>NC_067249.2:237754694-239100527 GCF_019359855.2 Lolium perenne | reverse complement strand
CGTGGCCTTCGCACGTTATCTTCGCCGTCGGCCCAGCTGTTGGCAATTTCCATTAACTTGGTTATGGTTTTTGGCTTCTTGCACCCGAGTTCTTCTATGTAACTTTCCCGCTGGACGCCGTCGCTGAAAGCGTCGATTGCTCTGTCGACAGATACGTCTTCGGCAGCATTCAGGAGCTTTGTGAATCTCCCAATGTAAGAACGCATCGACTCCTTCTGCTTCTGCCGACAATTCCGTAGCTCTTCGATCCCGACGGGCCTCTTATATGTTGCTTGGAAGTTGGCAACGAAGGCGTCTACTAGGTCATCCCATGATTTGACAGAACCTTTCGGCAGACCCCGTAGCCAGGCCCGTGCTGAATCCTTCAAGTAAAGTTGTAAGCATTGCATTGCCGCTATCTGGTTTCCTTTGTGCAAGATCACTGTCTGCAGGTAATCATCTATCCAAGATCTTGGTTCTTGCTGCCCATCGTACTTGGCGGCGTCAGTAGGGGTAGGCTTAAACTTTTTAGGCGGCATTGCTTCGCGTATCTTGTAACTTAGGGAGTCGGCTCCCCTGAGCTCGCCGTCGTACTCCTGGTCTTCACCCGAAGAATCGCTATCGTCGTCTTTCCTGGTGGCGCGTCGACGCCTTGCTTTGTCGAGCCTGCTCTGGGTGATCTCGTCCCGAGCGTCTCTCGCATGATGTTTTGACCCACTACCTTGGGCCATAGTTTTTTCCTTTTGCGGGACCAGGTTGTTTCCCAATATCGCGAGACTCTCGAGGGCACCTCGGTGAGCCTGAGCCATAGATCCTTCAGGGCGCTGGTTGATGAGGTAAGCGGCGAGGTTGGCCGTTGCTGCTGCAACGGTTTTTGGTCGTGGCATGCCCGCGGTATCCGTGGTCATGAAAGATGTAGTCAGATTTGACGTTATCTCTCTGGCGTCATCTTCCGAAAGCCTGGACATCCTCAACCGGTGCTTGCCTGCTCCCTGGGTGTTTCGGGAGGCACTCCCCTGTGAACCCCTTCGTCGTTCGCTGGATCGATCCGCAGCAGTTAAGCGTCTCTCGAGGGAGGCTTGCTCTTTCGACAAGTGTTCTCGGTTTTTCTCTAGTATGGAGCGGTAAGCATTGAGGGTTCCGACCGAAGTTCCTGCAGGGAGCGGTGTGTTGTTGAGTACTGCTGCCCGTGCTGCCGCCCACTCCTCATCCGCAATGGTGTAATCGCTATCGCGGTTGCTGGCGTTGTCCTCAAAACTTGCCCTTCTGCTAGAGCGGGGGGTATGGTCCTCGTCTCCTCCGCGCCTTGCGTTCCCTGTGTTATTGGCGACATAGACCTGATGGCGTGCCGCCCTTTGGTTGGTTCGTAGGATGGTGCTGTCGATACTGTCTTCTCCCGATGAATACTGGGCGTTGCAGATGAACGGCGTGTCGGTAGATCCCAGTCCGTGCCTGGTGTCGCAGTTCAGGCAATAATACGAGGTTAACTTCGAAGATGAAGAATCGTCCGACCCTACTGACATAGAGGACGTCGAGCGGGGAGGCGATGGTGTAGGAGAGCACGTTGATCCCGTTAGGCCAGCCGACAGATCGACTGAAGACAATGCGTTCGAACTTGTCGATCCGGAAGTGGGGGATTCCAGCAGTTGAAGGATTCCTTCTGCGTTGACGTTGTAATGGATGCTGCCGAATGTCATCTCCATGTTCCCTTGTAGATCCGAGAAGTTTGAACGGGAGGACTCGCTGTGTGGAGTAAACTCGTAGGAGCCGAATCGAATCGGGCTTCCCAGGACGGGCGACGATGGTGTTGAAGAGGTTGCTGATGAGGTTACTGGCGAACTTGCTGGCGAAATTGCCAGCAAGTTTGCCGATGAGGCTGCCGATGTCATGATCGGATCTGCCGATGCCCTGCCTTGTGCCAACAGGGTTCCCACAGACGGCGCCAATTGTCGAGGGTGCTCCTCGGCAATGCCCTCCGATAGGGGCTTAGGGTTGATGGAATCCTGCAAGCTGACACGAGACATCGGTACACAGACAAGCGGGGAGAGCGATTTACCCAGGTTCGGGGCCCTCGATGAGGTAAAACCCTTACGTCCTGCCTGTCTGTTCTTTAATTATGATGAAAACAGGTTACAATGGGGTGCCGAATAGTTCGGCTGCGATCTCGTCGAGATGCTAGTTGCTAGGGTAACCTAGTTCTAAGCTTTTGTTGGCTATTGCTGCTAAGATTGATTGTGTCCTCCAGCAGCCCCTCTCCTGGCCTTTATATAGGAGGCCAGGTCTCAAGAGGTCTAACCGAATACGACTAGAATTACAGTAATTTAGATCCAACCTTTCCTTGTTTGTTCGCTCCCTTGTCTTGCCTGTCAAGGAATCTTCTCGTGCGCCGGCCTAGTGGCCCATCTAGCCTTCAGGTGACTTCATGGGCCTCCAGTTGATCAATACAGGATAGGGCAACGTCGGTTACTCGAAGGGTAATGCCCACATCACTCCACTTGACTTGTTGCCTTTGCCCATACATGAGAGAGTTAATATGGATGCATCCAAGAGGGCAGATTTTGTGCGAAAGATCCATGTGAAGACTAAAGAGTTGATAGAAAAGAAAGGCAAGAGCAATGCTGCAAGGATGAACAAGAAACATAAGGAGATGTTGTTCAAGCCTGGTGATATGGTCTGGGTACATTTTCGCAAGGATAGGTTCCCGAAGCTGCGAAAGTCTAAGTTGAAGCCTCGTGGTGCTGGTCCTTACAAAGTGCTTGCCAAGATCAATGATAATGCCTACTCGATAGATCTTCCAGTTGATGAGTTTGGTGTCAGTAATTCTTTCAATTTGGCTGATTTGACACCATATGACGGAGAAGACCTTGGAGCGTCGGGGTCGACGCCTTTTGAAGGGGGGGAGATGATGAGGACATCCCTACCTCACTACTACCTCCATCATTGCAAGCTGAAGATGTTCCTGCTGTGAAGCTCAAGTCCGATGAAGTTAGGATTGGACCAATAACACGAGCTCGTGCGAAGCTACTCAAACAACAGGTGAACTTGTTCCTAAACGATACTTTGATTGATGAGAACTTTATACTGCCTAAGTGTTATTACTTATGTATGATCAGGTATGAGGAGGGAGCAAGCATCGCACGAGGAGGAGAAGAGCAGCTGGACCAGAAGATGGACGTGAAGCTGGACATGGAGCTGGACATGGAGCTGGATATGAAGATATCCCATGGACGCGCGAGGGAGGAGCGGGAGGAAGGCGCGAGAGGGAAAGCTGAAGTCCAGGCCGGTGCCAGATCCGGTCAGACCGGCTGTGCCGCCGGACCATCCGGTCCCAGGCCCGGTCCGACCGGACCCCACGCCGGGTCCATCCGGTTTCAACCGGCCGCGGCGCTTGTGCCATCCGGGCACTATCCAGTAAGCCCGGGAGCCTCACCCGGTTGCCGCCCGGCGCCAGGCCCGGTCTGAACTGGACCGGCCGGTCCCAGACCCGGTCCGACCGGCCTCCCGACCGGCCGCCTCCGAGTCTGTCTCGACCAGATCTGTTCTGGGTCGGTTATTTTCGTACTTTTTCGACCTAAGGTCGTCCTAAACTCCTATATAAGTGCCCAGGACGCCCCCTAGCTGCTTTAGACCACATTTAAGATAAACCCTAGTTCTTAGTTGTTTGCTCTGCAAAACTATTGAATTCCCTACACCATATTGCTTGATATTGTGTAGATCCCTGAAAAAGTCTTGTGTGATCTGCTGTTCCATTGGGAATTAGAAGGTTGCAACTTACCGCTTCGTGGTCGGCGGCTACGTGCGCAAGTGTGTGGAGTTGCGAATATCTTGCAGGGTTGAGAGCTGTTGCATTGGCGACAGAGACCAATCGAGAGATCTCGTTGCGTATACAAGTTATCATCCACTACATCGTCGTGTTCCTCCGCTGCTATCACCCCGTGATCATCATCACCACCGTTGCTTACTGAGAAGATCGGGCCACCCCATATCATCCCCGTCGACTTTCTCCCCTTCGATCTACTCGCCGTCGCCGCCTGCCATGTTCCAAGAGGGCGCGTACGTCCAACCGTCCAGGTTCACGCCGTCGCCGCCCGAGCTCGACGTCGGCAGCGGGAACCAGTACGAGGGCACCTCGCCGGCCCCGCGACGAGGGCCGCTCCCGTTCGGTGCGATGGCGGCGCCGAACGACGAGGAGATCCACGAGATGATCACCTCCGGCTCCATGGCCGCCGCTGCGAGCCCGAGGTTCTTCATGGCCGCCGCCGCTGCGAGCCCGGGGTTCTTCACGCAAGAGGAGGCGAGGGCGACGGCAGCTGTCGCGGCGCGCAACGAGTATGTGGAGGATGTGGCCGACGGAAGCCAAGCCGTCGAAGAAGAAGAAGACGAAGACGAAGAACAGCCAACTCAAGCCGCCGCCAACCTGTCGAAGGGAAAGAAGAAGAGGAAGAAGGACTCGCCGCCTGCTGAACTGCGTATCAAATGGACGCCGAAGGAAGAGGAGTGCCTCGCCGAAGCTTGGATGACCGTGTCGATGAACGGCATAACCGGGGCCAATCAGTCGTTTGACACATATTGGCTTCGAGTGAATCAGGCGTTCGACGAACGCAAACTCGTCGATCCCTGCTTCAGCAAGACGAACATGAACCAGGGAGACAAGGCAATGGCCACCCATTGGGGGATCATACAGACGGCGTGCAGCAAATGGCACGGCATACAGGAGGAGATCGAAAAACGGTCGGTGAGCGGCCACGACTAGGAGCAAAAGGTATGCTCCGTCGACCCTGCATCACCGAGGTTAGCTGTGCACCGTGTAGATCGTCGTGAGCTGACCCGTATCGCCGTACTCTTTTTCCCCAGCTGCGCCGTGCTTTGGACATGTACATGGACGACACCGGCATGCAGTTCAAGTTCCTGAACGTCTACGCCCGCATCGAGAAGTGCGAGAAGTGGGCGGAAACCCGCACGAACCTCTCGAAGAGCAAGACCGAGCAGTACAACCCCGACGCTCTGGCGGCTTGCTCGGCGGATGGGCGCCCGGAACTCGGCCAGAAGAAGCTCAAAGAGCTCAAAAAGGCGGGCAATCCCGCCGACAGGCTGCAGGCGTCGTTCGACAAGTGCTGGGCAGACGCGAGGACGCACGCCGCCAGCAGGGACGACAAGTTCGACGGCAGGTGGCGGGAGATGCTCGCCAACCAAGGCATCTGGATCGCCCTGCTGAAGACGACGGCGGCGGCGAAGAAGAGGAACACTGACTTGGCGTTTCTGATGGGCGGGAACACGGATCTGATGGGCGAGGAGACGAGGATTTGGTACCAGGGCCACCGCAGCGACATCCTCCGACCCACTCCGTCCAGTTCTTCGTCGTCTCCGGCGGCTCCTACCTCGTCTTCCTCACCGTCTACGCCTGCTTCGACGTCGACTGCCGCTGCTTCAACGTCGACTGCCGCTGCTTCGTCGTCGACTGCCGCCGCTTCGACCACGGCGTGTGAGGAAACTGGTCCGTCGGACACCGCCGTGCCAGCCGGGGCTGCCGATGAGCCTGTTTCCGTGTAATTTCCCTCCTATCGCCGATCTGTGGCTGGTCCTTTTGCCGATCAACTGGCCGTATTTGTAGCGCGGGACGACGGTTTGTTTGAATTTAAACTATGTCCGCCGAACTCCGGGTGGATGACTGGAAATACGGTACTCCCCACGACTTTATTTCGTCCAATCCGGTGGTTGTTTCGTTCGGATTTCGTCGTGGGCAGGCCAAACAAGTGGAGATGTTCTCATCCCCTGCTCTAGTTTTCCATCTCCTTGCTTTACTGATTTCTCACCCCTAAACTCTCTCGTATCCCAAGTTGTATCCGAATATCGATACTGATCCGGTTGTTCATCCCATCTTTGTATTTGGGCATGACACCGATCACCGATGCCATGCCGGAGAAAGTAGAGGGTAAAAGCTGCGGCCTTGAAGTATGAACCGAAGACATGTCAAGTGAAACTCTCCAATCATCGTTATGTACTACATGGGCTGCCGTCCAGTTTAATCTAACGGGCCTCCTGCCATTCATCGGTGGACACCCGTATTAGAAAAATAATTACTGTGTTTAAGGTGGTATGGAGGGAATATCGCATATATCTTTCTTTTGGCGCCAAATGAATTACGTGAGCACTGCAACCTAGCGCCAAAAAGCAGAGAAGGATCATCTCCTGTAGATTGAGGATCAATTGACTAAACAGCTGCATCGTAGGACATCTCTAGTTGTTCCTCCAATACTCTAAGTGACATGAAGACAATACGTAATTGGGATTTGGGATGCCTCGTCGCTGGCAGCGACACATGGCCCTTCGTCGACGACTCGCCGCCGACAGCCTGACACGACGCCCTTCATCGATGCCTCGCCGGCGGCAGCGGCACGACGCCCTTCCTCTCCACCCTGCCGCCGGCTGTGACACGGTTCTCATCCTCAACGCCTCGCCGGCGGCAACGACACGACGCCCTTCCTGACAACCCTGCCGCCGGCAGTGACACGGTTCTCATCGTCAACGCCTCGCCGGCGGCAGCGACACGACGCCCTTCCTCGCCACCTCGCCGCCGGCAGTGACACGGTTCTCTTCCTCAACGCCTTGCCGCTGGCAGCACATGACGCATTGACGCCCTTCCTCGACACCTCGCCGCGAGCAGCGAGACGGCCAGACAGAGCACGTACCCTTCCTTGACTCCGCGTTGTCCTTGTCGTTTGATACTTTGATACCTCCCTCCTCTTGCGCAACTGAGGTTGTATTTGCGAAAGCATGGCTGATTCTCCATGTACAAATTTGGCGCAACTGAGGTTGTACAATGCAGGCCGGCCGGCCACGTCGGCCTCGTCGATTGCTGCTGCCGCCGGAGCCCGGCCTGCCGTGACAGCTGGTTCCGTTGGTGCCGATCTTGTACGGTCAGCAATCAACAATACTGTTGCGAGTGCAGCCCATGCAAGTTCACCAATGAGCGCAGCTCTTCTGAAATATTACTTGCGAGTGCTCCCTCTGCATGTACAAATTTGGCGCCTAAGTTTGTTTCGAATCCGGTGACCATTTATGAGTCGCAGGAGGCTCGTTAGATTAAACTGGACGGCAGATTTTCTGAATTACTGTACAGGTACAGTAACACCGGTACCGTAGAGGAGCTGCGCCCGTACTACATGTGTGTATTTGTACAAAATACTCCTACTAATGACTTAACTGCAACCCTGCACCTACTCCTGTCGACACGAAGGCCAAACTTTCGGCCAGTGATGGGTCGCTGGCTTCCGACGCGTCGTTCTACCGCTCCATCGTCGGTGCCCTCCAGTACTTGATGTTGACACGTCCGGAGCTCCAGTACGCTGTGCAGCAGGTGTGCTTGCATATGCATGCTCCTCGGGATGCTCATTGGGCCGCGGTGAAGCGGATTCTCCGCTACGTCTGCGGTACCATGGGCTATGGCATGTCGCTGCGTGCTTCGCCCTCGACGTCGACCGACCTCGTTGCCTACTCGGACGCGGACTGGGCGGGCTGCCCGGACACGCGACGTTCCACCAGCGGCTACTGTGTCTACCTCGGCTCGTCGCTCGTCTCTTGGTCCTCCAAGAGGCAGCCCACCGTGTCTCGCTCCAGTGCTGAGGCCGAGTACCGTGCCGTGGCTAACGTTGTGGCTGAGTGCACGTGGCTTCGCCAGCTTCTCTCCGAGCTCTCTTGTCCCGTTGATAAGGCTACGTTGGTCTTCTGCGACAACGTGTCGGATGTCTACCTCTCCGCCAAACCCGTTCATCATCGGCGCACCAAGCAGATCGAGTTGGACATCCACTTTATTCGTGAGCAAGTTGCCCTCGGTCGCGTTCAAGTTCTTCACGTACCGACGTGTCAGCAGTTTGCCGATATCATGACGAAGGGATTGCCGTCCACGACTTTTCCTGAGTTTCGCTCCAGTCTATGTGTCGGTGCCGACCCTTCGACTGCGGGGGGTGTTGAGTAACATATTGTACTAGGTATAGGTCCCCGTGTTTTGTCAGGGTTGTACATGTAATTGTACATGTGTCCGTATATATAAACATGAGCAGCCGGCCCAGTTGGTGCTGTGCATTCTCCAATTCCCTTCTACAAAAGGGGCTACCCAATCGAAGGGGACGGCGGCGAGCCCTGGCCGGTGGCACGCGAGCGGCGATGGGGTTTTGCCGGACCTCGAGGGTGCATGTGGGGGCCTGGACATCGCGGATCCTCCAAGAGGGCGGCTGGAAACCGAAGGTCAGAGGCGGGAGGGCAGCAGCAACGGCAGCCAGTCGGAGGATGCTGGTGGTTCTCTTTGTCGTGTGAAGCAGAGAGGAAATGTGTGAGGGTTTTGGGATCGGATTTGGTGGACGGGCGATTTGGAAGAAGATTCTGGGAGAGGATTCCCGTGGAAGGGTTCTCGGGCTACCCTGCAAGTTGCTTTAATTTCACAAATAACCATCCAAGCACTTAAATTTCTGAATCGCACGGAAGTTGTCTTCTTCCCCTCTGGTGCGACGGAACCAAGCCAATCTGATGATCCAGCCCGTCCACAACCCCACGCTTGACCCCATCTGTTCTGGTTTGGTCACCTGAAACCACAATCTCCTCCCCGAGGAGCCGCCCACCCTCAAGCACCACCACCATGCCTCGCCCTGACTTATATGCACAAATCACGATGTAAATCTAACAATCATCGAGATGATCCGGCTCTAATTTTGTTCCCGGCTAACCAGGAGTTAACAATCCTGTTACATAAAACCGTAAAATATCTGTTGGAGATGCGGTAATGAATTAAACAACATTTGTAAAGGTGTACATGTGGCACGAGCGTATTCGCAAAGTCACTGTACAATTTGGATAGAGTCTGTAACGTGTACGCAAACCACGTGTCCCGATCCTGTACGTACGTACTGAAGACCATTGCTGTCCACGCTGTCGTTTCGTCCAAGCCACGTCTTGACTATCTGGGGCAGACAACAGTGACTAGCACCCAAGTAGATGCACCTTGCAAGAAAAGAAAATTAACACACACTGTCCGACCACCTTGGAATGAAGCAAAACAATGAAACATCTCGCAATCGCTCGGGGAATCTCTAGTTTTTGTCCCTCTGTTGCTTGCAAACATGACGTACTACTAGTACTTTGGTTACGTCGACCCGTGCGTGCTAAAAACAAGCACGCAACTGCTCTGCCAGGACAGTTCAAGTCTAGTGGAGGCGAGGCGCGACACAGATTAGTTGGACATGAATGTAGACGCATGCCTTAAAAAAATGTGAAAACATATTATATTTAAAAAAATTGGAAAAAATGAAGTGATTTTTTATGAATATATTGTCTTGATAATTACTCGTGCAAATTCTCAAGTGAAAACACGACCATTTCTAGCCTACATGAGAAAGAGAAAGTTGAAATTTGTATTTCTTTAAAAAGTACAAATTCAATTATTATAGTATCATTTCCATATTTTATCAATTTTATACAGGTCACATACAATCCTGTTTTTTCTTGAGAATTGATACGAGTGAGTACCAATATAATCGTATTTAAAACTTTTAAATGACATATTTTCATGTTCTAAATAAACGGGTGCGCCTACACCCATGTTTCACTAGCTATGTCCAAAGCGAGCTGCAGCTATATATTTCTTCCTGAAATAGAGGGTGGATCCACAACCTTTGCATCAAAAGGATCCATACAAGTTTTTATTAGTTTATTCAACAAAGTTGACAAATATCATACATCAAAATACCAGATTCCACGATGCAACGCCAACACACCCGACAATGATAGAAGATCAGGTCAACATGGCCTTATACCTTGAAAACATGACCCCCCCCCCCCCCCCCCCCCACCACCACCACCACCATCATCTAGGAACCAGTAACTTTGCATATCCCGAAACACCATCCTGGCGAGGCGGAAACGCTCATCCGGTCTAGTAGACTCTTATCGACCACATTATGCATACGCTACAGTAGCAGTCGCCACCATCAAATCGACGAGCAACCTTCAAGATATAAATCTGCATAATCTTTGTCATTCCTGCCATCGATGCCACAATGATACGACACTGCCCTCCACCCTGCACCTGGTGAACATCACGCGACAACCATCTAGACCTCGTTGTGCCTCACCGCCGAGACTCGTCGTCCTCGATGCGCTAGAAATAACACTGCTCCTCCAAGCAGACCCCCTCTATGCATCTCAGGCTCCAAAAACGGTACAATCAAGAGGGAAAACCACATCGAAAGTGGCTCCATCGTCTGATCCAGGATTAACCTAGATCTAGGTTTACCCCTAGAACATTAGGCATAATGAAGGATTGCAGAAACGATGCCTTCAACAAGGTAACAGAAGTGTCACCAACGTCTTTCTTTCTTACTTTGTGCAAAGTTACTAATTTCAGCTCTCATGGCATGAATCTTATAGGCAGGAAAATACTTATTAAAGGACAAATAAATGCATGCTTTTTTACTAGTAATTGATTTTCGGACCAATGAATTTTACCAAGATTTTGCTTCTCCTCCTAAAGATAAAGAAACCAATTTCAAGAACTAATAGCTTTGTTGGATTTTTTTTACCAAATAAACTTGCTAGTTCATTAAGGTTTGTTAAATGTTCATAAAGGTATTCCTCATCTTTACCATAGAATTTAGATGCTTCAACTATTTCAATTCTTTCAGAATCAACATTGAACTCATAGTCTTTATCTTTAATATAGATTGCAGGTGCATATGATTTACTAGCAATAGGGAATACTTCTCCAAGTGAAGTACTCATACAAGTGACGTGGGCATTACCCTTCGGGTAACTGACATCGCCCTATCATGTGCGGCCCAACTGGAGGCCCATGAAGATACCTGATGGCAAGGCGGGCCACTAGGACGGTGCTGGAGAAGATTCCTTGAAGAACAAGACAGAGAGGAGCCGAACAAGGAAAATTTAGAGCTAGGTCTTTTGTAAACCTAGTCGTACCCGGACAGATCTCTTGAGACCTGGCCTCCTATATAAGGGCCAGGAGAGGGGCTGCCGAGGGACACGAACAATCTTAGCAACTTTAGCCATCATAAGTCTAGAGCTAGGTCGCCGCAGCACTTAGCCTCTCGACGAGATCACAGCCGAAACCTTCGGCACCCCATTGTAACCCGATATTTTCATAATCAAGATCAGACATGCAGGACGTAAGGGTTTTGCCTCATCGAGGGCCCCGAATCTGGGTAAATCGCTCTCCCCGCTTGTCTGTTAACCGATGTCTCGTGTCAGCCTACAGGATTCCATCAACCCTAAGCCCCAATCGGAGGGCATTGCCGAGGAGTACCCTCGACAATTGGCGCCGTCTGTGGGAAACCTGTCGGCACAAGATCCGTCATCGGCAGATCCAGTCATGTCGTCGGCAGCTTCGTCGACACCATCATCGTCATCATCGCCAAGTCTAGGAAGCCCGATTCGATTCGGCTCCTATGAGTTCACCCCGCACAGCGACTCTTCTCGCTCGACTTTCTCAGATCTACAAGGAAACATGGAGATGATGTTCGGCAACGTCCACTACAACGTCAACGCGGAAGGAGTCCTTCGACTGCTAGAACCATACACCCCCAGATCAGCGAGGAAATCACCACCACCGACAGCAGGGCCAGGTACGTCGTCATCAGTCGATCTTTCGGCTGGCCTGACGGACTCGACGAACTCGTCTTCACCATCCACCCCTCGGTCGACGTCTTCAATGTCGGTTGGATCCGATAATCCCGTATCTTCAGAGATGATCTCGTACTACTGCTTGAATTGCGATATCAGGCACGGGCTGGGATCAAGCGACACACCGTTCATCTGCAGCGCCCAGTATTCATCGGGAGAGGACAGTGTCGACAGCATTGTCAAGGGGGTCACCTGGAAAGCGGCGCACCACCAAGTTTATGCCGCCAATAACACAGGAAACGCAAGGAATAGGGGAGATGGAGATCATACCCCTCGCTCTAGCAGGCGGCTAAGTTTTGAAAACAGCGCCAGTAACAACAACAGCGATTACACCATCGCGGAGGAAGAGTGGGCAGCAGCCAGAACAGCCGTACTTAATAACACAACACTCCCTGCTGGAACTTCGGTTGGAACCCTCAATGCCTATCGCTCTATATTGGAGAAAAACCGGGAGCGTCTATCGAAAGAGCAAGCCACCCTCGAGAAACGTTTGTTCGCCGCAGAGCAATCTAGCGAGCGACGAAGGGGCTCGCGAGGAAGCGCCTCCCGAAGCAGTCAAGGCGTAGGAAAGCACCGATGGGGGTTATCCAGGCTTTCGGAAGATGACGCTAGAGAAATCACATCGAACCTATCCAAGTCCTTCATGACTACGGACACCGCGGGTATGCTACGGCCGAAAACCATCGAGGGAGCAACTGCCAATCTCGCGTTGTACCTCATCAATCAACGACCCGAAGGTTCCATGGCTCAAGCTCACCGGGGCGCCTTGGAAAGCCTCGCAATATTAGGAGATAACTTGGTCCCACGGAAGGAAAAGACCACGTTACAGGCCAGTGGTTCAAAGCATCGCTCGAGGGATGCTCGAGATGAAATCACCCAGAGTAGAATCTATAAAGCAAGGCGACGACGTGCCGCTAGGGAGGAATACGACAGCGACGCCTCCGATGAAAGCCAAGAGTATGACGGCGAGCTAAGGGGGGCCGATTGCTTAAGCTAGAAGATCCGTGAGACGATGCCTCCCAAAAAGTTCAAACCTACCCCCACCGACGCCGCTAAGTACGATGGACAGCAGGAGCGGAGGTCATGGATAGACGATTACCTACAGACGGTGATCCTACACAAGGGAAATCAGATAGCAGCAATGCAGTGCCTGCAGCTTTACCTGAAGGATTCGGCACGAGCTTGGTTGAGAGGCCTGCCAAAAGGTTCCATCAAATCATGGGATGACCTAGTGGACGCTTTCGTCACGAACTTCCAAGCAACGTACAAAAGACCTGTTGGGATTGAGGAATTATGGCATTGCCAACAGAAGTAGAATGAGTCGATGTGTGCGTACATCGGAAGATTCACCAAACTCCTGAACGCTGCCGAAGATGTCTTCGTTGCAGAGCAATCGATGCCTTCAGCGATGGCATCCAACGTGAAACCTACATAGAGGAACTTGGGCGCAAGAAGCCAAAAACTATAACCAAGTTAATGGAATCGCTAACAGCTGGGCTGATGGCGAAGACAACGTACGAAGATGATACGTCTCAAATGTATCTATAATTTCTTATGTTCCATGCTACTTTATTGATGATACTCACATGTTTTATACATACTTTATGTCATATTTATGCATTTTCCGGCACTAACCTATTGACAAGATGCCGAAGAGCCAGTTGTTGTTTTCTGCTGTTTTTGGTTTCAGAAATCCTACAAAGGAAATATTCCCGGAATTGGACGAAATCAATGCCCAGGGTCTTATTTTTGCACGAAGATTCCAGAAGTCCGAAAGGGAAACGAAGTGGGGCGACGAGGCGCCGACACAATAGGGCGGCGCGGCCCAGGTCTTGACCGCGCGGCCCTGGTGTGTGGGGCCCTCGTGTCGCCCCTGACCAACCCTTCCGCCTAATTAAAGCCTTCGTCGCGAATATCCCAGTACCGAGAGCCACGATACGGAAAACCTTCCAGAGACGCCGCCGCTGCCAATCCCATCTCGGGGGATTCAGGAGATCGCCTCCGGCACCCTGCCGGAGAAGGGAATCATCTCCCGGAGGACTCTTCATCGCCATGATCGCCTCCGGATTGATGTGTGAGTAGTTCACCCCTGGACTATGGGTCCATAGCAGTAGCTAGATGGTCGTCTTCTCCTTATTGTGCTATCATTGTTCGATCTTGTGAGCTGCCTAACATGATCAAGATCATCTATTTGTAATGCTACATGTTGCGTTTGTTGAGATCCGATGAATATGGAATACTATGTTATGTTGATTATCAATCTATCATATATGTGTTGTTTATGATCTTGCATGCTCTCCGTTGCTAGTAGAGGCTCTGGCCAAGTTGATACTTGTATCTCCAAGAGGGAGTATTTATGCTCGATAGTGGGTTCATGCCTCCATTAAATCTGGGACAGTGACAGAAAGTTCTAAGGTTGTGGATGTGCGGTTGCCACTAGGGATAAAACATCGATGCTTTGTCTAAGGATATTTGTGTTGATTACATTACGCACCATACTTAATGCAATTGTCTGTTGTTTGCAACTTAATACTGGAAGGGGTGCGGATGCTAACCCGAAGGTGGACTTTTTAGGCATAGATGCATGCTGGATAGCGGTCTATGTACTTTGTCGTGATGCCCAATTGAATTTCACACTACTCATCATGATATGTATGTGCATTGTTATGCCCTCTTTATTTGTCAATTTCCCAACTGTAATTTGTTCACCCAACATGCTATTTCTTATCGGAGACACACCACTAGTGAACTGTGGACCCCGGTCCAATTCTTTACATCGAATACAATCTACTGCAATACTTGTTTTTACTGTTCTTTGCAAACATCATCTTCCACACTATACATCTAATCCTTTGTTACAGCAAGCCGGTGAGATTGACAACCTCACTGTTAAGTTGGGGCAAAGTACTTGGATTGTGTTGTGCAGGTTCCACGTTGGCGCCGGAATCCCTGGTGTTGCGCCGCACTACACTCCGCCACCAACAACCTTCAACGTGCTTCTTGACTCCTACTGGTTCGATAAACCTTGGTTTCTTACTGAGGGAAAACTTGCTGCTGTACACATCATACCTTCCTCTTGGGGTTCCCAACGGACGAGTGCTTTACCGTCACAAGGAAGCTACTACAACGTCAGCAGCTACTTTTTTGGCGCCGTTGCCGGGGAGATCAAGACACGCTGCAAGGGGAGTCTCCCACTTCCAATCTCTTTACTTTGTTTTTGTCTTGCTTTACTTTACTTTATTTACTGCTTTGTTTGTTTTCTTAAATCAAAACACAAAAAAATTAGTTACTTGCTTTACTTTATTTACTATCTTGTTTGCATTCTCTATATCAAAAACACCAAAAAAAAATAGTACTTGCATTTACTTTACTTATTTCATCATGTTTCCTCCTAAGTTCACTCTAAAAGATGTACTGGTAGGACGAGGGTCTATCATTGGAAAAGATAATATAGAAGATTTTTTCACTCATATTAGTACGGTTGAAGATTTTGAAGATAGACACTTGGTAGAACTTGCTCCTACTTATGAAATTGCTGCTGCTTCTTTAGTACACATGTTAGAAGCTAGATTTGTTAATCTCAACCCCGTAATCCAACATATGTTCCTTACACTCTGTGATATGGAAGAAGGAGAAAAGAAAGATTTTGTCTTAGAAACCCTTTTAAAGAATTTTGTGATGTAGCAAGAGAAGCTAGAAAAGTCTTTACTAAATATAAGATGCTTGGCTCTTATACCAACTTTGCTAGTACCCTTGAAAAGATGGAAAAAGATAGACAAAAGTACACTAATAAAGTTAATTATGAGGGGGATATTAAAACATCAATACCTTGCAAGCTCTTAGGAATGTGCGAGGCACTAGAAAAGAATTATGATTGGATTGTTCCTGAAAATTTGTTTGATGAGAATAGCAAGCCTAAGAGTAATGAAAAAGGAGCCTCTGAAACTTACATAGATAAGATACAATGCATAGTTGAGAAAACTCCAAACCCCTCTGTTGATGCTTCATCATTTGATAATACTTGATACACACTTTCTGCGCCTAGCTGAAAGGCGTTAAAAAAAAGCGCTTATGGGAGACAACCCATTATTTTACTTCTGCACTTTTGTTTTATATTTGAGTCTTAGAAGTTGTTACTACTGTAGTAACCTCTCCTTATATTTATTTTATTGCATTGTTGTGCCAAGTAAGGTCTTTGATAGTAAAGATGATACAAGATTTGGATTACTGCACAGAAACAGAATTCTTATTGTCACGAAATTGAGTAGCCCCGTCTGTAGGTAACTCAGAAAAATCTGCCAATTTACGTGCGTGATCCTCAGATATGTACGCAACTTTCATTAAATTTTAGCATTTTCATCTGAGCAAGTTAAGTGCCCCAGAAAAATTCGTCTTTACGTACTGTTCTGTTTTGACAGATTCTGCCTTTTATTTCGCATTGCCTGTTTTGCTATGTTTGATGGATTTCTTTATTCCATTAACTTTCAGTAGCTTTGTGCAATGTCCAGAAGTGTTTAGAATGATTATGTCACCTCTGAACATGTGAATTTTTGATTATGCACTAACCCTCTAATGAGTTTGTTTTGAGTTTGGTGTGGAGGAAGTTTTCAAGGATCAAGAGAGGAGGATGATACAATATGATCAAGGAGAGTGAAAGCTCTAAGCTTGGGGATGCCCCCGTGGTTCATCCCTGCATATTTCAAGAAGACTCAAGCATCTAAGCTTGGGGATGCCCAAGGCATCCCCTTCTTCATCGACAAAATATCAGGTCACCTCTAGTGAAACTATATTTTTATTCCATCACATCTTATGTGCTTTACTTGGAGCGTCTTTATGTTTTTATTTTTGTTTTGTTTGAATAAAATTGGATCCTAGCATTCATTGTGTGGGAGATAGACACGCTCCGCTGTTGCATATGAACACATATGTTTTAGCTTTATTCTAAATGTTCATGGCGAAGGTTGAAACTACTTCGTTAATTGTTATATGGTTGGAAACAGAAAATGCTACATGTGGTAATTGGTATAATGTCTTGAATAATTTGATACTTGGCAATTGTTGTGCTCATGTTTAAGCTCTTGCATCATGTACTTTGCACCTATTAGTGAAGAAATACTGTAGAGCTTGTTAAAATTTGGTTTGCATGATTGGTCTCTCTTAAGTCTAGATATTTTCTGGTGAGGGTTTGAACAACAAGGAAGACAGTGTAGAGTCTTACAATGCTTGCAATATGTTCTTATGTAAGGTTTGCTGTACCGGTTCATACTTGTGTTTGCTTCAAACAACCTTGCTAGCCTAAGCCTTGTATTGAGAGGGATTACTTCTCGTGCATCCAAAATCCTTGAGCCAAAAACTATGCCATTTGTGTCCACCATACCTACCTACTACATGGTATTTTCCGCCATTCCAAAGTAAATTGCTTGAGTGCTACCTTTAAAATTCCATTCTTTGTCTTTGCAATATATAGCTCATGGGAAAAATAGCTTAAAAACTATTGTGGTATTGAATATGTACTTATGTGTCTTATTTTTTAATAAGTTGCTTGTTGAGCGATAACCATGTTCCTGGGGACGCCATCAACTATTTCACTTTGTTGAATATCGTGTGAGTTGCTATGCATGTTCGTCTTGTCTGAAGTAAGGGTGATTTATCATGATCAAATGGTTTGAGTATGCATATTGTTAGAGAAGAACATTGGGCCGCTAACTAAAGCCATGATCCATGGTGGAAGTTTGATACGTCTCAAACGTATCTGTAATTTCTTATGTTCCATGCTACTTTTATGATGATACTCACATGTTTTATACACATTATATGTCATTATTATGCATTTTCCGGCACTAACCTATTAACGAGATGCCGAAGAGCCAGTTGCTGTTTTCTGCTGTTTTTGGTTTCATAAATCCTAGTAAGGAAATATTCTCGGAATTAGACGAAATCAACGCCCAGGGTCCTATTTTTCCACGAAGCTTCCAGAACACCGGAGAGGAAACGAAGTGGGGCCACGGGGCGCCGCCACACTAGGGCGGCGCGGCCTACAGGTGGCCCGCGCGGCCCTAGAGTGTGGGGCCCCCGTGACGCCCCTTGACCTACCTCTTCGCCTACTTAAGCCTTCGTCGATGATAGTTCCAGTACCGAGAGCCACGATACGAAAAACCTTCCAGAGACGCCGCCGCCGCCAATCCCATCTCGGGGGATTCAGGAGATCGCCTCCGGCGCCCTGCCGGAGAGGGGAATCATCTCCCGGAGGACTCTACACCGCCATGGTCGCCTCCGGATTGATGAGTGAGTAGTTCACCCCTGGACTATGGGTCCATAGCAGTAGCTAGATGGTCGTCTTCTCGTAATTGTGCTATCATTGTTGGATCTTGTGAGCTTCCTAACATGATCAAGATCATCTATCTGTAATGCTACATGTTGCGTTTGTTGGGATCTGATGAATATGGAATACTATGCTATGTTGATTATCAATCTATCTATGTGTTGTTTATGATCTTGCATGCTCTCCGTTGCTAGTAGAGGCTCTGGCCAAGTCATTACTTGTAACTCCAAGAGGGGGTAATTATGCTCGATAGTGGGTTCATGCCTCCATTAAATCTGGGGGAGTGACAGCAACCTCTAAGGTTGTGAATGTGATGTTGCCACTAGGGATAAAACATCAATACTATATATAAGGATGTATTTGTTGATTACATTACGCACCATACTTAATGCAATTGTCTGTTGTTTGCAACTTAATACTGGAGGGGGTTCGGATGATAACCTAAAGGTGGACTTTTTAGGCATAGATGCATGCTGGATAGCGGTCTATGTACTTTGTCGTAATGCCCAATTAAATCTCACACTACTCATCATAACATGTATGTGCATTGTTATGCTCTCTTTATTTGTCAATTGCCCAACTGTAATTTGTTCACCCAACATGCTATTTATCTTATGGGAGAGACACCACTAGTGAACTGTGGACCCCGGTCCATTCTTTTACATCAAATACAATCTACTGCAATACTTGTTCTACTGTTTTCTGCAAACATCATCTTCCACACTATACATCTAATCCTTTGTAACAGCAAGCCGGTGAGATTGACAACCTCACTGTTAAGTTGGGGCAAAGTACTTGGATTGTGTTGTGCAGGTTCCACGTTGGCGCCGGAATCCCTGGTGTTGCGCCGCACTACACACCGTCACCAACAACCTTCAACGTGCTTCTTGACTCCTACTTGTTCGATAAACCTTGGTTTCTTACTGAGGGAAACTTGCTGTTGTACGCATCACACCTTCCACTTGGGGTTCCCAACCGGCGTGTGCTTTACGCGTCAACAAAGTTTCAGTTTGGACATCAATCCTCAATCTCTTATGAGAATATTACCTGTTGTTGAATGCTTATGCATTAAAGAGGAGTCCATTATCTGTTTTCTATGTTGTCCCGGTTTATGGATGTCTAAGTTGAGAATAATCAAAAGCGAGAAATCCAATGCAAACTCTCTCCTTAGACCTTTGTACAGGCGGCATAGAGGTACCCCTTTGTGACACTTGGTTGAAACATATGCTATGCAATGATAATCCATGTAAATCCAAGCTAATTAGGACAAGGTGCGGGCACTATTGGTAATCTATGCATGAGGCTTGCAACTTGTAGGATATATTATACATAACACATATGCTTTAGTACTACCGTTGACAAAATTGTTTCTTGTTTTCAAAATAAAAGCTCTAGCACAAATATAGCAATCCATGCTTCCCTCTGCGAAGGGCCATTCTTTTACTTTTATGTTGAGTCAGTTTACCTACTTCTTTCTATCTTAGAAGCAAACACTTGTGTTAACTATGCATTGATTCTTACATGTTTACCTATTGCACTTGTTATATTGCTTTATATTGACAACTATCCATGAGATATACATGTTGAAGTTGAAAGCAGCCGCTGAAACTTAAATCTTCCTTTGTGTTGCTTCAATGCTCTTTACTTTGAATCTATTGCTTTATGAGTTAACTCATATGCAAGACTTATTGATACTTGTCTTGAAAGTACTATTCATGAAAAGTCTTTGCTATATGATTCAGTTGTTTACTCATTGTCTTTACCATTGCTTCGAATCACTTCATTCATTAGATATGCTTACAATAGTATTGATCAAGATTATGATAGCATGTCACTTCAGAAATTATCTTTGTTATCGTTTACCTACTCGAGGACGAGTAGGAACTAAGCTTGGGGATGCTTGATACGTCTCAAACGTATCTATAATTTCTTATGTTCCATGCTACTTTATTGATGATACTCACATGTTTTATACATACTTTATGTCATATTTATGCATTTCCCGGCACTAACCTATTGACAAGATGCCGAAGAGCCAGTTGCTGTTTTCTGCTGTTTTTGGTTTCAGAAATCCTACAAAGGAAATATTCTCGGAATTGGACGAAATCAACGCCCAGGGGCTTATTTTTGCACGAAGATTCCAGAAGTCCGAAAGGGAAACGAAGTGGGGCGACGAGGCGCCGACACAACAGGGTGGCGCGGCCCAGGTCTTGGCCGCGCGGCCCTGGTGTGTGGGGCCCTCGCATCGCCCCTGACCTACCCTTCCGCCTACTTAAAGCCTTCGTCGCAAATATCCCAGTACCGAGAGCCACGATACGGAAAACCTTCCAGAGACGCCGCCGCCGCCAATCCCATCTCGGGGGATTCAGGAGATCGCCTCCGGCACCCTGCCGGAGAGGGGAATCATCTCCCGGAGGACTCTTCATCGCCATGATCGCCTCCGGATTGATGTGTGAGTAGTTCACCCCTGGACTATGGGTCCATAGCAGTAGCTAGATGGTCATCTTCTCCTCATTGTGCTATCATTGTTCGATCTTGTGAGCTGCCTAACATGATCAAGATCATCTATTTGTAATGCTACATGTTGCGTTTGTTGAGATCCGATGAATATGGAATACTATGTTATGTTGATTATCAATCTATCATATATGTGTTGTTTATGATCTTGCATGCTCTCCGTTGCTAGTAGAGGCTCTGGCCAAGTTGATACTTGTAACTCCAAGAGGGAGTATTTATGCTCGATAGTGGGTTCATGCCTCCATTAAATCTGGGACAATGATGTAAAAGTTCTAAGGTTGTGGATGTGATGTTGCCACTAGGGATAAAACATCGATGCTTTGTCTAAGGATATTTGTGTTGATTACATTACGCACCATACTTAATGCAATTGTCTGTTGTTTGCAACTTAATACTGGAAGGGGTGCGGATGCTAACCCGAAGGTTGACTTTTTAGGCATAGATGCATGCTGGATAGCGGTCTATGTACTTTGTCGTAATGCCCAATTGAATTTCACACTACTCATCATGATATGTATGTGCATTGTTATGCCCTCTTTATTTGTCAATTGCCCAACTGTAATTTGTTCACCCAACATGCTATTTCTTATCGGAGAGACACCACTAGTGAACTGTGGACCCCGGTCCAATTCTTTACATCGAATACAATCTACCGCAATACTTGTTTTTACTGTTCTTTGCAAACATCATCTTCCACACTATACATCTAATCCTTTGTTACATCAAGCCGGTGAGATTGACAACCTCAATGTTAAGTTGGGGCAAAGTACTTGGATTGTGTTGTGCAGGTTCCACGTTGGCGCCGGAATCCCTGGTGTTGCGCCGCACTACACTCCGCCACCAACAACCTTCAACGTGCTTCTTGACTCCTACTGGTTCGATAAACCTTGGTTTTTTACTGAGGGAAAACTTGCTGCTGTACACATCATACCTTCCTCTTGGGGTTCCCAACGGACGAGTGCTTTACCGTCACACTGCAGCGCCCAGTATTCATCGGGAGAGGACAGTGTCGACAGCATCGTCAAGGGGGTCACCTGGAAAGCGGCGCACCACCAAGTTTATGCCGCCAATAACACATGAAACGCAAGGAATAGGGGAGATGGAGATCACACCCCTCGCTCTAGCAGGCGGCTATGTTTCGAAAATAGCGCTAGTAACAACAACAGCGATTACACCATCGCGGAGGAAGAGTGGGCAGCACCCAGAACAGCCGTACTTAATAACACAACACTCCCTGCTAGAACTTCGGTTGGAACCCTCAATGCCTATCGCTCTATATTGGAGAAAAACCGGGAGCGTCTATCGAAAGAGCAAGCCACCCTCGAGAAACCTTTGTTCGCCGCAGATTGTTGGGGTTCTATTTATCGTTATCTTTCCAAGCAAATTGGTTTCATGTAAATCGGAGTTCGGGACCATTTTCTATTTTAAAGAAAAGGAAAAGATTTTTCAGGGGGTCCCGAAATCCGGCCCACCGCCTGGCCTCGCCGAGCCCCCCACCGGCCTGCCCGGTGGGAACCGAATGCTGGGCTCATGCCCACTGATACGTCTCAAACGTATCTGTAATTTCTTATGTTCCATGCTAGTTTTATGATGATACTCACATGTTTTATACACACTTTATGTCATTATTATGCATTTTCCGGCACTAACCGATTGACGAGATGCCGAAGAGCCAGTTGTTGTTTTCTGCTGTTTTTGGTTTCAGAAATCCTACAAAGGAAATATTCTCGGAATTGGACGAAATCAACGCCCAGGGTCTTATTTTTCCACGGAGGTTCCAGAAGACCGAAAAACATACGAAGTGGGGCCACGAGGTGGCCAGACCATAGAGCGGCGCGGCCAAGGAGGGGCCCGCGCCGGCCTGTGGTGTGGGCCCCTCGTCAGCCCTCCGACTCTGCGCTTCCACCTACTTAATGCCTTCGTCGTGAAAACCCTATTACCGAGAGCCACGATACGGAAAACCTTCCAGAGACGCCGCCACCGCGAATCCCATCTCGGGGGATTCAGGAGATCGCCTTCGGCACCCTGCCGGAGAGGGGAATCATCTCCCGGAGGACTCTTCATCGCCATGATCGCCTCCGGATTGATGTGTGAGTAGTTCACCCCTGGACTATGGGTCCATAGCAGTAGCTAGATGGTTGTCTTCTCCTCATTGTGCTATCATTGTAGATCTTGTGAGCTGCCTATCATGATCAAGATCATCTATTTGTAATGCTACATGTTGTGTTTGTTGGGATCCGATGAATATGGAATACTATGTCAAGTTGATTATCAATCTATCATATATGTGTTGTTTATGATCTTGCATGCTCTCCGTTGCTAGTAGAGGCTCTGGCCAAGTTGATACTTGTAACTCCAAGAGGGAGTATTTATGCTCGATAGTGGGTTCATGCCTCCATTAAACTGCAGGACATGTGATGTAAAAGTTCTAAGGTTGTGGATGTGCTGTTGCCACTAGGGATAAAACATCGATGCTTTGTCTAAGGATATTTGTGTTGATTACATTACGCACCATACTTAATGCAATTGTCTGTTGTTTGCAACTTAATACTGGAAGGGGTGCGGATGCTAACCCGAAGGTGGACTTTTTAGGCATTGATGCATGCTGGATAGCGGTCTATGTACTTTGTCGTAATGCCCAATTGAATCTCACTCTACTCATCATGATATGTATGTGCATTGTTATGCCCTCTCTATTTGTCAATTGCCCAACTGTAATTTGTTCACCCAACATGCTATTTCTTATTGGAGAGACACCACTAGTGAACTGTGGACCCCGGTCCAATTCTTTTACATCTGAATACAATCTACTGCAAACATTGTTCTTTACCGTTCTTCGCATACAAACATCATTTTCCACACCATACATTTAATCCTTTGTTTACAGCAAGCCGGTGAGATTGACAACCTCACTGTTAAGTTGGGGCAAAGTATTTGGATTGTGTTGTGCAGGTTCCACGTTGGTGTCGGAATCCCTGGTGTTGCGCCGCACTACACTCCGTCACCAACAACCTTCACGTGCTCCTTGACTCCTACTGGTTCGATAAACTTACTGAGGGAAAACTTGCTGCTGTACACATCATACCTTCCTCTTGGGGTTCCCAACGGACGAGTGCTTTACCGTCACAAGGAAGCTACTTTCTGGTGCCGTTGCAATCCAACACCCACGTCAGCAGCTCTTTTTCTGGCGCTGTTGCCGGGGAGATCAAGACACGCTGCAAGGGGAGTCTCGCACTTCCAATCTCTTTACTTTGTTTTTTTCTTGCTTTACTTTAATCTTCTTTGTTGCTTTCTTATATCAAAATACAAAAAAATAGTTACTTGCTTTACTTAATTTACTGTCTTGTTTGCGTTCTCTATATCAAAAACACACAAAAAAAATTAGTTACTTGCATTTACTTTATCTAGTTTGCTTTATTTACTATTGCTAAAATGGGTACTCCTGAAAATACTAAGTTGTGTGACTTCACTAGCACAAATAATAATGATTTCCTATGCACACCTATTGCTCCACCTGCTACTATAGCAGAATTTTTTGAAATTAAACCTGCTTTACTGAATCTTGTTATCAAAGAGCAATTTTCTGGTGTTAGTTCTGATGATGCTGCTGCCCATCTTAATAATTTTGTTGAACTTAGTGAAATGCAAAAGTATAAGGATGTAGATGGTGACATTATAAAATTAAAGTTGTTTCCTTTCTCCTTAAGAGGAAGAGCTAAAGATTGGTTGCTATCTTTGCCTAAGAATAGTATTGATTCATGGACTAAATGTAAGGATGCTTTCATTGGTAGATATTATCCTCCTGCTAAAATTATATCTTTGAGAAGTATCATAATGAATTTTAAGCAATTGGATAATGAGCATGTTGCTCAAGCATGGGAAAGAATGAAATTTTTGGTTAAAAATTTCCCTACCCATGGACTGACTACTTGGATGATCATCCAAACCTTTTATGCAGGATTGAATTTTTCTTCGCGGAACCTATTGGATTCAGCTGCGGGAGGTACTTTTATGTCCATCACTCTAGGTGCCGCAACAAAGCTTCTTGATGATATGATGATTAATTACTCTGAATGGCACACAGAAAGAGCTCCACAAGGTAAGAAGGTAAATTCTGTTGAAGAAATCTCCTCCTTGAGTGATAAGATTGATGCTATTATGTCTATGCTTGTTAATGGTAGATCTAATGTTGATCCTAATAATGTTCCTTTAGCTTCATTGGTTGCTCAAGAAGAGCATGTTGATGTGAAATTCATTAAAAATAATAATTTCAACAACCATGCTTATAGGAATAATTTTGGTAACAACTATAGGCCATATCCTTCTAATAATAGTAATGGTTATGGTAATTCTTATGATAATTCTTACAACAATAATAGGAGTGTACCCTCTGGTCTTGAAGCCATGCTTAAAGAATTTATTAGTACACAAACTGCTTTTAACAAAACTGTTGAAGAAAAGCTTGGTAAAATTGATATTCTTGCTTCTAAAGTTGATAGTCTCGCTGCCGATGTTGATCTTTTGAAATTGAAAGTTATGCCTAATTAAACTAAAGATATTAAGTCATTTGCTACAGCAAACACCATCCAAGTTCGAATTAATGAGAATATTAGATTGATGGCTGAATTGCATGCTAGGTCGGAAAGAGAAGAAAATGCTAAAGAGAATAATGTAGCTAAAGTTTGGACTATTACCACCACTAGTAATAATAATGCTTCACATGTTGCTACACCTCCTACTATAGATGATAAAATAATTGGTGTTGGCAATGTTTCTACTCCTAATGCAAAGCGTGCGAAACTGCTTGAAACTGCTAAAACTGCTGAAACTGCCTGTGATAAAACTGCTGAAATTTTTCAAAATATTGGGGACAATGATCACATTGCTGTAGACCATAATGGTTTAGATTTTAATGATTGTCACATCTCTGAAGTTATAAAGTTCTTACAAAAACTTGCTAGAAGTCCTAATGCTAGTGCTATAAATTTGGCCTTTACAAAACATATTACAAATGCTCTCATTAAAGCTAGAGAAGATAAATTAAAACTTGAAACTTCTATTCCTAGGAAGTTGGAAGATGGTTGGGAGCCCATCATTAAGATGAAGGTCAGTGATTATGATTGTAATGCTTTATGTGATCTTGGTGCAAGTATTTCTGTTATGCCCAAGAAAATCTATAATATGCTTGACTTGCCACCATTGAAAAATTGTTATTTGGATGTTAATCTTGCTGATAATTCTATAAAGAAACCTTTGGGGAGGATTAATAATGTTCGCATTACTGTTAACAATAACCTTGTCCCCGTTGATTTTGTTGTCTTGGATATTGAATGCAATGCATCTTGTCCCATTATTTCGGGAAGACCTTTTCTTCGAACTGTTGGTGCTATTATTGATATGAAGGAAGGTAATATTAAATATCAATTTCCTCTCAAGAAAGGTATAGAACACTTCCCTAGAAAGAGAATGAAGTTACCTTTTGATTCTATTATTAGAACAAATTATGATGTTGATACTTCATCTCTTGATAATACTTGATTCACACTTTCTGCGCCTAGCTGAAAGGCGTTAAAGAAAAGCGCTTATGGGAGACAACCCATTATTTTACTTCTGCACTTTTGTTTTACATTTGAGTATTGGAAGTTTTTACTACTGTAGCAACCTCTCCTTATCTTTATTTTATTGCATTGTTGTGCCAAGTAAAGTCTTTGATAGTAAAGATAATACTAGATTTGGATTACTGCGCAGAAACAGAATTCTTACTCTCACGAAATTGAGTAGCCCCGTCTGTAGGTAATTCAGAAAAATCTTCCAATTTACGTGCGTGATCCTCAGATATGTACGCAACTTTCATTCAATTTGAGCATTTTCATCTGAGCAAGTTAAGTGCCCCAGAAAAATTCGTCTTTACGTAATGTTCTGTTTTGATAGATTCTGCCTTTTATTTCGCATTGCCTGTTTTGCTATGTTTGATGGATTTCTTTCTTCCATTAACTTTCAGTAGCTTTGTGTAATGTCCGGAAGTGTTAATAATGATTATGTCACCTCTGAATATGTGAATTTTTGATTATGCACTAACCCTCTAATGAGTTTGTTTTGAGTTTGGTGTGGAGGAAGTTTTCAAGGATCAAGAGAGGAGGATGATACAATATGATCAAGGAGAGTGAAAACTCTAAGCTTGGGGATGCCCCCGTGGTTCATCCCTGCATATTTCAAGAAGACTCAAGCATCTAAGCTTGGGGATGCCCAAGACATCCCCTTCTTCATCGACAACTTATCAGGTCACCTCTAGTGAAACTATATTTTTATTCTGTCACATCTTATGTGCTTTACTTGGAGCGTCTTTATGTTTTTATTTTCGTTTTGTTTGAATAAAATCGGATACTAGCATTCTTTGTGTGGGAGAGATACACGCTCCACTGTTGCATATGAACACATGTGTTCTTAGCTTTACTCTTAATGTTCTTGGCGCAGGTTGAAACTGCTTCGTTCATTGTTATATGGTTGGAAACAGAAAATGCTTCATGTGGTAATTGGAATAATGTCTTGAATAATTTGATACTTGGCAATTGTGTGCTCAAATAGATCATGTTTAAGCTCTTGCATCATGTAGTTTGCACCTATTAGTGAAGAAACACCATAGAGCTTGTTGAAATTTGGTTTGCATGATTGGTCTCTCTAAGTCTAGATATTTTCTGGTGAGGGTTTGAACAACAAGGAAGACAGTGTAGAGTCTTCTAATGCTTGCAATATGTTCTTATGTAAGTTTTGCTGTACCGATTCATACTTGAGTTTGCTTCAAACAACCTTGCTAGCCTAAGCCTTGTATTGAGAGGGAATACTTCTCGTGGATCCAAAATCCTTGAGCCAAAAACTATGCCATTTGTGTCCACCATACCTACCTACCTACTACATGGTATTTTTCTGCCATTCCAAAGTAAATTGCTTGAAGTGCTACCTTTAAAATTCCATTCTTTGTCTTTGCAATATATAGCTCATGGGAAAAAATAGCTTAAAAAAACTATTGTGATATTGAATATGTACTTATGTGTCTTATTTCTTATAAGTTGCTTGTTGAGCGATAACCACGTTTCTGGGGACGCCATCAACTATTTCACCTTTGTTGAATATCGTGTGAGTTGCTATGCATGTTCGTCTTGTCTGAAGTAAGGGCGATTTATCATGATCAAATGGTTTGAGTATGCATATTGTTAGAGAAGAACATTGGGCCGCTAACTAAAGCCATGTATCATGGTGGAAGTTTCAGTTTGGACAACAATCCTCAATCTCTTATGAGAATATTATCTGTTGTTGAATGCTTATGCGTTAAAGAGGAGTCCATTATCTGTTGTCTATGTTGTCCGGGTATGGATGTCTAAGTTGAGAATAATCAAAAAGCGAGAAATCCAATGCGAACTTTCTCCTTAGACCTTTGTACAGGCGGCATAGAGGTGCCCCTTTGTGACACTTGGTTGAAACATGTGCTATGCAATGATAATCCGTGAAAATCCGAGCTAATTAGGACAAGGTGCGGGCACTATTGGTATACTATGCATGAGGCTTGCAGCTTATAGGATATCTTATACATAACACATATGAATTATTACTATCGTTGACAAAATTGTTTCTATGTTTTCAAAATAAAAGCTCTAGCACAAATACAGCAATCCATGCTTCCCTCTTCGAAAGGCCATTCTTTTACTTTTATGTTGAGTCAGTTTACCTACTTCTTTCTATCTTAGAAGCAAACACTTGTGTCAACTGTGTGCATTGATTCCTACATACTTGCTTATTTGCATTCATCATATTACTTTGTGTTGACAATTATCCATGAGATAAACATGATTGAAGTTGAAAGCAACCGCTGAAACTTATATCTTCCTTTGTGTTGCTTCAAAACTTTCTACTAAGAATCTCTTGCTTTATGAGTTAGCTCTTATGCAAGTCTTATTGATGCTTGTCTTGAAAGTACTATTCATGAAAAGTCTTTGCTATATGATTCAGTTGTTTATTCATTGTCTTTACCATTGCTTCGAATCACTACATTCATCTCATATTCTTTACAATAGTATTGATCAAGATTATGATAGCATGTCACTTCAGAAATTATCCTTGTTATCGTTTACCTACTCGAGGGCGAGTAGGAACTAAGCTTGGGGATGCTTGATACGTCTCTAACGTATCTATAATTTATTATGTTCCATGCTACTTTTATGATGATACTCACATGTTTTATACACACTTTATGTCATTATTATGCATTTTCCGGCACTAACCTATTGACGAGATGCCGAAGAGCCAGTTGCTGTTTTCTGCTGTTTTTGGTTTCAGAAATCCTACAAAGGAAATATTCTCGGAATTGGACGAAATCAACGCCCAGGGTCTTATTTTTCCACGGAGTTTCCAGAAGACCGAAAAACATACGAAATGGGGCCACGAGGTGGCCAGACCACAGGGCGGCGCGGCCAAGGAGAGGCCCGCGCCGGCCTGTGGTGTGGGCCCCTCGTCAGCCCTCCGACTCTGCCCTTCCGCCTACTTAAAGCCTTCGTCGTGAAAACCCTATTACCGAGAGCCACGATACGAAAAACCTTCCAGAGACGCCGCCACCGCGAATCCCATCTCGAGGGATTCAGGAGATCGCCTCCGGCACCCTGCCGGAGAGGGGAATCATCTCCCGGAGGACTCTTCATCGCCATGATCGCCTCCGGATTGATGTGTGAGTAGTTCACCCCTGGACTATGGGTCCATAGCAGTAGCTAGATGGTTGTCTTCTCCTCATTGTGCTATCATTGTAGATCTTGTGAGCTGCCTATCATGATCAAGATCATCTATTTGTAATGCTACATGTTGTGTTTGTTGGGATCCGATGAATATGGAATACTATGTCAAGTTGATCATCAACCTATCATATATGTGTTGTTTATGATCTTGCATGCTCTCCGTTGCTAGTAGAGGCTCTGGACAAGTTGATACTTGTAACTCCAAGAGGGAGTATTTATGCTCGATAGTGGGTTCATGCCTCCACTAAATCTGGGACAGTGACAGAAAGTTCTAAGGTTGTGGATGTGCTGTTGCCACTAGGGATAAAACATCGATGCTTTGTCTAAGGATATTTGTGTTGATTACATTACGCACCATACTTAATGCAATTGTCTGTTGTTTGCAACTTAATACTGGAAGGGGTGCGGATTCTAACCCGAAGGTGGACTTTTTAGGCATAGATGCATGCTGGATAGCGGTCTATGTACTTTGTCGTAATGCCCGATTGAATCTCACTCTACTCATCATGATATGTATGTGCATTGTTATGCCCTCTCTATTTGTCAATTGCCCAACTGTAATTTGTTCACCCAACATGCTATTTCTTATTGGAGAGACACCACTAGTGAACTGTGGACCCCGGTCCAATTCTTTTACATCTGAATACAATCTACTGCAAACATTGTTCTTTACTGTTCTTCGCATACAAACATCATTTTCCACACCATACATTTAATCCTTTGTTTACAGCAAGCCGGTGAGATTGACAACCTTACTGTTAAGTTGGGGCAAAGTATTTGGATTGTGTTGTGCAGGTTCCACGTTGGCGCCGGAATCCCTGGTGTTGCGCCGCACTACACTCCGTCACCAACAACCTTCACGTGCTCCTTGACTCCTACTGGTTCGATAAACCTTGGTTTCTTACTGAGGGAAAACTTGCTGCTGTACACATCATACCTTCCTCTTGGGGTTCCCAACGAACGAGTGCTTTACCGTCACAAGGAAGCTACTTTCTGGTGCCATTGCAATCCAACACCCACGTCAGCACCCACCGGGCCCGCTCCCGGGGTCTCCCGGCCCATGTCCGGCACTGTGGTGACCCAGCGTACCACTGCATGGTGTAGTACACAAGTCGTTGACATAACACAAGTGAAACACCGTTCCACTCATATTACATCCCTCAGAGTGGTACAACAGAAACATATGCGAGTCCAAGGTATGTCTATAGAAGGACACATGAACTGTTTACATAAGATCAACACAACCTCCTGCTTTACAGTGAGGTAAAACCTCAAATAAAGATCCAGAAGAATGGCTCGTAGTCTATCTTATTGCTATCACGATCTCCAGAGATACTAGGCTTGCTATAGAATTCTGGCTACTTAGGTGCTAGGATTAGAGAAAAGTTCCCTTCTATTACTAGTCTATGTTTCCACTCTAACTGATGCAGAAGTTGACTTCATTGATTTCTTTGCTTGGATTCTTCATCTTGTTGCAGTTGACTCCTTTGTCTTCGAGTTCCACGGTAGTTTCTCCTTCGGTGCCTTGATGTAAGAAGGGGGATCAAATGGGAGGGAATGAGTACGAGTGTACTCAGCAAGTTCATATTAGGAAATAGGTGTATCATGCACTAGCTACAACCACATACTATAAAGTCATAGGCGAATGCAAGTTTTCGTAAACATTTCTTCAAAAGGTTTATTTTATTCTGAAAACTATGCCCGTCAGTCTTCACAGGTTAAACAGAGCTTCATGGAGTTCCTTTCCTGTCACGTTCGTAGTTCCCTTCCCGGAACAGGGAGTGATAGCCACAATTTGATACACTCTGCAGAGGTGCGTTACTTTTCCCATAAGAGAACTTATCCTTGATACCCAACCGGGTGATCTTTCCCGTCCACACTTCCTTGGTGTGGGGCCAGGTGTAAGGTCCAAGCCAATCACTGCCTTCTCCGCGACCTTGCATACCCACCCTTTTGTCCATCCGTACACCCCCGGTAGACATCTCCCGATCATAAGGCTTTACCCCCGGTGTACTATGGACAATCCCTCATAGACGACGAGCCTCTCATCCACACGAATGTGGATTTTAAAGGATTTTCCCAACCTACTGCAGTGTTATCCCCAACACCCAGCCAGGCTCCATCAAGTCCGTTGATATGCAAGAGGGAAAAGATACAGCTGACTTCCCCAAAGCCATTATAGATCTTATGGTTAACGCGATATGTAGGACACTAGAATCACTGGACGTCATTGGTACTTAGTCTTAGATGAGTAGTACCCTTACAATGGAACCCCCACCAATCAACACATACCATGGTTCCATTGCCCACCACATAGTCATATTCATAATTGTAAAATAATATTTTGCTTTTCAATGAAGGAGTGATAAGTATAGTACTTAATTTACATATAGTTTGATAAAAATAATCAAATGACATGAGCAAGTGATGAACTTACCTTCTTGGCTGCAAGATGATGCAGGCAAAAGCTTCGATACATGATAACTCCAAATGCTGAAATACCATCATCGTCCGGTAAGGACAATGTTTAAAGAACTGGCAAAGATGCTATAATGCATAGTATGAGATGCAATCATCCCGAGCGTAACCTAACCCCGATGATTTAGGATGGATGAGTTGTAAAGATTTCTTTAGGGTGTGTTGCACTTTTAGAATGGTTCCCAAACAAGGTTCCTATTAGGGTTGGTTGTATTAGTATGATAAACAATTGATATAATACATCATAATAAGCATACACATAAAGGATAGTAGTGGAATAATATGTAAAGAGCAGTTGTCAATTTTAAGTTCTATGGTGTATGGTTGACGATTACATATATTACACTTCAAAAGAATGACTTTTGAAGAACATATTAATTAAGAAATAATAAGTAGTTTCAATAAGAATTATTTATTTATATGGTTTACTTGTGTATTTACTTCAAAAGAATAACTTTTGAAGAACATGTTAGATAAGAAAAAGAACTACTATAAATAGGAGCTATGGACTTCTAGGGTTAACTATTGGATTCATTTAGTTTTCTAATAGATACTAGTTGGGTTCTTAAGTAGAATGGTTCTATATGCAGCAAGTATTGGTAGGTTTATTACTGTGGTTGATTATGGGTATCATATCAAATGATGGTTATCAAGTTGATGCTATGAGTTAGGGTTTACTATAACTTCTCATTTGATTCATTAAGTAACACAATAATGGACTTCTAATTTAGGTGGGTTATGATCCTTAAGTAAAGTTTAGTTGAATATGAGCATGTCATGTGAATTACTGCCTAAGGTTGGTGTTATGGTTGATCACTATGGTTCTACTAGGATATGATACTTGAGGTTGATTTAATGGTGTGATACTAAGAATGATGGTTAATGGTGATATATGAGAGTAACAAGCTAGGGTTTGCTTTTAAGTGGTACTAATGGATCATATCAGGTTTATTCAAGGGTGAAGACATGAAATGATGACTTCATGTGAATTTGTTTTATTTTGGTGGATCATGATCATGCATTCATTGGTTGATTATTAGGGTTTTATATGTAAAGTGAAACTCACTTGATCACATGTGGTATACCCCTAGGGTTTTAGAGTTGGAAACAATTTGGGATGACCACATGAAATGATGAGATCCAGATTCTTGTTTATATTAGAACTAGGGTTTCTAAATTTTAATATCATTTTTATAATGATAATTGGTAATGGATTTGAGGGTATTAACTTCTTTGAAGTAAATGAATAATGGACTTAACATTTTACTAATTTAAACAATTTCATAATTAAGATAAATGATACTTAGGGTTTAACTTAGGAACCAGGGTTTTATAATTATTGCTAGGTTTTAAAATAATAACTTGTGAATTAATTTTTTTAAAGTAAACCATTGTTGAATTACCAAAATAATATTAGCTTTTAGTATTTTCTTACTTTACTATATTTAAAGGGAATGGAAAATAGTAATTTGCAAATTAGGGTTTATGAAATACCACTAATATTTTAGTTGATGAAAATAGGATAAGGAAAACTAATTTTGACATTTTATTTTCTTACTGATTATACACTATTTTTTTGAAATTTAAATAATTATTGAATTCAAATTGCATTTAGGATAAATGAAAAGGCATATTTAATAAAGTTAAAATAATTAAATTTTCATTTTGACAAACATTTTTATATTATATTTTATTTGAATAGAGTTTATTTTTGTGAACAATTTGATATCTTATTTACATTTTTCTGAGCTATAATGAATTTGATTTATTTCTGTAAAGTTTCAGATATTTACTGGAATTTAGGATTTATACAAAAGACTACACTTACCCGACCTACTCTTACCCTACAGTCACTGACTAGTGGGTGATACGCGTACAGCACGCGTCCGTTGGGAACCCCAAGAGGAAGGTGTGATGCGTACAGCAGCAAGTTTTCCCTCAGTAAGAAACCAAGGTTTATCGAACCAGTAGGAGCCAAGAAGCACGTTGAAGGTTGATGGCGGCGAGATGTAGTGCGGCGCAACACCAGGGATTCCGGCGCCAACGTGGAACCTGCACAACACAACCAAAGTACTTTGCCCCAACGAAACAGTGAGGTTGTCAATCTCACCGGCTTGCTGTAACAAAGGATTAGATGTATAGTGTGGATGATGATTGTTTGCAGAAAACAGTAGAACAGTATTGCAGTAGATTGTATTCGATTTAAAAGAATGGACCGGGGTCCACAGTTCACTAGAGGTGTCTCTCCCATAAGAAATAGCATATTGGGTAAACAAATTACAGTTGGGCAATTGACAAATAGAGAGGGCATGACAATGCACATACATGACATGATGAGTATTGTGAGATTTAATTGGGCATTACGACAAAGTACATAGACCGTTATCCAGCATGCATCTATGCCTAAAAGGTCCACTTTCAGGTTATCATCCGAACCCCTTCCGGTATTAAGTTGCAAGCAACAGACAATTGCATTAAGTATGGTGCGTAATGTAATCAATAACTATATCCTCGAACATAGCATCAATGTTTTATCCCTAGTGGCAATAGCACATCCATAACCTTAGGGGTTCTTGTCACTCCCCCAGATTCACGGAGACATGAACCCACTATCGAGCATAAGTACTCCCTCTTGGAGTTACAAGCATCAACTTGGCCAAAGCATCTACTAGTAACGGAGAGCATGCAAGATCATAAACAACACATAGATAATAGATTGATAATCAACATAACATAGTATTCTCTATTCATCGGATCCCAACAAACACACATGTAGCATTACAGATAGATGATCTTGATCATGATAGGCAGCTCACAAGATCAGACAATGAAGCACATGAGGAGAAGACAACCATCTAGCTACTGCTATGGACCCATAGTCCAGGGGTGAACTACTCACTCATCAATCCGGAGGCGACCATGGCGGTGTAGAGTCCTCCGGGAGATGAATCCCCTCTCCGGCAGGGTGCCGGAGGTGATCTCCAGAATCCCCCGAGATGGGATTGGCGGCGGCGGCGTCTCAGTATGTTTTCTCGTATCGTGGCTCTCGGTACTGGGGGTTTCTCGACGAGGGCTATAAGTAGGTGGAGGAGATAGGTCAAGGGGTCTGACAGGGGGCCCACACACTAGGGCGGCGCGGGCCCCCCTTGGCCGCGCCGCCTTAGCGTGTCGGCGCCCTGTGGCCCCACTTCGTCTTCCCTCCGGACTTCTGGAAGCTTCGTGGAAAAATAGGAACCTGGGCTTTGATTTCGTCCAATTCCGAGAATATTTCCTTACTAGGATTTCTGAAACCAAAAACAGCAGAAAACAAAGAATCGGCTCTTCGGCATCTCGTTAATAGGTTAGTGCCGGAAAATGCATAATAATGACATATAATGTGTATAAAACATGTGAGTATCATCATAAAAGTAGCATGGAACATAAGAAATTATAGATACGTTTGAGACGTATCAAGCATCCCCAAGCTTAGTTCCTACTCGTCCCGAGTAGGTAAACGATAACAAAGATAATTTCTTAAGTGACAATGCTACCAACATAATCTTGATCATACTATTGTAAGCACATGTAATGAATGCAGCGATCAAAACAATGGTAAATGACATGAGTAAACAACTGAATCATAAAGCAAAGACTTTCCATGAATAGTACTTAAAGACAAGCATCAATAAGTCTTGCATAAGAGTTAACTCATAAAGCAATAAGTTCAAAGTAGAAAGCATTGAAGCAACACAAAGGAAGATTAAGTTTCAGCAATTGCTTTCAACTTGTAACATGTATATCTCATGGATATTGTCAATGTAAAGTAATATAACAAGTGCAATATGCAAGTATGTAGGAATCAATGCACAGTTCACACAAGTGTTTGCTTCTTGAGGTAGAGAGAAATAGGTGAACTGACTCAACAATAAAAGTAGAAGAAAGGTCCTTCAAAGAGGAAAGCATCGATTGCTATATTTGTGCTAGAGCTTTTATTTTGAAAACAAGAAACAATTTTGTCAACGGTAGTAATAAAGCATATGAGTTATGTAAATTATATCTTACAAGTTGCAAGCCTCATGCATAGTATACTAATAGTGCCCGCACCTTGTCCTAATTAGCTTGGATTACCGGGATTATCATTGCAATACACATGTTTTAACCAAGTGTCACAAAGGGGTACCTCTATGCCGCCTGTACAAAGGTCTAAGGAGAAAACTCGCATTGGATTTCTCGCTTTTGATTATTCTCAACTTAGACATCCATACCGGGACAACATAGACAACAGATAATGGACTCCTCTTTTATGCATAAGCATGTAACAACAATTAATTTTCTCATATGAGACTGAGGATATTTGTCCAAAACTGAAACTTCCACCATGGATCATGGCTTTAGTTAGCGGCCCAATGTTCTTCTCTAACAATGCATGCTCTAACCATTAAATGAGTGGTAAATCGCCCTTACTTCAGACAAGACGAACATGCATAGCAACTCACATGATATTCAACAAAGAAATAGTTGATGGCGTCCCCAGAAACATGGTTATCGCACAACAAGCAACTTAATAAGAGATAAAGTGCATAAGTACATATTCAATACCACGATAGTTTTTAAGCTATTTGTCCCATGAGCTATATATTGTAAAGGTGAAGAATGGAAATTTTAAAGGTAGCACTCAAGCAATATACTTTGGAATGGCGGAGAAATACCATGTGGTAGGTAGGTATGGTGGACACAAATGGCATAGTGGTTGGCTCAAGGATTTTGGATGCATGAGAAGTATTCCCTCTCGATACAAGGTTTAGGCTAGCAAGGTTATTTGAAACAAACACAAGGATGAACCGGTACAGAAAAACTCACATAAAAGACATATTGTAAACATTATAAGACTCTATACCGTCTTCCTTGTTGTTCAAACTCAATACTAGAAATTATCTAGACCTTAGAGAAACCAAACATGCAAATCAGATTTTAGCATGCTCTATGTATTTCTTCATTAATAGGTGCAAAGTATATGATGCAAGAGCTTATACATGAGCACAACAATTGCCAAGTATCACATTATTCAATATGTTATACCAATTACCACATATATCATTTTCCAATTCCAACCATATAACAATTTAACGAAGAAGAAACTTTCGCCATGAATACTATGAGTAAAGCTAAGGACATATTTGTCCATATGCAACAGCGGAGCGTGTCTCTCTCCCACACAATGAATGCTAGGACCCATTTTATTCAAACAAAACAAAAACAAAAACAAACAGACGCTCCAAGTAAAGTACATAAGATGTGACGGGATAAAAATATAGTTTCAGGGGAGGAACCTGATAATGTTGTCGATGAAGAAGGGGATGCCTTGGGCATCCCCAAGCTTAGACGCTTGAGTCTTATTGATATATGCTGGGGTGAACCACCGGGGCATCCCCAAGCTTAGAGCTTTCACTCTCCTTGATCATAGTGTATATCATCCTCCTCTCTCGATCCTTGAAAACTTCCTCCACACCAAACTCAAAGCAACTCATTAGAGGGTTAGTGCACAATTAAAATTCACATATTCAGAGGTGACACAATCATTCTTTATACTTCTGTACATTGCACAAAGCTACTGAAAGTCAATGGAACAAAGAAATCCATCAAGCATGACAAAACAGGCAATGCAAAATAAAAGGCAGAATCTGTCAAAACAGAACAGTTCGTAAAGACGAATTTTTAACATGCACCAGACTTGCTCAGATGAGAAAACTTAAAACTAATGAAAGTTGCGTACATATCTGAGGATCACTCACGTAAATTGGCATAATTTTCTGAGTTACCTACAGATAATTAGACCCAGATTCATGATAACAAAGAAAACTGTTTCTGCGCAGTAATCCAAATCTAGTATCATACTTTTATTAGAGACTTTACTTGGCACAACAATGCAATAAAACTAAGATAAGGAGAGGTTTCTACAGTAGTAAACAACTTCCAAGACTCAAATATAAAACAAAATTACTGTAGTAAACACATGGGTTATCTCCCATAAGCGCTTTTCTTTAACGCCTTTCAGCTAGGCGCAGAAAGTGTGTATCAAGTATTATCGAGAGGTGATGCGTTGATATCATTAGCTCCCCCATCTGTAGTGGTACTAAGGGCTTTGTCAATTTTAGGCCTATAATAATATTTTTTTGGTTTAGGCACCTTAGAGACATACATAAACTTTTGCTCCTTACCCACATAAGCTTTCTCCCTGTAATTAAGAGAAGAAAAAGTTGAACCCAAAATTCCCATAGCTTCTTCAAGTTTATTTATCCTATGGGTTTGATTATCATGAGTAGCACAAGTTTCTAAGATAGAAATTCTCTCATTAATTCCTCCTAGAGATTCATCAAGTTTATTAGTGCTACTGAATAGTATTCCCAATTTAGTTTCAATACTCGGAAGGTTTTGCTCTATGATCTCTATCTTTTTCATAATATCTTCAAGAGAGATTTCAGTTTTCACTTCATTAACAGGTGGTTTTCCAAATAGACTCTCAATAATACAACTAGCTTCTAAGGCAGGAGTACCTAGGAAATTACCTCCCGCGAGACAATCAAGAACATACCTATTCCAACTAGAGATACCAACATAAAAATTCCTGAGTAGGATAATGGTGGAGTGTTTCTTAGTGCACCTATTATGAGCATCATTAATTCTATACCAAGCATCTTTTAAACATTCTCCCCCTTGTTGTTTAAACGAACGAACTTCAACTTCCGGATTACTCATTTTAGCAGTAGTAAATAAAGTAAACTAGATAAAGTAAATGCAAGTAAATTTTTTTTTTGTGTTTTTGATATAGCAAACAAGATAGTAAAATAAAATAAAACTAGCAACTAATTTTTTTGTGTTTTGTTTTAGTGCAGCAAACAAGGTAGTAAATAAAATAAAGCAAGACAAAAACAAAGTAAAGAGATTGCGATGTGGAGACTCCCCTTGCAGCGTGTCTTGATCTCCCCGGCAACGGCGCCAGAAAAAGAGCTTGATACGCGTACAGCACGCGTCCGTTGGGAACCCCAAGAGGAAGGTGTGATGCGTACAGCAGCAAGTTTTCCTCGCAAGAAACCAAGGTTTATCGAACCAGTAGGAGCCAAGAAGCACGTTGAAGGTTGATGGCGGCGAGATGTAGTGCGGCGCAACACCAGGGATTCCGGCGCCAACGTGGAACCTGCACAACACAACCAAAGTACTTTGCCCCAACGAAACAGTGAGGTTGTCAATCTCACCGGCTTGCTGTAACAAAGGATTAGATGTATAGTGTGGATGATGATTGTTTGCAGAAAACAGTAGAACAGTATTGCAGTAGATTGTATTCGATTTAAAAGAATGGACCGGGGTCCACAGTTCACTAGAGGTGTCTCTCCCATAAGAAATAGCATATTGGGTAAACAAATTACAGTTGGGCAATTGACAAATAGAGAGGGCATGACAATGCACATACATGACATGATGAGTATTGTGAGATTTAATTGAGCATTACGACAAAGTACATAGACCGCTATCCAGCATGCATCTATGCCTAAAAAGTCCACTTTCAGGTTATCATCCGAACCCCTTCCGGTATTAAGTTGCAAGCAACAGACAATTGCATTAAGTATGGTGCGTAATGTAATCAATAACTATATCCTCGAACATAGCATCAATGTTTTATCCCTAGTGGCAACAGCACATCCATAACCTTAGGGGTTCTTGTCACTCCCCCAGATTCACGGAGACATGAACCCACTATCGAGCATAAGTACTCCCTCTTGGAGTTACAAGCATCAACTTGGCCAAAGCATCTAATAGTAACGGAGAGCATGCAAGATCATAAACAACACATAGATAATAGATTGATAATCAACATAACATAGTATTCTCTATTCATCGGATCCCAACAAACACACATGTAGCATTACAGATAGATGATCTTGATCATGATAGGCAGCTCGCAAGATCAGACAATGAAGCACATGAGGAGAAGACAACCATCTAGCTACTGCTATGGACCCATAGTCCAGGGGTGAACTACTCACTCATCAATCCGGAGGCGACCATGGCGGTGTAGAGTCCTCCGGGAGATGAATCCCCTCTCCGGCAGGGTGCCGGAGGTGATCTCCAGAATCCCCCGAGATGGGATTGGCGGCGGCGGCGTCTCAGTATGTTTTCTCGTATCGTGGCTCTCGGTACTGGGGGTTTCTCGACGAGGGCTATAAGTAGGCAGAGGAGATAGGTCAAGGGGCCTGACAGGGGGCCCACACACTAGGGCGGCGCGGGCCCCCCTTGGCCGCGCCGCCTTAGCGTGTCGGCGCCCTGTGGCCCCACTTCGTCTTCCCTCCGGACTTCTGGAAGCTTCGTGGAAAAATAGGAACCTGGGCTTTGATTTCGTCCAATTCCGAGAATATTTCCTTACTAGGATTTCTGAAACCAAAAACAGCAGAAAACAGCAACTGGCTCTTCGGCATCTCGTTAATAGGTTAGTGCCGGAAAATGCATAATAATGACATATAATGTGTATAAAACATGTGAGTATCATCATAAAAGTAGCATGGAACATAAGAAATTATAGATACGTTTGAGACTTATCAGTGGGCCTTGGCCATGTCAGCTGCCATGTTGGTAGTTGAGTGGTCAAAATCGAGACGTGGCAACGGAACTCTCTACCGGCGGGAAGTCGACGACAACGTCGGCGACTCGGGCCTTCCCCGGACGATTGGAGACTACGATTCGCTTCAGCACACGATAGGGAAGCGAATGATGCTATCGCCGCTACCAAATGGTCACCGGAGCATGATCGACGGCAAGGCGAAGTGGCGACGCTCACGGGCTCACGGTGCGACGATGATATGGGATGCAATTGAGCTGGCCGATGGCACCAGTGGAACGAGTGGCTCACCAGGAATCTGTAGAGCTTGATGGCGTAGCTTGAGGTGGTCGCAATCGACAGCGATCACGGTGACCGGCGTCGGAGAAGAGGGCTCGGTGAAGATGCTCCAGAGATCTTATGCTCGATTCGTAGCGTGGGCTGAGCAAGTCGAGGTCAGGAAGGACGATGGCGTCCACGGTGTGGCTCGGGAGTGCTCCAATCACCGGCGAGAAGAAGTGGCCGGTGAACTAGGGTTTCGGTTTGGGGAAGAAATGGTGCAGAGAGAGAAGAAACGAGAGGCTAGGGTTTCGTCTAGGGCTTTTATAGAGCTCGGTAGTGCGCCTCGTCATGCGGTCGATCAAGGAGAGGGCGACAGCAGCGAGGAGAAGGTGCGCACGTCGTTGTGCTGTCGAGCGCCTATAAGAGGAAGAGGATGAGGACGAGCTCCTCGCTGATCTTTTCGGCCGAAGGGGTAAGTTGGGCTGGGCTACTGGTGGGTTTGGTCATCAGGCTCAGCTGCTGGGCTGCGGCGGCCTACTTCAGCTGCCAAGGTGAGCTTCTCCCTCTCTTTTCTCTTTTCAAATTTTTGTTTTATATTTTTTGTTTTAGATTTTGTGATTTGAATTCAAATTGAATTCTATTTTGTTTTGCACGTTCTAAATTATTTGAATATCAATACAATTTGATAACCATGCTCACTGCCTAGTTTTGTTGTTCAAACAAGTATTGAAATTTTGATTAGATTGATATTTTGTGAGATTTGAGTAAAATGGAAATGGGTTTAAACACTTATATCAATTCCCTTTTTAATTTAAGAACCAAATTTATTTAAATGATTTGAAATTTATAACAAGTGCATAGTGAACACATCATTAGGTTTTGCTAATACTTAACAATATGGATTGTTCACATATAATATAATTATGGTTGAAGTTTAAAATAAATGGTAATGAGGATGGGGTTGGTTCATTATTTTATGTAGAGAATTATTTCTAAGGGTTTAAGGAGATGGTTGGATAAACTTTATGATGACTAAACTCATTTAGCGAACTCTAACTTTATGATGGTTGGATTCCACAGATTGTACATCCAAACCGCATTTGGAATTAGGCAACACCCATTGATTCTAACATCAAATTCCAAGCACACCCAAACGGTAGAATTCAAATTGGAAGCTAATTCATTTCCATCTTGGAATTGGAATCTTCAGGCCAATTCAATTCCAAGCTCAATTCTCTGCATCCAAACACAGCATTAGGGTAGATCCTATGTTTATCATAGTCAATTCACTCTCTCATATGGTGATTCTATTTTATAAAACAATACCTTATTTGGTAAACTAAACAAATTACTTGGATAGAAACAATAGAATTGGATATTGGTTTAACTTTAACTACCTAAATGGTATCTAAGCTTAAGATATATTCATGGCTTGGTTTTATACTTGTGATCCATGATACACAAGTTAGGACATAATATTTTATGTGAAGTGGATCCTATGTGAAAGGGTTTAGGGTTTTGATGATGCTACACTAATTGAAGTATAAATAGGCATGGGGCATGGCAGGGTTCTACTTATAATCCAAGTGGTACTTGGATTGGAAATTCAAATATGGTCTAGGGTTTTAGTAGTGATCACCCATGTGATAACAACTAGGATTAGGATATGGGCATAAGCTTTGATCATGTTTTATTGGCTAGGGTTACTCTCCTTACTTTGTTAGGGTTCATGGATCAAGGCAATGCTAGGATTGTCTCTAGTGTTTGGATAAGCAAGGTTTAAGTACAATGTCATTACTCCCCCACTCAAGGCATGATGATTGGTTTGGGGTGAACTACTAGTGATATACCTATTATTTCATGTGGTAGATGAGATCTATTAATCATACAGGTTTAACTTAACATCTAAATCTACAAGGTATGATCATGCATTAGACATGATCCACTTATTCCTCCTTAATCACTTCTTTATTATTTCTCTCATTGCACTCATTTATATCCTTAGGGTTTATGATCATTACCCAATTTGTAATGATCAAAGCATTGGTCTCCTAATGGTTTATTAATGAATCATGGTTCTCCTCTCCAAGATCAAGTATAAGTCTATATACTTGGGTATACCTCTTTAGCTTAAGCTCTCTGGAATAGGTAGGTTTCCTCTAGGGTTTATGAGCATTACCAATGTGTAATGATCACAACACTTGCCTCTCTTGGATCACTAATAAAATAGGTTCTTAGTTACCATCAAGTACTGGCTAGGTCAAGTAGGGTTTAGTACTTTACTTGTATTTCTTATATCATGAATTATTATCAATAATTACCTCACTTGGATAGGATTTGAATATTAACCTAGAGTTCTACTCAATGAATAGTATAACATATGAATGGTTCTCTCCTCTCTCTAGGGTTTAATGGAAATGAGTTTAGAGAAACAAGATTGGAATGGTCAAGGCTTAATAAGGAACTAGTAGGAATGCCCTTGACATGGATTCAAGTATTGTAGTTGAAAAATATACCATGTGCATTATGGTAGAAGTATTGATTAAGTAAAAGACATGGAAAAGATAAGTTAAGAATAGTTTCTTGTGTATTTGAGTTCTTTGATTTATAGTTGAATCAATATTCATGTGTTGTTGTAAGGAATGTCGTATTGATATCCTTTATAAGATCTTATAGTTGCTTCTGACTTAAGGTGTTGTTTGTTGTAAAGCTAATTCCATTTGATCTAGTCCCTAGATCAAATCATCTCTGCTCAAAACAAGGTTTTAGCAAAGATCACAGTGAAGTTTATAGCGCTTGACTTGATGATCTACTTCTATTCCAGCAAGTCAAGTGAAACTTCAATTGCTGTGGTAAGTTTTATTAGAAAGCGCGAAAATTCCCCGGATTTTCTATGCATGAATGCAATGCAGACTTTGGTGTTCTCTCATTTTATAGCCTCTAAATCTGGGATATTACAGGCACCACAACCGGTGGGCCACCGGACCGGCCGGCCCAGCGCCCGTTCGACCGACCCCTCCGCCGGTTGGGCTCTTTTGGCCGCTATCGGCCTAATGCACCCCGTCCGGCCTATAGTCCCGCGCTGCCGGCCTGTGCGCCGGCCTGTCTGGCGCCCAGCCCGGTGGACCGGCCGACTGGCCGGCTGGGCCGATTTTTCTGCCCATTTTCTCACCCAACGGTTCTATTTTTACTAAGACTATATATAGGCATTCTTCCACCTTGGGCTAAAAATAGTTCTTCCACTCTCTCTCCTCCATTGTTGCATTTGAATAACTTGCCCTATCTCTTGATTCCCCCCATGATTCTTACTCATTCTTGATGGATCTAAGAGAGGAGATCTAGATCTACAATCCCCACCAATCCACTTCTCCTCTAAGTGAAGGAAACCCTTTGGATCTAGATCTTGGAGTCATTTGTTGATTTCCTCCATTGTTCTTCCTCTCTAATCTCATCCTAGCATTTGTTGCTTTGGTGGGATTTGAGTGTGAAGGACTTGAACACCTTTGGTGTTCTTGCTTCGCATCATTGCATAGTGTTGAGCTCTCCACCATGATTAGTTCGAGTGAGAGACCGTGAGCTTGTTACTCTTGGAGTGTGACCTCCTAGTTGGCTTGGTTCCTGTCCCAGTGACCTCTTTGTGGAAGATTGTGAAGATGCCCGGGCTTCTCCTTCGTGGAACTTGTGAAGTAGTTGTTGAGCTTTCCATCTCCGGAGTGGAGGAAAAGCTAGCCATAAGGAAAGGGCTATTCTTTCGTGGGATACTGATACGTCCATTTTGCATCACTATTTTATATCATAATTTACTGTTATTCATTGATATATTTCATATTTAGAGGTGATAATTATGTTATTTCATCTATTTTGCATGTTTCATGATTATTGGAGAATCGCGCACCGGAGTCAGGATTCTTCGTCCCGGAAACCTAAGCTCCAGGGGATAGTCTCGAAGAGTCACAGCCGCCTCTGCGGGGCGGAAAACACCAGAGAGAAAAGAGCTCTCCGGCAGGCTGAAATCTGCCGGGGAAATTCCCTCCCAGAGGGGGAAATCGACGCCATCGTCACCGTCATCGAGCTGGACATCATTGGGATCATCATCACCATCATTTCCATCATCATCATCGCCATCTCCACCGCCGCACCTCCTCACCGATGTAACAATTAGGGTTGGATCTTGATTGTTTGATAGGGGAAACTCTCCCGGTATTGATTTCTACTTGTTATTGATGCTATTGAGTGAAACCATTGAACCAAGGTTTATGTTCAGATTGTTATTCATCATCATATCACCTCTGATCATGTTCCATATGATGTCTCGTGAGTAGTTCATTTAGTTCTTGAGGACATGGGTGAAGTCCAAATGTTAGTAGTGAATTATGTTGGGTAATATTCGATGTTATGATATTTAAGTTGTGGTGTTATTCTTCTAGTGGTGTCATGTGAACGTCGACTACATGATACTTCACCTTTATGGGCCTAGGGGAATACATCTTGTACTCGTTTGCCAACTGCGGGGTTGCCGGAGTGACAGAAACCTAAACCCCCGTTGGTATATCGATGCAGGAGGGATAGCAGGATCTCAGAGTTTAAGGTTGTGGTTAGATTTATCTTAATTACTTTCTTGTAGTTGTGGATGCTTGCAAGGGGTATAATCACAAGTATGTATTAGTCCTAGGAAGGGCAGTGCATTAGCATAGGTTCACCCACACAACACTTATCAAAACAATGAAGATTAATCAGCTATATGAAGCGAAAGCACTAGACTAAATTCCCGTGTGTCCTCAAGAACGTTTGGTCATTATAAGTAAACAAACCGGCTTGTCCTTTGTGCTAAAAAGGATTGGGCCACTCGCTGCAATTATTCTCTCGCATTTTACTTACTCGTACTTTATTTATCTGCTATATCAAAACCCCCTGAATACTTGTCTGTGAGCATTTACAGTGAATCCTTCATCGAAACTGCTTGTCAACACCTTCTGCTCCTCTTTGGGTTCGACACTCTTATTTATCGAAAATACTACGATACACCCCCTATACTTGTGGGTCATCAAGACTATTTTCTGGCGCCGTTGCCGGGGAGTGAAGCGCTATTGGTAAGTGGAATTGGTAAGGGAAACTTTTACTGTTTGTGCTGATTTTATTTCTGGCTGCTGCTATAATTCATTATGGAGAGATCTTCTCTTGAATTTCTATTTGGAAAATCTATTACTACTGCAAAGGTAGTGGATGAGGCGCCAGGTGAGAAGGAGGTTCCATACAAAATACCTATGAAAATTATTGAACGTGTTGTGGATAACCACTATGAAGGGGATGGAACTGTCCATCCTGGAGATCATTTACTGTTCTTACATGAGTTATGCGGTTTATTCAAGTGTGCAGGTATTGCTATGGATGAAGTTAGGAAGAAACTATTCTCTATATCGCTGTCTGGAAAGCGGTGCATTGGTATAATTTACTGAAGAATGGGGATTCTCTTGAATGGAAAGATATTGTGCCCCTATTTTATTCTAAATTCTATCCTCCAAGTGAAATTCACAAAGACCGGAACCGCATATATAATTTCTGGCCTCATGATGGAGAGAGTATTGCCCAAGCATGGGGGAGATTGAAGTCTTTAATGCTCAAATGCCCCATTCATGAGCTTCCTGGTAATATTATCATTGATAATTTCTATGCAAGACTTTCTTTTCAAGATAAGACCTTGTTGGATACTTCTTGTTCTGGATCATTTACACGCAACAAAGAAGAGTTTATGAGGGGCCTTCTTGATCGGATTCAGGAGAATACTGAAGGATGGGAGAACGACAAAGGTAGAGAGTCAGGTATAAACTATGATTATAAATGCATTGAAGTTTTTATGGATACTGATAAATTTTGTAATATTAGTGCTACTTATGGTCTTGATTCTCAAGTCGTTGCAAATCTTTATAAAGCTTTTGCCTCTCATTTTGAATTGCCTAGGAAGAATTTTGATAAGTATCATGAACCGTATAAAGATAAAACTGATTCATCTATAAATAAATGTGTTGTAATTGAAATTATTGATCATGTTCTTCCTGAAGCTTATATTGAAAAAACTCCTTTCCCTGCTAAAATGAAGGAGTATTCTGTTATAAATAGTGCGGTTAATAAAAGTGCAAAGAAACCTATAGAACCTGAAGAGCAAATAAAGGTTGAACATGCTATTGCAATAGTTAAGGATCTTGTGACTGAAAATGTGGAAGATGGTCATATTATTTTCTGTGAAGATGCTTCTAATATTGTTTCGCATCCTAATAAGTCTAGGAAAACCAGTGTTCCTATGCTCTCTGTTAGAATTGGTGATCATTGCTATTATGGTTTATGTGATATTGGTGCAAGTATTAGTGCTATTCCTTATGAGCTTTACACGGAGATCAAGCATGAAATTGGTTCTTGTGAACTTGAAGATATTGATGTGGTTATTCGGCTAGCTAATAGAGAGATTATCTCTCCAATTGGTATTGTTCGAGATGTGGAAGTTCTATGTGGTAAGATTAAATATCCTGCTGACTTTTTAGTACTTGGTTCTGCTGCTAGTAAGTCTTGTCCTATCATTTTTGGTAGACCTTTTCTAAATACTTGTGGAGCTGTTATACATTGCAAGAAAGAGAAAATTGTGACTAAATTTGCTGGTGAATCTTATGAGTTTAATTTCTCCAAATTTGCCAAAACTCCTTATAAAGCTGATTTGCCTAATAATGATTTTAGAGTTGAAAATGTGCGTCTATTGCTCTTGCTCCTAGTAATCCTTTGCAGCAACATTTGGAGAACAGTGAGAGTGAAGTTTTTAGGGAAGAAAGAAATGAGCTTGATGAAATTTTCCTTCGTCAACCTATTCTTAAACATGACTTGCCGGTTGAAGATCTAGGTACAACGCCACCACCAAAGGAAGATCCTGTTTTTGATTTAAAACCATTGCCTGATAATCTTAAATATGCTCATATTGATGATAACAAAATATATCCTGTTATTATTAGTTCTAAGCTTTCAGAGTTCGAGGAAGAAAGGTTGTTGGAAATATTGAAGAAACACAGAGGAGCTATTGGCTACACTCTTGATGACTTGAAGGGGATTTCTCCCTCTATTTGCCAACATGCCATTAATATGGAAGATGATGCAAAGCCTGTTGTTGAACATCAGCGTCGTCTAATTCCTAAGATGAAGGATGTGGTAAGAAATGAGGTATTAAAACTTCTTGAAGCTGGTATTATATATCCTATTGCAGATAGTAGATGGGTTAGTCCTGTACGTACATTGTGTTCCTAAGAAAGGAGGAATGACTGTTGTACCTAATGATAATGATGAGCTCATCCCTCAAAGAGTAGTTGTAGGGTATAGAATGTGCATTGATTATCGAAAAGTTAATAAGGTTACTAAGAAAGATCATTACCCTTTGCTTTTTATTGATCAAATGTTAGAAAGGTTGTCTAAAAATACTCATTTTTGCTTTCTTGATGGTTATTCTGGGTTTTCACAAATTGCTGTTAAAACTAAAGATCAAGAGAAAACCACTTTCACTTGTCCCTATGGAACTTATGCTTATAGACATATGCCTTTTGGTTTATGTAATGCTCCTGCTACTTTTCAAAGATGCATGTCTGCTATTTTTCATGGCTTTTGCGAGAATATTGTAGAGGTATTCATGGATGATTTTTCGTTCTATGGGAATTCTTTTGATAATTGCTTGCGAAACCTTGATAAAGTTTTGCAGAGATGTGAAGAAACTAACCTTGTTCTTAATTGGGAGAAATGCCACTTTATGGTTAATGAAGGAATTGTATTGGGACATAAAATTTCCGAGAGAGGTATTGAAGTTGATAGAGCTAAAGTTGAAGCAATTGAGAAGATGCCCTATCCTAGGGATGTTAAAAGTATTCGTAGTGTTCTTGGTCATGCTGGGTTTTATAGGAGATTTATTAAAGATTTCTCCAAGATTTCAAAACCTCTTACTAATCTTCTTCAAAAAGATGTACCTTTTGTTTTTGATGATGATTGTAAGGAAGCTTTTGAAACTCTAAAGAAAGCATTAACAACTGCTCCTATAGTGGAACCTCCTGATTGGAACTTACTTTTTGAAATTATGTGTGATGCTAGTGATTTTGCTGTAGGCGCTGTTCTTGGACAGCGAGTAGATAAAAAATTGAATGTTATTCATTATGCTAGTAAAACTCTTGATGCTTGTCAAAGAAATTATGCTACAACTGAAGAAGAATTGTTAGCTGTAGTCTTTGCTTGTGACAAGTTTAGATCCTATATTATTGATTCAAAAGTTACAATTCATACTGATCATGCTGCAATTAGATACCTTATGCAAAAGAAAGATGCTAAGCCAAGGCTTATTAGATGGGTGCTTTTGTTGCAAGAATTTGATTTGCATATTATAGATAGGAAAGGTGCTGATAATCCTGTTGCTGATAATTTGTCTAGATTGGAAAATATTGCTTATGATCCTGTTCCTGTTAATGATAGTTTTCCAAATGAACAATTGGCTGTAATAAAGGTGAGCTCGCGAGATAGTCCTTGGTATGCTGATTATGCTAACTTTATTGTTTCCAAGTACTTGCCTCCAACCTTTTCAGCTCAGCAAAGGAGGAAATTCTTTTATGACTTGAGGCATTATTTTTGGGATGACCCACACTTATATAAAGAAGGAGTGGATGGTATTCTGCGAAGATGTGTTCCCGAATATGAACAACAAGAGATATTGAGTAAGTGCCATGGTAGTGCTTATGGAGGACATCACGCCGAAGATAGAACCGCGCAAAAAGTTCTACAATCAGATTTTTATTAGCCAACTCTCTTCAAAGATGCAAGGAAGTTTATTTTATCTTGTGATGAATGTCAAAGGGTTGGTAATATCTACAGACCCAATGAAATGCCTATGAATTATACTCTTGTTATTGAACCATTCGATTGTTCGGGATTTGACTTCATGGGTCCTTTCCCTTCTTCAGAAGGTAACACTCATATACTTGTTGATGTTGATTATGTTACTAAATGGGTGGAAGCCATACCCACAAAAAGTGTTGATGGTGAGACCTCTTTAAGAATGCTTTTAGATATTATTTTTCCTAGATTAGGAGTTCCTAGATATCTTATGACTGATGGAGGTTCTCATTTTATTCATGGTGGTTTTAGAAAAACTCTTGCTAAATACGGTATTAATCATAGAATTGCTTCCGCTTATCATCCTCAAACTAGTGGGCAAGTAGAATTATCAAATAGAGAGATTAAATCTATCTTGCAAAAGACTGTTAATAAATCTAGAAAGAATTGGGCTAGTAAATTGAAGGAAGCACTATGGGCTTATAGAACTGCTTATAAAAATCCCATGGGTATGTCACCTTATAAAATGGTTTATGGGAAAGCTTGTCATTTACCTTTAGAACTAGAGCACAAAGCTTATTGGGCTATAAGAGAACTAAATAAAGATCCTAAACTTGCCGGTAAGAAGAGATTGCTACAATTGAGTTCTCTAGATGAATGGAGAAGTGAAGCTTATGAAAATGCTAAACTCTTTAAAGAGAAAGTTAAGAAATGGCATGATAGAAGAATCATTAAAAGAGAATTTAATGTTGGGGATAAAGTCCTATTGTATCGGTCTCGTCTCAGATTTTTTGCAGGGAAATTACTCTCAAAATGGGAAGGACCATATGTCATTGTGGAGGTGTATCGTTCAGGGGCAATTAAAATTAGTTCTCTGCAAGGCGATGCCACACAAGTGGTGAATGTACAAAGACTCAAGCATTATATCTCTGGAGATTCTTATAATGAAGATGTTGATGTTATTCGAGTGGTAACTAGTTCCTACTCGCCCTCGAGTAGGTAAACGATAATAACAATAATTTCTGAAGTGACATGCTACTTACATAATCTTGATCATACTATTGCAAAGCATATGAGATGAATGCAGTGATTCAAAGCAATGGTAAAGACAATGAATAAACAACTGAATCATATAGCAAAGACTTTTCATGAATAGTACTTTCAAGACAAGCATCAATAAGACTTGCATAGGAGTTAACTCATAAAGCAATAGATTCTTAGTAGAAAGTTTTGAAGCAACACGAAGGAAGATATAAGTTTCAGCGGTTGCTTTCAACTTCAACATGTTTATCTCATGGATAATTGTCAACACAAAGTAATATGATGAATGCAAATAAGCAAGTATGTAAGAATCAATGCACAGTTGACACAAGTGTTTCCTTCTAAGATGGAAGGAAGTAGGTAAACTGACTCAACATAAAGTAAAAGAATGGCCCTTCGTAGAGGGAAGCAGGGATTACTATTTTTGTGCTAGAGCTTTTATTTTGAAAACATAGAAACAATTTTGTCAACGGTAGTAATAATTCATATGTGTTATGTATAAGACATCCTATAAGTTGCAAGCCTCATGCATAGATTACCAATAGTGCCTGCACCTTGTCCTAATTAGCTTGGATTTACATGGATTATCATTGCATAGCATATGTTTCAACCAAGTGTCACCAAGGGGTACCTCTATGCCGCCTGTACAAAGGTCTAAGGAGAAAGTTCGCATTGGATTTCTCGCTTTTGATTATTCTCAACTTAGACATCCATACCGGGACAACATAGACAACAGATAATGGACTCCTCTTTAATGCGTAAGCATTCAACAACAGATAATATTCTCATAAGAGATTGAGGATTGTTGTCCAAACTGAAACTTCCACCATGGATCATGGCTTTAGTTAGCGGCCCAATGTTGTTCTCTAACAATATGCATACTCAAACCATTTAATCATGATAAATCACCCTTACTTCAGACAAGACGAACATGCATAGCAACTCACACGATATTCAACAAAGGTGAAATAGTTGATGGCGTCCCCAGGAACATGGTTACCGCTCAACAAGCAACTTATAAGAAATAAGATACATAAGTACATATTCAATACCACAATAGTTTTTAAGCTATTTTTCCCATGAGCTATATATTGCAAAGACAAAGAATGGAACTTTAAAGGTAGCACTCAAGCAATTTACTTTGGAATGGCAGAAAAATACCGTGTGGTAGGTAGGTATGGTGGACACAAATGGCATAGTTTTTGGCTCAAGGATTTTGGATGCACGAGAAGAATTCCCTCTCAGTACAAGGCTTTGGCTAGCAAGGTTGTTTGAAGCAAACACAAGTATGAACCGGTACAACAAAACTTACATAAGAACATATTGCAAGCATTATAAGACTCTACACTGTCTTCCTTGTTGCTCAAACACTTTTACCAGAAAATATCTAGACCTTAGAGAGACCAATCATGCAAACCAATTTCAACAAGCTCTACGGTAGTTCTCCACTAATAGGTTCAAACTACATGATGCATGAGCTTAAACATGATCTACTTGAGAGCTCAAAACAATTGCCAAGTATCAAATTATCCAAAACAATATGAGGCATTTTCTGTTTCCAACCAAATAACAATAAACGAAGCAGTTTCAACCTTCGCCATGAACATTAAAGTAAAGCTAAGAACACCAGTGTTCATATGAACGAGCGGAGCGTGTCTCTCTCCCACACAAGCATGAATTTATTCAAAGAATGAAAATAACAAAACGAAAATAAAAGCACACAGACGCTCCAAATAAAGTACATAAGATGTGACGGAATAAAAATATAGTTTCAATAGAAGAAACCTGATAAATTGTTGATGAAGAAGGGGATGCCTTGGGCATCCCCAAGCTTAGACGCTTGAGTCTTCTTGAAATATGCAGGGATGAACCACGGGGGCATCCCCAAGCTTAGACTTTTCACTCTTCTTAATCATATATCATCCTCCTCTCTTGACCCTTGAAAACTTCCTCCACACCAAAATCAAAACAAACTCATTAGAGGGTTAGTGCATAATCAAAAATTCACATGTTCAGAGGTGACACAATCATTCTTAACACTTCTGGACATTGCCCAAGGCTACTGAAAGTTAATGGAACAAAGAAATCCATCCAACACAGCAAAAGAGGCAATGCGAAATAAAAGGCAGAATCTGTCAAAACAGAACATTCCGTAAAGACAAATTTTTCAGGGGCACTTAACTTGCTCAGATGAAAAATCTCAAATTGAATGAAAGTTGCGTACATATCTGAGGATCACGCACGTAAATTGGCAGATTTTTCTGAGTTACCTACAGACGGGGCTACTCAATTTCGTGACAGCAAGAAATCTGTTTCTGCGCAGTAATCCAAATCTAGTATCAACCCTACTATCAAAGACTTTTCTTGGCACAACAATGCAATAAAATAAAGATAAGGAGAGGTTGCTACAGTAGTAACAACTTCCAAGACACAACAAAATAGTAGCAAAATAAAAACATGGGTTATCTCCCAAGAAGTGCTTTCTTTATAGCCATTAAGATGGGCTCAGTAATTTTAATGATGCTCGCACAAGAAATAAGAGTTGAAGCAAAAGAGAGCATCAAAATCAAATTCAAAACAAATTTAAGCCTAACCCACTTCCTATGAAAAGGAATCTTGTACACAAATAAATTCATGAAGAACAAAGTGACAAGCATAGGAAGATAAAACACGAGTAACTTCAAGATTCTCAACATAAAGAGGGGAAACTTAATTAATATTATTAAGATGCATATAACCATGTTTCCCTCTCTCATAATAACTTTCAGTAGCATCATTGATGAAATCCACAATATACCCATCACTTAAAACATTCTTATCATGGTTCATATGCATAAAAGTATCATTAATTTTGGCATAAGAAGAGTTCTTCTCATTAATAGTAATTGGAGCAAGATTATTATCAAGAATTTGAACATGGTAAACAAGTTGCATACTAAGGGAATTTTTTTTGGCAATCCAATCATAACTATGACAAGTTTCATAAGGATAGTTATAACCTATATCATAGCATTCTTTATAATAATCATCAAAGGTCGAAGGCATAGTGTCATCATAAGAAATAGAATAGTTATCTTTCACAGTATGTTCATCTGTGACCATACCATCATTGTTACTAGAAGGAGATGTATCAAACATATAATGATCAGTAGCAAAAGGATTTTCAAACAACTCATCCCCAAGCTTAGAGCTTTCTATATCATTATGGGAGGAAGCATGGATAATACTGATACTATGGCAATTATTAACATCATCATTTTTAGAGTTAGTTTCCCAGAGATTTTCAATATCAAAAGTAGTGTGCTCTTTCAAATCATGATCACTAATGTAGGTAAAGGGCATAGGAAGATCATTGTACTCAGATTCATTATCGTAATAATCATTAGGAGCAACATACTTACGGTTACCTATCGTTATCTCATACACGCTGGGATATGCCGTTACCTCTTTCTCTTTATTCCCCTTCTTCTTCTTCTTCGTTACCTTCTTCTTCTTCTTCTCTTCCTTCTCCTCGATCCCTTCTTTAGGAGGAATAGGCTTGAAGGGAGGCTTCTCCACATAACCTGATTTATTTCCAGAAACAATAGAAGAAACTTGGGAGGATTCCTCCTTTTCATCAACAAGTTCAAAACACACAGCGGTCCTATCATATTTTGGCAAAGTGTCATCTTCTAAAATATTTTGTATGTAAGTATTTGTATGGCAATTATCAATGCAATAAGAAAAACACCCATGCAGGACATCATCAATATCAAGATCACTCATATGTAACAAAGAGATTTTTCTTGATAACTCTTCACACCACAAAAATAAAGTAAGTTCATCATGCTGATTAGGAGTAATTTCATCATCACAATACAAATTTGCAGCACTCATGGGGTTCGAATTATCATTGGAGGAGCATTGAAAATTAAAATGACCCACTCTATGACAAAGTTCACAAATAAAAGGATAGATGGCACAAACTTTTTTACCAAGATCATCTAGAGCCCTAGACCACTTTCTAGTTTTTTCATTCATATGATGGATACAATATTCATCTTCGATTTGATTAATTCCACAGGGTCTATGCATTCCACAAAAATTAACATGCTTATAAGAAATAGCATTTTCAGAAGTTTGGGCATGTTTATTGCAATCATTAACAACAATTCCATTTTCCATGCAAGTGTCTTTAAAAGGTTCATGATACTTATCAAAATTCTTCCTAGGTAATTCAAAATGAGAGGCAAAAGCTTTATAAATATTTGCAGCAACTTGAGAGTCAAGACCATAAGTAGCACTCATATTTCGAAATTTACCAGTATCCATAAAAGTTTCAATGCATTCATAATCATAATTTATACCTGACTCTCTACCTTTGTCGTTCTCCCAATCTTCAGTATTCTCCTGAATCCGATCAAGAAGATCCCATATAGCTTCAACCTCCTTGCTTGTGAAAGATCCCTCCAAACAGGCATCTAGATAGTCCTTGTGATGTCCTGAAAGCCTTGCATAAAAATATTAATAATAACATTACGGGGGAGCTCATGAATGGGACATTTGAGCATTAGTGACTTCAATCTCCCCCATGCTTGGGAAATACTCTCTCCATCACGAGGATAGAAGTTATAAATCTAATTCCTATCAATATGCACTTCATGAGGAGGATAGAATTTAGAATAAAAGAGAGATACAATTTCCTCCCAACCAAGAGAATGACTATTCTTCAGCAATTTATACCAATGCGCCGCTTTACCAGACAACGAAATAGAGAATAGTTTCTTCCTCACTTCATCCATAGAGATACCTGCACACTTGAATAACTCGCATAATTCATGCAAAAACAGTAAATGATCTCCAGGATGGACAGTTCCATCCCCTTCATAACGGTTATCCATAACACGTTCAATAATTTTCATGGGTATCTTGAAAGCAGTACTTGCAGTAGGTGGATTTAAAATATCACAAGCATCATTAGAGTTATCGCATATGGGAGATAAAGTATTATCAGAGCAAATTTTCTCCCCTAAAGATGGGAAGCTAAAAAGATCATAAAAACTAGCTTCCCCAAGCTTAGACTTCTCCATAGCATTAGCAGTAATTGCGTTCATACTAATAACATTGCTACTAGCATGCAAATAAGGTTCCATAGGTTTTTTAATTTTCGCATCAAATAATTCATGTCTTAACTCAGGAAAAAGATTAAAAAGCTCACCAAATTTTTTGTTGTTTTCCATTATGCCTAACTAGTGATAAACAAGAAACAAAAAGATGCAATTGCAGGATCTAAAGGAAATAGCTTCGAGCACTCACACACCGGCAACAGTGCTAGGAAATAGCTTAGTAGTCGGAGGATGTGAATACCTTTTACCTTACCTCCCCGGCAACGGTGCCAGAAAATAGCTTGATGTCTACGCACGCTTCTATTCCTGTAGACAGTGTTGGGCCTCCAAGAGCAGAGGTTTGTAGAACAGCAGCAAGTTTCCCTTAAGTGAATCACCCAAGGTTTATCGAACTCAGGGAGGAAGAGGTCAAAGATATCCCTCTCAAGCAACCCTGCAATCACGATACAAGAAGTCTCTTGTGTCCCCAACACACCTAATACACTTGTCAGATGTATAGGTGCACTAGTTCGGCGAAGAGATAGTGAAATACAATTAATATGGATGTATATGAGTGGTAATAGCAATCTGAAATAAATATGGCAGTGAGTAAACATGCAGTGGAACAGTAAATAAACGGAGATTCGATGTTTGGAAACAAGGCCTAGGGATCCTACTTTCACTAGTGGACACTCTCAACATTGATCACATAACTTAAACTACTCTACACTCTCTTGTTGGATAACAAACACCATTCATTGTGTAGGGCTACAAAAGCACCTCAATGCCGGAGTTAACAAGCTCCACAACATCCGGAGTTCATATTTAAGTAACCTTAGAGTGCATGATAGACCATTGCAATTATACCGAGTACTAACATAGCATGCACACCGTCACCGTCAGGCTATGAAAGGGGGAATAGATCGCATCAATACTATCATAGTAATAGTTAACTCCATAATCTACGAGAGATTACAATCATAACCTATACCAAGTACTACATGATGCACACACTGTCAACATTACATCATGGAGGAGGAATATACTACTTTAATAACATCACTAGAGTAGCACATAGATGATATTCAACTAGATCACAAAGAGAGAGAGATGAACCACATAGCTACGGTAGAGCCCTCAGCCCCGGGGGAGAACTACTCCCTCCTCATCATGGAGACAACGATGGCGGTGAAGATGGCAGTGGAGATGGCTTCCGGGGGCAATTCCCCGTCCCAGCGGCGTGCCGGAACAGAGACTTCTGTCCCCTGAATCTTGGCTTCGCGATGGCGGTGGATCTGGAAGGTTTTCTGGGGTTTCGTCAATCGGTGTCGAAGTTTTAGGTCACGACGACTTATATAGGCGAAGAAACGGAGTCGGAAGGGGTCTGGGGGACCCACACACCAGGGGGCGCCCCCCCTCTGGCCGCGCCGCCACCATGTGTGGGGGCCCTGGGCCTCCCCTCTGGCCCCTCTTCGGTGTTATGGAAGCTTCGTGGAATTATAAGATCGTGGGCCTTGATTTCGTCCAATTCCGAGAATATTTCCTTACTAGGATTTCTGAAACCAAAAACAGCAGAAAACAGGAACTGGCACTTCGGCATCTTGTTAATAGGTTAGTTCCGGAAAATGCATCAAAACGATATAAAGTGTGAACAAAACATGTAGGTATTGTCATAAAACAAGCATGGAACATAAGAAATTATAGATACGTTGGAGACGTATCAGTAACTCCGGAAGCTTTCATCAAAGGTCAAATTGACAGTTCTGCAGAGTTCGACTTTGAATAGGTAACAGTACTGGTAATAAAAAGTCCGCGTTTAACTTTCCGAACAATGTTTTTGCTGTTTTTGGAAAATATGAAAAATTACGAGATCGAAACGGAGTGGAGGAGACACACGAGGGCGTGCCCCCATAGGCCGGCGCGAGCCCCAGCCTGGCCGCGCCACCCTATGAGGAGAGCCCCTCGTTGCTCCTCTCCGACACTGGTTCGACCTGGTACTTTCCTTCTGTCGTAAAAATTTCTGCTATATAATCCCCCGGACCCCTGGAGGTCCGTATATTGTTTTCTCGACGTGTTTTGTTTTGAGCTGTTTTCTGCCAGGATCTGTTTTTGATCTAGAAGCACCATGGTCTCCAACAACAAGGGCAAGGGGCTTTCGGATGAAGATATTCAAGATCTCGAGTGGAAAGAGGTGGATGAGAGCGTCAAGGATGAAGATGAAGAAGAAGTGGAGGAAGACTCGCATGCATACCCGCGTGCCACCGTCGCAAGTGTCGAGGTGGTGGAAAACCCTTTCAGTACCAAGAAGAGCGCAAGAACTCGCACCAGAGGAAAGGTTCCACGTCACTACCTAGCTCCAAAGACATCTCCTCCAGGCACCTACAACCCCTTCCGCAATCTAATTTACAATAGTCAAATTGAAAGGATTCCCAAGGCAGTATTGCCTAGCAATTGGGATATAGATCATTCTAACACTGCAGGAAGGATGAAGCCTGAAGCTGAAGAGTGGGGAAACAACTCTAAGAGTTGGGACTCGCCGTCAGACATACTTCTTAACCGCGTCGAGCACAATTCAGAGATGATCCACAACCTCACGTGCGAGATTGATGAGCTAAAGGAGCTTGTTAGGAAGCTTATCAAGAATTCATCACCACCACCGCCGAAGGAGTAATTCATCATCGGTATTGGCATCCCCTTGGTTTGTTCCAAGCTTGGGGGAGTGCCATGGTATCACATCATCACTATCTTTTACTTTTTACTGTCAAGTAGTGTCATATCATGAGTAGGGAAGTTATCATATAAGATGGGTTGCAGTGTGGAAGTATCTCTCTTTAGTTGGTTGTCTATGTATCCCTTGGTGTGAGTTATCGTTATGGAATATTAATGAGAAGTCTTATCATTTACATATTGCACATCTTATTTCAGTTTGCAATTTCTACTATATGATTGATCTTGTTGTTAGTATTGGTATCACTTTGGGAGCATTGAGTAAATCTATTTGGTTTTGGCAAACTTAGCATTGGTCAATAGCAACAACACTTTAAGTTTAAGTAGAAAAGAGAAATACATGTAGATATGTTGTTTCATTGTCTTTCTTTCTTGTTAGCTCTTAGCTTATTATTCTGAAGTTAAGATTGTTTGTGCTTACAAGGAAGATGCTTGATTGTTTCTATCATATGTATATTTGTTTGTTTCCCTCAAATCTTATGCTTGCTAATCAACCTTGCTAGCCAAAAACCTGTACTGAGAGGGAATGCTTCTCGTGCATCCAAACCTTAACCCAAACCTATGCCATCAGTGTCCACCATAACTACCTACTATGTGGTATTTCCGGCCATTCCAAGTAAATACTTCATGTGCTACCTTTAAACAATTCAAAATGTATCATCTCTTATTTGTGTCAATGTTTTATAGCTCATGAGGAAGTATGTGGTGTTTTATCTTTCAATCTTGTTGGGCAACTTTCGCCAATGGACTACTGGCTTCATCCACTTATCCAATAATTTTGCAAAAAGAGCTGGCAACGGGGTTCCCAGCCCCAATTAATTAACTTTCATAATTTTACAAATAGACACTCCTCCATGGTATGAGATTGTTGGAAGGCACCCGAGGATTCGGTTAGCCATGGTTTGAGAAAGCAAAGGTTGGGAGGAGTGTCATCTCTAATAAAATTAAAATAAATAGACACTCCTTCATGGTATGAGAATGATTGGAAGGCACCCGAGGATTCGGTTAGCCATGGCTTGTGAAAGAAAAGGTTGGAAGGAGTGTCACCCAAAAATAAAAATTTCATGGGAGCCGCTCTTTGAAAGTCTGTCTGGCAAGGGGGATAGAGTACCCACTACCATTCGTTGACAACAACAAATACCTCTCAAAATTTTACTTTTATACTCACTATATGATTTCAAAACTGAAAAAGCTCTAGCACATGATTTAATCCCTGCTTCCCTCTGCGAAGGGCCTATCTTTTACTTTATGTTGAGTCAGTAAACCTATTTCCCTCCATCTTAAGCAACCAATTGAGTTGTTGTGATCAAACTATTTATATTGTGATCTAATTAATCATGCCTTTTATTCTTCCTTGTTTAGTACAAGTTTTATCTGAATGAATATAGCTTTGAAAGTTATCAATGATTATGAGGAGATTATTATGATTGAGTATGCAAGTTGTGCCATATAAGCTTTAACATAAGAGCGCTGCTCGACAGATAAGTACAATCTGTTAATTGTTCTCTGACCAAGAACGAAATTTGCCATCACCAATTATGATTTCTTATGCACCTTTATTTGTGATTACCTTCTACTTGTTTCAAGTTGAATTATATGAGGAATTTGTTCACTAGAATGTCTTGTGTGAATTAATATGATGCTTCTTGTCCGTATTTGGTTTATCGACTCTTCACTCCATAAACATGTGGTCCTGTTTACCGAGTTCAGTTTCGCTTGGGGACAAGCGAAGTCTAAGCTTGGGGGGAGTTGATACGTCCATTTTGCATCACTATTTTATATCATAATTCACTGTTATTCATTGATATATTTCATATTTAGAGGTGATACTTATGTTATTTCATCAATTTTGCATGTTTCATGATTATTGGAGAATCGCGCACCGGAGTCAGGATTCTGCTGGAAAAAGCACCGTCAGAATGCAATATTTTGGAAGATCAACAATTGACGGAAATTATACGGAAAATCCTATTTTTCCAGAAGACGGAGATAGCCAAAAGGAGGAGCCGAGGAGGGCCGCCATGGGCCCCCCATAGGCCGGCGCGGGCCCAGGCCTGGCCGCGCCGCCTTGTGGGGAGGGGGCCCACAGCCCCCTCTGGCCTCCTCTCCTTCGCGTATTTCTTCGTCCCGAAAACCTAAGCTCCGGGGGTAGTCGCGAAGAGTCACAGCCGCCTCTGCGGGGCGGAAAACACCAGAGAGAAAAGAGCTCTCCGGCAGGCTGAAATCTGCCGGGGAAATTCCCTCCCGGAGGGGGAACTCGACGCCATCGTCACCGTCATCGAGCTGGACATCATTGGGATCATCATCACCATCATCTCCATCATCATCATCGCCATCTCCACCGCTGCACCTCGTCACCGCTGTAACAATTAGGGTTGGATATTGATTGTTTGATAGGGGAAACTCTCCCGGTATTGATTTCTACTTGTTATTGATGCTATTGAGTGAAACCATTGAACCAAGGTTTATGTTCAGATTGTTATTCATCATCATATCACCTCTGATCATGTTCCATATGATGTCTCGTGAGTAGTTCGTTTAGTTCTTGAGGACATGGGTGAAGTCTAAATGTTAGTAGTGAATTATGTTGGGTAATATTCAATGTTATGATATTTAAGTTGTGGTGTTATTCTTCTAGTGGTGTCATGTGAACGTCGACTACATGATACTTCACCTTTATGGGTCTAGGGGAATACATCTTGTACTCGTTTGCCAACTGCGGGGTTGCCGGAGTGACAGAAACCTAAACCCCCGTTGGTATATCGATGCAGGAGGGATAACAGGATCTCAGAGTTTAAGGCTGTGGTTAGATTTATCTTAATTACTTTCTCGTAGTTGCGGATGTTTGCAAGGGGTATAATCACAAGTATGTATTAGTCCTAGGAAGGGCAGTGCATTAGCATAGGTTCACCCACACAACACTTATCAAAACAATGAAGATTAATCAGCTATATGAAGCGAAAGCACTAGACTAAATTCCCGTGTGTCCTCAAGAACGTTTGGTCATTATAAGTAAACAAACCGGCTTGTCCTTTGTGCTAAAAAGAATTGGGCCACTCGCTGCAATTATTTCTCTCGCATTTTACTTACTCGTACTTTATTTATCTGCTATATCAAAACCCCCTGAATACTTGTCTGTGAGCATTTACAGTGAATCCTTCATCGAAACTGCTTGTCAACACCTTCTGCTCCTCGTTGGGTTCGACACTCTTATTTATCGAAAATACTACGATACACCCCCTATACTTGTGGGTCATCAGATACGCTCGGAGAAGAATGTGAGAATTCGTGGCGTTGGGAAATCCTCGTGGGATCCCACCTCTCCAAACGTGACGTACCTTCTTGCATAGGAAGGGAACAGGGGAATACATCTTCGTCTCCTCGTGCCTCAGTTATTTCTATACCCAAGCTTACTTTCCTTGTGATAGCCATCGAGTTTGAAGTATCTATTATATCTTGCTATCACTTGTTGTTCATATATATATATATATGTATATATATATATATCTTGTGCCTATCTTGCTTAGCTCTAATTGTTGTTATCACACTTAGTTGAGCCTAGCATATTTAGGGTTTGTGTTTGTAAAATAAACATTAGTTTAATTCCGCATTCTTACAAGTCAAATCCGTAAGAGTTTTTAAAAGCCTATTCACCCCCTCTAGGCGACATCTCGTCCTTTCAAAAAGTATTTCTCGAATTTATAGTTCGACTCAAGGGAAACAGAAGAATACCAGTAAGACTTTAGAAATTGAGGCATCACTCTCAACCATATCCGTGTATCAATATTCTCAAAAAGGAAATAATGATTGCATCAGTTGAATCAAAGCAGTAACACAAAACAGTAAACAATAGTAGCAGATTTCTAATTTTCACCGGAAGTAGTGAATTTGTAACTTTAGTGGCTAAAAGCGTAGGCATGAGGTGATAGCAAGGTGTTGCATGAATAAGGTTGATCATAAAATATAATGGAAATAACATAGTGTTCATCTCTAACTTCGTTATGTGTAGGTATGTATTCAAAATATAGTGATGCGTAGGAACCAAGAGAATTTGCACAACATATGTTGTCCCACATGCTCATTTCATCGGGGCCAACTTAGAACTACATGTAATTAATGTCTACCCTTTTTGAATAGCCCATAACAATGCATTAGCACTACACGAACACAGAATATCCTCAAATTATCACATATTCCCCTTGTTTTCCCTAACTGTCACTTTAGGGTTACATGTTTAACATAATCATAGGTAATACACTTTGCATATACATACCATACTCAAATATAGGATGGGGCAATGAAACTCAGTACTGAAATAATGTCACTCCGACCTTAGCAACAAGCATTAAGCATAGCAAAGGTGTATCAACACCATACAAGAATACCTCAAGATAAACACATCAAATCTCGATACACATGCATGATTACATGATCAATCTTATCCAATCCCCATCCACCTCACATGCCTAAAGAGAACTACTCACTCATGGTGATGGAGATTGAGCACATGGTTGATGGAGACGGTGTAGATGACGATGATGGTGAAGACGGCGTCGAAATCCCCCTCTCCAGCGTGGAGAGTAGGAACAATTGAACGCCCGAAACAAAGATTGTGGTGGTGGCGATGCTCTGTTTCGTGAATATGCTCCATCCTCCTCGGTGAATAGGTTTTCGGGGTATATAATGAGGTATGCAAAAGAGGAGGCGAGACGGTGTCCAAGGGCTGAAAGAGCCCATGTGGCGTCCCCTAGGGTGGGGCATGTGCCAGCTAACCTAATACCCAGCCTATTGATCTCCTGGTAGCCCACTTTAGCTCATTTTGTTTGTCTCAAAAATTCTAAAGCGTGGTCTCTAACTTTGTCCTTTTTAAGTCTTGTAGCCCCTGTAATCTAAAAAAATACGCGCACCAGATTGACAGATCTGATGCGGAGTGTGCTAATCACGTTAAAATTTAGATGTATCTAGATTCTAGAATGACAGAGGAAATATATTACTCCCACTATTCTAAATATAAGCCATACAATTTTTGGTACGGAAATTAAGAAACAAATATTTTGAAAAAATTACAACATATTTGGCTGGGATTAACCCTAGACAATTGACGTGAGCTAATAGAGGGTTTTGCATATGATAAGAAACCTAATCAAATCCCTAAAAATGTTGTCCAAACGAGTAGGACAACGCAGTAAACCTTATATTTTGGAATTTTTCTTAAAAAACTATATGGTTTATATTTAAACGGAGGGAGTATGTAAGAGCATCTCCACTCGTCCCCGCGAACAGGCCCCCGGCGTGCCCTTTTTTTCATCCGGACGGCGAAAAATGGCCCAGCCGCGCCCCCGGTTCCTCGTTTTTCGCCGGATTTGGGCTTTCATCCATCCGGCGAGCCCACGCCAACCCCGGCCTACCGGGGAGCGCTCGGGGACTCCGGACGAAGTGAAAGCGCGCGAAATGCCGAGATATTTCTCCCGCGCTTTTCGCTTTGTCTTCGCCGCAGAGGTGGACCCGACCGGTCAGCGACACGCGCATCGTCTTCTGCGCGCACTAAAGGCTGTCGCCGGTCAGCTCGCCGCGGACGCGTCGCATTCCACGCGGCATTTAATCGCCGGCACCAGCCGCGCCTATATACCCCGCTCCACTCGCCGCGACACGTATCCCCGTTCCACTCTCCCTCCACTCTCCCGATCCATGGCGTTCAACGACGAAGACGGCGCAGCCAACAATGGCTTCCCCCGCCGGTCGCTCCACGCGTAGGAGGGGCACCTCCTCCACCAGGCGGGGTACTCCTGCCCGCCGAACACGAGGCCTCCCGGCGGCGGGTGGCGGCTAAGTGCTGGCGGCGTACCAATCCTCCCGCCGCCCCGGGGCCACGCCCTCGATGTCGCCATCGAGGAGGCTCGGATGACGATGACGGACGAAGAGCGCGCCGACCCGCGGCACCACCCCGACAACTACACGAGCTGGAACTCGTTCTTCCTCCGGCGGTGGGAGCGGGAGCTGGCGGCCTAAGACGGCCCGCCGCCTCCGCCTCCGCGCAACAACGCCGCGGGTCGCCGACGTTGGTGGGGAGACGCCGTCCAAGGCAGCAGCCAGGCGGCTTCGGCGCCGCCGCAGTTCGACGACGACGGCTCCGACGACGATGGCGCCGGCGACGACGGCGACTACACGGTGTTCTACCGCCATTTCGGCATGTAGAGCGCCGTGTTTTAATATTTACAGTTGTATTCCCCTAGCCGAATTCGAAATATAGTCGAATTCGGCCTCTATGTATGAACTTCGCCCTCTATATAGTAAATATCATTAAATTTAGTCTAAATTCAATCGTTTTTGCCGTATTTTATCAAGTTTCCGATTCCTAAATTTAGATCGCCGTCTTCGCCTGAGCACGCGGCTGGGAAACTACTCCTTCCCACGCTAAATTTATGTCCAATCCAGTGTAAATTTCCCCGGATTTCGGTGGGGAGGGCAAAGGAGTGGAGATGCTCTGGTAACCGAAATTCAATGACCTTATCTGTATCGACCGGGAGACTGATGGAGCACGAGCGAGGAGCGATGAGGCCACTAGATGATCTCCAGATTCCATCGGCGTGTCTCCAATCCCATCCGAAGAAGCGAATCCAAGATCCACACGACCGCGCACCCCACCCACCCTTCACGCGCGGGCCCGACTCCTTTTAAATCGTCTCCCGATTGGTTTCTTTTACGCCAACCTTCTCTATCATCTGCTGCAGAGGCATTGACCAATCTGCTTCTACTGAGCTCAACGCCATGGCTATGTCCATCGGGCCGGTTCTCGCCGCCGTCCTCATCGTATTCGTCGTCGCGGCCACAGCGGTAGCGGAAGAAGCCAAGGGCGCGCAGTCCACGTACATCGTCCACCTCGCGCCGGACCACCCGGCCCTGGCCCTGTCCGCCGCGCGCAGCGGCAGCCACGGTGCGCTGCTCGGCCGCGTCCTCCAGCTCCCGCGCCACCTGCAGGCGCCGCGGCCACGTCTGATATACTCGTACGCGCACGCAGCCACCGGCATCGCGGCGCGGCTCACCACCGCCCAGGCGGCACACATCGCTACCCAGCCCGGCGTGCTCTCCGTCCACCGCGACGAGGCGCGCCAGCTCCACACGACCCACACCCCGGCGTTCCTCAGCCTCAGCCAGGCGGCCGGGCTCCTGCCCGCCGCGTCCGGCGCGTCGGGAACCGCGTCGGACGTCGTCGTCGGCGTGCTCGACACCGGCATCTACCCCATCGGCCGCAGCTCCTTCGCGCCGGCCATCGCGCTCGGCCCGACCCCGTCCACCTTCTCCGGCGGCTGCGTCTCCGCGGGCGCCTTCAACGCCTCCGCGTACTGCAACACCAAGCTCGTCGGCGCCAAGTTCTTCTACAAGGGCTACGAGGCGGGCCTCGGCCACCCCATCGACGAGTCCAAGGAGTCCAAGTCGCCGCTCGACACCGAGGGCCACGGCACCCACACCGCCTCCACCGCCGCGGGCTCGGCCGTGCCCAACGCCGGGCTATTCGACTACGCGCGCGGCCAGGCGCTGGGCATGGCCCCCGGCGCGCGCATCGCGGCCTACAAGATCTGCTGGAGCTCCGGCTGCTACGACTCTGACATCCTCGCCGCCTTCGACGAGGCCGTCGCCGACGGCGTCAACGTCATCTCCCTCTCCGTCGGCTCCAGCGGCTTGGCCCCCAGCTTCTTCCGCGACTCCATCGCCATCGGCGCCTTCGGGGCGGTCAAGAAGGGCATCGTCGTCTCCGCCTCGGCCGGGAACTCCGGCCCCGGGGAGTACACCGCGACCAACATCGCGCCGTGGATACTCACCGTTGGCGCGTCCACCGTTGACCGTGAGTTCCCCGCCGACGTGGTCCTCGGCGACGGTAGCGTGTACGGCGGCGTGTCGCTCTACTCCGGGGAGCCGCTGGGGTCGACGCAGCTGCCGGTCGTCTACGCCGCGGACTGCGGCTCCCGGCTCTGCTACCTGGACGCGCTTGACAAGGAGAAGGTCGCCGGAAAGATCGTGCTTTGCGAACGTGGAGGCAACGCCCGCGTGGAGAAGGGCGCGGCGGTGAAGCAGGCCGGCGGCGCCGGCATGATCCTCGCCAACACGGAGGAGAGCGGCGAGGAGCTGCTCGCCGACTCCCACCTCGTCCCGGCGACAATGGTGGGGCAGACCTACGGCGAGAAGATCACGCACTACGTCAAGACCGACCCGTCCCCGACGGCCACCATCGTGTTCCGCGGCACGGTCATCGGGAAGACGCCGTCGGCGCCGCAGATCGCGTCCTTCTCGAGCCGAGGGCCCAACTACCGCGCGCCGGAGATCCTCAAGCCCGACGTCACCGCGCCCGGCGTGAACATCCTCGCGGCCTGGACCGGCGAGGCCTCCCCCACCGACATCGACATCGACCCGCGGCGCGTGGAGTTCAACATCATCTCCGGGACGTCCATGTCGTGCCCGCACGTGAGCGGCCTCGCCGCGCTGCTCCGGCAGGCGCACCCGGACTGGAGCCCCGCGGCGGTCAAGTCAGCGCTCATGACCACGGCGTACAACGAGGACAACTCCGGCGAGACCATCAAGGACCTGGCCACCGGCGTCGCGTCCACGCCGTTCGTCCGCGGCGCCGGCCACGTCGACCCCAACCGCGCGCTGAACCCAGGCCTCGTGTACGACGCGGACACCGCAGACTACATCGGCTTCCTCTGCGCGCTCGGCTACCCGCCTTCCCTGATCGCAGTGTTCACCAGGGACGGCTCCGACGCCGACTGCTCGGCGAAGCCCGCCCGCTCCGGCGACCTCAACTACCCGAACTTCGCGACCGTCTTCTCCTCCTACAAGGATTCCGTCACCTACCACAGGGTGGTGCGCAACGTCGGCAGCAACGCGAGCGCGGTGTACGAGGCCAAGATCGAGAGCCCCGCCGGCGTGGACGTGTCGGTGACGCCGAGCAAGCTGGTGTTCGACGAGGAGAACGGGAGCCTGGCGTACGAGATCACGCTGGCCGTGGCCGGCAACCCGGTGATCGTCGAGGCCAAGTACTCGTTCGGGTCCCTGACGTGGAGCGACGGCGTGCACGAGGTGAGGAGCGCCATCGCCGTCACGTGGCCGAGCGGCGGAGCGTCGTCCATGTAAAGAGATGTACAGCGACTTTGGTTTGGTGTCACACTGTCACGCGATTGCTCTCGTTTTACTCTGCACGCGCCTGTGAATTTTACTCCATTTAACTCTGGAATAAATTCTCTTTGATACAATATATATACGAGTATTTCGTCCTCCATTTTGGTTCGGCTGTCACTGCCACGGCAGTGCCACCCACCATGGTTTATTGCACTCTCGGTCCTCTGCGAGATAATGCACATGAAGCAATCGGCATGGACCTTGCATTCTCTTTATTTATCATAATACATTAAAGTAGCATATATATAACAATTCGATGATGGGCATGTATGACCTTTTTTCTTAAGCGATTGACTACACAGTGGTCAACCACTATTGGGCCTACCCGGTGGTCAGTTCGGACAGCCCATTAGAGGCAAAACACGTTTGTTGTTCTTTCCCGAAAAGGAAATCACGGGACCACACAGCCCACGTTAAAAAACAACGGAGAAACGACCCACGCACTTTGTCTCGACGGAAGCAGCTAAAAAAGAGGATCCTACCTAACCAGATCTAGGTTCTTCTTCCTCCCCTGTTTCTCCACCACCGCCAGCAGCAACAGCAGCCAGCAGGAAGGGGAGGCAAACCCTAGAACCTCCATGAATTGATCCCCAGATCCTCCAGGAAGTAACACAGCAGGAGCTGCTTCATCTGGACGACGCCCAGAGAAGTAAGAAAGGTAAACAAAGGCAAAAACATGATTCAAATTCATCTAGCAGTTCCATCCAGTTCTACCAGTTTTCATCTAGCAGTTTCATCCAGTTCTAACAGTTCCATCCAGATCCACCACAGATTCTTTAGCCCAAAGTTACATACTGGATGGAACTCACATGTTACTCACATGGAAAGTAACACATAGTCATGCCTGACTTGTTGTCTGTACCAAAGTCAGTAGAAGTCTTCAGGAAAGTAATCTACTTGACGATCTAGCCTGCAGGAAGTAATCTAGTTGATGACCTTTGAATTCTGTAGAAGTCATCAGGGAGTTGCAAGCTGAGAACCTGGTTGTGTTGATCTTGTAGACAGCAGGAAGTATTCAACCAGTAAACAAACATGGCGTTCTTGGAACACTGATGTAGGCATCAATGATATCTGCATGAAAAAAGAAAGAAAATTAGGGTGTAAGAACCATAAAACAATACTTGTATAAAGCTAACAGTAGCTGATGCTTGTTAATTAAACAATGTGAAGAAGTAATTTGCCCTTTGCTGTTTTATTTTGATGCCCAACATGGGTGAAGTAACAAAAAAATGTTAACTTGTTTCTTCATTGCAGGCAATGGATTGGTTTAACCTGCATGGTATTGACCTGAACCATCCGCCTGGCTATGATGGCTTCATTGAACCTGATGGAACTGAAGCACCAGTCCAAGGCACATCAGTAGATGGAACTGGTGCTAATTCTGGATTCATGTCAGTAGATGATACTACTGATGGTGCTCCGACTGGTCAAACACTGTCTAGTGAAGAAAGTGGCAGTGATGGTGAGGTGCAGTCAATGCCAGAAGGATTTGCACCACGTAAACCATACCTAGGGATGAAATTTGATACGTGGGAGGCTGCTAAAGTGCACTACAACAGGTATGCCGAACATGTTGGTTTCTCTATGAAGATGAGTTCTTCCAGAAATTCAGTATTGGACAAGCAGAAGGACATCATTTTCTTTCTCCTCCACGTGCTCCGCCTGCACGCGAATCCTCTGTTGCTCATCATCAGAAACATCAGAAATATCAATATCATCAGAAACATCTATAGATGAACTCTTATAAAACATGACAACCTCATTAAAGACAACATTCCTACTATGCAAAATTTTCTTAGTTTCAGGATTCCACAACTTATATGCCTTAACTCCTGAACCATAACCAAGAAACACACACTTAACAGCCCTAGGCTCTAGCTTTCCATTATCAACATGAGCATAAGCAGTGCAACCGACAACTCTCAATTGTGAATAATCAGCAGGTGAACCAGACCATACCTCAATAGGAGTTTTCTTATCAAGCGGAATACAAGGTGACATGCATGTTTATCAAGTAACATGCGGTGGAGGCTGCTTCAACCCAGAAGCATCTATGCATGCCAGAATCGGACAACATGCAACGAGCTTTGGAGATGATGGTTCTGTTCATCCTCTCCGCACACCATTCTGTTGAGGAGTGTATGGGATGGTGTGGTGCCTGACAATGCCTTCATCGCTGCAATAATCATTAAAAACTGTAGAACAAAACTCCATGCCATTGTCAGTACGAAGCAATTTAACTTTCTTTTCTGTTTCTTTCTCTATCATAACTTTCCACTTTCTAAAAGCATAAAACACATCAGATTTATGTTTCAGAAAGAAAGGCCACACTTTTCTAGAGTAATCATCTATGATAGTAAGCATGTAATTTGCACCACCAAGAGAAGTCTTGCGGGAAGGTCCCCACACATAAGCATGCACATAATCTAGAATCCCTTTAGTGGTATGAACGGAAGCATTGAATTTAACTCTTTTATGCTTACCAAAAATATAGTGCTCACAGAACTCAAACTTACTCAAATTGCAGCCATCTAGCAGGTCTCTCATGTGCAATTCTGCCATGCCATGTTCACTCATATGTCCAAGACGGATATGCCACAGATTAGTTTTACCAGGTTCATGAGGAATAACAGCAGCAGCAATACCAGACAAAGTGCTACCTCTAAGAACATATAACTTTGCAGAATTCATATCACCTATCATGTGAACGAGACAACTTTTTGATACCTTCAGAACTCCGCGAGAACCGGAGTGTTTGTACCCATCAACATCAACAGTACTGAGAGATATCAGATTTCTTGCCATGCCAGGTATGTGTCTCTCATCGGTCAGAGTGCGTGTCATGCCATTGACACGCGTACAACACGCGACCGTTGGGAACCCCAAGTGGAAGGTGTGATGCGTACAGCAGTAAGTTTCCCTCAGTTAGAAACCAAGGTTTATCGAACCAGTAGGAGTCAAGAAGCACGTTGAAGGTTGATGGCGGCGAGATGTAGTGCGGCGCAACACCAGGGATTCCGGCGCCAACGTGGAACCTGCACAACACAACCAAAGTACTTTGCCCCAACGAAACAGTGAGGTTGTCAATCTCACCGGCTTGATGTAACAAAGGATTAGATGTATAGTGTGGATGATGATTTTTTGCAGAGAACAGTAGAACAAGTATTGCAGTAGATTGTATTCAATGTAAAAGAATGGACCGGGGTCCACAGTTCACTAGTGGTGTCTCTCCCATAAGATAAATAGCATGTTGGGTGAACAAATTACAGTTGGGCAATTGACAAATAGAGAGGGCATGACAATGCACATACATGATATGATGAGTATTGTGAGATTTAATTGGCATTACGACAAAGTACATAGACCGCTATCCAGCATGCATCTATGCCTAAAAAGTCCACCTTCAGGTTATCATCCGAACCCCTTCCAGTATTAAGTTGCAAACAACAGACAATTGCATTAAGTATGGTGCGTAATGTAATCAATAACTACATCCTCGGACATAGCATCAATGTTTTATCCCTAGTGGCAACAGCACATCCATAACCTTAGGGGCTTCTGTCACTCCCCCAGATTCACGGAGACATGAACCCACTATCGAGCATAAATACTCCCTCTTGGAGTTACAAGCATCAACTTGGCCAAAGCATCTACTAGTAACGGAGAGCATGCAAGATCATAAACAAGACATAGATTGATAATCAACATAACATAGTATTCTCTATCCATCAGATCCCAACAAACACAACATATAGCATTACAGATAGATGATCTTGATCATGTTAGGCAGCTCACAAGACCCGACAATGAAGCATAATGAGGAGAAGACAACCATCTAGCTACTGCTATGGACCCATAGTCAAGGGATGAACTACTCACTCATCACTCCGGAGGCGACCATGGCGGTGTAGAGTCCTCCGGGAGATGAATCCCCTCTCCGGCAGGGTGCCGGAGGCAATCTCCTGAATCCCCCGAGATGGGATTGGCGGCGGCGGCGTCTCTGGAAGGTTTTCCGTATCGTGGCTCTCGGTACTGGGGGTTTCGCGACGAAGACTATATGTAGGCGGAAGGGCAGAGTCGGGAGAGTCACGAGGGGCCCACACGCTAGGCCGGCACGGCCAGGGCTTGGGCCGCGCCACCCTAGTGTGGCGCCGCCTCGTGGCCCCACTTCGTCTTCTCTTCGGTCTTCTGGAAGCTTCATGGCAAAATAGGCCCCTGGGCGTTGATTTCGTCCAATTCCGAGAATATTTCCTTACTAGGATTTCTGAAACCAAAAGCAATGACAAAGAATCGGCTCTTCGGCATCTCGTTAATAGGTTAGTGCCGTAAAATGCATAAATATGACATAAAGTATGCATAAAACTTGTAGATATCATCCATAATGTGGGATGGCAGATAAGAAGTGATCGATACGTCGGAGACGTATCGGCATCCCCAAGCTTAGTTTACGCTCGTCCAGCGGTGTAAACGATAACAAAGATAATTTACGGAGTGACATGCCATCATAACCTTGATCATACTATTGTAAGCATATGTAATGAATGCAGCGATCCAAACAATGTAAATGACATGAGTAAACAAATGAATCATATAGTAAAGACTTTTCATGAATAGTACTTCAAGACAAGCATCAATAAGTCTTGCATAAGAGTTAACTCATAAAGCAATAATTCAAAGTAAAAACATTGAAGCAACACAAAGGAAGATTAAGTTTCAGCGGTTGCTTTCAACTTGTAACATGTATATCTCATGGATAATTGTCAACATAGAGTAATATAACAAGTGCAATATGCAAGTATGTAGGAATCAATGCACAGTTCACACAAGTGTTTGCTTCTTGAGGTGGAGAGAAATAGGTGAACTGACTCAACAATAAAAGTAAAAGAAAGGTCCTTCAAAGAGGAAAGCATCGATTGCTATATTTGTGCTAGAGCTTTGATTTTGAAAACAAGAAACAATTTTGTCAACGGTAGTAATAAAGCATATGTGTTATGTAAATTATATCTTACAAGTTGCAAGCCTCATGCATAGTATACTAATAGTGCCCGCACCTTGTCCTAATTAGCTCGGATTACCTGGATTATCATTGCAATGCACATGTTTTTACCAAGTGTCACAAAGGGGTACCTCTATGACGCCTGTACAAAGGTCTAAGGAGAAAGCTCGCATCGGATTTCTCGCTATTGATTATTCTCAACTTAGACATCCATACCGGGACAACATAGACAACAGATAATGGACTCCTCTTTTATGCTTAAGCATGTAGCAACAATTAATTTTCTCATATGAGATTTGAGGATATTTGTCCAAAACTAAAACTTCCACCATGGATCATGGCTTTAGTTAGCGGCCCAATGTTCTTCTCTAACATTATGCATGCTCTAACCATTTTAGTGGTAAATCTCCCTTACTTCAGACAAGACAAACATGCATAGCAACTCACATGATATTCAACAAAGAGTAGTTGATGGCGTCCCCAGGAACATGGTTATCGCACAACAAGCAACTTAATAAGAGATAAAGTGCATAAGTACATATTCAATACCACAATAGTTTTTAAGCTATTTGTCCCATGAGCTATATATTGCAAAGGTAGAGGATAGAAATTTTAAAGGTAGTGATACGTCTCCGATGTATCGATAATTTCTTATGTTCCATGCCACATTATTGATGTTATCTACATGTTTTATGCACACTTTATGTCATATTCATGCATTTTCTGGAACTAACCTATTAACAAGATGCCAAAGTGCCAGTTGCTGTTTTCTGCTGTTTTTGGTTTCAGAAATCCTAGTAACAAAATATTCTCGGAATTGGACGAAATCAACGCCCAGGGTCCTATTTTGCCACGAAGCTTCCAGAAGTCCGAAGAGGAGACGAAGTGGGGCCACGAGGTGGCCACACCCTAGGGCGGCGCGGCCCCCCCTTGGCCGCGCGGCCCTGTGGTGTGGGGCCCTCGTGCCGCCTCTTGACCTGCCCTTCCGCCTACTTAAAGCCTCCGTTGCGAAACCCCCAGTAAAGAGAGCCACGATACGGAAAACCTTCCAGAGACGCCGCCGCCGCCGATCCCATCTCGGGGGATCCAGGAGATCGCCTCCGGCACCCTGCCGGAGAGGGGAATCATCTCCCGGAGGACTCTACGCCGCCATGGTCGCCTCCGGAGTGATGTGTGAGTAGTCTTCCCCTGGACTATGGGTCCATAGCAGTAGCTAGATGGTTGTCTTCTCCCCATTGTGCTTCATTGTCGGATCTTGTGAGCTACCTAACATGATCAAGATCATCTATCTGTAATTCTATATGTTGCGTGATACGTCTCCGACGTATCGATAATTTCTTATGTTCCATGCCACATTATTGATGTTATCTACATGTTTTATGCACACTTTATGTCATATTCGTGCATTTTCTGGAACTAACCTATTAACAAGATGCCGAAGTGCCGATTCTGTTTTCTGCTGTTTTTGGTTTCAGAAATCCTAGTAAGGAAATATTCTCGGAATTGGACGAAATCAAAGCCCAGGGGCCTATTTTCTCACGAAGCTTCCAGAAGTCCGAAGGAGAGACGAAGAGGGGCCACGGAGGGGCCACACCCTAGGGCGGCGCGGCCCCCCCTTGGCCGCGCGGCCCTGTGGTGTGGGGCCCCCGTGCCGCCTCTTGACCTGCCCTTCCGCCTACAAATAGCCTCCGTGACGAAACCCCCAAGCATCGAGAGCCACGATACGGAAAACCTTCCGAGACGCCGCCAACGCCGATCCCATCTCGGGGGATCCAGGAGATCGCCTCCGGCACCCTGCCGGAGAGGGGAATCATCTCCCGGAGGACTCTACACCGCCATGGTCGCCTCCGGTGTGATGTGTGAGTAGTCTACCCCTGGACTATGGGTCCATAGCAGTAGCTAGATGGTTGTCTTCTCCCCATTGTGCTATCATTGTCGGATCTTGTGAGCTGCCTAACATGATCAAGATCATCTATCTGTAATTCTATATGTTGCGTTTGTTGGGATCCGATGAATAGAGAATACTTGTTATGTTGATTATCAAAGTTATATCTACGTGTTGTTTATGATCTTGCATGCTTTCCGTTACTAGTAGATGCTCTGGCCAAGTAGATGCTTGTAACTCCAAGAGGGAGTACTTATGCTCGATAGTGGGTTAATGCCTGCATTGACACAGGGACATGTGAGAAAGTTCTAAGGTTGTGTTGTCTTGTTGCCACTAGGGATAAAACATTGATGCTATGTCTAAGGATGTAGTTGTTGATTACATTACGCACCATACTTAATGCAATTGTCTGTTGCTTTGCAACTTAATACTGGAGGGGGTTCGGATGATAACCTGAAGGTGGACTTTTTAGGCATAGATGCAGTTGGATGGCGGTCTATGTACTTTGTCGTAATGCCCAATTAAATCTCACTATAATCATCATGATATGTATGTGCATGGTCATGCTCTCTTTATTTGTCAATTGCCCAACTGTAATTTGTTCACCCAACATGCTGTTCGTCTTATGGGAGAGACACCTCTAGTGAACTGTGGACCCCGGTCCAATTCTCTTTACTGAAATACAATCTACTGCAATACTTGTTCTACCGTTTTCTGCAAACAATCATCTTCCACACAATACGGTTAATCCTTTGTTACAGCAAGCCGGTGAGATTGACAACCTCACTGTTTCGTTGGGGCAAAGTACTTTGGTTGTGTTGTGCAGGTTCCACGTTGGCGCCGGAATCCCTGGTGTTGCGCCGCACTACATCCCGCCGCCATCAACCTTCAACGTGCTTCTTGGCTCCTCCTGGTTCGATAAACCTTGGTTTCTTTCTGAGGGAAAACTTGCTGCTGTGCGCATCATACCTTCCTCTTGGGGTTCCCAACGAACGTGTGAGTTACACACCATCAAGCATATTTTCTGGCGCCGTTGCCGGGGAACTAAAGAAAAGTTACACCACAGAGATCTCTAACTCCCATGTCAACTTTGCGCCAGCAATAAATTTCTGGCGCCGTTGCCGGGGAGATCAAGACACGCTGCAAGGGGAGTCTCCACTTCTCAATCTCTTTACTTTGTTTTTGTCTTGCTTAGTTTTATTTACTACTTTGTTTGCTGCACTAAATCAAAATACAAAAAAATTAGTTGCTAGTTTTACTTTATTTGCCATCTTGTTTGCTATATCGAAAACACAAAAAAATTAGTTTACTTGCATTTACTTTATTCATCATGTTTCCTTTTAATTTTACCACAAAAGACATACCGGTAGGACGTGAGTCTATAATTGGGAGAAATAATATAGAAGAATTCTTCAACCATGTTAGTACCGTTGATGATTTTGAGGATAGACACTTGGTAGACCTTGCGCCTACTTATGAAATTGCTGCTGCGCATTTAGTTCGCCTGTTGGAAACTAAATTTGTTAATCTTAATCCTATAATCCAACACATGTTTTTCACACTTGGTGATATGGAAGAAGGGGAAAAGAAAGATTTTGTTTTAGAAACCCTTCTTAGAGAATTTGGTGGTCTAGCAAGAGAAGCTAGAAAGGTCTTTGCTACATTTAATATGCTTGGTTCTCATACTAATTTTATTATTCTCCTTGAAAAGATGGACATGGATAGAATAAGATACACTAATAATATTGATGATGGTGGGGAGATCAAAGCACCAATACCATGTAAACTCTTAGCTATGAATGATGCACTAGAAAATAACTATGCTTGGCTTGTTCCTGAAAATTTGTTTGATGAGAGTAGCACACCTAAGACTAATGAAAAGGGAGATGCTAAAACTTATGTATCTAATATACTATGCCTGGTTGAGAAAACTCCGCACCCCGCTGAGGACACACCATCTCTTGATAATACTTGATACACACTTTCTGCGCCTAGCTGAAAGGCGTTAAAGAAAAGCGCTTATGGGAGACAACCCATGTTTTTACCTACAGTACTTTGTTTTTATTTTGTGTCTTGGAAGTTGTTTACTACTGTAGCAACCTCTCCTTATCTTAGTTTTGTGTTTTGTTGTGCCAAGTTAAGCCGTTGATAGAAAAGTAAGTACTAGATTTGGATTACTGCACAGTTCCAGATTTCTTTGCTGTCACGAATCTGAGTCCACCTCCCTGTAGGTAGCTCAGAAAATTAAGCCAATTTACGTGCATGATCCTCAGATATGTACGCAACTTTCATTCAATTTGAGCATTTTCATTTGAGCAAGTCTGGTGCCATTTTAAAATTCGTCAATACGAACTGTTCTGTTTTGACAGATTCTGCCTTTTATTTCGCATTGCCTCTTTCGCTATGTTGGATTAATTTCTTTGATCCATTAATGTCCAGTAGCATTATGCAATGTCCAGAAGTGTTAAGAATGATTGTGTCACCTCTGAATATGTCAATTTATATTGTGCACTAACCCTCTAATGAGTTGTTTCGAGTTTGGTGTGGAGGAAGTTTTCAAGGATCAAGAGAGGAGTATGATGCAACATGATCAAGGAGAGTGAAAGCTCTAAGCTTGGGGATGCACCCGGTGGTTCACCCCTGCATATATCAAGAAGACTCAAGCGTCTAAGCTTGGGGATGCCCAAGGCATCCCCTTCTTCATCGACAACATTATCAGGTTCCTCCCCTGAAACTATATTTTTATTCCATCACATCTTATGTGCTTTTTCTTGGAGCGTCGGTTTGTTTTTGTTTTTTGTTTTGTTTGAATAAAATGGATCCTAGCATTCACTTTATGGGAGAGAGACACGCTCCGCTGTAGCATATGGACAAGTATGTCCTTGGTTTCTACTCATAGTATTCATGGCGAAGTTTCTCCTTCGTTAAATTGTTATATGGTTGGAATTGGAAAATGATACATGTAGTAATTGCTATAAATGTCTTGGGTAATGTGATACTTGGCAATTGTTGTGCTCATGATTAAGCTCTTGCATCATATGCTTTGCACCCATCAATGAAGAAATACATAGAGCATGCTAAAAATTTGGTTTGCATATTTGGTTTCTCTAAGGTCTAGATAATTTCTAGTATTGAGTTTGAACAACAAGGAAGACGGTGTAGAGTCTTATAATGTTTTCAATATGTCTTTTATGTGAGTTTTGATGCACCGGTTCATCCTTGTGTTTGTTTCAAATAAGCCTTGCTAGCCTAAACCTTGTATCGAGAGGGAATACTTCTCATGCATCCAAATACTTGAGCCAACCACTATGCCATTTGTGTCCACCATACCTACCTACTACATGGTATTTTCCGCCATTCCAAAGTAAATTGCTTGAGTGCTACCTTTAAAATTCCATCATTCACCTTTGCAATATATAGCTCATGGGACAAATAGCTTAAAAACTAGGGATTTCTATTTTCGTGCCCTCGGTTCCTTAGTTGTGCTCAGTTTTCCCCAGCTCCTTAGTTTTTCCTCAGTTTTCCCCAAGACCTTGTCTGAAACCATCACACGTGATATAACGTCCGGTTGCCCGACGGTTGACCGTTATCTTCTGACTAGTGGGGCCACGTAGAGCCTGCAAAGACACGTTAGACCATCCATCTTTGTTTGACCGTAAGCATCGCTGTATCCCTGACCAAAACGCGAACGAGTGGGGCTTCGCTATATCAAATGACAAGTGGGGCCATGGCGCTGATACAAGGGGCAATACACGGGTAGGATTAGATTTTTAAACGGAGCTCTACAGCGATGGCACGGAGGAGGTGGCCTGCGGAGTGCCGAGATGAGATCGACGTCCACAAAGAACTGCATGAGGCGAGACCAGACGCATTAGATAGATATGAACTAGATGCGTTTAACCATGCAAAGAAGAGAAGAAATGGTCAACGACATCGACGACTACCTCAAAACTTTGACTGACCGTGTCCGACACGAACGCGAGCAATGTAGAGAAAACTAGTGTCTCTCCTTTCTGGCGTGTATAGATGGGTGCTAGAAGAGTGTGGTGGCGAAGGGAAAGACCTCGCGGTGGTCTGTGGCGTCCAACATAGCGGGGCGGCGTGGCCGTGCCCACATCGGCGTGGATGCATGTTCGGCATTGGCATCAGCATGTACGTTCGGCATTGGCCTCGGTGGTATCTCTGGTATGTCAGTGATCGAATGAGGGGACGGGATTGAGGGTGCATCCCGACGGTGACCTAGCAGTGGCGTCGAGCATAGCCCTTCTGACCATGCCGATATCGGCATCGGCAAAGTTTGGAGGCTGTGGTGCTCGAATCAAAGAGGGATTTGTTTCTTGTACGCCAAAAGTGATTTGAAACAAGTTTCGTGTTGAAGGTTAGGTAACGAAAGTTTGTAACTAAGCCCAAAATTATACTAGCGCCATGGTGAGGTTCTTTTTGATAGAGCTATACGGTTGGGCAAACTTTTTTGACACTTTTTAGATAGGGTTCCTTGTTGTTACACGTATGGCATCATGTATGGCAAATTTGGGATCATTTGGAGATGTTCGAAAAAATCACTTTGCTTAAACGCATGCCGTTTCGTCTCACTGAAACCAGCTTTTCTAACAAGGTGATTTATTCTACCTCCTCTAAATGACCTCAAATTTCATACAGCTGATCTTCTATACATAGATAGATAGATTGTTTCGTTTTTATATTTTTCGAACTTTTTATTTCCCTTTATAATATCCAATTGATTTTCAGGTCAAAACCTCGAAAAACAGCATCATGTATGGCATCATTTTCGCCATAAATTTCAAATTTTGTGAAACTTTCCCTTTTAGATATTCCTTGTTGTTATAGATATGGCATAATGTATGCCAAATTTGGTTAGGTCTCACTTGAAACCAGCTTTTGTAACAAGTTAGGTTTTTCGACCTTCTCAAAAGGGATTTTTTCTACCTTCTCTAAATGACCTCAAAAATCATACAGACGATCTTCTATACAAAGATAGGTAGATTGTTTCGTTTTTACATTTTTTGAACTTTTATTTCCCTTTATAATACCCATTTGTTTTCAGATCAAAACCTCGAAAGTTAACATAACTAGATGGTGAACCCTTCCAAACTTCAAATACGAGAGATAGATAGATTGGTTCGTTTATCATTTTTACCGTGAATAGTAATGGCTACAAGAAATCGGTGATGGTCTATCATTTTTTGCGTGAAAAGTAATGGCTACAACAAATCGGTGATGGTTTATCATTTGGGATTTTCGTGAAAATTAATGGCTACAACAAATCGGTGACGGTTTATCATTTTTTGCGTGAAAATTTATGGCTACAACAAATCGGTGATGGTTTATCATTTTTTGCGTGAAAAGTAATGCCTAAAAGAGTTTATAATTTTTAGCGCGTGAAAATAAATACGAGAAAACCGCCATTTAGCAAACTTAGAGAGTGGAAGGTAACCGCCGACAGAGAGAGGGAGGTTATCCTGCCCGTTAGATCATACGATCAACGGTCGGCGGGCACGATCCGCGTGACATGGGCTAGACCAATCGGGGCAATGTTGCACGTGTGAGAGAATTTGTGGAGGGAGAGGGCAAAACTGAGTAGTATCAAGAAACCAAGGGCACCTATGTAATAAACAGACTAAGGGATTCAAATATGAGATTTAAAAAATGAAAAATGCGTGTTTTGTAGAATAAAACCCATCTTGGCCTATCTCAAACTATTTGCAATACAAATATACATGAGTGTGAGAATTGTGGCCTCATTTAGACAAAGTATGTTTTGGGGAAAGCTGTTTTGGGAAGGGCTTATTGTGGAAAACCATGCACCTTCATAGCTACTAGGTGATTTGAGAAGGCCTTTGAGAAGTGGCAATTTGTGGTAAAACTTGATTTATCTATGACTTATCTATGTTTTGAGAACTGGAAATTTGTGGTAAAGACTCCATGAGTATGTGCCACTATTTTTCGGAATTTTTTGCACATTAAATGACTCATTTAACTAGTTAATCCCATTTGTTGACTGTCTGTTGACCAGCTACTTGAGGGTAAACTGAGCATATTGCACTAGCCAAGTACTAGCACTCAAGGGGAAAACTGAGCACACAAAAAATGCTAGTATAATGCTCGAGGTTATAACCGAGTATATCTAAATTTTCAGGGTTAGACTCGAGGACGCGTGTTGCGGTGCAGAAATGAAAGACGTGCAATATTTGACGCGTAGACGCCGGTCGCGGTGCTGAAGTCGAAGACGTGCAATCGTGGACGCGTGGCGCATTGCAGAAGTCCAAGACGTGCAGACGTGCAGCGGTGGACGCGTAGGGACGCGGGTCGCATTAACCACCACTAGCCTTTATAGACGCCTCCTCCCACTATCTCTGTCACTCTCACTCGCCTACGCAACGCCGCCTCTCTCACGTCCCATCATCTTCTCCAAAGCAAAAACCCTTTCCCTCTCCCTCTCCTCTGCCGGCGAGATGGACAAGGAGAATGCCAATCCCATCGTCCACGGCGCCGTCGGCTCCAAGCGCGACGCCTCCTCTTCGACGCCATCCCCTCAACGGACGTCGCCGCCGTCCCCTCAACGGACGTCGCCGCCGCCTCCGCCGGTGCATCGGAGGCTGCTGCCGCCGGTCGCGGTCAGATCCCACCGGGATGGGACCCCTACGAGCCGGTGCCGTACGTCCCGCCCCGAACCGCTACGACACCTCCATAGAGGACCCATGGAACGAGGTAATAACTACGGTTTGCTTCCTTTTTGTTCCCCCTTCCTTTTTGAACCCTATTTGTGCTGGTGTAGATGGATCTGTGGATGGATGAGTATTGGGCTAATATTTGCGCCGATTTTATTCCATTTTGCTTTGATCCCTCCTTGATTTCGTTCAAGATTTGGGTTTCGGCCGTTCGGTTAATTTATGCAAGTAATAATGGGATCTCAATCGGTTAATTTATGCAAGTAATCATAGGATCTCAATCAGTTATTTTATGCACGAATCAAAAGATATCAACCGTTTAATTTTGCAAATAATCTGGAATGTGTTCAAGTTCAGATCTGGAATCTGTTTCTTTGCCTATGATGAATCGGTGGGCACAGATTTTTACAGGAGGGTTCAGCGAACCATTTCTGTGTACAAATCTGTTGTGCATGAGCTTTGGTTCGCTTACACCGTCCCTCGTAGACATATAATCGTGTCCACTCTAACCGAGGCTGCCTCTGCTTTTTCCTAACTTTGTTATCATGCACGTTTGCAACTCATTCACTAATAAATTCCCGTTTGATATGGATCAGCTGTTCGGCAGCGACGTCGGCAGCGACGACGAGCACCATGACGTCAAGACTCGCCAGTCTGCGGAGGCTGCAGGTCGGCCAAGATGTCTCCTACCTCGACGTCGCCAAGGGTGTCTACAGGTGCCCCTTACGCACTAGGAGGCTCGGCGGCACCGACTTCAATCGCGTCCTCACGCATGCCGAGAACATCGGCCACACCAACCCCAAGGTCGGCGCGTCGGTGAACCCCAACTCCTTCCGCGCCAAGCACTTGGCGCTCGGCATGCACCTCCGCAGCATCCAGCGGGTGGAGATCTCCGGCGGGCGCATGCCTCCGCTCAAGCCCAAGGCTCCCAAGGGGAGCAACAAGTGGAGGCAGAGGCAGATGGGGTAGGCGGAGTCTGGACGTGTCTTCTGCTGCCTCCTCCATTTTGTTGTTGGGATCCCTTTGTTGTTAGTTAGGGATCCCTCGTTGTTATGTTGTTAGTATGATGGTGCTGTACTGCTGTGAAGAACCTCGAACCCTACTATGTTTGGCTGCTGAATGCAGCTTATTATCTATATTATCTATCCCTATTCTACTATATGACCTTGTGAATTTATCGTACATTCCCTGTAGATTTGCTTCTAGATTTAACTACATACATATGGACCAGATGGAGTACTAGATTGGGCTCCCTACTAGATTTGCTGCCATATTGGGAAAACAACCAGGGCCAAAAGGCACAAATAATAATTGAAGAAAGACAGAAATGCAAGCTTCTCTAGATTTGATACTAATTATGTGAAAAAAGGCGAGAGAGAAGGAGGCGAAAAAGGTACTCTTAAAAGGGAAATGCCAATGGCCGAGAGAGACAAAACCCAGCTCTGCTCACGTGCAACCAAACGCAATCTCGTCCTGTCCCACGCGGTCCCTTTCTACCAGCCCCACGCGACGCGGGCCCACACGACGCGGCCCCACACGTCAGAACGGAGCGGTCAACTTAACGGGAATCCTGCCGTCTGAGCTGCCTTCTGCGGGTTTCAAACAAGGACTTGGGGAAAAGTGAGGAAAAACTAAGGGGCTGGGGAAAACTGAGTACAACTAAGGAACCGAGGGCACGAAAATAGAAATCCCTAAAAACTATTGTGGTATTGAATATGTAATTATGCACTTTATCTCTTAGTAAGTTGCTTGTTGTGCGATAACCATGTTCACTGGGGACGCCATCAACTATTCATTGTTGAATTTCATGTGAGTTGCTATGCATGTCCGTCTTGTCTGAAGTAAGAGAGATCTACCACCATATGGTTAAGCATGCATATGTTAGAGAAGAACATTGGGCCGCTAACTAAAGCCATGCTCCATGGTGGAAGTTTCAGTTTTGGACAACAATCCTCAAATCTCAAATGAGAAAATTATTAATTGTTGGTATATGCTTATGCATAAAAGAGGAGTCCATTATCTGTTGTCTATGTTGTCCCGGTATGGATGTCTAAGTTGAAGAATAATCAATAGCGAGAAATCCAATGCGAGCTTTCTCCTTAGACCTTTGTACAGGCGGCATAGAGGTACCCCTTTGTGACACTTGGTAAAAACAATGCATTGTGTTGATCCGGTAGTCCAAGCTAATTAGGACAAGGTGCGGGCACTATTAGTACACTATGCATGAGGCTTGCAACTTATAAGATATAATTTACATGATGCATATGCTTTATTACTACCGTTGACAAAATTGTTTCATGTTTTCAAAATCAAAGCTCTAGCACAAATATAGCAATCGATGCTTTTCCTCTATGGAGGACCATTCTTTTACTTTCAATGTTGAGTCAGTTCACCTATTTCTCTCCACCTCAAGAAGCAAACACTTGTGTGAACTGTGCATTGATTCCTACATACTTGCTTATTGCACTTATTATATTACTCTATGTTGACAATATCCATGAGATATACATGTTACAAGTTGAAAGCAACCGCTGAAACTTAATCTTCTTTTGTGTTGCTTCAATGCCTTTACTTTGAATTATTGCTTTATGAGTTAACTCTTATGCAAGACTTATTGATGCTTGTCTTGAAGTGCTATTCATGAAAAGTCTTTGCTTTATGGTTCACTTGTTTACTCATGTCAGATACATTGTTTTGATCGCTGCATTCACTACATATGCTTTACAAATAGTATGATCAAGATTATGATGGCATGTCACTCCAGAAATTATCTGTGTTATCGTTTTACCTGCTCGGACGAGCGTAACTAAGCTTGGGGATGCTGATACGTCTCCGACGTATCGATAATTTCTTATGTTCCATGCCACATTATTGATGTTATCTACATGTTTTATGCACACTTTATGTCATATTCGTGCATTTTCTCGGAACTAACCTATTAACAAGATGCCGAAGTGCCGATTCTGTTTTCTGCTGTTTTTGGTTTCAGAAATCCTAGTAAGGAAATATTCTCGGAATTGGACGAAATCAAAGCCCGGGGGCCTATTTTCTCACGAAGCTTCCAGGAAGTCCGAAGGAGAGACGAAGAGGGGCCACGGAGGGGCCACACCCTAGGCGGCGCGGCCCCCCCTTGGCCGCGCGGCCCCGTGGTGTGGGGCCCCCGTGCCGCCTCTTGACCTGCCCTTCCGCCTACAAATAGCCTCCGTGACGAAACCCCGCATGCCGAGAGCCACGATACGGAAAACCTTCCAGAGACGCCGCCAACGCCGATCCCATCTCGGGGGATCCAGGAGATCGCCTCCGGCACCCTGCCGGAGAGGGGAATCATCTCCCGGAGGACTCTACACCGCCATGGTCGCCTCCGGTGTGATGTGTGAGTAGTCTACCCCTGGACTATGGGTCCATAGCAGTAGCTAGATGGTTGTCTTCTCCCCATTGTGCTATCATTGTCGGATCTTGTGAGCTGCCTAACATGATCAAGATCATCTATCTGTAATTCTATATGTTGCGTTTGTTGGGATCCGATGAATAGAGAATACTTGTTATGTTGATTATCAAAGTTATATCTACGTGTTGTTTATGATCTTGCATGCTTTCCGTTACTAGTAGATGCTCTGGCCAAGTAGATGCTTGTAACTCCAAGAGGGAGTACTTATGCTCGATAGTGGGTTCATGCCTGCATTGACACAGGGGACAAAGGATGAAAGTTCTAAGGTTGTGTTGTGCTGTTGCCACTAGGGATAAAACATTGATGCTATGTCTAAGGATGTAGTTGTTGATTACATTACGCACCATACTTAATGCAATTGTCTGTTGCTTTGCAACTTAATACTGGAGGGGGTTCGGATGATAACCTGAAGGTGGACTTTTTAGGCATAGATGCATGCTGGATGGCGGTCTATGTACTTTGTCGTAATGCCCAATTAAATCTCACTATAATCATCATAATATGTATGTGCATGGTCATGCCCTCTTTATTTGTCAATTGACCAACTGTAATTTGTTCACCCAACATGCTGTTTATCTTATGGGAGAGACACCTCTAGTGAACTGTGGACCCCGGTCCAATTCTTTATACTGAAATACAATCTACTGCAATACTGTTCTACTGTTTTCTGCAAACAATCATCTTCCACACAATACGGTTAATCCTTTGTTACAGCAAGCCGGTGAGATTGACAACCTCACTGTTTCGTTGGGGCAAAGTACTTTGGTTGTGTTGTGCAGGTTCCACGTTGGCGCCGGAATCCCTGGTGTTGCGCCGCACTACATCCCGCCGCCATCAACCTTCAACGTGCTTCTTGGCTCCTCCTGGTTCGATAAACCTTGGTTTCTTTCTGAGGGAAAACTTGCTGCTGTGCGCATCATACCTTCCTCTTGGGGTTCCCAACGAACGTGTGAGTTACACGCCATCATTGCGTTTGTTGGGATCCGATGAATAGAGAATACTTGTTATGTTGATTATCAAAGTTATGTCTATGTGTTGTTTATGATCTTGCATGCTCTCCGTTACTTGTAGATGCTCTGGCCAAGTAGATGCTTGTAACTCCAAGAGGGAGTATTTATGCTCGATAGTGGGTTCATGCCTCCATTGATATCTGGGACAGTGACAGAAAGTTCTAAGGTTGTGGATGTGCTGTTGCCACTAGGGATAAAACATTAGTGCTATGTTCAAGGATGTAGTTACTAGTTACATTACGCGCAATACTTAATGCAATTGTCTGTTGTTAGCAACTTAATACTGGAGGGGGTTCGGATGATAACCTGAAGGTGGACTTTTTAGGCATAGATGCATGCTGGATGGCGGTCTATGTACTTTGTCGTAATGCCTAATTAAATCTCACTATACTCATCATAATATGTATGTGCATGGTCATGCCCTCTTTATTTGTCAATTGACCAACTGTAATTTGTTCACCCAACATGCTGTTTATCTTATGGGAGAGACACCTCTAGTGAACTGTGGACCCCGGTCCAATTCTTTATACTGAAATACAATCTACTGCAATACTATTCTACTGTTTTCTGCAAACAATCATCTTCCACACAATACGGTTAATCCTTTGTTACAGCAAGCCGGTGAGATTGACAACCTCACTGTTTCGTTGGGGCAAAGTACTTTGGTTGTGTTGTGCAGGTTCCACGTTGGCGCCGGAATCCCTGGTGTTGCGCCGCACTACATCCCGCCGCCATCAACCTTCAACGTGCTTCTTGGCTCCTCCTGGTTCGATAAACCTTGGTTTCTTTCTGAGGGAAAACTTGCTGCTGTGCGCATCATACCTTCCTCTTGGGGTTCCCAACGAACGTGTGAATTACACGCCATCAAGCTCTTTTTCTGGCGCCGTTGCCGGGGAGATCAAGACACGCTGCAAGGGGAGTCTCCACTTCTCAATCTCTTTACTTTGTTTTTGTCTTGCTTAGTTTTATTTACTACTTTGTTTGCTGCACTAAATCAAAATACAAAAAAATTAGTTGCTAGTTTTACTTTATTTGCTATCTTGTTTGCTATATCAAAAACACAAAAAAATTAGTTACTTGCATTTACCTTACTTGATTCATCATGTTTCCTTTTAATTTTACCACGAAAGACATACCGGTAGGACGTGGGTCTATAATTGGGAGAAATAATATAGAAGAATTCTTCAACCATGTTAGTACCGTTGACGATTTTGAGGATAGACACTTGGTAGACCTTGCCCCTACCTATGAAATTGCTGCTGCTGCTTTAGTTCGCATGTTGGAAACTAAATTTGTTAATCTCAATCCTATAATCCAACACATGTTTCTCATACTTGGTGATATGGAAGAAGGGGAAAAGAAAGATTTTGTTTTAGAAACCGTTCTTAGAGAATTTGGTGGTATAGCGAGAGAGGCTAGAAAGGTCTTTGCTAAATTTAATATGCTTGGTTCTTACACCAATTTTGTTAGTCTCCTTGAAAAGATGGATATGGATAGAATAAAGTACACTAATAATATTAATGATGGAGGGGAGATCAAAGCACCAATACCATGTAAACTCTTAGCTATGAATGATGCACTAGAAAATAACTATGCTTGGCTTGTTCCTGAAAATTTGTTTGATGAGAGTAGCACGCCTAAGACTAATGAAAAGGGAGATGCTAAAACTTATGTATCTAATATACTATGCCTGGTTGAGAAAACTCCACACCCCGCTGAGAATGCACCACCCTTTGATAATACTTGATACACACTTTCTGCGCCTACCTGAAAGGCGTTAAAGAAAAGCGCTTATGGGAGACAACCCATGTTTTTACCTACAATACTTTGTTTTTATTTTGTGTCTTGGAAGTTGTTTACTACTGTAGCAACCTCTTCTTATCTTAGTTTAGTGTTTTGTTGTGCCAAGTAAAGTCGTTGATAGAAAAGTTCATACTAGATTTGGATTACTGCGCAGAAACAGATTTCTTTGCTGTCACGAATCTGGGCTGTTTTCCCTGTAGGTAACTCAGAAAATTATGCCAATTTACGTGAGTGATCCTCAGATATGTACGCAACTTTCATTCAATTTGAGAATTTTCATTTGAGCAAGTCTGGTGCCTCGATAAAATTCGTCAATACGAACTGTTCTGTTTTGACAGATTCTGCCTTTTATTTCGCATTGCCTCTTTTGCTATGTTGGATGAATTTCTTTGATCCATTAATGTCCAGTAGCTTTATGCAATGTCCAGAAGTGTTAAGAATGATTGTGTCACCTCTGAACATGTTAATTTTTATTGTCCACTAACCCTCTAATGAGTTGTTCTAAGTTTGGTGTGGAGGAAGTTTTCAAGGATCAAGAGAGGGAGATGATACAACATGATCAAGGAGAGTGAAAGCTCTAAGCTTGGGGATGCCCCGGTGGTTCACCCCTGCATATATCAAGAAGACTCGAGCGTCTAAGCTTGGGGATGCCCAAGGCATCCCCTTCTTCATCGACAACATTATCAGGTTCCTCCCCTGAAACTATATTTTTATTCCATCACATCTTATGTGCTTTGCTTGGAGCGTCGGTCTGTTTTTGTTTTTATTTTGTTTTGAATAAAATGGATCCTAGCATTCACTGTATGGGAGAGAGACACGCTCCGCTGTAGCATATGGACAAGTATGTCCTTAGTTTCTACTCATAGTATTCATGGCGAAGTTTCTCCTTCGTTAAATTGTTATATGGTTGGAATTGGAAAATGATACATGTAGTAATTGCTATAAATGTCTTGGGTAATGTGATACTTGGCAATTGTTGTGCTCATGTTTAAGCTCTTGCATCATATACTTTGCACCCATTAATGAAGAAATACATAGAGCATGCTAAAATTTGGTTTGCATATTTGGTTTCTCTAAGGTCTAGATAATTTCTAGTATTGAGTTTGAACAACAAGGAAGACGGTGTAGAGTCTTATAATGTTTTCAATATGTCTTTTATGTGAGTTTTGCTGCACCGGTTTATCCTTGTGTTTGTTTCAAATAAGCCTTGCTAGCCTAAACCTTGTATCGAGAGGGAATACTTCTCATGCATCCAAAATACTTGAGCCAACCACTATGCCATTTGTGTCCACCATACCTACTTACTACATGGTATTTCCCGCCATTCCAAAGTAAATTGCTTGAGTGCTACCTTTAAAATTCCATCATTCACCTTTGCAATATATAGCTCATGGGACAAATAGCTTAAAAACTATTGTGGTATTGAATATGTAATTATGCACTTTATCTCTTATTAAGTTGCTTGTTGTGCGATAACCATGTTCACTGGGGACGCCATCAACTACTCTTTGTTGAATTTCATGTGAGTTGCTATGCATGTTCGTCTTGTCTGAAGTAAGAGAGATCTACCACCTTATGGTTAAGCATGCATATTGTTAGAGAAGAGCATTGGGCCGCTAACTAAAGCCATGATCCATGGTGGAAGTTTCAGTTTTGGACATATATCCTCAATCTCATATGAGAAAATTATTAATTGTTGTTACATGCTTATGCATAAAAGAGGAGTCCATTATCTGTTGTCTATGTTGTCCCGGTATGGATGTCTAAGTTGAGAATAATCAATAGCGAGAAATCCAATGCGAGCTTTCTCCTTAGACCTTTGTACAGGCGGCATAGAGGTACCCCTTTGTGACACTTGGTTAAAACATGTGCATTGTGATGATCCGGTAGTCCAAGCTAATTAGGACAAGGTGCGGGCACTATTAGTACACTATGCATGAGGCTTGCAACTTGTAAGATATAATTTACATGATACATATGCTTTATTACTACCGTTGACAAAATTGTTTCATGTTTTCAAAATCAAAGCTCTAGCACAAATATAGCAATCGATGCTTTTCCTCTATGGAGGACCATTCTTTTACTTTTATTGTTGAGTCAGTTCACCTATTTCTCTCCACCTCAAGAAGCAAACACTTGTGTGAACTGTGCATTGATTCCTACATATTTGCTTATTGCACTTATTATATTACTCTATGTTGACAATATCCATGAGATATACATGTTACAAGTTGAAAGCAACCGCTGAAACTTAATCTTCCTTTGTGTTGCTTCAATACCTTTACTTTGAATTATTGCTTTATGAGTTAACTCTTATGCAAGACTTATTGATGCTTGTCTTGAAGTGCTATTCATGAAAAGTCTTTGCTATATGATTCACTTGTTTACTCATGTCATATACATTGTTTTGATCGCTGCATTCACTACATATGCTTTACAAATAGTATGATCAAGGTTATGATGGCATGTCACTCCAGAAATTATCTGTGTTATCGTTTTACCTGCTCGGGACGAGCAGAACTAAGCTTGGGGATGCTGATACGTCTCCGACGTATCGATAATTTCTTATGTTCCATGCCACATTATTGATGTTATCTACATGTTTTATGCACACTTTATGTCATATTCGTGCATTTTCTGGAACTAACCTATTAACAAGATGCCGAAGTGCCGATTCTTGTTTTCTGCGGTTTTTGGTTTCAGAAATCCTAGTAACAAAATATTCTCGGAATTGGACGAAATCAACGCCTGTGGTCCTATTTTGCCACGAAGCTTCCAGAAGTCCGAAGAGGAGACGAAGTGGGGCCACGAGGTGGCCACACCCTAGGGCGGCGCGGCCCCCCCTTGGCCGCGCGGCCCTATGGTGTGGGGCCCTCGTGCCACCTCTTGACCTGCCCTTCCGCCTACTTAAAGCCTCCGTTGCGAAACCCCCAGTACCGAGAGCCACGATACGGAAAACCTTCTAGAGACGCCGCCGCCGCCGATCCCATCTCGGGGGATCCAGGAGATCGCCTCCGGCACCCTGCCGGAGAGGGGAATCATCTCCCGGAGGACTCTACGCCGCCATGGTCGCCTCCGGAGTGATGTGTGAGTAGTCTACCCCTGGACTATGGGTCCATAGCAGTAGCTAGATGGTTGTCTTCTCCCCATTGTGCTTCATTGTCGGATCTTGTGAGCTGCCTAACATGATCAAGATCATCTATCTGTAATTCTATATGTTGCGTTTGTTGGGATCCGATGAATAGAGAATACTTGTTATGTTGATTATCAAAGTTATGTCTATGTGTTGTTTATGATCTTGCATGCTCTCCGTTACTAGTAGATGCTCTGGCCAAGTAGATGCTTGTAACTCCAAGAGGGAGTATTTATGCTCGATAGTGGGTTCATGCCTCCATTGATATCTCGGGGACAAGGATGAAAGTTCTAAGGTTGTGGATGTGCTGTTGCCACTAGGGATAAAACATTAGTGCTATGTTCAAGGATGTAGTTACTAGTTACATTACGCGCAATACTTAATGCAATTGTCTGTTGTTAGTAACTTAATACTGGAGGGGGTTCGGATGATAACCTGAAGGTGGACTTTTTAGGCATAGATGCATGCTGGATGGCGGTCTATGTACTTTGTCGTAATGCCCAATTAAATCTCACTATACTCATCATAATATGTATGTGCATGGTCATGCCCTCTTTATTTGTCAATTGCCCAACTGTAATTTGTTCACCCAACATGCTGTTTATCTTATGGGAGAGACACCTCTAGTGAACTGTGGACCCCGGTCCAATTCTTTATACTGAAATACAATCTACTGCAATACTGTTCTACTGTTTTCTGCAAACAATCATCTTCCACACAATACGGTTAATCCTTTGTTACAGCAAGCCGGTGAGATTGACAACCTCACTGTTTCGTTGGGGCAAAGTACTTTGGTTGTGTTGTGCAGGTTCCACGTTGGCGCCGGAATCCCTGGTGTTGCGCCGCACTACATCCCGCCGCCATCAACCTTCAACGTGCTTCTTGGCTCCTCCTGGTTCGATAAACCTTGGTTTCTTTCTGAGGGAAAACTTGCTGCTGTGCGCATCATACCTTCCTCTTGGGGTTCCCAACGAACGTGTGAATTACACGCCATCAGGTAGCACTCAAGCAATTTACTTTGGAATGGCGGAGAAATACCATGTAGTAGGTAGGTATGGTGGACACAAATGGCATAGTGGTTGGCTCAAGGATTTTGGATGCATGAGAAGTATTCCCTCTCGATACAAGGTTTAGGCTAGCAAGGCTTATTTGAAACAAACACAAGGATGAACCGGTGCAGCAAAACTCACGTAAAAGACATATTGTAAACATTATAAGACTCTACACCGTCTTCCTTGTTGTTCAAACTCAATACTAGAAATTATCTAGACCTTAGAGAGACCAATTATGCAAACCAAATTTTAGCAAGCTCTATGTATTTCTTCATTAATGGGTGCAAAGTATATGATGCAAGAGCTTAAACATGAGCACAACAATTGCCAAGTATCACATTACCCAAGACATTTATAGCAATTACTACATGTATCATTTCCCGATTCCAACCATATAACAATTTAACGAAGAAGATTCAACCTTCGCCATGAACATTATGAGTAAAGCCTAAGGACATATTTGTCCATATGCAACAGCGGAGCATGCCTCTCTCCCACACAATGAATGCTAGGATCCATTTTATTCAAACAAAACAAAAACAAAAACAAACAGACGCTCCAAGCAAAGTACATAAGATGTGATGGAATAAAAATATAGTTTCACTAGAGGAACCTGATAATGTTGTCGATGAAGAAGGGGATGCCTTGGGCATCCCCAAGCTTAGACGCTTGAGTCTTCTTGATATATGTAGGGGTGAACCACCGGGGCATCCCCAAGCTTAGAGCTTTCACTCTCCTTGATCATATTGTATCATCTCCCTCTCTTGATCCTTGAAAACTTCCTCCACACCAAACTCAAAACAACTCATTAGAGGGTTAGTGCATAATTAAAATTTACATGTTCAGAGGTGACATAATCATTCTTAACATTTCTGGACATTACACAAAGCTACTGAAAGTCAATGGAATCGAAAAATCCATCAAGCATAGCAAAACAGGCAATGCGAAATAAAAGGCAGAATCTGTCAAAACAGAACAGTTCGTAAAGACGAATTTTATTGAGGCAACATACTTGCTCAAATGAAAATGCTCAAATTGAATGAAAGTTGCGTACATATCTGAGGATCACTCACGTAAATTGGCATAATTTTCTGAGTTACCTACAGAGAATTAGGCCCAGATTCGTGACAGCAAAGAAATCTGTTTCTGCGCAGTAATCCAAATCTAGTATGAACCTTACTATCAACGACTTTACTTGGCACAACAGTGCACAAAACTAAGATAAGGAGAGGTTGCTACATTAGTAACAACTTCCAAGACTCAAATATAAAACAAAAGGTACTGTAGTAAAAACATGGGTTGTCTCCCATAAGCGCTTTTCTTTAACGCCTTTCAGCTAGGCGCAGAAAGTGTGTATCAAGTATTATCAAGAGACGAAGTGTCAACATCATAATTTGTTCTAATAATAGAATCAAAAGGTAACTTCATTCTCTTTCTAGGGAAGTGTTCCATACCTTTGTTGAGAGGAAATTGATATTTAATATTACCTTCCTTCATATCAATGATAGCACCAACAGTTCGAAGAAAAGGTCTTCCCAATATAATGGGACAAGATGCATTGCATTCAATATCCAAGACAACAAAATCAACGGGGACAAGGTTATTGTTAACGGTAATGCGAACATTATCAACTCTCCCCAACGGTTTCTTTGTAGAGTTATCTGCAAGACTAACATCCAAATAACAATTTTTCAATGGTGGCAAGTCAAGCATATTATAGATTTTCTTAGGCATAACGGAAATACTTGCACCAAGATCACATAAAGCATTACAATCAAAGTCATTGACCTTCATCTTAATGATGGGCTCCCAACCATCCTCTAACTTCCTAGGAATAGAAGTTTCGCGTTCTAGTTTCTCTTCTCTAGCTTTTATGAGAGCATTTGTAATATGTTTCGTGAAAGCCAAATTTATAGCACTAGCATTAGGACTTTTAGCAAGTTTTTGTAAGAACTTTATAACTTCAGAGATATGACAATCATCAAAATCTAAACCATTATAATCTAAAGCAATGGGATCATTATCCCCAACGTTGGAAAAAATTTCAGCAGTTTTCAGCAGTTTTAGCAGTTTCAGGCAGTTTTTCGCGCTTTGCATTGGAAGTGGGAACATTGCCAACACCAATTCTTTTACCATTATTAGTAGGAGGTGCAGCAACATGTGTAGCATTAGCATTGCTAGTGGTGGTAATAGTCCAAACTTTAGCTATATTATCTTCTTTTTCATTTTCTTCTTTTCCCCACCTAGCACGCAACTCGGCCATCAATCTTATATTCTCATTAATTCTAACTTGGATGGCATTTGCTGTAGTAGCAATTTTATGATTATGATTTTCATGAGGCATAACTTTCGATTTCAAAAGATCAACATCAGCAGCAAGACAATCGACTTTAGAAGCAAGTATATCAATTTTTCCAAGCTTTTCTTCAACAGATTTGTTAAAAGCAGTTTGTGTACTAATAAATTCTTTAAGCATGGATTCAAGTCCAGGGGGTGTGTTCCTATTATTGTTGTAAGAATTCCCATAAGAATTACCATAGCCGTTGCCATTATTATAAGGATATGGCCTATAGTTGTTACTAGAATTGTTCCGGTAAGCATTGTTGTTGAAATTATTATTTTTAATGAAATTCACATCAACATGTTCTTCTTGAGTAACAAATGAAGCTAACGGAACATTATTAGGATCAATATTTGTCCTATCATTCACAAGCATAGACATAATAGCATCAATCTTATCACTCAAGGAAGAGGTTTCTTCGACATAATTTACCTTCTTACCTTGTGGAGCTCTTTCCGTGTGCCATTCAGAGTAATTAATCATCATATTATCAAGAAGCTTTGTTGCTTCACCAAGAGTGATGGACATAAAGTTACCTCCAGCAGCTGAATCCAATAGGTTCCGCGAAGAAAAATTCAGTCCTGCATAAAAGGTTTGGATGATCATCCAAGTAGACAGTCCATGGGTTGGGCAATTTTTAACCAAAGATTTCATTCTTTCCCATGCTTGTGCAACATGCTCAGTATCCAATTGTTTAAAATTCATTATGCTACTCCCCAAAGATATAATTTTAGCAGGGGGATAATATCTACCAATAAAAGCATCCTTGCATTTAGTCCATGAATCAATACTATTCTTAGGCAGAGATAGCAACCAATCTTTAGCTCTTCCTCTTAATGAGAAAGGGAACAATTTTAATTTTATAATGTCACCATCTACATCTTTATACTTTTGCATTTCACATAATTCAACAAAATTATTGAGATGGGCAGCATCATCATCAGAACTAACACCAGAAAATTGCTCTCTCATAACAAGATTCAGTAAAGCAGGTTTAATTTCAAAGAATTCCGCTGTAGTAGCAGGTGGAGCAATAGGTGTGCATAAGAAATCATTATTATTCGTGGTTGTGAAGTCACACAACTTAGTATTTTCAGGAGTACCCATTTTAGCAATAGTAAATAAAGCAAACTAGATAAAGTAAATGCAAGTAACTAATTTTTTTGTGTTTTTAATATAGCAAACAAGATAGCAAATAAAGTAAAACTAGCAACTAATTTTTTTGTATTTTGATTTAGTGCAACAAACAAAGTAGTAAATAAAATAAAGCAAGACAAAAACAAAGTAAAGAGATTGGGATGTGGAAACTCCCCTTGCAGCGTGTCTTGATCTCCCCGGCAACGGCGCCAGAAATTTAGCTTGACACGCGTACAACACGCGACCGTTGGGAACCCCAAGTGGAAGGTGTGATGCGTACAGCAGTAAGTTTCCCTCAGTTAGAAACCAAGGTTTATCGAACCAGTAGGAGTCAATAAGCACGTTGAAGGTTGATGGCGGCGAGATGTAGTGCGGCGCAACACCAGGGATTCCAGCGCCAACATGGAACCTGCACAACACAACCAAAGTACTTTGCCCCAACGAAACAGTGAGGTTGTCAATCTCACCGGCTTGCTGTAACAAAGGATTAGATGTATAGTGTGGATGATGATTGTTTGCAGAGAACAGTAGAACAAGTATTGCAGTAGATTGTATTCAATGTAAAAGAATGGACCGGGGTCCACAGTTCACTAGTGGTGTCTCTCCCATAAGATAAATAGCATGTTGGGTGAAAAAATTACAGTTGGGCAATTGACAAACAGAGAGGGCATGACAATGCACATACATGATATGATGAGTATTGTGAGATTTAATTGGGCATTACGACAAAGTACATAGACCGCTATCCAGCATGCATCTATGCCTAAAAAGTCCACCTTCAGGTTATCATCCGAACCTCTTCCAGTATTAAGTTGCAAACAACAGACAATTACATTAAGTATGGTGCGTAATGTAATCAATAACTACATCCTCGGATATAGTATCAATGTTTTATCCCTAGTGGCAACAGCACATCCATAACCTTAGGGGCTTCTGTCACTCCCCCAGATTCACGGAGACATGAACCCACTATCGAGCATAAATACTCCCTCTTGGAGTTACAAGCATCAACTTGGCCAAAGCATCTACTAGTAACGGATAGCATGCAAGATCATAAACAACACATAGATTGATAATCAACATAACATAGTATTCTCTATCCATCGGATCCCAACAAACACAACATATAGCATTACAGATAGATGATCTTGATCATGTTAGGCAGCTCACAAGACCCGACAATGAAGCATAATGAGGAGAAGACAACCATCTAGCTACTGCTATGGACCCATAGTCCAGGGATGAACTACTCACTCATCACTCCGGAGGCGACCATGGCGGTGTAGAGTCCTCCGGGAGATGAATCCCCTCTCCGGCAGGGTGCTGGAGGCGATCTCATGAATCCCCCGAGATGGGATTGGCGGTGGCGGCGTCTCTGAAAGGTTTTCCGTATCGTGGCTCTCGGTACTGGGGGTTTCGCGACGAAGACTATATGTAGGCGGAAGGGCAGAGTCGGGAGAGTCACGAGGGGCCCACACGCTAGACCGGCGCGGCCAGGGCTTATGCCGCGCCGCCCTAGTGTGGCACTGCCTCGTGGCCCCACTTCGTCTTCTCTTCGGTCTTCTGGAAGCTTCGTGGCAAAATAGGCCCCTGGGCGTTGATTTCGTCCAATTCCGAGAATATTTCCTTACTAGGATTTCTGAAACCAAAAACAGCAGAAAACAAAGAATCGGCTCTTCGGCATCTCGTTAATAGGTTAGTGCCGGAAAATGCATAAATATGACATAAAGTATGCATGAAACATGTAGATATCATCAATAATGTGGCATGGAACATAAGAAATTATCGATATGTCGGAGACGTATCAGCCATCATGCATCTTGATCTGAACGGAGCCAATGCCCACGATCTCACGAGGGTTGTTATCTCCCATACGCACAACATCTCCACTCTGCACAAACTCATAAGAACTGAACCAGTCTTTGTTACAGCAAATATGAAACGAACATGCAGAATCAAGGATCCACTCATCATTACCAGAAACACAACCAGCAAACACAACTAGGCAATCACCATCAGAATTATCACTGGAAACAACAGCAGCCTTACCATCACCCTCAGATTTGTTTTTCGGTTGGTAAGTACCGTTTCTTTTCTCTTTGTTCTGCAACTTCCAGCAATCATAAATATTGTGGCTAGTTTTCTTACAATACTTGCAGAACTTACCATCTCGTCCCTTGGACTTTGAGCGACCTCTGTCGGTCTTGCTCTTATCTCTGTTGTAGTTGTTGTTCCTATTCTCGGTCCTGCCTCGGACCTGCAATGCTTCTGCCTTAGATGACGAACCCTCTGCCTGCACCATAGATTTCATCTTTTCCCTCTGCTGGAGGGCCTCATAAACTTCGGCAAGGGTTAGTTCATCACGGCTGTATAACAAGGTGTCTCGAAAATTCGCAAAAGAATTAGGCAACAAGACTAACAGTATAAGAGCGAGATCCTCATCATCATATTTTACCTCCATGGACAGCAAATCAGAAACGATCTCTCTAAGGATTGATAGGTGATTCATTATTGACGCACCTTCTTGCAGCTTGTGCGAGAACAACTTCATCTTCACGTGCATCTTATTGGTTAGATCTTTGGACATGCAGATCGATTCCAGTTTCAACCACAGTGTCGGGTCTTTTCTCTTTTCATTATCGGTCCAGGTCTTGGCATCTTTCTTGCCAAATCCATCAAGAGCTTCATCCAGATCAGAAGATTGGGTAAGGATCGCCCTCATCTTCACTTGCCACAGAGAAAATCTCGTGGTGTAATCCAGCTGCGGTAGATCGAACTTCAAAGAAGACATGTCGCAAACCCTAGGTTGAAACCTGGGCTCTGATACCACTTGTTATAAAAGCGACAAACAAATAACGAAGAACGATAAAGGAAAACGCAGCGGAGACACAAGATTTAACGTTGAAAATCCCTCCCAACACAGAAGGGGAAAAAACCACGGGCGCCAGCCAGCAAAACTTCACTATATCGGGGAGTGTTTACAAACGCCGTGGGTTATCTTATAATCTGATAAACCCTAGCCGGCGGCTTACAAGATGTATATATAGGCGGTGCCAACGATCCGTACCCTATGCTTCGGCCCAAGCCTCCAGCGACGGGCCTCGCTCCGCTCGTCAGAAGTTAGCCTCCCTTTAGTATATGAATTTGGATCATAATACAACACCGTTGATAGTATTTTTCATGTTACCCATTCACAACGGGAGGGGGTAGTTTTTAGGGCATACCCAAAAAAAAGGATAGAGAAGGTTTGGAGAATCGACTGAAGATCTTTTATGGCCTTGGCTGCCTTTTGATGTCTACGCCCCCTCCTTTTCCTGTAGACAGTGTTGGGCCTCCAAGAGCAGAGGTTTGTAGAACAGCAGCAAGTTTTCCCTTAAGTGGATCACCCAAGGTTTATCGAACTCAGGGAGGAAGAGGTCAAAGATATCCCTCTCATGCAACCCTGCAACCACAAAGCAAGAAGTCTCTTGTGTCCCCAACACACCAAATAGGTGCACTAGTTCGGCGAAGAGATAGTGAAATACAGGTGGTATGAATAAGTAGCAACGGCACCAGAAAAGTGCTTTGCCAAGGACAGTAAACAAGCAGTAGTAACGCAGCAGTAGTAACACAGTGAAACAGTAAACAAGCAGTAGTAACGCAGCAGTAGTAACGCAGTAAATCAGTAAACAAGCAGCGATAGCAGTATTTAGGAACAAGGCCTAGGGATCAGACTTTCACTAGTGGACACTCTCAACATTGATCACATAACAGAATAGATAAATGCATACTCTACACTCTTGTTGGATGATGAACACATTGCGTAGGATTACACGAACCCTCAATGCCGGAGTTAACAAGCTCCACAATTCAATGTTCATATTTAAATAACCTTAGAGTGCATGAAAGATCAATACGACTAAACCAAGTACTAACATAGCATGCACACTGTCACCTTCATGCTAAGAAAGGAGGCATAGATCATATCAATACTATCATAGCAATAGTTAACTTCATAATCTACAAGAGATCATAATCATAGCCTACGCCAAGTACTAACACGGATGCACACACTGTCACCATTACACCGTGCAGGAGGAATAAAACTACTTTAATAACATCACTAGAGTAGCACATAGATAAATTGTGATACAAAACACATTGCAATCATAAAGAGATATAAATAAGCACTTCACTATGCCATTCATAACAGTGAATAAGTATTCTGTGAAATATAGCCTAAGAGACCCACACGGTGCACACACTGTCACCTTTACACACGTGGGACAAGGAGTCTCCGGAGATCACATAAGTAAAATTCACTTGACTAGCATAACGACATCTAGATTACAAGCATCATCATATGAATCTCAATCATGTAAGGCAGCTCATGAGATTATTGTATTGAAGTACATAGGAGAGAGATGAATCACATAGCTACCGGTACAGCCCCGAGCCTCGATGGAGAACTACTCCCTCCTCATGGGAGACAGCAGCGTTGATGAAGATGGCGGTGGTGTCGATGGAGAAGCCTTCCGGGGGCACTTCCCCGTCCCGGCGGCGTGCCGGAACAGCGACTTCTGTCCCCCGAATTGGACTTTCGCGATGGCGGCGGCTCTGGATGGTTTTCTCTGTTTCCGTCGAACTTGTCGATGTTTTTAGGTCAGGGACGAATATATAGGCGGAGAGGCGGCGCAAGGAGGCGGCTGGGGCCCCCACACCATAGGCTGGCGCGGCCAGGGGGCCACCCGCGCCGCCTTATGGTGTGGCCCCCTGCTGCCTGCCTCCGACTCTCCTTCGGTGTTCCGGAAGCTTCCGGGAATTCTAAGACTTTCGGTGTTGATTTCGTCCGATTCCGAAAATATTTCCTTACTAGGATTTCTGAAACCAAAAACAGCAGAAAACAGCAACTGGCCTTTCGGCATCTCGTCAATAGGTTAGTTCCGGAAAACGCATAAATATGACATAAAATGTGAACAAAACATGTCGGTATCATCAATAATGTGGCATGGAACATAAGAAATTATCGATACGTCGGAGACGTATCACCTTTAAAAGTAGGTTATTGGGCACAAAAGGTGTTCTGCATCATCCATTAGAGACGCTCTTAGAAAAGGCATGGTTTCTGTTAGCAGATCCATCGATGGCTTGTTTAGTCCAAATAGATGCTCTCTCTCTCCCTCCAAATAGACGGTCTTTAGTACCGCTTGTCGATCGTGAGCTCCATGTATATATATATGTAAGGGGAATCTACGAATATGTAAGAGGAATCGACTTTTGCTTCCAATATTTGTTTGATCGATCTATATATAATGAATGAACGTCTACCACTTCTAGTAGCGTACAAATATATGCAACTTTTATTTTCGAATGAAAAAAATGAAATAACAGGCGGTCGGTGGCGGGGGGGGGGGGGGGGTGCTGCACCCCTCAAACCCTAAAGCAGCAGCGTTGTGCGCGCGCCACGTAGAGGGCCTTTTGTCGAGGGTGGTAATACCGCTCACGACAAAAGGGCATGTCCCCTGCGCGCCCCCCGCCTGCCACGTGGTGGACTAGGTGTCGCGGGTGGTAAGCGACCCGCGATAAAAGACCTACCTTTTATCGCGCCTTGCTTGTCGCGGATGGCCATCCGCGACAAAAGGTCCTTACCACCCGCCACAAAAGCCCTGTTTTTCCACTAGTGATCCGGGGCCATAGTATCTAGTTTTTTACAACTTTTGAAGTCCCTACTGCAAAATAGGTCTGGACATGTCCTTTATCTTGGTTCCCTTCCTCAAGTTACAAGTGACATAAGGAATTATCTAATAATGTATGTAATTAAATATCCTTCTCTGGTGTTGTAAAAATTATCAGCACATCAGAATGTGTACACCCTAGCTTGGTCACCTCTATATGCACTTAGGATTCAACTTGACCTCTATTACGGATTGTTACCAACACTATTGCTGACAAAATACATGGTTACCTGATTCTTAAATACCGTTTCTATGCTATCTTAATTTTCTTTTAATAAAACGTTTATTCATAGTTGCTAGCACACAAACGCACGGCAAGCCACTTTCCTACCTAGTTTCTAGAGATAGGCAATTCGTGTTCTCCTTTCTCTTTTTTATACACATATTTGTTCTTACGTGGCAAAGTCGCAGATAGCTGACTGGACATTGCTATACATGAGCACCTGTCTCTTTTTTTTTTTTTTTTGAAGAAAAGGCAAAAGATTTGCCTTAATTCATTGATAAAGAAGAAAGTGCCCGATTTTTAGGAGAAAATCGGGCGAAAACCAACAACGCACACTGAGCACCTCGGCCAACCTGGCTACCCACACAAAGCACACACGCCATCGAGAAGAAAGCCATCGTTGAGGATGCCATCGAGCGTCATCGTCGTCACTCCTCCACGAGCCAGCGATTCCGACTTCGCCTTAGACAACCACCACCGAGACCTTCGCCGCAAATGACATCGGAGCCCAAGTGGGCCTATGCCAAACAATCGACCCCCCAAGCACGTCGAGGAGGAGGCAGCTCCGACTCCAACCGTGACCTTCATAGGAGAAAGTTGCACGCCTTGCACCAACGCTCACACCAAACAAGTGGCATCGTTGCCACAAGTCGCCTCGCAGCTCCGACTTCACCATCATGGTAGGGGTGACGAAGGGCATACCGCAACTCCGATCCGCTCACCATTGTCATCGTTGCCACGCAGCCCACGACGCCAACATCAACCATCTTCCACGGGTCCCTCCGACCTAAGCAGCTCCAAATCGATGCCCTCAAGAGGGGAGACGACGCAAGAGCGCCGCCATCGACCGATCATGTCGGATCTAGGGATTACCCTGGAGCATACCAGACAGGATGACAAACAGCACCTCGGCGATGTCTTCAAGAAGGGAGCGGCGCCCGAAGCCGTCGCCATCGCCGGCCTCGGCCAGCTGCCGGCCGGCCAGCCACCGAGGACAAGGCGTTAGCCCGGAACATGTCGCGCCATCCTGCATCGTGCTCAAGGTCAGACCGCCTCCATCCCTCAACCCCCATCTCCACCACGGCCGCCACACCCACCCGGCGCTGGGCAGCACTGCCGGTAGTCCACCGCGCGCAGCCAGAGCTCCTGGTCACAGCCGCCGCCGCCGCTGGGGGACGCCGCCCGGCAAACCGCCGCACCTGCCCCGGACCTGGGCAGCACCACCGGCCGTCCCCGCGCCGCCGGAGAGGCCCCTCCGCGGCACAGCCCGCCGCGCCGCCCGCGCGGCCCAGATCGGGCCCGGGAGGCCCGCACCGCCCGCCGTCACCAACAGCAGCGCCACGACCTCGCACGGCCGCCGCGTCCACCGCAGACAGCCGCGCCCGCCGACCGTCGTCGTGCCCGCCGCCCGAGTCTGCTCGGAACAGCCCGTCGACGCCGCCGAACAGCCCGCGCGCGCCGACGCCGCTCCATGCCGAGCTCCCGCTGCAGACCAGGGAACTCGCGCTCCTCCGCTGCAGGCACCTCCACTCTACGCTCGCCCCTGCCTCCACGCCTTGACGCCGAGCCGCGAGCCGGCGTCGCCGCCGCCGCCGCTCTGGCCAGCCTCAGCCCGCGCATCCGCCAGATCTCGACGAAGAGGCACGCCCCGCGCCGCGCTCCACGGGCGAGAGGAGATGACCCGGCCGCCGCCGACGCCGCCCGGGCTTTGCCCGGCGACGCCCTCCGGCGGCGGCGGGAGGAATGGGAAGAGGAGGGCGACCCCCGGCGGCGGCGCCTAGGGTTTCCTCCCGGCCGCTCTCAGTGGCGCTTTATTCCTCCAAGGACGAATATTTTAGGGCTGCTTCCTGTCTTTTTTTTTTTTTTTTTGTAAGGAGCAGATGGTCTGAGATAGTGAGGTTCTGATGGAGAAAACCAGCGAGGCTGGGGAGGTAGCTTATGGATACACCATGAGGGGCGTACTACTGCAGTACTGCACTGTCTTTTTTTTTAGATCACATGAGCACCTGTCGTACTAGTAGTTCGACCCATGACAAAACCAGGTACATCCAGTTACTTATAAGACATATAAATATACACATTAAATTCACTCAGATGAAACACCAAAGTGTAGCGCCACATTAAACAAGCCAAATGTCATGGCACAAAGTTCACATGGGTCGGAAATTCAATTCGGCTCCCGGGTGCATATGCTCCCTCTATCAAAAAGTTATATTTCGAAATGTCAAAAAATTTTGACGAAAAATTCTACATGTACATCTCCACAATATACGTACGTTCATCAAGTTTCGCGAGGAACCAATATGTTTTATGGTCTGTGCAAAAAAGAGAAAATTTATCTCCTGAAAAGCCTTATTTTCAGCATTGAATTTTGTCTTTTTTACACACGTCACACGACAAGTCGGATTTTTATGAAACAACTTTGTGAGCGCGTAGCACGTGAAGATGTACGTTCGAATTTTTCGTTTCAATTTTTTGAAATTTCAAAATATATGTAACATGCATTTCAAAATAAAGGGAGCATATGCTCCCATGTGCCAAAACACCATTCCCGATGGATACACACTAAATTAGAGGTCTGACATTTTGACTTGTTGAATATCAAGTGAAAACCACATCGAAACCATATGTAGTAGTAAAAAATTTATTTAAGCAATAACTATGTTGAGAGGTTATGATCTATAAACATGTAAGATTCTTGTTCAAATAGAGTATTCATTCAGGTGGTATAAAAAAAAGATCAGGAATGAATCACGGCAAACAGTACCACTCACTATTCATGCTGGATTTCTTATCCAATAACACCGGAACGATTATGAGTTTGAACCTAAAATTCACATCTTTATAGAACACCAACTTATAATGCTTTTTCTTACAATAGTTGAGAACCTCTAAAGTAGTTCCCACAAAGTTTTCACCGTAACCAGGTTTCCAACAGATATCTTCTCCTCAACTGAATACCCAGAAGGCAACAATGAGAAGTGAAGCACACATTAACACCTTTTCTCGTCGATTGTACCTGCAGTTGAAAAGGAAAAAAGAAATCAGAATACCAGAAAACTTTGAGTGTTAATACATATCCAAAACAAAGAATTTGTTGCTTACGATTTTTCATTTTCGAAAACTATTTGTTCAGTGACTCGAAGTTTTTCCTTCACAGCACGCAAGTCAGAGGCAAGCTCTTTCAATTCCCTTTGTTGGTCAGCGCCTCGGCAAAAACACATGTCCCCATCCTCAAATCTCTTGGTGTGTCCGACGTTGGGTTTTGAGCTAGAATGCTAGAAGTAAAGGAAACTGTCAACTTCTCATGCATATATGTTTCATGTTGTAAGCTACCCTAGAAAAAAAACATGGTACCAGTTATATCTCTAACCATGAAATTACATTAAGTAGTCCCTCCGTTCCCTTTCGTAAGACATTTTGGCTAGCCAATTGAGCCTCTGAAAACGTCTTACAAAGGGGAACAGAGTAAGTACTGTCATGCTACATATTTCTTTTTTACAAAACAAATAGCTGCACTAAGACTGTTAAGAAAGTATGTTTAGCACCAGTTCTTGACATCTGTAATGACATAAACGTATCTGCTGCGTTGATCAACCAATACTCAAGAGCTAGCAACCTTTAAGAATCGATATTAGTGATTTGCAGTCTACAAGCTGAGTTGATCGGTCAATGCATCTGTGTGCTGCCAGCGATTTGAGGCTTTGAGCAGGGGTGGACGAAGAGATGCGCTTTCAGTTAACTAGTACAACTAGGTTCTAGGTAGGTGGTGATGCAGGGTCTGTCTGTTTCCTCCCGCTAGTTCACCTCCAACTACTGAAGCCTCCACCATGGCCGCCACCACGGAGGTGGATTACGGCCGTTTTTGATTGCCCCCACGCTGGCGCCGGACACCTAATTTCGCAGATCAACGAGAGGATGGATGAAGGGAAGATGGGGATTACCTCATTGGGTCGTTCGAACCTCCCAGCACCACCGGAGAGCAGCCGGACCGGGCTCCGATGGAAAGAACCTTGCGGTTGCGGGATCGACCGCTGAACGACGCGGCCTGCGGATCTGAGCAACAATGAACCTCGAAATAGTTTTTCGCCCCGCTATATTAATATAGCACACCACCGATACAACATAGGATCTATTGCTGGGGCAAACAGCACAAAGCAAGCCCAAAAGAAAACACAAAAGAAAGAAAAGAGAAACTAATGCCGAAAGGGTCGGATCAACGAAAACGGAGATGCCTCGCAACCGCTGCGCCCGCCGGATAATGCCCACCACGCTCGTAGCACTCTGAAGTTCTGCGTACCAAGCAACACCTTCAAGAAGGGGTGCGACGACGACGCCACTGCTGCCCGGAGTAATCCTAGGGTTTCCCCCGGTACGCGCAAGGACAAGGAAACAGGGTTTCACCCAACGCCCTTCAAGAAGGAAGAGTGGCGCCCGCGGGCGTCACCGCGTCGGTGCCGGCAATGCCGATAGGGATTTCGCCCGACCCGTGCAACCTCGCCTTGGACACTCCATCGTGCTCCACCACACTCGCCACCCACCACCATGCGCCACCACGGCCTTGCAAGCACCACCGCCGTCTCACCGTGACCAATGAAGCGGGGTCATCACGAACAGAACGAGCCAACCGGGAGCAAGAGGCAGCACATCAGCAGCCACGCCGGAGGAACCACCTCCACCGCCACCTGCGGACACCGACCGGACGCGGCGACCGGAACACACCAGGCCCACCTGGCCCGGCCGAGCCCGAGCGGACTCGTGAAGTTCCTGTCTATGCGCTGCAGTGTACGCGCCGCCGATATCGCCGCCCCGAGCTCCGGCCTACCCTCCGTCCGCCTAGAGGAGCACCACGGGGCATGGAGCCGGCCCGCCCGGACCCAGATGGGGCACGAAGGGCCCAGATCTGGGCCAGGCAGGTGGAGCCCCGAGCCACCGTGCCGTCCCGAGGCCAAAGAGCCTCGCCACCACGTCGTCGCCACCCGTCGCCGCGCCGCCAAGGAGGAAACGCCGTTGCCGGCGTCTCCCCTTCCTATGCGCGGGGAAGAGCAGCTCCGCCGCCGCCGGCACCGCACGGGGCTTTGCCCGGCGGCCTGCGCCGACGGCGGCGGCTGGGGAGGCCGGAGGAGGGGGGTGAGGGGGCGCTAGGTGCTGGGCGCCCTCCTGCCGCCCGCGGGGAGCGGCAGCAAGGGCCGGGGGAGAGGAGGGGGTGGGGGTGGGGGTGGGGGCGGGGGCGAGGAAGGCTTGGCGGCCGAGCAACAATGAACCAGACATTCTACTCTCTGAAAAGGGAATCAATCGGAACATTGTGTTCTTTCTGGACCTTAATTTGTTCGTGTGGGCGTCTAAATAACACAGGGTCTCCGGTAGTGGATTTCCAGGCCGACCCGGTGTGCAAGCGGAAGGCAGATTCTTCGCTTTGTCTGCGGCCCTTTAGAGCCGCGCCGCGCCGCGTGCCCGGCTTTAGTCCCGGTTTGCAATTTCATAAAAAAAATTTATCTATATTTGTTTTTAATTATTTTTCACTCTTTTTTTATTTTTATTAGAATTTCTATTATTTCAGTTATTTGAGAAATTTAGTCTCTAACTACACTTAATCTCTAGTTAAATTACTTATTCGTAGTCAAATTTTTCGCTCGGTCACCCATCCTCCTACTATTTTAACACTAACACGCTTAACTTCCAAGCATCCCGCCTCCAAGTGCTTCGTGCGCATGTTATTGACACTAGTATCATATTAATCCTATTAATATATTGGTCGATATCATATTCTCCTGTGGACGCTATTTGCCCACACATCGGAGCAAGTATAGGACGGCCATTAGAAAGGGTAGTGTGGTTTCTCTCTGGTTTATCTTCAGATTCTATTATTCTTCTTTGGTTTTCCATTGGTTTTCGATTTTGTCGGTTAGTTTTCTTTTAACTTTTAAAAACCTGAAATTTTTTAGTTTAGAATTTTTTTCAATTTGAATTTTTTTAGATTTAAATTTTTCTATTTGAATTTTTCCAAATTTGAAATTTTTAGATTAAACATTTTTGAAATCTGAACATTTTTAAAACCTAAGTTGAAAGTGAAAAAAGGAGAGAAACATTACCTTTTTTATTGTGCTGCATTTAGAGTGCCCTAGGAGGAAACGTCTTGAGCGGAGCCATCATCGCTCATGCTAAGGGCATGTACAATGATTGATAAGACTGTCTTATCATAGCGGTGCCACGTAGTTTAGATATAACAACAAAACATGATGTAGAATGGATTATTTTTTAGTCTTATCTCTAGTAATCAGATATCCTAAATTTGTGATGAGAGAGATTGTGCTAAGAGATCATCTTTTTTTTTGAGATAAACGATAATTATATTAAGCTAGCAAGCAGCCTCATTAAAAACCTTCCAGTCCCCTTAGGTACCCTGGTAAGGAAAAGAGTGCGTCTGAAACTTGCTGCTCTAATCACAGTACAGTTACATCGTTTATGAGTTTTTCTAAAAGAAAGCTAGGTGGTTCAGCGACCCAATTACAAGAAGAAGCAGAAGAAAAACAAAACCTAGCTATCTCATGAGCAGCTTCATTGGCAGGCCTGGGACACTGCTTGAAGGAAACTTTATCCACCATCGAACACAGATTGACACAATCAGCAAACACGGCAGAAGAATCACCCCACCAAGCTTCCTCTCCTGTACAAGCATTGACAGTTTCTGACGAGTCTGACTCCATCAACACATTGTTGCATCCTAGCCGATTTGCAAGTGCCAGACCCTCTCTCATAGCCAAGGCTTCAGTCATAGCTGTCGTCGCCACGTTTGGGAAGAAGCACGAGGCGGCCGCCAGGAAGGAACCATCATGGTCCCTAGCCACCACCCCCGTTGCTCCTGCATGTGAATCCGGATGAAAAGAGCCATCTACATTAATTTTAATTTGTCTCACCTCCAGCTTAGCCCATCGGCTGTCAGATCGTGTTCCTTTCGATCCTACTCGAGCTGCATTTGCCATGATAGATAGGATCGACATTTTGCATCTATAAACAGGTGGTACTGGTTCATCATGTGTTCGCCTTCGCCGTCTCCACCAGAGGTACCAACACGCTACCCCAATAGTTTCCTTTAGATTAATAGACTGAAACCCCGGCATACTTTTCACCTGATCACGTAACAAAAACTCGAGCACAGCCGAACCTGACCGATCAACAGATATTGCCTCATCAATTATGCTTTGAATTTCTAAGTCAGTCCAGACCTCTCGTGCTGCAATACACTGGAATAGGAGGTGCAAAACATCTTCAGGTGCGGCCATACATACAGGCCATTGCCCACCTGTACCAATGTGCCTATTTGCCAGAATTGATTTTAGCGGAACTATACCATGGAGAGCTCTCCAAAGAAATATTTTAATTTTACTTGGAACCTTCATCTTTCCAGACCGGGTTCAAAGCTGAAGACCCCGGTAGAGCAAGATGCGCCCCACGAGCCCCAAATTGGTGTCTCCATTGTAAGTGGTAGCCCGTCCTCACAGAATACTGACCATTCTTGTTGAAGTTCCAAGCAATAAAGTCATCAAATCCTTGGTTATGTAATGGAATTTCCAAAATTCGTCCAACATCAACAGTACAGAAGATAGTCTGGAGAAGATCTACATCCCAATTAATTAAGAGAAGGCAAACCTTTTTTTCAATATTCTCTCTCCTTCAACTCAGCATTTATCCTACGTGACACTGTTAAGATATCTCCATTGTACATGTCCTAAGAGGGAGGAATAGCGACACCCAGCACATAACTGAAAAAACCTATACGCCATTCGACACGGCGCGATTCGTTGGCGCTGCATGCGTCGTGTATTTCTTGGGACAAGCTTATTTGTTACTTTCTGTGTCGCTATGTCATCGACTTCATGCATCGTTATGTCATCGACTTCATGCATGGGTAGCAGCTTCTTCTATGGAAAATGCTTGCCATCAACCCACCGATCGTGCGACGAAAATCGGTCGTTCCCTTGTGGAGACGCGACCCGCACGTGGGTGGGTCCCACTGCACCTGGCCACACAAAGTTCCCTTCTTCGTCTCCAACTACCACCGACGGACCAGCGCGCCGCCCAGTGTAATATCCCAGGTTTAGAGGCAATAAAATGAGAGAACATCAAAGTGTGCATTGCATTCATGCATAGAAAATCCGGGGAATTTTCGCGCTTTCAAATAAAACTTACCACATTAACTGAAGTTTCACTTGACTTGCTGGAATTGAAGTAGATCATCAAGTCAAGCGCTATAAACTTCACTGTGACCTTTGTTAAAACCTTGTTTTGGGTAGAGATGATTTGATCTATGGGCTAGATCAAATAGAATTAGTTTTACAACAAACAACACCTTAAGTAAGGATCAACTACAAGATCTTATAAAGGATCTCAACATGCCATTCCTTACAACAACACATGAATAATTATTCAATCCTAAATCAAAGAACACAATTAATTAAGAAACTATTATTTACTTATCTTATCCATGTCTTCTACTAAATAAATGTTCCTACCATGAGTCACATGGTATATCTTTTCAACTACAATAATTGAATCCATGTCAAGGACATTCATATTCATTCTTCATTAACCTTGACCATTCCAACCTTGTTTCCCAACTCCTACCATTAAACCTAGAGAAAAGAGGGAACTATTCATATGCTTATGTTATGCATTCAATAGAACCTAGCTAAATATTTAAACCTTGTCCAAGGGAGGTAATTGTTGATACTAACCAATGTTATAATAAATATAAGTCAAGTACTAAACTCTAATTGATTTAGTAAGAAACTATTTCTAGTAACTATAGAGAGGCAAGTGTTGTGATCATTACAACTTGGTAATGATCATAAACCTTAGAGAATCCTATCTATTCAGAAGAGCTCAACCTAGAGAGGTATACTCAAGTATATGAACTTATACTTGATCTTGGAAAGAGAACCATAATTCACCAATGAATTGTTATGAGGCCAATACTCTGATCATTACAAATTGGGTGATGATCATAAACCTTAAGAATCTAAGTGAATGTGTTGAGAGAAGTATTACAGAAGAGAGATTAGTGAGGAATATGTGGATCATGTCTAATGCATGATCTTACTTTATAAATTGAGATGATAAGTTAAATCTATATGTGTGATCCATAGATCTCATTCTTCACATGAAATAATAAGTAACTCATTAGTAGTTAACCAAACCAATACTCATGCCTTGTATAGAGTAGTAATGATATAGTATTTAAATCTTGCCTATCCAAACACTTGAGACAAACCTAGCATTGCCTTGATACAATAATTCTACCTAAGTGAGGAGAATAACCCTAGCCAATTAAACATAACCAAGCTTATGCTCATACCTAATCATAGTTGTGTATCACATTGGTGGTCACTACTTAAACCCTAGACCACATTTGAATTTCAATCCAAGTATCACTTTGGATTATAAGTAGAACCCTGCCATACCTCATGCCTATTTAATACTTCAATTAGTGAAGTATTCCCAAAACCCTAAACCCTTTCATATATGATCCACCCCACATAAAATATTATGTCCTAACTTGTGTATCATGGATCACAAGTATAAAACCAAGGCCTATATACCTAAGTACTAAATGCCATTTGATGAGTAGAATGAAACCAATACCTTATTTTACTTTGTTATCCAAATACTTTGCCTAAGTGAACCAAATGAATTGTATTTATAAATAGTACTACCTTAGTAAGTAAAGTGACCAATGATAAGCTTGGGAATTATAGTAAGAAGTTCAAGCCAGAATTTGCTAAGCAAGATTAGTGAATATAGTGTTGATTCAACCATTTTCTTAAACTCTTAAAAATAAATTCTCCACATAAAATCATGAACCAATCCCATTTCCTTTACCATTTGTTAAACCCTAGCCATAATTCATTTATATGTGAATAATCAATATGGTTAAGCACTTGCAAAATAGAATATGTTCATCATTCACATTTCAAATCATTTACACAGATTTTGTTCCTAAGTAAAAAGGAATAAACATTTAAACCATATCCATTTTCAATTTAAAATGCACTTCATAATAACACCAAGTTAATCATCTATTAAATAGTTGTTTGAACAAAAGAACTATGCAGTGAGTATTATCATAAAATGATATTGATATTCAAATAGTTTTGAACCTGCAAAATAAAATAGAAATCAGATCTGAATTCAAATAGAAATATCAAACATAAAATAAAAACAGAAATTTGAAATTTGAAATAAGAAAGGGAGGGAAAGCTCACCTGGCTTACCTGGCCGTGCAGCCCATCACCACCACGTCGACCAGGCCCAGCACCAGCCCAGCCCACCAAAGGAAACAACCCAACCCACCTTACCGATTCGTCGAGGAAGAAAAGGAACATCGTCGTCTTCTCCAACGACGACAGACAGGAGCACCCCGGCCACCTCACTGTGAAGGATAGGGACGACCTGGACGCCGCAGACCATCCCAGAATCACGCTCAATACTTCTCGCGTCCGAGCTTATCCCAAATGCGTCCCGATTCGTGTCGTTTGCCGTGCCAACACCTCCGCCACATCTCGGCCATTGCCGCCGGTGGAATGGCGAGATGGACCTCGTCATGCCCTATAAATATGTCCAGCAGCACCGCCGTGCACTTCTTGTTCTTCTCCGCCACTCTAATCTCTCCCAGATCCTCTATATCTCTCATAACCATCCATGCCCTGCCACCGGTGTCGATCAAGGATGCGACGATGGAGGCCACTGATACGTCTCCGACGTATCGATAATTTCTTATGTTCCATGCCACATTATTGATGATATCTACATGTTTTATGCACACTTTATGTCATATTTATGCATTTTCTGGAACTAACCTATTGACGAGATGCCGAAGGGCCAGTTCCTGTTTTCTGCTGTTTTTGGTTTCAGAAATCCTAGTAAGGAAATATTCTCGGAATCAGACGAAATCAACGCCCAGCATCCTATTTTTCCACGAAGCATCCAGAACACCCAAGAGCTGCCAGAGGGGGGCCACATGGGCCCCAGATGACAGGCCGGCGCGGCCCAGGCCCTGGCCGCGCCGCCCTATAGTGTCGTCGCCCCTTCGACCTTCTGACGCCGCCTCTTCGCCTATATAAAGCCCCTGGACCTAAAACCTCGATACGGAAAAGCCACGGTACGAGAAACCATCCAGAGCCGCCGCCATCGCGAAGCCAAGATCTGGGGGACAGGAGTCTCTGTTCCGGCACGCCGCCGGGACGGGGAAGTTCCCCCGGAAGGCTCCTCCATCGACACCACCGCCATCTCCATCAACGCTGCTGTCTCCCATGAGGAGGGAGTAGTTCTCCATCGAGGCTCGGGGCTGTACCGGTAGCTATGTGGTTCATCTCTCTCCTATGTACTTCAATACAATAATCTCATGAGCTGCCTTACATGATTGAGATTCATATGATGATGCTTGTAATCTAGATGTCGTTATGCTAGTCAAGTGAATTTTACTTATGTGATCTCCGGAGACTCCTTGTCCCACGTGTGTAAAGGTGACAGTGTGTGCACCGTGTGGGTCTCTTAGGCTATATTTCACATAATACTTATTCACTGTTATGAATGGCATAGTGAAGTGCTTATTTATATCTCTTTATGATTGCAATGTGTTTTGTATCACAATTTATCTATGTGCTACTCTAGTGATGTTATTAAAGTAGTTTATTCCTCCTGCACGGTGTAATGGTGATAGTGTGTGCATCCGTGTTAGTACTTGGCGTAGGCTATGATTATGATCTCTTGTAGATTATGAAGTTAACTATTGCTATGATGGTATTGATGTGATCTATTCCTCCTACATAGTGTGAAGGTGACAGTGTGCATGCTATGTTAGTACTTGGTTTAGTCGTGTTGATCTTTCATGCACTCTAAGGTTATTTAAATATGAACATTGAATTGTGGAGCTTGTTAACTCCGGCATTGAGGGTTCGTGTAATCCTACGCAATGGTGTTCATCATCCAACAAAAGAGTGTAGAGTATGCATTTATCTATTCTGTTATGTGATCAATGTTGAGAGTGTCCACTAGTGAAAGTATGATCCCTAGGCCTTGTTCCTAAATACTGCTATCGCTGCTTGTTTACTGTTTTACTGCGTTACTACTGCTGCGTTACTACTGCTTGTTTACTGTCCTGGGCAAAGCACTTTTCTGGTGCCGTTGCTACTACTTATTCATACCACCTGTATTTCACTATCTCTTCGCCGAACTAGTGCACCTATTAGGTGTGTTGGGGACACAAGAGACTTCTTTCTTTGTGGTTGCAGGGTTGCATGAGAGGGATATCTTTGACCTCTTCCTTCCTGAGTTCGATAAACCTTGGGTGATCCACTTAAGGGAAAACTTGCTGCTGTTCTACAAACCTCTGCTCTTGGAGGCTCAACACTGTCAACAGGAAAAGGAGGGGGCGTAGACATCAAGCTATTTTCTGGCGCCGTTGCCGGGGAACGAAAAGCTACACCACTGAGATTTCCTCCCACGTCAACCACGCGCCAGCTGTAGACAGTCAGCCACCCCAAGCTCAGTGGTGTAGCCGAGGAGAAGCGCCTCTTCACGTAGATCATCTGAGAGGGAGGACGCGTCAAGGGGAGCTCGGGATCAATCCAATTTCGCCGTTCCCTTTCTCAGTACCTCGCCGGTATTGGCGAAATCGAGCTCGTCTCCATCGACAATCCGCTCCGGCGATCACACCATCATCCTCAGTGTATGTCTACGCTTCTGTAGAGCCTTTAATCTCATCGTTTTATCATCTGTAGCTCCATTTCATAAGTTGGCCGGAGTGAACCACCGCAGCACATGGTCGTCGGCGTAGCTCCGGTGATCCCCTGAGTAGAGCGACCCCACCATCGTGTTCAGTGAATCGAGGCGAGTCGGAAACCCCCAGTAGCCCATCCCGGGAAGCCACAAATCGGCAGCGCCGCCGTGCGTTGGCCGCCGGCGTCAAGCCGCCGGCGGGGCCAACTGAAGGAGATATGCCCAAGAGGCAATAATAAAAGTGGTTATTATATATCTTTATGTTTATGATAAAAGTTTATATACAATACTATAATTGTATTAACCGAAACATTGATACATGTGTGATATGTAAACAACAAAGAGGCCCTAGTATGCCTCTTAACTAGCTTGTTGATTAATGGATGATTATTTTCATAATCATGAACATTAGATGTTATTAATAACAAGGTTATATCATTGTATGAATGATGTAATGGACACACCCAATTAAGCGTAGCATAAGATCACGTCATTAAGTTATTTGCTATAAGCTTTCGATACATAGTTACCTAGTCCTTATGACCATGAGATCATATAATATAAATCACTTATACCGGAAAGGTACTTTGATTACATCAAACGCCACTGCGTAAATGGGTGGTTATAAAGGTGGGATTAAGTATCCGGAAAGTATGAGTTGAGGCATATGGATCAACAGTGGGATTTGTCCATCCCGATGACGGATAGATATACTCTGGGCCCTCTCGGTGGAATGTCGTCTAATGTCTTGCAAGCATATGAATGAGTTCATAAGAGACCACATACCACGGTACGAGTAAAGAGTACTTGTCAGGAGACGAGGTTGAACAAGGTATAGAGTGATACCGATGATCAAACCTCGGACAAGTAAAATATCGCGTGACAAAGGGAATTGGTATCGTATGTGAATGGTTCATTCGATCACTAAATTCATCGTTGAATATGTGGGAGCCATTATGGATCTCCAGATCCCGCAATTGGTTATTGGTCGGAGTGAGTACTCAACCATGTCCGCATAGTTCGCGAACCGTAGGGTGACACACTTAAGGCTGGATGTTGAAATGGTAGAACTTGAATATGGAATGGAGTTCGAATATTTGTTCGGAGTCCCGGATGAGATCCCGGACATCACGAGGAGTTCCGGAATGGTCCGGAGAATAAGATTCATATATAGGAAGTCATTTTATAAGATTTAAAATGATCCGGAAGGTTCTAGAAGGTTCTAGAAAAGTCCGAAAGAAACCACTTTGGAAGGCGGAGTCCCAAAGGGACTCCACCACCATGGCCGGCCAACCCTAAAGGGGGAGGAGTCCCAAGTGGACTCCCCTAAGTGGGCCGGCCACCCCCTCCCAAGGAAGGGTGGGAATCCCACCTCTAGTGGGAGTCCTAGCTTGGGTAGGTTTCATGTGATATGGAAGGTTTTGGTTTGGGGTCTTATTCGAAGACTTGTAGACCAACTCTTGGGGTGTTCCACCTATATAATGAGGTCCAAGGGGAGGGGGCCGGCCACCCCAACAACACAAGGTGACCGCACCACCTAGATGGCCGGCGCCCCCCTCTCCCCAAACCCTAGCCACCCCACTACTCCTTCTTCCCCGCACGCTTAGCGAAGCTCCGCCGGGATTCTCCACCACCACCGACACCACGCCGTCGTGCTGTCGGATTCAAGAGGAGCTACTACTTCCGCTGCCCGCTGGAACGGGGAGGTGGACGTCGTCTTCATCAACAACCGAACGTGTGACCGAGTACGGAGGTGCTGCCCGTTCGTGGCGCCGTGATCAAGATCTTCTACGCGCTTTTGCAAGCGGCAAGTGAACGTCTACCGCAGCAACAAGAGCCTCATCTTGTAGGCTTTGGAATCTCTTCAAGGGTGATACTCGATAATCCCCTCGTTGCTACCGTCTTCTAGATTGCATCTTGGCTTGGATTGCGTGTTCGCGGTAGGAAATTTTTTGTTTTCTATGCAACGAATCCCTACAGTGGTATCAGAGCCGTGTCTATGCATAGATGGTTGCATGAGTAGAACAGAATGGTTTTGTGGGCGTTGATGCTCTTGTTATCTTTAGTTTGAGTACTTTGCATCTTTGTGGCATAGTGGGATGAAGCGGCTCAGACTAACTTTACATGACCGCGTTCATGAGACTTGTTCCTCGTTCGACATGCAACTTGTATTGCATAAGAGGCTTTGCGGGTGTCTGTCTCTCCTACTATAGTGAAGATTCAATTTACTCTTCTATTGACAACATTAGTATCAACGTTGTGGTTCATGTTCGTAGGTAGATTAGATCTCTCTCAAAAACCCTAAACCACGTAAAATATGCAAACCAAATTAGAGACGTCTAACTTGTTTTTGCAGGGTTTGGTGATGTGATATGGCCATAATGTGATGATGAATATGTATGAGATGATCATTATTGTATTGTGGCAACCGGCAGGAGCCTTATGGTTGTCTTTAAATTTCATGTTGAGTAGTATTTCAAAGTAGTTGTAATAGTTGCTACATGGAGGACAATCATGAAGACGGCGCCATTGACCTTGACGCTACGCCGACGATGATGGAGATCATGCCCGAAGATGATGGAGATCATGTCCGTGCTTTGGAGATGAAGATCAAAGGCGCAAAGACAAAAGGGCCATATCATATCACATATGAACTGCATGTGATGTTAATCCTTTTATGCATCTTATTTTGCTTAGATCGCGACGGTAGCATTATAAGATGATCCCTCACTAAAATCTCAAGATAATAAAGTGTTCATCCTTAGTAGCACCATTGCCAAGACTTGTCGTTTCGAAGCATCTCGTGATGATCGGGTGTGATAGAATCAACAAGTGCATACAACGGGTGCAAGCCAGTTTTGCACATGCGGATACTAAGGTGGCCTTGACGAGCCTAGCATGTACAAACATGGTCTCGGAACACGTGATACCGAAAGGTAGAGCATGAATCATATGGTTGATATGATGAACACTTTGAGTGTTCGCCATTGAAATCACACCTTGTCTCCTGATGATCGGACTTAGGTGCGGTGGATTTGGTTCGTGTGATCACTAAGACAATGCGAGGGATATTGTTTTGAGTGGGAGTTCACCTAGATTTTTAATTATGTTGAATTAAAATTTGAACTCAATTTGTCATAAACTTAGTCTAAACTTTTGCAAATATATGTTGTAGAGATGGCGTCCCCAATCAATTTTAACCAGTTCCTAGAGAAAGAAAAGCTTAAGAGCAACGGTAGCAACTTCACCGACTGGTTCCGTCATGTGAGGATCTTCCTCGCTGGCGGAAATCTGCAATTTGTGCTTGATTCACCGCTAGGTGACCCTCCTGCAGAAACTGAAACCGAGGAAGTAAAGAATGTTTACGCAACTCGGAAAACTCGGTACTCTCAAGTTCAGTGTGCCCTCCTGTGCAGTCTGGAATCCGATCTTCAAAAACGTTTTGAGCACCACGATCCTCATGAGTTGGTCAATGAGCTGAAAGCTATATTTGAGACTCATGCGGCCGTGGAATGCTATGAAGCATCGAAACACTTCTTCAGCTGTATGATGGAAGAAGGCAGCTCCGTTAGTGAGCACATGCTCGTTATGACCGGGCATGCGAAGAAACTCAGTGACTTGGGAATAGTGATTCCTAACAGACTGGGGATTAATCTTGTCCTTCAATCACTGCCACCAAGTTAAAAGAACTTTGTGATGAACTACAGTATGCAGAACATGAACAAGGAGTTACCTGAACGATTGAGATCAAGAAAGAGCACCAAGTGTTGATGGTCAACAAGACCACCAGTTTCAAGAAACAGGGCAAGTCTAAGGGAAAATTCAAGAAGGGTGGCAAGAAAGCTGCCACGCCTCCTATGACACCTAAGAATGGCCCTAAGCCTGATGCTGAGTGCTATTACTGCAAGGAGAAGGGACACTGGAAGCGTAATTGCTCCAAGTATCTGGCTGATCTGAAGAGCGGCCTTGTCAAGAAAAAGAAAGAAGGTATATCTGATATACATGTTATAGATGTTTATCTCACTGGTTCTCGTTCTAGTACCTGGGTATTTGATACTGGTTCGGTTGCTCATATTTGTAACTCGAAACAAGAACTAAAGAATAAACGAAGACTACTGAAAGATGAAGTGACGATGCGCATTGGAAATGGATCCAAAGTCGATGTGATCGCTGTCGGCACACTTCCTCTACATCTACCTTCGGGATTAGTTTTAAGCCTAAATAATTGTTATTTTGTACCCGCGCTGAGCATGAACATTATATCTGGATCTTGTTTAATGCAAGACGGTTATTCATTCAAGTCTGAGAATAATGGTTGTTCTATTTTTATGAATAATATCTATTATGGTCGAGCACCTGAAAAGAATGGCTTATTTCTGTTAGATCTCGATAGTAGTGATACGAATATACATAACATTGATGCTAAGCGAATTAAATTGAATGATAATTCTACTTATATGTGGCACTGTCGTCTTGGTCATATTGGAGTGAAACGCATGAAGAAACTCCATACCGATGGATTACTTGAATCACTTGACTTTGAGTCACTTGATAGATGCGAAGCATGTCTAATGGGAAAAATGACTAAGACTCCATTTTATGGTATGATGGAGCGAGCTACTGACTTATTGGAAATCATACATACCGATGTGTGCGGACCAATGAGCGTAGCATCGCGCGGTGTCTATCGTTATGTTCTAACCTTCACAGATGATCTGAGTAGATATGGGTATATCTATTTCATGAAACATAAATCCGAAACTTTCGAGAAGTTTAAGGAATTCCAAAGTGAAGTAGAAAATCAACGTAACAAGAAGATTAAATTTCTACGATCTGATCGCGGAGGTGAATATCTGAGTTATGAGTTTGGCATGCATTTACGCTTCGTTTGGATGTTTGCATTGAGAGGCTTGATATTGTATTGGCTTGAATGTCTAATACCTAGGATATTGATATTGAGATTTAATGCCAATATTTCTGTTTGGATGTTAGATATTCGAAACTCACACTAGATATTGAGGTTGAATGCCAAATGTTGTTTGGATGGTTAAAGTGATTAATTGCAGTGCGGTGAGACTTGGATCATCGTACTATTAGTAGTACATTCATCCAAACAAAATACGACAAGCACAAGCATGTTACTTGACTTGAATACTGAGTATCCATAGGGGCGATCAGCAACAAAATCGAACAGTGTTGCGGGGAGGTTAATAGCTATGTGCGGATGCAGTTCTTTGGCTCTGCAATGTCACTGACGATGGTGGAACCCAGTCCATCTGCTTCAGGCGGTCATCATTAGACCTCCTAATCTGCTGCATCAACCACCGTGGGACAAATTGAACTACTGCACTGAGTAATAGACGGTAGATTGTTGTATTTCAGAACTTGGTATTTGGGGGATTCAGAGGATCGAGAGCAACGGGATTAGGAGAGCCGACAGGCTAGATTGGATCATAGCAATTCCGAGATCGATTCCAGCGAGGCGCGGATGAAAAGGTGAAGTTGATCGATTCCAGCAGCTAATAAGTATTGATGAATCATGCGCCGCCGGCCCGCCACCATGCTATACTTGAACGTGCATCTCAGGTAGGGGTATGAAATCTGGATGTAACAGAGTATGGAGGCAGAGACAGCCGGAGAAAGAGAAGGCTGCGGGAAAGAGGAAGGTGGGGCGGGAGGCCGACGGGCCATGCCCAGCCAGAGAAGGATAGACCGGCCGCGTCGCCATCTAGGTCGCTCGCGTGCGAGACACGAGAGAAAGCTTTATTCTCTCGCCTGGACTATGCGCTAGAAGGGATGCAGGCTGAATACATCGCAATGTCTAGGCCAACCCCTCGACATTAGGTGTCCCCCTTTTTTGCCGTCCGGCCCTCCGCCTAGATATCGAGCGAGAATACCCAGCTTCAATATAGAGACCAGCCAAACAACTAGAATCGTGATATTCGGGGATGAAACCACCCGAATGTCCAATATCTAGGCTCAAAGCAAACATCCAAACAAAGCGTTAAAGAAATGCGGAATACTTTCACAATTGACACCGCCAAGAACACCACAACGAAACGGTGTGTCTGAACATCGTAATTGAACTCTCTTAGATATGGTTCGTTCTATGATGTCTCTTATTGATTTGCCGTTATCATTTTGGAGTTATGCATTAGAGACAGCCGCATTCACTTTAAATAGAGCACCATCAAAATCCGTAGAAACGACACCGTATGAATTATGGTTTAATAAGAAACCTAAGTTGTCGTTCCTTAAAGTTTGAGGTTGCGAAGCCTATGTAAAGAAGTTACAACCGGACAAGCTAGAACCCAAAGCGGAGAAATGCGTCTTCATAGGATACCCTAAAGAAACTATAGGGTACACCTTCTATCACATATCCGAAGGCAAAATCTTTGTTGCTAAGAACGGAACCTTTCTTGAGAAAGAATTTCTCACTAAAGAAGTGACTGGAAGAAAAGTAGAACTCGATGAGATTGATGAATCTATACTCATTGATCAGAGTAGCGCAAGATCGGAAGTTGTACTTCGTACCGCACTTACACCGGCAACAGAGGAAGCTAATGATAATGATCATGAAACTTTGAACGAGGAAACTACTGAACCTCGCAGATCGACAAGGGAACGTGCCACTCCTGATTGGTATGATCCTTGTCTAAATGTCATGATTGTGGACAACAATGATGAGGACCCTGCGACGTATGAAGAAGCGATGATGAGCCCAGATTCCAACAAATGGCAAGAAGCCATGAAATCCGAAATGGGATCCATGTATGATAACAAAGTATGGACTTTGGTAGACTTACCTGATAGCCACAAGGCTGTCGAGAATAAATGGATCTTCAAGAGAAAAACAGATGCTGATGGTAATATTACTGTCTATAAAGCTTGACTTGTCGCAAAGTGTTTCCGACAAATTCAAGGAGTTGATTACGATGAGACTTTCTCACCTGTAGCTAAGCTAAAATCTGTGAGGATTTTGTTAGCAATAGCTGCATTTTTCGATTATGAGATTTGGCAGATGGATGTCAAAACGGCGTTCCTTAATGGAGACATTGAGGAAGAGTTGTATATGGTACAACCCAAAGGTTTTGTCGATCCTAAAAATGCTGACAAAGTATGCAAACTTCAGCGTTCAATCTATGGACTGAAGCAAGCATCAAGAAGTTGGAACCGACGCTTTGATAAGGTGATCAAAGACTTCGGGTTTATACAGTGTCATAGAGAGGCCTGTATTTACAAGAAAGTGAGTGGGAGCTCTGTAGCATTCCTGATATTATATGTAGATGACATATTATTGATTGGGAATGATATAGACCTATTAAGCAGTGTAAAAGGTTATTTGAATAATAGTTTTTCAATGAAAGACCTTGGTGAAGCATCGTATATATTAGGCATCAAGATTTATAGAGATAGATCAAGACGCCTAATAGGGCTATCACAGAGTACATACCTGGACAAGATTCTAAAGAAGTTTAGAATGGACGAAAGTAAGAAAGGTTTCTTACCTATGTTACCAGGCAAGGTCTTGAGTAAGACTCAAGGACCGGCTACGGCAGAAGAAAGAGAAAGGATGAGTAATATCCCCTATGCCTCGGCAGTAGGATCTATCATGTATGCCATGCTATGTACTAGACCGGATATAGCACATGCTGTTAGTTTGACTAGCAGATATCAAAGTGATCCAGGAAAGGAACACTGGACAGCGGTCAAGAATATCCTAAAGTACTTGAAAAGAACTAAGGATATGTTTCTTTGTTATGGAGGTGACCAAGAGCTCGTTGTAAGCGGTTACACCGATGCAAGTTGGAACACTGATCCTGATGACTCTAAGTCACAGTCTGGGTACGTGTTTATATTGAATGGTGCTGCAGTAAGCTGGGCAAGCTCGAAGCAGTGCACGGTGGTGAAGTCTTCAACAGAATCAGAGTACATAGCGGCTTCAGAGGCTTCATCAGAAGCGGTATGGATGAAGAGGTTCATTGTAGAGCTCGGTGTGGTTCCTAGTGCATTGGACCCACTAGTCATATATTGTGACAACATGGGTGCCATCGCCAATGCACAAGAACCAAGGTCACACAAGAGGCTGAAGCATATCAAGCTGCGTTACCACTCGATTCGCGAGTACATCGAAGATGGAGAAGTAAAGATTTGCAAAGTACACACTGATCTGAATGTAGCAGATCCGTTGACTAAAGCTCTCCCTAGGGCAAAGCATGACCAACACCAGAATGCCATGGGTGTTAGGTATATTACAATGTAATCTAGATTATTGACTCTAGTGCAAGTGGGAGACTGAAGGAGATATGCCCAAGAGGCAATAATAAAAGTGGTTATTATATATCTTTATGTTTATGATAAAAGTTTATATACCATGCTATAATTGTATTAATCGAAACATTGATACATGTGTGATATGTAAACAACAAAGAGTCCCTAGTATGCCTCTTAACTAGCTTGTTGATTAATGGATGATTAGTTTCATAATCATGAACATTAGATGTTATTAATAACAAGGTTATATCATTGTATGAATGATGTAATGGACACACCCAATTAAGCGTAGCATAAGATCACGTCATTAAGTTATTTGCTATAAGCTTTCGATACATAGTTACCTAGTCCTTATGACCATGAGATCATATAAATCACTTATACCGGAAAGGTACTTTGATTACATCAAACGCCACTGCGTAAATGGGTGGTTATAAAGGTGGGATTAAGTATCTGGAAAGTATGAGTTGAGGCATATGGATCAACAGTGGGATTTGTCCATCCCGATGACGGATAGATATACTCTGGGCCCTCTCGGTGGAATGTCGTCTAATGTCTTGCAAGCATATGAATGAGTTCATAAGAGACCACATACCACAGTACGAGTAAAGAGTACTTGTCAGGAGACGAGGTTGAACAAGGTATATAGTGATACCGATGATCAAACCTCGGACAAGTAAAATATCGCGTGACAAAGGGAATTGGTATCGTATGTGAATGATTCATTCGATCACTAAAGTCATCGTTGAATATGTGGGAGCCATTATGGATCTCCAGATCCTGCTATTGGTTATTGGTCAGAGTGAGTACTCAACCATATCCGCATAGTTCGCGAACCGTAGGGTGACACACTTAAGGTTGGATGTTGAAATGGTAGAACTTGAATATGGAATGGAGTTCGAATATTTGTTCGGAGTCCCGGATGAGATCCCGGACATCACGAGGAGTTCCGGAATGGTCCGGAGAATAAGATTCATATATAGGAAGTCATTTTATAAGATTTAAAATGATCCGGAAGGTTCTATGGAAGGTTCTAGAAGGTTCTAGAAAAGTCCGGAAGAAGCCACTTTGGAAGGCGGAGTCCCAAAGGGACTCCACCACCATGGCCGGCCAACCCTAAAGGGGGAGGAGTCCCAACTGGACTCCCCTAAGTGGGCCGGCCACCCCCTCCCAAAGAAGAATCCCACCTCTAGTGGGAGTCCTAGCTTGGGTAGGTTTCATGTGATATGGAAGGTTTTGGTTTGGGGTCTTATTCGAAGACTTGTAGACCAACTCTTGGGTGTTCCACCTATATAATGAGGGCCAAGGGGAGGGGGCCGGCCACCCCAACAACACAAGGTGGCCGCACCACCTAGATGGCCGGCGTCCCCCTCTCCCCAAACCCTAGCCACCCCACTACTCCTTCTTCCCCGCACGCTTAGCGAAGCTCCGCCGGGATTCTCCACCACCACCGACACCATGCCGTCGTGCTGTCGGATTCAAGAGGAGCTACTACTTCCGCTGCCCGCTGGAATGGGGAGGTGGACGTCGTCTTCATCAACAACCGAACGTGTGATCGAGTACGGAGGTGCTGCCCGTTCGTGGCGCCGTGATCAAGATCTTCTACGCGCTTTTGCAAGCGGCAAGTGAACGTCTACCGCAGCAACAAGAGCCTCAACTTGTAGGCTTTGGAATCTCTTCAAGGGTGAGACTCGATAATCCCCTCGTTGCTACCGTCTTCTAGATTGCATCTTGGCTTGGATTGCGTGTTCGCGGTAGGAAATTTTTTGTTTTCTATGCAACGAATCCCTAGACCAACGTGTCCTGTAGGACCCCGTGTGGTCTTTGACTTGTCCACGCCAGCGTGGCAGTCAACGTATATTTTGGTCCCACCAGTTAGTCGCTGCGGGTGTATGTGAACCGGTATGTTTAGTATTTAGGTTAATTTCAAATTCCAGTAAATAGCTAAAACTTTGCAAAATTGTATAAAATTCATCTCAACTCAGAAAATTATGAATAATATAGCAAAATGCTCACAAAAATAAAGTCTATTCAAATAAAATATAAAACAAAAATGTGTGACAAAATAAAAATCCATTTATTTTTAACCTTATTAATTATGCCATTTCCATTATTTAAAATACCATTTGAAACCAATAATTAGTGAAATTTCAAAATTAAATATAAGTTATTCAGTAACTAAGTAAAATGTTAAAATTAATTTTATTTACCATAATTGCATTAACTTAATTATTAGTGGTAATTCATAAACCCTAATTTGCAAATTTCCATTTACCATTTTCTTTAAATAGTCATAACTCAAGAAAATATTAAAAGCCAATGGTATTTTGGTAATTCAAAACTTATTTAATTAAACATCTTTAGTTAACAAGTTAATTATTTTAAACCTAATAACAATTATTAAACCCTGATTCTTAATTAAACCAAAATAGGAGTTACTCTAATTATTAAATCTTGTAAAAATTAATAAAATGTTAAACCATTACTAATTTTGATTCAAAGTAATTAGTAACCACAACTCTATTTATCAATTATTATTTTAGGGTTGTACCATAACTTAGAAAAACTAGTTTCAATTTAGTAAGACTTTGATTCCATTATTTCATGTGATCAGCTCAAAATTGTTTCAATTCTAAAACCCTAAAGATTTAAGCCATGTGATCATAGCCACTTCAACCTTACTTGTAGAACCTTGATAAGTAACCAATGAATGCATAATCATGATCCATCAACATAAAACCAATTCACATGAGCTTGTCATTCCATGTTCTTGTTCTTAATTAAAACCTATATGATTCACTAGTATCACCTAGGTATAAACCCTAGCTTGTTACCACATGTTAGCACCATTGATCATCAATCCTATATACCACACCATTAGGATCAACCTCAACCATCAAACCCTAGTAGCTAATTTATAGAACCATCTGGATAACCATCCTTTGATATGATATCATAATCAACCATAGTAATAAACCTGCCCATACTTGTTGTATATAGAACCAATTCAACTTAAGAACCCAACTAGTTCCTATCCAAGAACTAAATGAATTCAATAGTAAACCCTAGAAAGCCATAGCACCTATATATAATAGTTCATATTCTTAATTAACCTGTTCTTCAACATTTATTCTTTTGAAGTACAAATGTTAGTCAAACCATAGAAGCCATAGTTCTTATTTGAAATACTTATTAGTTCTTAAACAACATGTTCTTCAAAAGTTATTCTTTTGAAGTATAGCATAAATAATCATCAACCATGTCCTATAGAACTTAAAATTGACAATTGTTCTTTATATATTGTTCCACCAATATTCTTTATGTGTATAATTTTTATAATGTCTTATATCACTTGATTACGATGCTAATATAACCAAACCCTAATAAGAACCTTGTTTGAGAACCATTCTAAAAGTGCAACAAACCCTAAAGAAATCTTTACAACTCATCCATCCTAAATCATCGAGGTTAGGTTACGCTCGGGACGATTGCATCTCATACTATGCATTATAGCATCTTTGCCAGTTCTTTAAACATTGTCCTTACCGGACGATGATGGTATTTCAGAATTTGGAGTTATCACGTATCGAAGCTTTTGCCTGCATAATCTTGCAGTCAAGAAAGGCAAGTTCATCGCTTGCTCATGTCATTTGATTATTTGTATCAAACTATATGCAAAGTACTATACTTATCACTCATGCATTGAAAAGCAAAGTATTATTTTACAATTATGAATATGACTATGTGGTGGGCAATGGAACCATGGTATGTGTTGATATGGTGGAGGTTCCATTGCATGGGTACTACTCATCTAGGACTAAGTACCAATGCCGTCCAGTGATTCTAGCGTCGTACATATCGCGTTATCCATAAGATCTATAATGGCTCTGGGAAGTCAGCTGTATCTTTTCCCTTCTGCACGCCAACGGATTGGTAGAGCTGGCGGGGTGTTGGAGGCACTGCCGCAATAGGTTGGGATAGCCTTTTAAATTCCCATCCATTTGTGATGATAAGCTCTACGATCTATGATGGATTTTCCGGAGTACACCGTGAGTAAAGCCGTATTATCGGGAGAAGTCTACTGGGGGTGTAGGGTCGGACAAAAGGGTGGGTTTGCAGGGTCGCGGAGAAGGCAGTGATTGGCTTGGATCTTATATTGGGCCTCACACCAAAGGAAGTGTGGACGAGGACATACTCTCGGCCGGCAACAAAGTTAAGATCTCTTGTGGGGTAAAGTAACGCACCTCTGCAGAGGGTATCAAGAATTGTGACTGTCACTCCCTGTTCCGGGAAGGGAACTGCGAACGCGGCAGGAAAGGAACTCCACGAAGTTCTAGTCAACCTGTGAAGACTGACGGGCATAGTTTTCAGAATAAAATAAACCTTTTGAAGAAATGATTACAAAAACTTGCATTGGCCTATGACTTTATGGTCTATGGTTGTAGCTAGTGCATGATACACATATTTCCAAATATGAACTTGCTGAGTATGCTCGTACTCATTCTATTCCATTTGAACCCCCTTCTTAGATCAAGACACCGAAGGAGAAACTACCGTGGAACTCGAAGACAAAGGAGTCAACTGCAACAAGATGAAGAATCCAATCAAAGAAGTCAATGGAGTCAACTTCTGCCTCAGCTATTATGAAAACCTAGACTAGTAATAGAAGGGAACATTTCCCTAATCATGGAACCTAAGTAGCTAGATTTCTATAGCAAGCCAATTAGCTCTTAAACTTGAGTTAGTAATAAGATAGACTACGAGTCGTTCTTTTGGAGCTTTATTTGAAGTTTTACCTCACTGTAAAGTAGGAGGTTGTGTGGATCTTATGTAAACAGCTCGTGTGTATTTCTATAGACATACCTTGGACTCGCATATGTTTCTGTTGTACCACTCTGAGAGATGTAATATGAGTGGAACGGTGTTTCACTTGTGTTATGTCAACGACTTGTGTACTACACCATGCAGTGGTACGCTGGGTCATCATAGCTGGTATCAGAGCAAATGTTTTGACCCTAGGATTAAAACCCTTTAAAGGAGACCTATAGGTTTGGTAGTGTCTATAGGAAGATGTCTTAGTTAAACCAATTATTCTTTTGACTTGAGATGGGTATTCACTTGAGAATAATCCTGACACACTTGAGTCAATCTTTTTTATCTATTTTCTTAAATAAAGTCAATTAGTTATCTTGTTTCATTCCAAATTAGTAGAAAACCATTGAAGCTTAAGATAATGGGTGGTAGTAGACCACAGTTGGTATACAATACATGGTAGTCCAAAGAGAGGATACAACCATAAGGAAGATATCCTATTGGAAGAAGTATACCAATGCAAGTTATAGTTAAGTAAGAGTCATTAAAAATGTCAAATGGCTGATGTTAAGTAAGGGAGATAAGTTATATAAGGTAGTATATGTCTATGATGAGTCAATCATAGGAGGTAAGGAAGAGTGATAGGAGTTACATGAGCCTACTTTCAATAATAAACTAGGTACTCATATATGATTCACTTGAGAATCATGGTATGATGGAGTAGAACATCATAAGTACGATAACAAAAGGATGATAAGGAGTAGGATTTAGGGAATAGTTCGAAAGCTTAGGCCTTAAAATCCTGGAAACTGTGTCAAGAATATTAGAACCATAGTCCTTAATTTAAAAGAAGGCTTATTTAGAGCATATCACATAGAGAAATACTAGAGTTATATGTGGTATATTCTAAACAATCACGTGTTTAGAATAGACATGTTAGAACTAATTGTATTATAGGAAGTAGTCCTCAATAGCACATATATATGGTAGCCTATTTTGTTAGTACTTCCAAAGAAAACTAGGTTAACTTCAACTATCCCAGGCCATTTTGTTTCAAGTTTGTCTTATTGCAAATGTGCAATTAAGATAAATGTTGAGACAAATAGTAGAAATTCACGTATTCGTGCTAAGTATCACAACCTAAACCTATCTTATGTGGTGTTATATACTACACATCTGAGCCTGATGTTTAGGGATGTCTTACCCAATTATTATATTCAGGCATATAAGGATGTGTATTATAATCACAAAGCTGGATCTTATTGGATTTTCTTGAATCTTCATTGATTGACTAGATCCATACATGAAGTTTGACTTTGATATGCAAATGCATGTTGCAATATCAAGCTCTTACTTGATGTTATAGGTCTAGAGGGTAAAGGTATTTGTGTGAGGGAGTGACGAATTCTGAAGATTTGAAGACAAGATGAAGGTTCACTTGAAGAAGGAAGTAAAATTGTGGGAAGCAACCACAACAATCTGAAGGAAGGACCAATCAAAACTCACTTTTATCCTTAATCAAGGAGTACTTCAACATGGAAGTATCATGAAAGTAAGAAAAATAGTGAATATGGAGCAGAAGAAGTGGAGCCATATTCATTCTGGAAGAAGGGAATGCAAGTGAAGTCACTTATAATACTATTTTCATAGTGTCAACAAGTGGTTTTCTTGCAAAACAAACCTTAGAAGAAGGAAAATAGACAAGTGAAGTCGTAGCTGGTATAATAAGACCACAACTAATATAGGATAATGAAGAGAAAGAATGTAAAGTGAGGTATATCTTAACTAAAACTATGTAAGTAGCCACAGCTGGTAAGTAGATATTGACTAGAACCATAAAATAGCCACAGCTGGTATCCAATAAGCCACATCTGGTACTAGGTAGTCTGCAGCTGGTACCAGATAGCCCACAGCCTGAACATTTCTTTACCCTAAAAGAAAGGGGGATTCCGCAGCTAGTATTTCACAGCTGGTATCTCGTGGTTGGTAAATATTTTGTCGGAGGATTCATAATGGATACCCACAACTGTGTGGATACACCGCAAAGAATTCTTCGTGAGACTTTAGTAAGGTACAAAATATAAACCAACTACCTAACCTTGGAGTTTAATGATTAGAAGAAAGGAAGTTGGAAGATCATTAGTAAACTCCAAGGGGGAGAGGAAGGCTGAATGAGAAGTATTAAGATATAATATTTGGAGTATGATGGACCAAGAAGAAGGTCTGAATTGAGAGGAAGTCCGATCTTATTTTTATAAGGTTGTTGGAAAGTACCCATATAAAAGTACTCTCAGGAGGTTGTCAGCCCAGAAGCCGAGGTTCATATCTCGAGGAAGTAAGGGGTAGACCCTAACTTGAGTGGGTAATTGATAATTACTCAAAAGTAGAAGAGCTCAAGTAAGTCAAAGATAATGAAGTTGGCAGGAGAAGATATTGGAGGACAATCAAAGCTTAAGAAAGTTTAAGACCGAAGGATTTAACCATACCAAAACTAATGATTATTAGAAAGATTCCTTTCATGGAACCTAAAGAAACCAAAAGGAAGATAACTAGTATAAACTAGAAGCCATGATTGGATGAACTAAATGAGTCTAATCCATTCGTAAGACTAAACTACCAGGACCATGCCTATTGTAAATACCTTACGAAGTACCATTACTTTCGTTATGGTAATAAGGGACAACAATACCTTACTTTAAACAAATCCTTTAGAATTAAGGTTTGACTATCGCAGCTGGTAAATCGTAGTGCCATATTACACCGCAGATGGATTACCGCAGCTGGTAGAACCAAGCTTTAAGTACCCAAAAAGGAAAATGTCACCACAACCATTAGTAAAGTCCATTAACACAATAAGATGTCTTAATTCAATAATCTTTGGAGAGTAAGCCTATAAGCTTAGAGTGTTGGAAGAAATCATAGAATTTAAGAAAGTATCCGTGCCAGACATCAGAAGACTCCAGGAAGGATCTGGACAAGGGATATATCCAATTATATCTAGTGTGATCACCAGGGAGTTGAAGGATGGTGATCTATTCAAGACATTTCAACATCCCGAAACGTGAGAGCGTTCGAACTTCGGGACGAAGTTCAGTTTAAGGGGGAGAGGCTGTAATATCCCAGGTTTAGAGGCAATAAAATGAGAGAACACCATAGTGTGCATTGCATTCATGCATAGAAAATCCGGGGAATTTTCGCGCTTTCAAATAAAACTTACCACATTAACTGAAGTTTCACTTGACTTGCTGGAATTGAAGTAGATCATAAATTCAAGCGCTATAAACTTCACTGTGACCTTTGTTAAAACCTTGTCTTGGGTAGAGATGATTTGATCTATGGGCTGGATCAAATAGAATTAGTTTTACAACAAACAACACCTTAAGTAAGGATCAACTACAAGATCTTATAAAGGATCTCAACATGCCATTCCTTACAACAACACAAGAATAATTATTCAATCCTAAATCAAAGAACACAATTAATTAAGAAACTATTCTTTACTTATCTTATCCATGTCTTCTACTAAATAAATGTTCCTACCATGAGTCACATGGTATATCTTTTCAACTACAATAATTGAATCCATGTCAAGGACATTCATATTCATTCTTCATTAACCTTGACCATTCCAACCTTGTCTCCCAACTCCTACCATTAAACCTAGAGAAAAGAGGGAACTATTCATATGCTTATGTTATGCATTCAATAGAACCTAGCTAAATATTTAAACCTTGTCCAAGGGAGGTAATTGTTGATACTAACCAATGTTATAATAAATAAAAGTCAAGTACTAAACTCTAATTGATTTAGTAAGAAACTATTTCTAGTAACTATAGAGAGGCAAGTGTTGTGATCATTACAACTTGGTAATGATCATAACCTTAGAGAACCCTATCTATTCAGAAGAGCTCAACCAAGAGAGGTATACTCAAGTATATGAACTTATACTTGATCTTGGAAAGAGAACCATAATTCACCAATGAATTGTTATGAGGCCAATACTCTGATCATTACAAATTGGGTGATGATCATAAACCTTAAGAATCTAAGTGAATGTGTTGAGAGAAGTATTACAGAAGAGAGATTAGTGAGGAATATGTGGATCATGTCTAATGCATGATCTTACTTTATAAATTGAGATGATAAGTTAAATCTATATGTGTGATCCATAGATCTCATTCTTCACATGAAATAATAAGTAACTCATTAGTAGTTAACCAAACCAATACTCATGCCTTGTATAGAGTAGTAATGATATAGTATTTAAATCTTGCCTATCCAAACACTTGAGACAAACCTAGCATTGCCTTGATACAATAATTCTACCTAAGTGAGGAGAATAACCCTAGCCAATTAAACATAACCAAGCTTATGCTCATACCTAATCATAGTTGTGTATCACATTGGTGGTCACTACTTAAACCCTAGACCACATTTGAATTTCAATCCAAGTATCACTTTGGATTATAAGTAGAACCCTGCCATACCTCATGCCTATTTAATACTTCAATTAGTGAAGTATTCCCAAAACCCTAAACCCTTTCATATAGGATCCACCCACATAAAATATTATGTCCTAACTTGTGTATCATGGATCACAAGTATAAAACCAAGGCCTATATACCTAAGTACTAAATGCCATTTGATGAGTAGAATGAAACCAATACCTTATTTTACTTTGTTATCCAAATACTTTGCCTAAGTAAACCAAATGAATTGTATTTATAAATAGTACTACCTTAGTAAGTAAAGTGACCAATGATAAGCTTGGGAATTATAGTAAGAAGTTCAAGCCAGAATTTGCTAAGCAAGATTAGTGAATATAGTGTTGATTCAACCATTTTCTTAAACTCTTAAAAATAAATTCTCCACATAAAATCATGAACCAATCCCATTTCCTTTACCATTTGTTAAACCCTAGCCATAATTAATTTATATGTGAATAATCAATATGGTTAAGCACTTGCAAAATAGAATATGTTCATCATTCACATTTCAAATCATTTACACAGATTTTGTTCCTAAGTAAAAAGGAATAAACATTTAAACCATATCCATTTTCAATTTAAAATGCACTTCATAATAACACCAAGTTAATTATCTATTAAATAGTTGTTTGAACAAAAGAACTATGTAGTGAGTATTATCATAAAATGATATTGATATTCAAATAGTTTTGAACCTGCAAAACAAAACAGAAATCAGATCTGAATTCAAATAGAAATATCAAACATAAAATAAAAACAGAAATTAGAAATTTGAAATAAGAAAGGGAGGGAAAGCTCACCTGGCTTACCTGGCCGTGCAGCCCATCACCACCACGTCGACCAGGCCCAGCACCAGCCCATCCCACCAAAGGAAACAACCCAACCCACCTTACCGATTCGTCGAGGAAGAAAAGGAACATCGTCGTCTCCTCCAACAACGACAGCGCACAGGAGCACCCCGGCCACCTCACCGTGAAGGATAGGGACGACCTGGACGCCGCAGACCATCCCAGAATCACGCTCAATACTTCTCGCGTCCGAGCTTATCCCAAATGCGTCCCGATTCGTGCCGTTTGCCGTGCCAACACCTCTGCCACATCTCGGCCATTGCCGCCGGTGGAATGACGAGATGGACCTCGTCATGCCCTATAAATATGTCCAGCAGCACCGCCGTGCACTTCTTGTTCTTCTCCGCCACTCTAATCTCTCCCAGATCCTCTATATCTCTCATAACCATCCATGCTCTGCCACCAGTGTCGATCAAGGATGCGACGATGGAGGCCACCCCAAGCTCAGTGGTGTAGCCGAGGAGAAGCGCCTCTTCACGTAGATCATCTGAGAGGGAGAACGCGTCAAGGGGAGCTCGGGATCAGTCCAATTTCGCCGTTCCCTTTCTCAGTACCTCGCCGGTATTGGTGAAATCGAGCTCGTCTCCGTCGACAATCCACTCTGGCGATCACACCATCATCCTCAGTGTATGTCTACGCTTCTGTAGAGCCTTTAATCTCATCGTTTTATCATCTGTAGCTCCATTTCATAAGTTGGCCGGAGTGAACCACCGCAGCACATGGTCGCCGGCGTAGCTCCGGTGATCCCCTGAGTAGAGCGACCCCACCATCGTGTTCAGTGAATCAAGGCGAGTCGGAAACCCCCAGTAGCCCATCCCGGGAAGCCACAAATCAGCAGCGCCGCCGTGCGTTGGCCGCCGGCGGGGCCAACGTGGCCTGTAGGACCCCGTGTGGTCTTTGACCTGTCCACGCCAGTGTGGCAGTCAACATATATTTTGGTCCCACCAGTCAGTCACTGCGGGTGTATGTGAACCGGTATGTTTAGTATTTAGGTTAATTTCAAATTCCAGTAAATAGCTAAAACTTTGCAAAATTGTATAAAATTCATTTCAACTCAGAAAATTATGAATAATATAGCAAAATGCTCACAAAAATAAAGTCTATTCAAATAAAATATAAAACAAAAATGTGTGACAAAATAAAAATCCATTTATTTTTAACCTTATTAATTATGCCATTTCCATTATTTAAAATACCATTTGAAACCAATAATTAGTGAAATTTCAAAATTAAATATTAGTTATTCAGTAACTAAGTAAAATGTTAAAATTAATTTTATTTACCATAATTGCATTAACTTAATTATTAGTGGTAATTCATAAACCCTAATTTGCAAATTACCATTTACCATTTTCTTTAAATAGTCATAACTCAAGAAAATATTAAAAGCCAATGGTATTTTGGTAATTCAAAACTTATTTAATTAAACATCTTTAGATAACAAGTTAATTATTTTAAACCTAATAACAATTATTAAACCCTGATTCTTAATTAAACCAAAATAAGAGTTACTCTAATTATTAAATCTTGTAAAAATTAATAAAATGTTAAACCATTACTAATTTTGATTCAAAGTAATTAGTAACCACAACTCTATTTATCAATTATTATTTTAGGGTTGTACCATAACTTAGAAACCCTAGTTTCAATTTAGTAAGACTTTGATTCCATTATTTCATGTGATCAGCTCAAAATTGTTTCAATTCTAAAACCCTAAAGATTTAAGCCATGTGATCATAGCCACTTCAACCTTACTTGTAGAACCTTGATAAGTAACCAATGAATGCATAATCATGATCCATCAACATAAAACCAATTCACATGAGCTTGTCATTTCATGTTCCTGTTCTTAATTAAAACCTATATGATTCACTAGTATCACCTAGGTATAAACCCTAGCTTGTTACCACATGTTAGCACCATTGATCATCAATCCTATATACCACACCATTAGGATCAACCTCAACCATCAAACCCTAGTAGCTAATTTATAGAACCATCTGGATAACCATCCTTTGATATGATATCATAATCAACCATAGTAATAAACCTGCCCATACTTGTTGTATATAGAACCAATTCAACTTAAGAACCCAACTAGTTCCTATCCAAGAACTAAATGAATTCAATAGTAAACCCTAGAAAGCCATAGCACCTATATATAATAGTTCATATTCTTAATTAACCTGTTCTTCAACATTTATTCTTTTGAAGTACAAATGTTAGTCAAACCATAGAAGCCATAGTTCTTATTTGAAATACTTATTAGTTCTTAAACAACATGTTCTTTAAAAGTTATTCTTTTGAAGTATAGCATAAATAATCATCAACCATGTCCTGTAGAACTTAAAATTGACAATTGTTCTTTATATATTGTTCCACCACTATTCTTTATGTGTATAATTTTTATAATGTCTTATATCACTTGATTACGATGCTAATATAACCAAACCCTAATAAGAACCTTGTTTGAGAACCATTCTAAAAGTGCAACAAACTCTAAAGAAATCTTTACAACTCATCCATCCTAAATCATCGAGGTTAGGTTACGCTCGGGACGATTGCATCTCATACTATGCATTATAGCATCTTTGCCAGTTCTTTAAACATTGTCCTTACCGGAGGATGATGGTATTTCAGAATTTGGAGTTATCACGTATCGAAGCTTTAGCCTGCATAATCTTGCAGTCAAGAAAGGCAAGTTCATCGCTTGCTCATGTCATTTGATTATTTGTATCAAACTATATGCAAAGTACTATACTTATCACTCATGCATTGAAAAGCAAAGTATTATTTTACAATTATGAATATGACTATGTGGTGGGCAATGGAACCATGGTATGTGTTGATATGGTGGAGGTTCCATTGCATGGGTACTACTCATCTAGGACTAAGTACCAATGCCGTCCAGTGATTCTAGCGCCGTACATATCGCGTTATCCATAAGATCTATAATGGCTCTGGGGAAGTCAGCTGTATCTTTTCCCTTCTGCACGCCAACGGATTGGTAGAGCTGGCGGGGTGTTGGAGGCACTGCCGCAATAGGTTGGGATAGCCTTTTAAATCCCCATCCATTTGTGATGATAAGCTCTACGATCTATGATGGATTGTCCGGAGTACACCGTGAGTAAAGCCATATTATCGGGAGAAGTCTACTGGGTGTGTAGGGTCGGACAAAAGGGTGGGTTTGCAGGGTCACGGATAAGGTAGTGATTTGCTTGGATCTTATACTGGGCCTCACATCAAAGGAAGTGTGGACGAGGACATACTCTCGACCGGCAACAAAGTTAAGATCTCTTGTGGGGTAAAGTAACGCACCTCTGCAGAGGGTATCAAGAATTGTGACTGTCACTCCCTGTTCCGGGAAGGGAACTGCGAACGCGGCAGGAAAGGAACTCCACGAAGTTCTAGTCAACCTGTGAAGACTGACGGGCATAGTTTTCAGAATAAAATAAACCTTTTGAAGAAATGATTACAAAAACTTGCATTGGCGTATGACTTTATGGTCTATGGCTGTAGCTAGTGCATGATACACATATTTCCTAATATGAACTTGCTGAGTACGCTCGTACTCATTCTATCCCATTTGAACCCCCTTCTTAGATCAAGACACCGAAGGAGAAACTACCGTGGAACTCGAAGACAAAGGAGTCAACTGCAACAAGATGAAGAATCCAATCAAAGAAGTCAATGGAGTCAACTTCTGCCTCAGCTATTATGAAAACCTAGACTAGTAATAGAAGGGAACATTTCCCTAATCATGGCGCCTAAGTAGCTAGATTTCTATAGCAAGCCAATTAGCTCTTAAACTTGAGTTAGTAATAAGATAGACTATGAGTCGTTCTTTTGGAGCATTATTTAAAGTTTTACCTCACTGTAAAGTAGGAGGTTGTGTGGATCTTATGTAAACATCCTGTGTGTATTTCTATAGACATACCTTGGACTCGCATATGTTTCTGTTGTACCACTATGAGAGATGTAATATGAGTGGAACGGTGTTTCACTTGTGTTATGTCAACGACTTGTGTACTACACCATGCAGTGGTACGCTGGGTCATCACAGCCAGCTCCTCGAGCGGCTCCGCCTTGCTCCTCCCGGTGAGCGTCCCGGCCCTGCTCCTCCCGGAGGGCACGCCGCTGCAGCTTCTCCCCAACGAGCGCCCCGCCCCTCCTTCTCCCGCCGCTGCAGCTTCTCCCCGGCGAGCGCCCCGCCCCTCCTCCTCCCGGCAGGCGCGCCGCTGAAGCTTCTCCCCGGCGAGCGCCCCGCCCCTCCTCCTCCCGGCGGGTGCGCCGCAGCAGCTCCTCTCCCAGCGAGCGCCCCGCCCTTGCTCCTCCTGACGGGCGCGCCACTGCAGTTTCTCCCCCGGCGAGGGCCCTGCCCCGGCTCCTCCCGACGCGCTAGAACTCCTCCCCCGGCGAGCAACCCCAGCTCATCCCGGCATCGACTTGCAAGCTCCCCCTTTGTCGGTGTTGTCGCTGGCTGGGAAGTACTGGTGTCTGGTACGGTAAATATTTTCCTTTTTGTTGGTTTTCTTTGTTAATTATTGTTGTAAATATATTGTTGATTTGTTGTAAATTTACTTGGCATGAAAATTGTTGTTTTCTGGTTAAAATTCGCTGCTGGCTATACTTGTAAACACCCAAATTTTTTGTCGGTTTTATTTGTTAATTATTGTTGTAAATATATTGTTAATTTGTTGTAATTTTATTTCGCATGAGAATTGTTGTTTTCCGGTTAAAATTCGGTACTGGCTATACTTGTAAACACCCAAATTATTTGTTGTTTTCATTTTTAATTATTGTTGTAAATGTGTTGCTAATTTGTTGTAAAGATATCTTTGGCATTAGAATTTTTGTGTGTTGGAATTGTTGGTTTCTATTAAAATTGTTGTCGGTTATTATTGTAAACAACCAAATAAAAAATGTGATTTTGTTGTTAATTTATTGTTGTAAACATATTTGTGATTTGTTGTAAATATATTTTTGGGTACAAACAAATAACCATTTGTTGTAATAGTCTGTGATTTTTTTTAAAGTTCTTGCCTATTTTTGTTGTAAATCAACATGTTTTGGTGGGCTCCACCCACATGATCAAGTTGATAACATGCAGCCCATAGCATGAATCCTTCCGTGTGAACACATAACCAGCCCGCCAACCTACGTGAAAAAGGCATTACAGTGGGACCGAAAGCGACATAGCATGTGGGGTCCACGACCGATTTTTGCCCCAATTTCGGCCAACCGACGGCTAGCGTGACCCTTCTTCTATCGAGCGTAGTTGCGATTGATTTTTCTGTCAGGTTTTTTAAGTTCAGTTTTTCCTAATGGTTTTGCTATAATTTTTTCTGCACGGGTTTTTATTTTTCTAATAATATCAAAGTGGTATTGTGGATGTTGATAATTTATACATACAGTTGGTCGAATCTTATAGAGTTTGACTTAATCAAAGACTATATGCCATTAATTTTGGGTAGGATGGAGTACAATATTTGGTAACTTTCAAAAGTAATTCAGCATATATTTCGCCATAAAACACAACTAGGGGCTGACAGTGGGCCCCCATCTCGCAACATCATCAGATACACCGCACCATCGGCATCAAGCCCATGAGTTGTATTCATGACCCTAAAATTTCATTCCTGATGTCCATGGAACTGACCCCCGCCGGCAGGTTGAGGTAATGATGGATTTTACTCCAAGGATATTTCTCCTTAGGAAAATACACAAAACGCAATGAAAAGAACAGTGGCACAAATTAACACTCCCTCTCGTCGCTCATGCCTGCAAGTAAAAAGAAAGAGAAAAAAATGAATTAACAGAAACTTCGACACGTGGATACATCTACAAAACAATGAATTTGGTGCTTACCATTTATCAGATTCTTTACATCTTTGTTCCCAAGCACGAACTTTATCCCGCACAACACGCACTTCCGAGGCAAACTCATCCATATCCTTGTGGTACTCGGCAGCTCGACAAATCCTCCTTCCAGACTCAAGTCTCTCGTTGTGTCCGACTTTGGGTTTTGATGGAGAATGCTGAAGCAAAGTGGATCGTTAGCAAATAGATATATCAAGAAATATCTGTAGCATCTACATGAAAGTTGTATCAGACGACTACATTCAACATAAACAACAGTACTAAATATATTTCGATTCTCAAAAATATGTGATACAGCTACCGCAGAAGTAAAACACACCACAGAAGTCGTAAAATGTACTGATATAGTGCTGACTGTTCAACGCCTCGCTGATAAATTTCCTTAAGTTAAATGGTAGAACAAATGTGTTACACTATTTGAACCTTTCGACAAGAGAGGCATTATACCAAGTGACTGTACTTGTACTTGCGAGAAACAAGAGACTGTTGAGGTAGATGGCCCCTATGAATTTCCGTGGCACACAAAAACACTTTGTAATCTTATTAGCAATCCTTAAGAATGGACGTTGTGACATGAGTTGATCAGTCAATGCATTAGTGTGGAGATTGTGCACCGCGTGCCTGCAATAATACTAGGGAATTGGTTTTGAGCAGGATAGAGGAGGAATTTCATTTATTTGACAGGGGAAGGCAATAGTGGGCTATAAGACCATCTCCACTCATGCTCCCTAAATCCCCACACCGAGGCGAGGGCGGCCGAGGCAGAGCATCCCCTCCGTCGGCGACGCGCGGCAACGCCCGGAAGCGCGGCAGCAGGAGATCACCCTACGTCCCTGCCCCCTATCCGGCACCCCCATACAGCCCAGCAAAAGCCAGCGCCGGAGCCCGTACAGGGGCACGAGTGGAGATGCTCTTAGTGATGGGCTAATCAGTTAACTACTGCTACTTGGTGAGGCATGGTTGTCTCTCTCCTCCCGTGAGTTCACCCCCAACTACTGGAGCCACCATGCCGCTGCACACCGGATCTTGGAGGTCACTACGGCATAAGACACCTAATTTCGCAAATCAACCAAAGGATGAAGATGGGGGTTACCTCGTTGGGGGGTTGGAACCTCCCGGCACCACCGGAGAGCAGACGGACGGGGCTCCGATGGAAGGAGTCTTGCGCTTGCGAGAAGGATCGCCGAACGACGCGGCCTGCGGATCTCAGCAACAATGAACCAGACATTCTTCTTCTGAAAAGGGGATCGAACGGGACCTAGACCTTGAGTCGTTCGTGTGGGCGCTGCAAACCGGCGTTTGGCGTCTAAATAACAGGGTCTCCGTCTGGCACATTTGGGAGGCCAGGAATGATGCTCGCAACAATGCGACGGAGCCCAGCTGCCGTCGTGTGGCGGAGAAGATCAAGGCGTATGTTGAAACGATTGTGCAGCACCTGTCCAAGGCAGGCACGGCCACTAGGTGTGATTCCTCATCCTCAGTTCTGAAATGGAGTCCACTGCCGGCGGGTCTGGCCTTGATCAATGTGGACGGGGCCCTATTCTCGAGCTCCAGCAGCATGGGGGTGGGGGTGGTCATCAGGGACAGCGATGCTCGCTGTTTGGTGGCATGTAATGAGCGCCTGGAGCATGTCACAGATCCGGAACTCGCTGAGGCTCTGGCTTGTCGTCGCGGCCTAAACCTGGCTCGCGATGAAGGCTTCTCCAAGGTACTGGTGGCCTCGGATTGCTTGTCTTTAGTCCTGAGACTTCAATCTGCTGCAAAGGATCGCTCGGGAGTGGGCATCGTTGTTGCTGATATCAAGAACCTTGCAGCAAGTTTTTTAGTTTGTTCTTTTGCCCATGTTAAACGTCAGTTGAATGTACCAGCTCACATTCTTGCTCGTTCTTGTGAGCAGTCTTTTAGCCAGGTCTACCGTGGTGTAATCCCGGGGTGTATCCAGGAAAGTCTATTGTCTAAATAAAGTTCAGACTTTCTCTCAAAAAAAAAAACAGGGTCTCCGTCTCCGGTAGTGGATTTCCAGGCCGTGTCGGGCTCGGTTCTTGGCTTCGTCTTCGGCCGTTCGGTGCCGCGCCGCGTACCCGGACTGTTCGTGGACCGGAGCACTGAAAAGCCCACCAAGCCTTCCGAATCACTTCACTCCTGTTGGAAACAAAAACAAAGTAACAAACCAGGAATTTTTTTTGCTTGTTTCTTTGAGAGTAGCTTATTACGTGTACCACGGGATAACAAACAAGGAAATTATTAACAGGATTAGAATTATTTTGGGACCAAAAGCTTAGATCGAGTAGATAGTGGGTAACTAGTCGCTACTACGAAAAAGCCGTGGGGAGGAGGCGGTGGCGGGATCCACCGGCGTCGTCACCGAAGTTCCGCTGCGAGAGCTCGCCCTGCCGCAGCCGCGCGCGTGTAAGAACCGTGCCACCCGACTCAAGTCTTGGAAACCCTTCCAACTGACATGATTTTGGGATTTTCGTTAGGCTTACACGGCGGTAAACTGGGCCGCCAAATGGGCCATTGAGAGTTTTTTCGTGTAATAGGTTGGACTGGTAAAATACTCGTGAATACACTCAGAAACCGGGCTGCCAAACAAGTCCTAACATGAGAGGTGAGGATGGAGGATGGAGGAGAGGAGGGTTAATGCAGAGGAGGTTATGGGGACCGGAGGGTCGCAGGAGAGCAGTAGGGAGGCCGGAGGGTCGTCAGAGAGGAGGGTCACCGGAGATCACCGGAGAGGGGGAGGTCGTCGGAGTAGATGGAGGAGTAGAAGGAAGGAGGAAAAGAGATGAGGAGATGATGGGAATATAATGTGTGGAGGACGAGGGGGTAAGTGTGCGGCCAATTCTAATTTCACAGTCGGAAGCTTAGCAGTAGCGCACCAAGCCATGATGCGACACTGCTACATTTTTTTCTTTTTTTAAATTTTTTTTCTGCCTGACATCTAAAACCTGAAAAAAATCCTATTTCCTTTTCAATTTTCAGGAATCTAGAAATTATCTAAACGCCTGGTGGTTAAATAGGGTCTAATCCAATTGAAGAATTCTTAAATTCCGGTGACGAGGATTTTTCAAATGAGGATATTTTGACTAGAATCATGTTGCCTATCGATGCACAGTTAACTTGTACATGCGACATTATTGCATTCAATACTTCAGCGTCTATCAATGCCACAACGCCAGCTTCAGCCATAACTCTTGCCACAACTCCTGCCACAGCTCCTACCGCAGCTCTTGCCCAAGCCTACCATAGTTGCATCCACAACTCCAGCCATAGCTCCAACCAGAGCTCCGGCCAAAGCTCATGCCACAGCTCCCAAACAAGCTCCAACCACAACTCCTGCAGTAGCTCCCACCGCAGCTCCAACCACAGTTCCAGCCACAGCTCGAATCATAGCTCCATTCACAGCTCGTACCCTTGTTGTTGTGCCGCTAAAGCCTGAAACAAAGCCCGTAGAAAAATCCAAGATAAGCAGGTTGAAGAAGCCGCTTGAAACAAAAGATCCTTCGAAGATGACCATAGCAAAGATGTCATCTCTTTTTGACAAGGGCATTGAACTGCCCACTATGAATGTAGTCAAGAATTAAATTCGCGATGGTGTACTGGTGGAAGATTTGCTCGAGTGGAAAATTGTTAGGTAGCACCGTGGCGTTATTATATCAGTTTTGGTAGCCTACCACAACAATAATTTTAAGAAACCTATATCGGAGCAAACCTCTGGAGTTATGGTTACGTTCAAACCTAAACACTGCTACCATAACTATTGAAAGAATATTTCCCGCCCTTTTGGGTTTTGTGTGTTTGATGTCAACACTAGGTATATTTTTATGTGTGTTGATGTAGACAGGTACAAGTTATCAAGAAATATGTTGGATCGGTGAAATGGTATGACTTTTCCAGAAGTTCTGTAGGTCTTTTTGTTTCTGGCGGAAGTTCCGGCCAGAGCAGGCGGAAGTTCCGCCCTGGTACGTTCAGCAGAAGCCTCTCAGCGCAGTTCTGTGTGCAGCTGTTATTCCCTGACCGGAAGTTCCGGTGGAGTTGGCCGGAAGTTCCGGTCAGCGGAACTTCCGCCCAACTTTCGGACAAGTTCCGGAATTCTGGAATCGTGGCTCAGTAATGTCCAGTATGGTTTTCGCCAAATTCCGGAACTTGGCCGGAACCGGAAGTTTCGCCCAAGTTCCGCCCCAACATCTTTTGAACTGGACGTCTGTCGAAGGCGGAAGTTCCGGCCCTCATGGCCGGTACTTCCGGTGGAAGCCGGAACTTCCGGTCCTCCTGGCCGGAACTTCCGGTGTTAGTGGATTTCGCCCCAACGGTCAGATCTGAGAGCTCCAATCATATAAATAGCTTTCTTCTCCAAAGGGACATGTTGCTCAATCATTGCAAGAAAAATCTGCCAAGCAGCACCACCATTAGAGCCACCTCAAGAAACAGAAGATTTGCAAGATCTCCTTCCTCCCCCAACCAAAGCTCTTGATCTTTGGAGATTCGAAGGAGAAGACACCGATCTACATCCTCACCGAAGCGTTTTTCATTTCCCCCTCTCTTGTTTGAGGGATCTCATGCTAGTGTTCCTATTCGGTTCCCTAGTTGATTTGTGTTGATGTGTTGTTGTTGATTGTTGTATTGTTACAGATTTGGGAGCCTCCAATTCAGTTGTGGATGTGTGCCCCAAGAATCTTGTAAAGGCCCGGTTTCCGCCTCGAGGAAATCCCTTAGTGGAAGTGGGCTAGGCCTTCGTGGTGTTGCTCACCGGAGATCTGAGTGAAGCCTTCGTGGCTGTTGGTTTGGCTTTCGTAGCAACCACACTCCTCCAAACGTAGACGTACCTTCTTGCAAAGGAAGGGAACTACGGGAATCATCTCCGTGTCATCGCTTGCTCCACTCTCGGTTACCTCTATCCTATTCTATCTCTTATATTGCTAAGCTATACCTTTTCACCCCCCTCTAGGTGCGGCATACGATCCTTTCAATTGGTATCAGAGCCTCGGCTCTTATTTCGGGCTTAACCGCCTAAGAGTATGCCGGACGATGGACCTACGGAAGGGGAGGCTAAGATGGTCACCATGGATGATATCAATTCGTTGAGGTCATCCATGGATGCTCAAATGGAAAGCATGAGAAAGATGATTTCCGAGCTTTTGACTCCGCCCCGTCCCGTGGCTCCCACCAAAGAGGTTAATGTCACGGATGCGTTAGAAGAGGATGATACTTCGGTATTACCCTCCTCTACCACACCCGTGGATGGTGATAACATAAACACTATCAAATCTACCATTGCATCTCCTAGAGGAACTAGTGGAGGTGAGAGCTACAATCGAGTGGCTCCACCTTTCCTATCTCCCGATATACCGGTTCCTCACCCTCATATAAACATTCGAGGCGACCCACCTAAGTTTTCCGTTAATGATTACGATACTTGGCAATTTGAGTTTAGCTCTCATGTTCGCAGTGCCTCCAAAGAACTTTGGAGAATCATCGTGGAAGGCTTCAAGCCTTACAACCCCGACAAGTTGACTAGAAGAGAAGCGGTTGATAGTCAACTCAACAACACCGCCTTGCACATGATTCAAACTAGTGTGGGGACAAAGGAGTTGTCTCGTGTTCGGCACTTCACCACCACCAAGGAAGCTTGGGATGGTTTGGCCGCGAGTTGCATTGGAAGTGAGAGCACAAGAAGGAACAAGTATAATGCTCTTCGGAATAAAGCCGAAGGATTCATGAGGCTACCAGATGAAGATCATGAAGACATGTATGGAAGACTTCTCACTGTTGCCGGTGCCTTCCGAAATGTTGGTGCCACTCACATTGATGACTCTTGGATCAAGGAAAAGTACATTGATTGCATGATGCCGTTTGAGCCTATTGATGTCAAGACTCTTGTCGGTAGAGAATGCTATGCCTCTCTCACCTCTCAACAAGCCGTGCACGAGATGCAAGCTCTCAAGGTGCTTGAGCAAAACTCTCATGATTCTCGCAATCGTGCTCTTGGTATGTGATACGTCTCCGACATATCGATAATTTCTTATGTTCCATGCCACATTATTGATGATATCTACATGTTTTATGCATACTTTATGTCATATTTATGCATTTTCCGGCACTAACCTATTAACGAGATGCCGAAGAGCCGATTCGTTTTCTGCTGTTTTTGGTTTCAGAAATCCTAGTAAGGAAATATTCTCGGAATTGGACGAAATCAATGCCCAGGGGCCTATTTTCACACGAAGCTTCCAGAAGACCGAAGATGATACGAAGTGGGGCCACGAGGTGGCCAGACGCTAGGGAGATTGTAAGGGTATATTGCCCCTATGTGTGGTTTTGGTAATCAATGAAAACCCCTATGGACTAATGTTTTCATTGAGTTTATATGAAGGAATATTCCATAGGTACTACTTGCTCTCCATGTGTTGGATTCAAGTATGGATGCCATGAAGATAAAGATATACCTTGTGTATTGGCATCAAGATCATCGGTATGAAGATATATATGTGATATGATCAAGAAGAAGAAATGAAGATGGAGTTCTTATGTGGAACTCAATATTAGCCATGCTCTATCTTAAGTGAGTATGAGAAGATACAAGGTTGAGTTGGGCAAGTTCAAGATGTGCATCTTGAGTGGATCACATGCTTGAAGCTTGCCGTCCATTTGGTGATAGTGGACATGTGAAGATGTGCATCAATGAAGCTTTCCCATCATTGTGTATGGGGGAGCATTTGTGAGTATACACGAAGCGACAATGATCAAGTGATGGGATGCGCAAGGCAAAGGTATGACCTTGATAGGTTTTCCTTTTACCGGTCTCGAGGTGGTTGATGGGAGACCGGATTATAGGATAGATAGCCGCACTATCAAGAGGGGCTTTCGGTTGGGTAACTTGATCACATCGTCTTAGGGAGCTCAATCCTTTGCATACTTTGCACATTCTTATTGCTTCTTGGTATTTCTCGGTGTGAGGTTCTTGAGCTTGTTGCTAGCTTTACAACAAGCCCAAGTTCATCGAAAACGGAGTTCACATGCATCTTCTATTGCGTTTTCGAGTTTGGACGTCTTTACCGTTTCTTGACGGTGGGAGACTCCCTCTCTAAAATCATCTAAAATGTTCTATTCGTCGTTATCTTTCCAACAAAATTGGTTTCATGTCAATCGGGGTCCGGACACAAAAGTTATCACAGTTTTTGTATAACATGATTTCCTGCTGGCCCGGTTTCTAGCCCGGCGTGACCGGCCGTCTGACCGGATGGCCCGGTTCAAACCGTCCCCTGGACAGGTGCCATCCGGGCACTATCCAGTAAGCTTTTAATCTTGGTCCGGTTTCTAGCCCGGCGTGACCGGCCGTCTGACCGGATGGCCCGGTTCAAACCGGCCCCTGGACCGGTGCCATCCGGGCACTATCCAGTAAGCTTTTCAGCTTGGTCCGGTCACTAGCCCGGTCGACCGGTCTGTGGACCGGATGGCCCGGTCTGTGGCCCGGTCTGACCGGGTCCTGAACCGGATGGCCCGGTCCCAGGCCCGGTTGACCGGCCTCCTCGACGGCTGACTCAGCCCAACTTTTCCCCAACGGTTTTATTTGCTCCCATGCTATAAATAGCTCTTCTTCCATCTTGAGCAACTAGTTCTTCCCATTCTCTCACCTCCATTGTTGCTATTTGAAGAACTTGCTCTCCCCCTTGATTCCTCCAACCATTCTTGCTCATATTTGAGGATTTGAGAGAGGAGATCTAGATCTACACTTCCACCAAACCATTTCTTCTCTAAGTGAGGGAATCTCTTGGGATCTAGATCTTGGAGTCTTTGGTTGACTTTCCCCCTTGTTCTTCCTCTCCAATCTCATCCTAGCATTCGTTGCTTTGGTGGGATTTGAGTGTGAAGGACTTGAACACCTCCGGTGTTCTTGCTTTGCATCATTGCATAGTGTTGAGCTCTCCACCACGATTTGTTCGAGTGAGAGACCGTGAGCTTGTTACTCTTGGAGGGTGACCTCCTAGTTGGCTTGGTGATTGGTGCTCCGGTGATCTCTTCAAGAAGATTGTGAAGAGGCCCGGGCTTCTCCTTCGTGGAGCTTGTGAAGTGGTTGTGGAGCTTGCCATCTCCGGAGCGGAGGAAAAGCTAACTATAAGGAAAGGGCCATTATCCTTCGTGGGTGTGGTTCAGAGAATAGGGTGAGCCTTTGTGGCGCGGGGAATCCTTCGTGGGACCTCCACTCCTCCAAACGTGACGTACCTTGTTGCAAAGCAAGGGAACACGGGAATACATCCTCGTCTCCGCGTGCCTCGGTTATTTCTATACCCGAGCTCTCTTTCCTTGTGATAGCCATCGTGTTTGAAGTACATATATCTTGCTATCACTTGTGCTACATATATCTTGTGCCTATCTTGCTTAGCTCTAGTTGCTATTGTTACACTTAGTTGAGCTTAGCATATTTAGGGTTTGTGCTTGTAAACTAAACGATAGTTTAATTCCGCATTCATACAAGACAAATCCGCAAGAGTTTGTAATTGCCTATTCACCCCCCCCCTCTAGGCGACATCTCAAACTTTCAGCGGCGCGGCCTGGCCCTTGGCCGCGCCGGCTGATACGTCTCCGACGTATCGATAATTTCTTATGTTCCATGCCACATTATTGATGATATCTACATGTTTTGTGCACACTTTATGTCATATTCGTGCATTTTCTGGAACTAACCTATTAACAAGATGCCGAAGTGCCAGTTGCTGTTTTCTGCTGTTTTTGGTTTCAGAAATCCTAGTAACGAAATATTCTCGGAATCGGACGAAATCAACGCCCAGGTTCCTATTTTGCCCGGAAGCATCCAGAACACACGAGAACCGCCAGAGAGGGGGCACAGGCCCACCAAACCCTAGGCCGGCGCGGCCAAGGGGGGGCCCGTGCCCCCCCTATAGTGTCGGCGCCCCTTCGACCTTCTGACGCCGCCTCTTTGCCTATATAAAGCCCCTGGACCTAAAACCTCGAGATGAAAAAGCCACGGTACGAGAAACCATCCAGAGCCGCCGCCATCGCGAAGCCAAGATCTGGGGGACAGGAGTCTCTGTTCCGGCACGCCGCCGGGACGGGGAAGTGCCCCCGGAAGGCTTCTCCATCGACACCACCGCCATCTCCATCAACGCTGCTGTCTCCCATGAGGAGGGAGTAGTTCTCCATCGAGGCTCGGGGCTGTACCGGTAGCTATGTGGTTCATCTCTCTCCTATGTACTTCAATACAATAATCTCATGAGCTGCCTTACATGATTGAGATTCATATGATGATGCTTGTAATCTAGATGTCGTTATGCTAGTCAAGTGAATTTTACTTATGTGATCTCCGGAGACTCCTTGTCCCACGTGTGTAAAGGTGACAGTGTGTGCACCGTGTGGGTCTCTTAGGCTATATTTCACATAATACTTATTCACTGTTATGAATGGCATAGTGAAGTGCTTATTTATATCTCTTTATGATTGCAATGTGTTTTGTATCACAATTTATCTATGTGCTACTCTAGTGATGTTATTAAAGTAGTTTTATTCCTCCTGCACGGTGTAATGGTGACAGTGTGTGCATCCGTGTTAGTACTTGGCGTAGGCTATGATTATGATCTCTTGTAGATTATGAAGTTAACTATTGCTATGATGGTATTGATGTGATCTATTCCTCCTACATAGTGTGAAGGTGACAGTGTGCATGCTATGTTAGTACTTGGTTTAGTCGTGTTGATCTTTCATGCACTCTAAGGTTATTTAAATATGAACATTGAATTGTGGAGCTTGTTAACTCCGGCATTGAGGGTTCGTGTAATCCTACGCAATGATGTTCATCATCCAACAAAAGAGTGTAGAGTATGCATTTATCTATTCTGTTATGTGATCAAAGTTGAGAGTGTCCACTAGTGAAAGTGTAATCCCTAGGCCTTGTTCCTAAATACTGCTATCGCTGCTTGATTACTGTTTTACTGCGTTACTACTGCTGCGTTACTACTGCTTGTTTACTGTCCTGGGCAAAGCACTTTTCTGGTGCCGTTGCTACTACTTATTTATACCACCTGTATTTCACTATCTCTTCGCCGAACTAGTGCACCTATTAGGTGTGTTGGGGACACAAGAGACTTCTTGCTTTGTGGTTGCAGGGTTGCATGAGAGGGATATCTTTGACCTCTTCCTCCCTGAGTTCGATAAACCATGGGTGATCCACTTAAGGGAAACTTGTTGCCGTTCTACAAACCTCTGCTCTTGGAGGCCCAACACTGTCTACAGGAAAAGGAGGGGGCGTAGACATCAAGCTATTTTCTGGCGCCATTGCCGGGGAGGAAAGGTAAAAGGCACTCATACTTCGGTTCCAGGTAAAGTACTTTTCTGGCGCCATTGTGTTTGTGCTCGAAGCTATTTCCTTTAGATCCTACAATTGCAACTTTTTGTTTCTTGTTTACACTAGTTAGGCATAATGGAAAACAACAAAAATATGAGAGATCTTTATGAACTCTATCTTGAATTAGGACATGATGTGTTTGAAGAGAGAATTAAAAAACCCATGGAACTTTATATGCATGCTAATGGGAATGTTATTAATATGAATGCTTTGAACACTATTGTTGCTAATGCTATGGAAAATTCTAAGCTTGGGGAAGCTGGCTTTGATGAGCATGATCTTTTTAGTCCCCCAAGCATTGAGGAGAAAATTTACTTTGATGATACTTTGCCTCCTATTTATGATGATTATAATGATAGTAGTCTTATGGTACCACCTGTTATGGAGGATAAATTTGATTATGATTACAATATGCATCCTATATATAATGATAGCTACTTTGTTGAATTTGCTCCCGCTATTACTAATAAAATTGATTATGCTTATGTGGAGAATAATAATTTTATGCATGAGACTCATGATAAGAATGCTTTATGTGATAGTTATATTGTTGAGTTTGCTCATGATGCTACTGAAAGTTATTATGAGAGAGGAAAATATGGTTGTAAAAATTTTCATGCTACTAAAACACCTCTCTATGTGCTGAAATTTTTGAAGCTACACTTGTTTTATCTTCCTATGCTTGTTACTTTGCTCTTCATGAACTTGTTTATTTACAAGATTCCTATGCATAGGAAGCATGTTAGACTTAAATGTGTTTTGGATTTGCTTCTTGATGCTCTCTTTTGCTTCAAATACTATTTCTTGCGAGTGCATCATTAAAACTGCCGAGCCCATCTTAATGGCTATAAAGAAAGAACTTCTTGGGAGATAACCCATGTGTTATTTTGCTACAGTACTTTGTTTTATATTTGTGTCTTGGAAGTTGTTTACTACTGTAGCAACCTCTCCTTATCTTAGTTTAGTGTTTTGTTGTGCCAAGTAAAGTCGTTGATAGAAAAGTTCATACTAGATTTGGATTACTGCGCAGAAACAGATTTATTTGCTATCACGAATCTGGGCAAAATTCTCTGTAGGTAACTCAGAAAATTATGCCAATTTACGTGAGTGATCCTCAGATATGTACGCAACTTTCATTCAATTTGAGCATTTTCATTTGAGCAAGTCTGGTGCCCCTTTAAAATTCGTCTTTACGGACTGTTCTGTTTTGACAGATTCTGCCTTTTATTTCGCATTGCCTCTTTTGCTATGTGGGATGGATTTCTTTGTTCCATTGACTTCCAGTAGCTTTGTGCAATATCCAGAAGTGTTAAGAATGATTATGTCACCTCTGAACATGAATATTTTGATTGTGCACTAACTCTCTAATGAGTTGTTCTAAGTTTGGTGTGGAGGAAGTTTTCAAGGATCAAGAGAGGGAGATGATACAACATGATCAAGGAGAGTGAAAGCTCTAAGCTTGGGGATGCCCCGGTGGCTCACCCCTGCATATATCAAGAAGACTCAAGCGTCTAAGCTTGGGGATGCCCAAGGCATCCCCTTCTTCATCGACAACATTATCAGGTTCCTCCCCTGAAACTATATTTTTATTCCGTCACATCTTATGTACTTTACTTGGAGCGTCTGTATGTTTCTTGTTTTTGTTTTGTTTGAACAAAATGGATCCTAGCATTCATTGTGTGTGAGAGAGACACGCTCCGCTGTAGAATATGGACAAGTATGTCCTTAGGCTCTACTCATAATATTCATGGCGAAGTTTCTTCTTCGTTAAATTGTTATATGGTTGGAATTGGAAAATGATACATGTAGTAATTGCTATAATGTCTTGGATAATGTGATACTTGGCAATTGTTGTGCTCATGTTTAAGCTCTTGCATCATATACTTTGCACCCATTAATGAAGAAATACATAGAGCATGCTAAAATTTGGTTTGAATATTTGGTCTCTCTAAGGTCTAGATAATTTCTAGTATTGAGTTTGAACAACAAGGAAGACGGTGTAGAGTCTTATAATGTTTACAATATGTCTTTTATGTGAGTTTTGCTGCACCGCTTCATCCTTGTGTTTGTTTCAAATAGCCTTGCTAGCCTAAACCTTGTATCGAGAGGGAATACTTCTCATGCATCCAAAATCCTTGAGCCAACCACTATGCCATTTGTGTCCACCATACCTACCTACTACATGGTATTTCTCCGCCATTCCAAAGTAAATTGCTTGAGTGCTACCTTTAAAATTTCTATCCTCTACCTTTACAATATATAGCTCATGGGACAAATAGCTTAAAAACTACTGTGGTATTGAATATGTACTTATGCACTTTATCTCTTATTAAGTTGCTCGTTGTGCGATAACCATGTTCCTGGGGACGCCATCAACTACTCTTTGTTGAATATCATGTGAGTTGCTATGCATGTTCGTCTTGTCTGAAGTAAGGGAGATCTACCACCTTATGGTTAGAGCATGCATATTGTTAGAGAAGAACATTGGGCCGCTAACTAAAGCCATGATCCATGGTGGAAGTTTCAGTTTTGGACAATATCCTCAATCTCATATGAGAAAATTAATTGTTGCTACATGCTTATGCATAAAAGAGGAGTCCATTATCTGTTGTCTATGTTGTCCCGGTATGGATGTCTAAGTTGAGAATAATCAATAGCGAGAAATCCAATGCGAGCTTTCTCCTTAGACCTTTGTACATGCGGCATAGAGGTACCCCTTTGTGACACTTGGATAAAACATGTGTATTGCGATAATCCCGGTAGTCCAAGCTAATTAGGACAAGGTGCGGGCACTATTAGTATACTATGCATGAGGCTTGCAACTTGTAAGATATAATTTACATGATACATATGCTTTATTACTACCGTTGACAAAATTGTTTCTTGTTTTCAAAATCAAAGCTCTAGCACAAATATAGCAATCGATGTTTTCCTCTTTGAAGGACCTTTCTTTTAACTTTTATGTTGAGTCAGTTCACCTATTTCTCTCCACCTCAAGAAGCAAACACTTGTGTGAACTGTGCATTGATTCCTACATACTTGCATATTGCACTTGTTATATTGCTTTGCATTGACAATATCCATGAGATATACATGTTACAAGTTGAAAGCAACCGCTGAAACTTAATCTTCCATTGTGTTGCTTCAATACCTTTACTTTGAATTATTGCTTTATGAGTTAACTCTTATGCAAGACTTATTGATGCTTGTCTTGAAGCACTATTCATGAAAAGTCTTTGCTATATGATTCATTTGTTTACTCATGTCATTTACATTGTTTTGATCGCTGCATTCACTACATATGCTTACAAATAGTATGATCAAGGTTATGATGGCATGTCACTCCAGAAATTATCTTTGTTTATCGTTTACCTGCTCGGGACGAGCAGAAACTAAGCTTGGGGATGCTGATACGTCTGATACGTCCAATTTGCATCACTATTTTATATCATAATTTGCGGTTATTCATTGATATATTTCATATTGGGACATAATACTTATGTTATTTCATCTATTTTGCATGTTTCATCATTATTGGAGGATCAAGCACCGGAGCCAGGATTCTGCTGGAAAAAGCACCGTCAGAACGCAATATTTCGGAAGATCAACTGTGGAAGGAAATTATACCAAAAATCCTATTTTTCAAGATGATGAAGGAAGCCAGAAGGAGGAGCCAGGAGGACCCAGGGTGGGCCCACACCCTAGGGCGGCGCGGCCCATGCCCTGGCCGCGCCGCCATGTGGTTTGGGGGGCCCACGACCCCTTTCGCCTCCTTTTCTTCGCGAAATCCTTCGTCCCGAAAACCTAAGCCACAGAGGGTACCTCGCGAAGAGTTACAGCCGCCTCTGCGGGGCGGAGAACACCAGAGAGAAAAGAGCTCTCCGGCAGGCAGGAATCCGCCGGGGAAATTCCCTCCGGGAGGGGGAAATCGACGCCATCGTCACCGTCATCGAGCTGGACATCATCTCCACCACCATCATCATCATCTCCACCATCATCACCGCCGTCTCCACCGCTGGACACCATCACCGCTGTAGCAATTTGGGTTTGATCTTGATTGTTTGATAGGGGAAACTCTCCCGGTATCGATCTCTACTTGTTGTTGATGCTATTGAGTGAAACCATTGAACCAAGTTTATGTTCAGATTGTTATTCATCATCATATCACCTCTGATCATGTTCCATATGATGTCTCGTGAGTAGTTCGTTTAGTTCTTGAGGACATGGGTGAAGTCTAAATGTTAGTAGTGAACTATGGTTGAGTAATATTCAATGGTGTGATATTTAAGTTGTGGTGTTATTCTTCTAGTGGTGTCATGTGAACGTCGACTACATGACACTTCACCATTTATGGGCCTAGGGGAATGCATCTTGTATTCGTTTGCTAATTGCGGGGTTGCCGGAGTGACAGAAACCTAAACCCCCGTTGGTATATCGATGCAGGAGGGATCGCAGGATCTCAGAGTTTAAGGTTGTGGTTAGATTTATTCTTAATTACTTTCTTGTAGTTGCGGATGCTTGCAAGGGGTATAATCACAAGTATGTATTAGTCCTAGGAAGGGCGGTGCATTAGCATAGGTTCACCCACACAACACTTATCATAACAATGAAGATTATTTAGCCATATGTAGCGAAAGCACTAGACTAAAATCCCGTGTGTCCTCGAGAACGTTTGGTCATTATAAGTAAACAAACCGGCTTGTCCTTTGTGCTAAAAAGGATTGGGCCACTCGCTGCAATTGTTACTCTCGCAATTTACTTACTCGTACTTTATTCGCTTGTTATATCAAACCCCCCTGAATACTTGTCTGAATCCTTCATCGAAACTGCTTGTCAACACCTTCTGCTCCTCGTTGGGATCGACATTCTTACTTATCGAAGATACTACGATACACCCCCTATACTTGTGGGTCATCAAGACTATTTTCTGGCGCCGTTGCCAGGGAGTGAAGCGCTATTGGTAAGTGGAATTGGTAAGGAAAACCTTTACTGTTGTGCTGATTTTATTTCTGCCTGCTGCTATAAGTCATTATGGAGAGATCTTCTCTTCAATTTTTATTTGGGAAATCTACTACTACTGCAACGGTAGTGGATGAGGCGCCAGGTGAGGAAGTGATACCATATAAAATACCTATGAAAATTATTGAACGTGTTATGGATAACCGCTATGAAGGGGATGGAACTGTCCATCCCGGTGATCATTTACTGTTTTTGCATGAATTATGCGGGTTATTCAAATGTGCAGGTATTGCTATGGATGAAGTGAGGAAGAAACTATTCTCTTTATCGCTGTCTGGTAAAGCGGCGTATTGGTATAAATTACTGGATAATGGGGATTCTCTTGAATGGAATGATATTGTGCCCCGGTTTTATTCTAAGTTCTATCCTCCAAGTGAAATTCATAAGGATCGGAATCGCATATATAATTTTTGGCCTCATGATGGAGAGAGTATTGCCCAAGCTTGGGGGAGATTGAAGTCTTTAATGCTCAAATGCCCCATTCATGAGCTTCCTGGTAATGTTATTATTGATAATTTCTACGCAAGACTTTCTTTTCAAGACAAGACCTTGCTGGATACTTCTTGTTCTGGATCATTTACACGCAACAAAGAAGAGTTTAAAAGGGACCTTCTTGATCGGATCCAAGAAAATACTGAAGGTTGGGAGAACGACAAGGATAGAGAATCAGGTATAATTTATGATTATAAATGCATTGAAGCTTTTATGGATACTGATAAATTTCGTAATATGAGTGCTACATATGGTCTTGATTCTCAAGTTGCTGTAAATCTTTATAAAGCTTTTGCCTCTCATTATGAATTGCCAAAGAAGAATTTTGATAAGTATCATGAGCCGTATAAAGATAAAATTGATTCATCTATTAATAAATGTGTTGTAGTTGAAACTGCTGATCATATTATTCCTGAAGCTTATATTGAAAAAACTCCTTTCCCTGCTAAAATGAAGGAGTACTCTGTTATAAATAGTGCGGTTCATAAAAGTGAAAAGAAACCTGTAGAACCTGAAGAACAAATAAAAGTTGAACCTGCTGTTGCAATAATTAAAGATCTTGTGACTGAAAATGTGGAGGATGGTCATATTATTTTCTGTGAAGATGCTTCTAATATTGTTTCACATCCTAATAAACCCAAACAAGCTAGTGTTCCTATGCTATCTGTTAGAATTGGTGATCATTGCTATTATGGATTATGTGATATTGGTGCAAGTGTTAGTGCTATTCCGTATGAGCTTTACACGGTGATTATGCACGAAATTGATTCTTGTGAACTTGAAGATATTGATGTAGTTATTCAGCTGGCTAATAGAGAAACTATTTCTCCAATTGGTATTGTTCGAGATGTGGAAGTATTATGCGGTAAGATTAAATATCCTGCTGACTTTTTGGTACTTGGTTCTGCTGCTAGCGATTATTGTCCTATTATTTTTGGTAGACCTTTTCTAAATACTTGTGGAGCTATTATAGATTGCAAGAAAAAGAAAATTTTGACTAAATTTGCTGGTGAATCTTATGAGTTTAACTTCTCCAAATTTACCAAAACTCCTTATAAAGCTGATTTGCCTAGTAATGATTTTAAAATGGAGCAGTGTGCATCTATTGTTCTTGTTCCTAACAATCCTTTGCAGCAACATTTGGAGGATAGCGGGAGTGAAGTTTTTTGGAAAGAAAGAGATGAGCTCGAGGAAATTTTTCTTCGCCAACCTATTCTCAAGCATGATTTACCGGTGGAAGATTTGGGTACAACACCGCCACCAAAGGAAGATCCTGTTTTTGATTTAAAGCCTTTGCCTGATAATCTTAAATATGCTCATATTGATGATAAGAAAATATATCCTGTTATTATTAGTTCTAAGCTTTCAGAGATTGAGGAAGAAAGGTTATTGGAAATATTGAAGAAGCACCGAGGAGCTATTGGTTACACTCTTGATGATTTGAAAGGGATTTCTCCTTCTATTTGCCAACATGCTATTAATATGGAAGATGATGCAAAGCCTGTTGTGGAACATCAGCGTCGTCTAATTCCGAAGATGAAGGAAGTGGTAAGGAATGAGGTATTACGACTTCTTGAAGCTGGTATTATATATCCTATTGCTGATAGTAGATGTGTTAGTCCTGTGCATTGCGTTCCCAAGAAAGGAGGAATGACTGTTGTGCCTAATGATAATGATGAGCTCATCCCTCAAAGAGTAGTTGTAGGGTATAGAATGTGCATTGATTTTCGAAAAGTTAATAAAGTTACTAAGAAAGATCATTACCCTTTACCATTTATTGATCAAATGCTAGAAAGATTGTCTAAAAATACTCATTTTTGCTTTCTTGATGGTTATTCTGGGTTCTCACAAATTGCTGTTAAAGCTAAAGATCAAGAGAAAACCACTTTTACTTGTCCTTATGGAACTTATGCTTATAGACGCATGCCTTTTGGTTTATGTAATGCTCCTGCTACTTTTCAAAGATGCATGTCTGCTATTTTTCATGGTTTTTGTGAAAGTATTGTAGAGGTATTCATGGATGATTTTTCCGTCTATGGGAATTCTTTTGATAGCTGCTTGCGAAACCTTGATAAAGTTTTGCAGAGATGTGAAGAAACTAACCTTGTTCTTAATTGGGAGAAATGCCACTTTATGGTTAATGAAGGAATTGTATTGGGACATAAAATTTCTGAGAGAGGTATTGAAGTTGATAGAGCTAAAGTTGAAGCAATTGAGAAGATGCCCTATCCAAGGGACGTTAAAGGTATTCGTAGTGTTCTTGGTCATGCTGGGTTTTATAGGAGATTTATTAAAGATTTCTCCAAGATTTCAAAGCCTCTTACTAATCTTCTTCAAAAAGATGTACCATTTGTTTTTGATGATGATTGTAAGGAAGCTTTTGAAACTCTTAAAAAAGCCTTAACAACTGCTCCTATAGTTGAACCTCCTGATTGGAACTTACCCTTTGAGATTATGTGTGATGCTAGTGATTTCGCTGTAGGCGCTGTTCTTGGACAGCGAGTAGATAAAAAACTGAATGTTATTCATTATGCTAGTAAAACTCTTGATGCTGCTCAAAGAAATTATGCTACAACTGAAAAAGAATTATTAGCTGTAGTCTTTGCTTGTGATAAATTTAGATCTTATATTGTTGATTCAAAAGTTACTATTCATACTGATCATGCTGCAATTAGATACCTAATGACAAAGAAAGATGCTAAGCCGAGGCTTATTAGATGGGTACTTCTTTTGCAAGAATTTGATTTACATATTGTAGATAGGAAAGGTGCTGATAATCCTGTTGCTGATAATTTGTCTAGATTGGAAAATATTGCTTATGATCCTGTTCCTGTTAATGATAGTTTTCCAAATGAACAATTGGCTATAATAAAGGTGAGCTCGCGAGACAGTCCTTGGTATGCTGATTATGCTAACTTTATTGTTTCCAAGTACTTGCCTCCAACCTTTTCAGCGCAGCAAAGGAGGAAATTCTTTTATAATTTGAGGCATTATTTCTGGGATGACCCACACTTATATAAAGAAGGAGTGGATGGTATTATGCGAAGATGTGTTCCCGAATATGAACAACAAGAAATATTGAGTAAATGTCATGGTAGTGCTTATGGAGGACATCACGCCGGAGAAAGAACCGCGCAAAAGGTTCTACAATCAGGTTTTTATTGGCCAACTCTCTTCAAGGATGCGAGAAAGTTTATTTTATCTTGTGATGAATGCCAAAGGGTTGGTAATATCTCCAGACGCAATGAAATGCCTATGAATTATACTCCTGTTATTGAACCGTTTGATTGTTGGGGATTTGACTTCATGGGACCTTTTCCGTCTTCGGAAGGTAACACTCACATACTTGTTGCTGTTGATTATGTTACTAAATGGGTGGAAGCTATACCTACAAAAAGTGCTGATGGTGAGACCTCTTTAAGAATGCTTTTAGATATTATTTTTCCTAGATTTGGAGTACCTAGATATATTATGACTGATGGAGGTTCTCATTTTATTCATGGAGGTTTTAGAAAAACTCTTGCTAAGTATGGTATTAATCATAGAATTGCTTCCGCTTATCATCCTCAAACTAGTGGTCAAGTAGAATTATCAAATAGAGAGATTAAATCTATTTTGGGAAAGACCGTTAATAAAACTAGAAAGAATTGGGCTAGTAAATTGAAGGATGCACTTTGGGCTTATAGAACTGCTTATAAAAATCCCATGGGAATGTCACCTTATAAAATGGTTTATGGGAAAGCTTGTCATTTACCTTTAGAACTAGAGCACAAGGCTTATTGGGCTGTTAGAGAGTTAAATAAAGATCCTAAACTTGCCGGTGATAAGAGGTTGTTGCAATTAAGTTCTCTAGATGAATGGAGAAGTGAAGCTTATGAAAATGCTAAACTCTTTAAAGAGAAAGTTAAAAAATGGCATGATAGGAGGATTATCAAAAGAGAATTTAATATTGGGGATAAAGTCCTATTGTATCGGTCTCGTCTCAGATTCTTTGCAGGGAAATTACTCTCGAAATGGGAAGGACCGTATGTTGTTGAGGAGGTGTATCGTTCAGGAGCAATCAAAATTAGCTCTCTCCAAGGCAATGCTACGCAAGTGGTGAATGGACAAAGACTCAAGCATTATATCTCAGGTGATTCCTATAATGTTGATATTGATATTATTCAAGTGGAAACACCGGAAGCTTTCATCAAAGGGCAAATTGACGATCCATGTAACTCGATTTTGAATAGGTAACAGTACTGGTAATGAAAAGTACGCAATTTACTTTCCGAACAATATTTTTGCTATTTTTGGAAAATATGAAAAATTACGAGTTCGAAACGGAGTGGAAAGGACGCACGAGGGCGTGGCACCATAGGCCGGCGCGGCCTGACCAGGGCCCGCGCCGCCCTATGGTTTGGCTGGCCCGTCGCCCCTTTCCGACTCTGGTTCGATCTGGTACTTTCCGTTTGTCGTGAAAATTTTTGCTATATAATCCCTCGGACCCCTGGAGGTCCGTATATCGTTTTCTCGACGTGTTTTGTTTCGAGTTGTTTCTGCCAGGATTTGCTTCGGATCTAGAGCCATCATGTCTTCGTCGGAAACTCCGAAGGACAGCTCCAGCAAGGATGTTGGCAACTTGTACATGGAGGAGCTGAGGATGCACCCCAAGGAGTTGCTGCTCGTTGAAGGAGAACTGCAGGTCAAGGATGTCCAGGGTCCTAAAGGAGAAGGAAGCCTGGAAGACAGGATGGAGAAGCTAGAACAAGAGGTTTTCAAATACAAGAAGATGGCTGAGCGTGAGGTGGATATTTCCACAGGATTGTGTCTGAACTCATTGCTGAACATGAGAAGGAAACTGCAAAGCTTTGGAGCGACATCCTCTCACTTCACGACACCACCAACAAGCTCCAAGCACAACTCTATGATTTTCAGAATCAGAACTGTGAGTATGAAAACAGGTTTAAATACATAAGCCGTGCTGCTAGTTTCAGGATCCCCGAGACCAAGATGTCATTTCTTGATGGAGAACCTCTTCCTTGGAAGTTTGATGACGGGAGTTCATCACCACCATCGCCGCAGGAGTAATTTATCATCGGTATTGGCATCCCCTTGGTTTGTTCCAAGCTTGGGGGAGTGCCGCGGTATCACATTATCACTACCTTTTACTTTTATTGTCAAGTAGTGTCATATCATGAGTAGGGAAGTTATCATATAAGATGGGTTGCAGTTGGAAGTATCTCCTTTAGTTGGTTATCTATGTATCCCTTGGTGTGAGTTATCGTTATGGAATATTAATGAGAAGTCTTATCATTTACATATTGCACATCCTATTCTAGTTTGCAATCTCTACTATATGATTTACCTTGTTGTTAGTATTGGTATCACTTTGGGAGCATTGAATAAATCTATTTGGTTTTGGCAAACTTAGCATTGGTCAATAGCAACAACACTTTGAGGATAAGTAGAAAAGAGAAATACATGTAGATGTTTCATTGTCTTTCTTGTTAGCTCATAGCTTACTATTCTGAAGTTAAGATTGTTTGTGCTTACAAGGAAGATGCATGATTGTTTCTATCATATGTATATTTGTTTGTTTCCCTCGACTCTTATGCTTGCTAATTAACCTTGCTAGCCAAAGACCTGTACTGAGAGGGAATACTTCTCGTGCATCCAAACCTTAACCCAAACCTATGTCATTTGTGTCCACCATACCTACCTACTACATGGTATTTTCTGCCATTCCAAGTAAATACTTCATGTGCTACCTTTAAACAATTCAAAACTTAGTATCTCTTATTTGTGTCAATGTTTCATAGCTCATGAGGAAGTATGTGGTGTTTTATCTTTCAATCTTGTTGGGCAACTTCCACCAATGGACTAGTGGCTTCATCTGCTTATCCAATAATTTTGCAAAAAGAGCTGGCAATGGGATTCCCAGTCCCAAATTAATTAAACTAAATAGACACTCCTCCATGGCATGTGATTGATGGACGGCACCCGAAGGATTCGGTTAGCCATGGCTTGTGTAAGCAAAGGTTGGGGGGAGTGTCATCATCATAATAAAACCAAAATAAAAAGGCACTCCTTCATGGTATGAGATTGTTGGCAGGCACCCGAGGATTCGGTTAGCCATGGTTTGTGAAAGAAAGGTTGGAAGGAGTGCCACACAAAATGAAATAATATGGGAGCCGCTCTTTGGAGGTTGTCTGGCAAGGGGGTTAGAGTACCCGCTACCAGTCGTTGACAACAACAAACACCTCTCAAAATGTTACTTTTATTCTCTTTATATGATTGCGAAACTGAAAAAGCTCTAGCACATGATTTAATCCCTGCTTCCCTCTGTGAAGGGCCTATCTTTTACTTTATGATTGAGTCAGTAAACCTATTTCCCTCCATCTCAAGCAAGCATTTGAGTAGTTGTGATCAAACCATTATATTGTGATTTGCTTCATCATGTCTTTTATTCTTCCTTGTTTAGTACAAGTTTTATCTGAATGAATATAGCTTTGCAAGTTATCAATGATCATGAAAAGACCATTATGATTGAGTATGCAAGTTGTGCTTTATAAACTTTAACATGAGAGCGCTGCTCAATGAGATAAATATAATCTGTTAATTGTTCTCTGACCAAGAACGAAGTTTGCCATCACCAATTATGATTTCTTATGCACCTTTACTTGTGATTACCTTATACTTGTTTCAAGTTGAGTTATAAGAGGTTGTTTACTATAATGTCTTGTGTGAAAGAATATGACGCTTCTTGTCCGTATTTTATTTATCGACTCTTCACTCCATAAACATGTGGTCCTGTCTATCGAGTTCAGTTTCGCTTGGGGACAAGCGAAGTCTAAGCTTGGGGGGAGTTGATACATCCAATTTGCATCACTATTTTATATCATAATTTGCTGTTATTCATTGATATATTTCATATTGGGACATAATACTTATGTTATTTCATCTATTTTGCATGTTTCATCATTATTGGAGGATCAAGCAAGGAGCCGTGGATTACTGCTGGAAAAAGCACCGTCAGAACGCAATATTTCGGAAGATCAACTGTGGAAGGAAATTATACCAAAAATCCTATTTTTCAAGATGACGAAGGAAGCCAGAAGGAGGAGCCAGGAGGACCAAGGGTGGGCCCACACCCTAGGGCGGCGCGGCCCATGCCCTGGCCGCGCCGCCATGTGGTTTGGGGGGCCCACGACCCCTTTCGCCTCCTTTTCTTCGCGAAATCCTTCGTCCCGAAAACCTAAGCCACAGAGGGTACCTCGCGAAGAGTTCTGACCGCCTCTGCGGGGCGGAGAACACCAGAGAGAAAAGAGCTCTCCGGCAGGCAGGAATCCGCCGGGGAAATTCCCTCCGGGAGGGGGAAATCGACGCCATCGTCACCGTCATCGAGCTGGACATCATCTCCACCACCATCATCATCATCTCCACCATCATCACCGCCGTCTCCACCGCTGGACACCGTCACCGCCGTAGCAATTTGGGTTTGATCTTGATTGTTTGATAGGGGAAACTCTCCCGGTATCGATCTCTACTTGTTGTTGATGCTATTGAGTGAAACCATTGAACCAAGTTTATGTTCAGATTGTTATTCATCATCATATCACCTCTGATCATGTTCCATATGATGTCTCGTGAGTAGTTCATTTAGTTCTTGAGGACATGGGTGAAGTCTAAATGTTAGTAGTGAACTATGGTTGAGTAATATTCAATGGTGTGATATTTAAGTTGTGGTGTTATTCTTCTAGTGGTGTCATGTGAACGTCGACTACATGACACTTCACCATTTATGGGCCTAGGGGAATGCATCTTGTATTCGTTTGCTAATTGCGGGGTTGCCGGAGTGACAGAAACCTAAACCCCCGTTGGTATATCGATGCAGGAGGGATCGCAGGATCTCAGAGTTTAAGGCTGTGGTTAGATTTATTCTTAATTACTTTCTTGTAGTTGCGGATGCTTGCAAGGGGTATAATCACAAGTATGTATTAGTCCTAGGAAGGGCGGTGCATTAGCATAGGTTCACCCACACAACACTTATCATAACAATGAAGATTATTTAGCCGTATGTAGCGAAAGCACTAGACTAAAATCCCGTGTGTCCTCGAGAACGTTTGGTCATTATAAGTAAACAAACCGGCTTGTCCTTTGTGCTAAAAAGGATTGGGCCACTCGCTGCAATTGTTACTCTCGCAATTTACTTACTCGTACTTTATTCGCTTGTTATATCAAACCCCCCTGAATACTTGTCTGTGAGCATTTACAGTGAATCCTTCATCGAAACTGCTTGTCAACACCTTCTGCTCCTCGTTGGGATCGACATTCTTACTTATCGAAGATACTACGATACACCCCCTATACTTGTGGGTCATCAACGTCTCCGACGTATCGATAATTTCTTATGTTCCATGCCACATTATTGATGATATCTACATGTTTTGTGCACACTTTATGTCATATTCGTGCATTTTCTGGAACTAACCTATTAACAGGATGCCGAAGTGCCAGTTGTTGTTTTCTGCTGTTTTTGGTTTCAGAAATCCTAGTAACGAAATATTCTCGGAATCGGACGAAATCAACGCCCAGGTTCCTATTTTGCCCGGAAGCATCCAGAACACACGAGAACCGCCAGAGAGGGGGCACAGGCCCACCAAACCCTAGGCCGGCGCGGCCGAGGGGGGCCCGCGCCCCCTATAGTGTCGGTGCCCCTTCGACCTTCTGACGCCGCCTCTTCGCCTATATAAAGCCCCTGGACCTAAAACCTCGAGACGAAAAAGCCCCGGTACGAGAAACCATCCAGAGCCGCCGCCATCGCGAAGCCAAGATCTGGGGGACAGGAGTCTCTGTTCCGGCACGCTGCCGGGACGGGGAAGTGCCCCCGGAAGGCTTCTCCATCGACACCACCGCCATCTCCATCAACGCTGCTGTCTCCCATGAGGAGGGAGTAGTTCTCCATCGAGGCTCGGGGCTGTACCGGTAGCTATGTGGTTCATCTCTCTCCTATGTACTTCAATACAATAATCTCATGAGCTGACTTACATGATTGAGATTCATATGATGATGCTTGTAATCTAGATGTCGTTATGCTAGTCAAGTGAATTTTACTTATGTGATCTCCGGAGACTCCTTGTCCCACGTGTGTAAAGGTGACAGTGTGTGCACCGTGTGGGTCTCTTAGGCTATATTTCACAGAATACTTATTCACTGTTATGAATGGCATAGTGAAGTGCTTATTTATATCTCTTTATGATTGCAATGTGTTTTGTATCACAATTTATCTATGTGCTACTCTAGTGATGTTATTAAAGTAGTTTTATTCCTCCTGCACGGTGTAATGGTGACAGTGTGTGCATCCGTGTTAGTACTTGGCGTAGGCTATGATTATGATCTCTTGTAGATTATGAAGTTAACTATTGCTATGATGGTATTGATGTGATCTATTCCTCCTACATAGTGTGAAGGTGACAGTGTGCATGCTATGTTAGTACTTGGTTTAGTCGTGTTGATCTTTCATGCACTCTAAGGTTATTTAAATATGAACATTGAATTGTGGAGCTTGTTAACTCCGGCATTGAGGGTTCGTGTAATCCTACGCAATGATGTTCATCATCCAACAAAAGAGTGTAGAGTATGCATTTATCTATTCTGTTATGTGATCAAAGTTGAGAGTGTCCACTAGTGAAAGTGTAATCCCTAGGCCTTGTTCCTAAATACTGCTATCGCTGCTTGATTACTGTTTTACTGCGTTACTACTGCTGCGTTACTACTGCTTGTTTACTGTCCTGGGCAAAGCACTTTTCTGGTGCCGTTGCTACTACTTATTTATACCACCTGTATTTCACTATCTCTTCACCGAACTAGTGCACCTATTAGGTGTGTTGGGGACACAAGAGACTTCTTGCTTTGTGGTTGCAGGGTTGTATGAGAGGGATATCTTTGACCTCTTCCTCCCTGAGTTCGATAAACCTTGGGTGATCCACTTAAGGGAAACTTGCTGCCGTTCTACAAACCTCTGCTCTTGGAGGCCCAACACTGCCTACAGGAAAAGGAGGGGGCGTAGACATCACCGGCCTAGTGTGTGGGCCCCCTGTCAGGCCCCCTGACCTATCTCCTCCGCCTACTTAAAGCCTTCGTCGCGAAACCCCCAGTACCGAGAGCCACGATACGGAAAACCTTCCAGAGACGTCGCCGCCGCCAATCCCATCTCGGGGGATTCAGGAGATCTCCTCCGGCACCCTGCCGGAGAGGGGAATCATCTCCCGGAGGACTCTTCACCGCCATGGTCGCCTCCGGAGTGATGAGTGAGTAGTTCACCCCTGGACTATGGGTCCATAGCAGTAGCTAGATGGTCGTCTTCTCCTAATTGTGCTTCATTGTTGGATCTTGTGAGCTGCCTAACATGATCAAGATCATCTATCTGTAATGCTATATGTTGTTTTTGTTGGGATCCGATGGATAGAGAATACTATGTTATGTTGATTATCAATCTATTACCTATGTGTTGTTTATGATCTTGCATGCTCTCCGTTATTAGTAGGGGCTCTGGCCAAGTTTTTGCTCTTAACTCCAAGAGGGAGTATTTATGCTCGATAGTGGGTTCATGCCTCCATTAAATTTGGGACAGTGACAGAAAGTTCTAAGGTTGTGGATGTGATGTTGCCACTAGGGATAAAACATCGATGCTATGTCCGAGGATGTAGTTATTGATTACATTACACACCATACTTAATGCAACTGTCTGTTGTTTGCAACTTAATACTGGAAGGGGTTCGGATGATAACCTGAAGGTGGACTTTTTAGGCATAGATGCATGCTGGATAGCGGTCTATGTACTTTGTCGTAATGCCCAATTAAATCTCACTATACTCATCATATCATGTATGTGCATGGTCATGCCCTCTCTATTTTTCAATTGCCCAATTGTAATTTGTTCACCCAACATGCTATTTATCTTATGGGAGAGACGCCTCTAGTGAACTGTGGACCCCGGTCCATTCTTTTAATCGAATACAATCTACTGCAATACTTGTTCTACTGTTTTATGCAAACAATCATCATCCACACTATACATCTAATCCTTTGTTACAGCAAGCCGGTGAGATTGACAATCTCACTGTTTCGTTGTGGCAAAGTACTTTGGTTGTGTTGTGCAGGTTTTACGTTGGCACCGGAATCCCTGGTGTTGCGCCGCACTACATCTCGCCGCCATCAACCTTCAACGTGCTTCTTGGCTCCTACTGGTTCGATAAACCTTGGTTTCTTACCGAGGGAAAACTTGCCGCTGTATGCATCACACCTTCCTCTTGGGGTTCCCAACGGACGCGTGCTGTACGCGTATCAAGCAGATTTTCTGGCGCCGTTGCCGGGGAGATCAAGACACGCTGCAAGGGGAGTCTCCACTTCCAATCTCTTTACTTTGTTTTTGTCTTGCTTTACTTTTATTTACTACTTTGTTTGCTGCACTAAAACAAAACAGAAAAAATTAGTTACTTGTTTTACTTTACTTAATTCCATGCATGTTTTTATTTCACTAGTTAGGCTTAATGGAAAACAACAAAAATATTAGAGATCTTTATAGTATTTATCTTGAGTTAGGACATGAGGAGTTTGAAGAGAAAATTAAAAAACCTATGGAACTTTATATGCATGCTAATGGCAATGTTATTAGTATGAATGCTTTGAACACAATTGTTGCTAATGCTATGGAAAATTCTAAGCTTGGGGAAGCTGGTTTTGATGAGCATGATATTTTTAGTCCCCCAAGCATGGAGGAGAAAATTTACTTTGATGATACTTTACCTCCTATGTATGATGATTACAATGATGACTATCATCCACCTACTATTGAGGATAAAATTAATTATGATTATACAATGCCTCCTATATTTGATGATTATGGTGATAATGATAGCTACCTTGTTGAATTTGCTCCCACTACAATTAATAAGAATGACTATGCTTATGTTGGGAGTAGTAATTATTTTATGCATGAAACTCATGATAAGAATGCTTTATGTGATAGTTATATTGTTGAGTTTGTTCATGATTTTACTGAAAGTTATTATGAGAGAGGGAAACATGGTTATATGCATCTTAATAATATTAAGTTTCCCCTCTTTATGTTGAGAATCTTGAAGTTGAGCTTGTGTTGCCTTCCTATGCTTGTCACTTTGTTTTTCATTAATTTGTTTATTTACAAGATTCCTTTTCATAGGAAGTGGGTTAGGCTTAAATTCATTTTGAATTTGCTTTTTGATGCTCTCTTTTGCTTCAACTCTTATTTCTTGTGACTGCATCATTGAAGTTACTGAGACCATCTTAATGGCTATAAAGAAAGCGCTTATGGGAGACAACCCATGATTTTACTTCTGCACTTTTGTTTTATATTTGAGTCTTGGAAGTTGTTACTACTGTAGCAAACTCTCCTTATCTTAGTTTTGTTGCATTGTTGTGCCAAGTAAAGTCTTTGATAGTAAGGTTCATACTAGATTTGGATTACTGCGCAGAAACAGATTTCTTTGCTGTCACGAATCTGGGCCTAATTCTCTGTAGGTAACTCAGAAAATTATGCAAATTTACGTGAGTGATCCTCAGATATGTACGCAACTTTCATTCAATTTGAGCATTTTCATTTGAGCAAGTCTGGTGCCTCTTAGAAATTCGTCTTTACGAACTTTTCTGTTTTGACAGATTCTGCCTTTTATTTCGCATTGCCTGTTTTGCTATGCTTGATTGATTTTTCGATTCCATTGACTTTCAGTAGCTTTGTGCAATGTCCAGAAGTGTTAAGAATGATTATGTCACCTCTGAACATATAAATTTTGATTGTGCACTAACCCTCTAATGAGTTGTTTTGAGTTTGGTGTGGAGGAAGTTTTCAAGGATCAAGAGAGGAAGATGATACAATATGATCAAGGAGAGTGAAAGCTCTAAGCTTGGGGATGCCCCGGTGGTTCACCCCTGCATATTTCAAGAAAACTCAAGCGTCTAAGCTTGGGGATGCCCAAGGCATCCCCTTCTTCATCGACAACACTATCAGGTTCCTCTAGTGAAACTATATTTTTATTCCATCACATCTTATGTACTTTGCTTGGAGCGTCTGTTTGTTTTTGTTTTTGTTTTGTTTGAATAAAATGGATCCTAGCATTCATTGTGTGGGAGAGAGACACGCTCCGCTGTTGCATATGGAAAAATATGTCCTTAGGCTTTACTCATAATATTCATGGCGAAGGTTGAATCTTCTTCGTTAAATTGTTATATGGTTGGAAACGGAAAATGATACATGTAGTAATTGGTAAAATGTCTTGGATAATGTGATACTTGGCAATTGTTGTGCTCATGTTTAAGCTCTTGCATCATATACCTTGCACCTATTAATGAAGAAATACATAGAGCTTGCTAAAATTTGGTTTGCATAATTGGTCTCTCTAAGGTCTAGATAATTTCTAGTAAAGTGTTTGAACAACAAGGAAGACGGTGTAGAGTCTTATAATGTTTACAATATGTCTTTTATGTGAGTTTTGCTGTACTGGTTCATCCTTGTGTTTATTTCAAATAAACCTTGCTAGCCTAAACCTTGTATCGAGAGGGAATACTTCTCATGCATCCAAATCCTTGAGCCAACCACTATGCCATTTGTGTCCACCATACCTACCTACTACATGGTATTTCTCCACCATTCCAAAGTAAATTGCTTGAGTGCTACCTTTAAATTTCTATCCTTCACCTTTGCAATATATAGCTCATGGGACAAATAGCCTAAAAACTATTGTGGTATTGAATATGTAATTATGCACTTTATCTCTTATTAAGTTGCTTGTTGTGCGATAACCATGTTCCTGGGGACGCCATCAACTACTCTTTGTTGAATATCATGTGAGTTGCTATGCATGTCCGTCTTGTCTTAAGTAAGGGAGATTTACCACTAGAATGGTTAGAGCATGCATAATGTTAGAGAAGAACATTGGGCCGCTAACTAAAGCCATGATCCATGGTGGAAGTTTCAGTTTTGGACAAATATCCTCAATCTCATATGAGAAAATTAATAATTGTTGAATGCTTAAGCATTAAAGAGGAGTCCATTATCTGTTGTCTATGTTGTCCCGGTATGGATGTCTAAGTTGAGAATAATCAATAGCGAGAAATCCAATGCGAGCTTTCTCCTTAGACCTTTGTACAGGCGGCATAGAGGTACCCCTTTGTGACACTTGGTTAAAACATATGTATTGCGATGATAATCCAGGTAATCCGAGCTAATTAGGACAAGGTGCGGGCACTATTAGTATACTATGCATGAGGCTTGCAACTTGTAAGATATAATTTACATAACACATATGCTTTATTACTACCGTTGACAAAATTGTTTCTTGTTTTCAAAACCAAAGCTCTAGCACAAATATAGCAATCAATGCTTCCCTCTGCAAAGGGCCTTTCTTTTACTTTTATGTTGAGTCAGTTCACCTATCTCTCTCCACCTCAAGAAGCAAACACTTGTGTGAACTGTGCATTGATTCCTACATACTTGCATATTGCACTTGTTATATTACTTTGCATTGACAACTATCCATGAGATATACATGTTACAAGTTGAAAGCAACCGCTGAAACTTAATCTTCCTTTGTGTTGCTTCAATGCCTTTACTTTGAATTATTGCTTTATGAGTTAACTCTTATGCAAGACTTATTGATGCTTGTCTTGAAAGTACTATTCATGAAAAGTCTTTGCTTTATGATTCAGTTGTCTACTCATGTCATTTACCATTGTTTTGATCGCTGCATTCATTACATGTGCTTACAATAGTATGATCAAGGTTATGATGGCATGTCACTCCAGAAATTATCTTTGTTATCGTTTACCTCCTCGGGACGAGCAGGAACTAAGCTTGGGGATGCTGATACGTCTCCGACGTATCGATAATTTCTTATGTTCCATGCCACATTATTGATGATATCTACATGTTTTATGCATACTTTATGTCATATTTATGCATTTTCCGGCACTAACCTATTAACGAGATGCCGAAGAACCAGTTGCTGTTTTCTGCTGTTTTTGGTTTCAGAAATCCTAGTAAGGAAATATTCTCGGAATTGGACGAAATCAACGCCCAGGGGCCTATTTTCACACGAAGTTTCCAGAAGACCGAAGATGATACGAAGTGGGGCCACGAGGTGGCCAGACGCTAGGGCGGCGCGGCCTAGCCCTTGGCCGCGCCGGCCTAGTGTGTGGGCCCCCTGTCAGGCCCCCTGACCTATCTCCTCCGCCTACTTAAAGCCTTCATCGCGAAACCCCCAGTACCGAGAGCCACGATACGGAAAACCTTCCAGAGACGCCGCCGCCGCCAATCCCATCTCGGGGGATTCAGGAGATCTCCTCCGGCACCTTGCCGGAGAGGGGAATCATCTCCCGGAGGACTCTTCACCGCCATGGTCGCCTCCGGAGTGATGAGTGAGTAGTTCACCCCTGGACTATGGGTCCATAGCAGTAGCTAGATGGTCGTCTTCTCCTAATTGTGCTTCATTGTTGGATCTTGTGAGCTGCCTAACATGATCAAGATCATCTATCTGTAATGCTATATGTTGTGTTTGTTGGGATCCGATGGATAGAGAATACTATGTTATGTTGATTATCAATCTATTACCTATGTGTTGTTTATGATCTTGCATGCTCTCCGTTATTAGTAGGGGCTCTGGCCAAGTTTTTGCTAGTAACTCCAAGAGGGAGTATTTATGCTCGATAGTGGGTTCATGCCTCCATTAAATCTGGGACAGTGACAGAAAGTTCTAAGGTTGTGGATGTGATGTTGCCACTAGGGAAAAAACATCGATGCTATGTCCGAGGATGTAGTTATTGATTACATTACGCACCATACTTAATGCAATTGTCTGTTATTTGCAACTTAATACTGGAAGGGGTTCGGATGATAACCTGAAGGTGGACTTTTTAGGCATAGATGCATGCTGGATAGCGGTCTATGTACTTTGTCGTAATGCCCAATTAAATCTCACTATACTCATCATATCATGTATGTGCATGGTCATGCCCTCTCTACTTGTCAATTGCCCAACTGTAATTTGTTCACCCAACATGCTATTTATCTTATGGGAGAGACGCCTCTAGTGAACTGTGGACCCCGGTCCATTCTTTTAATCGAATACAATCTACAGCAATACTTGTTCTACTGTTTTCTGCAAACAATCATCATCCACACTATACATCTAATCCTTTGTTACAGCAAGCCGGTGAGATTGACAACCTCACTGTTTCATTGGGGCAACTTACTTTGGTTGTGTTGTGCAGGTTCCACGTTGGCGCCGGAATCCCTGGTGTTGCGCCGCACTACATCTCGCCGCCATCAACCTTCAACGTGCTTCTTGGCTCCTACTGGTTCGATAAACCTTGGTTTCTTACTGAGGGAAAACTTGTCGCTGTACGCATCACACCTTCCTCTTGGGGTTCCCAACGGACGCATGCTGTACGCGTATCAGTATGTCAAAAGGGTCCAACCTTGCCTTGGTGGTCAACTCCGTGGAAGAAGTGATTCCTCAAGAATCTTATAGGGCATCTTGGAGCATGTCCTACCGGAAGACTTGGAACACCACTACCATGACCACATGGCGTTCCATGCAAACACCTTTTGGATTGACCCATCCAAGGCCAAAGAAGACAACATCAAGAGAAACAACTCAAGGGGTCCCTCAAGCTCAGGCCCAAGAACAAGATCTTGCTACAATTGCAATGACAAGCGCCATTTCATTGCCGAATGTCCCTATGAGAATAGGGAGTCTCATGGTGGAAGGCTCATTCCCAAGGACAAGAGCAAAGACTCAAAGGGCAATTATTCAAAGCCCCCAACAAGAAGTTCTATAACAAGAACAAGAAGGGCAAAAGGCCCTCAAGGATTGTGCTAGTCACTAAAGAAAAATACTCTTCCGATGAGATTGAAAGTGCTAGTGATGATGAAGAGGAAAGCTCAAGAGAAGTGGCCGCCATTGCCACTACCAACATTCCCTCTTCCTCTCTCTTTGATTCACCCAATGAGGACCCTCAATTCAAGAATGCACATTGCTTCATGGCAAGGTCCACCTTGGACACATCAATTGTGCTATCAACTCAAGAAGAGTATACCTCCAGAGATGATGATGAAGAAGATGCAACCTCAAATGGATTGGTTGCCCTTGCCTCCCTCTCCACTAACTCTTCATCAACAAGTGAATCTCCCAATGAGGTCATTCATGTGGAGGAAGAAAGTTGCCTCATGGCTAAATCTTCCGAGGTATCATCTCCTAACCCCTTGATACGTCTCCGACGTATCGATAATTTCTTGTGTTCCATGCCACATTATTGATGATATCTACATGTTTTATGCACACTTTATGTCATATTCGTGCATTTTCTGGAACTAACCTATTAACAAGATGCCGAAGTGCCAGTTGCTGTTTTCTGCTGTTTTTGGTTTCAGAAATCCTAGTAAAGAAATATTCTCGAAATTGGACGAAATCAACGCCCAGGGTCCTATTTTGCCACGAAGCTTCCAGAAGACCGAAGAGGAGACGAAGTGGGGCCACAAGGTGGCCAAACCATAGGGCGGCGCGGCCCAGGCAAAAGGCCGCGCCGACCTATAGTGTGGGCCCCTCGTGTGGCCCCCTGACCTGCCCTTCCGCCTACAAATAGCCTTCGTCGCGAAACCCCCAGTACCGAGAGCCACGATACGGAAAACCTTACTGAGACGCCGCCGCCGCCAATCCCATCTCGGGGGATTCTGGAGATCTCCTCCGGCACCCTGCCGGAGAGGGGATTCATCTCCCGGAGGACTCTTCACCGCCATGGTCGCCTCCGGAGTGATGAGTGTCAACACCCGGATTTTTAAGTCCAGATGCCTATTATGCCGTACATCGCAATCCCAGGAATAATGTTTTTGCGAGACATAATAGTAAGTAGCATAGAGTCATCATTTATTACAACACATATTGTCTTACAACCATAGATCACATGATCCAATATTACACGAATATATTGTTCAACATCACAAATAGTAGCGGAAGCGAAGTAGTAGTGGACTATCTATTCCACAGGCAACGCTTGACGTTAGAAGACGATCCTAGTTATCGTAGACGTCCTGTTGTCCGTCATCCCGAGCATCGGTGCTCTCCTTCATAGTCTGGCATTTGAATAGCCAGGGCAAAGCCATGAGTACTTTTAAAGTACTCGCAAACTAACTCTATGATAAATACTCATTAAGTGTAACAAGGGGGTGCTAAGCTCTAGGTTTATTTGCATAAAGCCAAGTTTTAATTTGATAAACATTTAGCAAAGCCTTATCATGTGCTAGACTAACTCAAGTGGGAACATTAGTGTCATTCCCACAACTCATTATGGTTCACCATAATATCACCTTTCAATTCACCATTCATTTCTAGGATCAAAACATTTTAATGATAACGGTAATAGTATGGCCTTTCCAATCGTCCGTAACCGTGGACACGGCTATTCGAATAGGTTTAACACTCTGCATAGGTTGTACTCTTATGCCACAACTTTTGATTACATCCGTCGAGGGTAACCCCGAATCATCGTAACACAGTACGCGGATCATCAACCGTAACCTTTCACTTATATATGCTAGTATGAGCACCTCTCCCCATGAGCTTGGCCTCCCGGTGGAAACCGCAGTCAACCCGGGAACTGCACAGGGCTTGGGCCGTACATTCACCTCATTTCAACATCAATCCACACATGACGGAGGCAGCCGCAGCGTAACCCCTATGATGTTTGTTCAGAGGGAACCCATACTAAAATACACAAGTTTCTAGTTAAGCCCTACCCATAATCAGGTATTGTGGGGGTACTTGTATAATTGGAAGGGTATCGCATTCAAACCCAATTATCAATTTTATCAAAAATCACCATCTTCTCTTGTTCACATCCACCTCCACTTTACTTTCTTTCAAAGTCATTTCACTTCACCATGTTCCCATCTAGAGTAGTCAATTTTAATTGATTAGCACTAGCAACTATATGAGGGGTGCTATCTAGCTTTGAGTTGTGCTAACCTATTCCAAGTATTGTTCTACTCTAGACCAAGTGAATCATAAATCAAAAAGTACTTTGAAATAAATAAGCAAAAGTAAATGTAAGTAAAAACATGGGATAGGTAATACATAAAAGTAAAGTGTGATGGTGCCTTTGCTCTTGTAGAGCTAAGCGCTTGTGTTTAGCAAGGGTTAGCTTGCCTTGAGCTGGGTAGTTATCGAAGTTCTCTTCTTCTTCCTGAGAGTAGCCCTCCTCCTCCTGGTATTCCTCGTTACTAGCGTCTATATACGAATACGAGGTATAAATACTAAACCAAGCTCACATACTAAACTAGAAACACTCAAAAGAGTTCACACACTAGTCCTATTATCAATCAAACATGGCATGGTGGATTATTTGATTTGCCTTTATTTGAAAGAAAATAATTTCCTCTCATTATTCCTATTTCTTAAATTTGGTATGTAGATCCTTAAAAGAATTCATTTCTTCTCATTACTTCTTATTAAGATTTAATCTCTTCATATAATAATAAGGTATGAAATATAGGTTGACTCAAAGTCAACATTTCATATCTACTATATGTGAGTATAAATTAATTGAAGTGCTACACTTCACATAGTTTTAAAACTTAACATTTGATGAATTAAAATCTCTAAGTAAAAATTCTCAAGGGTTCATTAGACTAAGTCAATCCCCCTGGTTATTAGTACTTAGGATCAAAATTTAAATGAGAGGTAGCTCTCATATTAGTGTTGAGTTTGAATTCCAATTTCAATTGCTCTAAAATTGACTACATAGTCATTTTATTTGATCTAGTCCATGATCATACAAACAACATGTCTATATTATTGCATAATCAATTAGAGGACATCATTTGTGATTTATTAGAGTTGGAATCAATTCAAAATCTATTCTGGTTAAATTTTAAATAAAGTTTGAATGTTCTAAAGTCCCTGTCTTGTCTTTTTTATCAAATTAAATCTACTATGAATTTGGAGGTGGGGCCAGTGGCATTGGATAGATAAATTCATGGGCTTTCCAACGGTATAAAGTTTGCTAAATTTGGTTTGGCAGATTTCAAACTATTCAAATTTTACTAAACCATCAGCAGGGCAGTTTGAATAAAGATTAAATCCAATTTTGAATTGATGGGCTAGGCGGGAAGCGTTACTGGGCCAAAACGAAATTAAAACCCACTTCGCAGCCCAACAAGCAACCGGTGCGGGTGGGCTGCCCTGACGAGGTGGGGGCCACCCGTCAGTGGCTCTTTAAACGCCGAAGCGGTACGCGAAATAAAAGCCGTTGGATTAGAATGAGATCCGACGGCGTGTGAACGTCGTCGTCTCCGACGAGCGGCGAGCTCCCTGGCGGCGAGCCTAGGGGGTCGGAGGGCGTACCAGGCCGTTGCAGGTGGCTGGCAGTATGCGCGGAGAAGAGGAAGTAGATGGGGAAGAGCGTGGTGCAGCGGCGGCGCTCGGGGAGGCTCCAATCGACGCAGAGCTTCCGCGGGCTCCGGCGGACCTCAGCTTCCAATTGCTGCTGCTCCGGCGAGGTGGTGCTAAATTGATGTGGGGAGAGTGATCAGTGAAGGGAGGGGAGCGAAGTGTGTGAAGAAGTTGCAGGCCGAGGTGCTCTATTTATAGCGGGCGATGGTGGCCGTGAGGTGCTGCAAGGGCGCGTCGACGGCGTGGCCTCTCCGTCGATCGAAAGGGCAAGGCGAGGACGGCATCTTGTAGGCGTCGTCCTGGCAATGCTCGAGGACTAGCTAGCTCAGAGAAAGGGTGAAGGGATGGCTCGGGCGCGTGCGATGAGTGTGGCGGTACCCGCGGTACTTCGCCGGCGAGGACGACGGTGACAAGGCTTCTGCGCGTGCTTGAGCATGTCTAGCGGCTAGAGGGCGCAGAGGTGGTGCTCGTTCCAGGAGTAGGCTTTGCAGGGGAGGCTTAGGCTGCTCGAGCGCGTGGCGTCCTGGCGCGTCCAGAGCGCGCTCACCGCTTTGGCCGGCATGCTCTGGCATGGTTTTGGACGCGGGCGTTCTGGCCAATGTCGTGCATTGGCGATCGAGTGAGCGGTACTGGCGTGATCCTTGTGCTTCAGAGATGCTCGAAGACAAGAAGAAAAGTTGAGAGGGAGGCCAGAGAGAGGGATGCCCAAAGGTGGCCGGGGTACATGACATGGCATTGTTTTAGGGTTTCTCTTCCCCCTCCTCTCACTTTAATCGACCAGGGCAAGTACTGGGATGATGCAGGGGTTGTAGGAGAGTGTAATGATCAAAGGTTAAAGGGGTTTAGTGAAGAAACCAGAGGATAATAGAGTGTAGCTAAAAATTGGATTAATGCCTGCCAAGTGTTCGATCATATGGCCGCATGAAGTTTTTATTTGAATTTTGAAATTCTTTTTGGTGAATCTTATTTATATAATTAAAGTGAAGTATTGGTGGTGGTGGCACTCAATTTGGAGTTGTTTTGCAAAATATCAAAAGTGACATAATCTTCACTTTATTTCAGCATCCCTACTTGTCACTTTTATTCTGGTCAACCTAGTCAACTCTAGCCATGGTGGTCAACATCAAAGTTACTCACCTTGACATGGTCTTGGATGACATGGCTTTGGTTGACCAAGTTTAGTTCAAGAAATGAGAAAACCAGAGGGGTAAAGTAGTGAAGAAAATATTTTTGTGACAAGTGACCATTATCATATGTATGTGAGAATTTTGATTTCCTTGTGTTTGATTCTTGATCCAATGATGCAATTGTGTTAGTTTATCATATTGAAGTATTCTACAAGCAAGGGAGCAAGCAATTTTGGCCTTGGTTGAGGATTTGCAATTTGGCATATTGTGTATGTAAGTGAAAAATGGGTTTTTCCCATTTTCTTCAATTCCCCTCAAATTAGGGTTTGATGATCTTGGTTAGGGTTCACATAGCCATAGTTAAACATACTAACACTCATCATGGCAATTGCACAAACGAATTTCACTCAAATGCATGAATCTATATGTGGCACTATATGCATAGAAAAAGTTTTTGTTAATTGCAAATTTTGGGTTTGGGGAAATTGTCTTTCTTGTTTATTATTGTTGAAACTTGGGATGTTACAAACCCTTCCCCCTTACAAAAGATCTCGTCCAGAGATCTGCGAGAAAACTAGGTACTAAAGAGATCTGGGTACTCAGTCCTCATAAAGTCTTCTCTCTCCCAAGTGGCTTCTTCTTCGGTGTGATTACTCCATTGGATCTTCAGAAACTTGATACTTCGGGTACGGGTGGTTCTGAAAGCTTCTTCCAGGATGCGAATAGGTACTTCGCGGTATGTCAGATCTGAGTTGATATCCACAGCTCGATGGTCGATGTTCTTGAAAACCTCGGTCTTCTCAGGTACCTCTAAACACTTCCGGAGTAGCGAGATGTGAAACACATTGTGCACCGCTGACATTTCTTCCGGTAACTCCAGCTGATACGATACTTCTCCTCGGCGGCTCAGGACCTTGAAAGGTCCGACGTATCGGGGTGCGAGCTTTCCTCTAAGCTGGAATCTCTGCATTCCTTTAAGAGGGGACACTTTGAGATATACGAAATCTCCGATCTCGAAGGTCATCTCTCGGCGTCTTTTGTCGGCGTAGCTCTTCTGTCTTGATTGGGCTGTCCTGAGATACTCGCGGATCTTGTGAACCTTCTCTTCGGCTTCTCGGAGAATATCTGGTCCAAAGACTTGACTCTCTCCTACTTCCGACCAATTCAGAGGGGTACGTCACTTCCTTCCGTACAGTGCTTCAAAGGGGGCCATCTGCAAGCTGGCTTGGTAGCTGTTGTTGTACAAGAATTCTGCGTACGGCAAGCAGTCTTCCCACTTAGATCCATACTCTAGCACACATGCTCTTGATGACGCGTAAAGCACACGCTCGTTGGGAACCCCAAGTGGAAGGTGTGATGCGTACAGCAGCAAGTTTCCCTCAGTAAGAAACCAAGGTTTATCGAACCAGTAGGAGTCAAGAAGCACGTTGAAGGTTGATGGCGGCGGGATGTAGTGCGGCGCAACACCAGGGATTCCGGCGCCAACGTGGAACCTGCACAACACAACCAAAGTACTTTGCCCCAATGAAACAGTGAGGTTGTCAATCTCACCGGCTTGCTGTAACAAAGGATTAACCGTATTGTGTGGAAGATGATTGTTTGTAGAAAATAGTAGAACAAGTATTGCAGTAGATTGTATTACAGTAAAGAGAATTGGACCGGGGTCCACAGTTCACTAGAGGTGTCTCTCCCATAAGACGAACAGCATGTTGGGTGAACAAATTACAGTTGGGCAATTGACAAATAAAGAGAGCATGACCATGCACATACATATCATGATGAGTATAGTGAGATTTAATTGGGCATTACGACAAAGTACATAGACCGCCATCCAACTGCATCTATGCCTAAAAAGTCCACCTTCAGGTTATCATCCGAACCCTCCAAAGATTAAGTTGCTAACAACAGACAATTGCATTAAGTATTGCGCGTAATGTAACTAGTGACTACATCCTTGAACATAGCACTAATGTTTTATCCCTAGTGGCAACAGCACATCCATAACCTTAGAGGTTCTTGTCACCCCTCCAGATTCACGGAGACATGAACCCACTATCGAGCATAAATACTCCCTCTTGGAGTTACTAGCATCAACTTGGCCAGAGCATCTACTAATAACGGAGAGCATACAAGATCATAAACAACACATAGATATAACTTTGATAATCAACATAACAAGTATTCTCTATTCATCGGATCCCAACAAACGCAACATATAGAATTACAGATAGATGATCTTGATCATGTTAGGCAGCTCACAAGATCCGACAATGATAGCACAATGGGGAGAAGACAACCATCTAGCTACTGCTATGGACCCATAGTCCAGGGGTAGACTACTCACACATCACACCGGAGGCGACCATGGCGGCGTAGAGTCCTCCGGGAGATGATTCCCCTCTCCGGCAGGGTGCCGGAGGCGATCTCTGGATCCCCGAGATGGGATCGGCGTTGGCGGCGTCTCCGGAAGGTTTTCCGTATCGTGGCTCTCGGTGCGGGGGTTTCATCACGGAGGCTTTAAGTAGGCGGAAGGGCAAGTCGAGGGGGCACGGGGCCCAGACCACAGGCCGGCGCGGCCGGGGGGTGGGCCGCGCCGCCCTAGGGTTTGGGCGCCCTGTGGCCCCACTTCGCTTCGTCTTCGGACTTACTGGAAGCTTCGTGGAAAAATAGGCCCCCTGGGCTTTGATTTCGTCCAATTCCGAGAATATTTCCTTACTAGGATTTCTGAAACCAAAAACAGCAGAAACAGCAAGAATCGGCACTTCGGCATCTTGTTAATAGGTTAGTTCCAGAAAATGCACGAATATGACATAAAGTGTGCATAAAACATGTAGATAACATCAATAATGTGGCATGGAACATAAGAAATTATCGATACGTCGGAGACGTATCAGCATCCCCAAGCTTAGTTCTGCTCGTCCCAGCGGTAAAACGATAACACAGATAATTTCTGGAGTGACATGCCATCATAATCTTGATCATACTATTTGTAAAGCATATGTAGTGAATGCAGCGATCAAAACAATGTATATGACATGAGTAAACAAGTGAATCATAAAGCAAAGACTTTTTATGAATAGCACTTCAAGACAAGCATCAATAAGTCTTGCATAAGAGTTAACTCATAAAGCAATAATTCAAAGTAAAGGCATTGAAGCAACACAAAAGAAGATTAAGTTTCAGCGGTTGCTTTCAACTTGTAACATATATATCTCATGGATATTGTCAACATAGAGTAATATAATAAGTGCAATAAGCAAGTATGTAGGAATCAATGCACAGTTCACACAAGTGTTTGCTTCTTAAGGTGGAGAGAAATAGGTGAACTGACTCAACATTGAAAGTAAAAGAATGGTCCTCCATAGAGGAAAAGCATCGATTGCTATATTTGTGCTAGAGCTTTGATTTTGAAAACATGAAACAATTTTGTCAACGGTAGTAATAAAGCATATGCATCATGTAAATTATATCTTATAAGTTGCAAGCCTCATGCATAGTGTACTAATAGTGCCCGCACCTTGTCCTAATTAGCTTGGACTACCGGATCATCACAATGCACATGTTTTGACCAAGTGTCACAAAGGGGTACCTCTATATGCACTTTGTACAAAGGTCTAAGGAGAAAGCTCGCATTTGATTTCTCGCTATTGATTATTCTTCAACTTAGACATCCATACCGGGACAACATAGACAACAGATAATGGACTCCTCTTTTATGCATAAGCATGTAACAACAATTAATAATTTTCTCATTTGAGATTTGAGGATATATGTCCAAAACTGAAACTTCCACCATGGATCATGGCTTTAGTTAGCGGCCCAATGTTCTTCTCTAACAATATGCATGCTTAATCATAAGGTGGTAGATCTCTCTTACTTCAGACAAGACGAACATGCATAGCAACTCACATGAAATTCAACAAAGAGTAGTTGATGGCGTCCCCAGTGAACATGGTTATCGCACAACAAGCAACTTAATAAGAGATAAAGTGCATAATTACATATTCAATACCACAATAGTTTTTAAGCTATTTGTCCCATGAGCTATATATTGCAAAGGTGAATGATGGAATTTTAAAGGTAGCACTCAAGCAATTTACTTTGGAATGGCGGAAAATACCATGTAGTAGGTAGGTATGGTGGACACAAATGGCATAGTGGTTGGCTCAAGTATTTTGGATGCATGAGAAGTATTCCCTCTCGATACAAGGTTTAGGCTAGCAAGGCTTATTTGAAACAAACACAAGGATGAACCGGTGCAGCAAAACTCACATAAAAGACATATTGAAAACATTATAAGACTCTACATCGTCTTCCTTGTTGTTCAAACTCAATACTAGAAATTATCTAGACCTTAGAGAAACCAAATATGCAAACCAAATTTTAGCATGCTCTATGTATTTCTTCATTAATGGGTGCAAAGCATATGATGCAAGAGCTTAATCATGAGCACAAAAATTGCCAAGTATCACATTACCCAAGACATTTATAGCAATTACTACATGTATCATTTTCAAATTCCAACCATATAACAATTTAACGAAGGAGAAACTTCGCCATGAATACTATGAGTAGAAACCAAGGACATACTTGTCCATATGCTACAGCGGAGCGTGTCTCTCTCCCATAAAGTGAATGCTAGGATCCATTTTATTCAAACAAAACAAAAAACAAAAACAAACCGACGCTCCAAGAAAAAGCACATAAGATGTGATGGAATAAAAATATAGTTTCAGGGGAGGAACCTGATAATGTTGTCGATGAAGAAGGGGATGCCTTGGGCATCCCCAAGCTTAGACGCTTGAGTCTTCTTGATATATGCAGGGGTGAACCACCGGGGCATCCCCAAGCTTAGAGCTTTCACTCTCCTTGATCATGTTGCATCATACTCCTCTCTTGATCCTTGAAAACTTCCTCCACACCAAACTTAGAACAACTCATTAGAGGGTTAGTGCACAATAAAAATTGACATATTCAGAGGTGACACAATCATTCTTAACACTTCTGGACATTGCATAATGCTACTGGACATTAGTGGATCAAAGAAATTCATCCAACATAGCAAAAGAGGCAATGCGAAATAAAAGGCAGAATCTGTCGAAACAGAACAGTTCGTATTGACGAATTTTAAAATGGCACCAGACTTGCTCAAATGAAAATTCTCAAATTGAATGAAAGTTGCGTACATATCTGAGGATCATGCACGTAAATTGGCTTAATTTTCTGAGCTACCTACAGGGCGGTGGACCCAGATTCGTGACAGCAAAGAAATCTGGAACTGCGCAGTAATCCAAATCTAGTACTTACTTTACTATCAAAGACTTTACTTGGCACAACAAAACACAAAACTAAGATAAGGAGAGGTTGCTACAGTAGTAAACAACTTCCAAGACACAAAATAAAAACAAAGTACTGTAGCAAAATAACACATGGGTTATCTCCCAAGAAGTTCTTTCTTTATAGCCATTAAGATGGGCTCAGCAGTTTTAATGATGCACTCGCAAGAAATAGTATTTGAAGCAAAAGAGAGCATCAAGAAGCAAATCCAAAACACATTTAAGTCTAACATGCTTCCTATGAAAAGGAACCTTGTACACAAATAAATTCATGAAGAGCAAAATAACAAGATCAGGAAGATAAAACAAGTGTAGCTTCAAAAATTTCAGCACATAGAGAGGCATTTTAGTAACATGAAAATTTCTACAACCATATTTTCCTCTCTCATAATAATTTTCAGAGGCATCATGAACAAAATCAACAATATAAGTATCACATAAAGCATTCTTATTCACATGCATAAAAGTATCATTACTCTCCACATAAGCATAATCAATTTTATTAGTTGTAGTGGGAGCAAATTCAACAAAGTAGCTATCATTATTATTCTCATTATCAAATATAGGAGGCATATTGTAATCAAATTTATCCTCCATAACAGGCGGTACTAAAAGACCAATATCATTATCATAAATAGGAGGCAAAGTATCATCAAAGTAAATTTTCTCCTCAATGCTTGGGGGAATAAAAAGATCATGAAAACCAGCTTCCCCAAGCTTAGAACTTTCTATATTATTATCAACAATGGTGTTCAAAGCGTTCATACTAATATTACTACCAGCACGCAAATAAGATTCCATAGGTTTTTTAATTTTCGCATCAAACAATCCATGTTTTAAATCAGGAAATAGAATAAGAAGATCATTCTTGTCCATTATGCCAAACTAGTGTAATAAAAACATGCATGATATTATAAAGTAAAACAAGTAACTAATTTTTTTTTGTATTTTGATTTAGTGCAGCAAACAAAGTAGTAAATAAAACTAAGCAAGACAAAAACAAAGTAAAGAGATTGAGAAGTGGAGACTCCCCTTGCAGCGTGTCTTGATCTCCCCGGCAACGGCGCCAGAAATTTAGCTTGATGACGCGTAAAGCACACGCTCGTTGGGAACCCCAAGTGGAAGGTGTGATGCGTACAGCAGCAAGTTTCCCTCAGTAAGAAACCAAGGTTTATCGAACCAGTAGGAGTCAAGAAGCACGTTGAAGGTTGATGGCGGCGGGATGTAGTGCGGCGCAACACCAGGGATTCCGGCGCCAACGTGGAACCTGCACAACACAACCAAAGTAGTTTGCCCCAACGAAACAGTGAGGTTGTCAATCTCACCGGCTTGCTGTAACAAAGGATTAACCGTATTGTGTGGAAGATGATTGTTTGCAGAAAACAGTAGAACAAGTATTGCAGTAGATTGTATTACAGTAAAGAGAATTGGACCGGGGTCCACAGTTCACTAGAGGTGTCTCTCCCATAAGACGAACAGCATGTTGGGTGAACAAATTACAGTTGGGCAATTGACAAATAAAGAGAGCATGACCATGCACATACATATCATGATGAGTATAGTGAGATTTAATTGGGCATTACGACAAAGTACATAGACCGCCATCCAACTGCATCTATGCCTAAAAAGTCCACCTTCAGGTTATCATCCGAACCCCCTCCAGTATTAAGTTGCTAACAACAGACAAATGCATTAAGTATTGCGCGTAATGTAACTAGTGACTACATCCTTGAACATAGCACTAATGTTTTATCCCTAGTGGCAACAGCACATCCATAACCTTAGAGGTTCTTGTCACCCCTCCAGATTCACGGAGACATGAACCCACTATCGAGCATAAATACTCCCTCTTGGAGTTACTAGCATCAACTTGGCCAGAGCATCTACTAATAACGGAGAGCATGCAAGATCATAAACAACACATAGATATAACTTTGATAATCAACATAACAAGTATTCTCTATTCATCGGATCCCAACAAACGCAACATATAGAATTACAGATAGATGATCTTGATCATGTTAGGCAGCTCACAAGATCCGACAATGATAGCACAATGGGGAGAAGACAACCATCTAGCTACTGCTATGGACCCATAGTCCAGGGGTAGACTACTCACACATCACACCGGAGGCGACCATGGCGGCGTAGAGTCCTCCGGGAGATGATTCCCCTCTCCGGCAGGGTGCCGGAGGCGATCTCCTGGATCCCCCGAGATGGGATCGGCGTTGGCGGCGTCTCTGGAAGGTTTTCCGTATCGTGGCTCTCGGTACTGGGGGTTTCGTCACGGAGGCTTTAAGTAGGCGGAAGGGCAAGTCAGGAGGGGGCACAGGGGCCCCAGACCACAGGCCGGCGCGGCCAGGGGGTGGGCCGCGCCGCCCTAGGGTTTGGGCGCCCTGTGGCCCCACTTCGTTTCGTCTTCGGACTTCTGGAAGCTTCGTGGAAAAATAGGCCCCTGGGCTTTGATTTCGTCCAATTCCGAGAATATTTCCTTACTAGGATTTCTGAAACCAAAAACAGCAGACTTGACAAGAATCGGCACTTCGGCATCTTGTTAATAGGTTAGTTCCAGAAAATGCACGAATATGACATAAAGTGTGCATAAAACATGTAGATAACATCAATAATGTGGCATGGAACATAAGAAATTATCGATACGTCGGAGACGTATCAGCTCTCAACATATCTTCTAGTATCTGGTTGACTCTTTCCATCTGTCCATCTGTCTGCGGGTGATAGGCTGTGCTGAAATTCAGACGAGTTCCGAGTCCTTCATGTACTTTCTGCCAGAATCTGGAGGTGAATTGGGATCCTCTGTCGGATACTATCGACTTCGGGGTTCCGTGCAGGCTGACTATCCTTGAGATATATAGCTCTGCGAGTCTCGGTCCTTGATAGGTGGTCTTGACGGGGATGAAGTGGGCGACTTTGGTCAGTCTGTCGACCACTACCCAGATGGAATCATTCCCTTTACTAGATTTGGGCAGTCCGGTGATGAAGTCCATTCCTACGGAATCCCACTTCCATTCGGGAATCTGTAGTGGTTGCAACAGTCCTGCGGGGCGTTGGTGTTCTGCTTTGACTCTTTGACAGATGTCACATTTGGCGATGTAGCTTCCAATTTCTCTCTTCATTCCACGCCACCAGAATTGTTCCTTCAAATCCTGGTACATCTTGGTTCCTCCGGGGTGAATGGAGTACAGGGTGTCGTGAGCTTCTTTCAGAATAACTTGCTTCAATTCTGAGTCTGACGGCACGCAAAGGCGCTTGTTATACCATAGCACTCCTTCTTCATCTATGGTGAATCCCGGTGCTTTTCCGGCGGCTATTTGGTTCTTGATTCCGTCAATGCTAGCATTTCCTTTCTGAGCTTCTTTGATCTGACTAATCAGGGTGGGTTGGAGTTCAATGCTAGCGAGGTATCCTTCGCTAACTAGTTCAAGCCTGAACTGTTCAAACTCTTCAAACAGGCTGGGTTGCTCAATTGCTAACATGGAGTTCAACTGACACGGCAGTCTACTCAGAGCATCTGCTACCACATTGGCCTTGCCGGGGTGATAGTGGATTTCCATGTCGTAATCCTTGATTAACTCTATCCATCTGCGCTGTCTCATATTCAGCTCCTTCTGCGTGAAGATATACTTCAGGCTCTTGTGATCCAAGTAAACCTCGCATCGATTACCCATGAGGTAATGACGCCACACTTTCAGTGCTAACACCACCGCTGCTAGCTCTAAGTCATGGGTTGGATAGTTCTGTTCATGCTGCTTCAGCTGTCTTGATATGTAAGATATCACTTTGCCTTCTTCCATCAGCACACATCCAAGACCAATCTTGGAGGCGTCACGGTACACATCAAAGGGCTTGGTAATGTCCGGCATAACCAGTATTGGGGCTGTCGTCAATCTTAGCTTGAGCTGTTGAAAGCTCTCTTCACACTTGTCGGTCCATTCGAACTTCCGGTCCTTCTTCAACAATTGAGTCATTGGTCTTGCTATGCTCGAGAATCCTTCAACGAATCGGCGGTAATATCCCGCCAATCCGAGAAATGCACGGACTTCTGTCTGAGTGGTTGGGGCTTTCCATTCTTCAACAGTCTTGATTTTTGCGGGGTCAACGGCAATTCCTCCGGCTGACAAGATATGACCCAAGAATCCTACTTCTTTCAACCAGAACTCACACTTGCTGAACTTGGCATACAACTGATGCTCCCGAAGGGTATCTAGGACCACTTCCAAATGTTGCTCATGTTCTTCTTCGGACTTGGAGTATATGAGGATGTCGTCGATGAAGACAACGACAAACTTGTCTAGGAAGTTCATAAAGATCTTATTCATGAGATTCATGAAGTAAGCGGGGGCATTGGTCAATCCAAATGACATGACATTGTACTCGTACAATCCATATCTGGTGGTAAAGGCAGTTTTGGGGATATCGGTGGCACGAATCTTCAGCTGATGGTATCCTGTCCGCAGATCAATCTTCGAGAATACTTGGGCTCCGGTCAGCTGGTCAAACAGATCTTCTATCTTGGGCAACGGATACTTGTTCTTAATGGTGACATCGTTGAGCTTACGGTAGTCCGTAACCAAACGAGTGGCACCGTCCTTCTTATCCACAAACAAAACTGGCGATCTCCAAGGTGACGCACTTGGTTGAATCAGACCTTTGAATAGCATATCATCTAGTTGCTTCTTCAGTTCCACTAACTCTGCCGGGTTCATGCTGTAGGCTCTCTGGGCTATAGGTCCGGTTCCGGGGATTAGCTCGATGATAAACTCGATATCCCGATCTGGGGGCATACCGGGTAGATCATCCGGGAACACATCAGGATATCGACAAACGACCCTGATCTGATCCAAGGTGGGTTTGGCTAGGCTTTGGTTACAAGTAAATTTTCGGGGCATCCTTTCAGATATGTGTTCGACTATTATTCCGGTGCTACTAGTCATGGTGATGGCCTTCTTGGCACAATCAATCAGTCCATGATGTTTCGCCATCCAGTCCATTCCCAGGACTACTTCCAAACCTTTGGCTCCCAGAACAATCAAATTTGCATAGAATTCTATTTCATGTATTCTGATTGGCTCATCTTTGCAAATTTTTCTAGCTTTAGTGGTTGATCCAGGTATTTGAACTATCATGACATGCTTCAAACTGATGGGTTGAATCTTACTAGTGCATGCAAAATCTTCGGTAATGAATGAATGCGATGCTCCAGAATCAAACAGCACTCTTGCAGGTATTGAGTTAACAGAGAACATACCCAGCACAACGTCTGGGGCTTCCTGAGCTTCTTCTGCATTCATGTGGTAGAGGCGGCCGTTGCGGTTGTTCGGGTTGTTGGGGGCGAACTTCTTGTTGGTGGTGACACGACGCTGCTGCTGCGCAGGGCCTGAGGTGTTGGCGGCAGTCTTGGCGAGCTTCTTGGGGCACTCATAGGAGAAGTGCCCAGCCACTCCGCACTCGTAGCAGTTGTAGGTGGACTTGTCCTTGGGGGTGATGGGAACAGCATTGCTCCCAGTCCTTGGAGCGGTGTTGGAGTTGTTGTTGGGGGCGCGAGGTGGAGCGCGGTTGAAGTTGTTGTGGTTGTTGTTGTTGTTGTAGTTGTGGTGGCCTCCTGGCCTGGGGTTTCCTCCACTCCGGTTTTGATAACTCGGACGTGGATTCTGCATCGGGGGCTTGTTGTTTCTTGGGGCGAACCCTCCACTTGAGCTGGGGCGATACTTGTGGTTGTTGCTGGGCCCACTCTGGTTCATCATACGGCGCTTGCGGTTCTCATTGGCTTGGTGTATCTTCCCCTCCATCTGAATGGCGGAGTCAACGAGGGCTTCTAAGTCAGCAAAGGGGATATTGATCAGCACAGTCTGCATCTCATCATGCAGTCCATTCAGAAACCTCTCCTTCCTTTTCTCGACGGTGTCCGTCTCATCCGGGGCGTACCTTGACAAAGTGAGGAACTTGTCGCGGTATTCCACCACGGTCATTCTGCCTTGCTTCAGTTCCCTGAACTCATCCCTCATCTTCTTAATCAAACCCGGGGGTACGTGATACTTGCTAAACTTGAGTTTGAAGTCCTCCCAAGTCATCATGTGCCCCGCATTTAATGCGCGGGTACTTGTCCACCAGGCACGTGCAGGTCCAGCCAGATAGTGGGTGGCGAACAACACCTTCTCGTTGTCCTCCACTCCGGCAACCTCGAGGTTGTTCTCCATAGTTTGGAGCCAATCATCGGCATCGAGGGGTTCCTCGGTCTTGCTGAACACAGGTGGGTTGGTGTTTTGGAAGTTTTTCAGCTTCGACCCTGGGTGGTCATGGTTTCCGTGGCCTTGATTGCCCTGAGCAAGCTGTTGAAGTGCAGCTAGGTTGGCTTGACGGTCAACTCTCTCAGCTTCTCTTTCTGCCATCATCTGTTGCAGCATTTGCATCATTGCGGCTTCGCTGCGAGTTGGGGGTGCCATCTGAACAGTGATAGGGATCATGAGATGAGAGGGAAATTTCTATGGCTCATTTTGGGATAAAATTTCACACAACTTAAAACTTGATTCATAATAATAATATTACACACACACAAACATAGTCATGGAGGTAGCAAATATTACAAGCCAAATGTTCCGGAGGGTTTTAAGAACCCTTTCAACAAACTACGATACATGGGGCGGGTACAAAGGACCGATACATAACACGGGACGCAAGTGCTCAGACGGGACTACTCGCCATCGACGTTGATAGGGTAGACATTGTCTACCCCGGCAGCAAGGTGCTCGTGGCCATCCTCGTAAGGGTGGAACTCCAGGTCGTCGTCTTCCTCCTCCTCGTAGTCGTCGTCGTTGCTGACGTAGGAGTAGCCGTCCCCCTGGATATTCTCCCCTTCACCTTCGCCTTCCAGCTCCTGGATCTGCTCAGCTTGAGTGGCGATGGTCGCCTTCAGAGCGGCGATCCTGGCCTTGAGGCGGTTGATGGCGTGATCCTTCTTCTGGTTGGCACGGCGGAGTGCCCTGCGTTCTCCGGCGATCACCCTGATGGTGTCGGCTTGCTGCGCCAACTGGATGTGAGTGTGGTTGGCGTATTCGTGGGAGTTGTCGAGGTCGATGCGGGTCTCACTCAACATGAAGTCAAGGTGATCCACATGGTGGCGAAGTTGCGGGTGCGACGGCAGGTTCATTGGCACTCCGAGGGAGTTGTGCCTTGCATAGTGCACAAAACGGCTATCCTCGAAGTCCATGAAGTTTTGCCCACACAGACGTGCGAGTCCTTCCTGAAGTCCCCTTGCGAGACCATCCGCCCAGTTGTTCTCCCGGAAGGAGAACTGGATCCTTGCGCTCATTGGGAGCGTGAACCTTCCACGAAGATCCACCATGATCACCCACTGGAGTTGACCACCGGGCTGGTCATTGAGCATTCCGCCAAAGACTTCCGGTGGTGGGCGCCCGAGGAACTCTGAGAGGGAGAAGAGGTCCCTCTCAAAGATGATCTCTCCACCGTTCCCCAACTGATAGAACTCAGTCTGGAGAAAGGGCTGCGCATCCACGACGTGATCCATCTGTAGAGAGATTAGATGATTAAGTTAGAGAAGTGCAAGTGTTCCAAATTTTAATTCACTTATAAGAAGGGCATGAATTTAAATTTTGTAATAGACTCTTCAAGGTAAGAAAGTGAATAAGGTTTTCATAACTAGTCAAATCATGGAATTTGAAACTAAGTTTTTGAGCGTCCATTCTAACTAGGGTCTCCTAAGGTCAAACAATGGCTCTGATACCAACTTGTCAACACCCGGATTTTTAAGTCCAGATGCCTATTATGCCGTACATCGCAATCCCAGGAATAATGTTTTTGCGAGACATAATAGTAAGTAGCATAGAGTCATCATTTATTACAACACATATTGTCTTACAACCATAGATCACATGATCCAATATTACACGAATATATTGTTCAACATCACAAATAGTAGCGGAAGCGAAGTAGTAGTGGACTATCTATTCCACAGGCAACGCTTGACGTTAGAAGACGATCCTAGTTATCGTAGACGTCCTGTTGTCCGTCATCCTGATACTGGTGCTCTCCTTCATAGTCTGGCATTTGAATAGCCAGGGCAAAGCCATGAGTACTTTTAAAGTACTCGCAAACTAACTCTATGATAAATACTCATTAAGTGTAACAAGGGGGTGCTAAGCTCTAGGTTTATTTGCATAAAGCCAAGTTTTAATTTGATAAACATTTAGCAAAGCCTTATCATGTGCTAGACTAACTCAAGTGGGAACATTAGTGTCATTCCCACAACTCATTATGGTTCACCATAATATCACCTTTCAATTCACCATTCATTTCTAGGATCAAAACATTTTAATGATAACGGTAATAGTATGGCCTTTCCAATCGTCCGTAACCGTGGACACGGCTATTCGAATAGGTTTAACACTCTGCAGAGGTTGTACTCTTATGCCACAACTTTTGATTACATCCGTCGAGGGTAACCCCGAATCATCGTAACATAGTACGCGGATCATCAACCGTAACCTTTCACTTATATATGCTAGTATGAGCACCTCTCCCCATGAGCTTGGCCTCCCGGTGGAAACCGCAGTCAACCCGGGAACTGCACAGGGCTTGGGCCGTACATTCACCTCATTTCAACATCAATCCACACATGACGGAGGCAGCCGCAGCATAACCCCTATGATGTTTGTTCAGAGGGAACCCATACTAAAATACACAAGTTTCTAGTTAAGCCCTACCCATAATCAGGTATTGTGGGGGTACTTGTATAATTGGAAGGGTATCGCATTCAAACCCAATTATCAATTTTATCAAAAATCACCATCTTCTCTTGTTCACATCCACCTCCACTTTACTTTTTTTCAAAGTCATTTCACTTCACCATGTTCCCATCTAGAGTAGTCAATTTTAATTGATTAGCACTAGCAACTATTTGAGGGGTGCTATCTAGCTTTGAGGTGTGCTAACCTATTCCAAGTATTGTTCTACTCTAGACCAAGTGAATCATAAATCAAAAAGTACTTTGAAATAAATAAGCAAAAGTAAATGTAAGTAAAAACATGGGATAGGTAATACATAAAAGTAAAGTGTGATGGTGCCTTTGCTCTTGTAGAGCTAAGCGCTTGTGTTTAGCAAGGGTTAGCTTGCCTTGAGCTGGGTAGTTATCGAAGTTCTCTTCTTCTTCCTGAGAGTAGCCCTCCTCCTCCTGGTATTCCTCGTTACTAGCGTCTATATACGAATACGAGGTATAAATACTAAACCAAGCTCACATACTAAACTAGAAACACTCAAAAGAGTTCACACACTAGTCCTATTATCAATCAAACATGGCATGGTGGATTATTTGATTTGCCTTTATTTGAAAGAAAATAATTTCCTCTCATTATTCCTATTTCTTAAATTTGGTATGTAGATCCTTAAAAGAATTCATTTCTTCTCATTACTTCTTATTAAGATTTAATCTCTTCATATAATAATAAGGTATGAAATATAGGTTGACTCAAAGTCAACATTTCATATCTACTATATGTGAGTATAAATTAATTGAAGTGCTACACTTCACATAGTTTTAAAACTTAACATTTGATGAATTAAAATCTCTAAGTAAAAATTCTCAAGGGTTCATTAGACTAAGTCAATCCCCCTGGTTATTAGTACTTAGGATCAAAATTTAAATGAGAGGTAGCTCTCATATTAGTGTTGAGTTTGAATTCCAATTTCAATTGCTCTAGAATTGACTACATAGTCATTTTATTTGATCTAGTCCATGATCATACAAACAACATGTCTATATTATTGCATAATCAATTAGAGGACATCATTTGTGATTTATTAGAGTTGGAATCAATTCAAAATCTATTCTGGTTAAATTTTAAATAAAGTTTGAATGTTCTAAAGTCCCTGTCTTGTCTTTTTTATCAAATTAAATCTACTATGAATTTGGAGGTGGGGCCAGTGGCATTGGATAGATAAATTCATGGGCTTTCCAACGGTATAAAGTTTGCTAAATTTGGTTTGGCAGATTTCAAACTATTCAAATTTTACTAAACCATCAGCAGGGCAGTTTGAATAAAGATTAAATCCAATTTTGAATTGATGGGCTAGGCGGGAAGCGTTACTGGGCCGAAACGAAATTAAAACCCACTTCGCAGCCCAACAAGCAACCGGTGCGGGTGGGCTGCCCTGACGAGGTGGGGGCCACCCGTCAGTGGCTCTTTAAACGCCGAAGCGGTACGCGAAATAAAAGCCGTTGGATTAGAATGAGATCCGACGGCGTGTGAACGTCGTCGTCTCCGACGAGCGGCGAGCTCCCTGGCGGCGAGCCTAGGGGGTCAGAGGGCGTACCAGGCCATTGCAGGTGGCTGGCAGTATGCGCGGAGAAGAGGAAGTAGATGGGGAAGAGCGTGGTGCAGCGGCGGCGCTCGGGGAGGCTCCAATCGACGCAGAGCTTCCGCGGGCTCCGGCGGACCTCAGCTTCCAATTGCTGCTGCTCCGGCGAGGTGGTGCTAAATTGAGGTGGGGAGAGTGATCAGTGAAGGGAGGGGAGCGAAGTGTGTGAAGAAGTTGCAGGCCGAGGTGCTCTATTTATAGCGGGCGATGGTGGCCGTGAGGTGCTGCAAGGGCGCGTCGACGGCGTGGCCTCTCCATCGATCGAAAGGGCAAGGCGAGGATGGCATCTTGTAGGCGTCGTCCTGGCGATGCTCGAGGACTAGCTAGCTCAGAGAAAGGGTGAAGGGATGGCTCGGGCGCGTGCGATGAGTGTGGCGGTACCCGCGGTACTTCGCCGGCGAGGACGACGGTGACAAGGCTTCTGCGCGTGCTTGAGCATGTCTAGCGGCTAGAGGGCGCAGAGGTGGTGCTCGTTCCAGGAGTAGGCTTTGCAGGGGAGGCTTAGGCTGCTCGAGCGCGTGGCGTCCTGGCGCGTCCAGAGCGCGCTCACCGCTTTGGCCGGCATGCTCTGGCATGGTTTTGGACGCGGGCGTTCTGGCCAATGCCGTGCGTTGGCGATCGAGTGAGCGGTACTGGCGTGATCCTTGTGCTTCAGAGATGCTCGAAGACAAGAAGAAAAGTTGAGAGGGAGGCCAGAGAGAGGGATGCCCAAAGGTGGCCGGGGTACATGACATGGCATTGTTTTAGGGTTTCTCTTCCCCCTCCTCTCACTTTAATCGACCAGGGTAAGTACTGGGATGATGCAGGGGTTGTAGGAGAGTGTAATGATCAAAGGTTAAAGGGGTTTAGTGATGAAACCAGAGGATAATAGAGTGTAGCTAAAAATTGGATTAATGCCTGCCAAGTGTTCGATCATATGGCCGCATGAAGTTTTTATTTGAATTTTGAAATTCTTTTTGGTGAATCTTATTTATATAATTAAAGTGAAGTATTGGTGGTGGTGGCACTCAATTTGGAGTTGTTTTGCAAAATATCAAAAGTGACATAATCTTCACTTTATTTCAGCATCCCTACTTGTCACTTTTATTCTGGTCAACCTAGTCAACTCTAGCCATGGTGGTCAACATCAAAGTTACTCACCTTGACATGGTCTTGGATGACATGGCTTTGGTTGACCAAGTTTAGTTCAAGAAATGAGAAAACCAGAGGGGTAAAGTAGTGAAGAAAATATTTTTGTGACAAGTGACCATTATCATATGTATGTGAGAATTTTGATTTCCTTGTGTTTGATTCTTGATCCAATGATGCAATTGTGTTAGTTTATCATATTGAAGTATTCTACAAGCAAGGGAGCAAGCAATTTTTGCCTTGGTTGAGGATTTGCAATTTGGCATATTGTGTATGTAAGTGAAAAATGGGTTTTTCCCATTTTCTTCAATTCCCCTCAAATTAGGGTTTGATGATCTTGGTTAGGGTTCACATAGCCATAGTTAAACATACTAACACTCATCATGGCAATTGCACAAACGAATTTCACTCAAATGCATGAATCTATATGTGGCACTATATGCATAGAAAAAGTTTTTGTTAATTGCAAATTTTGGGTTTGGGGAAATTGTCTTTCTTGTTTATTATTGTTGAAACTTGGGATGTTACAATGAGTGAGTAGTTCACCCCTGGACTATGGATCCATAGCAGTAGCTAGATGGTTGTCTTCTCCTCATTGTGCTTCATTGTTGGATCTTGTGAGCTGCCTAACATGATCAAGATCATCTATCTGTAATACTATATGTTGTGTTTGTCGGGATCCGATGGATAGAGAATACTATGTTATGTTAATTATCAAGTTATTACCTATGTGTTGTTTATGATCTTGCATGCTCTCTGTTATTAGTAGAGGCTCTGGCCAAGTTTTTGCTCTTAACTCCAAGAGGGAGTATTTATGCTCGATAGTGGGTTCATGCCTCCATTGAATCTGGGACAGTGACAGAAAGTTCTAAGGTTGTGGATGTGATGTTGCTACTAGGGATAAAACATTGATGCTATGTCTAAGGATGTAGTTATTGATTACATTACGCACCATGCTTAATGCAATTGTCTGTTGTTTTGCAACTTAATACTGGAAGGGGTTCGGATGATAACCTGAAGGTGGACTTTTTAGGCATAGATGCATGCTGGATAGCGGTCTATGTACTTTGTCATAATGCCCAATTAAATCTCACTATATTTATCATGACATGTATGTGCATTGTTATGCCCTCTCTATTTGTCAATTGCCCGACTGTAATTTGTTCACCCAACATGCTTTTATCTTATGGGAGAGACACCTCTAGTGAACTGTGGACCCCGGTCCTATTCTTTACATCGCATACAATCTACTGCAATACTTGTTTTACTGTTTTCTGCAAACAATCATCTTCCACACAATACGGTTAATCCTTTGATACAGCAAGCCGGTGAGATTGACAACCTCACTGTTTCGTTGGGGCAAAGTACTTTGGTTGTGTTGTGCAGGTTCCACGTTGGCGCCAGAATCTCTAGTGTTGCGCCGCACTACATCCCGCCGCCATCAACCTTCAACGTGCTTCTTGACTCCTACTGGTTCGATTAAACCTTGGTTTCTTACTGAGGGAAACTTGCCGCTGTGCGCATCACACCTTCCTCTTGGGGTTCCCAACGGACGTGTCAACTACACGCATCAAGCAAATTTCTGGCGCCGTTGCCGGGGAGATCAAGACACGCTGCAAGGGGAGTTTCCACTTCCCAATCTCTTTACTTTGTTTTTGTCTTGCTTTATTTTATTTACTACTTTGTTTGCTGCATTATGTCAAAACACAAAAAAAAATTAGTTGCTAGCTTTACTTTATTTACTGTCTTGCACTCTATATCAAAAACACAAAAAAATTAGTTACTTGCATTTACTTTATCTAGTTTGCTTTATTTACTACTGCTAAAATGGCCACCCCTGAAAATACTAAGTTGTGTGATTTCACAACCACAAATAATAATGATTTCTTATGCACACCTATTGCTCCACCTGCTACTACAGCAGAATTCTTTGAAATTAAACCTGCTTTACTGAATCTTGTTATGCGAGAGCAATTTTCTGGTGTTAGTTCTGATGATGCTGCTGCCCATCTTAATAATTTTGTTGAACTATGTGAAATGCAAAAATATAAAGATGTAGATGGTGACATTATAAAATTAAAATTGTTTCCTTTCTCATTAAGAGGAAGAGCTAAAGATTGGTTGCTATCTCTGCCTAAGAATAGTATTGATTCCTGGACTAAATGCAAGGATGCTTTTATTGGTAGATATTATCCCCCTGCTAAAATTATATCTTTGAGAAGTAGCATAATGAATTTTAAACAATTGGATACTGAACATGTTGCACAAGCATGGGAAAGAATGAAATCTTTGGTTAAAAATTGCCCAACCCATGGACTGACTACTTGGATGATCATCCAAACCTTCTATGCAGGACTAAATTTTTATTTGCGGAATTTATTGGATTCAGCTGCTGGAGGTACCTTTATGTCCATCACTCTTGGTGAAGCAACAAAGCTCCTTGATAATATGATGATTAATTACTCTGAATGGCACACGGAAAGAGCTCCACAAGGTAAGAAGGTAAATTCTGTTGAAGAATCCTCTTCCTTGAATGATAAGATTGATGCTATTATGTCTATGCTTGTGAATGATAGGACTAATGTTGATCCTAATAATGTTCCGTTAGCTTCATTGGTTGCCCAAGAAGAACATGTTGATGTAAACTTCAACAACAATGCTTATCGGAACAATTCTAGTAATAACTATAGGCCATATCCTTATAATAATGGTAACGGTTATGCTAATTCTTATGGGAATTCTTACAATAATAATAGGAACACACCCCCTGGACTTGAAGCTATGCTTAAAGAATTTATTAGTACACAAACTGCCTTTAACAAATCTCAATAAAATTGATATTCTCGCTTCTAAGGTTGATAGTCTTGTCTCTGATGTTGATCTTTTGAAATCGAAAGTTATGCCTAATAGGGATATTGAAAATAAAATTGTTACTACAGCAAATGCCATCCAAGTTAGAATTAATGAGAATATAAGATTAATGGCTGAATTGTGTGCTAGGTGGGATAGAGAAGAAAATGAAAAACTAGCTAAAGAGAAAAATGTAGCTAAAGTTTGGACTATTACCACCACAAGTAATGTTGATTCTTCACATGTTGCTGCACCTCCTACTATTAATGGTAAAATAATTGGTGTTGGAAATGTTTCTACTCCTAGTGCAAAGCGTACAAAACTGCCTGAAATTGCTAAAACTGCTGAAATTGCTTGTGATAAAACTGCTGAAATTTTTTCCAACCTTGGGGATGATGATCCCATTGCTGTAGCCCATAATGATTTAGATTTTGATGATTGCCACATCTCTGAAGTTATAAAGTTCTTACAAAAACTTGCTAAGAGTCCCAATGCTAGCGCTGTAAACTTGGCTTTCACAAAACATATTACAAATGCTCTCATAAAAGCTAGAGAAGAGAAACTAAAACTTGAAACTTCTATTCCTAGAAAGCTAGAGGATGGTTGGGAACCCATCATTAAAATGAGGGTCAATGATTTTGATTGTAATGCTTTATGTGATCTTGGTGCAAGTATTTCTGTTATGCCTAAGAAAGTCTATGATATGCTTGACTTGCCACCATTGAAAAATTGTTATTTGGATGTTAATCTCGCTGATAATGCTAAAAAGAAACCTTTGGGGAGAGTTGATAATGTTCATATTATGGTTAACAATAACCTTGTCCCCGTTGATTTTGTTGTCTTGGATATTGAATGCAATGCATCTTGCCCCATTGTATTGGGAAGACCTTTTATTTGAACCGTTGGTGCTACTATTGATATGAAGGAAGGTAATATAAAATATCAATTTCCTCTCAAGAAAGGTATGGAACACTTCCCTAGAAAGAGAATGAAGTTACCTTTTGATTCTATTATTAGAACAAATTATGATGTTGACACTTCGTCTCTTGATGTTACTTTATTTACACTTTCTGCGCCTAGCTGAAAGGCGTTAAAGAAAAGCGCTTATGGGAGACAACCCATGTTTTTACTACAGTATTTTTTTTTTATATTTGAGTCTTGGAAGTTGTTTACTACTGTAGCAACCTCTCTTTATCTTAGTTTTGTGTTTTGTTGTGCCAAGTAAAGTCTTTGGTAGTAAAGTTCATACTAGATTTGGATTACTGCGCAGTTTCAGATTTCTTTGCTGTCACGAATTTCGACCTGCCTCCCTACAGGTAGCTCAGAAAATTAAGCCAATTTACGTGCGTGATCCTCAGATATGTACGCAACTTTCATTCAATTTGGGCATTTTCATTTGAACAAGTCTGGTGCCTCAATAAAATCCATCTTTACGGACTGTTCTGTTTTGACAGATTCTGCCTTTTATTTCGCATTGCCTCTTTTGCTATGTTGGATGAATTTCTTTGATCCATTAATGTCCAGTAGCTTTATGCAATGTCCAGAAGTATTAAGAATGATTGTGTCACCTCTGAACATGTTAATTTTTATTATCCACTAACCCTCTAATGAGTTGTTTCGAGTTTGGTGTGGAGGAAGTTTTCAAGGATCAAGAGAGGAGTATGATGCAATATGATCAAGGAGAGTGAAAGCTCTAAGCTTGGGGATGCCCTGGTGGTTCACCCCTGCATATTATAAGAAGACTCAAGCGTCTAAGCTTGGGGATGCCCAAGGCATCCCCTTCTTCATCGACAACATTATCAGGTTCCTCCCTTGAAACTATATTTTTATTCCGTCACATCTTATGTGCTTTGCTTGGAGCGTCGGTTTGTTTTTGTTTTTTGTTTTGTTTGAATAAATGGATCCTAGCATTCACTGTATGGGAGAGAGACACACTCCGCTGTTGCATATGGACAAGTATGTCCTTAGGCTTTACTCATAGTATTCATGGCGAAGTTTCTTCTTCGTTAAATTGTTATATGGTTGGAATTGGAAAATGCTACATGTAGTAATTGCTATAATGTCTTGGATAATGTGATACTTGGCAATTGTTGTGCTCATGTTTAAGCTCTTGCATCATATGCTTTGCACCTATTAATGAAGAAATACATAGAGCATGCTAAAATTTGGTTTGCATATTTGGTCTCTCTAAAGTCTAGATAATTTCTAGTATTGAGTTTGAACAACAAGGAAGACGGTGTAGATTCTTATAATGTTTACAATATGTCTTTTATGTGAGTTTTGCTGCACCGGTTCATCCTTGTGTTTGTTTCAAATAACCTTGCTAGCCTAAACCTTGTATCGAGAGGGAATACTTCTCATGCATCCAAAATCCTTGAGCCAACCACTATGCCATTTGTGTCCACCATATCTACCTACTACATGGTATTTCTCCGCCATTCCAAAGTAAATTGCTTGAGTGTGATGACGCGTAAAGCACACGCTCGTTGGGAACCCCAAGTGGAAGGTGTGATGCGTACAGCAGCAAGTTTCCCTCAGTAAGAAACCAAGGTTTATCGAACCAGTAGGAGTCAAGAAGCACGTTGAAGGTTGATGGCGGAGGGATGTAGTGCGGCGCAACACCAGGGATTCCGGCGCCAACGTGGAACCTGCACAACACAACCAAAGTACTTTGCCCCAACGAAACAGTGAGGTTGTCAATCTCACCGGCTTGCTGTAACAAAGGATTAACCGTATTGTGTGGAAGATGATTGTTTGCAGAAAACAGTAGAACAAGTATTGCAGTAGATTGTATTTCAGTAAAGAGAATTGGACCGGGGTCCACAGTTCACTAGAGGTGTCTCTCCCATAAGACAAACAGCATGTTGGGTGAACAAATTACAGTTGGGCAATTGACAAATAAAGAGAGCATGACCATGCACATACATATCATGATGATTATAGTGAGATTTAATTGGGCATTACGACAAAGTACATAGACCGTCATCCAACTGCATCTATGCCTAAAAAGTCCACCTTCAGGTTATCATCCGAACCCCCTCCAGTATTAAGTTGCAAAGCAACAGACAATTGCATTAAGTATGGTGCGTAATGTAATCAACAACTACATCCTTAGACATAGCATCAATGTTTTATCCCTAGTGGCAACAGCACAACACAACCTTAGAACTTTCATCTTGTCCCGGTGTCAATGCGAGGCATGAACCCACTATCGAGCATAAATACTCCCTCTTGGAGTTACAAGCATCTACTTGGCCAGAGCATCTACTAGTAACGGAGAGCATGCAAGATCATAAACAACACATAGATATAACTTTGATAATCAACATAACAAGTATTCTCTATTCATCGGATCCCAACAAACGCAACATATAGAATTACAGATAGATGATCTTGATCATGTTAGGCAGCTCACAAGATCCGACAATGATAGCACAATGGGGAGAAGACAACCATCTAGCTACTGCTATGGACCCATAGTCCAGGGGTAGACTACTCACTCATCACACCGGAGGCGACCATGGCGGCGTAGAGTCCTCCGGGAGATGATTCCCCTCTCCGGCAGGGTGCCGGAGGCGATCTCCTGGATCCCCCAAGATGGGATCGGCGTTGGCGGCGTCTCTGGAAGGTTTTCCGTATCGTGGCTCTCGGTACTGGGGGTTTCGTCACGGAGGCTTTAAGTAGGCGGAAGGGTAGGTCAAGAGGCGGCACGGGGGGCCCAGACCATAGGCCGGCGCGGCCAGGGGTGGGGCAGCGCCGCCCTAGGGTTTGGCCACCCCGTGGCCCCTCTTCGTTTCGTCTTCGGACTTCTGGAAGCTTCGTGGAAAAATAGGCCCCTGGGCGTTGATTTCGTCCAATTCCGAGAATATTTCCTTACTAGGATTTCTGAAACCAAAAACAGCAGAAAACAGCAACTGGCACTTCGGCATCTTGTTAATAGGTTAGTTCCAGAAAATGCACGAATATGACATAAAGTGTGCATAAAACATGTAGATAACATCAATAATGTGGCATGGAACATAAGAAATTATCGATACGTCGGAGACGTATCAGCATCCCCAAGCTTAGTTACTGCTCGTCCCGAGCAGGTAAAACGATAACACGAGATAATTTACGGAGTGACATGCCATCATAATCTTGATCATACTATTTGTAAAGCATATGTAGTGAATGCAGCGATCAAAACAATGTATATGACATGAGTAAACAAGTGAATCATAAAGCAAAGACTTTTCATGAATAGCACTTCAAGACAAGCATCAATTAAGTCTTGCATAAGAGTTAACTCATAAAGCAATAATTCAAAGTAAAGGCATTGAAGCAACACAAAAGAAGATTAAGTTTCAGCGGTTGCTTTCAACTTGTAACATGTATATCTCATGGATATTGTCAACATAGAGTAATATAATAAGTGCAATAAGCAAGTATGTAGGAATCAATGCACAGTTCACACAAGTGTTTGCTTCTTGAGGTGGAGAGAAATAGGTGAACTGACTCAACATTGAAAGTAGAAGAATTGTCCTCCATAGAGGAAAAGCATCGATTGCTATATTTGTGCTAGAGCTTTGATTTTGAAAACATGAAACAATTTTGTCAACGGTAGTAATAAAGCATATGCATCATGTAAATTATATCTTATAAGTTGCAAGCCTCATGCATAGTCTACTAATAGTGCCCGCACCTTGTCCTAATTAGCTTGGACTACCGGATCATCACAATGCACATGTTTTTACCAAGTGTCACAAAGGGGTACCTCTATGCCGCCTGTACAAAGGTCTAAGGAGAAAGCTCGCATTGGATTTCTCGTTATTGATTATTCTTCAACTTAGACATCCATACCGGGACAACATAGACAACAGATAATGGACTCCTCTTTTATGCATAAGCATGTAACAACAATTAATAATTTTCTCATTTGAGATTGAGGATATATGTCCAAAACTGAAACTTCCACCATGGATCATGGCTTTAGTTAGCGGCCCAATGTTCTTCTCTAACATTATGCATGCTTAACCATAAGGTGGTAGATCTCTCTTACTTCAGACAAGACGGACATGCATAGCAACTCACTTGAAATTCAACAATGAATAGTTGATGGCGTCCCCAGTGAACATGGTTATCGCACAACAAGCAACTTAATAAGAGATAAAGTGCATAATTACATATTCAATACCACAATAGTTTTTAAGCTATTTGTCCCATGAGCTATATATTGCAAAGGTGAATGATGGAATTTTAAAGGTAGCACTCAAGCAATTTACTTTGGAATGGCGGAAAATACCATGTAGTAGGTAGGTATGGTGGACACAAATGGCATAGTGGTTGGCTCAAGTATTTTGGATGCATGAGAAGTAATCCCTCTCGATACAAGGTTTAGGCTAGCAAGGCTTATTTGAAACAAACACAAGGATGAACCGGTGCAGAAAAACTCACATAAAAGACATATTGAAAACATTATAAGACTCTACACCGTCTTCCTTGTTGTTCAAACTCAATACTAGAAATTATCTAGACCTTAGAGAAACCAAATATGCAAACCAAATTTTAGCATGCTCTATGTATTTCTTCATTAATAGGTGCAAAGCATATGATGCAAGAGCTTAATCATGATCACAACAATTGCCAAGTATCACATTACCCAAGACATTAATAGCAATTACTACATGTATCATTTTCCAAATCCAACCATATAACAATTTAACGAAGGAGAAACTTCGCCATGAATACTATGAGTAGAAACCAAGGACATACTTGTCCATATGCTACAGCGGAGCGTATCTCTCTCCCATAAAGTGAATGCTAGGATCCATTTTATTCAAACAAAACAAAAACAAAAACAAACCGACGCTCCAAGAAAAAGCACATAAGATGTGATGGAATAAAAATATAGTTTCAGGGGAGGAACCTGATAATGTTGTCGATGAAGATGGGGATGCCTTGGGCATCCCCAAGCTTAGACGCTTGAGTCTTCTTAATATATGCAGGGGTGAACCACCGGGGCATCCCCAAGCTTAGAGCTTTCACTCTCCTTGATCATGTTGCATCATACTCCTCTCTTGATCCTTGAAAACTTCCTCCACACCAAACTCGAAACAACTTATTAGAGGGTTAGTGCACAATAAAAATAACATATTCAGAGGTGACACAATCATTCTTAACACTTCTGGACATTGCATAATGCTACTGGACATTACTGGATCAAAGAAATTCATCCAACATAGCAAAAGAGGCAATGCGAAATAAAAGGCAGAATCTGTCAAAACAGAATAGTTCGTATTGACGAATTTTAAAATGGCACCAGACTTGCTCAAATGAAAATGCTCAAATTGAATGAAAGTTGCGTACATATCTGAGGATCATGCACGTAAATTGGCTTAATTTTCTGAGCTACCTACAGGGAGGTAGACCCAGATTCGTGACAGCAAAGAAATCTGGAACTGCGCAGTAATCCAAATCTAGTACTTCCTTTTCTATCAACGGCTTTACTTGGCACAACAAAACACTAAACTAAGATAAGGAGAGGTTGCTACAGTAGTAAACAACTTCCAAGACACAAAATAAAAACAAAGTACTGTAGGTAAAAACATGGGTTGTCTCCCATAAGCGCTTTGCTTTAACGCCTTTCAGCTAGGCGCAGAAAGTGTGTATCAAGTATTATCAAGAGATGAAGTGTCAACATCATAATTTGTTCTCATAATAGAATCAAAAGGTACCTTCATTCTCTTTCTAGGGAAGTGTTCCATACCTTTCTTAAGAGGAAATTGATATTTTATATTACCTTCCGTCATATCAATAATAGCACCAACAGTTCGAAGAAAAGGTCTTCCCAATATAATGGGACAAGATGCATTGCATTTAATATCCAAGACAACAAAATCAACGGGAACAAGGTTATTGTTAACGGTAATGCGAACATTATCAAATTTACCCAAAGGTTTCTTTGTAGAATGATCAGCAAGATTAACATCCAAATAACAATTTTTCAGCGGTGGCAAGTCAAGCATATTATAAATTTTCTTAGGCATAACAGAAATACTTGCACCAAGATCACATAAAGCATTACAATCAAAATCTTTAACCTTCATCTTAATGATGGGATCCCAACCATCCTCTAGCTTTTTAGGAATAGAGGCTTCACGCTCTAGTTTCTCTTCTCTAGCTTTTATGAGAGCATTTGTAATATGATGTGTGAAAGCCAAATTTATAGCACTAGCATTAGGACTTTTAGCAAGTTTTTGCAAGAACTTTATAACTTCAGAGATGTGGCAATCATCAAAATTCAAACCATTATAATCTAAAGCAATGGGATCATCATCCCCAATGTTGGAAAAAATTTCAGCAGCTTTATCACAGGCAGATTCAGCAGTTTTAGCAGTTTCAGGCAGTTTCTCGCGCTTTGCATTAGAAGTGGAAACATTGCTAACACCAATTCTTTTATTAGTATTAGTAGGAGGTGCAGCAACATGTGTAGCATTAGCATTACTGGTGGTGGTAATAGTCCAAACTTTAGCTACATTCTTCTCTTTAGCTAGTTTTTCATTTTCTTCTCTATCCCACCTAGCACGTAGTTCAGCCATTAATCTTATATTCTCATTAATTCTAACTTGAATGGAATTTGTTGTAGTAACAATTTTATTATGATGATTTTCATTAGGCATAACTTTCGATTTCAAAAGATCAACATCGTTAAGAAGACTATCGACTTTAGAAGCAAGTATATCAATTTTCCCAAGCTTTTCTTCAACAGATTTGTTAAAAGCAGTTTGCATACTAATAAATTCTTTAAGCATGGCTTCAAGTCCAGGGGGTGAATTCCTATTATTTTTGTAAGAATTACCATAAGAATTACCATAGCCGTTGCTATTATTATAAGGATATGGCCTATAGTTGTTACTAGAATTGTTCCGGTAAGCATTGTTGTTGAAATTATTATTTTTAATGAAGTTCACATCAACATGTTCTTCTTGTGCAACCAATGAAGCTAATGGAACATTATTAGGATCAATATTAGTCCTATCATTCACAAGCATAGACATAATAGCATCAATCTTATCACTCAAGGAAGAGGTTTCTTGACGAATTTACCTTCTTACCTTGTGGAGCTCTTTCCGTGTGCCATTCAGAGTAGTTGATCATCATATTATCAAGAAGCTTTGTTGCTTCACCAAGAGTGATGGACATAAAGGTACCTCCAGCAGCTGAATCCAATAAATTCCGTGAAGAAAAATTTAGTCCTGCATAGAAGGTTTGGATGATCATCCAAGTAGTCAGTCCATGGGTTGGGCAATTTTTAACCAGAGATTTCATTCTTTCCCAAGCTTGAGCAACATGTTCAGTATCTAATTGTTTAAAATTCATTATGCTACTCCTCAAAGATATAATTTTAGCAGGGGGATAATATCTACCAATAAAAGCATCCTTGCATTTAGTCCATGAATCAATACTATTCTTAGGCAGAGATAGCAACCAATCTTTAGCTCTTCCTCTTAATGAGAAAGGGAACAATTTTAGTTTAATAATATCACCATCTACATCTTTATATTTTTGCATTTCACATAGTTCAACAAAATTATTAAGATGGGCAGCAGCATCATCAGAACTAACACCAGAAAATTGCTCTCGCATAACAAGATTCAGTAAAGCAGGTTTAATTTCAAAGAATTCTGCTGTAGTAGCAGGTGGAGCAATAGGTGTGCATAAGAAATCATTATTATTTGTGGTTGTGAAGTCACACAACTTAGTATTTTCAGGATTGGCCATTTTAGCAACAGTAAATAAAGCAAACTAGATAAAGTAAATGCAAGTAAACTAATTTTTTTGTGTTTTTGATATAGCAAACAAGATAGCAAGTAAAGTAAAACTAGCAACTAATTTTTTTGTATTTTGATTTAGTGCAGCAAACAAAGTAGTAAATAAAACTAAGCAAGACAAAAACAAAGTAAAGAGATTGAGAAGTGGAGACTCCCCTTGCAGCGTGTCTTAATCTCCCCGGCAACGGCGCCAGAAATTTAGCTTGATGACGCGTAAAGCACACGCTCGTTGGGAAACCCAAGTGGAAGGTGTGATGCGTACAGCAGCAAGTTTCCCTCAGTAAGAAACCAAGGTTTATCGAACCAGTAGGAGTCAAGAAGCACGTTGAAGGTTGATGGCAGAGGGATGTAGTGCGGCGCAACACCAGGGATTCCGGCGCCAACGTGGAACCTGCACAACACAACCAAAGTACTTTGCCCCAACGAAACAGTGAGGTTGTCAATCTCACCGGCTTGCTATAACAAAGGATTAACCGTATTGTGTGGAAGATGATTGTTTGCAGAAAACAGTAGAACAAGTATTGCAGTAGATTGTATTTCAGTAAAGAGAATTGGACCGGGGTCCATGATACGTCTCCGACGTATCGATAATTTCTTATGTTCCATGCCACATTATTGATGTTATCTACATGTTTTATGCACACTTTATGTCATATTCGTGCATTTTCTGGAACTAACCTATTAACAAGATGCCGAAGTGCCAGTTGCTGTTTTCTGCTGTTTTTGGTTTCAGAAATCCTAGTAACGAAATATTCTCGGAATCGGACGAAATCAAAGCCCAGGTTCCTATTTTACCCGGAAGCATCCAGAACACACGAGAACCGCCAGAGAAGGGAGCCAGGGACACCACACCACACCCCGGCGCGGCCTAGGGGGGGGGGCGCGCCCCCCTAGGGTGTGGGCCCCCCTTCGACCTTCCTGCGCCGCCTCTTCGCCTATAAGAAGCCCCTGGATCAGAAAACCCTACACCAATTGACGAAACCCACGAAAACCTTCCAGAGCCGCCGCCATCGCGAAGCCAAGATCTGGGGGACAGGATCTCTGTTCCGGCACGCTGCCGGAGCGGGGAAGTGCCCCCGGAAGGCTTCTCCATCGACACCGCTGCCATCTCCACCGCCATCTTCATCACCGCTGCTGCTCCCATGAGGAGGGAGTAGTTCTCCATCGAGGCTCGGGGCTGTACCGGTAGCTATGTGGTTAATCTCTCTACTATGTACTTCAATACAATGATCTCATGAGCTGCTTTACATGATTGAGATTCATCTGAGTTTTGTATCACAATTCATCTATGTGCTACTCTAGTGATGTGTTATTAAAGTAGTTCTATTCCTCCTGCACGTGTGTAATGGTGACAGTGTGTGCACCGTGTTAGTACTTGGTTTATGCTATGATCATGATCTCTTGTAGATTATGGAGTTAACTATTGCTATGATAATATTGATGTGATCTATTCCTCCTACATATGCATGAAGGTGACAGTGTGCATGCTATGCTAGTACTTGGTTTAGTAGCGTTGATCTATCTTACACTAAAGGTTACTTAAATATGAACAAATTGTGGAGCTTGTTAACTCCGGTATTGAGGGTTCGTGTAATCCTACGTAATGCGTTCATCATCCAACAAAAGTGTAGAGTATGCATTTATCTATTCTGTTATGTGATCAATGTTGAGAGTGTCCACTAGTGAAAGTGTAATCCCTAGGCCTTGTTCCTAAATACTGCTGAGTTACTACTGCTTGTTTCTTGTTTCTTTGTGTTACTACTTTGCTGCAATACCACCACCATCAACTACGCGCCAAGCACTTTTACGCACCGTTGCTACTGCTCATATATATTCATACCACCTGTATTTCACTATCTCTTCGCCGAACTAGTGCACCTATTAGGTGTGTTGGGGACACAAGAGACTTCTTGCTTTGTGGTTGCAGGGTTGCATGAGAGGGATATCTTTGACCTCTTCCTCCCTGAGTTCGATAAACCTTGGGTATCCACTTAAGGGAAAACTTGCTGCTGTTCTACAAACCTCTGCTCTTGGAGGCCCAACACTGTCTACAGGAAAGGAGGGGGAACGTAGACATCAAGCACTTTTCTGGCGCCGTTGCCGGGGAGGAAAGGTAAAAAGGCTCTCATACTACGGTCCCAGGTAAAGTATTTTTCTGTTGCCGTCGTGTGTGTGCTCGAAGCTATTTCCTTTAGATCCTGCAATTGCATCTTTTTGTTTCTTGTTTACACTAGTTTGGCATAATGTACAAGAGTGAGCTTCTTGTTCTATTTCCTGATTTAAAACATGGATTGTTTGATGCGAAAATTAAAAAACCTATTAAATCTTGTTTGCATGCTGGTAGTAATATTAGTATGAACGCTTTGAACACCATTGTTGATAATAATATAGAAAGTTCTAAGCTTGGGGAAGCTGGTTTTCATGATCTTTTTAGTCCCCCAAGCATTGAGGAGAAAATTTTCTTTGATGATACTTTGCCTCCTATTTATGATGATTATAATGATTGTAGTCTTTTGTTACCACCTGTTATGGAGGATGAATTTGAGTATGATTACAATATGCCTCCTATATTTGATGATGAGAATAATAATGATAGCTACTTTGTTGAATTTGCTCCCACTACAACTAATAAAATTGATTATGCTTATGTGGAGAGTAATAATTTTATGCATGAGACTCATGATAAGAATGCTTTATGTGATAGTTATATTGTTGAGTTTGCTCATGTTGCTACTGAAAGTTATTATGAGAGAGAAAAATATGGTTGTAGAAATTTTCATGTTACTAAAATACCTCTCTATGTGCTGAAATTTTTGAAGCTACACTTGTTTTATCTTCCTATGCTTGTTACTTTGCTCTTCATGAACTTGTTTATTTACAAGATTCCTTTGCATAGGAAGCATGTTAGACTTAAATGTGTTTTGAATTTGCCTCTGGATGCTCTCTTTCGCTTCAATTACTATTTCTTATGAGTGCATCATTAAAACTGCTGAGCCCATCTTAATGGCTATAAAGAAAAGAACTTCTTGGGAGATAACCCATGTGTTATTTTGCTACAGTACTTTGTTTTATTTTGTGTCTTGGAAGTTGTTTACTACTGTAGCAACCTCTCCTTATCTTAGTTTTGTGTTTTGTTGTGCCAAGTTAAGCCGTTGATAGAAAAGTAAGTACTAGATTTGGATTACTGCACAGTTCCAGATTTCTTTGCTGTCACGAATCTGGGTCCACCTCCCTGTAGGTAACTCAGAAAATTAAGCCAATTTACGTGCATGATCCTCAGATATGTACGCAACTTTCATTCAATTTGAGCATTTTCATTTGAGCAAGTCTGGTGCCATTTTAAAATTCGTCAATACGAACTGTTCTGTTTTGACAGATTCTGCCTTTTATTTCGCATTGCCTCTTTTGCTATGTTGGATGAATTTCTTTGATCCACTAATGTCCAGTAGCATTATGCAATGTCCAGAAGTGTTAAGAATGATTGTGTCACCTCTGAATATGTTAATTTTTATTGTGCACTAACCCTCTAATGAGTTGTTTCGAGTTTGGTGTGGAGGAAGTTTTCAAGGGTCAAGAGAGGAGGATGATATACTATGATCAAGAAGAGTGAAAGCTCTAAGCTTGGGGATGCCCCGGTGGTTCACCCCTGCATATATCAAGAAGACTCAAGCGTCTAAGCTTGGGGATGCCCAAGGCATCCCCTTCTTCATCGACAACATTATCAGGTTCCTCCCCTGAAACTATATTTTTATTCCATCACATCTTATGTGCTTTACTTGGAGCGTCTGTGTGCTTTTGTTTTTGTTTGTGTTTGAATAAATTGGATTACATCATGCTTGTGTGGGAGAGAGACACGCTCCGCTGGTTCGTATGAACACATGTGTTCTTAGCTCATAATATTCATGGCGAAGTTTCCTCTTCGTTAAATTGTTATATGGTTGGAATTGGAAAATGATACATGTAGTAATTGCTATAATGTCTTGGGTAATGTGATACTTGGCAATTGTTGTGCTCTTGTTTAAGCTCTTGCATCATATACTTTGCACCTATTAGTGAAGAATACATAGAGCATGCTAAAATTTGGTTTGCATAATTGGTCTCTCTAAGGTCTAGATAATTTCTAGTAAGGTGTTTGAACAACGAGGAAGGCAATGTATAGTTTTATAATGCTTGTAATATGTCTTTTAAGTGAGTTTTGCTGTACTAGTTCATACTTTTGTTTGCTTCAAACAACCTTGCTAGCCTAAACCTTGTATCGAGAGGGAATACTTCTCATGCATCCAAATACTTGAGCCAACACTATGCCATTTGTGTCCACCATACCTACCTACTACATGGTATTTCTCCGCCATTCCAAAGAAAATTGCTTGAGTGCTACCTTTAAACAATTCAAAATTTATTACCTCTTATTTGTGTCAATGTTTTATAGCTCATGAGGAAGTATGTGGTGTTTATCTTTCAATCTTGTTGGGCAACTTTCACCAATGGACTAGTGGCACATCCGCTTATCCAATAATTTTGCAAAAAGAGCTGGCAATGGGATTCCTAGTCCCAAATTAATTAATAAAAATAGACACTCCTCCATGGTATGTGATTGTTGGACGGCACCCGAAGGATTCGGTTAGCCATGGCTTGTGTAAGCAAAGGTTGGGAGGAGTGTCATCATAATAAAACTAAAATAAAAAGGCACTCCTTCATGGTATGAGATTGTTGGCAGGCACCCGAGGATTCGGTTAGCCATGGTTTGTGAAAGAAAGGTTGGAAGGAGTGCCACCCAAAAATAAAATAAAATGGGAGCCGCTCTTTGAAGGTTTGTCTGGCAAGGGGGTTAGAGTACCCGCTACCATTCGTTGACAACAACATACACCTCTCAAAACTTTATTTTTATGCTCTCTTTATGTTTTCAAAACCAAAGCTCTAGCACAAATATAGCAATCGATGCTTTTCCTCTATGAGGACCATTCTTTTACTTTCAATGTTGAGTCAGTTCACCTATTTCTCTCCACCTCAAGAAGCAAACACTTGTGTGAACTATGCATTGATTCCTACATACTTGCTTATTGCACTTATTATATTACTCTATGTTGACAATATCCATGAGATATACATGTTACAAGTTGAAAGCAACCGCTGAAACTTAATCTTCTTTTGTGTTGCTTCAATATCTCTACTTTGAATTATTGCTTTATGAGTTAACTCTTATGCAAGACTTATTGATGCTTGTCTTGAAGTGCTATTCATGAAAAGTCTTTGCTATATGATTCACTTGTTTACTCATGTCATTACCATTGCTTTGATCGCTGCATTCACTACATTTGCTTTACAAAATAGTATGATCAAGGTTATGATGGCATGTCACTCCAGAAATTATCTATGTTATCGTTTTACCTGCTCGGGACGAGCAGAACTAAGCTTGGGGATGCTGATACGTCTCCGACGTATCGATAATTTCTTATGTTCCATGCCACATTATTGATGTTATCTACATGTTTTATGCACACTTTATGTCATATTCGTGCATTTTCTGGAACTAACCTATTAACAAGATGCCGAAGTGCCGATTCTTTGTTTCTGCTGTTTTTGGTTTCAGAAATCCTAGTAACGAAATATTCTCGGAATCGGACGAAATCAAAGCCCAGGTTCCTATTTTACCCGGAAGCATCCAGAACACACGAGAACCGCCAGAGAAGGGAGCCAGGGACACCACACCACACCCCGGCGCGGCCTAGGGGGGGGGGCGCGCCCCCCTAGGGTGTGGGCCCCCCTTCGACCTTCCTGCGCCGCCTCTTCGCCTATAAGAAGCCCCTGGATCAGAAAACCCTACACCAATTGACGAAACCCACGAAAACCTTCCAGAGCTGCCGCCATCGCGAAGCCAAGATCTGGGGGACAGGATCTCTGTTCCGGCACGCTGCCGGAGCGGGGAAGTGCCCCCGGAAGGCTTCTCCATCGACACCGCTGCCATCTCCACCGCCATCTTCATCACCGCTGCTGCTCCCATGAGGAGGGAGTAGTTCTCCATCGAGGCTCGGGGCTGTACCGGTAGCTATGTGGTTAATCTCTCTACTATGTACTTCAATACAATGATCTCATGAGCTGCTTTACATGATTGAGATTCATCTGAGTTTTGTATCACAATTCATCTATGTGCTACTCTAGTGATGTGTTATTAAAGTAGTTCTATTCCTCCTGCACGTGTGTAATGGTGACAGTGTGTGCACCGTGTTAGTACTTGGTTTATGCTATGATCATGATCTCTTGTAGATTATGGAGTTAACTATTGCTATGATAATATTGATGTGATCTATTCCTCCTACATATGCATGAAGGTGACAGTGTGCATGCTATGCTAGTACTTGGTTTAGTAGCGTTGATCTATCTTACACTAAAGGTTACTTAAATATGAACAAATTGTGGAGCTTGTTAACTCCGGCATTGAGGGTTCGTGTAATCCTACGCAATGCGTTCATCATCCAACAAAAGTGTAGAGTATGCATTTATCTATTCTGTTATGTGATCAATGTTGAGAGTGTCCACTAGTGAAAGTGTAATCCCTAGGCCTTGTTCCTAAATACTGCTGAGTTACTACTGCTTGTTTACTGTTTTACTGTGTTACTACTGCTGCAATACCACCACCATCAACTACGCGCCAAGCACTTTTCTGGCACCGTTGCTACTGCTCATATATATTCATACCACCTGTATTTCACTATCTCTTCGCCGAACTAGTGCACCTATTAGGTGTGTTGGGGACACAAGAGACTTCTTGCTTTGTGGTTGCAGGGTTGCATGAGAGGGATATCTTTGACCTCTTCCTCCCTGAGTTCGATAAACCTTGGGTATCCACTTAAGGGAAAACTTGCTGCTGTTCTACAAACCTCTGCTCTTGGAGGCCCAACACTGTCTACAGGAAAGGAGGGGGAACGTAGACATCAGTCCACAGTTCACTAGAGGTGTCTCTCCCATAAGACAAACAACATGTTGGGTGAACAAATTACAGTTGGGAAATTGACAAATAAAGAGAGCATGACCATGCACATACATATCATGATGATTATAGTGAGATTTAATTGGGCATTACGACAAAGTACATAGACCGTCATCCAACTGCATCTATGCCTAAAAAGTCCACCTTCAGGTTATCATCCGAACCCCCTCCAGTATTAAGTTGCAAAGCAACAGACAATTGCATTAAGTATGGTGCGTAATGTAATCAACAACTACATCCTTAGACATAGCATCAATGTTTTATCCCTAGTGGCAACAGCACAACACAACCTTAGAACTTTCATCACTTGTCCCGGTGTCAATGCAGGCATGAACCCACTATCGAGCATAAATACTCCCTCTTGGAGTTACAAGCATCTACTTGGCCAGAGCATCTACTAGTAACGGAGAGCATGCAAGATCATAAACAACACATAGATATAACTTTGATAATCAACATAACAAGTATTCTCTATTCATTGGATCCCAACAAACGCAACATATAGAATTACAGATAGATGATCTTGATCATGTTAGGTGATACGTCTCCGACGTATCGATAATTTCTTATGTTCCATGCCACATTATTGATGTTATCTACATGTTTTATGCACACTTTATGTCATATTCGTGCATTTTCTGGAACTAACCTATTAACAAGATGCCGAAGTGCCAGTTCCTGTTTTCTGCTGTTTTTGGTTTCAGAAATCCTAGTAACGAAATATTCTCGGAATCGGACGAAATCAACGCCCAGGTTCCTATTTTACCCGGAAGCATCCAGAACACACGAGAACCGCCAGAGAAGGGAGGCAGGGCCACCACACCACACCCCGGCGCGGCCTAGGGGGGGGCGCGCCCCCCTAGGGTGTGGGCCCCCCTTCGACCTTCCTGTGCCGCCTCTTCGCCTATAAGAAGCCCCTGGATCAGAAAACCCTACACCGATTGACGAAACCCACAGAAACCTTCCAGAGCCGCCGCCATCGCGAAGCCAAGATCTGGGGGACAGGATCTCTGTTCCGGCACCCTGCCGGAGCGGGGAAGTGCCCCCGGAAGGCTTCTCCATCGACACCGCTGCCATCTCCACCGCCATCTTCATCACCGCTGCTGCTCCCATGAGGAGGGAGTAGTTCTCCATCGAGGCTCGGGGCTGTACCGGTAGCTATGTGGTTAATCTCTCCTATGTACTTCAATACAATGATCTCATGAGCTGCTTTACATGATTGAGATTCATCTGAGTTTTGTATCACTACTATCTATGTGCTACTCTAGTGATGTGTTATTAAAGTAGTTCTATTCCTCCTGCACGTGTGTAATGGTGACAGTGTGTGCACCGTGTTAGTACTTGGTTTGTGCTATGATCATGATCTCTTGTAGATTATGGAGTTAACTATTGCTATGATAATATTGATGTGATCTATTCCTCCTACATATGCATGAAGGTGACAGTGTGCATGCTATGCTAGTACTCGGTTTAGTCTGTTGATCTATCTTACACTAAAGGTTACTTAAACATGAGCATTATTGTGGAGCTTGTTAACTCCGGCATTGAGGGTTCGTGTAATCCTACGCAATGTGTTCATCATCCAACAAAAGTGTAGAGTATGCATTTATCTATTCTGTTATGTGATCAATGTTGAGAGTGTCCACTAGTGAAAGTATAATCCCTAGGCCTTGTTCCTAAATACTGCTGAGTTACTACTACTTGTTTACTGTTTTACTGTGTTACTACTGCTGCAATACCACCACCATCAACTACGCGCCAAGCACTTTTACGCACCGTTGCTACTGCTCATATATATTCATACCACCTGTATTTCACTATCTCTTCGCCGAACTAGTGCACCTATTAGGTGTGTTGGGGACACAAGAGACTTCTTGCTTTGTGGTTGCAGGGTTGCATGAGAGGGATATCTTTGACCTCTTCCTCCCTGAGTTCGATAAACCTTGGGTATCCACTTAAGGGAAACTTGCTGCTGTTCTACAAACCTCTGCTCTTGGAGGCCCAACACTGTCTACAGGAAAGGAGGGGGAACGTAGACATCAAGCACTTTTCTGGCGCCGTTGCCGGGGAGGAAAGGTAAAAGGCTCTCATACTACGGTCCCAGGTAAAGTATTTTTCTGGCGCCGTTGTGTGTGTGCTCGAAGCTATTTCCTTTAGATCCTGCAATTGCATCTTTTTGTCTCTTGTTTACACTAGTTTGGCATAATGGACAACAATGAGCTTCTTGTTCTATTTCCTGATTTAAAACATGGATTGTTTGATGCGAAAATTAAAAAACCTATGAAATCTTATTTGCATGCTGGTAGTAATATTAATATGAACGCTTTGAACACCATTGTTGATAATGATATAGAAAGTTCTAAGCTTGGGGAAGTTGGTTTTCATGATATTTTTAGTCCCCCAAGCATTGAGGAGAAAATTTTCTTTGATGATACTTTGCCTCCTATTTATGATGATAATGATAGTGGTCTTTTGGTGCCACCTACTATGGAGAGTAAATTTTGTTGTGATTATACTATACCTCCAACACTTGATGAGAATAATAATGATAGCTACTTTGTTGAATTTGCTCCTGCTACAACTAATAAGAATGATTATGCTTATGTGGAGAGTAATAATTTTATGCATGAGACTCATGATAAGAATGCTTTATGTGATAGTTATATTGTTGAGTTTGCTCATGTTACTACTGAAAGTTATTATGAGAGAGGAAAATATGGTTGTAGAAATTTTCATGTTACTAAAACACCTCTCTATGTGCTGAAATTTTTCAAGCTACACTTGTTTTATCTTCCTATGCTTGTTACTTTGCTCATCATGAACTTGTTTATTTACAAGATTCCTATGCATAGGAAGCATGTTAGACTTAAATTTGTTTTGAATTTGCCTCTTGAAGCTCTCTTTTGCTTCGAATACTATTTCCCGCGAGTGGATCATTAAAACTGCTGAGCCCATCTTAATGGCTATAAAGAAAGAACTTCTTGGGAGATAACCCATGTGTTATTTTGCTACAGTACTTTGTTTTTATTTTGTGTCTTGGAAGTTGTTTACTACTGTAGCAACCTCTCCTTATCTTAGTTTTGTGTTTTGTTGTGCCAAGTAAAGCCGTTGATAGAAAAGTAAGTACTAGATTTGGATTACTGCGCAGTTCCAGATTTCTTTGCTGTCACGAATCTGGGTCCACCTCCCTGTAGGTAACTCAGAAAATTAAGCCAATTTACGTGCATGATCCTCAGATATGTACGCAACTTTCATTCAATTTGAGCATTTTCATTTGAGCAAGTCTGGTGCCATTTTAAAATTCGTCAATACGAACTGTTCTGTTTTGACAGATTATGCCTTTTATTTCGCATTGCCTCTTTCGCTATGTTGGATGAATTTCTTTGATCCACTAATGTCCAGTAGCATTATGCAATGTCCAGAAGTGTTAAGAATGATTGTGTCACCTCTGAATATGCCAATTTATATTGTGCACTAACCCTCTAATGAGTTGTTTCGAGTTTGGTGTGGAGGAAGTTTTCAAGGATCAAGAGAGGAGTATGATGCAACATGATCAAGGAGAGTGAAAGCTCTAAGCTTGGGGATGCACCCGGTGGTTCACCCCTGCATATATCAAGAAGACTCAAGCGTCTAAGCTTGGGGATGCCCAAGGCATCCCCTTCTTCATCGACAACATTATCAGGTTCCTCCCCTGAAACTATATTTTTATTCCATCACATCTTATGTGCTTTTTCTTGGAGCGTCGGTTTGTTTTTGTTTTTGTTTTGTTTGAATAAAATGGATCCTAGCATTCACTTTATGGGAGAGAGACACGCTCCGCTGTAGCATATGGACAAGTATGTCCTTGGTTTCTACTCATAGTATTCATGGCGAAGTTTCTCCTTCGTTAAATTGTTATATGGTTGGAATTGGAAAATGATACATGTAGTAATTGCTATAAATGTCTTGGGTAATGTGATACTTGGCAATTGTTGTGCTCATGATTAAGCTCTTGCATCATATGCTTTGCACCCATTAATGAAGAAATACATAGAGCATGCTAAAATTTGGTTTGCATATTTGGTTTCTCTAAGGTCTAGATAATTTCTAGTATTGAGTTTGAACAACAAGGAAGATGGTGTAGAGTCTTATAATGTTTTCAATATGCCTTTTATGTGAGTTTTGCTGCACCGGTTCATCCTTGTGTTTGTTTCAAATAAGCCTTGCTAGCCTAAACCTTGTATCGAGAGGGAATACTTCTCATGCATCCAAAATACTTGAGCCAACCACTATGCCATTTGTGTCCACCATACCTACCTACTACATGGTATTTTCCAGCCATTCCAAAGTAAATTGCTTGAGTGCTACCTTTAAAATTTCATCATTCACCTATGCAATATATAGCTCATGGGACAAATAGCTTAAAAACTATTGTGGTATTGAATATGTAATTATGCACTTTATCTCTTATTAAGTTGCTTGTTGTGCGAGCAACCATGTTTATCGGGGAACGCCATCAACTCATTGTTGAATTTCATGTGAGTTGCTATGCATGTTCGTCTTGTCTGAAGTAAGGGCGATCTACTCCGAGTTGAATGGTTTGAGCATGCATATTGTGAGAGAAGAACATTGGGCCGCTAACTAAAGCCATGTTCCATGGTGGAAGTTTCAGTTTTGGACAAACATCCTCAAATCTCTAATGAGAAAAGAATTAATTGTTGTTGAATGCTTAAAGCATTAAAAGAGGAGTCCATTATCTGTTGTCTATGTTGTCCGGTATGGATGTCTAAGTTGAGAATAATCAAAAGCGAGAAATCCAATGCGAGCTTTCTCCTTAGACCTTTGTACAGGCGGCATAGAGGTACCCCTTTGTGATACTTGGTTAAAGCATATGTATTGCGGTGATAATCCAGGTAGTCCAAGCTAATTAGGACAAGGTGCGGGCACTATTAGTACACTATGCATGAGGCTTGCAACTTATAAGATATAATTTACATGATGCATATGCTTTATTACTACCGTTGACAAAATTGTTTCATGTTTTCAAAATCAAAGCTCTAGCACAAATATAGCAATCGATGCTTTTCCTCTATGAGGACCATTCTTTTACTTTCAATGTTGAGTCAGTTCACCTATTTCTCTCCACCTCAAGAAGCAAACACTTGTGTGAACTGTGCATTGATTCCTACATACTTGCTTATTGCACTTATTATATTACTCTATGTTGACAATATCCATGAGATATACATGTTACAAGTTGAAAGCAACCGCTGAAACTTAATCTTCTTTTGTGTTGCTTCAATACCTTTACTTTGAATTATTGCTTTATGAGTTAACTCTTATGCAAGACTTATTGATGCTTGTCTTGAAGTGCTATTCATGAAAAGTCTTTGCTTTATGATTCACTTGTTTACTCATGTCATTACCATTGTTTTGATCGCTGCATTCATTACATATGTTTTACAAATAGTATGATCAAGATTATGATGGCATGTCACTCCAGAAATTATCTGTGTTATCGTTTTACCTGCTCGGGACGAGCAGAACTAAGCTTGGGGATGCTGATACGTCTCCGACGTATCGATAATTTCTTATGTTCCATGCCACATTATTGATGTTATCTACATGTTTTATGCACACTTTATGTCATATTCGTGCATTTTCTGGAACTAACCTATTAACAAGATGCCGAAGTGCCAGTTCCTGTTTTCTGCTGTTTTTGGTTTCAGAAATCCTAGTAACGAAATATTCTCGGAATCGGACGAAATCAACGCCCAGGTTCCTATTTTACCCGGAAGCATCCAGAACACACGAGAACCGCCAGAGAAGGGAGGCAGGGCCACCACACCACACCCCGGCGCGGCCTAGGGGGGGGGCGCGCCCCCCTAGGGTGTGGGCCCCCCTTCGACCTTCATGCGCCGCCTCTTCGCCTATAAGAAGCCCCTGGATCAGAAAACCCTACACCGATTGACGAAACCCACAGAAACCTTCCAGAGCCGCCGCCATCGCGAAGCCAAGATCTGGGGGACAGGATCTCTGTTCCGGCACCCTGCCGGAGCGGGGAAGTGCCCCCGGAAGGCTTCTCCATCGACACCGCTGCCATCTCCACCGCCATCTTCATCACCGCTGCTGCTCCCATGAGGAGGGAGTAGTTCTCCATCGAGGCTCGGGGCTGTACCGGTAGCTATGTGGTTAATCTCTCCTATGTACTTCAATACAATGATCTCATGAGCTGCTTTACATGATTGAGATTCATCTGAGTTTTGTATCACTACTATCTATGTGCTACTCTAGTGATGTGTTATTAAAGTAGTTCTATTCCTCCTGCACGTGTGTAATGGTGACAGTGTGTGCACCGTGTTAGTACTTGGTTTGTGCTATGATCATGATCTCTTGTAGATTATGGAGTTAACTATTGCTATGATAATATTGATGTGATCTATTCCTCCTACATATGCATGAAGGTGACAGTGTGCATGCTATGCTAGTACTCGGTTTAGTCTGTTGATCTATCTTACACTAAAGGTTACTTAAACATGAGCATTATTGTGGAGCTTGTTAACTCCGGCATTGAGGGTTCGTGTAATCCTACGCAATGTGTTCATCATCCAACAAAAGTGTAGAGTATGCATTTATCTATTCTGTTATGTGATCAATGTTGAGAGTGTCCACTAGTGAAAGTATAATCCCTAGGCCTTGTTCCTAAATACTGCTGAGTTACTACTACTTGTTTACTGTTTTACTGTGTTACTACTGCTGCAATACCACCACCATCAACTACGCGCCAAGCACTTTTCTGGCACCGTTGCTACTGCTCATATATATTCATACCACCTGTATTTCACTATCTCTTCGCCGAACTAGTGCACCTATTAGGTGTGTTGGGGACACAAGAGACTTCTTGCTTTGTGGTTGCAGGGTTGCATGAGAGGGATATCTTTGACCTCTTCCTCCCTGAGTTCGATAAACCTTGGGTATCCACTTAAGGGAAACTTGCTGCTGTTCTACAAACCTCTGCTCTTGGAGGCCCAACACTGTCTACAGGAAAGGAGGGGGAACGTAGACATCATTAGGCAGCTCACAAGATCCGACAATGATAGCACAATGGGGAGAAGACAACCATCTAGCTACTGCTATGGACCCATAGTCCAGGGGTAGACTACTCACTCATCACACCGGAGGCGACCATGGCGGCGTAGAGTCCTCCGGGAGATGATTCCCCTCTCCGGAAGGGTGCCGGAGGCGATCTCCTGGATCCCCCGAGATGGGATCGGCGTTGGCGGCGTCTCTGGAAGGTTTTCCGTATCGTGGCTCTCGGTACTGGGGGTTTCGTCACGGAGGCTTTAAGTAGGCGGAAGGGTAGGTCAAGAGGCGGCACGGGGGGCCCAGACCATAGGCCGGCGCGGCCAGGGGTGGGGCCGCGCCGCCCTAGGGTTTGGCCACCCCGTGGCCCCTCTTCGTTTCGTCTTCGGACTTCTGGAAGCTTCGTGGAAAAATAGGCCCCTGGGCGTTGATTTCGTCCAATTCTGAGAATATTTCCTTACTAGGATTTCTGAAACCAAAAACAGCAGAAAACAGCAACTGGCACTTCGGCATCTTGTTAATAGGTTAGTTCCAGAAAATGCACGAATATGACATAAAGTGTGCATAAAACATGTAGATAACATCAATAATGTGGCATGGAACATAAGAAATTATCGATACGTCGGAGACGTATCAGAGTGCTACCTTTAAAATTCCATCATTCACCTTTGCAATATATAGCTCATGGGACAAATAGCTTAAAAACTATTGTGGTATTGAATATGTACTTATGCACTTTATCTCTTATTAAGTTGCTTGTTGTGCGATAACCATGTTTCTGGGGACGCCATCAACTATTCTTTGTTGAATATCATGTGAGTTGCTATGCATGTCCGTCTTGTTTGAAGTAAGAGAGATCTACCACCTTAATGGTTGGAGCATACATATTGTTAGAGAAGAACAATGGGCCGCTAACTAAAGCCATGATTCATGGTGGAAGTTTCAGTTTTGGACATATATCCTCAATCTCATATGAGAATAATAATTGTTGCCACATGCTTATGCATTAAAGAGGAGTCCATTATCTGTTGTCCATGTTGTCCCGGTATGGATGTCTAAGTTGAGAATAATCAAAAGCGAGAAATCTAAAATGCGAGCTTTCTCCTTAGACCTTTGTACAGGCGGCATGGAGGTACCCCATTGTGACACTTGGTTAAAACATGTGTATTGCGATGATCCGGTAGTCCAAGCTAATTAGGACAAGGTGTGGGCACTATTAGTATACTATGCATGAGGCTTGCAACTTGTAAGATATAATTTACATAACTCATATGCTTTATTACTACCGTTGACAAAATTGTTTCATGTTTTCAAAATAAAAGCTCTAGCACAAATATAGCAATCGATGCTTTCCTCTTTGAAGGACCATTCTTTTTACTTTTATGTTGAGTCATTTCACCTATCTCTCTCTACCTCAAGAAGCAAACACTTGTGTGAACTGTGCATTGATTCTTACATACTTGCATATTGCACTTGTTATATTACTCTATGTTGACAATATCCATGAGATATACATGTTATAAGTTGAAAGCAACCGCTGAAACTTAATCTTCCTATGTGTTGCTTCAACGCCTTTACTTTGAATTATTGCTTTATGAGTTAACTCTTATGCAAAACTTATTGATGCTTGTCTTGAAGTACTATTCGTGAAAAGTCTTTGCTTTATGATTCACTTGTTTACTCATGTCATTACCATTGTTTTGATCGCTGCATTCATTACATATGTTTACAAATAGTATGATCAAGGTTATGATGGCATGTCACTCCAGAAATTATCTTTGTTATCGTTTTACCTGCTCGGGACGAGCAGAACTAAGCTTGGGGATGCTGATACGTCTCCGACGTATCGATAATTTCTTGTGTTCCATGCCACATTATTGATGATATCTACATGTTTTATGCACACTTTATGTCATATTCGTGCATTTTCTGGAACTAACCTATTAACAAGATGCCGAAGTGCCGATTCTGTTTTCTGCTGTTTTTGGTTTCAGAAATCCTAGTAAAGAAATATTCTCGGAATTGGACGAAATCAACGCCCAGGGTCCTATTTTGCCACGAAGCTTCCAGAAGACCGAAGAGGAGACGAAGTGGGGCCACGAGGTGGCCAAACCATAGGGCGGCACGGCCCAGGCCTTGGCCGCGCCGACCTATAGTGTGGGCCCCTCGTGTGGCCCCCTGACCTGCCCTTCCGCCTACAAATAGCCTTCGTCGCGAAACCCCCGATGCAAGGAGAGCCACGATACGGAAAACCCATCGAGACGCCGCCAATCCCATCTCGGGGGATTACGGAGATCTCCTCCGGCACCCTGCCGGAGAGGGGATTCATCTCCCGGAGGACTCTTCACCGCCATGGTCGCCTCCGGAGTGATGAGTGAGTAGTTCACCCCTGGACTATGGGTCCATAGCAGTAGCTAGATGGTTGTCTTCTCCTCATTGTGCTTCATCTTTGGATCTTGTGAGCTGCCTAACATGATCAAGATCATCTATCTGTAATACTATAAGTTGTGTTTGTCGGGATCCGATGGATAGAGAATACTATGTTATGTTAATTATCAAGTTATTACCTATGTGTTGTTTATGATCTTGCATGCTCTCCGTTATTAGTAGAGGCTCTGGCCAAGTTTTTGCTCTTAACTCCAAGAGGGAGTATTTATGCTCGATAGTGGGTTCATGCCTCCATTGAATCTGGGACAGTGACAGAAAGTTCTAAGGTTGTGGATGTGCTGTTGCTACTAGGGATAAAACATTGATGCTATGTCTAAGGATGTAGTTATTGATTACATTACGCACCATACTTAATGCAATTGTCTGTTGTTTTGCAACTTAATACTGGAAGGGGTTCGGATGATAACCTGAAGGTGGACTTTTTAGGCATAGATGCATGCTGGATAGCGGTCTATGTACTTTGTCGTAATGCCCAATTAAATCTCACTATATTTATCATGACATGTATGTGCATTGTTATGCCCTCTCTATTTGTCAATTGCCCGACTGTAATTTGTTCACCCAACATGCTTTTATCTTATGGGAGAGACACCTCTAGTGAACTGTGGACCCCGGTCCTATTCTTTACATCGCATACAATCTACTGCAATACTTGTTTCTTGTTTTCTGCAAACAATCATCTTCCACACAATACGGTTAATCCTTTGTTACAGCAAGCCGGTGAGATTGACAACCTCACTGTTTCGTTGGGGCAAAGTACTTTGGTTGTGTTGTGCAGGTTCCACGTTGGCACCGGAATCTCTGGTGTTGCGCCGCACTACATCCCGCCGCCATCAACCTTCAACGTGCTTCTTGACTCCTACTGGTTCGATTAAACCTTGGTTTCTTACTGAGGGAAACTTGCCGCTGTGCGCATCACACCTTCCTCTTGGGGTTCCCAACGGACGTGTCAACTACACACATCACCCCTCTATGCCTAACATTTCAAATGATCTAGGGGTTGATCTTGCTAGTCTAAAAGTGAAACAAGAAATGCTAGAGTTTGACGATTTCATTCTTAACCTACAAGGTAACACTAAGAATCATGTTTCAAGTCTCATGGTTCGTATAGCTCAACTAAATGATACTCTTGAGAAAAAGTGCCAAATAGAAAGAGAAGACTCTCTAGAAATACATGCTCTTAAAAATGCTCTTGAGGAATGTCAAGAAACTATAGCATCTCTTGAAGAGAGGCTAGAAATTCTTGAAGAACCTCAAGATAAACTTAACAAGCTCACTAAAGCTAGAGATCTTGCTAGAGCCAAGACTAAAGTGCTTATAAAGGAAAAGGCCAAATTTGGTGTTGATCATGAGAAACTTGTGAAGGATCTAGATGAACTAGACAAGGCTCACAAAGCCTTGAAGAGTGAATACTCTCTCCTCTCCGAGTCTTATGAGCAACTTCAAATTAGGCTTGCTTCATATGACATACCTAGTACCTCTACTCTTTCATGTGATCATGCAAATATTATTGAGGAAAATGCTAGGTTGAAAGATGAACTTGCTAAGGCCTCCTCTCCCCAAAGTAAACTTTCCTTGGATGATCTTTTGAGTAAGCAAAGGTCAAACAATGGGAAGAAGGGACTTGGTTTCAATGCCAAGGCTAAAAAGGCAAACAAGCCAAAAGCCAAGCCCGCACAAAAGAAGGTCACCACTAATGGTGAAACCCAAAAGGGCAAAACCATTATTGATGATGGTGCGGGAATAGATAACCCTCACTATGTTCTTTTTAAAGATTATTATGGTGATGTTTATGCTAAGTATGTTGGTCCATATGATGGTTATGTTGCTTGGTCTATTTGAGTCCCAAAGACCCTTGTTTCTAACAAAAGAGGACCCATTGAAAAATGGGTACCTAAATCCAAGAATTGATCTCATGTAGGACTATGCCGCCGGAGGTTCAAAATGGGTACTTGATACTGGATGTACAAGTCATATGACCGGCGGCAAGAACCTCGTCAAGGAGTTGAGGCCCAACATAAATCATATCACCGTCTCCTTTGGCGATAATTCTACATCCGAGGTATTGGGTTTTGGAAAGGTTGTGGTTGCACACAACATTACTCTTGTGGATGTCATGCTTGTCAAAACCCTTGGTTACAATTTGCTTTCCGTTTCCTCCCTTGGCAAGATGGTTTTCGCCGTCTTTATTGATAATGATATTGTGGTACTCTTGTGGAGCAAGACTCTAAAAGTCGCTTTCGTTGGGTATCACGAACACAACTTGTATGTGGTGGACTTTTCGGGGACCACCATGACAAGTGCGATGTGCCTATTCGGAAAGGCGGACGTGGGTTGGTTGTGGCATCGCCGCCTAGCCCATGTCAACATGTGAACTTTGCAAAGTCTCCACAAGGGGAACCATATTGTGGGACTAATGGAAAATGTGTCTTTTGCCAAAGATTGTGTTTGTAGGGCTTGTGTTGAAGGCAAAATGCATGACTCTCCGCATCCAAGCAAGACCATCATCTCTTCCAAGAGGATCTTGGAGCTCCTTCATGTGGATCTCTTTGGTCCCGTTACTCATGCAAGTCTTGGTGCGAAGAAACATTGCTTGGTGATTGTTGATGACTACTCAAGATACACTTGGGTCTACTTTCTCAAGACGAAAGATGAGACTCAACAAATATTCATTGACTTTGCTACCGAGGTGCAATGCCAACACAACCTCCTCATTATGGCAATAAGAAGTGACAACGCCTCCGAGTTCAAGAACTACACACTCAATGATTTTCTTAGTGATGAGGGGATTCGACATCAATATTCTGCTGCTTACACCCTTCAACAAAATGGTGTTGCGGAGAGGAAGAACCGGACTCTTTTGGATATGGCAAGGACTATGATGGCGGAGTATAAATCCCGCTATAACTTTTGGGCCGAAGCCATCTCCACCGCTTGTCACTCCTCTAACCGGCTCTATCTCCGCAAGGGCTTGAACAAGACTCCATATGAAATACTCACCGGGAACAAGCCTAATATCTCATACTTCAAGGTGTTCGGGTGTAAGTGTTTCTACAAAATCAAAGGGGTTCGTTTATCTAAATTTGCTCCTAAAGCTTTGGAGGGTATATTTGTTGGTTACGGTGCCGAGTCTCACACTTATAGAATCTTTGATATAGCCTCTGGGATTATCATCGAATCTTGTAGTGTGAGGTTCGAAGAAAATGATGGCTCCCAAGTGGGGCAAGTTGATGTATGTGCAGGTGATGAAATACCTCAAGATGCCATAGTAAGAATGGGTGTGGGATTTTTCCGCCCCGTTGAGGGACACGGTGTGGCGTCTCGGGAAGGACTATGCTCTACCACGGTGGAGCCCTCATCTTCTCAACATCAACAAACCCCATCAAGTGAAGCAAATGATGCACCAACCCAAGAACAAGAACAAAACCCTCCCTCTTGTGTGCAAGATCAAGGACAAGATCAAGGTCAAGATCAACCAAGAATTCATGATGGCTCCGACGAGTATCCATTGGATATTTGCTCCGCACCAAATGATGTCCAAGATCAAGCACATGAGGTTGAGCACTCTCAAGAAATTGAAGTTGCTCAAGTTGAAGGTCAAGACGGGGACCCAAATGATCAAGTTGATCAAGTGACACCTCCAAGGCCAAGAAGAACCAAGGAGGAGATCGAGGCCCGGCTGCCTAGCAAGAAGAGAAAGGCAACTTGAGCGTCTTGAACACACACATGACAAGGTTCTTGGTGATGTAAGGGCAAAGGTTTCCACAAGAAGGCAATTGGCTAACTTTAGCAACCATCATGCTTATATCTCCTTAGTGGAACCCAAGAAAGTATTTGAAGCCCTTGAAGATTCGGATTGGTTGGAAGCTATGCACGAAGAACTCAACAATTTCAAGCGCAACAAAGTGTGGACCTTAGTAGAGAAGCCAAAGGGGTGCCACAATGTTATTGGCACTAAATGGATATTCAAGAACAAGCAAGATGAGTTTGGAAATGTTGTGAGGAACAAGGCAAGATTGGTGGCTCAAGGGTTCTCTCAAGTTGAAGGAATTGACTTTGGAAAAACCTATGCTCCCGTGGCTTGCCTTGAGTCCATCTGTATCCTTCTTGCTTATGCATCACATCATAACTTTAAGTTACAACAAATAGATGTGAAAAGTGCATTTCTTAATGGTCCTTTGCATGAAGAGGTTTATGTTAAGCAACCCTCGGGGTTCGAGGATCTCAACTTCCCTAACCATGTCTACAAGCTCGATAAAGCTCTTTATGGTCTCAATCAAGCTCCTAGAGCTTGGTATGAGCACCTTAAAGAATTATTGGTAGACCGTGGGTTTGATGTTGGGCTAATCGATCCCACTCTTTTTACTAAGAGGGTCAATGGGGAGCTTTTCGTTTGCCAATTATATGTTGATGATATTATCTTTGGCTCTACTAACAAAGCTTTCAATGATGATTTCTCAAAGCTTATGACCGATAGGTTTGAGATGTCTATGATGGGAGAGATGAAGTTCTTCCTTGGTTTTGAGATCAAGCAATTGAGGGAAGGAACCTTCATCAACCAAGCAAAATATCTCCAAGACATGCTCAAGAGGTTCAAGATGACCGAGATGAAGGGTGTAGCCACTCCTATGGTTACTAAATGTCATCTTGCACTTGATCCCAATGGTAAAGAGGTGGATCAAAAGGTATATCGCTCCATGATTGGATCCTTGCTTTACCTTTGTGCATCTAGACCGGACATAGTGTTGAGTGTTGGTGTGTGTGCAAGGTATCAAGCTTCTCCTAAGGAGAGCCACATGATGGCTCTCAAAATAATCTTTCGGTATTTGGTTGATACCCCAAGATATGGTATTTGGTACCCCAAAGGCTCAAGCTTTATTCTCAATGGATACACCGATGCGGATTGGGCGGGAGACAAGGATGATAGGAAATCAACTTCCGGGGCTTGCCAATTTCTTGGTAGGTCCTTGGTGTGTTGGTCTTCTAAGAAGCAAAATTGTATATCTCTCACCACCGCCGAAGCCGAATATGTTGCCGCCGCAAGTGGATGCACTCAATTGTTATGGATGAGGCAAACTTTAAAGGAATACAGTGTCATTTGTGACAAAGTGCCTCTATTATGTGACAATGAAAGTGCCATCAAGATTGCCTATAATCCGGTGCAACATTCAAGAACGAAGCATATTGAGATCCGGAATCATTTCATTAGGGATCATGTTGCCCGTGGTGATATTGAGCTTATCTATGTTCTTACCAAAGATCAACTTGCTGATATATTCACGAAGCCTCTTGATGAAGCAAGGTTCACTTATTTGAGGAATGAGCTAAATATCATTGATTCAAGGAGTATAGCTTGACCATCTTGCAAACACACCTTTGTCTCAAAACTTTATTTGTTTTAGATGTGGGCATGGAAATAGGGGGAGTGCGGTTTAAATTATTGAGCTATTCCTCCCCCCATAATGCCAACATTAAAGATATCATACTCGTTATATCATATGTTGATATGTGAGCTTCAATGATGAGTATTGGTTTGGACCCAAGATATATCTTCGCGGTGCCATACCATAACACTCATATATGGTGGCCTAGGCCACCACACTCTTCTTCGTGAAGAGTTGGAGTTATTTGGATCTTCATTGGATTTTATTGACATCTCCTTGTTTATGGGAAATCATTCATTTTTGGCCTTCATTTGCATTATTTGCAAAAATGAGTGATCATGTACCATCTCATAGTTTGGCGTATCTGTCCTAAGCCTATCTCATCTAAGCCATATCCTTTTCCTTCTCCGAGTGCACCTTGTTCCTGTCAAAAACCTGTTCCTGGCACAGTTTTCCTGTTTCACCGGAAGTTCCGGTCGTTTCGACCGGTACTGATACGTCCAATTTGAATCACTATTTTATATCATAATTTGCTGTTATTCATTGATATATTTCATATTGGGACACAATACTTATGTTATTTCATCTATTTTGCATGTTTCATCATTATTGGAGGATCGAACACCGGAGCCAGGATTCTGCTGGAAAAAGCACCGTCAGAACGCAATATTTCGGAAGATCAACTCTGGAAGGAAATTATACCAAAAATCCTATTTTTCAAGATGACGACGGAAGCCAGAAGGAGGAGCCAGGAGGAGCCAGGGTGGGCCCACACCCTAGGGCGGCGCGGCCCAGGCCCTGGCCGCGCCGGCCTATGGTCTGGGGGGCCCACGACCCTTTTCGCCTCCTTTTCTTCGCCAAACCCTTCGTCCCGAAGACCTAAGCCACAGAGGGTACCTCGCGAAGAGTTACAGCCGCCTCTGCGGGGCGGAGAACACCAGAGAGAAAAGAGCTCTCCGGCGGGCAGGAATCCGCCGGGGAAATTCCCTCCGGGAGGGGGAAATCGACGCCATCGTCACCGTCATCGAGCTGGACATCATCTCCATCACCATCATCATCATCTCCACCATCATCACCGCCGTCTCCACCGCTGGACACCGTCACCGCCGTAGCAATTTGGGTTTGATCTTGATTGTTTGATAGGGGAAACTCTCCCGGTATCGATTCCTACTTGTTGTTGATGCTATTGAGTGAAACCATTGAACCAAGTTTATGTTCAGATTGTTATTCATCATCATATCACCTCTGATCATGTTCCGTATGATGTCTCGTGAGTAGTTCGTTTAGTTCTTGAGGACATGGGTGAAGTCTAAATGTTAGTAGTGAATTATGGTTGAGTAATATTCAATGGTGTGATATTTAAGTTGTGGTGTTATTCTTCTAGTGGTGTCATGTGAACGTCGACTACATGACACTTCCCCATTTATTGGCCTAGGGGAATGCATCTTGTACTCGTTTGCCAATTGCGGGGTTGCCGGAGTGACAGAAACCTAAACCCCGTTGGTATATCGATGCAGGAGGGATCGCAGGATCTCGTAGTTTAAGGCTGTGGTGAGATTTAATTCTTAATTACTTTCTTGTAGTTGCGGATGCTTGCAAGGGGTATAATCACAAGTATGTATTAGTCCTAGGAAGGGCGGTACATTAGCATAGGTTCACCCACACAACACTTATCACAACAATGAAGATTATTTAGCCGTATGTAGCGAAAGCACTAGACTAAAATCCCGTGTGTCCTCGAGAACGTTTGGTCATTATAAGTAAACAAACCGGCTTGTCCTTTGTGCTAAAAAGGATTGGGCCACTCGCTGCAATTATTACTCTCGCACTTTACATACTCGTACTTTATTCAACCGTTACATCAAACCCCCGAATACTTGTCCGTGAGCATTTACGGTGAATCCTTCATCGAAACTGCTTGTCAACACCTTCGCTCCTCGTTGGGATCGACATTCTTACTTATCGAAGATACTACGATACACCCCTATACTTGTGGGTCATCAAGACTATTTTCTCGCGCCGTTGCCGGGGAGTGAAGCGCTATTGGTAAGTGGAATTGGTAAGGAAAACCTTTCTTGTTGTGCTGATTTTATTTCTGCACTGCTGCTATAAGTCATTATGGAGAGATCTTCTCTTCAATTTCTATTTGGGAAATCTACTACTACTGCAACGGTAGTGGATGAGGCGCCAGTGAGGAAGTAATACCATATAAAATACCTATGAAAATTATTGAACGTGTTATGGATAACCGCTATGAAGGGGATGGAACTGTCCATCCCGGTGATCATTTACTGTTTTTGCATGAATTATGCGGGTTATTCAAATGTGCAGGTATTGCTATGGATGAAGTGAGGAAGAAACTATTCTCTTTGTCGCTGTCCGGTAAGGCGGCGCATTGGTATAAATTCTTGGATAATGGGGATTCTCTTGAATGGAATGATATTGTGCCCCGGTTTTATTCTAAGTTCTATCCTCCAAGTGAAATTCATAAGGATCGGAATCGCATATATAATTTTTGGCCTCATGATGGAGAGAGTATTGCCCAAGCTTGGGGAGATTGAAGTCTTTAATGCTCAAATGCCCCATTCATGAGCTTCCTGGTAATGTTATTATTGATAATTTCTATGCAAGACTTTCTTTTCAAGACAAGACCTTGCTGGATACTTCTTGTTCTGGATCATTTACACGCAACAAAGAAGAGTTTAAAAGGGACCTTCTTGATCGGATCCAAGAAAATCGAAGGTTGGGAGAACGACAAGGATAGAGAATCAGGTATAATTTATGATTATAAATGCATTGAAGCTTTTATGGATCTTGATAAATTTCGTAATATGAGTGCTATATATGGTCTTGATTCTCAAGTTGCTTTGTAAATCTTTATAAAGCTTTTGCCTCTCATTATGAATTGCCAAAGAAGAATTTTGATAAGTATCATGAACCGTATAAAGATAAAATTGATTCATCTATTAATAAATGCGTTGTAGTTGAAACTGCTGATCGTGTTATTCCTGAAGCTTATATTGAAAAACTCCTTTCCCTGCTAAAATGAAAGAGTACTCTGTTATAAATAGTGCGGTTCATAAAAGTGAAAAGAAACCTGTAGAACACGAAGAACAAATAAAAGTTGAACCTTTGTTGCAATAGTTAAAGATCTTGTGACTGAAAATGTGGAGGATGGTCATATTATTTTCTGTGAAGATGCTTCTAATATTGTTTCACATCCTAATAAACCCAAACAAGCTAGTGTTCCTATGATATCTGTTAAAATTGGTGATCATTGTTATTATGGATTATGTGATATTGGTGCAAGTGTTAGTGCTATTCCGTATGAGCTTTACACGGAAATTATGCACGAAATTGATTCTTGTGAACTTGAAGATATTGATGTGGTTATTCAGCTGGCTAATAGAGAAACTATTTCTCCAATTGGTATTGTTCGAGATGTGGAAGTTTTATGCGGTAAGATTAAATATCCTGCTGACTTTTTGGTACTTGGTTCTGCTGCTAGTGATTATTGTCCTATTATTTTTGGTAGACCTTTTCTAAATACTTGTGGAGCTATTATAGATTGCAAGAAAGAGAAAATTTTGACTAAATTCGCTGGTGAATCTTATGAGTTTAACTTCTCTAAATTTACTAAAACTCCTTATAAAGCTGATTTGCCTAGTAATGATTTCAAAATGGAGCAATGTGCATCTATTGTTCTTGTTCCTAATAATCCTTTGCAGCAACATTTGGAGGATAGCGAGAGCGAAATTTTTAGGAAAGAAAGAGATGAGCTTGAGGAAATTTTTCTTCGCCAACCTATTCTCAAGCATGATTTACCGGTGGAAGATTTGGGTACAACACCGCCACCAAAGGAAGATCCTGTTTTTGATTTAAAGCCTTTACACGATAATCTTAAATATGCTCATATTGATGATAAGAAAATATATCCTGTTATTATTAGTTCTAAGCTTTCAGAGATTGAGGAAGAAAGGTTATTGGAAATATTGAAGAAGCATCGAGGCGCTATTGGCTACACTCTTGATGATTTGAAGGGGATTTCTCCGTCTATATGCCAACATGCTATTAATATGGAAGATGATGCAAAGCCTGTTGTTGAACCTCAGCGTCGTCTAATTCGAAGATGAAGGAAGTGGTAAGGAATGAGGTATTACGACTTCTTGAAGCTGGTATTATATATCCTATTGCTGATAGTAGATGGGTTAGTCCTGTGCATTGCGTTCCCAAGAAAGGAGGTATGACTTGTTGTGCCTAATGATAATGATGAGCTCATTCCTCAAAGAGTAGTTGTAGGGTATAGAATGTGCATTGATTTTCGAAAAGTTAATAAAGTTACTAAGAAAGATCATTACCCTTTACCATTTATTGATCAAATGCTAGAAAGATTGTCTAAAAATACTCATTTTTGCTTTCTTGATGGTTATTCTAGGTTTTCACAAATTGCTGTTAAAGCTAAAGATCAAGAGAAAACCACCTTTACTTGTCCTTATGGAACTTATGCTTATAGACGCATGCCTTTTGGTTTATGTAATGCTCCTGCTACTTTTCAAAGATGCATGTCTGCTATTTTTCATGGTTTTTGTGAAAGTATTGTAGAGGTATTCATGGATGATTTTTCCGTCTATGGGAATTCTTTTGATAGTTGCTTGCGAAACCTTGATAAAGTTTTGCAGAGATGTGAAGAAACTAACCTTGTTCTTAATTGGGAGAAATGCCACTTTATGGTTAATGAAGGAATTGTATTGGGACATAAAATTTCTGAGAGAGGTATTGAAGTTGATAGAGCTAAAGTTGAAGCAATTGAGAAGATGCCCTATCCGAGGGATGTTAAAGGTATTCGTAGTGTTCTTGGTCATGCTGGGTTTTATAGGAGATTTATTAAAGATTTCTCCAAGATTTCAAAGCCTCTTACTAATCTTCTTCAAAAAGATGTACCATTTGTTTTTGATGATGATTGTAAGGAAGCTTTTGAAACTCTTAAGAAAGCCTTAACAACTGCTCCTATAGTTGAACCTCTGATTGGAACTTACCATTTGAAATTATGTGTGATGCTAGTGATTTTCTTTGTAGGCGCTGTTCTTGGACAGCGAGTAGATAAAAAACTGAATGTTATTCATTATGCTAGTAAAACTCTTGATGCTGCTCAAAGAAATTATGCTACAACTGAAAAAGAATTATTAGCTGTAGTCTTTGCTTGTGATAAATTTAGATCTTATATTGTTGATTCAAAAGTTACTATTCATACTGATCATGCTGCAATTAGATACCTAATGACAACGAAAGATGCTAAGCCTAGGCTTATTAGATGGGTACTTCTTTTGCAAGAATTTGATCTACATATTGTAGATACGAAAGGTGCTGATAATCCTGTTGCTGATAATTTGTCTAGATTGGAAAATATTGCTTATGATCCTGTTCCTGTTAATGATAGTTTTCCAAATGAACAATTGGCTGTAATAAAGGTGAGCTCGCGAGACAGTCCTTGGTATGCTGATTATGCTAACTTTATTGTTTCCAAGTACTTGCCTCCAACCTTTTCAGCTCAGCAAAGGAGGAAATTCTTTTATGACTTGAGGCATTATTTCTGGGATGACCCACACTTATATAAAGAAGGAGTGGATGGTATTATGCGAAGATGTGTTCCTGAGTATGAACAACAAGAAATATTGAGTAAATGTCATGGTAGTGCTTATGGAGGACATCACGTTGGAGAAAGAACCGCGCAAAAGGTTTTACAATCAGGTTTTTATTGGCCAACTCTCTTCAAAGATGCGAGAAAGTTTATTTTATCTTGTGATGAATGCCAAAGGGTTGGTAATATCTCCAGACGCAATGAAATGCCTATGAATTATACTCTTGTTATTGAACCGTTTGATTGTTGGGGATTTGACTTCATGGGACCTTTTCCGTCTTCGGAAGGTAACACTCATATACTTGTTGCTGTTGATTATGTTACTAAATGGGTGGAAGCTATACCTACAAAAAGTGCTGATGGTGAGACCTCTTTAAGAATGCTCTTAGATATTATTTTTCCTAGATTTGGAGTACCTAGATATATTATGACTGATGGAGGTTCTCATTTTATTCATGGAGGTTTTAGAAAAACTCTTGCTAAGTATGGTATTAATCATAGAATTGCTTCTGCTTATCATGCTCAAACTAGTGGTCAAGTAGAATTATCAAATAGAGAGATTAAATCTATTTTGGGAAAGACCGTTAATAAAACTAGAAAGAATTGGGCTAGTAAATTGAAGGATGCACTTTGGGCTTATAGAACTGCGTATAAAAATCCCATGGGAATGTCACCTTATAAAATGGTTTATGGGAAAGCTTGTCATTTACCTTTAGAACTAGAGCACAAAGCTTATTGGGCTGTTAGAGAATTAAATAAAGATCCTAAACTTGCCGGTGATAAGAGGTTGTTGCAATTGAGTTCTCTAGATGAATGGAGAAGTGAAGCTTATGAAAATGCTAAACTCTTTAAAGAGAAAGTTAAAAAATGGCATGATAGGAGGATTATCAAAAGAGAATTTAATATTGGGGATAAAGTCCTATTGTATCGGTCTCGTCTCAGATTCTTTGCAGGGAAATTACTCTCGAAATGGGAAGGACCATATGTTGTCGAGGAGGTGTATCGTTCAGGAGCAATCAAAATTAGCTCTCTCCAAGGCAATGCTACACAAGTGGTGAATGGACAAAGACTCAAGCATTATATCTCGGGTGATTCTTATAATGTTGATGTTGATATTATTCAAGTGGAAACACCGGAGGCCTACATCAAAGGGCAAATTGACAGTCCGCCAGAACTCGACTTCGAATAGGTAACAGTACTGGTAATGAAAAGTACGCAATTTACTTTCTGAACTATATTTTTGCTGTTTTTGGAAAATATGAGAAATTACGAGTTCGAAATGGAGTGGAAAGGACGCACGAGGGGGTGCCACCATAGGGCGGCGCGGCCTGACCTGGGCCCGCGCCGGCCTATGGTTTGGCCGCCTCGTCGCCCCTTTCCGACTCTGGTTCGATCTGGTGCTTTCCTTTTGACGAGAAAAATTTTGCTATATAATCTCCCGGACCCCTGGAGGTCCGTATATCGTTTTCTCGACGTGTTTTGTTTCAAGCTGTTTCTGCCAGGATCTGTTTTCGGTTTAGAAGCACCATGGCCTCCAACAACAAGGGCAAGGGGCTTTTGGAGGAAGAGAAGGAGGTGCCATCAAGACAAGAGCAGCAAGCCGGAGGAAGCAAGCAAATCTTGGTGGGAGCTGTTGACACCCGACGTTCTTTTTCTCATAACCTGCAGGGACCTTTACCACCCACTCTTAGCCTCGACTCTTTCCCCATGATGGAAGAAGTCATACGGATTACCGATGAGTTTTGTGATCAATATCGGGCTCTACGAAGAGAAGTGGAGATACTCCAGGAGGAGAATTGCCGTCTCCGAAGAATGATTGAATACCACTCGTTTCGCGTCACAAGGTCGTCATCGCCAACTTCGGATAACAATGAATCTCTTTGAATCTTAGTGCAGAATTGTCAAGCTGAGAAACTGAAGACGAAGGAGCTTATTAAGAAGCTCGGGAGGAGTTCATCACCATCATCGCCAAAGGAGTAATTCATCATCGGTATTGGCATCCCCTTGGTTTGTTCCAAGCTTGGGGGAGTGCCGCGGTATCACATTATCACTACCTTTTACTTTTATTGTCAAGTAGTATCATATCATGAGTAGGGAAGTTATCATATAAGATGGGTTGCGTTTGGAAGTATCTCTCCTTTATTTGGTTATCTATGTATCCCTTGGTGTGAGTTATCGTTATGGAATATTAATGAGAAGTCTTATCATTTACATATTGCACATCTTATTTTAGTTTGCAATCTCTACTATATGATTCACCTTGTTGTTAGTATTGGTATCACTTTGGGAGCATTGAATAAATCTATTTGGTTTTGGCAAACTTAGCATTGGTCAATAGCAACAACACTTTGAGGTTTAAATAGAAAAGAGAAATACATGTAGATGTTTCATTGTCTTTCTTGTTAGCTCATAGCTTATTATTCTGAAGTTAAAATTGTTTGTACTTACAAGGAAGATGCATGATTGTTTCTATCACATGTATATTTGTTTGTTTCCCTCGACTCTTATGCTTGCTAATTAACCTTGCTAGCCAAAGACCTGTACTGAGAGGGAATACTTCTCGTGCATCCAAACCTTAACCCAAACCTATGCCATTTGTGTCCACCATACCTACCTACTACATGGTATTTTCTGCCATTCCAAGTAAATACTTCATGTGCTACCTTTAAACAATTCAAAACTTAGTATCTCTTATTTGTGTCAATGTTTCATAGCTCATGAGGAAGTATGTGGTGTTTTATCTTTCAATCTTGTTGGGCAACTTCCACCAATGGACTAGTGGCTTCACCCGCTTATCCAATAATTTTGCAAAAAGAGCTGGCAATTGGATTACCAGTCCCAAAATGATTAAACTAAATAGACACTCATCCATGGTATGTGATTGATGGACGGCACCCGAAGGATTCGGTTAGCCATGGCTTGTGTAAGCAAAGGTTGGGGGAGTGTCATCATCATAATAAAGCTAAAATAAAAAGGCACTCCTTCATGGTATGAGATTGTTGGCAGGCACCCGAGGATTCGGTTAGCCATGGTTTGTGAAAGAAAGGTTGGAAGGAGTGCCACACAAAATGAAAATAATATGGGAGCCACTCTTAGGAGGTTGTCCGGCAAGGGGGTTAGAGTACCCGCTTCTGATCGTTGACAACAACAAACACCTCTCAAAATGTTACTTTTATTCTCTTTATATGATTGCAAAAATTGAAAAAGCTCTAGCACATGATTTAATCCCTGCTTCCCTCTGCGAATGGCCTGTCTTTTACTTTATGCTGAGTCAGTAAACCTATTTCCCTCCATCTCAAGCAAGCATTTGAGTAGTTGTGATCAAACCATTATATTGTGATTTGCTACATCATGTCTTTTATTCTTCTTTGTTTAGTACAAGTTTTATCTGAATGAATATAGCTTTGCAAGTTATCAATGATCATGAGAAAACCATTATGATTGAGTATGCAAGTTGTGCCTTATAAACTTTAACATGGGAGCGCTGCTCAATGAGATATAATCTGTTAATTGTTCTCTGACCAAGAACGAAGTTTGCCATCACCAATTATGATTTCTTATGCACCTTTACTTGTGATTACCTTATACTTGTTTCAATATGAGTTATAAGAGATCGTTTACTATAATGTCCTGTGTGAATGAATATGATGCTTCTTGTCCGTATTTTATTCATCGACTCTTCACTCCATAAACATGTGGTCATGTCTATCGAGCTCGGTTCGCTTGGGGACAAGCGAAGTCTAAGCTTGGGGGAGTTGATACGTCCAATTTGCATCACTATTTTATATCATAATTTGCTGTTATTCATTGATATATTTCATATTGGGACACAATACTTATGTTATTTCATCTATTTTGCATGTTTCATCATTATTGGAGGATCGAACACCGGAGCTGTGGATTCTGCTGGAAAAAGCACCGTCGAACGCAATATTTCGGAAGATCACCTCTGGAAGGAAATTATACCAAAAATCCTATTTTTCAAGCTGACGACGGAAGCCAGAAGGAGGAGCCAGGAGGAGCCAGGGTGGGCCCACACCCTAGGGCGGCGCGGCCCAGGCCCTGGCCGCGCCGGCCTATGGTCTGGGGGGCCCACGACCCTTTTCGCCTCCTTTTCTTCGCCAAACCCTTCGTCCCGAAGACCTAAGCCACAGAGGGTACCTCGCGAAGAGTTACAGCCGCCTCTGCGGGGCGGAGAACACCAGAGAGAAACGAGCTCACCGGCGGGCAGGAATCCGCCGGGGAAATTCCCTCCGGGAGGGTGAAATCGACGCCATCGTCACCGTCATCGAGCTGGACATCATCTCCATCACCATCATCATCATCTCCACCATCATCACCGCCGTCTCCACCGCTGGACACCGTCACCGCCGTAGCAATTTGGGTTTGATCTTGATTGTTTGATAGGGGAAACTCTCCCGGTATCGATTCCTACTTGTTGTTGATGCTATTGAGTGAAACCATTGAACCAAGTTTATGTTCAGATTGTTATTCATCATCATATCACCTCTGATCATGTTCCGTATGATGTCTCATGAGTAGTTCGTTTAGTTCTTGAGGACATGGGTGAAGTCTAAATGTTAGTAGTGAATTATGGTTGAGTAATATTCAATGGTGTGATATTTAAGTTGTGGTGTTATTCTTCTAGTGGTGTCATGTGAACGTCGACTACATGACACTTCACCATTTATGGGCCTAGGGGAATGCATCTTGTACTCGTTTGCCAATTGCGGGGTTGCCGGAGTGACAGAAACCTAAACCCCCGTTGGTATATCGATGCAGGAGGGATCGCAGGATCTCAGAGTTTAAGGCTGTGGTTAGATTTAATTCTTAATTACTTTCTTGTAGTTGCGGATGCTTGCAAGGGGTATAATCACAAGTATGTATTAGTCCTAGGAAGGGCGGTACATTAGCATAGGTTCACCCACACAACACTTATCACAACAATGAAGATTATTTAGCCGTATGTAGCGAAAGCACTAGACTAAAATCCCGTGTGTCCTCGAGAACGTTTGGTCATTATAAGTAAACAAACCGGCTTGTCCTTTGTGCTAAAAAGGATTGGGCCACTCGCTGCAATTATTACTCTCGCACTTTACATACTCGTACTTTATTCAACTGTTACATCAAACCCCCCTGAATACTTGTCTGTGAGCATTTACAGTGAATCCTTCATCGAAACTGCTTGTCAACACCTTCTGCTCCTCGTTGGGATCGACATTCTTACTTATCGAAGATACTACGATACACCCCCTATACTTGTGGGTCATCAGGTACTTCCGGCTGGAATCTTTCTGCCAGTTCCTGCCCGCTGTTCCTGATTAGTTTGTGTAGTTTCTGAGGGACCGGAAGTTCCGGCTCCAACGAGCGGAACTTCCGCCCTTAAGATTCCACTACATAACTGGTCCGGAACGGGGAGGCAGTTCCTGCCCCCTCAGTTTCCCCCATCCAAGATCTGTTTGAAGCGCCTCTCTCCCTGTGGCGGTTGCTCCTCCCTCCGGCCGGATCTCCCTCCTCCGGCGACCCCCGCCGAATCAGCTCCGTGGATCGGCATCCCCTCCCACTCCTCCTCCATGGCCCCCCCCGGTTTGTGCCCTCTCCCTCTCTATGTGTGGGTAGACCTCACTAGATGAACTATAGGGCATACTCTAGGCAAAGCTATGGTAGACCATCTCTAGATGCCTTTCCCTTACTAGATCTTGCATAGTATGTTGTGGTAATGCGGTTCACCAAGCCATTGCCGCAGATCTGGTGAGAAACTACCGCTGTTTTCGAACAGCCGGAAGTTTCGGCCCTGCACGCCGGAACTTCCGCCGGTTCTCACCGGAACTTCTGGCCTGGCAAATTTTTCTGCTGTTACCCAATATCCTGTGCAGGCTCTGGTTTTGGCCTCCTTGCTTGTGTGCACTCATTTATCATTCCTATCCTATTGATTCCTTCCAGGTGGTTCCAAGAAGAGAGGCAAGGCTCATGTGGATGAGATTGAGGAAGAACTTGAGCAAACTAGACCATCCAAGCTCACCGCTCGTCAGCAAGCAGCTCAGAGGCACAAGTCACCCGCTGTTCGAGGCAAGAACATCCATGTATCCGTGAAGAACATGCAATATCTTGAGTACAAGGAGCTCCGTGACATGAACCCTTACCTCACCCCTCGGAGCAATAGGGTTGGGGATAAGCAGTTCCACAACAAGACCCAAGAGGAGATTTTCTATGAGGTCTATGTGCCATTCAAGAAGGGGGTAGCCCCTCAACATGCCATTGACACCGGAAAGATGGCCGCTTCTAAGTACTTTGATGAAGCCTATGCTATGTGTGGAGAGTTTGGGCTCTATCCCATTATGGAGCTCAACAAGGATTATGATATCGGGTTGATTCAACAGTTCTATGCCACCGTCCACTTTGAACAAGATGAAGCTAGAACATTCCGGTGGATGACTCATGAAAGGCTCCTTGAGTCTAACTTGGCAAAGTTTGGAAGTGCCCTTGGATACCCTCGCTACCCGGGCGTAGATGCAAATGGTTGGAGGTGCCATGATAGTTCATGGGCTCAAACAAGGGAAGTCTTGGAGCACCTCTACATCAAAGGTTGGGGTATTCCAGGCAAGAGTGTGAATCTTCTCCCTACTTGGGACATTATGCTTAGAGTCTACCGGGAGACCATTGGACCAAAGGGTGGCAACCTTGATGAGCTACATCTATATGAAGTGGATCTAATGGCAAACTCCTTTGCTAAGAAGGGCACCAGTGAGAGGCTTGATGTGATGGACTACATCTACCATGAGATGTGGTCATGTGTGATGGAGAAGAAGCTCCCCTCGTATGCTCCGTACATTATGAAACTCATTGAGGACACTTGGGTTGATACTTGTGAGAGTACCCTCCTTCACTCTATTCCTCTCAATATCACATCCCATGAAGTGAAGGTTTTGAGGACCAAGCGCCACAACTCTCCTATAGAAGATGTTACCCCCATGGATGAGAAGCCACCTAGCTGGGCTTCTAAGCTTGCACGCCGCATGAGACAGATTTTTTGCCTCACCTCTGCAGTCAACCACCGTTAGTATCAACAGCATGCAGAAGCCAAGAAGTCTCGGGTTCGTCAGAAGAGCATCATGAAGGCTCTTGAGGTGGAAGTGTCTCCTCCCGGATCCGAGGAGAATATCACTCCGGAGGCTGAGTGGGTTTCTCGGCATGGTGTTCCTCTTCCTCGGGATGGTCTTGAGATCGAGTCTCCTCCTCACACTCCTCCCTACACCGACGCTCCATCGAACCTCCCTCCCGGCTGGGCTAACGCCGACCCTTGGGGCGTGTAGCTTCTCCTATCCCTTTTTGGTGCTTTGGTGCCAAAGGGGGAGAGTGAGACCTTATTAGGTTGCTCTCCGTTGGGTATTTGCATGGGGGAGTCACAAGCTCGTGTTGGCTTTGATTTTTATCGCTTGTGATTCTATTTATCCTTGTGGTGTCGAACTATGTTCTTAGTTATTTGGTTTGTAAACATTATCTATGTGTATGGTAAACTCCGTATGTGAGCCTTCCTTGGTTATCTATGTGTGCATGATCTTTTTATCCATATGCTTATCACTATGTTGTATTGCTAACCCATGGAAGACGGATGCAAGATATAGGGGGAGCTTCTTATGTACCAATGCTCATATCTAGGGGGAGCTCCTCTATATCTCTCACATTGTTGGTTTACATTATTCATTCCTTGCAAATACTTGTGTTGTCATCAAACACCAAAAAGGGGGATTGAAAGAACATTTCCCGCCCTTTTGGGTTTTGTGTGTTTGATGTCAACACTAGGTATATTTTTATGTGTGTTGATGTAGACAGGTACAAGTTATCAAGAAATATGTTGGATCGGTGAAATGGTATGACTGTTCTGAAGTTCTGCAGGTCTTTTTGTTTCTGGCGGAAGTTCCGGCCACAGCAGGCGGAAGTTCCGCCTGCACGTTCAGCGAAGCCTCTCAACAGCTTATGTGTCTGTTGTTATTCCCTGACCGGAAGTTCCGGTGGAGTTGGCCGGAAGTTCCGGTCAGCGGAACTTCCGCCCAACTTCCGGACAAGTTCTGGAATTCTGGAATTGTGGCTCAGTAATGTCCAGTATGGTTTTCGCCAAGTTCCGCCCCAACATCTTTTGAACTGGACGTCTGTCGAAGGCGGAAGTTCCGGCCCTCATGGCCGGTACTTCCGGTGGAAGCCGAAACTTCCGGTCCTCCTGGCCGGAACTTCCGGTGTTAGTGGATTTCGCCCCAACGGTCAGATCTGAGAGCTCCAATCATATAAATAGCTTTCTTCTCCAAAGGGACATGTTGCTCAATCATTGAAAGAAAAATCTGCCAAGCTGCACCACCATTAGAGCCACCTCAAGAAACACAAGATTTGCAAGATCTCCTTCCTCCCCCAACCAAAGCTCTTGATCTTTGGAGATTCGAAGGAGAAGACACCGATCTACATCCTCACCGAAGCGTTTTTCATTTCCCCCTCTCTTGTTTGAGGGATCTCATGCTAGTGTTCCTATTCGGTTCCCTAGTTGATTTGTGTTGATATGTTGTTGTTGATTGTTGTATTGTTACAGATTTGGGAGCCTCCAATTCAGTTGTGGATGTGTGCCCCAAGAATCTTGTAAAGGCCCGGTTTCCGCCTCGAGGAAATCCCTTAGTGGAAGTGGGCTAGGCCTTCGTGGCGTTGCTCACCGGAGATCTGAGTGAAGCCTTCGTGGCTGTTGGTTTGGCTTTCGTAGCAACCACACTCCTCCAAACGTAGACGTACCTTCTTGCAAAGGAAGGGAACTACGGGAATCATCTGCGTGTCATCGCGTGCTCCACTCTCGGTTACCTCTATCCTATTCTATCTCTTATATTGCTTAGCTATATCTTGCTTAGTTGATTGCCTTGTCATATAGGTAAATTCACTTAGTAGCATATCTAGAGAATTTACCTTTGTGTCAAGCCTAAATTGAAAAAGAACTAAAAATTGGTTAGCACCTATTCACCCCCCCCCCTCTAGGTGCGGTATACGATCCTTTGAACTATGCAAACTTTTTTTTCCAGTCAATTGGGAAGATTTGTATCTCCTCCTAAACCTTCGAGAGATGGACACCAACATATTGAGAAGCTATACACTGTGAGTATATAGTTGACTCAATGCGTCAACATGTACAATAGTAGCTATGTATAGCTTTGCTACTGACAAATATTTTGTTTATGTAGGTTCAGTTATACGAGAGCCAGGGTCAATAACATGAGATTACTCATCGTAGACCCTCATATGGTTTCGTGACAATCAATTGATTCAAACGCGGTCGTGGTCAGGAATTACATTACCAATGTGATGGATCTGGCTTTCAAAGATAACAAGTTAATCATGTGGGTCTATAATAAAAGGTTAAATATAGCTGCTTATGCATCTATTTTACGCATTTCCTCGGATTTATGGAACTAACTAGTTCAAATTTTAGCTTTCACTGGATTCTTATTTGTATCTCACTATTGGATGGCCAAATCTATTATTTCGATTCTTACCTTACCAATCTGGCGAGAAATTTTACGGATGCAAAGGAATTTATTGATAGGTGATTGCTCTTTCATCCGCATAATATAAATTGATGTCGTTCGTATTATTCTAAGGATTTTATGTCATTCATATTGTTTAGATCATTATTTACCGCATTCCGCTCGCGAGAATAAAATGTAGAGAAGATCATTTACATATCACTAAAGCATAACATGTTTGTCCTGGTTAGTTTTGCTAGCACTTATACTAGTCAATGATTTATTTATTGGATAATATATGAAGTATATAATTTCTATGTTCTATGTCTCAGTGTCACCAGCATCCGGAAGGATCCATGTTATGTGACTTCTGTGTTGCCTATCATATGGATTTCGTAATGGGCAAAATGCAGGAAAATAAGCCATTTTAATTGGTATGCAAATATCTTCTATTTCTTTTTACTATATGTTTTCCATATTTTATACCTCTTTTGATCATACATGTTTATTACCTCGCAGCCTAAGTTGTATGTAGGGAATCTGGCGGATCGACACTAACAAAGCTCTGGCAACCAGATGTGCTTGTTTCTGTTACAACAAGTGGTTACTTTCACTAGACTGTTCCACACTCCTCCTGCTTGAGATGTGTTGTAAATATATAAAATAATCTATATCATATATATATAGTTAGAAACTTTATCTTTGACTTTTCAAAATGTTGATTGTGATTTTCAAAACTGTAAATTGTTATGTAGTGTATATATAAGAATGTGTTATGTGGATCGAGTAAAGAGTTATATATCTAGTGCTATGCTCATACAATACCATGTCAGTTGGAATAAGCTTGTGTGCACAAAAAAAAGAAAAACGGATAATAATAATGGCAGTTTGCAACTAATATTCATACCCCTATAACACAATGACACCATGCAAAACAACGCGCGAGCATTAGCACGAACTATTATCAGCATGCGATCTCCACGCTGCCATTAAGGCTAATGGCAGCATGCAGGCGCGGTACGCGGCTCGTACTTTACCTATTAGTCGTGTGGCGAGTGGGCACACGTCGCGGGCCGGTGCGCGCGGGTGGTAGGCCAAATTCACACGCGAGCGGTAGGTTTTTTTTCTACTAGTGTGTTGTCTCGCTAGATGTTCACATATGAGCACCTCAAAACGACGATGATGGTCAAACTGGACGTGCAATTCAAAATATATGACCTTCACATATTAAAAAAACAGCTAGTACTACATGATTCAAAAGAATGTAGGATCAATTTCTTGTTCTAAGCGGTACCTTAAAAAATGTGCAAGTTCATTAACTATTACATTCATCTGAGTTTGATTTTTCTCATATGCAACGCAAGTTACACATGCACAATCAAACTTTATTTTGGAGGACCCAATCCGTATGAATATATTAGTTCACCTCCTTGGTTTGCCATATCTTTTGCAGAAGGACTTAACCCTCTCCAGGCCATCCTCAAGAAGGGTTGGATCAACTGCAAATGTAATACGGAGCCAATTTTTCATTCCTAGCCCACTCCCTGCAGTGCATGAGTATGTGTTAATTTTCAGCCGCGAAATACTACCGGTAATTCGTGTAAAAACTGAACCATCAAATACTCCCGACCGTGAGTTGTAGCAAGTTATCTTATAGAAAAAGGGAGGAGCTTCAGATCTGCTAGTTAATTTGTTCCCAATATAGTCATAAAAATATCAAAAACAAAAATAATAAGCTAATTCTTAGTACTTCAAATGGCATCAAGTGAACTATTTGAGTTACCTGGAAAAAATGAGCTATAAATAAAGAAAATGATAAGTGGAGATTTATGCTTGTAAGAACAGAGAGCAAAGAAACTAAAAAGTTGACCCCAATTGCTAAAACATAGGCTCCTGAAGTTTAAGTCTTTTTTTTAATTGATGATGTTTTCAGTCTTTTTATTTGAAGTTTTCGGTCACTGTTATGATATGGATTGATTCACGGGTGACGCTTGACAAAACCTGGCAATACTACAAGGGAGGTAGCAGTTCACATGCTCAATCCATGATTAACAGATTACGTACCTGGGCAAATTAGCACGGATTCCTCGCTGGCAAGCTTGCTGCAGAAGTCGACGTCATCATGGATGCCATCTAAGCAGGACAGGTCCAGCTTCACCATGACGAACATGGACCCCTCCGGTTTGTGAGGACAAGTGACGCACTCGATCTCCTTGAGCTTCTGGTAGCATATCTCCGCCGCCTCTCGCAACACGTTCATGGCGTTCTCGAAGAAGGCTTTGTCCGTGTTGGCGATGATTTGGGGTAGAGCTCCCTGTTTAATTCATTTTCATGATTTCATCCAGGTGTTAATCAGTTGCAGAGAGTTGAGGATAAAATGCGTACTACTAGTAGTACCAGCCGATGATACGCGGGTTACTCCGCATGAACGTTTAGCTAGCTACTGACCTGAACAAATGTCGCAGGGTCTACGGAGATGGCACGGTAGCCTATTACGGCCTCGATAATCTGTTTCAGGGAAGAACAGATAAGGTTCTTTGTTGAGAAGAAAGAACCAGCTGTTATCTGGGATACGTAGGTAGGTACCTTCTTGTTCTTGAGGATTCCTTTGGGATCGGTTGCTGCAATCCAGCCAAGTCGCCAACCAGGCACCATCCACCTCTTGGAGATGCCTCCCATGGTGACCACCGGAGCTGTCGCCCCAAACACACCCATCGGCACGAACGGCTTGCTCCCAAAGACGCAGTGGCCGTACACTTCATCACTGATGACTAGGATCCCGAGCTTCCTTGCGGTCTCTGCAATCTGTTTACCATCGAACCAGATGTAATTTTAGTAGACGACGAATTACTGCACTGACATGAGGACTCAGAACATGTGCATGCATAATAACAAAAAGATACCTTGGCCAAGTGGTCGTAGGAGTAGACGCAGCCACATGGGTTGTTGGGATTAACAATGACCATGGCGACGGTGTTCTCGTCGGCGAGGGCCTCCACGCCGGGGAGGTCGACCTCCCAGCCCTTGTCCGGCAGGAGGTCGAAGTGCCGGAACTCGAGGCCGCACAGGGCGGCGCGCGACTCGTACATGGGGAACCCGGGCCGCGGCAGCAGCACGTTGGCGCCGGGCGCCGCCAGCACGGTCATCATGACCTCGATGGCGTGGTTGCAGCCGGAGGTGATGACGATGTCGGCCGCCGTGACCTCGTAGGGGAGGTCGCTGGACAGGTACGCGGCGACGGCGCTGCAGCACAGGAGACGTGCGTTCAGTAATCAGTACTATGCAGCATTGGTTACCTCAGCAAGCAAACAGAGAAGGTAGCAGCAGTATGCATACCTGCGCGCCTCCTCCACGCCGGCGGCACGGGCGTAGTTGTTGTGCTTGCCTGACAGGGCCGCGGCGACGACGGCCTCCTCGGCGGCGGCCGCCGTGCGGAAGCAGGCGAACACCGAGGGGTCGCCGTGGCCAAGCGGCACGACGTGGCGCGGGTCAGTCTTGTCAAGGCAGTCATAGAGGTCGTGCACGAGGGAGCGGATGTTGTGCCGGCCAGCCGCCTCGAGCGCCGGGTTGGCCGCCCCGAAGCGCCACTTTGCCGCCTCCCCGCCGTTCTCCATCGGCGGCTGATGATTAGCGGACCGAGCTAGTGAGTGCGTCCTGTCGTGGCTCTCGCGCGCGCGTGTATCATCCGTGTTCTCCAGGGGAATGTGAGGTCGTCAGTTCACTGCCAGCAACTGTTTTGTTTGCTTCCAACTAGATTACATATGACCATTAAAAAAAAGGGTTCTGTTATGGGAATGAGAGCATCTTCAGTCGCGACCCCAAACCGAACGCGTCGGATTGGACGTGGGGGACGTGTTTTATTCCTACCGCGTTTGGGGATGTCGTTCCCAGTCGCATCCTCCAAACAAAATGTTGGAAACTTTAAACTTGAGCGAGATTCGATTAAATTCATCCAAACTTGGCATATATTACATAGATTCGAACGAGATTCGACTAAATTTAAACTAAACCTAATCTAGAAGTACTTGCGGCGGCTGGAGACGTCGTAGTACTGGTGGAAGTTGTACTGTCGTCGGTGACGACCTCCTGCTTGACGCGCTCGTCGGGCTCGTCGACGGGCTCATCCTTCACCAGGCCGCTTGGTCCTGCCTCGCCGTCGTCGCTGAGGTCGACGAGCGGCTTGCCGGTGTCGCGGATGGACATGGCGATCACCGTGTCGAGGTCGCCCCTCCAGGCGTCCTCGTCGTTCAGCGAAGCCAAGTAAGCCGCTCGTAGCCCTGCGCAGTCCTCGGGGTCATCGCTGCTGGCGATGAGCCGCTGCTGCCGCTCGTACTCCGCCAGCTGCGCCGCCTTCAGCGCTTCCTCGTCGTCCTACTCCTCCTTCACCCCCGGCTTCGGGATGAGGAGGGCGCCGCCGCGCCTCTCTTGGTGACGTCGGCTGCCGCTGCCGCCGTGCCTCGGATTGACGGGCGTCGGCGGCTCCTCCTTCACCACGCGATTGGGGACGGTGTAGGGCGCGGAGCGGTATGACGAGGATGGCGTCGATCGGGCCGGTCCTGAGGAAGAAGGGTTGGAGGAGAACGAGTACGTCCTCCTCGGCTGCCATTGCGCTGTGGGAGACGGTGGCGGTGAGGACGGCGCCTCCAACCTTAGAGCACCGTTGTGGATGTCGTCGATGACGTTCTGCAGGTGCGCCCTGGAACGCCCCAGAACAGGGCGCGCCCTTCCCTGTTTCAGCTCTTCGGCCCGCCGACGAGGCTGGTGGTGCTACGTATCTCCATGTTGTACTTCGCCTGGAAGTAGGTGCCCCACCAGGCGTCGTTGTCTTTGGTCGCCCAGGTCGGATTGGCCCGCCCCTCGGCATCGAGTTCAGCCCGCCGGCCCCTGATGGAGTCCTTCCAGCGCTCCGAGCCCGGCGTCGGTGGCGGCGGGACGCCTATGCCGTTCACGGTCATCTTCCAGCCGCCGCTGCTTGGCAGGCGCATGTCCGACGGGACAGAATATCCCGCGCGGTACAACGCCCATGCCTCCTTCACGGTGAGGCTGTCGTGGCCGAAGCCGTTCGCCGCGGCGATCTTGCGGGAGGACGACGACATTGCTTGGAACAGCGAGGAGAAGATCTAGGGGCGGCGAGGAGAAGATTTGGGAGCGGCGAGAGATTAGGATGAACCGCAGGGCCTCTTAATGTACAGCAGCGGCAGGCGAAGCGACATCAGGTGGTAGCACGCAATAACGCCGGCGCGGACGGCCACGCAGCCATGCACGACGAGACACGTCCCTGCGTCGCCTGGAAAAACTGGGACGCCATTAACGTCGCTTGACCAAAGGTAGGCGACGGGGTTTTAGGCTTCCGAGCCGCTAATGCGTCGGTCCCGCCACGCGTCGCCTCGCTTTTCGTTGTGTCTGGCGTGCCCGGAGCGTCCCCTGTGGGGCGGGGATGGCCTCGTGGCGCCGGACACAGTATCGGGCCGCCGGACAAAAAAAGGGTTTGGGGGACGCGGCTGGAACGTTTTTGTCCGGCGCGCCCCAGATCCCTTTAGGGGACGGTTTGTGGGACTCGACTGGAGATGCTCTGAGATTTTCTTGAGTCTCAGTCATCTCAGAAAGTGCAACTCGGTTCAGTTGCACATTTTTTATTAGAAAAGTGTAATTGCACGTTTTTAGCAAAAAGTGCATCTCAAAACACTTTTTTACAAGTGACTTAGACTTAAGAATATCTCGGTTGACTGAGACATAGCAAAACACGCAAAAAAAACCGTAGTACATAGGACGACGCGAGATGTCAGCCCGCCAGTGAATTTACCAAACTTTTCTTTTCTAATTAAAGAGTTTTAGCTAACGAATTCATTAGAATGGAACAAAAGCAATTCAGTTAGCACTAGTACATCAACACCTAGTTCCCTCCAGGACACCCTCCAGAGAGGATAAGAGCATCCCAGCCGTTGGGCTCCCCAGGCCGAAATCCGGCGCCATTTAGCGATGAAAGTTTAGCTTGGGGAGGTCCATTTTTTCAGCAGCGAGCCTGTGGTGACCCTGCATACCACTGCATGTTGTAGTATGCCAGTCGTTGATATAACATTCACGAAGTACCAATCCGCAAATATTACATCTCTCAGAGTAGTACAACAGAACATAGCAGGTCCATAACTCATTCATTTATTATTACAAACCATATAAACATGTCATCTCGGAGTTCCTCTTGGGTCCTAAGAGGAATACTCCTAGGTTCGAGGTGAACCCGACTCAACTTACAATATAGAAGTCTTGCTAAGTTATACATTTATTCTCAATGAGCAGTTAACTACTAAGTGTTTGTACTGCTCGGATACTACTACTATTAGTTAGGTCTAAGCTTGTTCTCCTCCGGAACCCTCCCCGGTTCCGTAGACGATGAGGTAGTCAACTCCTTCTATACCTCCGGAGAGGTCTGGTTCTTCATAGCAGATGTCCTCTGCTCCTTCGGGGTCGTCGTTGTCCTCCTCAAGTCGATTCAGACAATCTAAGCAGGGGATTTAAGAGTGGTATGAGTACGAGCGTACTCAACAAGTTCATTATAGAAAAGAGGTGTTTAATGCACTAGCCACAACATTATACCAGAAAGTCTAATAGCAATGCAAGTTTTGATAACCGTTTCTTCAAAAGGTTGTTTTTATTCAGAAGAACTATGTCCGTCAGCCTTCACTGGTTTACTAGAACTTCATGGAGTTCCTTTCCGGCAGCGTTCACAGTTCCAAATCCCGGAATAGGGAGTGACATGTCACGATTCATTACACTCTGCAGAGGTGTGTTGCTTTACCCATAAGAGATCTTAACCTTGGTGCCAACCGGGCAGCTTTCCCGTCCACACTTCCTTTGGTGTGAGGCCCGGTATAAGGTCTTAGCCAATCATATTCCTCCGCTACCTCATACACCCACCCTTTGTTGCAAACTCCGACCCTGGGTCCTCGCCGATGTTCTTATACCAATTAAGGATGGCCCCCGACCACGACAACAGTTATGGGCTTTCTACCATGAACTCCTTCACCGGGAGATGCAACCCATCATAGACCGCAATAACCGTGGGGACTTTAGGCTTCCCCAGCCCACCGCTTGCTCCTCGGGCTACAAGTGTCTACGGACAATGCCGTGGGGACTTTAGGCTTCCCCAGCCCACCGCTTGCACCCTTGGAATACAAGTGTCTACGGTAAAGCGCATCCGTTGATGTACAAGAGGTGGAAATACGATTGACTACTCCATCCCACTCCAGATCTTATGGTTAACACGGATATTACGGCACAAGAATCACTGGACGACATTTGTTGTTTAATCCTAGATGGATATAAACCCTTGCAATGGAACCTCCACCATATCAACACAATCCATGGTTCCATTGCCCACCACATAGTCATATTCATAGTTATGAAAATAGTGGTTTTGCTTTTTATGCAATAGTGATGAACATATTGCAAGTAATTTGGTAAAAATACTCAAATGACATGAGCAAGTGATGAACTTGCCTGAAGGCTGCAAAGTGTTGCAGTTAAATGGTGTGGACTGACCCTTGTCGTCTGTTGCTGAAAAATAGCATCATTGTCCGATAAGGGCAATGGTTAAAGAAGCAATTATGCATGATTCAGCTTTTAGGGTTTGTTTCCCCCCTTCCGGTGTCTTATCATTTCAGGTGAGAGGTAATTAATAAGAATAATTTGGAGATACTCTGTTTAGGGTAAAATACTACCTTGAAATGTTGTCAAGGTGTTTTTTTAAAGTCCAAAAGTATTTATGGACTTATTTTTATCATTAAAAATATAAGGTTTAATTTTTAATGATTAATTCCTTGCATTTAAATATGACTTATTTTTAATTGTCTCAAAAATTCCATTTCATATTTTTCTTTATTTTTTTAGAGCTATATTTATTTTATAAAAATTTAGCGAATTTCAGTTAATTTGGGTAAGTTGAACCAGCCCACTGGGCTCGGTCCAACCGACCCAGTCGCTCGCGTCACTCTCTCCTCTCCTAACCCTAACCCTCTCCCGTCGCTCTGGCGATCCGCGGTTGCCGCCCCCGGCCGTCTCCGGCCATCTCTGGCGACGAGATTGGTCGCAAAAGAATGGCCGCTCGATGGCGCACCTATTGGTCCGCGTCGATCTGCGTTTCATCGCCGCCACCGTTCGCCCCCCAACTCATCTGCGCCCTGGTGCAAGGTCTGCGACGATGCGCTGCTCGCCGGTGCTCCTGATGATGTGGCGTCGTCGTGCCCTGCCGTGGTGGTGCTGGTTGCTGCGGCGTTGCCATGGCCTGGCCTGGCGCTGTCGTGCCCCCGGCGTGTGCCGCCGTGGCTGCCATGGCCGCGTTCTCCGTTCAGCTTCACCTGTGAGTGCTCCACCGCCTCCTTCTCTCCCTCTCAGCTTTACTCCTTCTTCTTCTTGTCTGAGCTGTGGCTAATTCTTCCCCTGGAGAGATCATGCCGTGCTATTGCTTTGGTGCTGCGGCCATTGCTGCTGTGCTTGTGCTGCTACGGTGCTTATGCTGCTGCTATGCGTATGCTGCTGTCGTGCATATGCTGCTACTGTGTGTGCTGCTCTTCTCTATACCTTGTTGTTGTAACTCATGAGCTCTTGCTCATGAGCATATTGGGATGTTTATGCTCTGTTTGTTGCTCCTGCTGTTGCTATATGTACCATGCCTCTACTGTGTGTGCATTTCCTTGCCCATGGCTTGATTATTATGAATAATCTTTGCATTCTGCAAATGCCAGTGCTCCTGATGGACTAACCCTTGAGCTATTATTCATAGGAATGCCCTGTTGAGCATGATTGCTACTAGAGATCGCCATCCCTGGATGATTTCCTTCTGAGTATGCTTAATTTAATTATCTGGGATACGATTGTTGCTTGACTGTGGCTATTTCCTATAATTGGTTCATTTGTTGGTGCTGGGGTTGGTTCTAGCATGCCTCAGCATGCTCTAGCATTCTCTATCAAGCCCTGATGATCATATGATCCTTAGTTGCTTGTTGGTTGACTGCTGATCTATGGTTTGTGTCTCACTAGTGCTCCTCCTTGTGTCTGTGTAACACTCAAGCCTGTGCTGGTGCTTGCTTTTGCTTGCTCAAGCAGCTGCTGATGCTTGCAGTGATCCACTGGATCATTTGCAAGTGTCTGGTTCATTATTTACTTGTGTATCACATTTATCTGTGCAGCTTTGCTTGATTAAATAGATAAATGGGTGAACTGTGTGTCAGTAATGATCCTACTGTTTGATAAGTTGGAGCTAGAGGGATGCCAACCCTTTGGTTGGGGACCCTAGCTCACTCTGAACCCATCTGGGTGATGATGGAGTGGCTTTGTTGGATGGTTTTGTGGGTATGAGGTGACCCTGTCAGCATCATGTTGCCGACCAAGGGTAGCTCCCCTTTCTGTGGCTTGCTATGGTTGGTGAATGCTTGCTGGTGATCCTATTGGATTACCAGAAGCTTTTGATGTTGAAAAACTAAATAGACACAATCTGTCTATATATATGATGGTTTAGTGAGCCCCTAGCTGCTAGGTGAGTTGGCTAGACTGGTAGTGCATCAAATCCTTGCTGGATCATTTGATTGACTGTAGTGGTGATACACTTGGTTTGAATCATGGTTTCCCTGGAATTATCTCTACTGGCCATGCTCCTATTTTGCCAGTGGCTAGTGGCTCATCACCAGATGATGATACACATAGGGTATTCCTACCTTCTGGGTTATGTGTGATGCATATGCTTAATTATGAGCAAAACAGATGCTTGCTCATGATTCTCTGTGTATACCTCACTCCAGCTCCTAGAATATGTGTTGATGTAGTGGATTTGCTTCTGGTTGATGGCTTAAGCTTGCCCTGCTCCTCCTGGCTAGCTTGTGCTTGCTCTAATCCATCTGGTGCTTGCTCACAGTTAACAGTTCTTGGTGGAACTGTCCCTGGATGGTTTCTGGTGGTTTGTTGTTCTTCCTATTCTAAGTGTTCTTGTTGTTCTTAGTGTTCTTACCCTTTGATCTTGTCGATGGAACGGCTAGGGTTTGGCTGCTGAAAATTTTATATATGTCCATCTCCTTGCCTCTTTGGTCATTTTGGTGACTCCCCTGGCTGTGTGTGCTGGTGTGCATGCACACAGCCTTGTGAGCTGCATGTGTGGTTCCATGTTGGAACTTGGGATGTTGGTGGATCAGCTCGGCTGATCTTTGATCATATCCTTTCCAGTTCATTATTTTTGCTAACCTGCCAAGTGGCAATGCCACTTGGCGTAACCCAATGTTTGATTTGTGTGTGTGTGTGTGTGTGTGTGTGTGTGTGCAGGGATCAAGAATTGATCAAGAAGAAGTTCAAGATCATCTTGAGCAAGAATTTCATGAAGATCAACTTGTGTAGATTAGAATATTTCATTTACTTGTAATTTTTTTCCATTTAATCAATTTTTGTAATGTGTTGTAATTTCCATAATTCAATTTGGAATATTGTAATATGACAATGTATCATGTGTGATTATCAATAAAGCTCTAATTTTCCTTAATGAGCTTTATATAATAGATGTACTATTTATATACTTGCATTTCTATTTATTTGATAAATGATCTTAATTTGAATTATAACATGATCAAGTGATGTTTGAATTTTGAAATTCAAACATACTTAGTTGAATTCAATCATGCAACTTAAAATTGTGATGCACCACTCCCCTCTCTTCTCGAAAACCCTAATTGGGTGAAGTTAAGTCCAAGTCTATCGCACTCTCGAAACCCTAACCCTATAAGGTGTCGAGAGAGAAACTTGTTCCCCTTCGATGCAGTTTTCTTTAAAAAGCGCGAAATTTCCCCAGATTTTACGATGTAATGCACATCCCTTTCTAAATTCTACCCCTCGATCATCTCTAAATGTAACATCCCAAATTTCAATAAAAGAAAGTTAGAAGAATTCAAGAGAGCAAAATTTCAAACCAACAAAAACTTTTTAAATTGCATATAGTGCCATGCATAGGACTTGTGCATTTGTTTGATCTGCCATGATGATTGTTATTATGTGTATAAGCTAAACCCTAAAACCCTAATGTGATCATGAGAAGATCACCAACCAAATAAATCAAAAAGCGAAAGAAATCAAATAAATGCAAAACCCTAAAAACCCTCACATATGCCCTATGGCATTTTTATAAATTTTGACCCTAGATCAATTTGGTCTTCACCATTAGTTGTATAATGTTACTAAACACTTATTACAACTTTTGGAATCAAAGAATCACAAATCAAATAGATTTCAAATACAAAACTTGCTCACATATGATAATGGCCAAATCTGCCAATTTTAGTCTGATCACTACTTTGAGCCTTTGCAATTCAATTTTCTCAAACCAAACCTTGCTAACTCTTTGCACCACATCCAAGTCAACATAAAGGTGAACACTTTTTGTAAAGATCACCATGTCAAATTCTTTCTTGATCCTTAGCTATGCTAAACCAAAGTTGCAACATTTTATTATGTGCAACAATCTCACACTTATCTATTTTTGCACAACTTTGAATTCAACAATGCCACCACCACACTTCACCACCTCTGATCATTTCTAACTCAATGAGACACTCACAATTCAAAAACTTGCCACCCTTTGAATTAAATCAAATTTGGACAAAAATAAAAAATGGCATCTATGTGACTATTTGACACTATTTGCCATAGTGATCTACCCCCTCTAATCTACCCCAACCTACACCAAATGGTCCCCTGGTTCCCTCTAACCCATTCAATGCCAAATAGAAACCCTAGGAGAGGGCTAACAAGGCATGGACATGGCCATGCCGGCCATGCTCCACACGTCGAGCTCCACCTCTCTCCCTTCTTCCTTAGCCACGGCCACCATGCCCTCTAGCGCCACCTCGCACTCCTACACCACCTAGCAATAGGCATTGTCGAGGAGGAGCATTGGACGCGCCAGACCAGCTCGCGCCCATGGCGGCCAGTATGCCGCTCATGTCGCGCGTGGCGCGCCACAGATGCGCCCTGGACACGCACCGTCCCACGCCCTCACGCACGCCCTGGACCACCTAGCTGCAGGTTGAGCATCGCCGCGTCGCCACGAAGCTAGCAGACACGCGCGCGACCACGACCCGTGCCCACCGCCGCCGGAGAAGGAGACCCTGGTCCGCCGCAGACGCGCCAGACATGGAGACAACGCGACCACCCTAGCCACTGCCCGACCATGCTGTCGCCGCCAACCGACTCGCCAGGAACCACAGAATAGCGCCACGCCCTCGCCTAGCTCGCTAGCTCGTCGGAGAAGCCGCGCCATGGTCGACCACCTCACTGCCCCGCAGCACCCTCTCGCGCCTATAAAAAGAGACCTCCCTGGACGGAACCAAGCACACCATCACGATCACCACTCACCACCGCTTCGTCCAGCAATAGTAGCTACCTCAATCGTCGCCGGAGCAAGGCCAATCGGAAGATCACCGCCGCGGGAGCCCTACAGCAATCGCCGACGATCCCGACCACCTCAGGCGACGCCACTGCTACCAGGAGACTCGCCGTCGTCCACAACTTCATCGAGCATACTGCCAACCCTTGCTGGAGCCGTCGTAAGCTCTCCGACCCCCTACCCTCGCCGCCAGACCCTCGGCATCTCGCCGGAGAAGACGATGGCCCTGGGCCGTCCGATTCGCTTCTAATCCAACGCGCCAGATTTAAACATACCGTTTCGGCGTTTAAACGTCGCTGACGGGTGGAGCCCCCTTATCAGGCAGCCCACGCGGGCACATACGCGTGGTGGGCTGGCCTTGGGCCGTTTTAAACCATTTAGGCCCAGTTTCGTTTCCCGCCGGCCTTTTTATTTCAAATCCATTTAAATCAAATCCAAATAATTTCAATACTGCCTCAACTTTGAAAAACCATAGATTCAAATTGGCTTAACCAAATTTAATGAATTTTATATGGTTGGAAAGCTATGAAAAAGATATACAGAATGTCACTGGTCCCATGTCAAGATGAGTTGTAGAATTAATCTGATAAAAAGAAGAAGACAGGGACTTTTCCCTATTCAAATAATTATTAAAAATCAACCAAAATAGATATAAAGTTAATTCCAACTCTAGTAGCTCACATTTGATTTACACTAATTGTTTATGCAATAAATGGTGTGGTCACTTTGCATGATCATGCCCTAGTTTAATTAATGGACAATATGGCTAGTGTATGTAGTTGATATTGTCCAAAACTATTAAGAAAATCATATGAGGTATTATACTTCATTTAAACCTTGTCTCCAATGAATTCATGTGATGTTTGGACCCCTGGCCAAACTCACTTATATGAATTACTTGGAGATTTAAATCATATGTAGCATTATTAAATGGTATGAGGTGGTCTACCTCATTTAAATCATTTTCTCAAATGATGATGATGAATATTTGACTTGGGTCAACATAAGTTCATATATGATTGTTTGAGAAATTAAATCTTAAGAAGATTTCAATGAGAGGAAATTATTTCCCAAGAACCCTATGGAAACTATCATTTACATATTAAATAAAAAGAAGTGAATTCTCCTCAAGCAACACAACCCATACACCGTAATTAGATTATTTGTGTGCATAGAATAGTTTGTGTGTTTGTATGTGATACATGGAATAGCCATTGAATTAGTGAGTAATTATACTCGTATTCAAATTTAGACGCTAGCACCGGGGAGTACACAGAAGAAGAAGGTTGCTACCAAGAGGAGGAGGAGGAGCATTTTGAGAACTACCAAGGCAAGCTAATATTCTTGCAAAGTGCAAAGCCCTTTGGGGCAAGGCACCATGAATCTTATCTTTTCTTACATAAGCCTACCCCAAGTTTATACTTTCCAAGCTTTTACTTGTTTTCTCAAGAAGTTACTTTTATAGTTAACTTTGGTCAAAGTAAGGAAGTTTACTAGAGTAGTAAAGCTAGACTTACTCAAGCAAAGCAAGATAGCACCCCTCATGATTTAGAGCTAGTGCTAATGAATAAAACTTGACTACTCTAGATGGGAACATGTGACTTTGAAATAAATTTTGAAACTTTGGAATGATGAGTCATTCCATTGAATGATTTTTTTGAAGGTGAATATGACCAAGAGAAGATGGTGATTTTTGATAAAAATGATATTGGTTTAGATGTGATACCTTTCCAATATTGAGTACCCCCACAATACCTGATTATGGGTAGGGCTTAACTGGAAATTTACGCATCTTAGTATGAGTTCCCTCTGAACACACATCATATGGGTTATGCCGAGGCTACCTCCATTGTTGGGAAATGATGTGAAATGATGGTGAATTGTACGGCCAAGCCTTGTACAGTTCCCGGGTTGACAGTTGGTCTTCACCGAGAGGCCAAGCTCATGGGGAGAGGTGCTCATACTAGGGTATGTAAGTGAAAGGTTATGGTTGATGATCCGCGTACTGAGTTACAATGATTCGGGGTAATCCCGACGGATGAAATCAAATGTTGTGGCACAAGTGTGCAACCTCTGCAGAGTGTAAATCTATTCGAATAGCCGTGTCCACGGTTACGGACGGTTGGAAAGGCCATACAGTTGTCCAATGTCAATCTTTGAAAATGAAGGTGAATGTGAATTGTGAAGTGGTGAATTGAATTGAAATCACATGAATGGTGGGGATGACACTAATGTTCCCACTTGAGTTAGTTAGCATTTGAATAAGCTTTTCTCAAAGACTTGTGAACTAAAATTAGCTTTATGCAAATAAACTAGAGCTTAGCAAACCTTACTAGAAATGTCTAGCACTTACCTTAGTATTAGTTTGCGAGTACTTGAAGTACTCACGGCTTTGTCCTTGGCTATTTAAATGGCCAGAGTATGAAGATGAACAAGGAGATGACCAGCAGGATGCCTACGACAACTAGGAGTCTTCCGACGTCAAGCGTTGGCCTGTGGACTAGAGAGTCCTTGTATCTTACGCTTCCGCATTTGAACTTGTGTTTGTTCGTTGATCAATAGATCAACTATTCGTGTAATATGGATGATGTGATTCCAATTGTAAGACTTTATGGTTTGTAATGAATGATGACTATGATACTTAACTATTATGCCTCGCAACAACAATGTTCCTGGGATTGCGATGTATGACATAATAGGCGTTCGGACTTAAAAATCCGGGTGTTGATAAGTTGGTATCAGAGCCATTGTTTGACCTTAGAAGACCTTAGTTAGAATGGGCGCTCTGAAAAACTTAACTTTGAAATCAAATAAAGAGAATATTTGTGAAAATTTACTTACACTCTTGTCTTGGAGACTTCTTCAAAATTTGAGGAATCATGTTCTAACTTATTTGAATCTACTTAAAATTTTGCCACACTTGTTCACTCTCTAACTTACTTATCCATTTCACTTTCAGATGGAGCCGAATGAACCCATCAACACCAAGTTCTACCAGCTTGGGAACGGAGGGAGCTTGATCTTTGAGCACGACCTCAACGCCGTCTCTGACTTCCTTGGGCGCCCGCACCCAGAGTTCCACTGAATTCAGGTGGATGACACCCCTGGAGGAGAGTTGCAGTGGATCATCACCGCTGACTTGAGGGGCAAGATGGAGCCTCCCACCTCGGAGAGGATCCTCTTCTCCTTCCGCGAGAGCAACTGGCTCGATGGACTCGCACGTGGCCTTCAGGAGGCACTTGCGCGCCTCTGTGGACAGAACGTGGTGCGCATCCTCGCTTCGCGCTTCGCGCATCTCGTGAGGCGTGATGCCATGGGAGTGCCTATGGAGCTGCAGCCGCACCCGGAGTTGAGGCGCCATGCTGAGCACCTGGACTTCATGCTCTACCAGACTCAGAAGGACCTCGACGCCTCCCGCGTTTACGCGAACCAGACCCATGCTCACATCATCGAGCAGGGTGAGGCGATCAAGCTGCTCAACAACGATCGCAAGAGCCTTCGCCAGCAGCGTGCCAATAAGGATGCTACGATTGCGTGCCTTCGCGCCAAGATCGCGTCTCTTGAGGCCACTATCAAGGCCCAGGAGGATCAGCTTAGAGAGATGGAGGAGGACGACGTAGGTATCGACCTTCAGGGAGGAGGAGCCTTCCTGAGCAACGACGACGACTTTGAGGAGGACGAGTTCACCGAGGAGGAGGACTACGAGTTCCTGGAGGCTGCACCCGACGTCTTCGTCCCGATCGACGTCGACCCCGAGGAGTAGTCACACTAGTTTCACTTATGTAGGTGTGAGTTGTATCCCGTCCTTTGTATCGTAGCATGAGAATGGTTCTTAAAACCATGGGAAGTGTTAAGTGCTAGGTTGTAATGTGTGTTGAATGAATGAATGTTATGTTTGTCATGAAAAGAATACAAGTTTCAAATGTTTTTAAGCTTACTCAAAATAAACCATAGAAATTTCCCTCTTACCTCATGATCTTCTCTATGTTCAGATGGCCCCTCCCAATCGCAACAACGATGCCATGATGCAACTGCTGCAAACCCTGCTAGCTGACAGGGAGACAGAAAGAGCTGAACGCCAAGCCAATATCGCAGCCTTGCAGAACCTTGCCAACCAAGGCCATGGGAATCATGACCACCCAGGGTCCAAGCTCAAGAACTTTCAGAACACCAACCCGCCGGTGTTTAGCAAGACAGAAGAACCACTCGACGCCGACGACTGGCTCCAGACTATGGAGAACAACCTGGAGGTAGCCGGAGTGGAAGCCAATGAGAAGGTTTTGTTTGCAACCCATTATCTCGCTGGACCAGCCCGCGCTTGGTGGACAAGCACCCGTGCCATGAACGGAGGTCAGTTCATGACTTGGGAGGAGTTCAGGCTCAAGTTTAGCAAGTACCATGTACCCCCGGGTCTTATCAAGAAGATGAGGGATGAGTTTCGAGAACTGAAGCAGGGTCGCTTGACGGTGGTAGAATACCGCGACAGGTTCCTTACACTGTCAAGGTACGCCCCCGACGAGACCGACACCGTTGAGAAGAGGAAGGAGAGGTTCCTGAACGGACTGCATGATGAGATGCAGACTGTCCTCGTCAACATCCCCTTCGCCGACCTTGAAGCCCTTGTTGACTCCGCCATCCAGATGGAGGGCAAGCTGAACCAAGCCAATGAGAACCGCAAGCGCCGCATGGCTAATCACAGTGGGTCTAGCCATACCCAGAAGTTTCGCCCCAGCTCAAGCGGAGGTTTCACTCCGAGGAACAACAACAACAAGCCCCAGATGCAGAACTCGCGCCCCGGTTATCAGAACCGGAGTGGAGGAAACTCCAAGCCAGGAGGCTACAACCACAACAACTACAACAACAACAACAACTACAACCGCGCTCCGCCCCGAGCCCCCAACAACACCAACACCAACACCGCTCCGAGGACCGGAAGCAACGCCATCCCCGTTGCAACCAAGGACAAGGCCACCATCACTTGTTATGAGTGTGGTGTAGTGGGGCACTACTCCAACGAGTGTCCCAAGAGGCTCGCCAAGCTCGCAGGCAACACCGCTGCACCTGCTCAGCAGCAACGCCGTGTCTCCACCGGCAAGAAGTTCGCCCCCAACAACCCCAATAACCGCAACGGCCGTCTCTACCACATGAACGCCGAAGAAGCCCAGGAAGCACCAGATGTTGTACTGGGTATGTTTTCTGTCAACCACATCCCTGCCAGAGTGTTGTTTGATTCCGGAGCATCTCATTCTTTTGTCACCGAAGACTTTGCATCAACAAGTAAAATTCAACCTATCAGCTTGAAGCATGTTATGATAGTTCAAATCCCCGGATCAACTACCAAAGCCAGAAAATTTTGCAAAAATGTACCCATCAAGATCCATGATGTAGATTTCTATGCCAATTTAATCATTCTGGGAACCAAAGGTTTGGAAGTTGTCCTAGGAATGGACTGGATGTCAAAACACCATGGATTGATAGACTGTGCCAAGAAAGCCATCACCATGACTAGCAGCACCGGTGTCATAGTAGAACATGTCTCTGAAAGACTACCCAGAAAATTTACCTGCAACCAAAGTGTATCCAAGCCAACTCTGGATCAAATCAGGGTCGTTTGCCGCTACCCTGATGTGTTTCCGGATGATCTACCCGGTATGCCCCCGGATCGGGATATCGAGTTCATCATCGAGTTAATCCCCGGAACTGGACCCATAGCCCAGAGAGCCTACAGCATGAACGCAACAGAGCTTGTGGAGCTGAAGAAATAAATAGATGACATGTTGGCCAAAGGTCTGATTAGACCTAGTGCATCCCCCTGGAGATCACCAGTTTTGTTTGTGGATAAGAAGGATGGTGCAAATCGTTTATGTACGGATTATCGTAAGCTTAACGATGTCACCATCAAAAACAAATACCCCTTACCCAAGATAGAGGACTTGTTTGATCAACTCACCGGAGCCAGAGTTTTCTCCAAGATAGATCTTAGAACTGGATACCATCAGCTGAAAATCCGAGCCACCGACATTCCAAAAACTGCCTTTACCACCAGATATGGGTTGTATGAATACAACGTCATGTCATTTGGACTGACCAATGCCCCCGCTTATTTCATGAATCTCATGAATAAGATCTTCATGAACTTTTTGGACAAGTTTGTCGTTGTCTTCATCGATGACATCCTTGTGTACTCCAAGTCCGAAGAGGAGCATGAACATCATTTGGAGACTGTCCTAGAAACCCTTAGGCATCATCAGTTGTATGCCAAGTTCAGCAAGTGCGAGTTTTGGTTGAAAGAAGTCGGATTCCTGGGACACATCTTGTCTGCAGGAGGAATTGCCGTAGATCCCGCCAAGATCAAAACTGTTATGGAATGGCAAGCCCCAACCACCCAAACCGAGGTCCGCGCTTTTCTTGGATTAGCCGGATATTACCGCAGATTTGTAGAAGGCTTTTCGAGCATCGCTCGACCAATGACCCAATCGTTGAAGAAGGACAAGAAGTTTGAGTGGACTGACAAATGTGAAGAGAGCTTCCAATAGCTCAAGAGTAGACTGACCTCAGCCCCAATCCTGATCATGCCTGATATCACCAAGCCCTTTGATGTATATTGCGACGCCTCCAAGGTTGGTCTTGGATGTGTGCTTATGCAAGAAGGCAAAGTTGTATCCTACCTTTCAAGACAATTGAAGCAACATGAACAGAACTACCCAACTCATGACCTCGAGCTTGCAGCCGTGGTCCTAGCCTTGAAAGTTTGGCGTCATTACCTCATGGGTAATCGATGCGAGATCTACTCTGACCACAAGAGCCTGAAATACATATTCACCCAGAAGGAGCTGAACATGAGGCAACGCCGATGGATCGAATTGATAAAGGATTACGACATGGAGATTCACTACCACCCCGGCAAGGCCAATGTGGTAGCGGATGCTTTGAGTAGACTGCCATGTCAGTTGAACTCCATGCTCGCAACCGAATAGCCCAGCTTGCATCAAGAGTTTGAACAGTTCAGACTTGAACTTGTTAGTGAAGGATTCCTAGCCAGCATAGAAATGCAACCCACCTTGGTTAGCCAAATCAAGGAAGCCCAGAAGGACAATGCTAGCATCGACGGAATCAAGAAACAGATAGCCGCAGGAAAAGCCCCTGGATTCACCGTAGATGAAGCCGGAGTTCTTTGGTACAAAGAACGCCTCTGCGTACTGATAACCCACAAGTATAGGGGATCGCAGCAGTCTTCGCGGGTAGTAAAACCCAATTTATTGATTCGACACAAGGGGAGACAAAGAATACTTAGAAGCCTTAACAGCGGAGTTGTCAATTCAGCTGCACCTGGAAACAGACTTGCTCGCAAGAGTTTATCAGTAGTAACAGTTTTATAACAGTAGCAGTAGTGAAATAGTAGCAGCAGAGTAGCAGAGAAAGCAGTAGTGATTATAGTAAACAGCAGGATTAAAATACTGTAGGCACGTGGACGGATAACGGGCGTTGCATGGATGAGAGAAACTCATGTAACAATCATAGCAGTGCATTTGCAGATAATAATAAAACGGTGTCGAAGTACAAAGCAATCAATAGGCATGTGTTCCAATTATAGTCGTACGTGCTCGCAATGAGAAACTTGCACAACATCTTTTGTCCTACCAGCTGGTGGCAGCCGGGCCTCAAGGGAATCTACTGGATATTAAGGTACTCCTTTTAATAGAGTACCGGAGCAAAGCATTAACACTCCGTGAACACATGTGATCCTCACATCACTACCATCCCCTCCGGTTGTCCCGATTTCTGTCACTTCGGGGCCATTGGTTCCGGATAGCGACATGTGTATACAACTTGCAGGTAAGATCATAAACAATGAATATCATGATGAAACAATAACATGTTCAGATCTGAGATCATGGCACTCGGGCCCTAGTGACAAGCATTAAGCATAACAAGTTGCAACAATACCATCAAAGTACCAATTACGGACACTAGGCACTATGCCCTAACAATCTAATGCTATTACATGACCAATCTCATCCAATCCCTACCATCCCCTTCAGCCTACAGCGGGGGAATTACTCACACATGGATGGGGGAAACATTGCTGGTTGATGGAGAGGCGTCGGTGGTGATGATGGCGATGATCTCCTCCAATTCCCCGTCCCGGCGGAGTGCCAGAACGGAGACTTCTGGCTCCCGAGACGGAGTTTCGCGATGTGGCGGCGTTCTGGAGGGTTTCTGGCGACTTCCACTTCTTTTCGTGCGTTTTTAGGTCGAGGGCGATAAGTAGTCCGAAGGAGGGCGTCGGAGGCCAGCCGAGGGGGCCACACCACATGGCCGCACGGCCCCCCCTGGGCCGCGCCGCCCTATGGTGTGGGGCCCTCGGGCCTCCAGCTGACTTGTCTTTCTGGCTCCGTCAGTGTTCTGGGAAAATAGGGCCTTCTGCATAAATTCCTAGGATTTTCCTGAAAGTTGGATTTCTGCACAAAAACGAGACACCAGAGCAGTTCTGCTGAAAACAGCGTTAGTCCGTGTTAGTTGCATCCAAAATACACAAATTAGAGGCAAAACAATAGCAAAAGTGTTCGGGAAAGTAGATACGTTTTGGACGTATCAACTCCCCATAAGCTTAGCTTATTGCTTGTCCTCAAGCAATTCAGTTAACAACTGATGCGATAAAAGAACTTTCACGAATACATTTGTTCATATGATGTATATATTCTCATGCTATGGCTAACACTTAGGCAGTTCATAATAAGATGCATGCAAATAAGATCATCTAACAGCTATGTCAATCATGGAGAGGTACCAACAATTAATAATAAGCATCACGAATCATGTCTATAAGCAGGATTGCAATGTTCATAAAAGAGTATGATAAAGTGGTATCTCGCTTGCCCATATTTGATCAGCAAAACATAAATGCTCAGGCACCTCTGAAGTTCATAGAAAGACTAGAAATAGTGATTGTCAAAGATAAAAGCATCAAAGTTATACTACAATCAATCATATTTTGAGATAAGCATATTGTACTAAGAATGACAGTTGTGCTCTCAAGAAAGTGCTCAAAGAAAGGATGGAGACACAACATAAAAGTAAAAGATTGACCCTTTGCAGAGGGAAGCAGGGATTAACATGCGCTAGAGCTTTTCATTTTTAAAACAAGAGTAAAATTATTTTGAGAGGTGTTTGTTGTTGTCAACGAATGGTAATGGGTACACCAACTACCTCGCCAACCAGACTTTCAAGAGCGGCTCCCATGAAGGACGTTATCTCTACCAGCAAGGTAGATCATCCCTCTTCTCTTTTGTTTACACACGTATTTTAGTTTTATTATGGGTGACACTCCCCCCAACCTTTGCTTACACAAGCCATGGCTAACCGAATCCCCGGGTGCCTTCCATCAATCACATACCATGGAGGAGTGTCTATTTGCAAAATTAAGTTGCTTACTGATGAATCAGAGCAAAACATGTGAAGAGAATTATTAATGAAGTTTGATTAATCGGGGCTGGGAACCCCATTGCCAGCTCTTTTTGCAAAATTATTGGATAAGAGGATGTGCCACTAGTCCATAATGAAAAGTCCGTCAAGAGTAAATGACAAGGTTGAAAGTTAAACACCACATACTTCCTCATGAGCTATGAAACATTAACACAAATTGAGAAGCATTTTGAAGGTTTTAAAGGTAGCGCATGAGAATTTACTTGGAATGGTTTGAAATGCCATGCATAGGTATTTATGGTGGACACTTTGGAACAACTTGGTTTTCAGGTGTTTGGAAGCACGAGCAGCGTTCCCGCTCAGTACAAATGAAGGCTAGCAATAGACTGGGGAGCGACAAATCAAGAGAGCAGTAACTGTCATAATCATGCTTGCGGCAAAATAAATTAACGGAGGCATAAAAGTGATACAAGAACTCTGAAGCAGTGTAAATCATCGAGGCTTAATTGACTTTTGTTCAGTCATATGCATGCGTGAGCATGTGCCAAGTTGATATAAATGAATTATTCAGAGGAGGATACCACAATGTCATACCTACTTATGAATAAAACAATGCAAGCAAACATCCATGACATGCTACTCATATTAATAAATTGGAGCTAAACATGAGAGATCATGAACTACTAGACTTTCTTAAATGACATATACCTCACATGAACCAACTAAGCATGCTCACATGGATGAGTATATGTACAAAAATGAAAACAAATAGAGTTCATACCAGCCTCTCACCACAATCCAATTGTCGTAGATCGTCATTATTACCTTTCACTTGTGTAGCTTGGATAATATGAAATGAAAACCACGCTCCAGCCACCGAAGACCATTGAACTCAAAATGAACTTTACAAACCAAAGAAGAACAGCAAATATTTTTGGTGTTTTCGAATTGGAAACAAGAACAAGAGGAAACAAGCGAACAAAGCAAAATCTTTTTGGATTTTCTTATAGCAAACCAACGATAGCAAATAAAGCAAAGTAAAAGCAAGAAACCAAAATAAACAAATGGTGAAGAGAAACAACAGAAATATTTTTGGTCTTTTTGTGTTTTAGGAAAGAAACAAAGCAAAAAACAAGAAATGGCAAACTAGAAAAGTCACATAAACACAAAGCAGCAGAAGTTCGTCAAACTTGACAGCAGTACAGTACTCGATTTTTAAGAAATTCTTCCACTTCTCAAATCGAAAAGTGTTCAACTAATGAAAGTTAGATAACAACCTGGGGAACATGCTCAAAAATTGGCCTCGCAAAATAACGTTCTGGCTGTTTTTGAGAATTTTTATGGTGACAGCCCAGAATCTGTTTTCAATCAGCACTTCCCCAAATATCATCTCCCTCTCATTAGAAAACCACTCAAACAAACTAAACAAGTATGTACAAGTATCCCGCAATCATAATATGCAAAGAATGAGTGATGCCGGTATACCTCCCCCCAAGCTTAGGCTTTTGGCCTAAGTGGAGTTCAATCCCATCGAGGCCATGAGGTAGCATCTCCGTAGTACGACGAAGATGGGTCATATTCCGGGTATGTGCTAGAGGAAGCACCCGGATACGTGACGGTGTAATCGTAGGAGGGCTCGGCGTCCTCGGAGTCATGCTGCTGGTGGAAGTCTTGTATCTTCATCTTTTCCTCCACCTCCTCCTTAGTGCGCGACCATGGTTGCCTGTCAATACTGAACAAACCTGGCTGGGGAAGAGGAATTTCCTTCTCATCCCCGTCAGCAAACAACATTCTATAGACCATATTATCTAAAGTGGAATCACCGGTAACAAAATGATGGCTTTTCATAGCAGCAATATCCAGTCTCCTAGGGGTTAATGGCACATCATTAGAATCAAGAGGAAGTCTTAAATGTGTTAAAATGCGCAATGCAATAGTCCCTCCAAAAATAGGCCCCCTGTTAGACAGGCGGCGAGCAATAAGAGAACCAAGATGATATGATGTCTGTCCAGTAAGTGCAGCATTCAAGAAAGCAAGATGGTAGCTAGAAATATTGCTAGTGTTCTCCCTACCAAGAATGCTAGTAGCAATGTAATAGGCAAAGTACTTAATGGCGGGGAGTTGGATGTTTCTTATCTTGCCACGCTGAATGGTGCGACAATCATCATCGGTGATCCCTCGATAGAGCTCCAACAGATCCCGGGGGTTGTCATCAATCCTCCTTGCTGTACCTACAGGGGCAATATCCAATGCAACACAAAATGCTTCCAAATCCATAGTAATAGGATTACCATAAATCTTGAATGCAACTGTCGGCCCATATTGCTTGTTGTGGAACTTGAAGCTCTCGACGAAGATTTTGGTGAGCATGTAGTATTGCTCCCTTTCATCTCCCACGTAGGCGGCTAAGCCCGCCCTGTTGACGAGGGTGAAGAAATCATCCAATATCCCTGCATTTCTTAGAAAATCATAGCATGGAAAAGACGAAGCATTAGGAGCCCAATTGTCCTCTTCGGGCGCGAAGCTAGGCGCGATGATATCCTCATTGTACGATCGCCTAAGTCGGGTGGCGGTCCTAGAAGGCCTCCCGGTGCTGGTTGTTCCCCTCTTAAACAATTCTCCAAAGTTGAACTTCTTCATCTTCCTTTTCTGAAATTTTTCAACAAGTGATATAAAACTTGATTTGGTGACATATAATCAAGGGGAACTACTATAGGAACTTGCTAGAGTACTAATCATGCATCAAAATTAGTTTTTACATCATAGAACAAGCATGCAAGCTCACTAAACATGTTACCTACAGCAGCAAAATATTCAAGATATACTCAACCAAACAAAATTCTTCTTGGATAATCGGAGGAGTCACATACCGGAGAGCAAATGTGCCAAATTTCAGACAGAAATCTAGGTTGAGCAAAGAGATCGAAGAATCCTGAGCTCTTGAGCAAAAACGCGAGTGAGAGAAAGCTGGTTCGAGTTTTTTCGGGAGAGAGAAGATTCTGGGAGAAAGAGATGGTGTAGTGGGACAAGGAGGGGCCCACACCACAGGGTGGCGCGCCCCCCTCCTTGGCCGCGCCGGCTGGTGGGGTGGCCCCCTGGGGTGCCCCACTGGTCATCCCCAGGTGCTCCCAGGTGTCTCTTCGAAAAATAGGACCAACGGTATAATTTTTGTAAATTTTTGAAAACTTTGAAAAATGCTCATTTCTGGGTATTAAGTTTATTATTACTGGACAGGAAAAATTTTGAAATCTCTAATTAACTAAGGAACCTTGCAAATCAAAAGTGCTACAGCAAGTAAAACAAGTGGAGGAAGAAAGAGATGTTGTTTACCCCCTCTATGCATATAAAAAGTATTTGTTAACAAGGTTGATCAAGTCTTGCCACCAAATAAATTTTACATATCATGAGAAGAAATAAACCTCAAATCAATCATGTTACCTTGAATTGTATTGATATGGATCCAATCATAAGATTTTGATATCCTTCTTTAGGCTCATATATAGGACAATCAATTGTTCCAATTTTGATAGTTCTCACATTAGAAATAGTATTGACTCCACATACTTTATCAATCCTCTTGGGGAAATAAACGGTATGCTCCTTATCATCAACATTGAAAGTAACCTTCCCTTTGTTGCAATCAATAACAGCCCCTGCGGTGTTAAGAAAAGGTCTCCCAAGAATAATAGACATATTATCGTCTTCAGGCATTTCCAACACAACAAAATCAGTTAATATCAAGCAGTTAGTAGTAACTTGAACAGGAACATCCTCACATATACCAACAGGAACAGCAGTAGATTTATCAGCCATTTGCAAAGATATATCAGTAGGTATCAACTTATCTAAATAAAGTCTCTTATAAAGAGAAAAAGGCATAACACTAACACCGGCTCCCAAGTCACACAGAGCAGTTTTAACATAATTATTCTTAATAGAACAAGGAATAGTAGGTATACCTGGGTCGCCCAACTTCTTTGGAACTGTACCATTGAAAGAGTAATTAGCAAGCATGGTGGAAATTTCCTCATTTGGGATTTTCCTTTTGTTAGTAACAATATCTTTCATATACTTTGAATAAGGAGGCAATTTAATAGCATCAGTCAAAGGGATTTGCAAGAATAAAGGTTTCATCCAATCACAAAATTTATTATAGTGTTCTTCTTCCTTTGATTTTAGTTTCTTAGCAGGAAAAGGCATTTGCTTTTGCACCCAAAGTTCTCTTTCATTACCATGTTTCTTAGCAATAAAATCTTCTTTAGTATACTTTTTATTTTTAGCATGCTTTTCAGGTTCATCTTCAACTTCTTCTTTATCAGAAGCGTCATTCTTATCATTATCATTACCATTATCATGTTCATTACCACTTTCAGTTTCAGCATCGGAAATAGAAATACTATTAGGATCATTAACAGGTTCAGAGGATTCTACAACCCTTTTATGTTTCTTCTTCTTTTTCTTAGAAAGAGCACTAGGTTCAATCTGTTGAGAATCTTGTTCAATTCTTTTGGGATGCCCTTCAGGATATAGAGGATCCTGGGTAGAGACACCGCCTCTAGTTGTTACTTCATAAGCATGTTTCTCTTTGGAATTATTTTTTAACAAGTCATTTTGAACTTTAGTGAGTTGATCAATTTGAGTTTGAACCATTTGAAAATGTTTAACAAGCATCTTAACATCATTGGAGGTTCTCTCCACAATATCATGCAAATTGCTAATAGCTTGAGAATTTTCCATTAGATGATTCTCTACTCTCATATTAAAATTTTCTTGCTTAACAATATAATTATAAAACTCATCTAAGCATTGAGCAGGAGGTTTTGAATACGGAATATCTTCCCTAGTAAAGCGTTGAAGGGAGTTTACCTCGATCATGGATGAAGGTGGAATTATCTCACATATATCTTCTATGGGAGGTAGATTCTTCACATCTTCGGATTTAATACCTTTCTCCTTGAGAGACTTCTTAGCTTCCCTCATATCTTCATCATTCAATTCAATTAAACCCCTCTTCTTCAATATTGGTGTTGGAGTTGGTTCAGGTATATTCCAATCATCATGATTCCGGCTTATTCTAGCCAATAATTCTTCAGCTTCGTCTGGAGTTCTTTTCCTGAAAACACAACCAGCACAACTATCCAAATATGCTCTAGATTCAATGGTTAGTCCACTATAAAATATATCAAGTAGATCATTCTTTTCTAAATCATGTCCAGGTCGAGCTCTGATAAGAGAGCAAAATCTTGTCCAAGCCTCAGGCAATTTCTCTTCATCTCCCTGGTCAAACCTATAAATTTTCTGTAAAGCAATATGTTGAGCACTAGCAGGAAAGTATTTTTGAAAGAAAACATCACGCAGCTCAGTTGGACTTTTAATAGAACCAGGAGGATTATTATTATACCAAGTTTTAGCATCATCCTTTAATGAGAAAGGAAAAAATTTAGCGACAAAGTAAGTACGCATCTTGACATCATCAGAAAACAAGCTACTCATAGAAGAAAGCTCAATCATGTGTTCTACAACACTTTCTTTTTCAGTACCACAAAAGGGTGTTTTCTCTACAATAGCTATATGAGATAGATCAATAGAAAAATCATAATCTTTATCCTTAATGCATATAGGAGATGTGGCAAATTCAGGATCAGGAGATAACTTATGTCTAACAGTATATTGTGCGAGAAACTTTTTAATTTTTCTTGCATCAGTAGTAGCATTGCATCTATTAATAAAATCATCATTAAGCTCCACATAATCCTCATCAGGATCATCACTAGAATAATCAAGTTCAGGTGAATTAACAGGTGTAGCAGCATTAGGAGTTTCAGCATTTTCAATTTGTCTAGACCTAGCAATTGTAGCATCTAGAAAGGATCCCAATGAACCACTATCATCAAGCACATCAGAAACATTATCAATATTATGAGTTTTCAGATTCAGCAGAAGTACCAGCAAGTGAAGCTTGCAGCGGTGAAACAAGTTGACTTATCACAGATGGTGAATCAAGTGTAGCAGAGGTACTCAGAGTTGTACCTTTTCTTGTAGTGGATGGTAATATGGCGACTTTAGGATCGCGAGTTTTACCCATGATGGAGAATTTGCAGCGAACAATATCAATCCAAGTGAACTTCCAAATAAAGCTATGCTCCCCGGCAACGGCGCCAGAAAACAGTCTTGATAACCCACAAGTATAGGGGATCGCAGCAGTCTTCGCGGGTAGTAAAACCCAATTTATTGATTCGACACAAGGGGAGACAAAGAATACTTGGAAGCCTTAACAGCGGAGTTGTCAATTCAGCTGCACCTGGAAACAGACTTGCTCGCAAGAGTTTATCAGTAGTAACAGTTTTATAACAGTAGCAGTAGTGAAATAGTAGCAGCAGAGTAGCAGAAAGCGTAGGATTATAGTAAACAGCAGGATTAAAATACTGTAGGCACGGGGACGGATAACGGGCGTTGCATGGATGAGAGAAACTCATGTAACAATCAAAGCAGGGCATTTGCAGATAATAATAAAACGGTGTCCAAGTACTAAGCAATCCATAGGCATGTGTTCCGTATATAGTCGTACGTGCTCGCAATGAGAAACTTGCACAACATCTTTTGTCCTACCAGCCGGTGGCAGCCGGGCCTCAAGGGAATCTACTGGATATTAAGGTACTCCTTTTAATAGAGTACCGGAGCAAAGCATTAACACTCCTCACATCACTACCATCCCCTCCGGTTGTCCTGATTTCTGTCACTTCGGGGCCATTGGTTCCGGATAGCGACATGTGTATACAACTTGCAGGTAAGATCATAAACAATGAATATCATGATGAAACAATAACATGTTCAGATCTGAGATCATGGCACTCGGGCCCTAGTGACAAGCATTAAGCATAACAAGTTGCAACAATATCATCAAAGTACCAATTACGGACACTAGGCACTATGCCCTAACAATCTAATGCTATTACATGACCAATCTCATCCAATCCCTACCATCCCCTTCAGCCTACAGCGGGGGAATTACTCACACATGGATGGGGGAAACATTGCTGGTTGATGGAGAGGCGTCGGTGGTGATGATGGCGATGATCTCCTCCAATTCCCCGTCCCGGTGGAGTGCCAGAACGGAGACTTCTGGCTCCCGAGACGGAGTTTCGCGATGTGGCGGCGTTCTGGAGGGTTTCTGGCGACTTCCACTTCTTTTCGTGCGTTTTTAGGTCGAGGGCGATAAGTAGTCCGAAGGAGGGCGTCGGAGGCCAGCCGAGGGGGCCACACCACATGGCCGCGCGGGCCCCCCTGGGACGCGCCGCCCTATGGTGTGGGGCCCTCGGGCCTCCACCTGACTTGTCCTTCTGGCTCCGTCTGTGTTCTGGGAAAATAGGGCCTTCTGCATAAATTCCGAGGATTTTCCTGAAAGTTGGATTTCTGCACAAAAACGAGACACCAGAGCAGTTCTGCTGAAAACAGCGTTAGTCCGTGTTAGTTGCATCCAAAATACATAAATTAGAGGCAAAACAATAACAAAAGTGTTCGGGAAAGTAGATACGTTTTGGACGTATCACGTACCATCGGACTCAGACTTGAAGCAAGTCATCCTACAAGAAGCCCATGACACCCTTTATTCAATCCACCCTGGAGGTACCAAGATGTATCAAGACTTGAAGGAGCAATTCTGGTGGCATGGAATGAAGAGAGAAATCGACAGCTACATCGCCAAGTGTGATATCTGTCAGAGAGTCAAGGCAGAACATCAACGACCCGCCAGACTGCTACAACCCCTGCAGATTCCAGAATGGAAATGGGACTCCGTAGGAATGGACTTTATCACCGGACTGCCCAAATCCAGCAAAGGCAATGATTCAATATGGGTAGTTGTCGATAGATTGACCAAAGTCACCCATTTCATCGCCGTCAAGACCACCTACCAAGGCCCAAAGTTAGCTGAATTGTACATCTCCAGAATATTCGCCCTGCACGGAACCCCGAAGTCGATAGTGTCAGATAGAGGATCACAGTTCACCTCAAGATTCTGGCAGAAAGTGCATGAAGGACTAGGCACCCGTCTGAATTTCAGCACCGCCTATCACCCTCAGACCGACGGACAGACTGAGAGAGTCAACCAGATACTGGAGGACATGCTGAGAGCATGTGTACTGGAATATGGATCCAAGTGGGAAGATTGCTTGCCTTACGCAGAATTCTCTTACAACAACAGCTACCAAGCTAGCCTACAGATGGCCCCCTTTGAAGCCTTGTACGGAAGGAAATGCCGTACCCCCCTGAACTGGTCGGAAGTCGGAGAAAGCCAAGTTTTTGGCCCAGATGTTCTTCGTGAAGCCGAAGAGAAAGTACACAAGATTCACGAGTACCTCAAGACTGCGCAATCAAGACAGAAGAGCTACGCCGACAAGAGACGTCGGGAGATGACCTTCGAGATCGGAGACTTCGTCTATCTCAAGGTATCCCCCTTGAAAGGAATGCAGAGATTCCAGCTGAAAGGAAAGCTTGCACCCCGATATGTCGGACCCTTCAAAGTTCTGAGTCGCCGAGGCGAAGTATCTTATCAACTGGAGCTACCTGAAGAGATGTCGGCTGTGCACGACGTGTTTCATATCTCACTCCTCCGGAAGTGCCTTGAAGTCCCCGAGAAGACCGAAGTGTTCAAGAACATCGATCATCGATCGGTGGATATCAACAAGGACCTGACTTACCGCAAAGTGCCGATTCGCATCCCGGAGGAAGCTTACCGAACCACCCGCACCCGAAGCATCAAGTTTCTGAAGATACAATGGAGCAATCATACCGAAGATGAAGCCACATGGGAACGCGAAGACTTCATGAAGAAGGAGTACCCAGATCTCTTTAGTACCTAACTTTCTTTTCGATCTCGGGATGAGATCTTTTGTAAGGGGGAAGGGTTTGTAACATCCCAAATTTCAATAAAAGGAAGTTAGATGAATTCAAGAGAGCAAAATTTCAAACCAACAAAAACTTTTTAAATTGCATATAGTGCCATGCATAGGACTTGTGCATTTGTTTGATCTGCCATGATGATTGTTATTATGTGTATAAGCTAAACCCTAAAACCCTAATGTGATCATGAGAAGATCACCAACCAAATAAATCAAAAAGAGAAAGAAATCAAATAAATGCAAAACCCTAAAAACCCTCACATATGCCCTATGGCATTTTTATAAATTTTGACCCTAGATCAATTTGGTCTTCACCATTAGTTGTATAATGTTACTAAACACTTATTACAACTTTTGGAATCAAAAAATCACAAATCAAATAGATTTCAAATACAAAACTTGCTCACATATGATAATGGCCAAATCTGCCAATTTTAGTCTGATCACTACTTTGAGCCTTTGCAATTCAATTTTATCAAACCAAACCTTGCTAACTCTTTGCACCACATCCAAGTCAACATAAAGGTGAACACTTTTTGTAAAGATCACCATGTCAAATTCTTTCTTGATCCTTAGCTATGCTCAACCAAAGTTGCAACATTTTATTATGTGCAACAATCTCACACTTGTCTATTTTTCAACAACTTTGAATTCAACAATGCCACCACCACACTTCACCTCCTCTGATCATTTCTAACTCAATGAGACACTCACAATTCAAAAACTTGCCACCCTTTGAATTAAATCAAATTTGGACAAAAATAAAAAATGGCATCTATGTGACTATTTGACACTATTTGCTATAGTGATCTACCCCCTCTAATCTACCCCAACCTACACCAAATGGTCCCCTGGTTCCCTCTAACCCATTCAATGCCAAATAGAAACCCTAGGAGAGGGCTAACAAGGCATGGACATGGCCATGCCGGCCATGCTCCACACGTCGAGCTCCACCTCTCTCCCTTCTTCCTCAGCCACGGCCACCATGCCCTCTAGCGCCACCTCGCACTCCTACACCACCTAGCAACAGGCATTGTCGAGGAGGAGCACTGGACGCGCCAGACCAGTTCGCGCCCATGGCGGCCAGTATGCCGCTCATGTCGCGCGTGGCGCGCCACAGACGCGCCCTGGACACGCACCGTCCCACGCCCTCACGCACGCCCTGGACCACCTAGCTGCAGGTTGAGCATCACCGCGTCGCCACGAAGCTAGCAGACACGCGCGTGACCACGACCCGTGCCCACCGCCGCCGGAGAAGGAGACCCTGGTCCGCCGTAGACGCGCCAGACATGGAGACAACGCGACCACCCTAGCCACTGCCCGACCACGCTGTCGCCGCCAAACGACTCGCCAGGAACCACAGAACAGCGCCACGCCCTCGCCTAGCTTGCTAGCTCGCCGGAGAAGCCGCGCCATGGTCGACCACCTCACTGCCCCGCAGCACCCTCTCGCGCCTATAAAAAGAGACCTCCCTGGACGGAACCAAGCACACCATCACGATCACCACTCACCACCACTTCGTCCAGCACCAGTAGCTACCTCAATCGTCGCCGGAGCAAGGCCAATCGAAAGATCACCGCCGCGGGAGCCCTGCAGCAATCGCCGACAATCCCGACCACCTCAGGCGACGCCACTGCTACCAGGAGACTCGCCGTCGTCCACAACTTCGTCGAGCATACTGCCAACCCTTGCTAGAGCCGCCGTAAGCTCTCCGACCCCCTACCCTCGCCGCCAGACCCTCGGCATCTCGCCGGAGAAGACGATGGCCCTGGGCCATCCGATTCGCTTCTAATCCAACGCGCCAGATTTAAACATACCGTTTCGGCGTTTAAACGTCGCTGACGGGTGGAGCCCCCTTGTCAGGCAGCCCACGAGGGCACAGACGTGTGGTGGGCTGGCCTTGGGCCGTTTTAAACCATTTAGGCCCAGTTTCGTTTCCCGCCGGCCTTTTTATTTCAAATCCATTTAAATCAAATCCAAATAATTTCAATACTGCCTCAACTTTGAAAAACAATAGATTCAAATTGGCTTAACCAAATTTAATGAATTTTATATGGTTGGAAAGCTATGAAAAAGATCTACAGAATGCCACTGGTCCCATGTCAAGATGAGTAGTAGAATTAATCTGATAAAAAGAAGAAGACAGGGACTTTTCCCTATTCAAATAATTATTAAAAATCAACCAAAATAGATATAAAGTTAATTCCAACTCTAGTAGCTCACATTTGATTTACAATAATTGTTTATGCAATAAAATGGTGTGGTCACTTTGCATGATCCTGCCCTAGTTTAATTAATGGACAATATGGCTAGTGTATGTAGTTGATATTGTCCAAAACTATTAAGAAAATCATATGAGGTATTATACTTCATTTAAACCTTGTCTCCAATGAATTCATGTGATGTTTGGACCCCTGGCCAAACTCACTTATATGAATTACTTGGAGATTTAAATCATATGTAGCATTATTAAATGGTATGAGGTGGTCTACCTCATTTAAATCATTTTCTCAAATGATGATGATGAATATTTGACTTGGGTCAACATAAGTTCATATATGATTGTTTGAGAAATTAAATCTTAAGAAGATTTCAATGAGAGGAAATTATTTCCCAAGAACCCTATGGAAACTATTATTTACATATTAAATAAAAAGAAGTGAATTCTCCTCAAGCAACACAACCCATACACCCTAATTAGATTATTTGTGTGCATAGAATAGTTTGTGTGTTTGTATGTGATACATGGAATAGCCATTGAATTAGTGAGTAATTATACTCGTATTCAAATTTAGATGCTAGCACCGGGGAGTACACGGAAGAAGAAGGTTGCTACCAAGAGGAGGAGGAGGAGAATTTTGAGAACTACCAAGGCAAGCTAATATTCTTGCAAAGTGCAAAGCCCTTTGGGGCAAGGCACCATGAATCTTATCTTTTCTTGCATAAGCCTACCCCAAGTTTATACTTTCCAAGCTTTTACTTGTTTTCTCAAGAAGTTACTTTTATAGTTAACTTTGGTCAAAGTAAGGAAGTTTACTAGAGTAGTAAAGCTAGACTTACTCAAGCAAAGCAAGATAGCACCCCTCATGATTTAGAGCTAGTGCTAATGAATAAAACTTGACTACTCTAGATGAGAACATGTGACTTTGAAATAAATTTTGAAACTTTGGAATGATGAGTCATTCCATTGAATGATTTTTTTGAAGGTGAATATGACCAAGAGAAGATGGTGATTTTTGATAAAAATGATATTGGTTTGGATGCGATACCTTTCCAATATTGAGTACCCCCACAATACCTGATTATGGGTAGGGCTTAACTGGAAATTTACGCATCTTAGTATGAGTTCCCTCTGAACACACATCATAGGGGTTATGCCGAGGCTGCCTCCATTGTTGAGAAATGATGTGAAATGATGGTGAATTGTACGGCCAAGCCCTGTGCAGTTCCCGAGTTGACAGTTGGTCTTCACCGGGAGGCCAAGCTCATGGGGAGAGGTGCTCATACTAGGGTATGTAAGTGAAAGGTTATGGTTCATGATCCGCGTACTGAGTTACGATGATTCGGGGTAATCCCGACGGATGAAATCAAATGTTGTGGCACAAGTGTGCAACCTCTGCAGAGTGTAAATCTATTCGAATAGCCGTGTCCACGGTTACGGACGGTTGGAAAGGCCATACAGTTGTCCAATGTCAATCTTTGAAAATGAAGGTGAATGTGAATTGTGAAGTGGTGAATTGAATTGAAATCACCACTTGAATGGTGGGGATGACACTAATGTTCCCACTTGAGTTAGTTAGCATTTGAATAAGCTTTTCTCAAAGACTTGTGAACTAAAATTAGCTTTATGCAAATAAACTAGAGCTTAGCAAACCTTACTAGAAATGTCTAGCACTTACCTTAGTATTAGTTTGCGAGTACTTGAAGTACTCACGGCTTTGTCCCTGGCTATTCAAATGGCCAGAGTATGAAGATGAACAAGGAGATGACCGGCAGGATGCCTACAACAACTAGGAGTCTTCCGACGTCAAGCGTTGGCCTGTGGACTAGAGAGTCCTTGTATCTTACGCTTCCGCATTTGAACTTGTGTTTGTTCGTTGATCAATAGATCAACTATTCGTGTAATATGGATGATGTGATTCCAATTGTAAGACTTTATGGTTTGTAATGAATGATGACTGTGATACTTAACTATTATGCCTCGCAACAACAATGTTCCTGGGATTGCGATGTATGACATAATAGGCATTCGGACTTAAAAATCCGGGTGTTGACACTAAACCTGGGACATTACAGCCTTTCCCCCTTAAAGAAAACTTCGTCCTGAAGTTGTGGTTGTGATACCTGAACAATTCTGGATACGACTTTCTCAGGTCTTCTTCCTTCTCCCAGGTGGCTTCTCTTTCGGGATGATGCTTCCACTGAATCTTGCAGTACTTAATGGCTCTATTCCTGAGTTGTTTCCAATTTTCCTCCAGAATCTTGGCCGGCTTCTCGATATATGTCAAATCTGGTTGTAGCTCTAGCTCATCATGTGATACTGGCTCGTCTGGGGTCTTCAAACATTTTCTGAGTTGTGACACATGGAATACATTATGTACTTGAGCTAACCTTCCCGGTAATTCCAATTCAAAAGCTAACCCTCGGTTCTGACTCAGTATTTTGAAAGGTCCGATGTATCTAGGGCTAAGCTTCCCCTTCACTCCGAATCTCTGGAGACCTTTCATCGGACTTACTTTTAGGTAAACCATGTCTCCAACTTTTGGCTCCCATGTCCTTCTCTTTTGGTCTGCATAGCTCTTCTGTCGGCTTTGCGCTATTTTGAGTCTATCTCTTACGATGTCGATGATCTGCTGCTTTTCCTTAACATAATCTGGATTAAACTCTTTGCTTGAACCTGCCTCGTACCAACAGATTGGTGATCTACACTTTCTTCCATACAGAGCTTCAAACGGTGTCATCTTGATGCTGCTTTGATAGCTGTTGTTGTACGAAAACTCTGCTAGTGGTAAATGCTCCTCCCATGATCCTCCGAAGTCTAGGGCACAAGCCCTAAGCATATCCTCCAATATCTGATTTGTCCTCTCTGTTTGTCCTCCCGTCTGAGGATGATACGTGGTGCTATAGTCCAACTTGGATCCGAAAGCTTCATGTAGTTGTTTCCAAAATGCTGATGTGAAAACGGATCCTCGGTCTGACACTATCTTCTTGGGTACCCCGTGTTTACTCACAATCTCTTTGATATAAAGATCGATGAGTTTCTCTCCTTTGTCCTGCTGGTTTACTGCTAAGAAATGTGCACTCTTCGTCAACCGGTCCACGATTACCCATATCATGTCCTTATTTTTATTGGTCATGGGTAGTCCGGTGATGAAATCCATTCCTATTTCTTCCTATTTCCATTATGGGATTGGTAAAGGTTGCAACTATCCTGCCGGACTTTGATGTTCAGCCTTCACCCTTTGACATGTATGGCACTCTGCCACGTATTGTGCTATCTCTCTTTTCATGTTATTCCACCAGAACAATTCCTTAAGATCCATGTACATCTTTGTACCTCCTGGATGTATAGAGTACGGTGTTTGATGTGCTTCCCGGAGTATAACTTCCTTGATCTCATCAATATCCGGAACGCAAATCCTTTTCTGAACCCAAAGTGATCCCGACTCTCCTCGGTGAAATTCTGATGGTCTTCCCTCATCAATCCTTCTCATCTCCTCCACGATGAATGGATCGTCCAATTGACCCATGATAATCTCATTCTTCAGATTAACACTTAGTTCATCGGCTACTTATAGAGCTGATAGTCCTTCATGAGCTTCCTTCTCCCAAAGTTGTATTTGGGCTTGACTTATTTCCTTCTTTAACTCCGGTGCTATTTCTTGTTCAACTCCTCCAGTGCTCTTCCTACTCAAGGCATCTGCTACAACGTTTGCCTTTCCTGGGGTGTAATTGATGGTTAAGTCATAATCCTTGATCAATTCAAGCCATCTTTTCTGCCTCATGTTTAGTTCCTTCTGAGTGAAGAAGTACTTGAGACTTTTATGATCAGTATAGAGCTCACACTTGGCTCCATAGAGAAAATGTCTCCAAGTTTTTAGTGCAAATACGACTGCTGCTAACTCTAAGTCATGTGTTGGATAGTTCACTTCATGAGGTCTGAGTTGCCTTGATCCATAAGATATTACCTTCTGATCTTGCATGAGTACGCAACCCAATCCATGTTTGGATGCGTCACAATACACGGTGTAATCCTTGTCAACTTCTGGAACTGCTAACACCGGTGCTGTGGTGAGTTTCTCCTTCAGATTCTGAAAACTCTTCTCACACTCATCAGACCACACGAACGGTGTGTTCTTCCTTAACAGCTTAGTCATTGGTCCTGCTATCTTAGAGAATCCTTCGATGAATCTCCGATAGTATCCTGCCATTCCTAAGAATCCTCGGATTTCTTTGACAGTCTTTGGTGCTTCCCATTCTAAAACTGCTGCTACCTTGATTGGGTTTACTGCGATCCCATCCTTACTGATAAGATGACCAAGAAACTCTACTTGATATAGCCAAAATTCACACTTGCTGAATTTGGCATAGAGCTGATGTTCTCTTAATGTTTGCAACACTATCCTAAGATGTTCAGCATGTTCAGTTTTATCCTTAGAATATATCAAGATAGCATCAATGAATATGATGACAAACTTGTCCAGACAAGGCATAAATATCTTATTCATAAGATTCATGAATATTGCTGGGGCATTGGTTAATCCAAAAGGTACTACTAGGTATTCATGATGTCCGTACCTTGAGACAAAGGCAGTTTTCGGAACGTCTTTGTTCTTGGTCTTTATCTGATGGTATCCTGATCTCAGATCGATCCTGGAAAAGACTCCCGCGCCTCTAACTTGATCAAACAGATCTTGTATTCTAGGAAGTGGATACTTGTTCTTGATAGTAACATTATTTAGGTTCATGTAGTCTCCGCACATCTTTCGGCCTCCATCTCTTTTATCCACGAATATCACAGGTGATCCCCATGGTGAGCTACTCTCCTGAATGAATCCTTTCTGTTCTAAGTCATCCAATTGTTCCTTTAATTCCTTCAGTTCCTTAGGCCCCATCTTGTATGGTGCCTTAGCAATCGGAGCTGTTCCTGGAATTAGGTCGATAGTAAACTCTATCTCCCTATCTGGTGGCATTCCAGGTAATTCCTTAGGAAAAACATCTTGGATTCATTAACTACGGGTATATCCTCCAGTTTTGTTTCCTTCATGCTATTCAACTGTAACTCTACTTCTATCTGGGTATGCTTATCTCCTTGGTAAATCATTCTGCCTCCATCGGGGCTTTTCAAAGATACTGTCTTGTTTGCACAGTCAATCAAGGCTCCATTTGCCTCTAACCAATTCATACCAAGAATGACATATATGTCCTTCATAGGTAGAATGAACAAGTCTGCGTCGAACGCGCACTTATTGATCATAATGACTTGTCCTAGTTTGGTGTGGGTTACTACTATCGTTCCCCCCGCAAAAAGTATGGTGATAGGTTTATCTAACTTAGTGCAACTAATCCCATGTTTGATGATGAATTGCTGGGAAATGAATGATGTAGTTGCACCAGTATCAAAAAGTACTTTGCCAGGATGAGTGAGTATCTGAAGCGTACCTATCACTGCTTGATCGGAGTTCACCACCTCCTCCAAGCTGGTGCAGTTCAACTTTCCGAAGGGCTTCTTGTTCTTCCAATTCCGTCCGGTATTTCTGCTTCTATTCCCACCTCCTCCTGACTGTCCTCCTCCATTATTTCTCTTGGGGCAGTCCTTCAGCATGTGCCCCTCCTGATGACACCCAAAGCATATAATTCTGGGCTTCTTGCCATCTTTCGAGATATGCCCTTTAATTCCACAATTATGGCAAATGATCTGGTTTGCCGCCTGGAATCCTTGGTTCCTCCGTTTGTTGTTGTTGTTGTTGATGTACCTTGGCTTGAAACTCAAGCTGGTATTGGGCTTGTTGCTAACAAATTTCTTAGGCTCAAATTTGGCCTTCTTTCTCTTCTCCTCTTGCAGCTGTTTGAAGTCATCTTCAAGAGTGATGGTTGTATCCACCAACTCCTGAAATTCCGTAGCTCTTAACATCCTGAGCTGTACCTTGAACTGAGGATTCAATCCTCTCATGAACCTCTTCTTCTTCTTGTCCTCGGTGTTAACCTCCTCAACGGCGTACCGGGACAATCCAGAGAACTCCCTGACGTAAGTCAGGATAGCCTTATCCTTCTGCTCGAGACTCTCAAACTCTCGACGCTTCAACTCCACTATACTTTCAGGGACATTGGATTCCATGAACTTCTGTTTGAACTCCTCCCAAGTAAACACCTTTTCATCCGGATAAACGGCTACGATGTTATCCCACCAAGATGCGGCGGGTCCACACAACAGATGTGTTGCGTATCTGACCTTCTCCAGGTCGTTGCATCCGACAGTGTTGAGCTTACGCTCAGTATCCATCAACCAATCCTTCGCGTCCATGGGTTCTGACGCGTATGCGAAGGATATTGGCTTCGTATTCTGGAAGTCTAACAAAGTAACTCCCTGATTTTCTGGCCTCTCCACCTTGTTCTGCTGCAGCAGCTCCTGAAAGAACTTATTCTGCTGCTCCATGGTCACACGTTGCCTTTCCTCCAACATTTGCATGTATTGGAGGAAGTTCTGCTGCGTCATTGGTGGTGGTGGTGGAAACTGATTTCTGGCGGCTTCATCCGCCTCCTCCTTTTGCTTGGCCTCGCGCTCGAGGCGCTGTGCTTCACTCTCCTCACCTGTCTCTCCAGACATTTCCCCCTAGTTCTGCAACACAAAGTGGTACTCATAGTTACTCCATGCGCAAGTTTTCTGAGCTCAACTTTGTGCACAGAACTAGTCATGCAATGGAAATTAAGAAGCAAATCCAAATCATACAAACATATACCCTGTATATACATACTTAAGTGGTTTATTACAATACTCAGTAGTAGTGTGAGTATGCAAACTCACTTATTGAAGTATATTTACAAATTTCTACAAATATTACATACTACAATACATGTGGTACAACTGTATTGTAGTCTCGCCTCCCGTGGTGGTCTCTAGTCGTGCTTCACTCCCGGTACATCCCAGGCTTCCATCCGGTCGAACGTGTAGTCCTCCTGATAGAATCTGGAACATAGGGTCTTCCAGTCGGCTGGTAATCAGAATCAGAGGATGATCCTGATACGTCTCCGACGTATCGATAATTTCTTATGTTCCATGCCACATTATTGATGATATCTACATGTTTTATGCATACTTTATGTCATTATTATGCGTTTTCCGGAACTAACCTATTGACGAGATGCCGAAGGGCCAGTTCCTGTTTTCTGCTGTTTTTGGTTTCAGAAATCCTAGTAAGGAAATATTCTCGGAATTGGACGAAATCAACGCCCAGAGTCTTAAAACTCCACGAGGCTTCCAGAACACCCGAGAGCCGCCACAGGGGGGCCACAGGGGCCCCAGATGACAGGGTGGCGCGGCCAGGGCCTGGGCCGCGCCCCCCTATTGTGTCATCGCCTCGTCGCCCCTCCGACTCCGCCTCTTCGCCTATATAAAGGTCCCTGACCTGAAACATCGATACGAAAAAAAAGCCACGGTACGAGAAACCTTCCAGAGCCGCCGCCATCACGAAGCCAAGATCTGGGGGACAAAAGTCTCTGTTCCGGCACGCCGCCGAGACGGGGAAGTGCCCCCGGAAGGCTTCTCCATCATCACCACCGCCATCTTCATCAACGCTGCTGTCTCCCATGAGGAGGGAGTAGTTCTCCATCGAGGCTCGGGGCTGTACCGGTAGCTATGTGGTTAATCTCTCTCCTATGTACTTCAATACAATAATCTCATGAGCTGCCTTACATGATTGAGATTCATATGATGATGCTTGTAATCTAGATGTCATTGTGCTAGTCAAGTGGATTTTACTTATGTGATCTCCGGAGACTCCTTGTCCCACGTGTGTAAAGGTGACAATGTGTGCACCGTGTGGGTCTCTTCGGCTATATTTCACAGAATACTTATTCACTGTTATGAATGGCATAGTGAAGTGCTTATTTATATCTCTTTATGATTGCAATGTGTTTTGTATCACTATTCATCTATGTGCTACTCTAGTGATGTTATTAAAGTAGTTTATTCCTCCTGCACGGTGTAATGGTGACAGTGTGTGCATCGTGTAGTACTTGGCGTAGGCTATGATTGTGATCTCTTGTAGATTATGAAGTTAACTATTGCTATGATAGTATTGATGTGATCTATGCCTCCTTTCGTAGCGTGAAGTTGACAGTGTGCATGCTATGTTAGTACTTGGTTTGGTTATGTTGATCTGTCATGCACTCTAAGGTTATTTAAACATGAACATTGAATATTGTGGAGCTTGTTAACTCCGGCATTGAGGGTTCGTGTAATCCTACACAGTTAGTGGTGTTCATCATCCAACAAGAGGGTGTAGAGTCTAGCATCTATCTATTTATTCTGTTATGTGATCAATGTTGAGAGTGTCCACTAGTGAAAGTATGATCCCTAGGCCTTGTTTCCAATACTGCTATCGCTGCTTGTTTACTGTTCTACTGCATCTGTACTGTCTGCCATATTACCACCATCAACCACACGCCAGTCCTGGGCAAAGCACTTTTCTGGCACTGTTAATACTGCTCATATATATTCATACCACCTGTATTTCACTATCTCTTCGCCGAACTAGTGCACCTATTAGGTGTGTTGGGGACACAAGAGACTTCTTGCTTTGTGGTTGCAGGGTTGCATGAGAGGGATATCTTTGACCTCTTCCTCCCTGAGTTCGATAAACCTTGGGTGATCCACTTAAGGGAAACTTGCTGCTATTCTACAAACCTCTGCTCTTGGAGGCCCAACACTGTCTACAAGAATAGAAGCTCCCGTAGACATCAAGCACTTTTCTGGCGCCGTTGCCGGGGAACGAAGGAAAGCTACACCATTTCCTCCCTCGTCAACCACGCGCCATTAAGCACTTTTCTGGCGTCGTTGCCGGGGAGGAAAGGTAAAAGGCACTCATACTCCGGTTCCAGGTAACAGTACTTTTCTGGCACCATTGTGTTTGTGCTCGAAGCTATTTCCTTTAGATCCTGCAATTGCATCTTTTTGTTTCTTGTTTACACTAGTAAGGCATAATGGACAACAATGAGCTTCTTATTCTATTTCCTGATTTAAGACATGGATGGTTTGATCCGAAAATTAAAAAACCCATGGAACATATTAGTATGAACACTTTAACACTATTGTTGCTAATTCTATGGAAAATTCTAAGCTTGGGGAAGCTGGCTTTGATGAGCATGATATTTTTAGTCCCCCAAGCATTGAGGAGAAAATATACTTTGATGATACCTTGCCTCCTATTTATGATGATTATAATGATAGTAGTCTTTTGGTACCGCCTGTTATGGAGGATAAATTTGATTTTGATTACAATATGCCTCCTATATTTGATGATGATAATAATGATGATAGCTTCTTTGTTGAATTTGCTCCCACTACATCTAATAAAATTGATTATGCTTATGTGGAGAGTAATAATTTTATGCATGAGACTCATGATAAGAATGCTTTATGTGATAGTTATATTGTTGAGTTTGCTCATGATACTACTGAAAGTTATTATGAGAGAGGAAAATATGGTTGTAGAAATTTTCATGTTACTAAAATGCCTCTCTATGTGCTGAAATTTTTGAAGCTACACTTGTTTTATCTTTCTATGCTTGTTGCATTATGCTTCTTGAACTTATTTATTTACAAGATTCCTTTGCATAGGAAGCATGTTAGACTTAAATGTGTTTTGAATTTGCCTCTTGATGCTCTCTTTTGCTTCAATTCTTATTTCTTGCGAGTGCATCATTAAAACTGCTGAGCCCATCTTAATGGCTACAAAGAAAGAACTTCTTGGGAGATAACTCATGTGTTTATTTTGCTACAGTAGTTTTGTTTTATATTTGTGTCTTGGAAGTTGTTACTACTGTACCAACCTCTCCTTATCTTATTTTGTTGCATTGTTGTGCCAAGTAAAGTCTTTGATAGTAAGGTTCATACTAGATTTGGATTACTGCACAGAAACAGATTTCTGTCTGTCACGAATCTGGGCTGAATTCTCTGTAGGTAACTCAGAAAATTATGCCAATTTACGTGAGTGATCCTCAAATATGTACGCAACTTTCATTCAATTTGAGCATTTTCATTTGAGCAAGTCTGGTGCCTCAATAAAATTCGTCTTTACGGACTGTTCTATTTTGACAGATTCTGCCTTTTATTTCGCATTGCCTCTTTTGCTATGTGGGATGGATTTCTTTGTTCCATTGACTTCCAGTAGCTTTGGGCAATGTCCAGAAGTGTTAAGAATGATTGTGTCACCTCTGAACATGTGAGTTTTTGATTATGCACTAACCCTCTAATGAGTTTGTTTCGAGTTTGGTGTGGAGGAAGTTTTCAAGGGTCAAGAGAGGAGGATGATACACTATGATCAAGAAGAGTGAAAAGTCTAAGCTTGGGGATGCCCCGGTGGTTCATCCCTGCATATTTCAAGAAGACTCAAGCATCTAAGCTTGGGGATGCCCAAGGCATCCCCTTCTTCATCGACAAATTATCAGGTTCCTTCTCTTGAAATTATATTTTTATTCGGTCACATCTTATGTACTTTCCTTGGAGCGTCTGTTTGTTTTTATTTTTATTTTTGTTTGAATAAATGCATGCTTGTGTGGGAGAGAGACACGCTCCGCTGGTTCGTATGAACACATGTGTTCTTAGCTTTTAATTTTCATGGCTGATACGTCTCCGACGTATCGATAATTTCTTATGTTCCATGCCACATTATTGATGATATCTACATGTTTTATGCATACTTTATATCATTATTATGCGTTTTCCGGAACTAACCTATTGACGAGATGCCGAAGGGCCAGTTCATGTTTTCTGCTGTTTTTGGTTTCAGAAATCCTAGTAAGGAAGTATTCTCGGAATTGGACGAAGTCAACGCCCAGCATCTTAGAATCCCCGGGAGCTTCCAGAACACTCGAGAGCCGCCAAAGAGGGGCCACAGGGGGCCCACACATGGGGCTGGCGCGGCCCAGGCCCTGGCCGCGCCGCCCTAGTGTCTGGTGGCCCCAGACCCCTTCTGACGCTGCCTCTTCGCCAATAAGAAGCCCCTCGACCTAAAACATCGAGACGGAAAAGCCACGGTACGAGAAACCTTCCAAAAAAGCCGCCGCCATCGCGAAGCCAAGATCTGGGGGACAGGAGTCTCTGTTCCGGCACGCCGCCGGGACGGGGAAGTGCCCCCAGAAGGCTCCTCCATCGACACCACCGCCATCTCCATCACCGCTGCTGTCTCCCATGAGGAGGGAGTAGTTCTCCATCGAGGCTAAGGGCTGTACCGGTAGCTATGTGCTTAATCTCTCTCCTATGTACTTCAATACAATGATCTCATGAGCTGCCTTACATGATTGAGATTCATATGAGTTTTGTATCACTATTCATCTGTGTGCTACTCTAGTGATGTTATTAAAGTAGTTTATTCCTCCTGCACGGTGTAATGGTGACAGTGTGTGCATCGTGTAGTACTTGGCGTAGGCTATGATTGTGATCTCTTGTAGATTATGAAGTTAACTATTGCTATGATGGTATTGATGTGATCTATGCCTCCTTTCGTAGCGTGAAGGTGACAGTGTGCATGCTATGTTAGTACTTGGTTTGGTTATGTTGATCTGTCATGCACTCTAAGGTTATTTAAATATGAACATCAAATATTGTGGAGCTTGTTAACTCCGACATTGAGGGTTCGTGCAATCCTACACAGTTAGTGGTGTTCATCATCCAACAAGAGGGTGTAGAGTCTAGCATCTATCTATTTATTCTGTTATGTGATCAATGTTGAGAGTGTCCACTAGTGAAAGTATGATCCCTAGGCCTTGTTTCCAATACTGCTATCGCTGCTTGTTTACTGTTCTACTGCATTTGTACTGCCTGCCATATTACCACCATCAACCACACGCCAGTCCTGGGCAAAGCACTTTTCTGGTGTTGTTGCTACTGCTCATATACATTCATACCACCTGTATTTCACTATCTCTTCGCCGAACTAGTGCACCTATTAGGTGTGTTGGGGACACAAGAGACTTCTTGCTTTGTGGTTGCAGGGTTGCATGAGAGGGATAGCTTTGACCTCTTCCTCCCTGAGTTCGATAAACCTTGGGTGATCCACTTAAGGGAAACTTGCTGCTGTTCTACAAACCTCTGCTCTTGGAGGCCCAACGCTGTCTACAAGAATAGAAGCACCCGTAGACATCAAGCACTTTTCTGGCGCCGTTGCCGGGGAGGAAAGGTAAAAGGCACTCATACTCCGGTTCCAGGTAACAGTACTTTTCTGGCGCCATTGTGTTTGTGCTCGAAGCTATTTCCTTTAGATCCTGCAATTGCATCTTTTTGTTTCTTGTTTACACTAGTTAGGCATAATGGACAACAATGAGCTTCTTATTCTATTTCCTGATTTAAGACATGGATGGTTTTATCCGAAAATTAAAAAAACCCATGGAACATATTAGCATGAACACATTGAACACTATTGTTGCTAATGCTATGGAAAATTCTAAGCTTGGGGAAGCTGGTTTTGATGAGCATGATCTTTTTAGTCCCCCGGGCATTGAGGAGAAAATTTACTTTGATGATACTTTACCTCCTATTTATGATGATTATAATGATAGTAGTCTTTTGGTACCGCCTATTATGGAGGATAAATTTGATTATGAATACAATATGCCTCCTGTATTTGATGATGAGAATAATAATGATAGCTACTTTGTTGAATTTGCTCCCGCTATTACTAATAAAATTGATTATGCTTATGTGGAGTGTAATAATTTTATGCATCAGACTCATGATAAGAATGCTTTATGTGATATTTATATTGTTGAGTTTGCTCATGATGCTACTGAAAGTTATTATGAGAGAGAAAAATATGGTTGTAGAAATTTTCACGTTACTAAAATGCCTCTCTATATGCTGAAATTTTTGAAGCTACACTTGTTTTATCTTCTTATGCTTGTCACTTTGCTCTTCATGAACTTGTTTATTTACAAGATTCCTTTTCATAGGAAGCATGTTAGGCTTAAATTTGTTTTGAATTTGCCTCTTGATGCTCTCTTTTGCTTCAAATACTATTTCTTGCGAGTGCATCATTAAAACTGCTGAGCCCATCTTAATGGCTATAAAGAAAGAACTTCTTGGGAGATAACCCATGTGTTTATTTTGCTACAGTATTTTGTTTTTTATTTGTGTATTGGAAGTTGTTACAACTGTAGCAACCTCTCCTTATCTTATTTTGTTGCATTGTTGTGCCAAATAAAGTCATTGATAGTAAGGTTCATACTAGATTTGGATTACTGCGCAGAAACAGATTTCTTTGCTATCACGAATCTGGGCCTAATTCTCTGTAGGTAACTCAGAAAATTATGCCAATTTACGTGAGTGATCCTCAGATACGTACGCAACTTTCATTAAATTTGAGCATTTTCATTTGAGCAAGTCTGGTGCCTCAATAAAAGTCGTCTTTACGGACTGTTCTGTTTTGACAGATTCTGCCTTTTATTTCGCATTGCCTCTTTTGCTGTGTTGAATGGATTTCTTTGTTCCATTAACTTTCAGAAGCTTTGGGCAATGTCCAGAAGTGTTAAGAATGATTGTGTCACCTCTGAACATGTGAATTTTTGATTATGCACTAACCCTCTAATGAGTTTGTTTCGAGTTTGGTGTGGAGGAAGTTTTCAAGGGTCAAGAGGGGTGGATGATACAATATGATCAAGAAGAGTGAAAGCTCTAAGCTTGGGGATGCCCCGGTGGTTCACCCCTGCATATATCAAGAAGACTCAAGCGTCTAAGCTTTGGGATGCCCAAGGCATCCCCTTCTTCATCTACAACATTATCAGGTTCCTCTAGTGAAACTATATTTTTATTCCATCACATCTTATGTACTTTACTTGGAGCGTATGTTTGTTTTTGTTTTTGTTTGAATAAATGCTTGTGTGGGAGAGAGACACGCTCCGCTGGTTCATATGAACACATGTGTTCTTAGCTTTTAATTTTCATGGCGAAAGTTTCTTCTTCGTTAAATTGTTATATGGTTGGAATTGGAAAATGATACATGTAGTAGTTGCTAAAATGTCTTGAATAATTTGATACTTGGCAATTATTGTGCTCATGTTCAAGCTCTTGCATCATATACTTTGCACCTATTGATGAAGAAATACATAGAGCTTGCTAAAATTTGGTTTGCATAATTGGTCTCTCTAAGGTCTAGATAATTTCTAGTAAGAGTTTGAACAACAAGGAAGACGGTGTAGAGTCTTATAATGTTTACAATATGTATTTTATGTGAATTTTGCTGCACCGGTTCATCCTTGTGTTTGTTTCAAATAGCCTTGCTAGCCTAAGCCTTGTATCGAGAGGGAATACTTCTCATGCATCCAAAATACTTGAGCCAACCACTATGCCATTTGTGTCCACCATACCTACCTACTACATGGTATTTCTCCGCCATTCCAAAGTAAATTGCTTGAGTGCTACCTTTAAAATTTCCATTCTTCACCTTTACAATATATAGCTCATGGGACAAATAGCCTAAAAACTATTATGGTATTAAATATGTACTTATAGACTTTATCTCTTATTAAGTTGCTTGTTGTGCGATAACCATGTTCCTGGGGACGCCATCAACTACTCTTTGTTGAATATCATGTGAGTTGCTATGCATGTTCTTCTTGTCTGAAGTAAGAGGGATTTACCACTAAAATGGTTAGAGCATACATAATGTTAGAGAAGAACATTGGGCCGCTAACTAAAGCCATGATCCATGGTGGAAGTTTCAGTTTTGGACAAATATCCTCAATCTCATATGAGAAAATTAATTGTTGCTACATGCTTATGCATAAAAGAGGAGTCCATTATCTGTTGTCTATGTTGTCCCGGTATGGATGTCTAAGTTGAGAATAATCAATAGCGAGAAATCCGATGCGAGCTTTCTCCTTAGACCTTTGTACAGGCGGCATAGAGGTACCCTTTGTGACACTTGGTTAAAACATGTGCATTGCAATGATAATCCAGGTAATCCGAGCTAATTAGGACAAGGTGCGGGCACTATTAGTATACTATGCATGAGGCTTGCAACTTGTAGGATATAATTTACATAACACATATGCTTTATTACTACCGTTGACAAAATTGTTTCTTGTTTTCAAAACCAAAGCTCTAGCACAAATATAGCAATCGATGCTTCCCTCTGCGAAGGGCCTTTCTTTTACTTTTATGTTGAGTCAGTTCACCTATCTCTCTCCACCTCAAGAAGCAAACACTTGTGTGAACTGTGCATTGATTCCTACATACTTGCATATTGCACTTGTTATATTACTTTGCATTGACAATATCCATGAGATACACATGTTATAAGTTGAAAGCAACCGCTGAAACTTAATATTCCTTTGTGTTGCTTCAATACCTCTACTTTGATTTATTGCTTTATGAGTTAACTCTTATGCAAGACTTATTGATGCTTGTCTTGAAAGTACTATTCATGAAAAGTATTTGCTACATGATTCATTTGTTTACTCATGTCATTACCATTGCTTTGATCGCTGCATTCATTACATGTGCTTACAATAGTATGATCAAGATTATGATGGCATGTCACTCCAGAAATTATCTTTGTTATCGTTTACCTGCTCGGGACGAGCAGGAACTAAGCTTGGGGATGCTGATACGTCTCCGACGTATCGATAATTTCTTATGTTCCATGCCACATTATTGATGATATCTACATGTTTTATGCATACTTTATGTCATTATTATGCGTTTTCCGGAACTAACCTATTGACGAGATGCCGAAGGGCCAGTTCCTGTTTTCTGCTGTTTTTGGTTTCAGAAATCCTAGTAAGGAAATATTCTCGGAATTGGACGAAATCAACGCCCAGCATCTTAGAATCCCCGGGAGCTTCCAGAACACTCGAGAGCCGCCAGAGAGGGGCCACAGGGGGCCCACACATGGGGCTGTTGCGGCCCAGGCCCTGGCCGCGCCGCCCTAGTGTCTGGTGGCCCCATACCCCTTCTGACGCCGCCTCTTCGCCTATAAGAAGCCCCTCGACCTAAAACATCGAGACGGAAAAGCCACGGTACGAGAAACCTTCTAGAGCCGCCGCCATCGCGAAGCCAAGATCTGGGGGACAGGAGTCTCTGTTCCGGCACGCCACCGGGACGGGGAAGTGCCCCCGGAAGGCTCCTCCATCGACACCACCGCCATCTCCATCACCGCTGCTGTCTCCCATGAGGAGGGAGTAGTTCTCCATCGAGGCTAAGGGCTGTACCGGTAGCTATGTGGTTAATCTCTCTCCTATGTACTTCAATACAATGATCTCATGAGCTGCCTTACATGATTGAGATTCATATGAGTTTTGTATCACTATTCATCTGTGTGCTACTCTAGTGATGTTATTAAAGTAGTTTATTCCTCCTGCACGGTGTAATGGTGACAATGTGTGCATCGTGTAGTACTTGGCGTAGGCTATGATTGTGATCTCTTGTAGATTATGAAGTTAACTATTGCTATGATGGTATTGATGTGATCTATGCCTCCTTTCGTAGCGTGAAGGTGACAGTGTGCATGCTATGTTAGTACTTGGTTTGGTTATGTTGATCTGTCATGCACTCTAAGGTTATTTAAATATGAACATCGAATATTGTGGAGCTTGTTAACTCCGGCATTGAGGGTTCGTGTAATCCTACACAGTTAGTGGTGTTCATCATCCAACAAGAGGGTGTAGAGTCTAGCATCTATCTATTTATTCTGTTATGTGATCAATGTTGAGAGTGTCCACTAGTGAAAGTATGATCCCTAGGCCTTGTTTCCAATACTGCTATCGCTGCTTGTTTACTGTTCTACTGCATTTGTACTGCCTGCCATATTACCACCATCAACCACACGCCAGTCCTGGGCAAAGCACTTTTCTGGTGCTGTTGCTACTGCTCATATACATTCATACCACCTGTATTTCACTATCTCTTCGCCGAACTAGTGCACCTATTAGGTGTGTTGGGGACACAAGAGACTTCTTGCTTTGTGGTTGCAGGGTTGCATGAGAGGGATATCTTTGACCTCTTCCTCCCTGAGTTTGATAAACCTTGGGTGATCCACTTAAGGGAAACTTGTTGCTGTTCTACAAACCTCTGCTCTTGGAGGCCCAACACTGTCTACAAGAATAGAAGCACCCGTAGACATCAATGGTGAAGGTTGAAACTGCTTCGTTAATTGTTATATGGTTGGAAACGGGAAATGCTACATGTAGTAATTGGTATGATGTCTTGAATAACTTGATACTTGGCAATTGTTGTGCTCATGTTTAAGCTCTTGCATCATGTAGCTTGCACCTATTAATGAAGAAATACATAGAGCTTGCTAAAATTTGGTTTGCATAATTGGTCTCTCTAAAGTCTAGATAATTTCTAGTATTGAGTTTGAACAACAAGGAAGACGGTGTAGAGTCTTATAATGTTTACAATATGTCTTTTATGTGAGTTTTGCTGCACCGGTTCATCCTTGTGTTTGTTTCAAATAACCTTGCTAGCCTAAACCTTGTACTGAGAGGGAATACTTCTCGTGCATCCAAATCCTTGAGCCAAACACTATGCCATTTGTGTCCACCATACCTACCTACTACATGGTATTTCTCCGCCATTCCAAAGTAAATTGCTTGAGTGCTACCTTTAAACACTTCAAAATTTATTACCTCTTATTTGTGTCCATGTTTTATAGCTCATGAGGAAGTATGTGGTGTTTATCTTTCAATCTTGTTGGGCAACTTTCAGCAATGGACTAGTGGCTTCATCCGCTTATCCAATAATTTTGCAAAAAGAGCTGGCAATGGGATTCCCAGTCCCAAATTAATTAACTTAAATAGACACTCCTCCATGGTATGTGATTGTTGGACGGCACCCGAAGGATTCGGTTAGCCATGGCTTGAGAAAGCAAAGGTGGGGAGGAGTGTCATCATAATAAAACTAAAATAAAAAGGCACTCCTTCATGGTATGAGATTGTTGGCAGGCACCCGAGGATTCGGTTAGCCATGGTTTGTGAAAGAAAGGTTGGAAGGAGTGCCACCCAAAAATAAAAAATAATTCATGGGAGCCGCTCTTTGAAGGTTTGCCTGGCAAGGGGGTTAGAGTGCCCACTACCATTCGTTGACAACAACAAACACCTCTCAAAACTTTACTTTTATGCTCTCTTTATGTTTTCAAAACCAAAGCTCTAGCACAAATATAGCAATCGATGCTTTCCTCTTTGAAGGACCTTTCTTTTACTTTTATGTTGAGTCAGTTCACCTATCTCTCTCCACCTCAAGAAGCAAACACTTGTGTGAACTGTGCATTGATTCCTACATACTTGCATATTGCACTTGTTATATAACATTGCATTGACAACTATCCATGAGATATACATGTTACAAGTTGAAAGCAACCGCTGAAACTTAATCTTCCTTTGTGTTGCTTCAATACCTTTACTTTGAATTATTGCTTTATGAGTTAACTCTTATGCAAGACTTATTGATGCTTGTCTTGAAGTACTATTCATGAAAAGTCTTTGTTTTATGATTCAATTGTTTACTCATGTCATTTACATTGTTTTGATCGCTGCATTCATTACTGATGTCTACGTTCCCCCTCCTTTCCTGTAGACAGTGTTGGGCCTCCAAGAGCAGAGGTTTGTAGAACAGCAGCAAGTTTTCCCTTAAGTGGATCACCCAAGGTTTATCGAACTCAGGGAGGAAGAGGTCAAAGATATCCCTCTCATGCAACCCTGCAACCACAAAGCAAGAAGTCTCTTGTGTCCCCAACACACCAAATAGGTGCACTAGTTCGGCGAAGAGATAGTGAAATACAGGTGGTATGAATATATATGAGCAGTAGCAACGGTGCCAGAAAATAGCTTGCTGGCGTGTAGTTGATGGTGGTAGTATTGCAGCAGTAGTAACACAGTAAAACAGTAAACAAGCAGCAGTAACGCAGCAGTATTTAGGAACAAGGCCTAGGGATTACACTTTCACTAGTGGACACTCTCAACATTGATCACATAACAGAATAGATAAATGCATACTCTACACTCTTGTTGGATGATGAACACATTGCGTAGGATTACACGAACCCTCAATGCCGGAGTTAACAAGCTCCACAATTTGTTCATATTTAAGTAACCTTATAGTGTAAGATAGATCAATGCAACTAAACCAAGTACTAACATAGCATGCACACTGTCACCTTCATGCATATGTAGGAGGCATAGATCACATCAATACTATCATAGCAATAGTTAACTTCGCAATCTACAAGAGATCATGATCATAGCATAAACCAAGTACTAACACGGTGCACACACTGTCACCTTTACACACGTGCAGGAGGAATAGAACTACTTTAATAACTTTGCTAGAGTAGCACATAGATAAATTGTGATACAAAACTCATATGAATCTCAATCATGTAAAGCAGCTCATGAGATTATTGTATTGAGGTACATGGGAGAGAGATGAACCACATAGCTACAGCGGAGCCCTCAGCCTCGGAGGTGGATTACTCCCTCCTCATCATGGAGGCAGCGATGGCGGTGAAGATGGCGGTGAAGACGGCGGTGGAGATGGCTCCGGGGGCAATTCCCCGTCCGGCAGGGTGCCGGAACAGAGAGTTCTGTCCCCCGAATTGGAGTTTCGCGATGGCGGCGGTGCCCCTGGAGTCTTTCTGGAGTTTCGTCAATTGGTACTGCGTTTTTAGGTCGAAAGGGCTTTTATAGGCGAAGAGGCGGCGCAGGGGGGCACCTGGGGGCGCCACACCCTAGGCCGGCGCGGCCTAGGCCTGGCCCGCACCGCCATGTGGTGTGGTGGCCCCCTGGCCCCTCTCCGACTCTTCTTCGGTGTTCTGGACGCTTCCGGGAAAAATAGGAGGTTTGGCGTTGATTTCGTCCAATTCCGAGAATATTGCCCGAACAGCCTTTACGGAACCAAAAACAGCAGAAAACAGAACCGGCACCGTGGCATCTTGTTAATAGGTTAGTTCCGGAAAATGCATGAAAATGATATAAAGTGTGAACAAAACATGTTGGTATTGTCATAAAACAAGCATGGAACATCGGAAATTATAGATACGTTGGAGACGTATCAGCATCCCCAAGCTTAGTTCCTACTCGTCCTCGAGTAGGTAAACGATAAAAGATAATTTCTGAGGTGACATGCTACCAACATAATCTTAATCATACCATTGTAAAGCATATGAGATGAATGCAGCGATTCGAAACAATGTAAATGCAATGAGTAAACAAATGAATCATATAGCAAAGACTTTTCATGAATAGTACTTTCGAGACAAGCATCAATAAGTCTTGCATAAGAGTTACTCATAAAGCAATAAATTCATAGTAGAGACATTGAAGCAACACAATGGAAGATTAAGTTTCAGCGGTTGCTTTCAACTTGTAACATGTATATCTCATGGATAGTTGTCAATGCAAAGCAATATAACAAATGCAATAAGCAAGTATATAAGAATCAATGCACAGTTCACACAAATGTTTGCTTCTTGAGGTGGAGAAAGATAGGTGAACTGACTCAACAATAAAAGTAAAAGAATGGTCCTTCAAAGAGGAAAGCATCGATTGCTATATTTGTGCTAGAGCTTTTATTTTGAAAACATGAAACAATTTTGTCAACGGTAGTAATAAAGCATATGTATCATGTAAATTATATCTTACAAGTTGCAAGCCTCATGCATAGTATACTAATAGTGCCCGCACCTTGTCCTAATTAGCTTGGACTACCGGATCATCACAATGCACATGTTTTAACCAAGTGTCACAAAGGGGTACCTCTATGCCGCCAGTACAAAGGTCTAAGGAGAAAGCTCGCATTGGATTTCTCGCTATTGATTATTCTCAACTTAGACATCCATACCGGGACAACATAGACAACAGATAATGGACTCCTCTTTTATGCATAAGCATGTAACAACAATTAATAATTTTCTCATATGAGATTGAGGATATATGTCCAAAACTGAAACTTCCACCATGGATCATGGCTTTAGTTAGCGGCCCAATGTTCTTCTCTAACAATATGCATGCTTAACCATAGGGTGGTAGATCTCTCTTACTTCAGACAAGACGGACATGCATAGCAACTCACATGAAATTCAACAATGAATAGTTGATGGCGTCCCCAGTGAACATGGTTATCGCACAACAAGCAACTTAATAAGAGATAAAGTGCATAATTACATATTCAATACCACAATAGTTTTTAAGCTATTTGTCCCATGAGCTATATATTGCAAAGGTGAATGATGGAATTTTAAAGGTAGCACTCAAGCAATTTACTTTGGAATGGCGGAAAATACCATGTAGTAGGTAGGTATGGTGGACACAAATGGCATAGTGTTGTTTGGCTCAAGGATTTGGATGCATGAGAAGTATTCCCTCTCGATACAATGTTTAGGCTAGCAAGGTTGTTTGAAGCAAACACAAGCACGAACTAGTACAGCAAAACTCACATAAAAGACATATTACAAGCATTATAAAACTATACATTGTCTTCCTTGTTGTTCAAACATCTTACTAGAAAATATCTAGACTCTAGAGAAACCACTCATGCAAACCCAAATTTTAACAAGCTCTATGTATTTCCTCACTAATGGGTGCAAGGTATATGATGCAAGAGCTTAAACAAGAGCACAACAATTGCCAAGTATCACATTATTCAAGACATCACACCAATTTCTACATGTAGCATTTTCCAATTCCAACCATATAATAATTTAACGAAGCAGTTTCAACCTTCGCCATGAATATTATGAGCTAAGAACACATGTGTTCATACGAACCAGCGGAGCGTGTCTCTCTCCCACACAAGCATTTATTCAAACACAAACAAAAACAAAAGCATACAGACGCTCCAAGTAAAGCACATAAGATGTGACCGAATAAAAATATAGTTTCAAGAGAAGGAACCTGATAATTTGTCGATGAAGAAGGGGATGCCTTGGGCATCCCCAAGCTTAGACGCTTGAGTCTTCTTGAAATATGCAGGGATGAACCACCGGGGCATCCCCAAGCTTAGAGCTTTCACTCTTCTTGATCATAGTATATCATCCTCCTTTCTTGACCCTTGAAAACTTCCTCCACACCAAACTCGAAACAACTCATTAGAGGGTTAGTGCACAATAAAAATTAACATATTCAGAGGTGACACAATCATTCTTAACACTTCTGGACATTGCATAATGCTACTGGACATTAGTGGATCAAAGAAATTCATCCAACATAGCAAAAGAGGCAATGCGAAATAAAAGGCAGAATCTGTCAAAACAGAACAGTTCGTATTGACGAATTTTAAAATGGCACCAGACTTGCTCAAATGAAAATGCTCAAATTGAATGAAAGTTGCGTACATATCTGAGGATCATGCACGTAAATTTGCTTAATTTTCTGAGCTAGCTACAGGGAGGTGGACCCAGATTCGTGACAGCAAAGAAATCTGGAACTGCGCAGTAATCCAAATCTAGTACTTACTTTTCTATCAACGGCTTTACTTGGCACAACAAAACACAAAACTAAGATAAGGAGAGGTTGCTACAGTAGTAAACAACTTCCAAGACACAAATATAAAACAAAGTACTGTAGCAAAATAACACATGGGTTATCTCCCAAGAAGTTCTTTCTTTATAGCCATTAAGATGGGCTCAGTAGTTTTAATAATCCATTCGCGGGAAATAGTATTTGAAGCAAAAGAGAGCTTCAAGAGGCAAATTCAAAACAAATTTAAGTCTAACATGCTTCCTATGAAGAGGAATCTTGTACACAAATGAATTCATGAAGAACAAAGTGACAAGCATAAGAGGATAAAACTCGAGTAACTTCAAGATTCTCAACATAAAGAGGGGAAACTTAATATTATTAAGATGCATATAACCATATTTCCCTCTCTCATAATAACTTTCAGTAGCATCATTGATGAAATCCACAATATACCCATCACTTAAAACATTCTTATCATGGTTCATATGCATAGAAGTATCATTAATTTTGGCATAAGAAGAGTTATTCTCATTATTAGTAATTGGAGCAAGATTATTATCAAGAATTTGAACATGGTAAACAAGTTGCATATTAAAAGAATTGTTTTTGGTAATCCAATCATGACTATGACAAGTTTCATAAGGATAATTATAACCTATATCATAGCATTCTTTATAATAATCATCAAAGATCGGAGGCACAGTGTCATCATAAGAAATAGAATAGTTATCTTTCACAGTCGGTTTATCTATAACCATACCATCATTGTTATTAGAAGGAGATGTATCAAACACATAATGATCAGTAGCAAAAGGATTTTCAAACACCTCTTCCCCAAGCTTACAGCTTTCTATATTATTATGGGAGGAAGCATGGATAGCACTGACACTATGGCAATTATTATCATCATTTTCAGAATTAGTTTCCCGTAGATTTGCAATATCAAAAGTAGTGTGTTCATTCAAATCATGATTGCTAATGTATGTAAAGGGCATAGGAAGATCATCGTATTCAGATTCATTATCACAATAATCATTAGGAGCAACATACTTACGGTTACCTAGCGTTATCTCATTCACGCGGGATACGCCGTTACCTCTTTCTTTTTATTCTCCTTCTTCTTCTTCTTCTTCGTTCCCTTCTTCTTCTTCTTCTCTTCCTTCTCCTCGTTCCCTTCTTTAGGAGGAAGAGGCTTGAAGGGTGGCTCGTCCGCATAACCTGATTTACTTTCAGAAACAATAGAAGAAACTTGGGAGGATCCCTCCTTTTCATTAATTAGTTGAAAACACACAACGGTCCTATCATATTTTGGCAAGGTGTCATCTTCTAAAATATTTTGTATGTAAGTATTTGTATGGCTATTATCAATGCAATAAGAAAAACACCCATGCAGGACATCATCAATATCAAGATCACTCATATGTAACAAAGAGATTTTTCTCGACAGTTCTTCACACCCCAAAAATAAAGTAAGTTCATCATGCTGATTAGGAGTAATTTCATCATCACAATACAAATTTGCAGCACTCATTGGGTTCAAATTATCATTGGAGGAGCATTGAAAATTAAAATGACCCACTTCATGGCAAACTTCACAAATAAAAGGATAGAGGGCACAAACATTTTTACCAAGATCATCTAGAGCCCTAAACCACTTTCTAGTTTTTTCATTAATATGATGGATGCAATATTCATCTTTGACTTGATTAATTCCGCAAGGCCTATGCATTCCACAAAAATTAACATGCTTATAAGAAATAGCATTTTTAGGAGTTTGAGCATGCTTATTGCAATAATTAACAACAATTTCATTCTTCATGCAAGCCTCTTTAAAAGGTTCATGATACTTATCAAAATTCTTCTTAGGCAATTCAAAATGAGAAGCAAAGGATTTATAAAGATTTGCAGCAACTTGAGAGTCAGGACCATAAGTAGCACTCATATTTCGAAATTTATCGGTATCCATAAAAGCTTCAATGCATTCATAATCATAATTTATACCTGACTCTTTACCTTTGTCGTTCTCCCATCCTTCAGCGTTGTCCTCAATCCGATCAAGAAGATCCCACCTAGCTTCAACCTCCTTGCTTGTGAAAGATCCCTCCGAACACGCGTCCAGATAGTCCTTGTGTTGTCCTGAAAGCCTCGCATAAAAATTGTTAACAATAACATTACGGGGGAGCTCATGAATGGGACATTTGAGCATTAGTGACTTCAATCTCCCCCACGCTTGAGAAATACTCTCTCCATCACGAGGATAAAAGTTATAAATATAATTCCTATCAATATGCACTTCATGAGGAGGATAAAATTTAGAATAAAAGAGAGATGCAATTTCCTCCCAACCAAGAGAATGTCTATTCTCCAACAATTTATACCAATGTGCCGCTTTACCAGACAGCGAAACGGAGAATAGCTTCTTCTTCACTTCATCCATAGAGATACCTGCACACTTGAATAACCCGCATAATTTGTGCAAAAACAGTAAATGATCTCTAGGATGGACAGTTCCATCCCCTTTATAGTGGTTGTCCATAACAAGTTCAATAATTTTCATAGGTATTTTATACTGAATACTTTCAGCAGGTGGATTCAAAATATCAGAAGCATCATTAGAGTTATCGCATATGGGAGATAAAGCATTATCAGAACAAATTTTCTCCCCTAAAGATGGGAAGCTAAAAAGATCACAAAAACTAGCTTCCCCAAGCTTAGACTTCTCCATAGCATTAGCAGTAATTGCATTCATACTAATAACATCACTACTAGCATGCAAATAAGGTTCCATAGGTTTTTTAATTTTTGCATCAAACAATTCTAAATCAGGAAAAAGACTAAAAAGCTCACCAATTTTTTTGTTGTTTTCCATTATGCCTAACTAGTGTAAACAAGAAACAAAAAGTTGCAATTGCAGGATCTAAAGGAAATAGCTTCGAGTACTTACAATGGTGGAAAATAGCTTGGTAGCCGAGATCCGGAGTGTGAGTACCTTTTACCTTTCCTCCCCGGCAACGGCGCCAGAAAAGTGCTTGATGTCTACGTTCCCCCTCCTTTCCTGTAGACAGTGTTGGGCCTCCAAGAGCAGAGGTTTGTAGAACAGCAGCAAGTTTTCCCTTAAGTGGATCACCCAAGGTTTATCGAACTCAGGGAGGAAGAGGTCAAAGATATCCCTCTCATGCAACCCTGCAACCACAAAGCAAGAAGTCTCTTGTGTCCCCAACACACCAAATAGGTGCACTAGTTCGGCGAAGAGATAGTGAAATACAGGTGGTATGAATATATATGAGCAGTAGCAACGGTGCCAGAAAATAGCTTGCTGGCGTGTAGTTGATGGTGGTAGTATTGCAGCAGTAGTAACACAGTAAAATAGTAAACAAGCAGTAGTAACGCAGCAGTATTTAGGAACAAGGCCTAGGGATTACACTTTCACTAGTGGACACTCTCAACATTGATCACATAACAGAATAGATAAATGCATACTCTACACTCTTGTTGGATGATGAACACATTGCGTAGGATTACACGAACCCTCAATGCCGGAGTTAACAAGCTCCACAATTTGTTCATATTTAAGTAACCTTATAGTGTAAGATAGATCAATGCAACTAAACCAAGTACTAACATAGCATGCACACTGTCACCTTCATGCATATGTAGGAGGCATAGATCACATCAATACTATCATAGCAATAGTTAACTTCGCAATCTATAAGAGATCATGATCATAGCATAAACCAAGTACTAACACGGTGCACACACTGTCACCTTTACACACGTGCAGGAGGAATAGAACTACTTTAATAACTTTGCTAGAGTAGCACATAGATAAATTGTGATACAAAACTCATATGAATCTCAATCATGTAAAGCAGCTCATGAGATTATTGTATTGAGGTACATGGGAGAGAGATGAACCACATAGCTACAGCGGAGCCCTCAGCCTCGGAGGTGGATTACTCCCTCCTCATCATGGAGGCAGCGATGGCGGTGAAGATGGCGGTGAAGACGGCGGTGGAGATGGCTCCGGGGGCAATTCCCCGTCCGGCAGGGTGCCGGAACAGAGAGTTCTGTCCCCCGAATTGGAGTTTCGCGATGGCGGCGGCGCCCCTGGAGTCTTTCTGGAGTTTCGTCAATTGGTACTGTGTTTTTAGGTCGAAAGGGCTTTTATAGGCGAAGAGGCGGCGCAGGGGGGCACCTGGGGGCGCCACACCCTAGGCCGGCGCGGCCTAGGCCTGGCCCGCGCCGCCATGTGGTGTGGTGGCCCCCTGGCCCCTCTCCGACTCTTCTTCGGTGTTACGGACGCTTCCCGGGAAAAATAGGAGGTTTGGCGTTGATTTCGTCCAATTCCGAGAATATTGCCCGAACAGCCTTTTTCGGAACCAAAAACAGCAGAAAACAGAATCGGCACTGTGGCATCTTGTTAATAGGTTAGTTCCGGAAAATGCATGAAAATGATATAAAGTGTGAACAAAACATGTTGGTATTGTCATAAAACAAGCATGGAACATCGGAAATTATAGATACGTTGGAGACGTATCAATTACATATGCTTACAATAGTATGATCAAGGTTATGATGGCATGTCACTCCAGAAATTATCTTTGTTATCGTTTACCTGCTCCGGACGAGCAGAAACTAAGCTTGGGGATGCTGATACGTCTCCGACGTATCGATAATTTCTTATGTTCCATGCCACATTATTGATGATATCTACATGTTTTATGCATACTTTATGTCATTATTATGCGTTTTCCGGAACTAACCTATTGACGAGATGCCGAAGGGCCAGTTCCTGTTTTCTGCTGTTTTTGGTTTCAGAAATCCTAGTAAGGAAATATTCTCGGAATTGGACGAAATCAACGCCCAGAGTCTTAAAACTCCACGAAGCTTCCAGAACACCCGAGAGCCGCCAGAGGGGGGCACAGGGGCCCCAGATGACAGGGTGGCGCGGCCAGGGCCTGGGCCGCGCCCCCCTATTGTGTCATGGCCTCGTCGCCCCTCCGACTCCGCCTCTTCGCCTATATAAAGGTCCCTGATACGTCTCCGACGTATCGATAATTTCTTATGTTCCATGCCACATTATTGATGATACCTACATGTTTTATGCATACTTTATGTCATATTTATGAATTTTCCGGCACTAACCTATTAACGAGATGCCGAAGAGCCAGTTGCTGTTTTCTGTTGTTTTTGGTTTCAGAAATCCTAGTAAGGAAATATTCTCGGAATTGGACGAAATCAATGCCCAGGGTCCTATTTTTCCACGAAGCTTCCAGAAGACCGAGAGAGAAACGAAGTGGGGCCACGAGGTGGCCAGACACCAGGGCGGCGCGACCTGAACCCTGGCCGCGCGGCCCTGTCGTCTGGGCCCCTCGTGACGCCCCCTGACCTACCTCTTCGCCTACTTAAGCCTTCGTCGATAATAGCCCCAGTACCGAGAGCCACGATACGGAAGACCTTCCAGAGACGCCGCCGCCGCCAATCCCATCTCGGGGGATTCAGAAGATCGCCTCCGGCACCCTGCCGGAGAGGGGAATCATCTCCCGGAGGACTCTACATCGCCATGGTCGCCTCTGGATTGATGAGTGAGTAGTTCACCCCTGGACTATGGGTCCATAGCAGTAGCTAGATGGTCGTCTTCTCCTTATGTGCTTCATTGTCGGATCTTGTGAGCTGCCTAACATGATCAAGATCATCTATCTGTAATGCTATATGTTGTGTTTGTTGGGATCTGATGGATAGAGAATACTATGTTATGTTGATTATCAATCTATTACCTATATGTTGTTTATGATCTTGCATGCTCTCCGTTATTAGTAGAGGCTCTGGCCAAGTTTTTGCTCTTAACTCCAAGAGGGAGTATTTATGCTCGATAGTGGGTTCATGCCTCCATTAAATCTGGGACAGATGTGAGAAAGTTCTAAGGTTGTGGATGTGCTGTTGCCACTAGGGATAAAACATTGATGCTATGTCCGAGGATGTAGTTATTGATTACATTACGCACCATACTTAATGCAATTGTCTGTTGTTTGCAACTTAATACTGGAAGGGGTTCGGATGATAACCTGAAGGTGGACTTTTTAGGCATAGATGCATGCTGGATAGCGGTCTATGTACTTTGTCGTAATGCCCAATTAAATCTCACAATACTCATCATATCATGTATGTGCATTGTCATGCCCTCTCTATTTGTCAATTGCCCAACTGTAATTTGTTCACCCAACATGCTATTTATCTTATGGGAGAGACACCTCTAGTGAAATGTGGACCCCGGTCCATTCTTTTAATCGAATACAATCTACTGCAATACTTGTTCTACTGTTTTCTGCAAACAATCATCATCCACACTATACATCTAATCCTTTGTTACAACAAGCCGGTGAGATTGACAACCTCACTGTTTCGTTGGGGCAAAGTACTTTGGTTGTGTTGTGCAGGTTCCACGTTGGCGCCGGAATCCCTGGTGTTGCGCCGCACTACATCTCGCCGCCATCAACCTTCAACGTGCTTCTTGGCTCCTACTGGTTCGATAAACCTTGGTTTCTTACTGAGGCAAAACTTGCCGCTGTACGCATCACACCTTCCTCTTGGGGTTCCCAACGGACGCGTGCTGTACGCGTATCAAGCTCTTTTTCTAGCGCCGTTGCCGGGGAGATCAAGACACGCTGCAAGGGGAGTCTCCACATCGCAATCTCTTTACTTTGTTTTTGTCTTGCTTTATTTTATTTACTACTTTGTTTGTTGCATTATATCAAAATACAAAAAAATTACACTACAAGAAATCTGCCATAAGTTGACGAAATAAAGGTGTCACTAAAACGTCACTAATGGCTACTTGTGACGTTATTGTGACAACTTTCAAAACGTCGAAAGCTGGGAGTCAGCAATGAGTGCTTAAGACGTTCCACTTGAAAACGTCGTAGAGCTTTGTGACGTTTTAAAATGTCACTGACTGCATGACGTTCCCAAAACATCATGGGCACCTGCCCCCGAGTCCAGCGTGGCAATCCGACGTGGCAAAATTGTGACGAATTAGAAACGTCGTTATTTGAATTCAGCCCGGTCCATTCAGCTCCTTATATGGGCTGAGCCCATTAGTTCTGATTATTTTTTTCGGCTTTGTTGGGCCTTGGCCCGTAACTGGCCCAATTACCTCGGCCTTTTTAGCTTTTTTTTTTCAACGGCCTTTTTAGTTGCTGTACTTACTGGGCCTGGGCCAATTTCCATTGGGCCGTGGCCTTTTTAGGACCCATTACAGTTTTGGGCCGTGGCCTTTTTAGGACCCATTACAGTTTTGGGCCGTGGCCTTTTTAGGACCCATTACAGTTTTGGGCCGTTGCCTTTTTAGGACCCATTACAGTTTTGGGCCTTGGCCTTTTAGGGTCCATTACGATTTTGGGCCTAGGCCTTTATAGGGTCCACAGAGGTTTTGGGCCACAGCCTTTTTGGGGTCCATAAAGATATTGGGCCTTGGCCTTTTTGGGTCCATAAAAGTTATGGGCTTTGGCCTTTTTACGGTCCTGCAAGTTTTTTGGGCTTCGGCCTTTTTTGGCCTTTTCAACTCCCATTTTTCGAAAATGCAATTAATTATTTGTTGGGCTCTAGCCTTTTAAGAGCCCATATATTTCTAGGCTACTTTGGGCCTTGGCCTTTTAAGAGCCCACAATAGCCCAACAGTGCATATATTAAATTAGGAAATTCAACAGCAAAATATAAAAGACAACATTTCAAATCTGCAAATTTCACAGCAGAGTGACAGCAGCAAAATGACCAGGTTCACAGATTCACCAACATGCCAAGAAAGTTCACAGATTCACAGTAAGAAGTTCACAGATTCACAGTAAGAAGTTCACAGATTCACAGTAAGAAGTTATTGTCACGCTGCCAGGATATGACCAAGTTCCATGGCGGGACACAAAAAAGGGATACGACCAGCAGCAGGAGCTAATTCGCAGATGCTCCGAAGATGGACATCATGTGAGCAAGCCTCCTATCACTTTCCTCAGTCCGCTTGAGGAGCTCCATGTAGTCCTTGTCACGCTGAGCTTGTGCGGCTTCATTTGCCGCTTGCTTCTCCTTCTGGGCAGCAGCTTCTTCCATGATGGCAAGAACCGCTGCTTCATCTGTTCAGCTTCCTCCTGGGACCTCTTCACTGTGCTTCCAGTGTCATGAACATGCGCCGATACACAGCTGCGGTGGGCTTGTTGAGCTTGACAAAGGAACCGGGCTGAAGTCCACGCATTCTTCAGAAAGTGCTGTGCTTGGCTTCCTTGCTAAGAACCTTTGCAACAACAATGATCGCAGACCTTGGCGGTGCACCTTCTGGCACAGGAATAGCCATCTCAGCTTCCATATCAGCCTGGAGATCCATTTCCAAAAGATTCATCAATTCAGGAAACGCGCAGGTCCAAGAATGGTTCACAAAAGTGAAATGAACAAGTCACTTACTATTGCAGCTAGAGCTTCCTCAGAGAAACCATCCTTCTTGCTGTGATGGGTCGCCTTAAAGATGTCGACTGCATCTAGCTCTTCACCTCTGCGCTCCTCCCTCTGGAAATGATGTTCACCAAGAATCAGAACATAAGCTTGTGGAGACAAGAGTAAGATGCAAAAGGAAATTCTGTAAGAGTGTTCTTACAGTTGCATACAGATGAGCAGCATAGCTACGAGAGCCAGTCTTTTGGCCAAATTTGACCGCAGCACGACTGTCCTTGTTCTTGGTACATGTGTTCTGCAGAAGGGCACAATCATGATATTCAGCAATGTGCACACTATAACGATGAGCATCATGTCTACCATGCAAGCACTAATGACTGCAACTGAAGCAAAGAACATACCCTGTGTCTTGGGGTTACCCACAGAGCAGTTAGAGCTTCCCATTCTTCATCTGAGACATCCTTAACAGGGGACTTGATGCTGACTTCATTTGCTGGTACTTTGTCGAAGTAGTCCCTTTTCAGGATGTAGCGCCTGTTCTTCGACACTTTCCGCAGTACGTCATAGCAAGCCTTCTGGATGTCTTCCGACTCTGTGTCCATGTTGAAATTTGCCTACAAAGCAAACAAGGGCAAGGACGAGGTTAGTTATCATGAACTATGAACAATCAAGCAAGCACTCCTATCATCTAACAAATGAACTGGTGATGAAGAAGATTACCCCCATCTTTCCAACGAAGTCGGCCAACAAATTCTCATCCCTCTTGTACAACTTGAAATGCGGAAGGAGCGGCATCTGGCCTCTTGCAAGCATTCCACCCTCCGATGCAAACTTGGCAGCAGGCAAAGGCTTCTCAGGACGTTTCAGCCCTGGAGGAATCTCAATGGTAAGCTTGACTCCCATCCCCTTGCAAATCCGCTCCAGCCCGGTGCCCTTCCTTTTACGGCCACCTGCAGCAGTGGTTCCACCTGAATAGCATACATACAAAGATCATGTCAGAAAGCAGCACCCACAACCAAAAGAGTTTATAAAGATAAACAAAAAAGGCAGTAGATAGTGTGGACAGCTGTCCAACAAAAACTTGCCTTCATCATCCTCAGGATCAAGAAAACCATCAGAATCAAAGTGCTGATGGACCATGACATCAGATGCAGTAGGACCTGTGTCCCTGCGAACAGTGCTTGCTTCATCGATCCTTTCATCAATCTGCGGTGAGCTTCTGCGATTGTTGCGGGGCGGAGTATCTTCATTGTTGGTTGCAGACGCTTCACTTGATGTCCTCCTGGTGACTCTTTTGGAAGGAACTTCAGCAACAGGTTCCAGATGCCTCTTTCCCCCTCCTGGAGCATCAGCAAACACTCTAACAGGAGGCATTGAACTTTGTTCCTTTTGCAACCTCTTACTCCTCCTCCCTGGGCTTGTCTTTCTAACAGAAGCCTTTTTCTTTCTACTCTTGGGATCCTTCAATGCCTCGCAAAAATAGCAAAACAAAATGGCATTACATCACAGGTTATAGCAAAACAGAAATAAGAAAACAGATACAAATAATGCCAGCGCTCCAAAGATGATAAGCAGAATGCACCTTCTCAATGTGTTCCCCTATACTCCCTTCAACCTCCCCATCCTCCTGGTCAACCAATTGGTCATTGCTCGGATGATAATCTGAGCTCTCGCCTTGTGTTATGGCAGATGACTCATCATTTGAAAGTGTGGAACGACCTCCACCTCGACCACCATGTGACTTCCTAAAAATTGACACTACAACGGGGAGACCCAGGGATTGTAAGACACGGTTGTTCCGCATCATTGTCCTAGCCCTGTCCTTCTCTATCTCGGTGAGGGGCGCTTCTTTACATGTATGAGAAAAATATGTAACCATTAGATTGATGGTTGAAATGCATAGAAGCAAGCCAACTCGAACAACTAAGGTAAATTGTTTAATCATAGCAATTTTCAACTTTTAGTTTCATTTAATCCTAGGGTACAGAAATATTCAGACAGAGCCAAAAAACCCCAGCACCCAATTAAAAGCATCAATTAGACACAATGATGTTAGGATGAAGCCGCATACCAGCCAGCTGCTTCTTCCCAGTCTTTGCCATGCCTGATGTTGATGGGTTGGATATGTGCTGGCACGAAAAGAATAACAATTAGTGACAGCAGATACAACATATGGATGCAATTAAAGAACCAAGCAACATAGGTTCATGTGGATCAACAATCACCTGGTTCACCTTGCTCCTTGAAGTAGGTCAGACCTTGATAGTATTACCTAAGAAGATAACAGGTTATAATCATTAGACATATCCCTTAATACAACAATAGACATGTACACAGAAAAAGCTGTAGGCATGTACAGATAAACAGGGCTCCCAAACTTTGTTTGGGAGAAGTTTCATCAACACAGGATAAAAGGGCAATATAAATGTTCATCGACGAAATATAAAAGGGCATGCCTTGGTAAAGATCTGTACCAAGCAAGATCCGCAGCAGGTAATCATATTATGTACTAGTTGCAGCAAGAAAGATCTGTAGCAGCTAATCATATATGGACTGCAGTAAACTAGATGTACAATCTACAGAGCCCAAGCCAAGTAAAATCCCCAACAATCATGGACTGGTTGCAGCGAGACCCACGCGAGGCAAGATCCGCATCACTAATTGATTGGTTGGATACAGCAAGCAAGATCGGCAGCAGGTAATCATATAGGGACTGCAGTAAACCAGATCTAAATTCTACAGAGCCTGAGCCAAGCAAGATCCGCAGCAATCATCGACTGGTTGCAGCAAGACACATGCCAATCAAGATCCGAAGCAAACATGGACTGCTTGCATATAGCAAGCAAGATCGGCAGCAGGTAATCATATAGGTACTGCAGAAAACCAAATCTAAAATCTACTGAGCCTTAGCCTTGAAAGATCCGCAGCAATCATCGACTGGTTGCTGCAAGAACATGCCAAGCAAGATCCGAAGCAACCATGGACTGGTTGCAGCAAGAACCATGACAGGCCGAGCAACCCTAACCCTGGACAAGCCAAGGAAAGAAGCCATGCCACGAAATCCCTAACCCTAACCATGCCATGCCAAGCAAACCGTAACCCTAGCCATGGCCGACGAAACCCTAAGCAGGCCAAGAAAAGGCCATAGAAGTGGGGGCGAGGGGTCGGGTTGAGGAGGGAACTCGCCTGAAGATCTTGTGGCGAGCGTCTACGCACGCGCGGCCGTCGTCGGCGGGTAGCTCTCCGCTCGTCCGCTCGTCGGAGCGCCGCTCGTCGGTGGCCGTCGGCGGGTGGGGATGAGCGGAGTGGGAGGGGAATTGGGGTTCGCATCGCACCGGAGTGGGAGGGGAATTGGGGAATTGAGGGAGCTCGTACGGGATTTGACTGAAATGTCCCTCCTTTCCAGCTTAGGTTAGTGGCGTTTCGGACATTTGCCCTCCTTTCCAGCTTAGGTTAGTGGCGGGCGGATTCAAAACATTTCGCTGGAGCTGGCGGGAGAAGCTTTTTTTTTTTTTGAGATGCTGGCGGGAGAAGCTGGGCGGGAGAGTTTTGGGGTTTTGGAGGGTTTTGGGGTTTTGGGGTTTTGGAGGGAATTTTTGGGGCTTTTTTGTGCAAAACAATAATAATTAAATGCGCAATAATGCATATAATTTGGTGTAGGTTAAAATATTTTTAAAAACAGAATATCATGTAATTAAACGTGTGTCACCTTCATTCCTTTAATGATAATAATATAGGGATATATGAAACTCCTAGAATCCTTAATAATTAAATTATATAAAAAAAATTAGAAAATGTTTGGTTAATTAGGTCAAATAATATATGTCTCTTGCACACACTAATTATATGCTTATCATAAGGCATATGCAAGCTTTATCCCATTCTATATACATCAAGATTCCGAACATGGCAGTTCGATCGTGAAGGATTCTCCTAGCTAGAATGTCGTCTCCGCTCGATTTTTTTGGCTCCGTTTAATTTGCCAACTGCGCAAAACGGGGCCGCCGGGACATGCGGTATGGCCGTACCGGGCGCGCGCATGCACCCGTCCGCCAACGCGCGAAACGGAAAACATTTAGCACATAAAATGACGCGTCCTAGACCTAAAAACATGTTTCCCTCCATTTATTGAGCCAAGGAAAGTGTGGCCCCAGTTCAAATCCTCCCGGTCAGTTTCCAGCGGATTCGGCGGGACACCGCAGGAAGCGGGAGGGATTCCCAGATGGCTACCGCGCGCATACGGCATGTGATAGGTGGTGCGTAGGAGGTATCCTACCGCCGCGCGGAGGTCTCGCGCAATACTGAAATGCGCACCATGTAGCCCTTCACAAAAAAAAGCCCTTCCGGCACCCCGAAAATGGAAAAACCGTCGCCGTGGTTCGGATTGGAAATCCGCGACACGGGCCTTGCTTCCCATCCTAAGGTCCACGCACGTGCCAAATATGGCCTCGTTCCGACAAACTATGTGGTGAAACGGGCCGTTTCCTACTCATTTCCCCTAAAAGCCATAGAACTCCGGGCGTGATAGCCCTGTTCGTGAAGGGTTTTTCAAGATAATTGCCGTATCCCAATTCCGTCTTTTGAAGTGGTTACCAGGACACATAAAATGACGCCACGCGGCTCCGCTCGATTTTTTGGCTCCGTTTGCTTTGCCAACTGCGCAAAACGGGGCCGTCGGGACATGCGGTATGGCCGTACCGGGAGCGCGCGTGCACCCGTCCGCCAACGCGCGAAACGGAAAACATTTAGCACATAAAATGACGCGTCCTAGACCTAAAAACATTTTTCCCTCCATTTATTGAGTGAAGAAAAGTGTGGCCCCAGTTCAGATCCGGACAGTTTCCAGCGGATTCGGCGGGGCACCGCAGGAAGCGGGTGGGATTCCCAGATGGCTTCCGCGCGCATATGGCATGTGATAGGTGGTGCGTAGGAGGTATCCTACCGCCGCGCGGAGGTCCCGCGCGATACTGAAATGCGCGCCATGTAGCTGCTTCACAAAAAAAAGCCCTTCCGGCACCCCGAAAATGGAAAAACCGTCGCCCGTGGTTCGGATTGGAAATCCGCGACCGGGGCCTTGCTTCCCATCCTAAGGTCCACGCACGTGCCAAATATGGCCTCGTTCCGACAAACTATGTGGTGAAACGGGCCGTTTCCTACTCATTTCCCCTAAAAGCCATAGAACTCCGGGCGTGATAGCCCTATTCGTGAAGGGTTTTTCAAGATAATTGCCGTATCCCAATTCCGTCTTTTGCAGTGGTTACTAGGACACATAAAATGACGCCACGCGGCTCCGCTCGATTTTTTGGCTCCGTTTGCTTTGCCAACTGCGCAAAACGGGGCCGCCGGGACATGCGGTATGGCCGTACCGGGCGCGCGCGTGCACCCGTCCGCCAACGCGCGAAACGGAAAACATTTAGCACATAAAATGACGCGTCCTAGACCTAAAAACATTTTTCCCTCCATTTATTGAGCAAAGGAAAGTGTGGCCCCAGTTCAGATCCGGTCAGTTTCCAGCGGATTCGGCGGGACACCGTAGGAAGCAGGAGGGTTTCCCAGATGGCTACCGCGCGCATACGGCATGTGATAGGTGGTGCGTAGGAGGTATCCTACTGCCGCGCGGAGGTCCCGCGCGATACTGAAATGCGCGCCATGTAGCTGCTTCACAAAAAAAGCCCTTCCGGCACCCCGAAAATGGAAAAACCGTCGCCCGTGGTTCGGATTGGAAATCCGCGACCGGGGCCTTGCTTCCCATCCTAAGGCCCACGCACGTGCCAAATATGGCCTCGTTCTGACAAACTATGTGGTGAAACGGGCCGTTTCCTACTCATTTCCCCTAAAAGCCATAGAACTCCGGACGAGATAGCCCTGTTCGTGAAGGGTTCTCCAAGATAATTGCCGTATCCCAGTTCCGTCTTTTGCAGTGGTTACTAGGACACATAAAATGACGCCACGCGGCTCCGCTCGATTTTTTGGCTCCGTTTAATTTGCCAACTGCGCAAAACGGGGCCGGGACATGCGGTATGGCCGTACCGGGCGCGCGCGTGCACCCGTCCGCCAACGCGCGAAACGGAAAACATTTAGCACATAAAATGACGCGTCCTAGACCTAAAAACATTTTTCCCTCCATTTATTGAGCGAAGGAAAGTGTCGCCCCAGTTCAGATCCGGACAGTTTCCAGCGGATTCGGCGGGGCACCGCAGGAAGCGGGTGGGATTCCCAGATGGCTTCCGCGCGCATACGGCATGTGATAGGTGGTGCGTAGGAGGTATCCTACGGCAGCGCGAAGGTCCCGCGTGACACTGAAATGCGCGCCATGTAGCTGCTTCACAAAAAAAAGCCCTTCCCGCACCCCGAAAATGGAAAAACCGTCGCCCGTGGTTCGGATTGGAAATCCGCGACCGGGGCCTTGCTTCCCATCCTAAGGCCCACGCACGTGCCAAATATGGCCTCGTTCCGACAAACTATGTGGTGAAACGGGCCGTTTCCTACTCATTTCCCCTAAAAGCCATAGAACTCCGGACGAGATAGCCCTGTTCGTGAAGGGTTCTCCAAGATAATTGCCGTATCCCAATTCCGTCTTTTGCGGTGGTTACTAGGACACATAAAATGACGCCACGCGGCTCCGCTCGATTTTTTGGCTCCGTTTGCTTTGCCAACTGCGCAAAACGGGGCCGCCGGGACATGCGGTATGGCCGTACCGGGCGCGCGCGTGCACCCGTCCGCCAACGCGCGAAACGGAAAACATTTAGCACATAAAATGACGCGTCCTAGACCTAAAAACATTTTTCCCTCCATTTATTGAGCGAAGGAAAGTGTGGCCCCAGTTCAGATCCGGACAGTTTCAATGGATTCGGCGGGCACCGCAGAAGCGGGTGGGATTCCCAGATGGCTTCCGCGCGCATACGGCATGTGATAGGTGGTGCGTAGGAGGTATCCTACCGCCGCGCGGAGGTCCCGCGCGATACAGAAATGCGCGCCATGTAGCTGCTTCACAAAAAAAAGCCCTTCCGGCACCCCGAAAATGGAAAAACCGTCGCCCGTGGTTCGGATTGGAAATCCGCGACCGGGGCCTTGCTTCCCATCCTAAGGCCCACGCACGTGCCAAATATGGCCTCGTTCCGACAAACTATGTGGTGAAACGGGCCGTTTCCTACTCATTTCCCCTAAAAGCCATAGAACTCCGGGCGTGATAGCCCTGTTCGTGAAGGGTTCTCCAAGATAATTGCCGTATCCCAGTTCCGTCTTTTGCAGTGGTTACCAGGACACATAAAATGACGCCACGCGGCTCCGCTCGATTTTTTGGCTCCGTTTGCTTTGCCAACTGCGCAAAACGGGGCCGCCGGGACATGCGGTATGGCCGTACCGGGCGCACGCGTGCACCCGTCCGCCAACGCGCGAAACGGAAAACATTTAGCACATAAAATGACGCGTCCTAGACCTAAAAACATTTTTCCCTCCATTTATTGAGCGAAGGAAAGTGTGGCCCCAGTTCAGATCCGGACAGTTTCCAGCCGGATTCGGCGGGAGCACCGCAGGAAGCGGGTGGGATTCCCAGATGGCTTCCGCGCGCATACGGCATGTGATAGGTGGTGCGTAGGAGGTATCCTACCGCAACGCGGAGGTCCCGCGCGACACTGAAATGCGCGCCATGTAGCTGCTTCACAAAAAAAAGCCCTTCCCGCACCCCGAAAATGGAAAAACCGTCGCCCGTGGTTCGGATTGGAAATCCGCGACCGGGGCCTTGCTTCCCATCCTAAGGCCCACGCACGTGCCATATATGGCCTCGTTCCGACAAACTATGTGGTGAAACGGGCCGTTTCCTACTCATTTCCCCTAAAAGCCATAGAACTCCGGACGAGATAGCCCTGTTCGTGAAGGGTTCTCCAAGATAATTGCCGTATCCCAGTTCCGTCTTTTGCAGTGGTTACTAGGACACATAAAATGACGCCACGCGGCTCCGCTTGATTTTTTGGCTCCGTTTGCTTTGCCAACTGCGCAAAACGGGGCCGCCGGGACATGCGGTATGGCCGTACCGGGCGCGCGCGTGCACCCGTCCGCCAACGCGCGAAACGGAAAACATTTAGCACATAAAATGACGCGTCCTAGACCTAAAAACATTTTTCCCTCCATTTATTGAGCGAAGGAAAGTGTCGCCCGATTCAGATCCGGACAGCTTTCAGCCGGATTCGGCGGGCACCGCAGAAGCGGGTGGGATTCCCAGATGGCTTCTGCGCGCATATGGCATGTGATAGGTGGTGCGTAGGAGGTATCCTACCGCCGCGCGGAGGTCCCGCGCGACACTGAAATGCGCGCCATGTAGCTGCTTCACAAAAAAAGCCCTTCCCGCACCCCGAAAATGGAAAAACCGTCGCCCGTGGTTCGGATTGGAAATCCGCGACCGGGGCCTTGCTTCCCATCCTAAGGCCCACGCACGTGCCAAATATGGCCTCGTTCCGACAAACTATGTGGTGAAACGGGCCGTTTCCTACTCATTTCCCCTAAAAGCCATAGAACTCCGGACGAGATAGCCCTGTTCGTGAAGGGTTCTCCAAGATAATTGCCGTATCCTAGTTCCGTCTTTTGCAGTGGTTACTAGGACACATAAAATGACACCACGCGGCTCCGCTCGATTTTTTGGCTCCGTTTGCTTTGCCAACTGCGTAAAACGGGGCCGCCGGGACATGCGGTATGGCCGTACCGGGCGCGCGCGTGCACCCGTCCGCCAACGCGCGAAACGGAAAACATTTAGCACATAAAATGACGCGTCCTAGACCTAAAAACATTTTTCCCTCCATTTATTGAGCGAAGGAAAGTGTCGCCCGTCAGATCCGGACGGTTTCCGGCGGATTCGGCGGGGCACCGCAGAAGCGGGTGGGATTCCCCGGATGGCTTCCGCGCGCATCTGGCATGTGATGGGTGGTGCGTAGGAGGTATCCTACCGCCGCGCGGAGGTCCCGCGCGACACCGAAATGCGCGCCATGTAGCTGCTTCACAAAAAAAGCCCTTCCGCACCCCGAAAATGGAAAAACCGTCGCCCGTGGTTCGGATTGGAAATCCGCGACCGGGGCCTTGCTTCCCATCCTAAGGCCCACGCACGTGCCAAATATGGCCTCGTTCCGACAAACTATGTGGTGAAACGGGCCGTTTCCTACTCATTTCCCCTAAAAGCCATAGAACTCCGGACGAGATAGCCCTGTTCGTGAAGGGTTCTCCAAGATAATTGCCGTATCCCAGTTCCGTCTTTTGCAGTGGTTACCAGGACACATAAAATGACGCCACGCGGCTCCGCTCGATTTTTTGGCTCCGTTTGCTTTGCCAACTGCGCAAAACGGGGCCGCCGGGACATGCGGTATGGCCGTACCGGGCGCGCGCGTGCACCCGTCCGCCAACGCGCGAAACGGAAAACATTTAGCACATAAAATGACGCGTCCTAGACCTAAAAACATTTTTCCCTCCATTTATTGAGCGAAGGAAAGTGTGGCCCCAGTTCAGATCCGGACAGTTTCCAGCGGATTCGGCGGGGCACCGCAGGAAGCGGGTGGGATTCCCAGATGGCTTCCGCGCGCATATGGCATGTGATAGGTGGTGCGTAGGAGGTATCCTACCGCCGCGCGGAGGTCCCGCGCGATACTGAAATGCGCGCCATGTAGCTGCTTCACAAAAAAAAGCCCTTCCGGCACCCCGAAAATGGAAAAACCGTCGCCCGTGGTTCGGATTGGAAATCCGCGACCGGGGCCTTGCTTCCCATCCTAAGGCCCACGCACGTGCCAAATATGGCCTCGTTCCGACAAACTATGTGGTGAAACGGGCCGTTTCCTACTCATTTCCCCTAAAAGCCATAGAACTCCGGACGAGATAGCCCTGTTCGTGAAGGGTTCTCCAAGATAATTGCCGTATCCCAGTTCCGTCTTTTGCAGTGGTTACCAGGACACATAAAATGACGCCACGCGGCTCCGCTCGATTTTTTGGCTCCGTTTGCTTTGCCAACTGCGCAAAACGGGGCCACCGGGACATGCGGTATGGCCGTACCGGGCGCGCGCGTGCACCCGTCCGCCAACGCGCGAAACGGAAAACATTTAGCACATAAAATGACGCGTCCTAGACCTAAAAACATTTTTCCCTCCATTTATTGAGCGAAGGAAAGTGTCGCCCCAGTTCAGATCCGGACAGTTTCCAGCGGATTCGGCGGGGCACCGCAGGAAGCGGGTGGGATTCACAGATGGCTTCCGCGCGCATATGGCATGTGATAGGTGGTGCGTAGGAGGTATCCTACCGCCGCGCGGAGGTCCCGCGCGATACTGAAATGCGCGCCATGTAGCTGCTTCACAAAAAAAAGCCCTTCCCGCACCCCGAAAATGGAAAAACCGTCGCCCGTGGTTCGGATTGGAAATCCGCGACCGGGGCCTTGCTTCCCATCCTAAGGCCCACGCACGTGCCAAATATGGCCTCGTTCCGACAAACTATGTGGTGAAACGGGCCGTTTCCTACTCATTTCCCCTAAAAGCCATAGAACTCCGGACGAGATAGCCCTGTTCGTGAAGGGTTCTCCAAGATAATTGCCGTATCCCAGTTCCGTCTTTTGCAGTGGTTACTAGGACACATAAAATGACGCCACGCGGCTCCGCTCGATTTTTTGGCTCCGTTTAATTTGCCAACTGCGCAAAACGGGGCCGCCGGGACATGCGGTATGGCCGTACCGGGCGCGCGCGTGCACCCGTCCGCCAACGCGCGAAACGGAAAACATTTAGCACATAAAATGACGCGTCCTAGACCTAAAAACATTTTTCCCTCCATTTATTGAGCGAAGGAAAGTGTCCCACAATGTCAGATCCGGACAGTTTCCAGCGGATTCGGCGGGGCACCGCAGGAAGCGGGTGGGATTCCCAGATGGCTTCCGCGCGCATACGGCATGTGATAGGTGGTGCGTAGGAGGTATCCTACGGCAGCGCGGAGGTCCCGCGTGACACTGAAATGCGCGCCATGTAGCTGCTTCACAAAAAAAAGCCCTTCCCGCACCCCGAAAATGGAAAAACCGTCGCCCGTGGTTCGGATTGGAAATCCGCGACCGGGGCCTTGCTTCCCATCCTAAGGCCCACGCACGTGCCAAATATGGCCTCGTTCCGACAAACTATGTGGTGAAACGGGCCGTTTCCTACTCATTTCCCCTAAAAGCCATAGAACTCCGGACGAGATAGCCCTGTTCGTGAAGGGTTCTCCAAGATAATTGCCGTATCCCAATTCCGTCTTTTGCAGTGGTTACTAGGACACATAAAATGACGCCACGCGGCTCCGCTCGATTTTTTGGCTCCGTTTGCTTTGCCAACTGCGCAAAACGGGGCCGCCGGGACATGCGGTATGGCCGTACCGGGCGCGCGCGTGCACCCGTCCGCCAACGCGCGAAACGGAAAACATTTAGCACATAAAATGACGCGTCCTAGACCTAAAAACATTTTTCCCTCCATTTATTGAGCGAAGGAAAGTGTCGCCCCAGTTCAGATCCGGACAGTTTCCAGCGGATTCGGCGGGGCACCGCAGGAAGCGGGTGGGATTCCCAGATGGCTTCCGCGCGCATACGGCATGTGATAGGTGGTGCGTAGGAGGTATCCTACCGCCGCGCGGAGGTCCCGCGCGATACTGAAATGCGCGCCATGTAGCTGCTTCACAAAAAAAAGCCCTTCCGGCACCCCGAAAATGGAAAAACCGTCGCCCGTGGTTCGGATTGGAAATCCGCGACCGGGGCCTTGCTTCCCATCCTAAGGCCCACGCACGTGCCAAATATGGCCTCGTTCCGACAAACTATGTGGTGAAACGGGCCGTTTCCTACTCATTTCCCCTAAAAGCCATAGAACTCCGGGCGTGATAGCCCTGTTCGTGAAGGGTTCTCCAAGATAATTGCCGTATCCCAGTTCCGTCTTTTGCAGTGGTTACCAGGACACATAAAATGACGCCACGCGGCTCCGCTCGATTTTTTGGCTCCGTTTGCTTTGCCAACTGCGCAAAACGGGGCCGCCGGGACATGCGGTATGGCCGTACCGGGCGCACGCGTGCACCCGTCCGCCAACGCGCGAAACGGAAAACATTTAGCACATAAAATGACGCGTCCTAGACCTAAAAACATTTTTCCCTCCATTTATTGAGCGAAGGAAAGTGTGGCCCCAGTTCAGATCCGGACAGTTTCCAGCGGATTCGGCGGGGCACCGCAGGAAGCGGGTGGGATTCCCAGATGGCTTCCGCGCGCATACGGCATGTGATAGGTGGTGCGTAGGAGGTATCCTACCGCAACGCGGAGGTCCCGCGCGACACTGAAATGCGCGCCATGTAGCTGCTTCACAAAAAAAAGCCCTTCCCGCACCCCGAAAATGGAAAAACCGTCGCCCGTGGTTCGGATTGGAAATCCGCGACCGGGGCCTTGCTTCCCATCCTAAGGCCCACGCACGTGCCATATATGGCCTCGTTCCGACAAACTATGTGGTGAAACGGGCCGTTTCCTACTCATTTCCCCTAAAAGCCATAGAACTCCGGACGAGATAGCCCTGTTCGTGAAGGGTTCTCCAAGATAATTGCCGTATCCCAGTTCCGTCTTTTGCAGTGGTTACTAGGACACATAAAATGACGCCACGCGGCTCCGCTCGATTTTTTGGCTCCGTTTGCTTTGCCAACTGCGCAAAACGGGGCCGCCGGGACATGCGGTATGGCCGTACCGGGCGCGCGCGTGCACCCGTCCGCCAACGCGCGAAACGGAAAACATTTAGCACATAAAATGACGCGTCCTAGACCTAAAAACATTTTTCCCTCCATTTATTGAGCGAAGGAAAGTGTCGCCCCAGTTCAGATCCGGACAGTTTCCAACGGATTCGGCGGGGCACCGCAGGAAGCGGGTGGGATTCCCAGATGGCTTCCGCGCGCATATGGCATGTGATAGGTGGTGCGTAGGAGGTATCCTACCGCCGCGCGGAGGTCCCGCGCGACACTGAAATGCGCGCCATGTAGCTGCTTCACAAAAAAAGCCCTTCCCGCACCCCGAAAATGGAAAAACCGTCGCCCGTGGTTCGGATTGGAAATCCGCGACCGGGGCCTTGCTTCCCATCCTAAGGCCCACGCACGTGCCAAATATGGCCTCGTTCCGACAAACTATGTGGTGAAACGGGCCGTTTCCTACTCATTTCCCCTAAAAGCCATAGAACTCGAGACGAGATAGCCCTGTTCGTGAAGGGTTCTCCAAGATAATTGCCGTATCCCAGTTCCGTCTTTTGCAGTGGTTACCAGGACACATAAAATGACGCCACGCGGCTCCGCTCGATTTTTTGGCTCCGTTTGCTTTGCCAACTGCGCAAAACGGGGCCGCCGGGACATGCGGTATGGCCGTACCGGGCGCGCGCGTGCACCCGTCCGCCAACGCGCGAAACGGAAAACATTTAGCACATAAAATGACGCGTCCTAGACCTAAAAACATTTTTCCCTCCATTTATTGAGCGAAGGAAAGTGTGGCCCCAGTTCAGATCCGGACAGTTTCCAGCGGATTCGGCGGGGCACCGCAGGAAGCGGGTGGGATTCCCAGATGGCTTCCGCGCGCATATGGCATGTGATAGGTGGTGCGTAGGAGGTATCCTACCGCCGCGCGGAGGTCCCGCGCGATACTGAAATGCGCGCCATGTAGCTGCTTCACAAAAAAAAGCCCTTCCGGCACCCCGAAAATGGAAAAACCGTCGCCCGTGGTTCGGATTGGAAATCCGCGACCGGGGCCTTGCTTCCCATCCTAAGGCCCACGCACGTGCCAAATATGGCCTCGTTCCGACAAACTATGTGGTGAAACGGGCCGTTTCCTACTCATTTCCCTAAAAGCCATAGAACTCCGGACGAGATAGCCCTGTTCGTGAAGGGTTCTCCAAGATAATTGCCGTATCCCAGTTCCGTCTTTTGCAGTGGTTACCAGGACACATAAAATGATGCCACGCGGCTCCGCTCGATTTTTTGGCTCCGTTTGCTTTGCCAACTGCGCAAAACGGGGCCACCGTGACATGCGGTATGGCCGTACCGGGCGCGCGCGTGCACCCGTCCGCCAACGCGCGAAACGGAAAACATTTAGCACATAAAATGACGCGTCCTAGACCTAAAAACATTTTTCCCTCCATTTATTGAGCGAAGGAAAGTGTCGCCCCAGTTCAGATCCGGACAGTTTCCAGCGGATTCGGCGGGGCACCGCAGGAAGCGGGTGGGATTCACAGATGGCTTCCGCGCGCATATGGCATGTGATAGGTGGTGCGTAGGAGGTATCCTACCGCCGCGCGGAGGTCCCGCGCGATACTGAAATGCGCGCCATGTAGCTGCTTCACAAAAAAAAGCCCTTCCCGCACCCCGAAAATGGAAAAACCATCGCCCGTGGTTCGGATTGGAAATCCGCGACCGGGGCCTTGCTTCCCATCCTAAGGCCCACGCACGTGCCAAATATGGCCTCGTTCCGACAAACTATGTGGTGAAACGGGCCGTTTCCTACTCATTTCCCCTAAAAGCCATAGAACTCCGGACGAGATAGCCCTGTTCGTGAAGGGTTCTCCAAGATAATTGCCGTATCCCAGTTCCGTCTTTTGCAGTGGTTACTAGGACACATAAAATGACGCCTCGCGGCTCCGCTCGATTTTTTGGCTCCGTTTGCTTTGCCAACTGCGCAAAACGGGGCCGCCGGGACATGCGGTATGGCCGTACCGGGCGCGCGCGTGCACCCGTCCGCCAACGCGCGAAACGGAAAACATTTAGCACATAAAATGATGCGTCCTAGACCTAAAAACATTTTTCCCTCCATTTATTGAGCGAAGGAAAGTGTGGCCCCAGTTCAGATCCGGTCAGTTTCCAGCGGATTCGGCGGGACACCGCAGGAAGCGGGAGGGATTCCCAGATGGCTACCGCGCGCATACGGCATGTGATAGGTGGTGCGTAGGAGGTATCCTACCGCTGCGCGGAGGTCTCGCGCAATACTAAAATGCGCACCATGTAGCCCCTTCACAAAAAAGCCGCGACTAGAGCCATTATCACACGATCGAGGGTGTGCACGATCTCGGTTAGGGTTTGGTGTAGGGTTAGGGCTAGGGTTTAGGGGGTAGGGCTAGGGTTTAGGTTAAAGGTAAGTATTTATGGTTAGGTATATGTTTAGGGTATAGGGTTAGGGTTAGGGTTTATGATGCATGGTTCTGCAGCTCCGGTGTCGTGGTTTAGGGTTTTAGAGGGGTTTTAGTGCTCGAAGCCTCCCCAGTTTAGGGTTTAGGGTTTAGGGGAGCTACTTTTGCACCATTAGACCTTGCACCACACTTTGACACATATCATAGGTCCACATGCAAGGTTTGGTGGGGTTCCGGTGCTCCGGCGGTCGTTATCCCCCTCCTCCCCCAAAACAGCGGAACGCGTGCCCCGGCGGGTCTACCCCCCTAGATTTCTCCGCGCGAGGGTGCACCAATGTAACTTTTCATTCTTTTAGGTTTGTTTAGTACATATGCACATGTAGAACCAAGATTGGGACCCTTTGGCACATATACCCGCAGCTAGAGCCATTATCACACGATCGAGGGTGTGCCTGATCTACTGGTTAGGGTTAGGTGTAGGGTTAGGGCTAGGGTTTAGGGGCTAGGGCTAGGGTTTAGTTTAAAGGTAAGTATTTATGGTTAGGTATAGGATTAGGGTTTAGGGTTAGGGTTAGGGTTTATGATGCATGGTTCCGCAGCTCCGGCGTCGTGGTTTAGGGATTTAGAGGGGTTTAGGGCTCGAAGCCTCCCCAGTTTAGGGTTTAGGGTTTAGGGGAGCTACTTTTGCACCATTAGACCTTGCACCACACTTTAACACATATCATAGGTCCACATGCAAGATTTGGTGGGGTTCCGGTGCTCCGGCGGTCGTTCTCCCCCTCCTTCCCCCAAAACAGCGGAACGTGTGCCCCGGCGGGTCTACCCCCCTAGATTTCTCGTGAAACTTGAGGCATACACATATATTATGGAGATGTACATGTAACTTCAAATTCAAATTCGACATTTTTTTTTCGAAATGGGGGTCATCCCCGGCTTCTGCATCATGATGATGCACACATCCTTTTATTAAAAAAAATTTAAAGTATAAATGTTTACAAATCACTCATCATCGAGGATTGATACAAGAATCAACCATCGAAAGAAACATATAGTAAGACTACACATCAACATAGTCTTCTAGTATGACACCAACCAGCCTGGCACAAGATATCCTGAGCGACCATCAGGAGCCGTGTGCATCCAGAAGCCATGGCATCCCGCTGCCCCTCCGGAGAGAGTAGGGCCCAAAGTTGGACCCAATGGGAAACCATATGAATAACCTGCAAAAAATGAAAGGAAGGTTTTTTATTAAAAATTATGTCATTCCTACTCTTCCAAATAGACCAACATAAAGCAGAAACCCCAATCCGGATAAAAGCTTTTGATTGTCTATCGACTCCATTCAACCAATTACCAAACATATTGGTAATATTGGTGGGAGGTGGGAGAGCATAAGTAAAATTCACAGTACGCCATAAGAGTTTAGCTAAAGGGCATTCAATAAAAAGGTGTTGAATGGTCTCCTGTTCCCCACAGAAAACACACTTTGTACACTTAGAGAAACAAAAAAGATAAATCTGGGTGTGAATATTCAACCAGATCTGACAGTACTATTCACATCAGGAAAAGTATGATTTCTCTGATAATCTGAGACGATAGAAGCAAAGTTTCTTGACAAGCAAATACAAATAATTAACTAGGCATGGATCTTGGAGAAGTCGTCAATAATTGCCTGGCTTCGTCCGCCACGGATTATCACTCTTCGGGCTCTGCTGATCACTCATCTCCGTCGTCCACGGATCATCACTCTTCTGATCAGCACCAGTCCACGACTGCATCCTCAGGTTCTGCCAATAATCACTACTCTTTGGCGCATCACTACGCTCCAGCCACTGCTCATCATTCATCTTCGTCCGTTTGCCATGAGGGGGACTTGTCTGCTGGGTGTTGTCGCTGCAGGAAGCTGGTGCCTTCAAGATTGCTAGTTCAGCCAGCGCACTTGCAAGTTCACCATTTAACCTTGCTATTTCAGCTGCAGCATTTCTCTGTGCCTGTTCAGCTTCGATCTCTGCTACCCTGCATTTGCAACACAGACGTCCCCTCAGCTCGTCTTCCTTCTTGCAACCGGGGCAAAACACAAGGTAACGCAGGAAGAACCATATCTTAACGTAGAGCTGGTAGCTCACGTAAGCATCTTTAGCTGCATACTCCAGGTTTAAATCAGACAACGGCTGCTCTTCCCAGTAATTGTGCCTCTCTCGAGGGAATTTGCTCTTCATCTGGCTGTACGACTCGTCGATGATGCTAGTTGCAAGACTAGCCATTCCATCCCTCATTAAGTTTCCTCTCTCGTTGAGACCTTTGACGATGACAATTTCCTGGATATCGATCCAGTTCTCCCTTGGAATTATAATCTTCTCGTAATATAACTTTATAAAATCTGCTCTCTTGTCAACGCTGCAGAACACAATTCCTTGATCTTGAAGGAATGAGCGCAGCGCCGGACATTCCCCGTTGGTCCTGAAAGCAAAAATTTAGTACTTGCGAGATCAACACTTGAATAAAATTTGGGACTACGAAGCTAGTCTATATGCAATCTCATAGCTTGAATATAAAATTTGAAACTACATAAGTTTAGTAAGTTCATGATCAACAGTCTGAAAATTATCTAGTCATAATTCATTTGGTACTAATAGAATGCATGAACAACACTTTTATGAAATGTGTAAGTGCAATTGTTTAGTCATTGAAATTTCATTTTGCATCATATAATTTTGAAACTAACAAAATTCTATTAAATGCAAGATCAAGACTCCGGAAATTTGCTTGTCATAATTAATTTGGTATAATGAAATCCAGTACATGCTAGATGAGCATATGGATAGATTCAATTTGATGCAAAAATTTAGTACTTGCTAGATCAACACTTGAATAAAATTTGGGAATACGAATGTTTAGTCTATGCAATCTCATAACTTGAATAAAATTGACATAAGTTTAGTAAGTGCATGATCAAGAGTCTGAAAATTATCTAGTCATAATCCATTTGGTACTAAAAGAATGCATGACCAACACTTTTATGAAATGTGCAAGTGCAAATTTTTTAGTCATTGAAATATCATTTTGCATCATATAATTTTGAAACTAACAAAAGTCTATTAAATGCAAGATCAGGACTCCGGAAATTTGCTTTGTGATAATTAATTTGGTATAATGAAATCCAGTACATGCTAGATGAGCATATGGATAGATTCAATCTGCAAGATCAGCACACCATGCTTTGTGGCTTTTGTTACACAAAACACAGAAACAAAACTAGTTTTGCAGCTAGCACGGTTTGTAGTTTAATTTGTTGCACTCGAGATTAACTAAAACAGCTTGATAGGGTTAGAGATGTGATACCAGGCAAGCTTCAGAAGAAAAGAAAACGTGAGGACGATCAGTGTTGGAGCCGTAGATCATGTTTGTGGGACTTGCCATACTGGGAAGATCTAAAGCTGAGGCATAATCTCGATGTAATGCACATCGAGAAAAACATCTGTGACAATTTGCTTGGTACTTTCATGAACATACAAGGCAAGACCAAAGACACTGTGAATTCAAGGCTTGATTTGGAAGACATGGGCATAAGAGGTGACTTGCATTTGCAGCCTGTTTCAGCTGACTCTTTTGAGATGCCACAGGCGTGGTATACAATGAGTAAACAAGAAAAAATTGCTTTTTGTGAATTCATAAAAGCTGTGAGGTTTCCAGATGGGTACGCGTCTAACATATCCAAGTGTGTTGCTGCTGATAAGTGCAAGCTTCAAGGGCTGAAGACCCATGACTGTCATATATTGCTTCAAAGGATCTTACCGGCTGGCCTTCGAGGAACAATCCATGAAGACATATATGAAGCGGTTGCTGAACTTGGAAATTTCTTCAGAGAGCTGTGCTGCAAAACACTGAAGAGAGACGTTCTGGACAGACTTGAAAAGGAAATCGTAGTTATTCTTTGCAAACTTGAGAAGATCTTCCCCCCATCTTTCTTCGACGTGATGGTGCATTTGGCCATCCATTTACCAAAAGAGGCAAGGCTTAGAGGCCCAGTGCATTACGGTTGGATGTACCCAGTCGAAAGAAGGTTGCTAACATTGAAGCGTTATGTCCGGAACAATGCCAGGCCGGAGGGATCGATTGCCGAAGCATATATTGTTGATGAGTGCCTGACATTTTGCTCGAGATACTTCGACGATGTTGAAACAAGATTCAACCGTCCAAGCAGAAATCCGGAGCGGGATGATTCACATATTGGTGATGTGTCTGTTTTCAAACACGGTGTGAAATTTATTGGAGCCTCTCAATATGTGTTTGCTGGTGAGGACTATGACAACATGGTGTGGTATGTGCTCCGAAGTTGCCCTGAGGTTGATCCATACATCGAGTACGTTTCTCTTCATCCCCTTATATAGATAGGTTATTGCAGCCTCTCCAAATAATAATTAGGATCTATTTTCTGTTGCCATTCCAGCCTGTGCAAACAAGAGTTGAACCAACAAGGTGGTCAGATCAATGTTGATAGATGGCTTGCCAAGAACTTTGCTAGATGGTTTCATACTCATGTGAGATCTTTAGCTGGTTTATTTCTGAAGATTGGAAAAGTTCATGATATAATTTTGCTGTGTGTGTTACTCACCCCCGGTTGATTTTATGCAGATTGGAAAAATGCGAAATGATGTCTGTCCTGATCTCTATGCTTTGGCGTGCAAACCAGATTTTAGAGTGAGACTATATTCGGCATGTGTTGTTGACAGTGTTCGGTACCATACTGTTGACCGCGAGAAGAACAGGAAGACACAAAATAGTGGAATCGTTTCTGAGGGAGATCATGATGGCAACAGCATTGACTTCTTTGGTCAGCTCAAATCCATCATCAGATTGCAATACAACTCCAGCGGTGGCGTCCATCGGTCAGTTGTCCTCTTCCGGTGTGACTGGTTTGACCTTGGTGGTAGGAAACCCGGCTCGACGATGATGGACACTTCAAGAGTGTTAACACGTAAAAGTTTTGGTACAAGACTGATCCTTTCCTTCTGACATCACAAGCAACCAAGGTCTTCTATGTGCCAGACACCAAGTTGAAAGGAAAATGGCAAGTTGTGCAGAAATTTCACCATAGACATCTATGGAGTGTAAAAGAAAATGAACAGGGACCCGGTGTTGCTGTACTGTCATATCAAGATGAAGATTCCAGTCAAGTTCCTGTGCAAGAAAAAGAAGGCACTGCACGGAGTAGGACGAGAAGTGACCAGGAACGTGTGCTACTTGAAAAAGTCATTGTGGACAAACTGAAGAAACATAGCAAAGAGGTTGTGCCCGAAGAAATCGAGGAGGTTGATCAGACAATGTACCAATATTGCAGCGATGAGGATGATGATGATGATGATGGAGGAAATAGGACTAGGAAGCGTCAAGTTTTCGAAGAAGATGAGTAGCAGTTTGTGTTGAATATGTCAGCTATTTGTTCCCAGAATTTGTCAGCTATTTGTTCCCAGAATTTGTGTTGAATATGTCAGCTATTTGTTCCCAGAATTTATGTTGAATATGTCAGCTATTTGTTCCCAGAATATGTCAGCTATTTGTTCCCAGAATTTGTGCCCAATTTTTATGTTCAATATTCCCAGAATTTATGTTGAATATGTCAGCTATTTGTTCCCAGAATTTGTGCCCACATTTTTGGGGACTCCATGCCCAATTTTTAGGGGAATCCATGCCCAATTTTTTCAATACATGGCTGACGCCGGCGACCATATATGGGCGGCGCCGCCGTGCATGGCTGACGCCGGCGACCATATATGGGCGGCGCCGCCGTGCAAAAGTAGCTGCTACACATTTTCAACAGAACTCATTTTCAACAGAACACATTTTCAACTGAACAGAATTGCACACATACATAGACATGGTTCAAATTCAGGAACTAAACATTGTGGCACGAACAGACAAATGGTTGGAATTACAACACAATAACTCTAGCATATACTCTAGCTTCTTCTCCTCGACCAACAGATCACCGAATTCACCCTAATTTCAGTTCCTACACATCACCTGTGTACAACAGATGACAAAAGCTACAGATAGCACCCAAACCATGAAGCCTCCCATTTTCTTTGGTTCAGGGTTGCTCTGTTTCCTTGCAGCAAGCAGAAACTTTTCTTCCTGGAGCCTCTCAATTTCTACCTGGAGCCTCTCAATTTCTTCATCTCGATCCCAAACAGCATCACGCAGATCACGAACTAACTCTTTGTGATGTGCATCCAGCGGATCATCAATCCACTTAAACACTTTACACCCTATTCCACCAGCAATCTGACAGATGAAGAACAAAAGAGGATAAGTAAGCCATAGTAGAAAAGAAACTTCAGAAGACGGCGGGCGAAATTCAGAATGGGGGCGGGGGGGCGTGCTCGAAGACTAACCGAGCGAATTTTGCAGTTCCGGTATCTTCTCCCAGGATTCGGATCACTCCAAGAAATCCATTGCGGCATCTTCTCGCCACAGTCACATACGTCGGCGGGCTCATAATCGAATGGCCGCTGCCGATACGGGATGGGCGTGCCCGGCCGCCGGCGGCGACGCGACGACGCTCCTGACCTAGAAGAACTGCCCGAGCAGGCCGGGAACTGCGCCGCCATGCAAATGAATGCACCTGGTCGGAGGGATTTTGGTCGGAGGAGGAACCCTAGCTAGATGCACCTGGTCGGAGGGATTTTGGTCGAGGTGGAGGGATTTTTAAGACAACTGATTAGTCTATCATGTCTATATACATGGATAACCATACTTGTGTCAACAACACTATTGTAGCAAAGCGGTAGGGAGTGGTAGTGCGGCAGCGCCAGGTCGAGGGTTCGAGTCCCCGCAAGCGCAATTTTTGCCAGTTATTTCCATCGGGAGCCACTCCAACCCCGGATGGGCCGTCGGGCCAGCAATTCAACCCCCGGATGGGCCGTCGGGCCAGCAATTCAACCCCCGGATGGGCCGCCGTGGGGTAGGCCAGCAGCCAGCAGCCTAGTAGAGGACAGCCCAAAAGAGGAGGATATCACCAGCAGCCCATTAAAATGGTGGACGGCACAGAGAAAAAAAATAACAAGACGCCTTTGTCCCACAAGTATCAGTTGGTCCTACATGTCAGTTAGTTCAAGCCAGTTGCTTCCAGTGACACGTGTGAGGCGCGTGGGACCCGAAAAGGGACACATAGGCAAAATGGATGACATGGCAGCCAAACACATACCACTGTATTGAGCCAAATGCCAATGACGCTATTGATTTGTCGCAATCGGCATTGGAAAAACGTCGTAGGCCACTTAATTTTGCTAATGACGTTTTGACCTAAATTGCCAATGACGTTTTTGCCCAATAACGTCACGATTTTCTAGGGTTTTGCCCCCCCCGGAGTGGCCAAGGACGGTCAAAGCTAGGAACGTCATAAACCTATGACATTTTGATTTCCAGTCATAAAAAAAACGTCATATTATGGCACATTTCTTGTAGTGTTAGTTACTTGTTTTACTTTACTTAATATCATGCATGTTTTTATTTCACTAGTTAAGCATAATGGAAAACAACAAAAATATGAGAGATCTTTATGAACTTTATCTTGAATTAGGACATGATGTGTTTGAAGAGAGAATTAAAAAACCCATGGAACTTTATATGCATGCTAATGGGAATGTTATTACTATGAATGCTTTGAACACCATTGTTGCTAATGCTATGGAAAATTCTAAGCTTGGGGAAGTTGGCTCTGATGAGCATGATCTTTTTAGTCCCCCAAGCATTGAGGAGAAAATTTTCTTTTATGATTACAATATGCCTCCTATATATGATGATAGCCACTTTGTTGAATTTGCTCCCACTACAACTAATAAAATTGATTATGCTTATGTGGAGAGTAATAATTTTATGCATGAGACTCATGATAAGAGTGCTTTATGTGATAGTTATATTGTTGAGTTTGCTCATGATACTACTGAAAGTTATTATGAGAGAGGAAAATATGGTTGTAGAAATTTTCATGTTACTAAAATGCCTCTCTATATGCTGAAATTTTTGAAGCTACACTTGTTTTATCTTCTTATGCTTGTCACTTTGCTCTTCATGAACTTGTTTATTTACAAGATTCCTATGCATAGGAAGCATGTTAGACTTAAATGTGTTTTGAATTTGCCTCTTGATGCTCTCTTTTGCTTCAAATACTATTTCTTGCGAGTGCATCATTAAAATTGCTGAGCCCATCTTAATGGCTATAAAGAAAGAACTTCTTGGGAGATAACCCATGTGTTTATTTTACTACAGCAACTTTATTTTATATTTGAGTCGTGGAAGTTGTTACTACTGTAGCAACCTCTCCTTATCTTAGTTTTGTGCATTGTTGTGCCAAGTAAAGTCGTTGATAGTAAGGTTCATACTAGATTTGGATTACTGCGAAAAACAGATTTCTTTGCTGTCACGAATCTGGGCCTAATTCTCTGTAGGTAACTCAGAAAATTATGCCAATTTACGTGAGTGATCCACAGATATGTACGCAACTTTCATTCAATTTGAGCATTTTCATTTGAGCAAGTCTGGCGCCTCAATAAAATTTGTCTTTACGAACTGTTCTGTTTTGACAGATTCTGCCTTTTATTTCGCATTGCCTGTTTTGCCATACTTGATGGATTTTTCGATTCCATTGACTTTCAGTAGCTTTGTGCAATGTCCAGAAGTGTAAAGAATGATTGTGTCACCTCTGAACATGTAAATTTTGATTGTGCACTAACCCTTTAATGAGTTGTTTTGAGTTTGGTGTGGAGGAAGTTTTCAAGGATCAAGAGAGGGGAATGATACAACATGATCAAGGAGAGTGAAAGCTCTAAGCTTGGGGATGCCCCGGTGGTTCACCCCTGCACATATCAAGAAGACTCAAGCGTCTAAGCTTGGGGATGCCCAAGGCATCCCCTTCTTCATCGACAACATTATCAGGTTCCTCCCCTGAAACTATATTTTTATTCCATCACATCTTATGTACTTTGCTTGGAGCGTCGGTTTGTTTTTGTTTTTGTTTTGTTTGAATAAAATGGATCCTAGCATTCATTGTGTGGGAGAGAGACACGCTCCGCTGTTGCATATGGACACATATGTCCTTAGGCTTTACTCATAGTATTCATGGCGAAAGTTTCTTCTTCGTTAAATTGTTATATGGTTGGAATTGGAAAATGATACATGTAGTAATTGCTAAAATGTCTTGGATAATGTGATACTTGGCAATTGTTGTGCTGATGTTTAAGCTCTTGCATCATATACTTTGCACCTATTAATGAAGAAATACATAAAGCATGCTAAAATTTGGTTTGCATAATTGGTCTCTCTAAGGTCTAGATAATTTCTAGTATTGAGTTTGAACAACAAGGAAGACGGTGTAGAGTCTTATAATGTTTACAATATGTCTTTTATGTGAGTTTTGCTGCACCGCTTCATCCTTGTGTGTTTTTCAAATAACCTTGCTAGCCTAAACCTTGTATCGAGAGGGAATACTTCTCATGCATCCAAAATCCTTGAGCCAACCACTATGCCATCTGTGTCCACCATACCTACCTACTACATGGTATTTCTCCGCCATTCCAAAGTAAATTGCTTGAGTGCTACCTTTAAAATTTCCATTTCTTCACCTTTACAATATATAGCTCATCGGACAAATAGCTTAAAAACTATTGTGGTATTGAATATGTACTTATGCACTTTATCTCTTATTAAGTTGCTTGTTGTGCGATAACCATGTTCCTGGGGACGCCATCAACTACTCTTTGTTGAATATCATGTGAGTTGCTATGCATGTTCGTCTTGTCTGAAGTAAGGGTGATTTACCACTCATTAAATGGTTAGAGCATGCATACTGTTAGAGAAGAACATTAGGCCGCTAACTAAAGCCATGATCCATGGTGGAAGTTTCAGTTTTGGACAAATCTCCTCAATCTCATATGAGAAAATTAATTGTTGCTACATGCTTATGCATAAAAGAGGAGTCCATTATCTGTTGTCTATGTTGTCCCGGTATGGATGTCTAAGTTGAGAATAATCAATAGCGAGAAATCCGATGCGAGCTTTCTCCTTAGACCTTTGTACAGGCGGCATAGAGGTACCCCTTTGTGACACTTGGTTAAAACATGTGTATTGCGATGATAATCCCGGTAATCCAAGCTAATTAGGACAAGGTGCGGGCACTATTAGTATACTATGCATGAGGCTTGCAACTTGTAGGATATAATTTACATAACACATATGCTTTATTACTACCGTTGACAAAATTGTTTCTTGTTTTCAAAATCAAAGCTCTAGCACAAATATAGCAATCGATGCTTTCCTCTTTGAAGGACCTTTCTTTTACTTTTATGTTGAGTCAGTTCACCTATCTCTCTCCACCTCAAGAAGCAAACACTTGTGTGAACTGTGCATTGATTCCTACATACTTGCATATTGCACTTGTTATATTACTTTGCATTGACAACTATCCATGAGATATACATGTTACAAGTTGAAAGCAACCGCTGAAACTTCATCTTCCTTATGTTGCTTCAATACCTTTACTTTGAATTATTGCTTTATGAGTTAACTCTTATGCAAGACTTATTGATGCTTGTCTTGAAGTACTATTCATGAAAAGTCTTTGCTTTATGATTCAATTGTTTACTCATGTCATTTACATTGTTTTGATCGCTGCATTCATTACATATGCTTACAATAGTATGATCAAGGTTTTGATGGCATGTCACTCCAGAAATTATCTTTGTTATCGTTTACCTGCTCGGGACGAGCAGGAACTAAGCTTGGGGATGCTGATACGTCTCCGACGTATCGATAATTTCTTATGTTCCATGCCACATTATTGATGATACCTACATGTTTTATGCATACTTTATGTCATATTTATGCATTTTCCGGCACTAACCTATTAACGAGATGCCGAAGAGCCAGTTGTTGTTTTCTGCTGTTTTTGGTTTCAGAAATCCTAGTAAGGAAATATTCTCGGAATTGGAAGAAATCAATGCCCAGGGTCCTATTTTTCCACGAAGCTTCCAGAAGACCGAGGGAGAAACGAAGTGGGGCCACGAGGTGGCCAGACACCAGGGCGGCGCGGCCTAGACCCTGGCCGCGCGGCCCTATCGTCTGGGCCCCTCGTGACGCCCCCTGACCTACCTCTTCGCCTACTTAAGCCTTCGTCGATAATAGCCCCAGTACCGAGAGCCACGATACGGAAAACCTTCCAGAGACGCCGCCGCCGCCAATCCCATCTCGGGGGATTCAGGAGATCCCCTCCGGCACCCTGCCAGAGAGGGGAATCATCTCCCGCAGGACTCTACACCGCCATGGTCGCCTCCGGATTGATGAGTGAGTAGTTCACCCCTGGACTATGGGTCCATAGCAGTAGCTAGATGGTCGTCTTCTCCTTATGTGCTTCATTGTCGGATCTTGTGAGCTGCCTAACATGATCAAGATCATCTATCTGTAATGCTATATGTTGTGTTTGTTGGGATCCGATGGATAGAGAATACTATGTTATGTTGATTATCAATCTATTACCTATGTGTTGTTTATGATCTTGCATGATCTCCGTTATTAGTAGAGGCTCTGGCCAAGTTTTTGCTCTTAACTCCAAGAGGGAGTATTTATGCTCGATAGTGGGTTCATGCCTCCATTAAATCTGGGACAGTGACAGAAAGTTCTAAGGTTGTGGATGTGCTGTTGCCACTAGGGATAAAACATTGATGCTATGTCCGAGGATGTAGTTATTGATTACATTACGCACCATACTTAATGCAATTGTATGTTGTTTGCAACTTAATACTGGAAGGGGTTCGGATGATAACCTGAAGGTGGACTTTTTAGGCATAGATGCATGCTGGATAGCGGTCTATGTACTTTGTCGTAATGCCCAATTAAATCTCACAATACTCATCATATCATGTATGTGCATTGTCATGCCCTCTCTATTTGTCAATTGCCCAACTGTAATTTGTTCACCCAACATGCTATTTATCTTACGGGAGAGACACCTCTAGTGAACTGTGGACCCCGGTCCATTCTTTTAATCGAATACAATCGACTGCAATACTTGTTCTACTGTTTTCTGCAAACAATCATCATCCACACTATACATCTAATCCTTTGTTACAGCAAGCCGGTGAGATTGACAACCTCATTGTTTCGCTGGGGCAAAGTACTTTGGTTGTGTTGTGCAGGTTCCACATTGGCGCCGGAATCCCTGGTGTTGCGCCGCACTACATCTCGCCGCCATCAACCTTCAACGTGCTTCTTGGCTCCTACTGGTTCGATAAACCTTGGTTTCTTACTGAGGGAAAACTTGCCGCTGTACGTATCACACCTTCCTCTTGGGGTTCCCAACGAACGCGTGCTGTACGCGTATCAGTCCCTGACCTAAAACATCGATACGAAAAAAAGCCACGGTACGAGAAACCTTCCAGAGCCGCCGCCATCGCGAAGCCAAGATCTGGGGGACAGGAGTCTCTGTTCCGGCACGCCGCCAGGACGTGGAAGTGCCCCGGAAGGCTTCTCCATCATCACCACCGCCATCTTCATCAACGCTGCTGTCTCCCATGAGGAGGGAGTAGTTCTCCATCGAGGCTCGGGGCTGTAACGGTAGCTATGTGGTTAATCTCTCTCCTATGTACTTCAATACAATAATCTCATGAGCTGCCTTACATGATTGAGATTCATATGATGATGCTTGTAATCTAGATGTCATTGTGCTAGTCAAGTGGATTTTACTTATGTGATCTCCGGAGACTCCTTGTCCCACGTGTGTAAAGGTGACAGTGTGTGCACCGTGTGGGTCTCTTTGGCTATATTTCACAGAATACTTATTCACTGTTATGAATGGCATAGTGAAGTGCTTATTTATATCTCTTTATGATTGCAATGTGTTTTGTATCACTATTCATCTATGTGCTACTCTAGTGATGTTATTAAAGTAGTTTATTCATACCACCTGTATTTCACTATCTCTTCGCCGAACTAGTGCACCTATTAGGTGTGTTGGGGACACAAGAGACTTCTTGCTTTGTGGTTGCAGGGTTGCATGAGAGGGATATCTTTGACCTCTTCCTCCCTGAGTTCGATAAACCTTGGGTGATCCACTTAAGGGAAACTTGCTGCTGTTCTACAAACCTCTGCTCTTGGAGGCCCAACACTGTCTACAAGAATAGAAGCTCCCGTAGACATCAGATCCCAGGGAGAAATCTGTATTCATGAACTGGTTATTCAATGCAGCATAATCCACCCCTGGGGTGTACTCCCCTGTGACTCTGCCATAGGCATTCCCACCATCTGTATCCGACTCGATCAGTATCGGATACTCCTCATAGTCTCCCCTATTATATTGATGGTTCTGAAACTGGTTTGTGGCGTCCTCATCCATCTCAGAATTACACCTGACTGGATCGCTATAGGTTCCCATGAATGATCCCCAACGCCAACCTGTGGAGTTCACAATAGGAGTCTCGGAACGCTGATGGTTTCCGGATTCCTCTCCGCCCTCATATCCACCTTGGGAACTACTAGGAAAGTACCTAGGTGTAATAGGTGTGGTTTGTTTTTCTGGATGGTCAATACTAATGAAGTCACCAGCTGAATAAACTGGTGTGTGCACCTCACCCTCCATTGGTTAATTTCCCTTTGTCTCCTCCTTGGGCTCAGTGAATTCTTCCAACATTGTGTCAATTGCCCCCGACAGATGTCGGTTCAACTGAAAATACAATGTCAGTAGGTTTCGGCAGTTATCCATGTACTTAGCGGCTTCTGCAGGTTTGCGCTTCACGAACATAAAGTGGTTCAGCATAGGATCATCTTCCTCCTCCATATGAGGAATGTGTGCGAATTCGGAACCAATAAGCTCTTTGGTCTTATGTTCCCGAATATCTGTGATGGATTTCATTATGGCTATGTGGTAGGCTGTTCGGATAGTCCTAGCCTCACCTGCTGGCATCACTGCAGTCATTCCTAGGGATTCTGGGAGTTGTAACCGTACCCTACACTTTGCTAATACTGTACCGTCGTAGTACATGTATTTCATTACTCGGATTTGGGGATCGCACCCAAATTCGAGTAACATCGCACGAAGAATGTCCGCGAGTCCTCCGTCATAGTCACTCAAGGTTGATTCCTTGACTTTCACGTTACGTCCTGAACGTGAACTTGCCATAGTTGGCTGTAGATAAGAAAGAGTATAATATTAGTAATGATGCATCATAATAGTGATAATAAAGAATTATCGCACTAAAAGATATGATTGTTTTATTCTCAAGTGAATATACACCATATTTTTAGAGAATTCTTTACTAATCCTATTTGACTCCTAACGTTCTATCCCATTTACTAGGTTCCAACCTAAGGTCAAAGCTTTTGCTCTGATACCAACTGTGGTGACCCTGCATACCACTTCATGTTGTAGTATGCCAGTCGTTGATATAACATTCACGAAGTACCAATCCGCAAATATTACATCCCTCAGAGTAGTAGAACAGAACATAGGAGGTCCATAACTCATTCATTTATTATTACAAACCATATAAACATGTCATCTCGGAGTTCCTCTTGGGTTCTAAGAGGAATACTCCTAGGTTCGAGGTGAACCCGACTCAACTTACAATATAGAAGTCTTACTAAGTTATACATTTATTCTCAACGAGCAGTTAACTACTAAGTGTTTGTACTGCTAGGATACTACTACTATTAGTTAGGTCTAAGCTTGTTCTCCTCCGGAACCCTCCCCGGTTCCGTAGACGATGAGGTAGTCAACTCCTTCTATACCTTCGGAGAGGTCTGGTTCTTCATAGCAGATGTCCTCTGCTCCTTCGGGGTCGTCGTTGTCCTCCTCAAGTCAATTCAGACAATCTAAGCAGGGGATGTAAGAGTGGTATGAGTACGAGCGTACTCAACAAGTTCATTATAGAAAAGAGGTGTTTAATGCACTAGCTACAGCATTAGACCAGAAAGTCTAATACCAATGCAAGTTTTGATAACCGTTTCTTCAAAAGGTTGTTTTTATTCAGAAGAACTATGTCCGTCAGCCTTCACCGGTTTACTAGAACTTCATGGAGTTCCTTTCCGGCAGCGTTCGCAGTTCCAAATCCCGGAACAGGGAGTGACATGTCATGATTCATTACACTCTGCAGAGGTGTGTTGCTTTACCCATAAGAGATCTTAACCTTGGTGCCAACCGGGCAGCTTTCCCGTCCACACTTCCTTTGGTGTGAGGCCCGGTATAAGGTCTTAGCCAATCATATTCCTCCGCTACCTCATACACCCACCCTTTGTTGCAAACTCCGACCCTGGGTCCTCGCCGGTGTTCTTATACCAATTAAGGATGGCCCCCGACCACGACAACAGTTCTGGGCTTTCTACCATGAACTCCTTCGCTGGGAGATGCAATCCATCATAGAACGCAATAACCGTGGGAACTTTAGGCTTCCCCAGCCCACAGCTTGCTCCTCGGGCTACAAGTGTCTACGCACAATGCCGTGGGGACTTTAGGCTTCCCCAGCCCACCGCTTCCACCCTTGGAATACAAGTGTCTACGGTAAAGCGCATTCGTTGAAGTACAAGAGGTGGAAATATGATTGACTACTCCGTCCCACTCCAGATCTTATGGTTAACACGGATATTACGACACAAGAATCACTGGACGACATTTGTTGTTTAATCCTAGATGGATATAAACCCTTGCAATGGAACCTCCACCATATCAACACAATCCATGGTTCCATTGCCCACCACATAGTCATATTCATAGTTATGAAAATAGTGGTTTTTCTTTTTATGCAATAGTGATAAACATAATACTTTGCAAGTAATTTGGTAAAAATACTCAAATGACATGAGCAAGTGATGAACTTGCCTGAAGACTGCAAAGTGTTGCAGTTGAATGGTGTGGACTGACCCTTGTCCTCTGTTGCTGAAAAATAGCATCATTGTCCGATAAGGGAAATGGTTAAAGAAGCAATTATGCATGATTCAGCTTTTAGGGCTTGTTTCCCCCCTTCCGGTGTCTTATCATTTCAGGTGAGAGGTAATTACTAAGAATAATTTGGAGATACTCTGTTTAGGGTAAAATACTACCTTGAAATGTTGTCAAGGTGTTTTTTTAAAGTCCAAAAGTATTTATGGACTTATTTTTATCATTAAAAATATAAGGTTTAATTTTTAATGATTAATTCCTTGCATTTAAATATGACTTATTTTTAATTCTCTCAAAAATTCCATTTCATATTTTATTATGATAGAGAATTTTATGCGGAGTGATTTTCATATTTTTATTTATTTTTTAGAGCTATATTTATTTTACAAAATTTCAGTGAATTTCACTTAATTTGGGTATTTTTGAAATGTAAAAAATACCCCTCGGGCCCACCTCTTAGGCGACCGAACTGGTTAGGTTGAACCAGCCCACTGGGCTCGGTCCAACCGACCCAGTCGCTCGCGTCACTCTCTCCTCTCCTAACCCTAACCCTCTCCCGTCGCTCTGGTGATCCGCGGTCGCCGCCGCCGTCGCCGAATTACCCCGTCCGTCTCCGGCCATCTCTGGCGACGAGATTGGTCGCAAAAGAACGGCCGCTCGACGGCGCACCTATCGGTCCGCGTCGATCTGCGTTTCATCGCCGCCACCGTTCGCCCCCCAACTCATATGCGCCCTGGCCGCAAGGTCTGCGACGATGCGCTGCTCGCCGGTGCTCCTGATGATGTGGCGTCGCCGTGCCCTACCATGGTGGTGCTGGTTGCTGCGACGTTGCCGTGGCCTGGCCTGGTCTGGCACTGCCGTGCCCCCGGCGTGTGCCACCGTGGCTGCCATGGACGCGTTCTCCGTTCAGCTTCACCTGTGAGTGCTCCACCGCCTCCTTCTCTCCCTCTCAGCTTTACTCCTTCTTCTTCTTGTCTGAGCTGCGGCTAATTCTTCCCCTGGAGAGATCATGCTGTGCTATTGCTTTGGTGCTGCGGCCATTGCTGATGTGCTTCTGCTGCTACGGTTCTTATGCTGTTGCTATGCGTATGCTGCTGCTGTGCATATGTTTCTACTGTCTGTGCTGCTCTTCTCTATACCTTGCTGTTGTAACTCATGAGCTCTTGCTCATGAGCATATTGGGATGTTTATGCTCTGTTTGTTGCTCCTGCTGTTGCTATATGTATCATGCCTCTCCTGTGTGTGCATGTCCTTGCCCCTGGCTTGATTATTATGAATAATCTTTGCATTCTACAAATGCCAGTGCTCCTGATGGACTAACCCTTGAGCTATTGTTCATAGGAATGCCCTGTTGAGCACGATTGCTACTAGAGATCTCCATCCCTGGATGATTTGCTTCTGAGTATGCTTAATTTAATTATCTGGGATATGATTGTTGCTTGACTGTGGCTATTTGCTATAATTGGTTCATTTGTTGGTGCTGGGCTTGGTTCTAGCATGCCTCAGCATGCTCTAGCATGCTCTATCAAGCCCTGATGATCATATGATCCTTAGTTGCTTGTTGGTTGACTGCTGATCTATGGTTTGTGTCTCACTAGTGCTCCTCCTTGTGTCTGTGTAACACTCAAGCCTGTGCTGGTGCTTGCTTTTGCTTGCTCAAGCAGCTGCTGATGCTTGCAGTGATCCACTGGATCATTTGCAAGTGTCTGGTTCATTATTTACTTGTGTATCACATTTATCTGTGCAGCTTTGCTTGATTAAATAGATAAATGGGTGAACTATGTATCAGTAATGATCCTACTGTTTGATAAATTGCAGCTAGAGGGATGCCAACCCTTTGGTTGGGGACCCTAGCTCACTCTGAACCCATCTAGGTGATGATGGAGTGGCTTTGTTGGATGGTTTTGTGGGTATGAGGTGACCCTGTCAGCATCATGTTGCTGACCAAGGGTAGCTCCCCCTTTCTGTGGCTTGCTGTGGTTGGTGAATGCTTGCTGGTGATCCTATTGGATTACCAGAAGCTTTTGATGTTGAGAAACTTAATAGACACAATCTGTCTATATATCTGATGGTTTAGTGAGCCCCTAGCTGCTAGGTGAGTTGGCTAGACTGGTGGTGCATCAAATCCTTGCTGGATCATTTGATTGACTGTAGTGGTGATACACTTTGTTTGAATCATGGTTTCCCTGGAATTATCTCTACTGGCCATGCTCCTATTTTGCTAGTGGCTAATGGCTCATCACCAGATGATGATACACATAGGGTATTCCTACCTTCTGGGTTATGTGTGATGCATATGCTTAATTATGAGCAAACAGATGCTTGCTCATGATTCTCTGTGTATACCTCACTCCAGCTCCTAGAATATGTGTTGATGTAGTGGATTTGCTACTGGTTGATGGCTTAAGCTTGCCCTGCTCCTCCTGGCTAGCTTGTGCTTGCTCTAATCCATCTGGTGCTTGCTCACAGTTAACAGTTCTTGGTGGAACTGTCCCTGGATGGTTTCTGGTGGTTTGTTGTTCTTCCTGTTCTAAGTGTTCTTGCTGTTCTTAGTGTTCTTACCCTTTGATCTTGTCGATGGAATGGCTAGAGTTTGGCTGCTGAAAAGTTTATATATGTCCATCTCCTTGCCTCTTTGGTCGACAACAGGGCCTGCCACCATTTTGGTGACTCCCCTGGCTGTGTGTGCTGGTGTGCATGCATACAGCCTTGTGAGCTGCCTGTGTGGTTCCATGTTGGAACTTGGATGTTGGTGGATCAGCTCGGCTGATCTTTGATCATATCCTTTCCAGTTCATTATTTTTGCTAACCTGCCAAGTGGCAATGCCACTTGGCGTAACCCAATGTTTGATTTGTGTGTGTGTGTGTGTGTGCAGGGATCAAGAATTGATCAAGAAGAAGTTCAAGATCATCTTGAGCAAGAATTTCATGAAGATCAACTTGTGTAGATTAGAATATTTCATTTACTTGTAATTTTTTTTCCGTTTAATCAATTTTTGTAATGTGTTGTAATTTCCATAATTCAATTTGGAATATTGTAATATGACAATGTATCATGTGTGATTATCAATAAAGCTCTAATTTTCCTTAATGAGCTTTATATAATAGATGTACTATTTATATACTTGCATTTCTATTTATTTGATAAATGATCTTAATTTGAATTATAACATGATCAAGTGATGTTTGAATTTTGAAATTCAAACATACTTAGTTGAATTCAATCATGCAACTTAAAATTGTGATGCACCACTCCCCTCTCTTCTCGAAATCCCTAATTGGGTGAAGTTAAGTCCAAGTCTATCGCACTCTCGAAACCCTAACCCTGTAAGGTGTCGAGTGATACGTCTCCGACGTATCGATAATTTCTTATGTTCCATGCCACATTATTGATGTTATCTACATGTTTTATGCACACTTTATGTCATATTCGTGCATTTTCTGGAACTAACCTATTAACAAGATGCCGAAGTGCCGATTCTTTGTTTCTGCTGTTTTTGGTTTCAGAAATCCTAGTAAGGAAATATTCTCGGAATTGGACGAAATCAAAGCCCAGGGGCCTATTTTCTCACGAAGCTTCCAGAAGTCCGAAGGAGAGACGAAGAGGGGCCACGGAGGGGCCACACCATAGGGCGGCGCGGCCCCCCCCTTGGCCGCGCGGCCCTGTGGTGTGGGGCCCCCGTGCCGCCTCTTGACCTGCCCTTCCGCCTATAAAAAGTCTCCGTGACGAAACCCCCAGTACCGAGAGCCACGATACGGAAAACCTTCCAGAGACTCCGCCGCCGCCGATCCCATCTCGGGGGATCCAGGAGATCGCCTCCGGCACCCTGCCGGAGAGGGGAATCATCTCCCGGAGGACTCTACGCCGCCATGGTCGCCTCCGGTGTGATGTGTGAGTAGTCTACCCCTGGACTATGGGTCCATAGCAGTAGCTAGATGGTTGTCTTCTCCCCATTGTGCTATCATTGTCGGATCTTGTGAGCTGCCTAACATGATCAAGATCATCTATCTGTAATTCTATATGTTGCGTTTGTTGGGATCCGATGAATAGAGAATACTTGTTATGTTGATTATCAAAGTTATATCTACGTGTTGTTTATGATCTTGCATGCTTTCCGTTACTAGTAGATGCTCTGGCCAAGTAGATGCTTGTAACTCCAAGAGGGAGTACTTATGCTCGATAGTGGGTTCATGCCTGCATTGACACCGGGACAAGTGATGAAAGTTCTAAGGTTGTGTTGTGCTGTTGCCACTAGGGATAAAACATTGATGCTATGTCTAAGGATGTAGTTGTTGATTACATTACGCACCATACTTAATGCAATTGTCTGTTGCTTTGCAACTTAATACTGGAGGGGGTTCGGATGATAACCTGAAGGTGGACTTTTTAGGCATAGATGCAGTTGGATGACGGTCTATGTACTTTGTCGTAATGCCCAATTAAATCTCACTATACTCATCATGATATGTATGTGCATGGTCATGCCCTCTTTATTTGTCAATTGCCCAACTGTAATTTGTTCACCCAACATGCTGTTCGTCTTATGGGAGAGACACCTCTAGTGAACTGTGGACCCCGGTCCAATTCTCTTTACTGAAATACAATCTACTGCAATACTTGTTCTACTGTTTTCTGCAAACAATCATCTTCCACACAATACGGTTAACTCTTTGTTACAGCAAGCCGGTGAGATTGACAACCTCACTGTTTCGTTGGGGCAAAGTACTTTGGTTGTGTTGTGCAGGTTCCACGTTGGCGCCGGAATCACTGGTGTTGCGCCGCACTACATCTCACCGCCATCAACCTTCAACGTCCTTCTTGACTCCTACTGGTCCGATTAAACCTTGGTTTCTTACTGAGGGAAACTTGCCGCTGTGCGCATCACACCTTCCTCTTGGGGTTCCCATAGGACGTGCCAACCACACGCATCAAGCAAATTTCTGGCGCCGTTGCCGGGGAGATCAAGACACGCTGCAAGGGGAGTCTCCACTTCTCAATCTCTTTACTTTGTTTTTGTCTTGCTTAGTTTTATTTACTACTTTGTTTGCAGCACTAAATCAAAATACAAAAAAAAATTAGTTGCTAGTTTTACTTTATTTGCTATCTTGTTTGCTATATCTAAAACACAAAAAAATTAGTTTACTTGCATTTACTTTATCTAGTTTGTTTTATTTACTGTTGCTAAAATGGCCAACGCTGAAAACACTAAGTTGTGTGACTTCACAACCACAAATAATAATGATTTCTTATGCACACCTATTGCTCCACCTGCTACTACAGCAGAATTCTTTGAAATTAAACACCTTTCTTGAATCTTGTTATGCGAGAGCAATTTTGCAGTGTTAGTTCTGATGATGCTGCTGCCCATCTAAATAATTTTGTTGAATTATGTGAAATGCAAAAATATAAAGATGTAGATGGTGATATTATTAAACTAAAATTGTTCCCTTTCTCATTAAGAGGAAGAGCTAAAGATTGGTTGCTATCTCTGCCTAAGAATAGTATTGATTCATGGACTAAATGCAAGGATGCTTTTATTGGTAGATATTATCCCCCTGCTAAAATTATATCTTTGAGGAGTAGCATAATGAATTTTAAACAATTAGATACTGAACATGTTGCTCAAGCTTGGGAAAGAATGAAATCTTTGGTTAAAAATTGCCCAACCCATGGATGCGACTACTTGGATGATCATCCAAACCTTCTATGCAGGACTAAATTTTTCTTCGCGGAATTTATTGGATTCAGCTGCTGGAGGTACCTTTATGTCCATCACTCTTGGTGAAGCAACAAAGCTTCTTGATAATATGATGATCAATTACTCTGAATGGCACACGGAAAGAGCTCCACAAGGTAAGAAGGTAAATTCTGTCGAAGAAACCTCTTCCTTGAGTGATAAGATTGATGCTATTATGTATATGCTTGTGAATGATAGGACTAATATTGATCCTAATAATGTTCCATTAGCTTCATTGGTTGCACAAGAAGAACATGTTGATGTAAACTTCATTAAAAATAATAATTTCAACAACAATGCTTAAGGAACAATTCTAGTAACAACTATAGACCATATCCTTATAATAATGGCAACGGCTATGGTAATTCTTATGGTAATTCTTACAACAATAATAGGAGTTCACCCCCTGGACTTGAAGCCATGCTTAAAGAATTTATTAGTACACAAACTGCTTTTAACAAATCTGTTGAAGAAAAGCTTGGGAAAATTGATATACTTGCTTCTAAAGTCGATAGTCTTGCTGCTGATGTTGATCTTTTAAAATCAAAAGTTTTGCCTAATGAGAATCATCATAATAAAATTGTTACTACAGCAAATGCCATTCAAGTTAGAATTAATGAGAATATAAGATTAATGGCTGAACTGCGTGCTAGGTGGGATAGAGAAGAAAATGAAAAACTAGCTAAAGAAAAGAATATAGCCAAAGTTTGGACTATTACCACCACTAGTAATGCTAATGCTACACATGTTGCTGCACCTCCTACTCATACTAATAAAAGAATTGGTGTTAGCAATGTTTCCACTTCTAATGCAAAGCGCGAAAAACTGCACGAAAGCGCTAAAGCTATTTGAATCGCCTTTGATAAAGCTGCTGAAATTTTTTCCAACATTGGGGATGATGATCCCATTGCTTTAGATTATAATGGTTTGAATTTTGATGATTGCCACATCTCTGAAGTTATAAAGTTCTTGCAAAAACTTGCTAAAAGTCCTAATGCTAGTGCTATAAATTTGGCTTTTACACATCATATTACAAATGCTCTTATAAAAGCTAGAGAAGAGAAACTAGAGTGCGAAGCCTCTATTCCTAAAAAGCTAGAGGATGGTTGGGAGCCCATCATTAAGATGAAGGTTAAAGATTTTGATTGTAATGCTTTATGTGATCTTGGTGCAAGTATTTCTGTTATGCCTAAGAAAATTTATAATATGCTTGACTTGCCACCGCTGAAAAATTGTTATTTGGATGTTAATCTTGCTGATCATTCTACAAAGAAACCTTTGGGTAAAGTTGATAATGTTCGCATTACCGTTAACAATAACCTTGTTCCCGTTGATTTTGTTGTCTTGGATATTGAATGCAATGCATCTTGTCCCATTATATTGGGAAGACCTTTTCTTCGAACTGTTGGTGCTGTTATTGATATGAAGGAAGGTAATATAAAATATCAATTTCCTCTCAAGAAAGGTATGGAACACTTCCCTAGAAAGAGAATGAAGGTACCTTTTGATTCCATTATGAGAACAAATTATGATGTTGACACTTCGTCTCTTGATAATACTTGATACACACTTTCTGCGCCTAGCTGAAAGGCGTTAAAGAAAAGCGCTTATGGGAGACAACCCATATTTTTACCTACAGTACTTTGTTTTTATTTTGTGTCTTGGAAGTTGTTTACTACTGTAGCAACCTCTCCTTATCTTAGTTTTGTGTTTTGTTGTGCCAAGTTAAGCCGTTGATAGAAAAGTAAGTACTAGATTTGGATTACTGCACAGTTCCAGATTTCTTTGCTGTCACGAATCTGAGTCCACCTCCCTGTAGGTAGCTCAGAAAATTAAGCCAATTTACGTGCATGATCCTCAGATATGTACGCAACTTTCATTCAATTTGAGCATTTTCATTTGAGCAAGTCTGGTGCCATTTTAAAATTCGTCAATACGAACTGTTCTGTTTTGACAGATTCTGCCTTTTATTTCGCATTGCCTCTTTCGCTATGTTGGATGAATTTCTTTGATCCATTAATGTCCAGTAGCATTATGCAATGTCCAGAAGTGTTAAGAATGATTGTGTCACCTCTGAATATGTCAATTTATATTGTGCACTAACCCTCTAATGAGTTGTTTCGAGTTTGGTGTGGAGGAAGTTTTCAAGGATCAAGAGAGGAGTATGATGCAACATGATCAAGGAGAGTGAAAGCTCTAAGCTTGGGGATGCACCCGGTGGTTCACCCCTGCATATATCAAGAAGACTCAAGCGTCTAAGCTTGGGGATGCCCAAGGCATCCCCTTCTTCATCGACAACAATATCAGGTTCCTCCCCTGAAACTATATTTTTATTCCATCACATCTTATGTGCTTTTTCTTGGAGCGTCGGTTTGTTTTTGTTTTTTTTGTTTTGTTTGAATAAAATGGATCCTAGCATTCACTTTATGGGAGAGAAGACACGCTCCGCTGTAGCATATGGACAAGTATGTCCTTGGTTTCTACTCATAGTATTCATGGCGAAGTTTCTCCTTCGTTAAATTGTTATATGGTTGGAATTGGAAAATGATACATGTAGTAATTGCTATAAATGTCTTGGGTAATGTGATACTTGGCAATTGTTGTGCTCATGATTAAGCTCTTGCATCATATGCTTTGCACCCATTAATGAAGAAATACATAGAGCATGCTAAAATTTGGTTTGCATATTTGGTTTCTCTAAGGTCTAGATAATTTCTAGTATTGAGTTTGAACAACAAGGAAGATGGTGTAGAGTCTTATAATGTTTTCAATATGTCTTTTATGTGAGTTTTGCTGCACCGGTTCATCCTTGTGTTTGTTTCAAATAAGCCTTGCTAGCCTAAACCTTGTATCGAGAGGGAATACTTCTCATGCATCCAAAATACTTGAGCCAACCACTATGCCATTTGTGTCCACCATACCTACCTACTACATGGTATTTTCCGCCATTCCAAAGTAAATTGCTTGAGTGCTACCTTTAAAATTCCATCATTCACCTTTGCAATATATAGCTCATGGGACAAATAGCTTAAAAACTATTGTGGTATTGAATATGTAATTATGCACTTTATCTCTTATTAAGTTGCTTGTTGTGCGATAACCATGTTCACTGGGGACGCCATCAACTATTCATTGTTGAATTTCATGTGAGTTGCTATGCATGTTCGTCTTGTCTGAAGTAAGAGAGATCTACCACCATATGGTTAAGCATGCATATGTTAGAGAAGAACATTGGGCCGCTAACTAAAGCCATGCTCCATGGTGGAAGTTTCAGTTTTGGACAACAATCCTCAAATCTCAAATGAGAAAATTATTAATTGTTGGTATATGCTTATGCATAAAAGAGGAGTCCATTATCTGTTGTCTATGTTGTCCCGGTATGGATGTCTAAGTTGAAGAATAATCAATAGCGAGAAATCCAATGCGAGCTTTCTCCTTAGACCTTTGTACAGGCGGCATAGAGGTACCCCTTTGTGACACTTGGTAAAAACAATGCATTGTGATGATCCGGTAGTCCAAGCTAATTAGGACAAGGTGCGGGCACTATTAGTACACTATGCATGAGGCTTGCAACTTATAAGTTATAATTTACATGATGCATATGCTTTATTACTACCGTTGACAAAATTGTTTCATGTTTTCAAAATCAAAGCTCTAGCACAAATATAGCAATCGATGCTTTTCCTCTATGGAGGACTATTCTTTTACTTTCAATGTTGAGTCAGTTCACCTATCTCTCTCCACCTCAAGAAGCAAACACTTGTGTGAACTGTGCATTGATTCCTACATACTTGCTTATTGCATCTATTATATTACTCTATGTTGACAATATCCATGAGATATACATGTTACAAGTTGAAAGCAACCGCTGAAACTTAATCTTCTTTTGTGTTGCTTCAATGCCTTTACTTTGAATTCTTGCTTTATGAGTTAACTCTTATGCAAGACTTATTGATGATTGTCTTGAAGTGCTATTCATGAAAAGTCTTTGCTATATGATTCACTTGTTTACTCATGTCATATACATTGTTTCGATCGCTGCATTCACTACATATGCTTTACAAATAGTATGATCAAGATTATGATGGCATGTCACTCAGAAATTATACGTGTTATCGTTTTACCTGCTCGGGACGAGCAGAACTAAGCTTGGGGATGCTGATACGTCTCCGACGTATCGATAATTTCTTATGTTCCATGCCACATTATTGATGTTATCTACATGTTTTATGCACACTTTATGTCATATTCGTGAATTTTATGGAACTAACCTATTAACAAGATGCCGAAGTGCCGATTCTTTGTTTTCTGCTGTTTTTGGTTTCAGAAATCCTAGTAAGGAAATATTCTCGGAATTGGACGAAATCAAAGCCCAGGGGCCTATTTTCTCACGAAGCTTCCAGAAGTCCGAAGGAGAGACGAAGAGGGGCCACGGAGGGGCCACACCATAGGGCGGCGCGGCCCCCCCTTGGCCGCGCGGCCCTGTGGTGTGGGGCCCCCGTGCCGCCTCTTGACCTGCCCTTCCGCCTATAAAAAGTCTCCGTGACGAAACCCCCTGTACCGAGAGCCACGATACGGAAAACCTTCCAGAGACGCCGCCGCCGCCGATCCCATCTCGGGGGATCCAGGAGATCGCCTCCGGCACCCTGCCGGAGAGGGGAATCATCTCCCGGAGGACTCTACGCCGCCATGGTCGCCTCCGGTGTGATGTGTGAGTAGTCTACCCCTGGACTATGGGTCCATAGCAGTAGCTAGATGGTTGTCTTCTCCCCATTGTGCTATCATTGTCGGATCTTGTGAGCTGCCTAACATGATCAAGATCATCTATCTGTAATTCTATATGTTGCGTTTGTTGGGATCCGATGAATAGAGAATACTTGTTATGTTGATTATCAAAGTTATATCTACGTGTTGTTTATGATCTTGCATGCTTTCCGTTACTAGTAGATGCTCTGGCCAAGTAGATGCTTGTAACTCCAAGAGGGAGTACTTATGCTCGATAGTGGGTTCATGCCTGCATTGACACAGGACGATGTGAGAAAGTTCTAAGGTTGTGTTGTGCTGTTGCCACTAGGGATAAAACATTGATGCTATGTCTAAGGATATAGTTGTTGATTACATTACGCACCATACTTAATGCAATTGTCTGTTGCTTTGCAACTTAATACTGGAGGGGGTTCGGATGATAACCTGAAGGTGGACTTTTTAGGCATAGATGCAGTTGGATGACGGTCTATGTACTTTGTCGTAATGCCCAATTAAATCTCACTATACTCATCATGATATGTATGTGCATGGTCATGCCCTCTTTATTTGTCAATTGCCCAACTGTAATTTGTTCACCCAACATGCTGTTCGTCTTATGGGAGAGACACCTCTAGTGAACTGTGGACCCCGGTCCAATTCTCTTTACTGAAATACAATCTACTGCAATACTTGTTCTACTGTTTTCTGCAAACAATCATCTTCCACACAATACGGTTAACTCTTTGTTACAGCAAGCCGGTGAGATTGACAACCTCACTGTTTCGTTGGGGCAAAGTACTTTGGTTGTGTTGTGCAGGTTCCACGTTGGCGCCGGAATCACTGGTGTTGCGCCGCACTACATCTCGCCGCCATCAACCTTCAACGTGCTTCTTGACTCCTACTGGTCCGATTAAACCTTGGTTTCTTACTGAGGGAAACTTGCCGCTGTGCGCATCACACCTTCCTCTTGGGGTTCCCAACGGACGTGCCAACCACACGCATCATCGAGCGAGAAACTTGTTCCCCTTCGATGCAGTTTTCTTTAAAAAGCGCGAAATTTCCCCAGATTTTACGATGTAATGCACATCCCTTTCTAAATTCTACCCCTCGATCGTCTCTAAACCTGGGACATTACAACCTTTCCCCCTTAAAGAAAACTTCGTCCCGAAGTTGTGGTTGTGATACCTGAACAATTCTGGATACGACTTTCTCTGGTCTTCTTCCTTCTCCCAGGTGGCTTCTCTTTAGGGATGATGCTTCCACTGAATCTTGCAGTACTTAATGGCTCTATTCCTGAGTTGTTTCCAATTTTCCTCCAGAATCTTGGCTGGCTTCTCGATATATGTCAAATCTGGTTGTAGCTCTAGCTCATCATGTGATACTGGCTCGTCTGGGGTCTTCAAACATTTTCTGAGTTGTGACACATGGAATACATTATGTACTTGAGCTAACCTTCCCGGTAATTCCAATTCAAAAGCTAACCCTCGGTTCTGACTCAGTATTTTGAAAGGTCCGATGTATCTAGGGCTAAGCTTCCCCTTCACTCCGAATCTCTGGAGACCTTTCATCGCACTTCCTATTAGGTAAACCATGTCTCCAACTTTTGGCTCCCATGTCCTTGTCTTTTGGTCTGCATAGCTCTTCTGTCGACTTTGGGCTATTTTGAGTCTATCTCATACGATGTCGATGATCTGCTGCTTTTCCTTAGCACAATCTGGATTAAACTCTTTGCTTGAACCTGCCTCGTACCAACAGATTGGTGATCTACACTTTCTTCCATACAGAGCTTCAAACGGTGCCATCTTGATGCTGCTTTGATAGTTGTTGTTGTACGAAAACTCTGCTAGTGGTAAATGCTCCTCCCATGATCCTCCAAAGTCTAGGGCACAAGCCCTAAGCATATCCTCCAATATCTGATTTGTCCTCTCTGTGTGTCCTCCCGTCTGAGGATGATATGCAGTGCTATAGTCCAACTTGGATCCTAAAGCTTCATGTAGTTGTTTCCAAAATGCTGATGTGAAAACGGATCCTCGGTCTGACACTATCTTCTTGGGTACCCCGTGTTTACTCACAATCTCTTTGATATAAAGATCGATGAGTTTCTCTCCTTTGTCCTGCTGGTTTACTGCTAAGAAATGTGCACTCTTCGTCAACCGGTCCACGATTACCCATATCATGTCCTTCTTTTTATTAGTCATGGGTAGTCCGGTGATGAGATCCATACCTATTTCTTCCCATTTCCATTCTGGGATTAGTAAAGGTTGCAACTGTCCTGCCAGACTTTGATGTTCAGCCTTCACCCTTTGACATGTATGGCACTCTGCCACGTATTGTGCTATCTCTGTTTTCATGTTATTCCACCAGAACAATTCCTTAAGATCCATGTACATCTTTGTACTTCCTGGATGTATAGAGTACGGTGTTGGATGTGCTTCCCGGAGTATAACTTCCTTGATCTCATCAATATCCGGAACGCAAATCCTTTTCTGAAACCAAAGTGATCCCAACTCTCCTCGGTGAAATTCTGATGGTATTCCCTCATCAATCCTTCTCATCTCCTCCACGATGAATGGATCGTCCAATTGACCCATGATAATCTCATTCTTTAGATTAACACTTAGTTCATCGGCTACTTGTAGAGCTGATAGTCCTTCATGAGCTTCCTTCTCCCAAAGTTGTATTTGGGCTTGACTTATTTCCTTCTTTAACTCCGGTGCTATTTCTTGTTCAACTCCTCCAGTGCTCTTCCTACTCAAGGCATCTGCTACAACGTTTGCCTTTCCTGGGGTGTAATTGATGGTTAAGTCATAATCCTTGATCAATTCAAGCCATCTTTTCTGCCTCATGTTTAGTTCCTTCTGAGTGAAGAAGTACTTGAGACTTTTATGATCAGTATAGAGCTCACACTTGGCTCCATAGAGAAAATGTCTCCAAGTTTTTAGTGCAAATATGACTGCTGCTAACTCTAAGTCATGTGTTGGATAGTTCACTTCATGAGGTCTGAGTTTCCTTGATCCATAAGATATTACCTTCCGATCTTGCATGAGTACGCAACCCAATCCATGTTTGGATGCGTCACAATACACGGTGTAATCCTTGCCAACTTCTGGAACTGCTAACACCGGTGCTGTGGTGAGTTTCTCCTTCAGAGTCTGAAAACTCTTCTCACACTCATCAGACCACACGAACGGTGTGTTCTTCCTTAATAGCTTAGTCATTGGTCCTGCTATCTTAGAGAATCCTTCGATGAATCTCCGATAGTATCCTGCCATTCCTAAGAATCCTCGGATTTCTTTGACAGTCTTTGGTGCTTCCCATTCTAAAACTGCTGCTACCTTGATTGGGTTTACTGCGATCCCATCCTTACTGATAACATGACCAAGAAACTCTACTTGATCTAGCCAAAATTCACACTTGCTGAATTTGGCATAGAGCTGATGTTCTCTTAATGTTTGCAACACTATCCTAAGATGTTCAACATGTTCAGTTTTATCCTTAGAATATATCAAGATATCATCGATGAATACGATGACAAACTTGTCCAGACAAGGCATAAATATCTTATTCATAAGATTCATGAATATTGCTGGGGCATTGGTTAATCCAAAAGGCTAGGTACTACTAGGTATTCATGATGTCCGTACCTTGAGACAAAGGCAGTTTTCGGAACGTCTTCCTTCTTGATCTTTATCTGATGGTATCCTGATCTCAGATCGATCTTGGAAAAGACTCCTGCGCCTCTAACTTGATCAAACAAATCTTGTATTCTAGGAAGTGGATACTTGTTCTTGATAGTAACATTATTTAGGTTCCTGTAGTCTCCGCACATCTTTCGGCCTCCATCTCTTTTATCCACGAATATCACAGGTGATCCCCATGGTGAGCTACTCTCCTGAATGAATCTTTTCTGTTCTAAGTCATCCAATTGTTCCTTTAATTCCTTCAGTTCCTTAGGCCCCATCTTGTATGGTGCCTTATCAATCAGAGCTTTTCCTGGAATTAGGTCGATAGTAAACTCTATCTCCCTATCTGGTGGCATTCCAGGTAATTCCTTAGGAAAAACATCTTGGATTCATTAACTACGGGTATATCCTCCAGTTTTTCTTCCTTCATGCTATTCAACTGTAACTCTACTTCTATCTGGGTATGCTTATCTCCTTGGTAAATCATTCTGCCTCCATCGGGGCTTTTCAAAGATACTGTCTTGTTTGCACAGTCAATCAAGGCTCCATTTGCCTCTAACCAATTCATACCAAGAATGACATCTATGTCCTTCATAGGTAGAATGAACAAGTCTGCGTCGAACGCGCACTTATTGATCATAATGACCTGTCCTAGTTTGGTGTGGGTTACTACTATCGTTCCCTCCGCAGAAAGTATGGTGATAGGTTTATCTAACTTAGTGCAACTAATCCCATGTTTGATGATGAATTGCTGGGAAATGAATGATGTAGTTGCACCAGTATCAAAAAGTACTTTGCCAGGATGAGTGAGTATCTGAAGCGTACCTATTACTGCTTGATCGGAGTTCACCACCTCCTCCAAGCTGGTGCAGTTCAACTTTCCGAAGGGCTTCTTGTTCTTCCAATTCCGTTCGGTATTTCTGCTTCTATTCCCACCTCCTCCTAACTGTCCTCCTCCATTATTTCTCTTGCGGCAGTCCGTCAGCATGTGCCCCTCCTGATGACACCCAAAGCATATAATTCTGGGCTTCTTGCCATCTTTCAAGATATGTCCTTTAATTCCACAATTATGGCAAATGATCTGGTTTGCCGCCTGGAATCCTTGGTTCCTCCGGTTGTTGTTGTTGTTGATGATGTACCTTGGCTTGAAACTCAAGCTGGTATTGGGCTTGTTGCTAACAAATTTCTTAGGCTCAAATTTGGCCTTCTTTCTCTTATCCCCTTGCAGATGTTTGAAGTCATCTTCAAGAGTGATGGCTGCATCCACCAACTCCTGAAATTCCGTAGCTCTTAACATCCTGAGCTGTACCTTGAACTGAGGATTCAATCCTCTCATGAACCTCTTCTTCTTCTTGTCCTCGGTGTTGACCTCCTCAACGGCGTACCGGGACAATCCAGAGAACTCCCTGACGTAAGTCAGGATAGCATTATCCTTCTGCTCAAGACTCTCAAACTCTCGACGCTTCAACTCCACTATACTTTCAGGGACATTGGATTCCCTGAACTTCCGTTTGAACTCCTCCCAAGTAAACACCTTTTCAGCCGGATAAACGGCTACGATGTTATCCCACCAAGATGCGGCGGGTCCACACAACAGATGTGTTGCGTATCTGACCTTCTCCAGGTCGTTGCATCCGGCAGTGTTGAGCTTACGCTCAGTATCCATCAACCAATCCTTCGCGTCCATGGGTTCTGGCGCGTATGCGAAGGATATTGGCTTCGTATTCTAGAAGTCTGACAAAGTAACTCCCTGATGTTCTAGCCTCTCCACCTTGTTCTGCTGCAGCAGCTCCAAAAAGAACTTGTTCTGCCGCTCCATGCTCACACGTTGCCTTTCCTCCAACATTTGCATGTATTGGAGGAAGTTCTGCTGCGTCATTGGTGGTGGTGGTGGTGGAAACTGATTTCTGGCGGCTTCATCCGCCTCCTCCTTTTGCTTGGCCTCGCGCTCGAGGCGCTGTGCTTCACTCTCCTCACCCGTCGCTCCAGACATTTCCCCTAGTTCTGCAACACAAAGTGGTACTCATAGTTACTCCATGCGCAAGTTTTCTGAGCTCAACTTTGTGCACAGAACTAGTCACGCAATGGAAATTAAGAAGCAAATCCAAATCATACAAACATATACCCTGTATATACATACTTAAGTGGTTTATTACAATACTCAGTAGTAGTGTGAGTATGCAAACTCACTTATTGAAGTATATTTACAAATTTCTACAAATATTACATACTACAATACATGTGGTACAACTGTATTGTAGTCTCGCCTCCCGTGGTAGTCTCTAGTCGTGCTTCACTCCCGGTACATCCCAGGCTTCCATCCGGTCGAACGTGTAGTCCTCCTGATAGAATCTGGAACATAGGGTCTTCCAGTCGGCTGGTAATCAGAATCAGAGGATGATCCCAGGGAGAAATCTGTGTTCATGAATTGGTTATTCAATGCAGCATAATCCACCGCTGGGGTGTACTCCCCTGTGACTCTTCCATAGGCATTCCCACCATCTGTATCCGACTCGATCAGTATCGGATACTCCTCATAGTCTCCCCTATTATACTGATGGTTCTGAAACTGGTTTGTGGCGTCCTCATCCATCTCAGAATTACACCTGACTGGATCGCTATAGGTTCCCATGAATGATCCCCAACGCCAACCTGTGGAGTTCTCAATAGGAGTCTCGGAACGCTGATGGTTTCCGGATTCCTCTCCGCCCTCATATCCACCTTGGGAACTACTAGGAAAGTACCTAGGTGTAATAGGTGTGGTTTGTTGTTCTGGATGTTCAATACTAATGAAGTCACCAGCTGAATAAACTGGTGTGTGAACCTCACCCTCCATTGGTTCCTTTCCCTTTGTCTCCTCCTTGGGCTCAGTGAATTCTTCCAACATTGTGTCAATTGCCCCCGACAGATGTCGGTTCAACTGAAAATACAATTTCAGTAGGTTTCGACAGTTATCCATGTACTTAGCGGCTTCTGCAGGTTTGCGCTTCGCGAACTTAAAGTGGTTCAGCATAGGATCATCTTCCTCATCCATATGAGGAATGTGTGCGAATTCGGAACCAATAAGCTCTTTGGTCTTATGTTCCCGAATATCTGTGATGGATTTCATTATGGCTATGTGGTAGGCTGTTCGGATAGTCCTAGCCTCACCTGCTGGCATCACTGCACCCATTCCTAGGGATTCTGGGAGTTGTAACCCTACCCTACACTTCGCTAATACTGTATCGTCGTAGCACATGTATTTCATTACTCGGATTTGGGGATCGCACCCAAATTCGAGTAACATCGCACGAAGAATATCCGCGAGTCCTCCGTCATAGTCACTCAAGGTTGATTCCTTCACTTTCACGTTACGTTGGAACGTGAACTTGCCATAGTTGGCTGTAGATAAGAAAGAGTATAATATTAGTAATAATGCATCATAATAGTGATAATAAAGAATTATCACACTAAAAGATATGATTGTTTTATTCTCAAGTGAATATACACCATATTTTTAGAGAATTCTTTACTAATCCTATTTGACTCCTAACGTTCTGTCCCATTTACTAGGTTCCAACCCAAGGTCAAAGCTTTTGCTCTGATACCAACTGTGGTGACCCTGCATACCACTGCATGTTGTAGTATGCCAGTCGTTGATAACATTCACGAAGTACCAATCCGCAAATATTACATCCCTCAGAGTAGTACAACAGAACATAGCAGGTCCATAACTCATTCATTTATTATTACAAACCATATAAACATGTCATCTCGGAGTTCATCTTGGGTCCTAAGGGGAATACTCCTGGGTTCGAGGTGAACCCGACTCAACTTACAATATAGAAGTCTTACTAAGTTATACATTTATTCTCAACGAGCAGTTAACTACTAAGTGTTTGTACTTCTCGGATACTACTACTATTAGTTAGGTCTAAGCTTGTTCTCCTCCGGAACCCTCCCCGGTTCCGTAGACGATGAGGTAGTCAACTCCTTCTATACCTCCGGAGAGGTCTGGTTCTTCATAACAGATGTCCTCTGCTCCTTCGGGGTAGTCGTTGTCCTCCTCAAGTCGATTCAGACAATCTAAGCAGGGGATTTAAGAGTGGTATGAGTACGAGCGTACTCAACAAGTTCATTATAGAAAAGAGGTGTTTAATGCACTAGCTACAGCATTAGACCAGAAAGTCTAATAATAATGCAAGTTTTGATAACCGTTTCTTCAAAAGGTTGTTTTTATTCAGAAGAACTATGTCCGTCAGCCTTCACCGGTTTACTAGAACTTCATGGAGTTCCTTTCCGGCAGCGTTCGCAGTTCCAAATCCCGGAACAGAGAGTGGCAGGTCACGATTCATTACACTCTGCAGAGGTGTGTTGCTTTACCCATAAGAGATCTTAACCTTGGTGCCAACCGGGCAGCTTTCCCGTCCACACTTCCTTTGGTGTGAGGCCCGGTATAAGGTCTTAGCCAATCATATTCCTCCGCTACCTCATACACCCACCCTTTGTTGCAAACTCCGACCCTGGGTCCTCGCCGGTGTTCTTATACCAATTAAGGATGGCCCCCGACCACGACAACAGTTCTGGGCTTTCTACCATGAACTCCTTCGCCGGGAGATGCAACCCATCATAGACAGCAATAACCGTGAGGACTTTAGGCTTCCCCAGCCCACCGCTTGCTCCTCGGGCTACAAGTATCTACGGACAATGCCGTGGGGACTTTAGGCTTCCCCAGCCCACCGCTTGCACCCTTGGAATACAAGTGTCTACGGTAAAGCGCATCCGTTGATGTACAAGAGGTGAAAATATGATTGACTACTCCGTCCCACTCCAAATCTTATGGTTAACACGGATATTACGACACAAGAATCACTGGACGACAATTGTTGTTTAATCCTAGATGGATATAAACCCTTGCAATGGAACCTCCACCATATCAACACAATCCATGGTTCCATTGCCCACCACATAGTCATATTCATAGTTATGAAAATAGTGGTTTTGCTTTTTATGAAATAGTGATAAACATAATACTTTGCAAGTAATTTGGTAAAAATACTCAAATGGCATGAGCAAGTGATGAACTTGCCTGAAGACTGCAAAGTGTTGCAGTTGAATGGTGTGGACTGACCGTTGTCCTCGGTTGCTGAAAAATAGCATCATTGTCCGATAAGGGCAATGGTTAAAGAAGCAATTATGCATGATTCAGCTTTTAGGGTTTGTTTCCCCCCTTCCGGTGTCTTATCATTTCAGGTGAGAGGTAATTACTAAGAATAATTTTGAGATACTATGTTTAGGGTAAAATACTACCTTGAAATGTTGTCAACGTGTTTTTTTAAAGTCCAAAAGTATTTATGGACTTATTTTTGTCATTAAAAAATATAAGGTTTAATTTTTAATGATTAATTCCTTGCATTTAAATATGACTTATTTTTAATTGTCTCAAAAATTCCATTTCATATTTTATTATGATAGAGAATTTTATGCAGAGTGATTTTCATATTTTTATTTATTTTTTTAGAGCTATATTTATTTTATAAAAATTCAGTGAATTTCACTTAATTTGGGTATTTTTGAAATGTCAAAAATACCCCTCGGGCCCACCTGTCAGGCGGCCGAACTGGTTAGGGTGAACCAGCCCACTGGGCTCGGTCCAACCGACCCAGTCGCTCGTGTCACTCTCTCCTCTCCTAACCCTAACCCTCTCCCGTCGCTCTGGCGATCCGCGGTCGCCCCCGCCGTCGCCGAATTACCCCGGCCGTCTCCGGCCATCTCTGGCGACGAGATTGGTCGCAAAAGAATGACCGCTCGACGGCGCACCTATCGGTCCGCGTCGATCTGCGTTTCATCGCCGCCACCGTTCGCCCCCCAACTCATCTGCGCCATGGCCGCAAGGTCTGCGACGATGCGCTGCTCGCCGGTGCTCCTGATGATGTGGCGTCGCCGTGCCCTGCCGTGGTGGTGCTGGTTGCTGCGGTGTTGCCGTGGCCTGGCCTGGCCTGGCGCTGCCGTGCCCCCGGCGTGTGCCGCCGTGGCTGCCATGGCCGCGTTCTCCGTTCAGCTTCACCTGTGAGTGCTCCACCGCCTCCTTCTCTCCCTCTCAGCTTTACTCCTTCTTCTTCTTGTCTGAGCTGCGGCTAATTCTTCCCCTGGAGAGATCATGCCCTGCTATTGCTTTGGTGCTGCGGCCATTGCTGTTGTGCTTGTGCTGCTACGGTGCTTATGCTGCTGCTATGCGTATGCTGCTGCTGTGCATATGCTGCTACTGTGTGTGCTGCTCTTCTCTATACCTTGCTGTTGTAACTCATGAGCTCTTGCTCATGAGCATATTCGGATGTTTATGCTTTGTTTGTTGCTCCTGTTGTTGCTATATGTACCATGCCTCTCCTGTGTGTGCATTTCCTTGCCCCTGGCTTGATTATTATGAATAATCTTTGCATTCTGCAAATGCGAGTGCTCCTGATGGACTAACCCTTGAGCTATTATTCATAGGAATGCCCTGTTGAGCATGATTGCTACTAGAGATCTCCATCCCTGGATGATTTGCTTCTGAGTATGCTTAATTTATATATCTGGGATACGATTGTTGCTTGACTGTGGCTATTTCATATAATTGGTTCATTTGTTGGTGCTGGGCTTGGTTCTAGCATGCCTCAGCATGCTCTAGCATGCTCTGTCAAGCCCTGATGATCATATGATCCTTAGTTGCTTGTTGGTTGACTGCTGATCTATGGTTTGTGTCTCACTAGTGCTCCTCCTTGTGTCTGTGTAACACTCAAGCCTGTGTTGGTGCTTTCTTTTGCTTGCACAAGCAGCTGATGATGCTTGCAGTGATCCACTGGATCATTTGCAAGTGTCTGGTTCATTATTTACATGTGTATCACATTTATCTGTGCAGCTTTGCTTGATTAAATAGATAAATGGGTGAACTGTGTGTCAGTAATGATCCTACTGTTTGATAAATTGGAGCTAGAGGGATGCCAACCCTTTGGTTGGGGACCCTAGCTCACTCTGAACCCATCTGGGTGATGATGGAGTGGCTTTGTTGGATGGTTTTGTGGGTATGAGGTGACCCTGTCAGCATCATGTTGCTGACAAAGGGTAGCTCCCCCTTTCTGTGGCTTGCTGTGGTTGGTGAATGCTTGCTGGTGATCCTATTGGATTACCAGAAGCTTTTGATGTTGAAAAACTAAATAGACACAATCTGTCTATATATCTGATGGTTTAGTGAGCCCCTAGCTGCTAGGTGAGTTGGCTAGACTGGTGGTGCATCAAATCCTTGCTGGATCATTTGATTGACTGTAGTGGTGATACACTTGGTTTGAATCATGGTTTCCCTGGAATTATCTCTACTGGCCATGCTCCTATTTTGCCAGTGGCTAGTGGCTCATCACCAGATGATGATACACATAGGGTATTCCTACCTTCTGGGTTATGTGTGATGCATATGCTTAATTATGAGCAAACAGATGTTTGCTCATGATTCTCTGTGTATACCTCACTCCAGCTCCTAGAATATGTGTTGATGTAGTGGATTTGCTACTGGTTGATGGCTTAAGCTTGCCCTGCTCCTCCTGGCTAGCTTGTGCTTGCTCTAATCCATCTGGTGCTTGCTCACAGTTAACAGTTCTTGGTGGAACTGTCCCTGGATGGTTTCTGGTGGTTTGTTGTTCTTCCTGTTCTAAGTGTTCTTGTTGTTCTTAGTGTTCTTACCCTTTGATCTTGTCGATGGAATGGCTAGAGTTTGGCTGCTGAAAAGTTTATATATGTCCATCTCCTTGCCTTTTTGGTCGACAACAGGGCCTGGCACCATTTTGGTGACTCCCCTGGCTGTGTGTGCTGGTGTGCATGCACACAGCCTTGTGAGCTGCCTGTGTGGTTCCATGTTGGAACTTGGGATGTTGGTGGATCAGCTCGGCTGATCTTTGATCATATCCTTTCCAGTTCATTATTTTTGCTAACCTGCCAAGTGGCAATGCCACTTGGCGTAACCCAATGTTTGATTTGTGTGTGTGTGTGTGTGTGTGTGTGTGTGTGCAGGGATCAAGAATTGGTCAAGAAGAAGTTCAAGATCATCTTGAGCAAGAATTTCATGAAGATCAACTTGTGTAGATTAGAATATTTCATTGACTTGTAAATTTTTTCCATTTAATCAATTTTTGTAATGTGTTGTAATTTCCATAATTCAATTTGGAATATTGTAATATGACAATGTATCATGTGTGATTATCAATAAAGCTCTAATTTTCCTTAATGAGCTTTATATAATAGATGTACTATTTATATACTTGCATTTCTATTTATTTGATAAATGATCTTAATTTGAATTATAACATGATCAAGTGATGTTTGAATTTTGAAATTCAAACATACTTAGTTGAATTCAATCATGCAACTTAAATTTGTGATGCACCACTCCCCTCTCTTCTCGAAAACCCTAATTGGGTGAAGTTAAGTCCAAGTCTATCGCACTCTCGAAACCCTAACCCTGTAAGGTGTCGAGAGAGAAACTTGTTCCCCTTCGATGCAGTTTTCTTTAAAAAGCGCGAAATTTCCCCAGATTTTACGATGTAATGCACATCCCTTTCTAAATTCTACCCCTCGATCGTCTCTAAACATGGGACATTACAGAGCCCATGGTCGACTGCTGATGCTCACCCAGTGCGCGCATATCGACGGTGCAGTCGCCGGGAAGGGCAACCGTCGGAGTGCCCTCGTTGCATTGAACCGCCATAATGGTACGCAAAGTGGTCTGGGGAGCCCAAACGCCTCGTTGGGAACGGTCGAAGTGGCCTCGACGCGAGAACCGCCGTAAATGGAGCACGAAGTCCGCGGAATAGCAACCGCCGCTCTCTTCGTCGATAGACTTACATATACGATTTCCGACAGCCGACGTCATTCATCTATTCTCTCCTCACCATCCTCTGTCATCAACCATGAGCGATCTCTCTTGGCCATCGGACACCGACAACGAGGGGAAACCGCCTGGATGGCGCCATTGGTGGGATCGAGTTGCATCGTCCAGCAGCGACGATTCCCCGCCGCCGGCCAGCCAGGACGAATGGGATGACGACAAGGAGGAGGACGAAGAGGCCGAGGAGCAGGCCGAGGAAGAGGCCGGGGAGGAGGAGGAGCAGGAGGAGGAGGAGGAAGAGGCTGAGGACGTGGCGGCCCGGGCGAAGGCGCAGCCGGCGACCACCTTCGACGAGGAGGACTCAAATTCCTCCGACGAAGAGGTGACGAGCAGGAAGCGTCGCCTCCACGACGATGAGGCGGGGCCATCTAGGAAGAGAAGTAGTTTAAGTTTGTTTTAAAGTTTTTATATAAAATTTTTATGTTTATTCGAAGTTTTATATATAATTTGTCTATGTTGCACCACTTGAGTTTGTTCAAATCTTTCGTTCGACGAGGGTATTGCCGTAGAATTACAAATTTCCCCCGAAACGAATATCGGGAAGACGAGGGTATTGCCGTAGAAACCCAGACCTTTGTCGCCGACAGGTCGGGACCACCGGATGCTTTTCTCTCGTCCGGAGTCCCCGATCGCACCCCGCGGGGCTGGGGATGGCTTGGGTTCGCCGGATGGATGAAAGGCCTAATCCAGAGGAAAACGAGGAACCGGGAGCGCGACTGGATCGTTTTCGTCCATCCAAATGAAAAAAAGGCGTCCTGGGGGTCTTCCCGGGAAGACGGCTGGAGATACTCTAACACTTCACCTTTTAAGCAACTACTCCCGAAAACGAGCTAAAGTCTAAAACAGAAGAACGAGCTAGAACTCCAGGACCCAGCTAAACACTTGTGCAACTGCTGCAAAACACCCTGGAACCTTCTTAACATCAACACACCTCCGATCAACCAATACCAATCCTTCTGAGGTATACATCGTTTTTTTCACTAAACACCAGCTACAGATACATTGAGGTATAAACTACTATGCTGTCCAAACTAAGCAGAAACAAAATGACTAATGCCAAACAATAAACACAGCGTGCATGCCACATGTGCATGATTGCTAAATGCTCAACACAGTCATCAAAATTTTACAGCATGCAAATGCAACAAGGTTGATTTAGAACTATATAATTGATGATTTTCTTGTAACTAGAAAATTAATAAACCTGTACTTTACTTGGCGTGTCAGAGCTGAGGGCAAGGTCCGTTCTTCATATGGCTTTTGGCTTTTGCTGCAGAACTGGAACTGGACAGCTGAGAGGCTGCGCGCGAGAGGACTCCCCCATGACGATGCTTGCTGCCTCTTCGATCAGCAGTTCGAGACCGCGGCTCATTTGGCTCTAAATTCCCCATAAGCCAAAGAGTTCTGGGCTCGGTTTTTGAACTCCAACCATGCTGCTGTTTGGATGGCCTCCTCATTGACAACGATCAAAAGTTGGTGGGCGAGTGAAGGGGCGCTGCCACTTAGGGCATCTCCAACCGGGCGACCCAAACGGACGCGCTGGGCTGTCCGTTTTGGGCCGTTTGCGTGGCCGAACGGACACCCGGACAGCGCCCCGCGTCCGCGTGTCCGTTTGGGTCGCACGCTGCGCCCAACGCGCGGACGCAGCGCATTGGTAATAAAATAAAACAAAAATGAAAATAAAAAAGGAAAAGAATAAAACATAAATTTAAACTAGTTGGTCATTAAACTTAGCCATATTTTGGGCAAATTTTACACAAAAGAAAGCCATATATGGCTTTAAACTAAAAAAAAAGCAAACCCTAGCCAGGGTTTGCGAGCACGCGGTGGCCGCCGGCAGTACTACCCCCAGTAGTACTCGTCATCGTCGGCGTCGATGACGACGACGCCCCCCGGCGGCGACGCGCTGTTCCGGCTCGACACGCCGGAGGGCACCGGGGACTCCGGCCAGGGGTCCCACTGCGCCCTTTCCCAGGCGGACTGCGGGCTCGCCGGCCTGCGCAGCCGTGCCCTGCGCGCGGACTGCTGCCGGAGCTCCTCCTCCGCCAGGCGCGTGGCCTGGCGCTCCTCCTCCGCCAGGCGCTCCTCCTCCGCCAGGCGCGCGGCCCGGCGCTCCTCCTCCCGGAGCGCCGCCTGACGCGTAGCCTCCTCCTGATGGCGCGCCAGCTCCAGGAAGGCCCACGCCTCCGCTGGGCGTCCTCCACAGGCCTTCCTGGCCGCCTCCTCCAGCGCGGAGGTGCGCAGCGCCTCGGCGAGGTGCGGCCATTTGGCCAGCTCGTCGAGGTCCTGCTGCTCGCGGGACGCCGCGAGCGCCGCCTGTAGCTCCGGGTCGTTCTCCTCCTCCTGGGGCTGCGGCTGGGGCTGGGGCGCGGGCTCGTTGATGTAGAGGCCGCCGGGGCGGCGGCCAGCCCGCCTAGCAGGTGTGGCTGGCTGCGCGCGAGGCCGCGCCATCGCGGATGTGAAGCATGTGCGCCGGCGCGCATCGTGTTCCACCTCGAACCACAAGTCCCGGTTGGGACTTGCGTCGCCGTACGCGGGGTCCTGCCGGAGGGCCGCCGGCAGCTGAGCGCGGCGCCTCCGGATCTCGGCGTAGCGGGCGCGGCCGGACGCCAGGATGGGCGGCACCGGAACCCGATCTGGGCTCAGGTGCAAGCCGTGGGGGAGGTGCACGTCCCCCCACGGCATTGGGACGCCGGCGTCCCAGAACATCTGCGCCACCGCTACGGTGACGTAGATCCGGTCGCGTCTGGGAGGCGCCGGCGGCGCGACTTGCCGGCTGCTGCCGGCCTCGTGGTCGTTGGCGGACGGCTCGAACTCGCGCTTCGGGGCCATGGCGGCGCGGAAGCTTCGAGCTCGCGCGTGCGGCCGGAGTGGAAAGTGGGGACTGGATAGGGACAGTCCCCTTCCCCAGTCCACATTTAATAGGACTGGGGCACCGACAGGTGGGCCAGCCAGGCGGACAGGGCGGACACGCGAGGACGCCGCGTGCCATCCGCGGCCACGCAAACCCGGCCCAGATTTGGGCCGGGTTTGCGTCGTTCCGGACGCCGCGGCCGTCCGCTTTTGCGGTGCGTCCCCGCGTTGGGCCGGGTTTTTGTCCGTTTCGACCCATCCGGACGCGCGGGCGCGGGATGGGTCGCCCGGTTGGAGATGCCCTTACTGCCGCTCCCTGGCCTCCTTCTTGGGTGTCCACTGCGGACAATAGCGACGATAACTGCGAAGATGTGTTAGTTCCCCGGACACCACCGGCCACTAAGTCCTTCGATGTTGCTGCTATTGACAAGGTTGTTCGCAAGGAGGTGAAGTGTGTGGCGGACGAGCGTGATGCTTGGCAGGAGGTGATGCCGCGACGCGGCCCGCGCCGCCCGGCTCCGCCTTTTGCTCGCCGTGCTATCCTGCTTGGCTCAGGGGTAGATGTTGCAGGTGCCTCGCTCCTGGTCACTGTGCCGCGGTTTGCTGTGACCCTTTCAAGTGCTCTCGATGCCTTGAGGACGGTCATCGGGCACGTGACTGTCGTAATGCTTGGTGTCCTCTCAGCTTGTTGGAAGGCCCTATCGCGTCGTCGCCCCGCCATGCGAAGGCTCCTCGTCAGGCCCATGTTGAGGTCTCGCTCCCGTCAGATGTGCCTCTTCGTCGGTCCTGGGCGTCAGTTGTTTCTGCTCCTCTTGGTTCTTTGGCCCCAAAGGACATGCAATCCGCTTTGGAGAAGCAAGCTGAATTTTTCGAGGAGGCCGCCCGTCCTCTTCATGAGGTTGTTGTCTCCTTACACGGCTGGGTGTTAGCGATTGGGGGCTTTCTGGAGTGAGCGGAAGCTGCGTTGGGTAGGCTCTCCCGGATGCCTGCCGATCCTGTGGCTCCGCCTGATGTTAGCAAAGTGGGCGCGAGTGGAGTGGGCCTTCATGGTTGTTTCTCTCCTCGTGCTAGGAGAGCTCGGCTCCGGTCTTGCAGATCATGCCCGAGCTCCTGGAGTTGTGTAGTGGTGTGCTTTCGCCTCCTTCCGTCGAGGAAGTGAGGCCTAGCCCGCATGAGTTCTCAGATGTGGCTTCTCCGCTGTGTCAGGCACCTAGCTTTGAGAAGTGTGGAATTGATGACGCTGCAATCTCTCCCTCTCCTCAGTCCGGCATGCAGGTGGTTCCTATTGATGATGGGGTTGCTAAGTCTAGCCTATTGCCAACGGTGCCCGGAGCTATCATCGTCAGAGAGGTTTGCGATTTTCTCGCCACCTTGGCTGTTGCCTTCCCTGGATCTGCAGTTGGTTGACGGGTGCCTCCCAATATCGTGGCATGTCTATTTCGGTGTGGTGGGATTATCGTGCTCAACTATTTGTAGTGTTGCTTTGTGTTCTGTGATACGTCTGGTTGTGGACATGTGTATGCGTGTTGTTTATGTGAGCTTAACCTGCAGGTTTTTACCCGGTTTTCTCCTAAAAACTGGGCACTCTCTTCTTAATTAATGAATGAGGCAAAGCGTTTGCCTCCGTTTAAAAAAAAGCTAGGGGCTTGATTAGTTGCCACTAGTGGAAAACAGGGCTTCCGTGGGAGCCTTTTGTCGCGGGCGCGCCTGCACCCGCGACAAATGGCCTGGCCACGTCGCCCCGAAACCATGTGGAGCGCGCAGAGGCTTTTGTCGCGGCCTTTTGTCGCGGGCCGTTTTACGACCCGCGACAAAAGGGGTAGGAGCGACGTGGCCACCCCTTTTGTCGCGGGTCGTAATACGGCCCGCGACAAAATGTCCATGCCTATATATATAGAAGCAGCCAGCCACCCCCCACCTCATTTTTTCCTTGGTGGTGAAGGTGGAGGTGTATGCTAGCTCATTTTTTCTACATGTGCACAAGAGGTGTTTGATGGAATGCTTGTGAGAGGGATGCCACTTGGTTTTATTTGATAAGATTTCTCCTCTTTTTGATCCTAAAAGGTTAGCAACTATTTTCTCGACTATATATATATGCATAGTCCGTACAATACTAATTTTAGCAAGGTGATTGCATCTGATACATATATAATTGTACTTATGATGCAGATGAGTCATCCATGGATGTACGGTAACCGATGTGCTCCCGCTTTCAGAGAGGGCGTGAATTCTTTCCTGCTTGTGGCCGAGGCCAACAAGTCGAAGCAAGGTTTTATGTGCTGTCCATGTCTAAAATGTAAGAACGAGAAGGATTACTCTTGCTCAAGAGATATTAAGAGCCACAGCTTCGGTTTGGGTTCATGTCCAGCTATAATGTTTGGACCAAGCACGGAGAAGAAGGGGTTATGATGGAAGACGGCGATGAGGAAGAAGATAATGATGAGAAGTACCGATCTATGTTCTCTGAATGCTTTGATACCGCAATGGACGAGAATGAAGAAGAAGGAGGTGAAGAACAGGCATCAGATGATCCTGTTGATGATGATCTTCGTCGGGCCATTTACGATGCAAGAAGAGACTGTGGCACGGATAAGGAGAGGTTGCGGTTCGACAAGATGTTAGAGGACCACCACAAATTGTTGTACCCAGGTTGTGAAGATGGGCATAGAAAGCTGGGTAGCATATTGGAATTGCTGAAATGGAAGGCAGAGGTCGGTGTGGTGACTCGGGATTTGAGAAATTGATGATAATATTAAAGAAGCTGTTTCAAGAAATAATGAATTGCCCGTCGGTACATATGAAGCAAAGAAGCTTGTCCGCCCTCTAGGATTAGATGTGCAGAAGATACATGCATGCATTAATGACTGTATCCTCTACCGCGGTGAGAAGTACGAGAATTTGAATAAATGTCCGATATGTGGTGCATTGCGGTATAAGATCAGAAAAGATGACCCTGGTGATGTTGAGGGCGAGCCACCCAGGAAGAGGGTTCCTGCGAAGGTGATGTGGTATGCTCCAATAATACCACGGTTGAAACATTTGTTCAGAAACAAAGAGCATGCCAAGTTGTTGCGATGGCACATGGAAGAACGTAAGAAAGACGCGATGTTGAGGCACCCCGCTGATGGTCGGCAGTGGAGAAACATCGGGAGAGAGTTTCCGGATTTTGCAGGTGAGGCAAGGAACTTATACTTTGGTCTAAATGCGATGGCATGAATCCTTTTGGGGAGCAGAGCTGCAGTCACAGCACCTGGCCCGTGACTCTATGTATCTACAACCTTCCTCCTTGGTTGTGCATGAAGCGGAAGTTCATTATGATGCCAGTGCTTATCCAAGGCCCAAAGCAACCGGGCAACGACATTGATGTGTACCTAAGGCCATTAGTCGATGAACTTTTGGAGTTGTGGGCCAAACCAGGTGTACGTGTGTGGGATGAGCACACGGAGCAAGAATTTAACCTACGAGCATTGCTATTCGTAACCATCAATGATTGGCCTGCTCTCAGTAACATTTCAGGACAGACGAACAAAGGATACAATGCATGCACACACTGTTTAGATGAGACTGAAAGTAAATATTTGGGAAAAAGCAGAAAAGTTGTGTACCCGTTCAATCGTCATTTCCTTCCGCGCAAGCATCCCTTAAGGAAAAAAGGCAAGCATTTCGATGGCGAGGCAGACCGCCGTCCGAAGCCTGTCCCCCGTAGTGGTGCTGATATATTTGACATGGTCAAGGATTTAAATGTTATCTTTGGAAAGGGTCCAGCAGTCGACCTGTTCCGAAAGACGATGACGGACACGCGCCCATGTGGAAGAAGAAATCTATTTTCCGGGAGCTAGAATATTGGAAAGTCTGGAAGTCCGCTCTGCAATCGACTTGGTGCACCTGACCAAGAATCTTTGTGTGAATATTCTAGGTTTTCTGGGAGTGTATGGAAAGACAAAAGATACAACGAAGCACGGGAGGACCAGGAACTTCATAAAGGACGAAACGGCAATCATCCAGGGGGCGGTTTGTAGGGCCTGCCAGCTACGCTCTTACCAAACAAGAGAAGGAGATCTTTTTTGAAGCCCTATTCAGTATCAAGGTTCCGTCTGGTTTCTCGTCGAATATAAAGGGGATAGTAAATATGAAGGAGAAAAAATTTCAGAACCTGAAATCCCATGACTGTCACGTGCTTATGACACAATTGCTTCCGATTGCATTGAGGGGACTTCTACCAGAAAATGTTCGACTAGCCATTGTGAAGATATGTGCATTCCTGAACGCAATTTCTCAGAAGGTAATGGATCCAAAAACTTTGTCAGGATTACAGGAAGATGTGGTCCAATGTCTTGTCAGCTTCGAGTTGTTGTTCCCACCATCCTTCTTCAATATTATGACGCACCTCCTCGTTCACCTAGTTGAAGAGATTAGAATTCTCGGTCCTATATTTCTACACAATATGTTCCCCTTCGAGAGGTTCATGGGAGTCTTAAAGAAATATGTTCATAACCGAGCTAGGCCGGAAGGAAGTATCTCAAAGGGCTACGGAACTGAGGAGGTCATTGAGTTTTGTGTTGACTTTCTTCCTGACCTTAAGCCGATTGGTGTTCCTGAATCTCGGTATGAGGGGAGGCTGACTGGAAAAGGCACACTAGGAAGGAAAGCAACGGTGTGGAGGGACAAGATTTCTTTCAATCAAGCACACTACACAGTTCTATACAATTCCAGCTTGGTGGCTCCGTACATCGAGAAACATAAGAATGTTTTACGAGAAATAAACCCGGGCCAGCCCGAGTCCTTGATTACACGTCAACACATGAATACCTTCGGCAGTTGGTTGCAAAGACATCTCATTAATGACCCATCTGCGGTGGAGCAGCTGTACTTGTTGGCCAGGTTACCATCTTCAAACATATGTACATTCCAAGGGTACGAGATAAATGGGAATACATTTTACACGATCGACCAAGATAAAAAGAGCACCAACCAAAACAGCGGTGTCCGCTTCGATGCAACAGACGAGAATGGGCAGACCACCACATATTATGGATACATAGAGGAGATATGGGAACTTGACTATGGTCCCACTTTTAAGGTCCCTTTGTTTCGGTGCAAATGGGTGAAGCTCAGCGCTATACATATTGATGATAAGTACGGTATGATAACAGTGGATCCCAACAATCTTGCGTACCTTGACGAGCCATTTGTCCTAGCCAGCGAGGTGGCTCAAGTTTTCTACGTGAAGGACATGTCTAGCAAATCAAGAAAAAGAAATCAACAAAAGAATACATCAACCGAGGAGCCAAAGCGCCACATAGTTCTTTCGGGGAAAAGAAACATCGTGGGAGTGGATGACAAGACAGACATGTCAGAAGATTATAATAGGTTTAAAGAAATTCCGCCCTTCACGGTGAAAATTGACCCAAGCATCTTACTAAATGATGAAGATTCTCCATGGCTACGGCGTAGAAGATCACAACACTAGATGGCGATGTAATAATGTATTCTTCATATATAGTTCCCAAGACAATCTCTACATTTATGTAATAATGAGAACCCTTTCCCCAACACTGTTAGAGGAGACGGAGTATTCTTTCATATAATGTATTCTTTCACGGGCTTGCAGGGAAATTTTTCCGAGGAGCAGCTTCCGAAGATGCCGTAGGGCGTGTGCACCAACGACATCTTCGAGAAGCTGCGCCACGGGAGATTTCCCAACCCTTTCCTTCATCCATGGGAATGAAACTGTGCTTGGCTTGTTGATCTGCTTGGCAAGGCGTATTGATGCTCCTTTTATAGGCACGGCACCGCTTCTACTTTGTCTTGTTCCTTCGACATGCTTTATCTCATCGAGCAGTGCGTCCACCCACGCTTCCTTATCCTGCCGACAGCTTTAGTCCCGGTTGCAGCCACCAACCGTGACAAAAGGTTACCGACGCATCCTTATCCTGCCGACAGCTTTAGTCCCGGTTGCAGCCACCAACCGTGACAAAAAGTTACCTGCACATCATCCCCCCAGATAAGGCCCTCCTAGATAAGCCTCCCCCAGTCTTTTGTCCCGGTTTGAGCCTCCACCCGGGATGAAAGTTTCACGCGCCACTTCGTTCCCGCCTATTTTCTTCCCGCATTCCCGCCATTTTTCCACTATATATATGTAGGCCTTGGACTCATATCTGCAAACCTCATCACTCTCTCCCATGGCTTCCATCGTATGTCTAACACCCCGGGAGGCGGAGGCGCTTTGCGCCTCGAACTACCCCTGCCCGCCCGGCTACCGCGTCCCGACCGGCTGGTTGCTGAGCGTCGGAGGCGTACCGATCCCTCCTATCCCTGTAGGTGTGCCACGCGAGATGGCCATCACGAACCACTACTATTTCGAGCTCACGCCTGAGCAGCGGAGGAATCCCCAGTGGCATCCCGACTACAGCCCGACTTGGGACAGCTTCTTCATCAATCGGCGTGAGAGGGCGGTTGCCAGGTACGAGGTGGACGGCCCGCCATCTTCGAACTTCAACGAGGCCTGCCGTCGGATGTGGTGGCGCGGCCGGACTCTCCAGAGCGTCATGGCCTATCGTGGCCCCCGCCTGCGCTACCCTCAATCCCAGCCCACGCGTGGTCATCCGCCGAGGTTCGACAACCGCGACCCCGATGCTAGCGACGATGACGTCGGTGACTTTGATGACTACAGTGGCGACGTGTATAGGACTAGGCACGACTATGATTGAATGGCTCCAACATTCGAATCTGGCCATGTATCTTATTTTTCAGTTGAGCTCTGTACTTTAATTTCAGTTCAATCGTAATAAATTTCGTGTCAACCACTTTATTGAACAAAAACAACCGACAACGACTTTATAAACTAAATTTAAACTAATAGAACCGACAACGACTTTATTGAAATTACAATAAAATAGATAAATTACTAGTCTAGTCTCTACTCGTCGTCGGAGGTTGTCTCCGTCCAAAGGTCATCCCACCGAGGGTCGTTTTCGGTCCAAGTTGTATTCGAGTTCTCGAGCTCGAAGGCGGCGACGGCCCGACGGTGGCGCCTGTTGGACCTTCGTTGTGCCCTAAGGTTAGCAAAGAACGCGTCGGGGGACCGCGCCCTCCACTGGCGCATCAACTGCTCGTCGCGCTCGGCGATGGCGATCCTGCGCTGCACCTGGCGATGCCGGCGACGGTCCTCGTCGGTGACGAGGCACGACGGTGGCGCGAGGAACTCCGCCTCCTCTAGCGATTCAACATCCGGGAAGTTCATGTCGTGCCCTGGCCGCCGAAAGCGCCACGCCGCCGCGTCGTGGCGCGCGCCGCCTCTTCCGGCGTGTTGTACGTGCCGAGGGTGAGGCGGAAGCCACCGGCGCGTATCTCGGCGGTGAACCTACCGCTCGGCCGCACTCGAACGCCACGGAAACCGGACGCCCCTCGACGACATGGAGGCATCCCGGAGATGAATGAGCGGAGGCGGTGGCGACGTGTGGTTGCGCCCGCACTCGTCGCTCTATATAGCGCACGCGGGGCATGGCACGTGTCAGCGGTGGCTACACGTCGCACGCCGGCGTCGGCGGGGTGAGGCACGTGTCTGCGGTGGCGACACTTCGCACGCCGGCGTCGGCAGGGCGAGACACGTGTCAGCGGTGGCTTCACGTCGCACGCCGGCGTCGGCGGGGCGAGGCACGTGGAAGAGGTGGCGACACGTGGCACGGGGACGCGACACGAGTGGATATGATGCGTTTTATATGATGCGAGATGCAAATAGTTATATGGATGTCATATTCATGTTCATTGGATTTTTCTGATCAATTTTCATATATAAAACTTTTCTTTTTGAGTTACCATTTAAAAGTTATTGAAATAATAGTTTTTATTAAAAAAAAAAAAAAACAAAAAACAGAAAAAAACAGAAAAACAAAAACGGTTGTTTAACGGCTGCAGGCCTGATCCGCGTCCAACGGCTCCAGGCCGTTGGATTCAAACGGCCGGAGCCGTTGGATGCGCTTCACGCGGATCGGCCGCCTCCCCCTCCCACCCCCTTTTGTCGCGGGTCGAGCCACGGCCCGCGATAAAAGGACCCCCCTTTTGTCGCGGGTGGTGGCACGACCCGCGATAAAAGGGGCCTTTATCACGGGTCGTGCCACCACCCGCGACAAAAGGGGTTAGGTATTGAGGCGCGCAAAATCGCGCCGCCAGGCTGCCCAAATCCACCGCCGCCGCCGGCCATCTTCGCGCCGCCGTCGCGTGCCTCCCTCTGCCGCGCCGCCGTCGATCTCCTCTGCCGCGCCGTCGCCGCCGTCGCGCGCCTCCTCGAGCTCCCTCTGCCGCGCGCGTTCCTCTGCCGCGCGCGCCGCGCCGGCCGATCTCCTCTGCCGCGCGCCCCCGCCGCCGCCCTGTGCCCGTGCCGGCCCCGCCGCCGCGCCGCCGCGCCCCCTCCGCAGGTACAAGCCGCCGTACGTGTGCGCCGGCGCCCCCGGCCGGCCCTCTTTTTTTTTATTTATTTTTTCTTAGTTAGATAATTAGTAGTTCAAATTTTGTATGTTAGTTTAAATTTTGTATGTTAGTTTAAATTTTGTTGTATATAGACATTTTAGTATGTAATTAGTTAGTTTATTTTTGTAAGTATTTTGTTGTAATTAGTTAGTTTATTTTTGTTGTAATTAGTTAGTTCAAATTTGTAGTTTAAATTTTGTAAGTATTTTGTTGTAATTAGTTAGTTTATTTTTGTTAAATGTAATTAGTTAGTTCAAATTTGTAGTTTAAATTTTGTTGTAACCGCCGACACCCCTCTCGCAAACACACCCCTCTCGCAAACACCCGCCGAGACCCCTCTCGCAAACAACTGACGTCGACTCCCTCCCCCCTCGCAAAAACCCGTCGCCGACACCCTCCCCCTCTCGCAAACACGCGCCCTCTCCCGCTCGCAAACACGCGCCGACACCCCTCTCCCTCTCGCAAACACGCGCCGCCGACACCCTCTCCCTCTCGCAAACACGCGCACTCTCCCTCTCGCAAACACGCGCCCTCTCCCTCTCGCAAACACGCGCCGACACCCCTCTCCCTCTCGCAAACACGCGCCGCCGACACCCTCTCCCTCTCGCAAACACGCGCACTCTCCCTCTCGCAAACACGCGCCGACACCCCTCTCCCTCTCGCAAACACGCGCCGCCGAGACCCTCTCCCTCTCGCAAACACGCGTCACCGACACCCCTCTCCCTCTCGCAAACACGTGTCGCCGATTAGGGTTAGGGTTTGGTTTGTGTTTGATTAGGGTTAGGGTTTGGTTTGTGTTTGAACATTTACTTATCGATTTAATTCTTTTGCAGAAACAATGGATCAATTCGAACGGGACTTGGAACAGGAAGACATATTCGCGGACATAATCCGCGATGGTACAGAAGCCGACCGAGCCGACTCCGGTGATGGAGAAGCCCGCGGCTCCGGTGATGGAGAAGCCGACGGCTCCGGTCATGGAGAAGCCGACGGCTCCGGTGATGGAGAAGCCGACGGAGCTGGTGACGGAGAAGCCGACGGCTCCGGTGACGGAGAAGCCGACGGCTCCGGTCATGACGAGGTATTAATGGAATTCTATATGTACATATGTATTGAGGCATTAGTATAGAGGCATTAATGCAATTCTATATGTATTCTCTTAGGCCTCCAAAGATAAGATAGAGAAACGAGGCCCGGCAAAGAAGTTGAGCAAAAAAGACCACTTCACAATTGAAGCTATATCACCGGAAGGCCAACCGGTGGTACCCGCGAGTGTCGGAGTGACATTCAAAAATCAGTGCGGAGTTGTGGTTAGAGATCGTATCCCGATCACTGTCAGAGAATGGAACAAGACCAAGAATGTGACCGAAAATCAGGTTGCCGATAGGTACAAAGACACACTTTTCAGCGACCTCATGGCACATTTCACTTTGCCAGATTTGGGATCGGAGTCTGAGAATGCTAAGCAGCGGGCGCTAGTGAAGAAATGGGCTCTTAAGAAGATGGGGGAACTTTTCCGGGCGTATAAGAACCGGTTATGGCAAAATTATAAGAAAGACAAGAAGCCTCCATTATTCGAGAACTACCTAGCGAAGCAGGAGCATAACTGGGAAGAATTTGTGAGGTACAAAGAATCAGAGGAGGCTGTGAACCTGTCAACGAAAAACAAGAAGAATGCAAGCTTAAAGGAATATCACCATCATACGGGGCGAGGGGGCTACGGAGGGGCCATGCCTAAGTGGGATGCACAAGAGGCTGAGATGGAGCTGAAGGGGATCACTCCAGAACCCACGCGAGAAGGATGGGACACTAGGGCTCGAAATTGGTTCCTCGCGCATGGCTGTGAGTATGACATGAAGACAGGGAACATTGTTGAAACTGACACCAGGGTTAGGGTACCCAGGCAAAAATGGATTGAAATGACGGCAGATATAAATGCGGGAAAACTTAAGTTTGCTCCCGATAGAGAGAAAGATTTGCTGACGCTTGTCCTCGGTAATCCTGAGAAGGGAGGACGAACAAGAGGCTTCGGCCCTAGTGTTCCATGGTCGCTTGGGTTTCCGGCCGACGCGGAGACTTATAGAAGCCGAGCGAGAGCTAAACAACGCCAGCTGGAGGTGCAGAATGACCGGATGGCCGAGTTCCAACGCCGACTTGACCAGCAGTAGCGGGAGCTTCAGCAGCAGCAGCGGGAGATAAATGAACTAAAAGGACAGCGCCCGCCAGATAATACCGTTGACATATCTCAGCGACGAGACAGCAGCGTGGCCGACTCGGAGGCCCCTCCTACACGGATGATGATAGATGCCAGTCCTGGCGACCCCTTGGATGGAATCAAGGAGCAAACACCTTGTGATCTCCATGAGGTGTTCAGGAAGTTCCCCTCCTCGGTGCTCAGCCCAAACAATCGATCCCAGCACTCAAAGTGCTTAATGTTCCCAAGCTGTACCAGGAACATCATGGTGATATCGATATGGAAGAAGCTGCAAGGCTAGCGGCTGCTTGTTCAGTTACCGTGGAGGAATTGCTGTCTGCAGCAGATGCTGCAATACCCACTGCTGATATAGCTCCTAAATTTGTCTACGGGGCCGACTTGGTCAGCAGAGAGCAGCTGCATAAACTGCCAACACATATGCGGAATTTGCATCAGTGGTACCTTGATGCATGCAAGGAGAACATAATGTACATCGAGGCGAGTATACCATGGGAATATTACTACCGAAAGGAGGAGATCCATATTGAGATGAATGAACTCTGGCAGTTATTCAATCTAGAAGCTCTCGACAAATCTCTCATGAGTTGCTATTGCTTGTAAGTTGTTCGTTCAGTTCATGTTCGTTTTCATTCAGTTCATGTTCATTTTCATTGCATATATATACTCATTATATCTTATGGGTTCTCTTATGCAGACTGAAGATCAGTGAATGCAAAAGTAATAATATTATCAATGTTGGGTTTGTTGACCCAGATAAAATACATGTTGAAACGGTGAAGCATAAAAGCGAAGAAACGGGGGGAAACCTACTAAGGTTTTTGGGGGAGCAATATTTCTGTGATTCAATATTGTTTCCTTACAACTACGAGTGAGAGTCTTAATGATCTTTTATGCACATTCAATTTTTCTTACTCGATGTTAAGTGTAATTCCTGACGTATATGCATAACATGTGCAGCTTCCACTGGATTCTACTAGACATTCAACCTGATAAGGGAATAGTTGAAGTAAAAGACCCACTGAGTAGAGGCGTGGACGGGTTCCAGGACTTGCAGAAGTTGCTCCAAGTGTAATTTCCTTCATCGCCGCGCTTTATCTTTCGTGAGATATCAATTAATTATCCACTCATTCAATCATTCTTTTGCCTGGCAGGGCTTGGCAAGCTTTGAAGAATCTTCATAAGGAGATTACCTTTGCAAAGAAGCTAACATTTACTCCTGTACCGTGCCCCCAGCAGCCACAAGGGACGAATCTATGTGGATACTACGTTTGCGAGTCCATTCGCATGTTAACCACTGAGAAGCAGAACAACAATAAATTCAACGTAAGCAATAACATTCACAACTTTATTTATTATCATCAATATTTCGTTATCAAGACTGATATAGTCATACTCATCTCATTTTCGCATATAGGTCGACTACATGCGGGACAGACTCCAACCAAAGGAACACGCACTAGGAATCGTGGAGGAACTGGCGGGACTTTTGGTTAAAGAAGTAATAAACAACAAAGGCTTGTTTAGTCCAAATAGATGCTCTACCTCCAAATAGACGGTCGTTAGTACCGCTTGTCGATCGTGAGCTCCATGTATATATGTAGGGAATCTACGAATATGTGTAAGGGGAATCGACTTTTGCTTCCAATATTTGTTTAATCGATCTATATATATATATAATGAATGAACGTGTACAACTTCTAGTAGCGTACAAATATATGCAACTTTTATTTTCGAACGAAAAAAATGAAATAACAGGCGGTCGGTGGCGGGGGGAGGGGTGCTGCACCCCTCAAACCCTAAAGCAGCAGCGTTGTGCGCGCGCCACGTAGAGGGCCTTTTGTCGCGGGTGGTAATACCGCCCGCGACAAAAGGGCCTCTGCCCTGCGCGCCCCGCGGCTACCACGTGGTGGACCTTATGTCGCGGGTTGTAAGCGACCCGCGACAAAAGGCCTCCCTTTTATCGCGCCTTGCTTGTCGCGGATGGCCGCCCGCGACAAAAGGCCCTTACCACCCGGATCAAAAGGCCTGTTTTCCACTAGTGTGCCAATAATAGCCTGGCTCGCATGAGCTGGGCCAACAATGGGTTGTTTGCTAGTTTTAAATAGAAAAAGATTCTCTGCACATCACAGTTTTTAAAGCAGCTCAGATGCAGGAAAATTTTGGCCGACGAGAACGTTCGATTTGGCTAGGCGGTAGCGAGCGTCGGCGGGGGGGGGGGGGGGTGGTGGTGTGGGAATGTTGCACACGTCGGGAAGGGTAGGAGACGCCGCGATGCCTCGAGAAGGCGTGCCATAATTCCCCTCACAGCCTATTCTCCTCTCTCACTCTTGCCCGTTCTCACTTACCCTCTCCTCTCCCTTCTCTATCCTCTCCTCACCGGCGGTTGTACTGCTGCTGGTAGATCGAAGATGCCGCAAGCAAGCTTGAGGAGCGCCAGTTCGGGGACGCCTTGTTCGTCGTCGCGTAGATGGCCCTTCTTCTCCCGGTTCAAGCTCCGCTCGGCAACGACATCCATGGCGGTATGACCCTAATCAAAGATGTTAGGCTTGATTATTTATAGATCTACAATTATGCGGTGTTCGATCTTTTTTTATGCTTTTGCATTTATGTTACTCACCAACACCACACTTTCATTACAGCATTAGAGCAAAGCATGTCGGACTCTGAAAATAATGTGTGCACAGTTCATATTAACTGCATTCTGCAGCCAGCAAAAATTCATTTTTCTTCAGAGGTGTTAAATCTGCTGTGCGTTTTTATTTTATTTTATTTCCCTAAGTTTTAGAGACAACACCTTTAATTTCTGAGGATTATTACTACAATGAAGAAACTGTGGACATGATGATCTAGCATATTTCTGAGCTTTATGTAGTGGTGGCTTGGCTTGATACGCTCCTGGCATATTTTAGTCCTTTAGTCCTGGGTAGTAACAAGGACTATTATCTTGGCATATTTCCATGAGGGTTATTAATTTCCCGATCAGCTTTCACGGAATGAAACTTAGATCTTGCTGCTCGTTTTACCACACATCCTTAATACTTCTGCTTGTGGACAACTGTGAGTGAGAGCATTACAGCTTCTGTGAGTTACCAAGAACATGCATACTGAGAAAAGAAAAGAAAAGAAAAGAAAAGAAAAGAAAGGAGTGTTTTCATTTTTTCGCTATTTACAGTAATAATGATCGAGTTGCCAAATTATTATTTTTTGGAGAAAGAATGACTATTTTGTATGAGCAGTACTTCCTCTTTATTTCATTTTGTTTACCGAAAAGATAACCATGGACTCCTCTGCCTCTGCATCTACCTATTTTCTTTTTCAAAGAATGGATCGTCTATATCTTTCTGATCAGTACCAAGCTACAACATGAATACTCAATAGGTAGTATAGTTATAGAGTCAATGTTGGGGGGATAACCCCCGGTATGCCAAAGGCATGCCAAACCGGATGGTTTGAGCCATCGAGATACCGGTTTAATGTTCTTGCCGGAAGCCTAGAAGGAATCCGGGAGAGCAAGGCTAAGCCGGTATCCCCAAAGGGGTATGCCGGGACCCGGTATAAAAGATACCGGAAAGGAGAGCCTGTCGGCAGGACTGGTCAAAGATTCTCTTCAGAGCAAGAAGACAAGGATGAGCTACGCCAAGTAACTTTATTCAGAGCCCTGGCGCCAAAGAGAGAGGTGACGGAGAAAGAAGCCGGGGGACGTCAGCTTCTATGATAAAAGAAGGCCCCGGTGTCATCTATGATTAAAGTAGCTTTGTACAGTAGCCAGTTAAAGTAGCTTTGTACAGTAACTCTGTAAAGTAGTTTGTCCAGTCAAAGATGCCATTAGGGTTTCTTGCAGTGTAAGCCACCCTCTCCCCTATATAAGGAGAGGGGGCAGCCCATCTTCACGGGCAAGTATGTACGCGTGTATGTAGGAAGGCAGAGCCTGTAACTTGTGTGAATCTATGAACATGGTGATCTAGAGGGAGTTCTTCCTTGTGTCTTTCTTCTTCAACTTCTGGCCTTGGCCAAGTTCTTGAGGAAACCATCCGGAATCTCTTCCCACCTGATCGCAAACCCTCCCCCGAATCCTCTTGCGTCCATTCGGCCCCAATCTAAGCCATCCTATGGCATCTGCTCGTTCACCACGACGACAGTTGGCGCCCACCGTGGGGCCTGAAGTGGCGCTTGATGGAGTTCACATTCGGGCGGGCGTTCTCGAGATCTCCGGCGAACGTACGGTGTCCGCGTTGGTGCAGAGCATCTACGCCATGGACTTCATCAACGACAACGCGGGCTGCTTCGCCAACGGCGGCGTCTTCCCCAAGAACGGCCGCATCATCGAGTTCGGCAGCCATCGCGTCTACTTCGGCACCGTCCCCGTGTGCCAGCGCCTCTCGCCGGTGCTGGTGGCACCGGACCCGCCAAGATGGCTCTGTGCTGGCCGCGCCGCCGGCAGCGTCGAGGTAATGATGACCGGTGTGGCTGGTGCAGGAAAGGAGGTTGCGGCTGAAGGTGCCGGTCGCGCGGTTTCGACCCGTGCGGCTAAGCCACCGCTGGAGCGCGGCGCAGGCGCAGCGGGAGCATCATCCGCGCCACCGGAGACACCGCTCCAGGCGGCGATGAACGTCCTCGCCACCCCCATCGCGCAGAACATCGATCCGGCAGCGGCTCAGGCGGAGCTGGAGGCGCAGCGCCAGAAGATGCTAGAGAGCGGCAAGGACATCGTCAGGGCGCAGCGCGAGCTGAACCTAACCGTACGTGAGTATAACGCTGCCCATGGCTTTGCTTCTGTTAGCGCGCATGCTGCTAGGATGCCGGAAAACCGGCTAAAAGCTCGCAACCTAGATCAAGATTTGCGCAAAGAGATTCTTACCGGCAAGAGCGCCTCTGCATCTGTTAGCATCGTGGAAAAGCCTAAGTATAGCAGCCCGGATAAAACTATAAAAGCTGCTAAGGCCGCTGTAGAGCTGTGCGAGTCGCTTTCCGGAGAGGCTTTGGTAAAGCAGCAAGAGCGTGTTAGAGAGCTGCTGGAAACCATTGAGCAGCAAAATGCTGAGCAGCTGGCTAAGCTGAACAAGGCAGCGGCCTCAAAATCCGCGCGTTCAACAAAGAATGCCGGTAGCAAATCCCATGGGCAGGCTTCGTCCCCCCATCCGGATAGAAGGAGAGAAAAAGAAGTGAATGCGCAGCAGATGACTGTGTACGATCCGGTTCTTGCCGGAAAGCAACAAGCCGGGCAACACGATGCCGGTAGAAAAAGCCAAGGGGCAGAGCGAGGCTATGCCAGAGGCTATGCCGGAAACAATCATGCCGGTAGATATGAGACCGGGCAAAACTATCGAGCTGCAAGGGCAGCGTACGAGGAGGAGGAAATAGATCCCCCAAGGTATCGGCAGGCAAGGGCCGCGGTACCGGAATGTCACGATGAAGCCGATTCCACGAAACCGGCAGCATACCGGAACCCATTGGGAGAACGCCTGGGAGAGAGATACTTACCGGAACGGGATGCGAGGCACCGTACGGATAGAGTATACTTGTCGAAATGATCGAGGAGGAAGGTCCTCCAGGTCCAAAGTGTTTTGGCCCAAGGATCATGAAAGAAAAACCACCAGTTCGCAACTTTATGTTGCCCCGTGACACAAAGACGTATGACGGCACCACGAAGCCGGAAGATTGGCTCGCGGATTACGTGACCGCGGTATACGTTGCAGGCGGTGGAGGAACCGTAGCAGGAGGAGGAAACCGGCGTTGGGCCGTGAGGATCATACCATCGTTTTTGGTTGGACCGGCAAGAATCTGGCTAAACAACTTGCCGGCAGGAAGCATAAATGGCTGGCTGGATTTTGAGGAGGCCTTTGTGAGCAATTTCAGCAGCACCTATCAGAGGCCAAACAGGCCGCAGCAACTTGCTCGTGCGTGCGGCGCCCGAACGAAACAGACCGGGATTATCTAGCCCGGTGGAACACCACAAGGAACTCCTGTGAGGGGGTGATCGAGGCACAAGCCATTGCTTGGTTTAGCGGTGGATGCGAGAAGAGGTTCACCGTTGGGGCAAAAGTTGCAGCGCAACATGCCGACAACGTTGGCGAGAGATGATACGTGTGGCGGATAGCTATGCGTTGGGAGACCCAACGCAACCGGCAAGCAACCGGAGCCGGAACAGCCGCGCCACGAACAACACCGGGACAACCGGAATAACAAAAGAAGGGAAGATTTTCCGGATCGAAGGTACGGTCCGCAGCAAGTTGCTTCTGTGCGGGGAAAACTTTGAGGCCAGCGACAGCCAGAGGCAAAAAACCGGATCGCAGCCATGGGCGGGTCCTAAGAAACAATGGGTGGAAAAGAAACCCTGGGTCCAGAAGAAGAACTGGCAAGAACCCGCGAAATACACCATGGAAGCTGCCATGGATCAACCTTGCCGGTGGCACACGCCGAATCCGGCACATCCGTCAAACCATCTGACGAAGGATTGTACCTGGACCAAGTACTTGATGCAAAAAGGAACAGTGAAAGATGCGCGGCCACCGCAAGACATGCCGCGGCAGCAACAACAGCTACCGCCACCACCACCACTTACCGGGGCAAACGCCTTACCGGTGCAGCCAAACCGGCAGCAGTACCGGCAAGTTAACCGGGTGGAGCAAAATGATAACCAGCCACCTCCACCGGCACCTTTAGGCCGGAATGTTTACGAAGATCCGCATCTGTGCTGTGTTGTCTTTGTCACTGAGCCAACAGACCGGCAAAGTGTACACCGGCGCTCCATGGAGGTCAATGCTGTGATGCCGGCAGTTCCCAAGTACATGATGTGGTCCAATCAGGAAATTACCTGGTCATCCAAGGATCACCCAAAGATCATGCCGAATCCGGGTGGATATGCTCTTGTTGTGGACCCGATCATGAAAGGGCCGCAAACTCGAGTGAAGTTCAGCAAGGTGCTGATAGACAATGGCAGTAGCATCAACATCATGTACAAGCACACCATGCAAACGCTGGGCATAACTTGAGAAAACATGCTTCAGCCAACGCGCACAACGTTCCATGGGATCGTCCCTGGCTTGTCCTGTGCCCCGATAGGAAAAGTTCGGGTGGACGTGGCATTTGGAGGACGTGACAATTGCCGGGTGGAATCTCTGGAGGTTGAGGTGGTGGATGGGGCCAGTCCCTCCCCTGCATTCTTTGGGGAGACCGGCGTTGGCTGCTTTCATGGCCACCACTCATACGGCTTACCTCAAGATGAAGATGCCGGCACCTCGTGGGCCATTGACTGTGGTGGGAAACTATAAGATCTCACTGGAAAATGCAACTGCCGGATCAAACCTAGCAGAATCGCTGGTGATCGCGGAGGAAAAGAAAAGAATGCAGACAGGCTGTTGCGCTGGCTCAATCCTCACAAATGAGTTTGGCGGCAATGAGTGAAAACATGGGCACACCGGCATTCAAGCCAACCAATGAAACAAAGAACATTGTGCTGGATCCGGCTTACCCAGAGCGCACCGTTCGTATCGGCGCCGGCCTTGATCAAGCATAGGAAAGCGCGCTCGTCAGCTTCCTCCGTGAGAATCGGAATATCTTTGCCTGGTCAACTGATGATTTGGTAGGTGTTCCGAGGGAGCTGGCTGAGCACTCTCTAAACGTCCGGAAAGATGCCAAGCCGGTGCGGCAACCACTGCGTCGGTTCGCTGAAGACAGAAGAAAGATCATAGGAGAAGAAGTAACCAAGCTGCTTGTTGCCGGATTCATTGTGGAGGTCACGCACACGAGTGGCTGGCCAATCCGGTAATGGTTGAAAAGAAGAAAGATGAGAACCTGGAGGCAAAAGCTCCGAAGGTGTGGCGCATGTGCATCGACTACACCAACCTGAACAAGGCTTGCCCAAGAGATCCTTTTCCTTTGCCACGAATCGATCAAGTGATTGATTCAACCGCTGGGTGTGAGTTGTTGTCCTTCCTGGATGCCTATTCCGGTTTCCACCAAATTCCCTTGAAAAAGGAAGATCAAATAAAAACTGCGTTCATTACCCCGCACGGGGCTTATTGCTATGTCACTATGCCTTTTGGGTTGCGCAACGCTGGTGCAACGTACCAGCGCTGTATGCAAAAATGCTTGTTTGATCAAATTGGAAAAAATGTGCAAGTCTATGTGGATGACATCGTGATAAAAACTAAGGTAAAAAACACTTTAATCGATGACATCCGGCAAACATTCGATAACCTAAGGCGGTTCCGGATGAAACTCAATCCGGCAAAATGTACCTTTGGTGTCCCCGCCGGCAAGCTGCTCGGTTTCCTGGTTTCAAGCCGGGGCATAGAGGTTAATCCGGTAAAGATCCGGGCGATAGAAAGAATGGCTATCCCTCGAGAGTTAAAAGATGTGCAAAAGTTTACCGGAAGCTTGGCGTCGCTGAGCCGGTTTGTAAGCAGGTTGGGAGAAAAAGCTACGCCACTCTATGCTCTCATGAAGAAATCGACACGTTCGTCTGGACCCCTCGAATGCGGACGCAGCGTTTAAGGAGCTAAAAACGATGCTAGCCACAGCACCCGTCTTGGCTTCACCTCTAGAAAGGGAGCCTATGCTGTTATACATAGCAGCAACAAACCGGGTTGTGAGTGTAGTGGTTGTGGTTGAAAGAGAAGAGGAAGAAAAACCGTCCAGAGGCCGGTATACTACTTGAGCGAGGTGCTCTCCCTCTCAAAACAAAACTACCCTCACTTCCAGAAAATGACTTATGGCGTGTACATGGCCGCCACAAAACTCAAGCACTACTTTGAGGAACACCCCATGAAGGTGGTGAGTGAAGCACCAATTTCCGACATCATGTGCAACAAAGATGCCAGCGGCCGGATTGCAAAATGGGCGATCCAGATATCACCGTACGTGCCGGTATATGAAAGAAGAGATGCCATAAAATCACAGGCTTTGGCTGATTTCCTTGTTGATTGGGCGGAGATGCAATACAAACCGCCAGATCAGAGGATAGAATACTGGAAGATGCACTTTGATGGATCTAAGCTCAAGGAAGGTCTAGGTGCCGGTGTGGTGCTTACTTCACCAAAAGGAGACCACCTCCGGTATGTTTTGCAAGTACATTTCAGGGCATCGAACAATGTCGCTGAATATGAAGCTTTGATCCATGGGCTTAAGGTCGCAAAAGAAATCGGTGCACACCGGATCATTTGCTATGGCGATTCAGACCTTGTGGTACAGCAGTGCTCAGGAGATTGGGATGCAAAAGACGCCAACATGGCCTTGTACCGGTTTCACGTGCAAAAGATTGCCGGATTCTTCGAAGGATGTGAGTTTCACCATGTGCCGCGAGCAGAAAATGAAGCCGCGGATGCTTTGTCCAAGTTGGGCTCATCTAGGCAAGAAATTCCTCCCGGAATAGCTTTGGCTCACCTAAGAGTGCCATCGATCAAGCCGAGCCCGGAATCAGAATCAATTTTTGTACCAGAGTCACACGTAGTACCCATGGATATCGATGAAGGGAACCCGGGGACTGCTCCGGCAAGCTCGGGGACTGCTCCGGTAGGCTCGGGGACTGCTGTACCCATACCGGAAGAAACGATGCTGGTAGATAGCATGGAGATAGATGCACCGGTGTTTTTGGTTCGAGAAATACCATCATGGGTTAAACCTATTAAGGAATTCCTGATCAGCGGCACCTTGCCGGCTGACGAAAATGAATCAAGGAGGATACAAAGAAGGTCCAAAGCTTACACATTCATCAATGGTGAGGTGTACAAGAGAAGCGTTACCGGTGTCCTTCAAAGATGTGTGGAACCGGAGGAAGGAAAAGAAATGCTTGAGGAAATTCACCAAGGAGAATGTGGGCATCATGCTTCATCAAGGGCTTTGGTAGCAAAAGTATTCCGGCATGGGTTCTATTGGCCCACTGCTTTGGAGGACGCTGAGGATTTGGTAAGAAAATGCAACGGCTGCCAGAGGTACGCCAAGCAAAACCATACCCCAGCATCCGGTTTAAAGACAATACCGCTAACATGGCCATTCGCTGTTTGGTGCCTTGACATGGTTGGACCATTCAAAACTGCAAGAAGCAGCATGACTCACATCTTGGTCATGGTGGATAAGTTCACCAAGTGGCTGGAAGTAAAACCTATCGCAAAGTGTGATGGGCATACAGCTGTGAGATTCTTGAAAGATGTCATTTTGCGGTATGGATACCCGCACAGCATCATCACTGATAACGGAACCAACTTTGCTCAAGGTGAGTTCAAAAGGTTCTGTGAAGAAAAGAACATCCGGTTGGATTTGTGCTCGATGGCACATCCACGGGGCAATGGCCAAGTAGAAAGAATGAATGCCTTGGTGCTTTCCGGTATCAAGCCTAGACTCATTGATGCGGTGGAAAAGTCACCGGGATGTTGGCTCGATGAGCTACCATCAGTACTGTGGAGTATAAGAACAACTCCAAACCGGTCTACCGGATACACTCCCTTCTTCATGGTTTATGGAGCGAAGCGGTGATACCAACCGATTTCATCCATGATTCACCAAGGGTACAGCTCTATACTGAGCAAGAGGTCAAAGAGGCCAGAGAAAACGATGTGGACTTGCTAGAAGAAGCAAGAGAGCTGGCTTTGGCAAGAACAGCCATTTACCAAAGAAACCTAAGACGCTATCATAACCGGAAGGTTAACCCAAGAGTTTTCCGGGAAGGAGATCTTGTACTTCGCCTGGTGCAGCGCACTGAAGGCCGGCATAAGCTTTTGCCACCGTGGGAAGGTCCCTTCATTGTAAGCAAGGTGCTTCACAATGATGCATACTACTTGATAGATGCACAGGAATGGAAGAAAGGAAAGGCGGACAGGTCCGGCGAGGAGAGCAAGCGTCCATGGAACGTAGCTGCATTGCGTCCTTTCTATTCTTGAAGTGGTGGTGTAAGAAGTTCCTTTTTGTACCTTATATGCTATGAATAAAAGATGCCGGAACCTTGAGTGAATCTCGGGGACTACCCCAACTTAAGTTGCATGTAACTTGTCTATTTTTTCAGTTTACCGGTTGCTTATTGAATGTTTTTTCTTTCCGGTTTAGTAGTGTGCTAAATCCTACCGGAGTCTTCGACTCTGCTGCTGTCCGCAAACCGGCTTCATGGCAAGCAAGATAAACCGGTAGGGGATAAGCACATGAACTGCGAAAAGGGAGAGCGAGGAAAGAACAATCTGAAAAATTTAATTAACCCCGGTTAAACCGGTTTTTGCAAAATTTCAAAGTTATTTCTAAGTTCAAGAAGATGCTTGTTTGGTGAAAGAACCTTGTGCTCATACGCCAAAGAACGCCCAGAGAAGGCAGGCGAGCCAAGGCAAAAGAACCAAGTATGCATCAAATTGGATGCGGAAGCAATTGAGAAATCTTTGCAGTGCAGGATAAAAGCGGAACCAAAAGCAAAATATGTTAAGGCAAACTCATAAGTACTTAGCTACCGGTATAACTTACCGGCAGGAAATGTTGTAGCACAACCACAGGCAAACTTAAGTTTTACATCATAAGCCCCGGCATTCCGGGGCAGAATTTAACAGATATTGTCTTAAAGCAACAGGACCAACAGATATAATGAGCAAACACTTCAAAGGAAATCATCATGCAGCAGGGGCTTCCGGAGGAGCATCGCCGGCACCAGCATCGCCAGGACCTCTTCTTCGGCTTCACCCTCCTCCTCGTCGAGATAATCCTTGACGCCAGGAGGGTGAGGGATGAAGGTGCGCATGTCGGCATACTCCGCGATGCGGTACGCGCGATCCTGCCGCTTGACGGAGAGGATCGGGTCCAGATCCGTTTCTGCGCCTTCGCGCACGCCGGTAAGGGCGTCCAGATTGAGCTCCGGGTACCAGGAGCAGGCGACGCGGAGGGCGGAGTCCGCTCCAGCGCGGGCAGCAGAGCACTGCCACTCGCGGATCCTCCTGCCGGCACCTTTCAGGCGGTCGTTGATGAGGGAGAAGGTGTCCGACACCTCCTCGCCAGGCCATAAAGTCCTGTATAGCTGGGTAGCTACATCAGGGATGTCCGAAAGATTGCGGTCTATGCAGCGCATATGGGACACCCGCGCGTTAAGCGCGACCAGATGGTCCTTGGGCGTCCATGGCACGGTAAGATCCGCTTGGCCTTTGTCCTTGCGCTGCGCGTCGACCTTCTTGACGGCATACCTCTGCGAGTCCGGAAAGAGGCCTGTGCAAAGAAAGAAAAAGCTTAAGGAAAAGAGTCCGGAAGAAAAAGAGACCGGAAGGAAAAGAGTCCGGAAGAAAAAGAGACCGGAAGAAAAAGAGACCGGAGAGAAAAGAATCCGGAAGAAGAGAGACCGGACGGAAAGATAGCGGAAACAAAAATGGGGTCGAAGGAAAAAAGGCTCGTATGCAGTAGTCAAAGTGTAAAAGAAAACAACTTACGGAGGGCAAGTGTGTCGGTCTGCAGGATCAGCTGATCGCACTCCTTGTGCCCCTCCTCCAGCCGCGCGGCCTTCTCCTCGGCACCCTTCCGGGCCTTGGTCATCTCCTCCAGCTCTGCCCGCAACACCACAGTGGCATTGCAGGCATTCTCCAGAGCCTCGTCCAACTTGGCCGCTGCAGTCACTTCAGCGGCCTTGAGGGCCTTGGCGTGGTCAAGCCCCAGCTGAATCAACTGAGACTTGAGCTCCTGGTAGCTGGTCTTGAGGGCGTTTAGCTCCTCCTGGTGCTGCCGGCTGAGCTCATCCTTCTCCCCTGTAACCGGAAAAATGAGTGTTAGCAAGGCTACACTAGTAAAACTGAAAAGAAACCAAGTTCAAAGGAGAAAGGAAAAAATAGTACGTTGGGCCGTGGCGAGCTGCTCCTTGAGAGCATCGATGGAAGCTTCCGGGATCACTGTTGAACAGAAATTGTAAATATCACAAGGAAAAGAGGTTTCCGGTAGCAAAGATGCCGGTGAAACGAAAAACTTACCTTGGCACTTGTCATGTGCCTCAGCGAGCTCCCGGTGCTCCCATAAAAGCTCCTCGAAGAGGGCCTTCCGAGTGTCAGCGGTGACCTGTTCAAGAAAAAGAAGAAATAAGGTAAAATTTTGTGCTAAGAACCAAGTTCTTAACCCGAAACTCGGGGACTGGCAGTGCCGGTTTTGCGCATTTCTAAGGTAAATTATGTGTTAAGAAGAAGATGTTTAACCCGAAACTCGGGGACTGGCAGTGCCGGTTTTGCGCTAAAAACTTAAGTTAAGTTTTGCGCTAAGAGCTGCGCTCTCACCACAAAACTCGGGGACTGGGAAGATAGACAAGAGAGAAACCGGCATGAAACTAAGGAAAAGATAAAGCAGAACCGGAAACGAAGAAACCGGCAAAGGTTGAAAGTTAATAGAACATACCGTCAGATTGTTCGTGGAATCGTACCACGCGCTGTCAAGCTCTTTTACGGCAGCCCGGAGCCGCATGAAGTGCTCCTCAGAACACCGATCCCCGACGGGATCAGGTGCCGGCAGCCGATCCTTGCCCATGCCGCGGGTCGCCGGAGTGATGTCCGCGGCGTTCCACTTTTGGGCATACGGCAGGAGGTGCCCCAGGTCCCGGCCTTGGCGCTGGAACTCCGTAATGCGGCCGAGGAGGCCGGTGGCCTTCATGCTGGCGCTTTTGGCAGCCTTGGAGACGTGCAGCACCAAGGGCTGCTGGCCGCCCGAAGGGCGGCGGAGGCCGTCGCCTTCCCCTTGATGAGCTTGGAGGGCTTGGGCGGCGGCGCGGTAGAAGAGGCCCCGGAAGTCTTAGCCGGCGGCGCGCCAGGAGCGGCCTTGGAGGGCTGGGCGCGAGGAGCCTCAGGCGGAGGCATGAGGATGGTGCGTGGAGAAGGGGGAGCGCTAGGAGCGTCACCCGTCTTGGAGCCTTCCGGCGCGGAAGATTCCGGCGCGGAGGTTGTCTTTCGAGGACGGGAGGAGCAAAGGCTCAGCCCGCCCGGCAGCTTCTTCTTCTCCGGCCCCGGTGTTGCGCGCGCCGGTGTCTTGGTGTTCCGGGAGGAAGGAAAGATCCTCCTCCGTGCGGTGATCTGACAGTGAAGGGGCCGCACGCCCCGAATTTGTTGTGCCCCCCGAAAGGGAGGCAGAGGTGTTGCCGGCACCAGATGGTGCCGGGCTTGAACGAGGAGGAGGGGTTGAGGTCCTTGCGGATCCCTCAGAGCCCGATGGCCTTGGGCCAAGCTTGAGAGCGGGGCTGAGAAAAAGAAAAAAGACAAGTGGTTGAGAAGAAGCAACCGGAAAAAGAACTTAGCAAAAAAGGAGGCAAGCCGGAAAATGAAATTACCCGGAAGCGGTTGGCATCGCTTTGCGCCCGTAGCGGCGCACGCCCACTTCTTTCTCCCCCACGGGCTCCGTCCGGAAGCGCTTGGAGGGAGGAGCATGGCTGGAGCCGGCAGTAGATGCCGGCTGCTTGTTCTTCTGGCCCTGGGCCATGAGTTTGTCCACAAACTCAGTGCCGGCCTCGGCGCGCAGGGGCGGCACGCGCTCGTGGATCTGTGAGTTGGATATGGCTAAGAAGCAATTCGCAAGAAAGCGATAATGGCAAAGTATAAGAAGCCGGAAAAGAAAATACCTCGAGCACAACCAGCTCCTCCGGATTTCCGGTGGGCTCCGGCGGGTCCCGGCCAAGGCGCGCAGCCGGAGTCTTCCCCATCTTCAGATCCTTCCAAAAGATGTAGGGATCCGGGTCGAAGGAGTCAAAGGCACGCTTCCGGAGAGGTCCTCGCGGCTCTGCCTGGATAGAGGGGAAGCGGTCCCTGGCACGAAACAAGGTAAAAAGATGGTTAGCAAAAGCGAGAAACTTACCGGCCAAGACAACCCCAAATTGCGCATTCTGTTTCTTCTTGGGTCGGACGGTTAGAGAAACCGAGGGAAGGAGGCCCCATTCCCACGCAAAAGGCATAGCAGTTTGACAAATCTGCTTGGCCTTGAGAACAACGTCTTTCTTGCTGAGAGCGCGGCCTGTGATCTTGGTAGGATCGCACGGGCCATACATCTCGCTCATCCTATGTGCTTGCGGCGCTTCAGAGGAAGCACCCGGCGCGATATGAAAGTCCGGATGATATCGTCAGAACAGATGTTGGTCTCCTTCTTCAGAGAGGCCAAGAAACGCACTACCCGGTTGGTTTCGGCGTGTTCCGTCCTTGGGTTGTAGCTCCAGTTGGTTCTACTGGGGGGCCCCGCTTGATATGGAGGAAGATTGATGCGATCAGCGCGGCCGGTGTTCTTCACGTAAAAGAAAGTTCCTTGCCAGGTGCGGCAAGACTCGAGGCCGGAAAGCTTAAGAAAAGTGCTCCCTTGGCGGGAGCCGACGATGCAGGAGCCGCACTGCACGGGCGGCTTGGGCTTGGGGATCTCCTTGCCCTGGACGGAGTTGATCCGCAGGTTGAAGAAACGGGCAAACGTCTCACGAGTGGGACGAATGCCGATGTAAGCCTCCATGAAGGTGGCATAACAAGAAAGATAGAAAAGGGCGTTGCCAGGAAGGTGGTGAGGTTGGAGATCGTAGAAATCCAGGAAATCCCGGAAAAAAGTAGAGGCAGGAAGGCCGAAGCCGCGCTCAAAGTGAGCGAGAAAAACAACATGCTCGTCGTCTTCCGGATCCGGTTCGATCTCGTTATCCGGAATCCGGCAGGCAACTCCTTCCGGAATCCTCCGAGACCGGTACAGCCAATCGATCTCAAACTCGCAACGTAGGAGCCCATCCAGGGCTCCGCGGGTGGTTGGGGAAGGCTCCTCGCCGGAAGATTGGCTGGAGCTGCTAGAGGCTTGACCAGAGCCACTGGCCTCTTGGCTACCGGAAGCTTGGCTAAAGCTACCGGATTCTAGGTGGCCGCCGGACTCTTGGGGGTCACCGGATTCCTGCTGGTTGCCGGAATCGGTTTCCATTGGATACGAGGCCGTAGATTCACCGGGAGAAGGTCTACGGCGCTTGAGAGAAAGAGAAGAAGTGGATGGAGAGGAAGATCCCTCGTCAGACATCGCAAGGATGGGCGGAGAAACAGGAATCCCAAACTTCAACCCCGTGTGAAGATCTACGAGTAAGAAGAAAACCAAAGAAAAGGAGCAAATAAGAACACCAAAGGCTCAAGATCTGGAAAGCAAGCGAACGGCGAGTAAAGCAAAATTGATACCAACCTTGAGCGGCGCGGACGCTGAGGGGAGTGTTTGCTGGCGGTGGAGCGGCTCTGCGGTCGCCGGCGAGCTCCGTCGATGGCGAAGCGGAAAAGCTCGCGAAGAAGCACAAATGCGGCGGACGCGAGGAAGGTGCTGCCAAAGAACTCCGCACGGCGAAGTTCGGCGGAGGGGCGGCGTAAGTTCGCCGGGCGCCGGAGCTTGAACGGGCGACGGCGGACGGAGAGCAGCGGAGGCGCAGAGGCGTGGAGCTACGTGCGCGAAGGAGGAGAATGCGAAGAAGATGAAGGGGAACGGGCAGTTGTGCTTATATAAGAGAGAGAAAGTGGGCAGCGAACCGCTGGGCGCGCGGTTCGCCTCGCGGCCCGCGACGGTTCGCACCTTGGGCCGCCACGTGGCGAACGGATACACGCGCGAAAACGGAGGCCACACGGAGGCGCACGCGGGATCCCGAAGAGGTAGTGGGATCCGCTGCGGTGCATTAAATGCGTGCGCGGGAGTCGAAACGATGTGACAGCGGGCACTGGCGCGTCAGTTACAGTGCGCATGTCACTGACAGGCGCGGGGCCCGATATATTCTCGACTTCGCCGAGGAAGGAGCAGAGACACGTGGTGCCGGAAAAAAGAGATGCCGGAACGAGCCTTGCAAAGAGAAGAAAAGGAACAAGGGTAAAGGTGCCGGAACTAAGCTCAAGAGATGAGTGACTAAACCGGTATCTTAGAAAGATGAAAACCTGGCATGGTCTGTAGGATAAAATCCTCCAGGCTATACCAGCTTCGGGGACTAATGTTGGGGATAACCCCGGTATGCCAAAGGCATGCCAAACCGGATGGTTTGAGCCATCGAGATACCGGTTTAATGTTCTTGCCGGAAGCCTAGAAGGAATCCGGGAGAGCAAGGCTAAGCCGGTATCCCCAAAGGGGTATGCCGGGACCCGGTATAAAAGATACCGGAAAGGAGAGCCTGTCGGCAGGACTGGTCAAAGATTCTCTTCAGAGCAAGAAGACAAGGATGAGCTACGCCAAGTAACTTTATTCAGAGCCCTGGCGCCAAAGAGAGAGGTGACGGAGAAAGAAGCCGGGGGACGTCAGCTTCTATGATAAAAGAAGGCCCCGGTGTCATCTATGATTAAAGTAGCTTTGTACAGTAGCCAGTTAAAGTAGCTTTGTACAGTAACTCTGTAAAGTAGTTTGTCCAGTCAAAGATGCCATTAGGGTTTCTTGCAGTGTAAGCCACCCTCTCCCCTATATAAGGAGAGGGGGCAGCCCATCTTCACGGGCAAGTATGTACGCGTGTATGTAGGAAGGCGAGCACAGAACTTGTGTGAATCTATGAACATGGTGATCTAGAGGGAGTTCTTCCTTGTGTCTTTCTTCTTCAACTTCTGGCCTTGGCCAAGTTCTTGAGGAAACCATCCGGAATCTCTTCCCACCTGATCGCAAACCCTCCCCCGAATCCTCTTGCGTCCATTCGGCCCCAATCTAAGCCATCCTATGGCATCTGCTCGTTCACCACGACGACAGTCAAAGAGTTCCTGGGTTGATTGAATGTAATTACACTTAGTCTGTGCAACAACGCATTAATTACATCCAGCCTCTGCAACAACGCAATATCATCATATTAGTACGGATGTACACAATCAAAAATAAAAATAAAAACAAAAAGTCCCGCAACAGTATTCCAGTCCTAGCAGTAACAATACAACCACCACTAAGACATCACCCGAACACTTCAGCCTCTCCAAAAGCGACGTCTACAAGAAGAAAACAGGGCACGAGCAACGTCGTCGCCCGATCCAAAGATCTCAGGTTTCACCTTGAAAATAGTCCTCGTTTTCAAAACAATGTATTCAATAAGGCTATTGACAAGGTATCGACTTGTCAATGCCTACAAGTTGTAGACTAGAGTTTTGTGGAAAGTAGAGGGCAAGTAGATCTCGAAGGTTTCAGCGAAAAGATGCTCGACTGCTAAAAACCAGGGTTGTGTTGACAATGAATCGATACTTTCTTTCTCCCTCAACTCCCCCTTATGTAGGAGGCGGAACCGAGGGTTTCGTGATGTACAAGTTACAAACATCGGGAGACTCTTTGAGTTCGTCCCCTACAATTACAAGTCTCTGTTCCTAATATATCTCTAACTTCCATATCGACTCTTTATTGGGCTTCCGGGCTTCGTAATCTTCAGGTCGTGGGCCTTCATTAAACCATGGGTACCTTCTTCGGCAAGCCCATTGGGGATGCCTATGTCAGTATCCCCCGAGATTTTGCTTGAATCGTAGAATCGAGTAAAATCTCCATCGTTATAATTAACATACTATTTCTTCGAGTTACTAATCAATCTTCATAAAATAGTTATATGTTGTACAGGGATAATGGTAAATGGGGCTGGTTCATCTGATGGATAAGGTACCAGTTATCTGCTCTCGTGGCAATCCCGCAAGAACCCACTTCAAGGTCAAGTCCCTGGACTTGACCTCGGTATACTTGTGTAATTCGACATGTGCCGCTTAAGGTCTTACCATGATCCGAATTCCAGTCATATTTTATCGGGTATCTGACGCGTCCGTTACGATTTTTCTTCGCATCTATTGAGACAAAAAAAGTAGGATAGCGCATTCATGTGCGATACCACGCCACACAGGACGGATACCGGGGTCTTACCTTCATAAAATATTACGGTATTCAGAGATTTATTCGCGACAGACACGCTCTGAGAATATATTGTCGAGTGCCTTTTTCGGCTGCTGGAATGGTATATTTACTCGAGTCATATGATGACTTGTTATCTTGACTTCCCGATGGGAGTATATGAAGAGTTATGTTTTAACTCGAATATGCTCAGTATAACTCCTTATATTGCATGGGTACGCGACCAGCGTTCCCGATGGGAGTAGCCCCCGAGGCTACAACCAAGTGCTTGTACTTGGTTGTAGACTCACCTTTTTTGTTGTCTTGTCGCTATATTGTCAGCTTCCCATACATTCCATTTTTTATCGGGTGCGCGACCAGCGCTCCCGATGGGAGTAGCCCCCGAGGCTACAGTCGAGTATTTATACTTGGTTGTAGCCTCAACTTTTGTTTTCTTGGAACAACTCTATATATCTGTTCTTCACATCAACCTCTTATCAAAAGTAAAAATAGAACTTTTGATAAGAGTAGCCCCCGAGCATTTGGGCAAATAATTGTATTTGATCAAAGGCTCCCGATATTATCTTATTTGGATCCTCGACATTTCCCCTGTCGCTATTTTGAAAGAAAACCAGTGGTCATTTTTCGATGCGACGTCAATGCTGACGATAGCCACGAACTCTGTATTGGGAAGGTGCGAGTCCCGTCATGTCACTGTTCTGTGGGTCCAAACTTCTGCGCCATTGACATGTTGCGAAAGTGGGGGACACACGTCCTCCACTTTTTCCTGCACGCGCGCTGTAACGCCTGTCTGGTAACTTCATAGTGAATAGACACTTGTACACCTGTGGACACGTGTATGGTATAAGATCCATTTCCCTTTCATCCAACGGTGCGACGAATCGATGGCTTGCTGCTGACGTGGGAGTTGACATGGGATCAACGTCGCCAGAAAGTAGCTTCCTTGTGACGGTAAAGCACTCGTCCATTGGGAACCCCAAGAGGAAGGTATGATGTGTACAGCAGCAAGTTTTCCCTCAGTAAGAAACCAAGGTTTATCGAACCAGTAGGAGTCAAGAAGCACGTTGAAGGTTGTTGGTGACGGAGTGTAGTGCGGCGCAACACCAGGGATTCCGGCGCCAACGTGGAACCTGCACAACACAACCAAAGTACTTTGTCCCAACGAAACAGTGAGGTTGTCAATCTCACCGGCTTGCTGTAGCAAAGGATTAGATGTATAGTGTGGATGATGATTGTTTGCAGAAAACAGTAAAGCAAGTATTGCAGTAGATTGTATTCGATTAAAAGAATGGACCGGGGTCCACAGTTCACTAGAGGTGTCTCTCCCATAAGATAAATAGCATGTTGGGTGAACAAATTACAGTTGGGCAATTGACAAATAAAGAGAGCATGACAATGCACATACATGATATGATGAATATTGTGAGATTCAATTGGGCATTACGACAAAGTACATAGACCGCTATCCAGCATGCATCTATGCCTAAAAAGTCCACCTTTAGGTTATCATCCGAACCCCTTCCAGTATTAAGTTGCAAACAACAGACAATTGCATTAAGTATGGTGCGTAATGTAATCAATAACTACATCCTCGGACATAGCATCAATGTTTTATCCCTAGTGGCAACAGCACATCCACAACCTTAGAACTTTACATCCTTGTCCCAGATTTAATGGAGGCATGAACCCACTATCGAGCATAAATACTCCCTCTTGGAGTTAAGAGCAAAAACTTGGCCAGAGCCTCTACTAATAACGGAGAGCATGCAAGATCATAAACAACACATAGGTAATAGATTGATAATCAACATAACATAGTATTCTCTATCCATCGGATCCCAACAAACACAACATATAGCATTACAGATAGATGATCTTGATCATGTTAGGCAGCTCACAAGACCCGACAATGAAGCACAATGAGGAGAAGACAACCATCTAGCTACTGCTATGGACCCATAGTCCAGGGGTGAACTACTCACTCATCAATCCGGAGGCGACCATGGCGGTGTAGAGTCCTCCGGGAGATGATTCCCCTCTCTGGCAGGGTGCCGGAGGCGATCTCCTGAATCCCCCGAGATGGGATTGGCGGCGGCGGCGTCTCTGGAACGTTTTCCGTATCGTGGCTCTTGGTACTGGGTTTTTCGCGACGAAGGCTTTAAGTAGGCGGAAGGGCAACGCGGGGGGCCACACGAGGGCCCCACACGCCAGGGCCGCGCGGCCAAGGGCCAGGCCGCGCCGCCCTGTTGTGTCGGCGCCTCGTGGCCCCACTTCCTTTCCCCCTCGGTCTTCTGGAAGCTTCATGCAAAAATAGGCCCCTGGGCGTTGATTTCGTCCAATTCCGAGAATATTTCCTTACTAGGATTTCTGAAACCAAAAACAGCAGAAAACAACAACTGGCTCTTCGGCATCTCGTTAATAGGTTAGTGCCAGAAAATGCATAATAATGACATATAATGTGTATAAAACATGTGAGTATCATCATAAAAGTAGCATGGAACATAAGAAATTATAGATACGTTTGAGACGTATCAAGCATCCCCAAGCTTAGTTCCTACTCGTCCCGAGTAGGTAAACGATAACAAAGATAATTTCTTAGTGACAATGCTACCAACATAATCTTGATCAATACTATTGTAAGCACATGTAATGAATGCAGCGATTTGAAACAATGGTAAATGACATGAGTAAACAATTGAATCATAAAGAAAAGACTTTTCATGAATAGTACTTCAAGACAAGCATCAATAAGTCTTGCATAAGAGTTAACTCATAAAGCAATAATTCAAAGTAAAGGTATTGAAGCAACACAAAGGAAGATGAAGTTTCAGCGGTTGCTTTCAACTTGTAACATGTATATCTCATGGATATTGTCAATGTAAAGTAATATAACAAGTGCAATATGCAAGTATGTAGGAATCAATGCACAGTTCACACAAGTGTTTGCTTCTTGAGGTGGAGAGATATAGGTGAACTGACTCAACATAAAAGTAAAAGAATGGCCCTTCGCAGAGGGAAGCATTGATTGCTATATTTGTGCTAGAGCTTTGGTTTTGAAAACAAGAAACAATTTTGTCAACGATAGTAATAAAGCATATGAGTTATGTAAATTATATCCTACAAGTTGCAAGCCTCATGCATAGTATACTAATAGTGCCCGCACCTTGTCCTAATTAGCTTGGATTACCGGGATTATCATCGCAATACACATGTTTTAACCAAGTGTCACAAAGGGGTACCTCTATGCCTTTGTACAAAGGTCTAAGGAGAAAGTTCGCATTGGATTTCTCGCTTTTGATTATTCTCAACTTAGACATCCATACCGGGACAACATAGATAACAGATAATGGACTCCTCTTTAATGCATAAGCATGTAGCAACAATTAATGTTCTCATATGAGATTGAGGATATATGTCCAAAACTGAAACTTCCACCATGATTCATGGCTTTAGTTAGCGGCCCAATGTTCTTCTCTAACATTATGCATGCTCTAATCATTAAATGAGTGGTAAATCTCCCTTACTTCAGACAAGACGGACATGCATAGCAACTCACATGATATTCAACAAAGAGTAGTTGATGGCGTCCCCAGGAACATGGTTATCGCACAACAAGCAACTTAATAAGAGATAAAGTGCATAAGTACATATTCAATACCACAATAGTTTTTAAGCTATTTGTCCCATGAGCTATATATTGCAAAGATAAAGAATGGAAATTTTAAAGGTAGCACTCAAGCAATTTACTTTGGAATGGCGGAGAAATACCATGTAGTAGGTAGGTATGGTGGACACAAATGGCATAGTGGTTGGCTCAAGGATTTTGGATGCATGAGAAGTATTCCCTCTCGATACAAGGTTTAGGCTAGCAAAGTTTATTTGAAACAAACACAAGGATGAAGAGGTGCAGCAAAACTCACATAAAAGACATATTGTAAACATTATAAGACTCTACACCGTCTTCCTTGTTGTTCAAACTCAATACTAGAAATTATCTAGACCTTAGAGAGACCAAACATGCAAATCAGATTTTAGCATGCTCTATGTATTTCTTCATTAATAGGTGCAGAGTATATGATGCAAGAGCTTAAATATGAGCACAACAATTGCCAAGTATCACATTATTCAAGATATTATACCAATTACCACATATATCATTTTCCAATTCCAACCATATAACAATTTAACGAAGAAGAAACTTTCGCCATGAATACTATGAGTAAAGCCTAAGGACATATTTGTCCATATGCAACAGCGGAGCGTGTCTCTCTCCCACACATTGAATGCTAGGATCCATTTTATTCAAACAAAACAAAAACAAAAACAATAGACGCTCCAAGCAAAGTACATAAGATGTGATGGAATAAAAATATAGTTTCACTAGAGGAACCTGATAATGTTGTCGATGAAGAATGGGATGCCTTGGGCATCCCCAAGCTTAGACGCTTGAGTCTTCTTGATATATGCAGGGGTGAACCACCGGGGCATCCCCAAGCTTAGAGCTTTCACTCTCCTTGATCATAGTGTATATCATCCTCCTCTCTTGATCCTTGAAAACTTCCTCCACACCAAACTCAAAACAAACTCATTAGAGGGTTAGTGCATAATCAAAATTCACATATTCAGAGGTGACACAATCATTCTTTATACTTCTGGACATTGCACAAAGCTACTGAAAGTCAATGGAATCGAAAAATCCATCAAGCATGACAAAACAGGCAATGTAAAATAAAAGGCAGAATCTGTCAAAACAGAACAGTTCGTAAAGACGTATTTTTAACAGGCACCAGACTTGCTCAGATGAGAAAACTTAAAACTAATGAAAGTTGCGTACATATCTGAGGATCACTCACGTACATTGGCATAATTTTCTGAGTTACCTACAGAGAATTAGACCCAGATTCGTGACAGCAAAGAAAACTGTTTCTGCGCAGTAATCCAAATCTAGTATCATCCTTCTATTAGAGACTTTACTTGGCACAACAATGCAATAAAACTAAGATAAGGAGAGGTTGCTACAGTAGTAAACAACTTCCAAGACTCAAATATAAAACAAAAGTACTGTAGTAAAAACATGGGTTGTCTCCCATAAGCGCTTTTCTTTAACGCCTTTCAGCTAGGCGCAGAAAGTGTGTATCAAGTATTATCAAGAGACGAAGTATCAACATCATAATTTGTTCAAATAATAGAATCAAAAGGTAACTTCATTCTCTTTCTAGGGAAGTGTTCCATACCTTTCTTTAGAGGAAATTGATATTTAATATTACCTTCCTTCATATCAATGATAGCACCAACAGTTCGAAGAAAAGGTCTTCCCAATATAATGGGACAAGATGCATTGCATTCAATATCCAAGATAACAAAATCAACGGGGACAAGGTTATTGTTAACGGTAATGCGAACATTATCAACTCTCCCCAAAGGTTTCTTCGTAGAATTATCAGCAAGATTAACATCCAAATAACAATTTTTAAATGATGGCAAGTCAAGCATATCATAAATTTTCTTAGGCATAACAGAAATACTTGCACCAAGATCACATAAAGCATTACAATCAAAGTCATTGACCTTCATCTTAATGATGGGCTCCCAACCATCTTCTAACTTCCTAGGAATAGAAGTTTCGCGATTTAGTTTCTCTTCTCTAGCTTTTATGAGAGCATTTGTAATATGTTTCGTGAAAGCCAAATTTATAGCACTAGCATTAGGACTCTTAGCAAGTTTTTGTAAGAACTTTATAACTTCAGAGATATGACAATCATCAAAATCCAAACCATTATAATCTAAAGCAATGGGATCATTATCCCCAATGTTGGAAAAAATTTCAGCAGTTTTATCACGAGCGATTTCGATTTTAGCAGTTTCAGGCAGTTTTTCGCGCCTTGCATTAGAAGTGGAAACATTGCCAACACCAATTCTTTTAACATTATTAGTAGGAGGTGCGGCAACATGTGTAGTATTAGCATTGCTAGTGGTAGTAATAGTCCAAACTTTAGCTATATTATTCTCTTTAGCTAGTTTTTCATTTTCTTCTCTTTCCCACCTAGCATGCAGTTCAGCCATTAATCTTATATTCTCATTAATTCTAACTTGGATGGAATTTGCTGTAGTAACAATTTTATTATCTATATCCTCAGGTTTAGCAGCCATTTTATTAATTAAAGAAGATTGTGACGCAGACATGTATGAGATTCGGTTTTCAGCATTTGCAAGTTTAGTTTGCAACCCAGAGATCTCCATATTCAGATTTTCAAGTTGATTTCCTATATTCTTCAACAAGGTAGATTGCTCATTCATAGTTTTAGCAAACAATTTATTTTGCTCATATTGTGATTGCATAAAGTTCTTGGTGGATCTTTCGATTTCTACCATCTTTTCCTCATTAGGTGAAGCATATCTACCATAAGAGTTACCATTAGCAGGATATGGCCTAGAATTATTATAATTGTTATTTTTAATGAAATTCACATCAACATGTTCTTTTTGAGCAACCAATGAAGCTAATGGAACATTATTAAGATCAACATTTGTCCTACCATTCACAAGCATAGACATAATAGCATCAATCTTACCACTCAAGGAAGAGGTTTCTTCGACAGAATTTACCTTCTTACCTTGTGGAGCTCTTTCTGTGTGCCATTCAGAGTAATTAATCATCATATTATCAAGAAGCTTTGTTGCTTCACCAAGAGTGATGGACATAAAGGTACCTCCAGCATCTGAATCCAATAGGTTCCGTGAAGAAAAATTCAGTCCTGCATAAAAGGTTTGGATGATCATCCAAGTAGTCAGTCCATGGGTTGGGCAATTTTTAACCAAAGATTTCATTCTTTCCCATGCTTGTGCAACATACTCAGTATCCAATTGTTTAAAATTCATTATGCTACTCCTCAAAGATATAATTTTAGCAGGGGGATAATATCTACCAATAAAAGCATCCTTGCATTTAGTCCATGAATCAATACTATTCTTAGGCAGAGATAGCAACCAATCTTTAGCTCTTCCTCTTAGTGAGAAAGGGAACAATTTTAATTTTATTATGTCACCATCTACATCTTTATACTTTTGCATTTCACAAAGTTCAACAAAATTATTGAGATGGGCAGCAGCATCATCAGAACTAACACCAGAAAATTGCTCTCGCATAACAAGATTCAGTAAAGCAGGTTTAATTTCAAAGAATTCTGCTGTAGTAGCAGGTGGAGCAATAGGTGTGCATAAGAAATCATTATTATTTGTGGTTGTGAAGTCACACAACTTAATATTTTCATGAGTATTCATTTTAGCAATAGCAAGTAAAGTAAAACTAGCAACTAATTTTTTGTGTGTTTTAATTTAGTGCAGCAAACAAAGTAGTAAATAAAATAAAGCAAGACAAAAACAAAGTAAAGAGATTGGATTGTGAAGACTCCCCTTGCAGCGTGTCTTGATCTCCCCGGCAACGGCGCCAGAAAAAGAGCTGCTGACGTGGGAGTTGACGTGGGATCAACGTCGCCAGAAAGTAGCTTCCTTGTGACGGTAAAGCACTCGTCCGTTGGGAACCCCAAGAGGAAGGTATGATGTGTACAGCAGCAAGTTTTCCCTCAGTAAGAAACCAAGGTTTATCGAACGAGTAGGAGTCAAGAAGCACGTTGAAGGTTGTTGGTGACGGAGTGTAGTGCGGCGCAACACCAGGGATTCCGGCGCCAACGTGGAACCTGCACAACACAACCAAAGTACTTTGTCCCAAAGAAACAGTGAGGTTGTCAATCTCACCGGCTTGCTGTAGCAAAGGATTAGATGTATAGTGTGGATGATGATTGTTTGCAGAAAACAGTAAAACAAGTATTGCAGTAGATTGTATTCGATTAAAAGAATGGACCGGGGTCCACAGTTCACTAGAGGTGTCTCTCCCATAAGATAAATAGCATGTTGGGTGAACAAATTACAGTTGGGCAATTGACAAATAAAGAGAGCATGACAATGCACATACATGATATGATGAATATTGTGAGATTCAATTGGGCATTACGACAAAGTACATAGACCGCTATCCAGCATGCATCTATGCCTAAAAAGTCCACCTTCAGGTTATCATCCGAACCCCTTCCAGTATTAAGTTACAAACAACAGACAATTGCATTAAGTATGGTGCGTAATGTAATCAATAACTACATCCTCGGACATAGCATCAATGTTTTATCCCTTGTGGCAACAGCACATCCACAACCTTAGAACTTTTACATCCTTGTCCCAGATTTAATGGAGGCATGAACCCACTATCGAGCATAAATACTCCCTCTTGGAGTTAAGAGCAAAAACTTGGCCAGAGCCTCTACTAATAACGGAGAGCATGCAAGATCATAAACAACACATAGGTAATAGATTGATAATCAACATAACATAGTATTCTCTATCCATCGGATCCCAACAAACACAACATATAGCATTACAGATAGATGATCTTGATCATGTTAGGCAGCTCACAAGACCCGACAATGAAGCACAATGAGGAGAAGACAACCATCTAGCTACTGCTATGGACCCATAGTCCAGGGGTGAACTACTCACTCATCAATCCGGAGGCGACCATGGCGGTGTAGAGTCCTCCGGGAGATGATTCCCCTCTCCGGCAGGGTGCCGGAGGCGATCTCCTGAATCCCCCGAGATGGGATTGGCGGCGGCGGCGTCTCTGGAAGGTTTTCCGTATCGTGGCTCTCAGTACTAGGGGTTTCGCGACGAAGGCTTTAAGTAGGTGGAAGGGCAACGCGGGGGGGCACACGAGGGCCCCACACGCCAGGGCCGCGCGGCCAAGGGCCAGGCCGTGCCGCCCTGTTGTGTTGGCGCCTCGTGGCCCCACTTCCTTTCCCCCTCGGTCTTCTGGAAGCTTCATGCAAAAATAGGCCCCTGGGCGTTGATTTCGTCCAATTCCGAGAATATTTCCTTACTAGGATTTCTGAAACCAAAAACAGCAGAAAACAACAACTGGCTCTTCGGCATCTCGTTAATAGGTTAGTGCCGGAAAATGCATAATAATGACATATAATGTGTATAAAACATGTGAGTATCATCATAAAAGTAGCATGGAACATAAGAAATTATAGATACGTTTGAGACGTATCACTTGCTATAAATCTTCCCCTTCGTCCTCATTTATCCCCTTCACTGTGCCGCTCACTTTTTCCTTCTCTCTCCCAAAATCGCCATTGCTATTCTCAAGCTCCTCACGATCCCGTTCATCTCCGTTCTCCCTCACCACCAACCTTGATGACACCATGCACAAAACTCACCAAGCACACCGCTCCAGGAACCAACACGCCAGCAGAGGAGATGGAGATCTCTGGATGGGAGAGATCCAAGATCTCAAACCAAGATCAAAGCACTCTCAAGAAGCTCGGGCTGATGAAGAAGAAAGATGCGCGGATCTTTCCTGGCGACGAAAGTTTTCCGACACCGCGGATCGGATACCGGGTAACTTTCATCGAGCACCTCATTCGCGGCCTTTCCACCCCCATCCACGAGTTCCTCCGTGGAATTCTTTTCGTCTATGGGATTCATCTACATCAGCTGACCCCTAACTCCACCGTCCACATCTCGATTTTCATCACTTTGTGTGAGTGCTTCCTCGGGACCCATCCTCATTGGGGCCTATGGAAGCGCATTTTCTATCTTCGCCGCAACAGCTCCCGCAATGTTGCCTATAATGTGGGCGGTGTTGTTATTTGTGTCCGTCCCGACGTTGATTATTTGGACGTCAAATTCCCCGACTCCGTCCAAGGGTGGCGCAGGAGGTGGTTATACGTCCAGGAGGAGTACAACAATTCTCAAGAGTACAACATTGCTCCTTTTGATGGTGCCGCAAAAATCCTCAGGCGCCGATCCTGGGACGCTGAAGCTACTGTCGAAGAAAAGTCAGCGACGGATGCTCTGATAAAGCGCATCCACGAGCTGCAAAACACCCGCGGTAAAGAACTGTCGGGTGTTCAGATTACTGCCTATTTCCTTAGGATCAGGGTGCAGCCTCTGCAGGCTCGCAAAAACCCACTTGGATGTACGCTGGCGAGAAGGATGTTGACCGCCTATACAAGGATCTTTATGTGAAGGACTTGGAGAAGCTCGTTCGACGTTTCTAATACGTCTCAAACGTATCTATAATTTCTTATGTTCCATGCTACTTTTATGATGATACTCACATGTTTTATACACATTATATGTCATTATTATGCATTTTCCGGCACTAACCTATTAACGAGATGCCGAAGAGCCAGTTGCTGTTTTCTGCTGTTTTTGGTTTCAGAAATCCTAGTAAGGAAATATTCTCGGAATTGGACGAAATCAACGCCCAGGGGCCTATTTTCACACGAAGCTTCAAGAAGACCGAGGGGGAAAGGAAGTGGGGCCACGAGGCGCCGACACAACAGGGCGGCGCGGCCTGGCCCTTGGCCGCGCCGGCCTGGCGTGTGGGGCCCTCGTGTGGCCCCCCGCGTTGCCCTTCCGCCTACTTAAAGCCTTCGTCACGAAACCCCCAGTACCGAGAGTCACGATACGGAAAACCTTCCAGAGACGCCGCCACCGCCAATCCCATCTCGGGGGATTCAGGAGATCGCCTCCGGCACCCTGCCGGAGAGGGGAATCATCTCCCGGAGGACTCTACACCGCCATGGTCGCCTCCGGATTGATGAGTGTGTAGTTCACCCCTGGACTATGGGTCCATAGCAGTAGCTAGATGGTTGTCTTCTCCTCATTGTGCTTCATTGTCGGGTCTTGTGAGCTGCCTAACATGATCAAGATCATCTATCTGTAATGCTATATGTTGTGTTTGTTGGGATCCGATGGATAGAGAATACTATGTTATGTTGATTATCAATCTATTACCTATGTGTTTTTTATGATCTTGCATGCTCTCCGTTATTAGTAGAGGCTCTGGCCAAGTTTTTACTCTTAACTCCAAGAGGGAGTATTTATGCTCGATAGTGGGTTCATGCCTCCATTAAATGCAGGACGATGTGAGAAAGTTCTAAGGTTGTGGATGTGCTGTTGCCACTAGGGATAAAACATTGATGCTATGTCCGAGGATGTAGTTATTGATTACATTACGCACCATACTTAATGCAATTGTCTGTTGTTTGCAACTTAATACTGGAAGGGGTTCGGATGATAACCTGAAAGTGGACTTTTTAGGCATAGATGCAAGCTGGATAGTGGTCTATGTACTTTGTCGTAATGCCCAATTGAATCTCACAATACTCATCATGTCATGTATGTGCATTGTCATGCCCTCTCTATTTGTCAATTGCCCAACTGTAATTTGTTCACCCAACATGCTATTTATCTTATGGGAGAGACACCTCTAGTGAACTGTGGACCCCGGTCCATTCTTTTAATTGAATACAATCTACTGCAATACTTGTTTTACTGTTTTCTGCAAACAATCATCATCCACACTATACATCTAATCCTTTGCTACAGCAAGCCGGTGAGATTGACAACCTCACTGTTTCGTTGGGACAAAGTACTTTGGTTGTGTTGTGCAGGTTCCACGTTGGCGCCGGAATCCCTGGTGTTGCGCCGCACTACATCTCGCCGCCATCAACCTTCAACGTGCTTCTTGACTCCTACTGGTTCGATAAACCTTGGTTTCTTACTGAGGGAAAACTTGCTGCTGTACACATCATACCTTCCTCTTGGGGTTCCCAACAGACGAGTGCTTTACCGTCACAAGGAAGCTACTACGCCCACGTCAACTACACGCTAGCAGTTTCTCCTCGCTAAGCAAGAAAAATGATGTTCCGATGTCTTGCCGCGTGGAGCCGTATAGCGGCACCCACGCCCTTCCGGAAGTAAGTAACTTTTTTCCTCCGAGTTGTACTTTTATTTATCGACTACTCTCTCATCTATTTTTGTATTACCTTAACCTTGACCTTGCTTGTTCTTCTTGCAAAACCACCAAATTCTATCTTGCCTTCCTCCCCTTCTCGAAGGTGGAGAAGTGGACGAGCGAGCTGTTGTCAATGACGACTCGCAAGACCCATCTCGTCCTGAGAGTGAAGTCGCAGGATCTCACAAATCCTCGACTGCCTCCGAAAAATCTAAATCAGAGCCTTCTGAATCAGTTCATTCTCCTCCTTCCTCTGTGTCTCCAAGGAGCAAGAGGAAGAGGGATGAAATCGAGGATTCTCGCACTTCCAAGCCCTCGGAGCATGTTGCCGAAGAAAACTCACCCAAAGAGGAGGGTGTCTGATAACCCACAAGTATAGGGGATCGCGTGTAGCCTTTTCGATAAGTAAGAGTGTCGAACCCAACAAGGAGCTAAAGGTAGGATAAACATTCTCTCAAGTTCTATCAACCACTGATACAACTCTACGCACACTAAGCGTTTGCAATATCTAGGAAATAAAACAAGAGTGATAACGGGAATGAGAGGTGACTTTGCAGAACAATAAAATACGCAGAATAAATGTTAGTGCTGCAGCAATAAAACAAACTAAACTAACAGTACCATGAGTGTGGAAAGGCGGTGGTAATAGTGGTGGCTTTGTCCAAAATCAATTAGTGAAGATCTTGGGTTCAATGTCTTTGATACGTCTCAAACGTATCTATAATTTCTTATGTTCCATGCTACTTTTATGATGATACTCACATGTTTTATACACATTATATGTCATTATTATGCATTTTCCGGCACTAACCTATTAATGAGATGCCGAAGAGCCAGTTGCTGTTTTCTGCTGTTTTTGGTTTCAGAAATCCTAGTAAGGAAATATTCTCGAAATTGGACGAAATCAACGCCCAGGGGCCTATTTTCACACGAAGCTTCCAGAAGACCGAGGGGGAAAGGAAGTGGGGCCACGAGGCGCCGACACAACAGGGCGGCGCGGCCTGGCCCTTGGCCGTGCCGGCCTGGCGTGTGGGGCCCTCGTGTGGCCCCCCGCATTGCCCTTCGGCCTACTTAAAGCCTTCGTCACGAAACCCCCACTACCGAGAGTCACGATACGGAAAACCTTCCAGAGACGCCGCCGCCGCCAATCCCATCTCGGGGGATTCAGGAGATCGCCTCCGGCACCCTGCCGGAGAGGGGAATCATCTCCCGGAGGACTCTACACCGCCATGGTCGCCTCCGGATTGATGAGTGAGTAGTTCACCCCTAGACTATGGGTCCATAGCAGTAGCTAGATGGTTGTCTTCTCCTCATTGTGCTTCATTGTCGGGTCTTGTGAGCTGCCTAACATGATCAAGATCATCTATCTGTAATGCTATATGTTGTGTTTGTTGGGATCCGATGGATAGAGAATACTATGTTATGTTGATTATCAATCTATTACCTATGTGTTGTTTATGATCTTGCATGCTCTCCGTTATTAGTAGAGGCTCTGGCCAAGTTTTTACTCTTAACTCCAAGAGGGAGTATTTATGCTCGATAGTGGGTTCATGCCTCCATTAAATCTGGGACAGTGACAGAAAGTTCTAAGGTTGTGGATGTGCTGTTGCCACTAGGGATAAAACATTGATGCTATGTCCGAGGATGTAGTTATTGATTACATTACGCACCATACTTAATGCAATTGTCTGTTGTTTGCAACTTAATACTGGAAGGGGTTCGGATGATAACCTGAAAGTGGACTTTTTAGGCATAGATGCATGCTGGATAGCGGTCTATGTACTTTGTCGTAATGCCCAATTGAATCTCACAATACTCATCATGTCATGTATGTGCATTGTCATGCCCTCTCTATTTGTCAATTGCCCAACTGTAATTTGTTCACCCAACATGCTATTTATCTTATGGGAGAGACACCTCTAGTGAACTGTGGACCCCGGTCCATTCTTTTAATCGAATACAATCTACTGCAATATTTGTTTTACTGTTTTCTGCAAACAATCATCATCCACACTATACATCTAATCCTTTGCTACAGCAAGCCGGTGAGATTGACAACCTCACTGTTTCGTTGGGACAAAGTACTTTGGTTGTGTTGTGCAGGTTCCACGTTGGTGCCGGAATCCCTGGTGTTGCGCCGCACTACATCTCGCCGCCATCAACCTTCAACGTGCTTCTTGACTCCTACTGGTTCGATAAACCTTGGTTTCTTACTGAGGGAAAACTTGCTGCTGTACACATCATACCTTCCTCTTGGGGTTCCCAACAGACGAGTGTTTTACCGTCACAAGGAAGCTACTACGCCCACGTCAACTACACGCTAGCAGCATATTTTCTGGCGCCGTTGCCGGGGAGATCAAGACACGCTGCAAGGGGAGTCTTCACAATCAAATCTCTTTACTTTGTTTTTTTGTCTTGCTTTATTTTATTTACTACTTTGTTTGCTGCACTAAATTAAAACACAAAAGAAATTAGTTACTTGCATTACCTTATTTACTATCTTGTTTGCGTTCTCCATATTAAAAACACAAAAAAAATTAGTTACTTGCATCTGCTTTACTTATTTCATCATGTTTCCTTTTAATTTTACTGAAAAAGATATACCGGTAGGACAAGGGTCTATAATTGGGAGAGATAATATAGAAGAATTTTTCACCCATGTTAGTATGCATGAAGATCTTAAAGATATACCCCTTGCAAAAGCTGTCCCTACCTATGAAGATGCCTCTGTTTGTTTGGTACGCATGATGGAAGCTAGATTTATTAGTCTCAACCCCATGATACAACACATGTTTCTTACACTTTCTGATATGGAGAGGGGAGAGAAGAGAGATTTTGTTTTAAAAGTCCTAGTGCGGGAATTTGAGGATGTAGCCAAAGAAGCTAGAAAAGTTTTTAGTAAGCATGATAGGCTTGGTATGATCACCGATTTTAAAAGAACACTTGAAAAGATGGATATGGATAGAATTAAGTACACTAATAATGTTAATGATGGTGGGGAGATTAAAGCACTAATACCATGTAAGCTCCTAGCGATGCATGAAGCTCTAGATGATAATTATGCTTGGCTTGTTCCTGAAAATTTGTTTGATGAGAGTAGCAAGCCCAAGACTAATGAAAAGGGAGCCGCTGAAACCTATGTATCCAAAATACTATGCATGGTTGAGAAAACTCCACACCCCGCTGTAGATACACCATCTCTTGATAATACTTGATACACACTTTCTGCGCCTAGCTGAAAGGCGTTAAAGAAAAGCGCTTATGGGAGACAACCCATGTTTTTACTACAGTAATTTTGTTTTATATTTGAGTCTTGGAAGTTGTTTTACTGTAGCAACCTCTCCTTATCTTAGTTTTATTGCATTGTTGTGCCAAGTAAAGTCTCTAATAGAAGTATGATACTAGATTTGGATTACTGCGCAGAAACAATTTTCTTTGCTATCACGAATCTGGGTAAAATTCTCTGTAGGTAACTCAGAAAATTATTCCAATTTACGTGAGTGATCCTCAGATATGTACTCAACTTTCATTAGTTTTAAGTTTTCTCATCTGAGCAAGTCTGGTGCCTGTTAAAAATTCGTCTTTACGAACTGTTCTGTTTTGACAGATTCTGCCTTTTATTTTGCATTGCCTGTTTTGACATGCTTGATGGATTTTTCGATTCCATTGACTTTCAGTAGCTTTGTGCAATGTCCAGAAGTATAAAGAATGATTGTGTCACCTCTGAATATGTGAATTTTGATTATGCACTAACCCTCTAATGAGTTTGTTTTGAGTTTGCTGTGGAGGAAGTTTTCAAGGATCAAGAGAGGAGGATGATATACACTATGATCAAGAAGAGAGAAAGCTCTAAGCTTGGGGATGCCCCGGTGGTTCACCCCTGCATATATCAAGAAGACTCAAGCGTCTAAGCTTGGGGATGCCCAAGGCATCCCCTTCTTCATCGACAACATTATCAGGTTCCTCTAGTGAAACTATATTTTTATTCCATCACATCTTATGTACTTTGCTTGGAGCGTCTGTTTGTTTTTGTTTTTGTTTTGTTTGAATAAAATGGATCCTAGCATTCAATGTGTGGGAGAGAGACACGCTCCGCTGTTGCATATGGACAAATATGTCCTTAGGCTTTACTCATAGTATTCATGGCGAAAGTTTCTTCTTCGTTAAATTGTTATATGGTTGGAATTGGAAAATGATATATGTGGTAATTGGTATAATATCTTGAATAATGTGATGCTTGGCAATTGTTGTGCTCATGTTTAAGCTCTTGCATCATATACTTTGCACCTATTAATGAAGAAATACATAGAGCATGCTAAAATTTGGTTTGCATAATTGGTCTCTCTAAGGTCTAGATAATTTCTAGTATTGAGTTTGAACAACAAGGAAGACGGTGTAGAGTCTTATAATGTTTACAATATGTATTTTATGTGAGTTTTGCTGCACCGGTTCATCCTTGTGTTTGTTTCAAATAACTTTGCTAGCCTAAACCTTGTATCGAGAGGGAATACTTCTCATGCATCCAAAATCCTTGAGCCAACCACTATGCCATTTGTGTCCACCATACCTACCTACTACATGGTATTTCTCCGCCATTCCAAAGTAAATTGCTTGAGTGCTACCTTTAAAATTTCCATTCTTCACCTTTACAATATATAGCTCATGGGACAAATAGCCTAAAAACTATTGTGGTATTGAATATGTACTTATGCACTTTATCTCTTATTAAGTTGCTTGTTGAGCGATAACCATGTTTCTGGGGACGCCATCAACTACTCTTTGTTGAATATCATGTGAGTTGCTATGCATGTCCGTCTTGTCTGAAGTAAGGGAGATTTACCACTCATTTAATGGTTAGAGCATGCATAATGTTAGAGAAGAACATTGGGCCGCTAACTAAAACCATGAATCATGGTGGAAGTTTCAGTTTTGGACATATATCCTCAATCTCATATGAGAACACTAATTGTTGCTACATGCTTATGCATTAAAGAGGAGTCCATTATCTGTTTTCTATGTTGTCCCGGTATGGATGTCTAAGTGGAGAATAATCAATAGCGAGAAATCCGATGCGAGCTTTCTCCTTAGACCTTTGTACAGGCGGCATAGAGGTACCCCTTTGTGACACTTGGTTAAAACATGTGCATTGCAATGATAATCCCGGTAATCCAAGCTAATTAGGACAAGGTGCGGGCACTATTAGTATACTATGCATGAGGCTTGCAACTTGTAGGATATAATTTACATAACTCATATGCTTTATTACTACCGTTGACAAAATTGTTTCTTGTTTTCAAAACCAAAGCTCTAGCACAAATATAGCAATCAATGCTTCCCTCTGCGAAGGGCCTTTCTTTTACTTTTATTGTTGAATCAGTTCACCTATCTCTCTCCACCTCAAGAAGCAAACACTTGTGTGAACTGTGCATTGATTCCTACTTACTTGCATATTGCACTTGTTATATTACTTTACATTGACAATATCCATGAGATATACATGTTACAAGTTGAAAGCAACCGCTGAAACTTCATCTTCCTTTGTGTTGCTTCAATACCTTTACTTTGAATTATTGCTTTATGAGTTAACTCTTATGCAAGACTTATTGATGCTTGTCTTGAAGTACTATTCATGAAAAGTCTTTGCTTTATGATTCAATTGTTTACTCATGTCATTTACCATTGTTTCAAATCGCTGCATTCATTACATGTGCTTACAATAGTATTGATCAAGATTATGTTGGTAGCATTGTCACTTAAGAAATTATCTTTGTTATCGTTTACCTACTCGGGACGAGTAGGAACTAAGCTTGGGGATGCTTGATACGTCTCAAACGTATCTATAATTTCTTATGTTCCATGCTACTTTTATGATGATACTCACATGTTTTATACACATTATATGTCATTACTATGCATTTTCCGGCACTAACCTATTAACGAGATGCCGAAGAGCCGATTCTTTGTTTCTGCTGTTTTTGGTTTCAGAAATCCTAGTAAGGAAATATTCTCGGAATTGGACGAAATCAACGCCCAGGGGCCTATTTTCACACGAAGCTTCCAGAAGACCGAGGGGGAAAGGAAGTGGGGCCACGAGGCGCCGACACAACAGGGCGGCGCGGCCTGGCCCTTGGCCACGCCGGCCTGGCGTGTGGGGCCCTCGTGTGGCCCCCCGCGTTGCCCTTCCGCCTACTTAAAGCCTTCATCACGAAACCCCCAGTACCGAGAGTCACGATACGGAAAACCTTCCAGAGACGCCGCCGCTGCCAATCCCATCTCGGGGGATTCAGGAGATCGCCTCCGGCACCCTGCCGGAGAGGGGAATCATCTCCCGGAGGACTCTACACCGCCATGGTCGCCTCCGGATTGATGAGTGAGTAGTTCACCCCTGGACTATGGGTCCATAGCAGTAGCTAGATGGTTGTCTTCTCCTCATTGTGCTTCATTGTCGGGTCTTGTGAGCTGCCTAACATGATCAAGATCATCTATCTGTAATGCTATATGTTGTGTTTGTTGGGATCCGATGGATAGAGAATACTATGTTATGTTGATTATCAATCTATTACCTATGTGTTGTTTATGATCTTGCATGCTCTCCGTTATTAGTAGAGGCTCTGGCCAAGTTTTTACTCTTAACTCCAAGAGGGAGTATTTATGCTCGATAGTGGGTTCATGCCTCCATTAAATGCAGGACGATGTGAGAAAGTTCTAAGGTTGTGGATGTGCTGTTGCCACTAGGGATAAAACATTGATGCTATGTCTGAGGATGTAGTTATTGATTACATTACGCACCATACTTAATGCAATTGTCTGTTGTTCGCAACTTAATACTGGAAGGGGTTCGGATGATAACCTGAAAGTGGACTTTTTAGGCATAGATGCATGCTGGATAGCGGTCTATGTACTTTGTCGTAATGCCCAATTGAATCTCACAATACTCATCATGTCATGTATGTGCATTGTCATGCCCTCTCTATTTGTCAATTGCCCAACTGTAATTTGTTCACCCAACATGCTATTTATCTTATGGGAGAGACACCTCTAGTGAACTGTGGACCCCGGTCCATTCTTTTAATCGAATACAATCTACTGCAATACTTGTTTTCTTGTTTTTACGCAAACAATCATCATCCACACTATACATCTAATCCTTTGCTACAGAAAGCCGGTGAGATTGACAACCTCACTGTTTCGTTGGGACAAAGTACTTTGGTTGTGTTGTGCAGGTTCCACGTTGGCGCCGGAATCCCTGGTGTTGCGCCGCACTACATCTCGCCGCCATCAACCTTCAACGTGCTTCTTGACTCCTGCTGGTTCGATAAACCTTGGTTTCTTACTGAGGGAAAACATGCTGCTGTACACATCATACCTTCCTCTTGGGGTTCCCAACAGACGAGTGCTTTACCGTCACAAGGAAGCTACTACGCCCACGTCAACTACACGCTAGCAGTCTTCGATGCAGCTTTCTATGTAGGAGAGGCTAAATATACATGCTCTCCCTCCGGGATTACAAGTACTATATGATTGGCGTGCTAGCAAACATCCGTAAATACTAGCAAGCATTAAGGTTCCCCCAACCACAGCCTTAAGTAAATGGTCCTCTTACTCCCATACATGCAACTATCCGGTTCGTGTCCTTAGGTTTCTGTCACTCCGGCAGAACTTCCCCCTTGTAGTATACAAGTACTACCAACCCTATGGTGCTTGATCCATGCGCGCACAAATATAATGGGCACCAAGGACGGTAACATATCAACATACAACTCTAATGAACCAAAGAGAAACAACCGATCAATCAAAGAACAAATAAACTATGGCAACATGACATAGATCATAGGATTATAACTTATTGCATCAAACACCATGTTTACATAGGGCGGTACAGAGGTTTGTGAGAGGATGGACCATTGTTTACATAGTTTACGACTTTTCCATTGGACGTCTTTTTGACGGAGTTTCGAAGCGATCTTTGAAAAGTGTTCAGCAGGGACAGATTCCGGGAAATTCCAGATTTCACCATAATGAGCTATTTCCTTCCATATTTGCCTATTTCCTGCACAACAAAGTTGAAACCAAGAACTTGTGCACTTTTGCAACTATTAATAGGTTAGTACCTTAAAACATATAGTAATTGGTGTAAAACAAGCATGAAACATCAAAAATTATAGATACGTTTGCGACGTATCAACATCCCCAAGCTTAACTCCTGCTCGTCCTCGAGTAGGTAAGTGATAAAAAGAATAATTTTTGAGGTGACATGCACCTTCAAAGTTCAAAGGATGACTAGATACAAATAATTTAAGAACAAGTAATAACACATTCATGATTCAATCAATATAATTTTGAGACCATGCACATAGAACTAAGAATGAAAACTATGCTCTCATAAGACGGTGCATATAACTTAGAAGATGAAGACTCAACATAAAATTAAAAGAATGGCCCTTCGCAGAGGGAAGAAGAGATTAAACATGTGCTAGAGCTTTTTATTTTGAAAACATAGAGATATAAATTTTTAAGAGAGGCAATTGTGTCAACGGTAGCAATAAGTAATATAGATTATGTATAAAACTTCATATAAGTTGCAAGCCTCATGCATCGAATACTAATAGTGCCCGCACCTTGTCCTAATTAGCTCGGATTTCCATGGATTATCATCGCATTACATATGTTTCAACCAAGTTTCACAAAGGGGTACCTCCATGCCACCTGTACAAAGGTCCAAGGAGAAAGTTCGCATTGGATTTCTCGCTTTTGATTATTCTCAACTTAGACATCCATACCGGGACAACATGGACAACAGACAATGGACTCCTCTTTAATGCTTAAGCATTCAACAACAGATAATATTCTCATAAGAGATTGAGGATTAATGTCCAAGCTGAAACTTCCACCATGATACATGGCTTTGGTTGGCGGTCCAATGTTCTTCTCTAACAATATGCATACTCAAACCATTCAACTCATGGCAAATCACCCTTACTTTAGACAAGACGAAAATGCATAGCAACTCACTTGATATTCAACAAAAGTGTAACAGTTGATGGCTGATGTCTACGTTCCCCCTCCTTTCCTGTAGACAGTGTTGGGCCTCCAAGAGCAGAGGTTTGTAGAACAGCAGCAAGTTTCCCTTAAGTGGATACCCAAGGTTTATCGAACTCAGGGAGGAAGAGGTCAAAGATATCCCTCTCATGCAACCCTGCAACCACAAAGCAAGAAGTCTCTTGTGTCCCCAACACACCAAATAGGTGCACTAGTTCGGCGAAGAGATAGTGAAATACAGGTGGTATAAATATGTATGAGCAGTAGCAACGGTGCCAGAAAAGTGCTTGGTGCGTAGTTGATGGTGGTGGTATTGCAGCAGTAGTAACACAGTAAAACAGTAAACAAGCAGCAGTAACTCAGCAGTATTTAGGAACAAGGCCTAGGGATTACACTTTCACTAGTGGACACTCTCAACATTGATCACATAACAGAATAGATAAATGCATACTCTACACTTTTGTTGGATGATGAACACATTGCGTAGGATTACACGAACCCTCAATGCCGGAGTTAACAAGCTCCACAATAATGCTCATGTTTAAGTAACCTTAAGTGTAAGATAGATCAACAGACTAAACCGAGTACTAGCATAGCATGCACACTGTCACCTTCATGCATATGTAGGAGGAATAGATCACATCAATAATATCATAGCAATAGTTAACTCCATAATCTACAAGAGATCATGATCATAGCATAAACCAAGTACTAACACGGTGCACACACTGTCACCTTTACACACGTGCAGGAGGAATAGAACTACTTTAATAACACATCACTAGAGTAGCACATAGATAGTAGTGATACAAAACTCAGATGAATCTCAATCATGTAAAGCAGCTCATGAGATTATTGTATTGAAGTACATAGGAGAGATTAACCACATAGCTACCGGTACAGCCCCGAGCCTCGATGGAGAACTACTCCCTCCTCATGGGAGCAGCAGCGGTGATGAAGATGGCGGTGGAGATGGCAGCGGTGTCGATGGAGAAGCCTTCTGGGGGCACTTCCCCGCTCCGGCAGCGTGCCGGAACAGAGATCCTGTCCCCCAGATCTTGGCCTCGTGATGCCGGCGGCTCTGGAAGGTTTTCGTGGGTTTCGTCAATCGGTGTAGGGTTTTCTGATCCAGGGGCTTCTTATAGGCGAAGAGGCGGCGCAGGAAGGTCGAAGGGGGGCCCACACCCTAGGGGGGCGCGCCCCCCCCCTAGGCCGCGCCGGGGTGTGGTGTGGTGGCCCTGGCCCCCTTCTCTGGCGGTTCTCGTGTGTTCTGGATGCTTCCGGGTAAAATAGGAACCTGGGCATTGATTTCGTCCGATTCCGAGAATATTTCGTTACTAGGATTTCTGAAACCAAAAACAGCAGAAAACAGGAACTGGCACTTCGGCATCTTGTTAATAGGTTAGTTCCAGAAAATGCACGAATATGACATAAAGTGTGCATAAAACATGTAGATAACATCAATAATGTGGCATGGAACACAAGAAATTATCGATACGTTGGAGACGTATCAGCATCCCCAAGCTTAGTTCTGCTCGTCCCGAGCAGGTAAAACGATAACACAGATAATTTCTGGAGTGACATGCCATCATAATCTTGATCATACTATTTGTAAAGCATATGTAGTGAATGCAGCGATCAAAACAATGTATATGACATGAGTAAACAAGTGAATCATATAGCAAAGACTTTTCATGAATAGCACTTCAAGACAAGCATCAATAAGTCTTGCATAAGAGTTAACTCATAAAGCAATAATTCAAAGTAAAGGCATTGAAGCAACACAAAAGAAGATTAAGTTTCAGCGGTTGCTTTCAACTTGTAACATGTATATCTCATGGATATTGTCAACATAGAGTAATATAATAAGTGCAATATGCAAGTATGTAAGAATCAATGCACGGTTCACACAAGTGTTTGCTTCTTGAGGTGGAGAGAAATAGGTGAACTGACTCAACATTGAAAGTAAAAGAATGGTCCTCATAGAGGAAAAGCATCGATTGCTATATTTGTGCTAGAGCTTTGATTTTGAAAACATGAAACAATTTTGTCAACGGTAGTAATAAAGCATATGCATCATGTAAATTATATCTTATAAGTTGCAAGCCTCATGCATAGTGTACCAATAGTGCCCGCACCTTGTCCTAATTAGCTTGGACTACCTGGATTATCACCGCAATACATATGCTTTAACCAAGTATCACAAAGGGGTACCTCTATGCTGCCTGTACAAAGGTCTAAGGAGAAAGCTCGCATTTGGATTTCTCGCTTTTGATTATTCTCAACTTAGACATCCATACCGGGACAACATAGACAACAGATAATGGACTCCTCTTTTAATGCTTTAAGCATTCAACAACAATTAATTCTTTTCTCATTAGAGATTTGAGGATGTTTGTCCAAAACTGAAACTTCCACCATGAAACATGGCTTTAGTTAGCGGCCCAATGTTCTTCTCTCACAATATGCATGCTCAAACCATTCAACTCAGTGTAGATCGCCCTTACTTCAGACAAGACGAACATGCATAGCAACTCACATGAAATTCAACAATGAGTTGATGGCGTTCCCCAGTAAACATGGTTATCGCACAATAAGCAACTTAATAAGAGATAAAGTGCATAATTACATATTCAATACCACAATAGTTTTTAAGCTATTTGTCCCATGAGCTATATATTGCAAAGGTGAATGATGGAATTTTAAAGGTAGCACTCAAGCAATTTACTTTGGAATGGCTGGAAAATACCATGTAGTAGGTAGGTATGGTGGACACAAATGGCATAGTGGTTGGCTCAAGTATTTTGGATGCATGAGAAGTATTCCCTCTCGATACAAGGCTTAGGCTAGCAAGGTTGTTTGAAGCAAACAAAAGTATGAACTAGTACAGCAAAACTCACATAAAAGACATATTACAAGCATTATAAAACTATACATTGCCTTCCTCGTTGTTCAAACACCTTACTAGAAATTATCTAGACCTTAGAGAGACCAATTATGCAAACCAAATTTTAGCATGCTCTATGTATTCTTCACTAATAGGTGCAAAGTATATGATGCAAGAGCTTAAACATGAGCACAACAATTGCCAAGTATCACATTACCCAAGACATTATAGCAATTACTACATGTATCATTTTCCAATTCCAACCATATAACAATTTAACGAAGAGGAAACTTCGCCATGAATATTATGAGCTAAGAACACATGTGTTCATACGAACCAGCGGAGCGTGTCTCTCTCCCACACAAGCATGATGTAATCCAATTTATTCAAACACAAACAAAAATAGAAACAAACAAACAGACGCTCCAAGCAAAGCACATAAGATGTGATGGAATAAAAATATAGTTTCAGGGAGGAACACGATAATGTTGTCGATGAAGAAGGGGATGCCTTGGGCATCCCCAAGCTTAGACGCTTGAGTCTTCTTGATATATGCAGGGGTGAACCACCGGGTGCATCCCCAAGCTTAGAGCTTTCACTCTTCTTGATCATAGTATATCATCCTCCTCTCTTGACCCTTGAAAACTTCCTCCACACCAAACTCGAAACAACTCATTAGAGGATTAGTGCACAATAAAAATTAACATATTCAGAGGTGACACAATCATTCTTAACACTTCTGGACATTGCATAATGCTACTGGACATTAGTGGATCAAAGAAATTCATCCAACATAGCAAAAGAGGCAATGCGAAATAAAAGGCAGAATCTGTCAAAACAGAACAGTTCGTATTGACGAATTTTAAAATGGCACCAGACTTGCTCAAATGAAAATGCTCAAATTGAATGAAAGTTGCGTACATATCTGAGGATCATGCACGTAAATTGGCTTAATTTTCTGAGCTACCTACAGGGAGGTGGACCCAGATTCGTGACAGCAAAGAAATCTGGAACTGTGCAGTAATCCAAATCTAGTACTTACTTTTCTATCAACGGCTTTACTTGGCACAACAAAACACAAAACTAAGATAAGGAGAGGTTGCTACAGTAGTAAACAACTTCCAAGACACAAATATAAAACAAAATACTGTAGCAAAATAACACATGGGTTATCTCCCAAGAAGTTCTTTTCTTTATAGCCATTAAGATGGGCTCAGCAGTTTTAATGATGCACTCGCAAGAAATAGTATTTGAAGCAAAAGAGAGCATCCAGAGGCAAATTCAAGACACATTTAAGTCTAACATGCTTCCTATGCATAGGAATCTTGTAAATAAACAAGTTCATTAAGAGCAAAGTAACAAACATAGGAAGATAAAAGAAGTATAGCTTCAAAAATTTCAGCACATAGAGAGGTGTTTTAGTAACATGAAAATTTCTACAACCATATTTTCCTCTCTCATAATAACTTTCAGTAGCAACATGAGCAAACTCAACAATATAACCATCACATAAAGCATTCTTATCATGAGTCTCATGCATAAAATTATTACTCTCCACATAAACATAATCAATTTTATTAGTTGTAGTGGGAGCAAATTCAACAAGGTAGCTATCATTATTATTCTCATCAAGTGTTGGAGGCATAGTATAATCACAACAAAATTTACTCTCCATAGTAGGTGGCATCAAAAGACCACTATCATTATCATCATAAATGGGAGGCAAAGTATCATCAAAGAAAATTTTCTCCTCAATGCTTGGGGGACTAAAAATATCATGAAAACCAGCTTCCCCAAGCTTAGAACTTTCTATATTATTGTCAACAATGGTGTTCAAAGCGTTCATACTAATATTACTACCAGCATGCAAATAAGATTTCATAGGTTTTTTAATTTTCGCATCAAACAATCCATGTTTTAAATCAGGAAATAGAATAAGAAGCTCACTGTTGTCCATTATGCCAAACTAGTGTAAACAAGAAACAACAAGATGCAATTGCAGGATCTAAAGGAAATAGCTTCGAGCACATACACAACGGCGCCAGAAAAATACTTTACCTGGGACCGTAGTATGAGAGCCTTTTACCTTTCCTCCCCGGCAACGGCGCCAGAAAAGTGCTTGATGTCTACGTTCCCCCTCCTTTCCTGTAGACAGTGTTGGGCCTCCAAGAGCAGAGGTTTGTAGAACAGCAGCAAGTTTCCCTTAAGTGGATACCCAAGGTTTATCGAACTCAGGGAGGAAGAGGTCAAAGATATCCCTCTCATGCAACCCTGCAACCACAAAGCAAGAAGTCTCTTGTGTCCCCAACACACCAAATAGGTGCACTAGTTCGGCGAAGAGATAGTGAAATACAGGTGGTATAAATATGTATGAGCAGTAGCAACGGTGCCAGAAAAGTGCTTGGTGCGTAGTTGATGGTGGTGGTATTGCAGCAGTAGTAACACAGTAAAACAGTAAACAAGCAGCAGTAACTCAGCAGTATTTAGGAACAAGGCCTAGGGATTACACTTTCACTAGTGGACACTCTCAACATTGATCACATAACAGAATAGATAAATGCATACTCTACACTTTTGTTGGATGATGAACACATTGCGTAGGATTACACGAACCCTCAATGCCGGAGTTAACAAGCTCCACAATAATGCTCATGTTTAAGTAACCTTAAGTGTAAGATAGATCAACAGACTAAACCGAGTACTAGCATAGCATGCACACTGTCACCTTCATGCATATGTAGGAGGAATAGATCACATCAATAATATCATAGCAATAGTTAACTCCATAATCTACAAGAGATCATGATCATAGCATAAACCAAGTACTAACACGGTGCACACACTGTCACCTTTACACACGTGCAGGAGGAATAGAACTACTTTAATAACACATCACTAGAGTAGCACATAGATAGTAGTGATACAAAACTCAGATGAATCTCAATCATGTAAAGCAGCTCATGAGATTATTGTATTGAAGTACATAGGAGAGATTAACCACATAGCTACCGGTACAGCCCCGAGCCTCGATGGAGAACTACTCCCTCCTCATGGGAGCAGCAGCGGTGATGAAGATGGCGGTGGAGATGGCAGCGGTGTCGATGGAGAAGCCTTCTGGGGGCACTTCCCCGCTCCGGCAGCGTGCCGGAACAGAGATCCTGTCCCCCAGATCTTGGCCTCGCGATGGCGGCGGCTCTGGAAGGTTTTCGTGGGTTTCGTCAATCGGTGTAGGGTTTTCTGATCCAGGGGCTTCTTATAGGCGAAGAGGCGGCGCAGGAAGGTCGAAGGGGGGCCCACACCCTAGGGGGGCGCGCCCCCCCCCTAGGCCGCGCCGGGGTGTGGTGTGGTGGCCCTGGCCCCCTTCTCTGGCGGTTCTCGTGTGTTCTGGATGCTTCCGGGTAAAATAGGAACCTGGGCGTTGATTTCGTCCGATTCCGAGAATATTTCGTTACTAGGATTTCTGAAACCAAAAACAGCAGAAAACAGGAACTGGCACTTCGGCATCTTGTTAATAGGTTAGTTCCAGAAAATGCACGAATATGACATAAAGTGTGCATAAAACATGTAGATAACATCAATAATGTGGCATGGAACACAAGAAATTATCGATACGTTGGAGACGTATCAATGGCGTCCCCAGAAACATGGTTACCGCAAAACAAGCAACTTATAAGAAATAAGATACATAAGGGACATATTCTGTACCACAATAGTTTTTTAGGCTACTTTCCCATGAGCTATGTATTGCAAAAACAAGGAATTATTTTGAAGGTTTTAAAGGTAGCACATGTAAATTTACTTGGAGTGGCGGTGAAATACCACATATAGGTAGGTATGGTGGACACTTTTGGCATATTTTGGTTTTTGGTGGTTGGATGCACGAGTAGAGATCATACTCAGTACAGAATGAAGGCTAGCAAAAAGAAAGGTAGCGACCAACTAAGAGAGCAATAATTGTCATAATCATGCATAGCGATAAAACTTATTAATTAAAGCATATGGTGATATTAAAAGTCTAAACTAAATGATCAATTCAACCCAATTGAAACATCAGAGGAGATCTTCCATTTGCATCACTATTAATATGAAACCTTTTTACTCGTATCCAACACCAATCAACATATTTGAAACAACTCTCATTTATAATATTCATTAAAGATCAGAGAGCTAATCATATATAACTGAAGCATACTAACAAGCTCTAAACAAAATAGGAGTGAAAAACCAGAGCTAAACGCAGTACTAGCAAAAATAAAATGCTCGTTGAACAATAAGAGTGAAGACTAGAGCGTTCATACAATTAAAACAGAGCGTGTCTCTCTCCCAAACAAACATGGTATGATGGTGCCTGATACGTCCAAAACGTATCTACTTTCCTGAACACTTTTGCTATTGTTTTGCCTCTAATTTGTGTATTTTGGATACAACTAACACTGACTAACGCTGTTTTCAGCAGAACTGTTCTGGTGTCTCGTTTTTGTGCAGAAATCCAACTTTCAGGAAAATCCTCGGAATTTATGCGAAAGGTCTTATTTTTCCAGAAGATTGACGGTGCCAGAAGGGCAAGCCAGGTGGAGGCCCGAGGGCCCCACACACTAGGGCGGCGCGGCTCAGGAGGGGGGCGCGCGGCCCTAGCGTGTGGCCCCCTCGGCCAGCCTCCGACGCCCTCCTTTGGACTACTTAACGCCTTCGACCTAAAAACGCACGGGAAGAAGTCGAAGTCGCCAGAAACCCTCCAGAACGCCGCCACATCGCGAAACTCCGTCTCGGGATCAGAAACTCCGTTCTGGCACTCCGCCGGGACGGGGAATTCGAGGAGATCATCGCCATCATCACCACCGACACCTCTCCATCGACCAGCAATATTTCCCCCATCCATGTGTGAGTAATTCCCCCGCTGTAGGCTGAAGGGGATGGTAGGGATTGGATGAGATTGGTCATGTAATAGCATAAGATTGTTAGGGCATAGTGCCTAGTGTCCGTAATTGGTACTTTGATGATATTGTTGCAACTTGTTATGCTTAATGCTTGTCACTAGGGCCCGAGTGCCATGATCTCAGATCTGAACATGTTATTATTTCATCATGATATGCATTGTTTTCTGATCTTACCTGCAAGTTGTATACACATGTCGCTGTCCGGAACCCGAGGCCCCGAAGTGACAGAAATCGGGACAACCGGAGGGGATGGCAGTGATGTGAGGATCACATGTGTTCACGGAGTGTTAATGCTTTGCTCCCGTACTCTATTAAAAGGAGTACCTTAATATCCAGTAGAATCCCTAGAGGCCCGGCTGCCACCGACTGGTAGGACAAAAGATGTTGTGCAAGTTTCTCATTGCGAGCACGTACGACTATATATGGAACACATGCCTATGGATTGCTTTGTACTTGGACACCGTTTTATTATTATATGCAAATGCCCTGCTTTGATTGTTACATGAGTTTCTCTCATCCATGCAACGCCCGTCATCCATCCCTGTGCCTACAGTATTTTAATCCTGCTGTTTACTAAAATCACTACTGCTGTCTCTGTTACTCTGCTGCTGTTATTTCACTACTGCTACTGCTATAAAACTGTTACTACTGATAAACTCTTGCGAGCAAGTCTGTTTCCAGGTGCAGATGAATTGACAACTCCGCTGTTAAGGCTTTCAAGTATTCTTTGTCTCCCCTTGTGTCGAATCAATAAATTGGGTTTTACTTCCCTCGAAGACTGTTGCGATCCCCTATACTTGTGGGTCAACAAGACTATTTTCTGGCGCCGTTGCCGGGGAGCATAGCTTTATTTGGAAGTTCACTTGGATTGATATTGTTCGCTGCAAATTCTCCATCATGGGTAAATCTCGCGATCCTAAAGTTGCCATATTACCATCCACTACAAGAAAAGGTACAACTCTGAGTACCTCTGCTGCTCTTGATTCACCATCTGTGATGAGTCAACTTGTTTCACCGCCGCAAGCTTCACTTGCTGGTACTTCTGCTGAATTTGAAAACTCTTATAATATTGATAATGTTTCTGTTGTGCTTGATGATAGTGGTTCATTGGGATCTTTTCTAGATGCTACAATTGCTAGGTCTAGACAAATTGAAAATACTGAAACTCCTAATGCTGCTACACCTGTTAATTCACCTGAGTCTTTTGATTATTCTAGTGATGATCCTGATGAGGATTATGTGGAGCTTAATGATGATTTTATTGATAAATGCAATGCTATTACTGATGCAAGAAAAAATAAAAAGTTTCTCGCACAACATACTGTTAGATATAAGCTATCTCCTGATCCTAAATTTGCCACATCTCCCATAAACATTAAGGATAAAGATTATGATTTTTCTCTTGATCTATCTCATATAGATATTGTGGAGAAAACACCCTTTTGTGGTACTGAAAAAGAAAGTGCTGTAGAACACATGATTGAACTTTCTTCTATGAGTAGCTTGTTTTCTGATGATGTCAAGATGCGTACTTATTTTGTTGCTAAAATTTTTCCTTTCTCATTAAAGGATGATGCTAAAACTTGGTATAATAATTTGCCTCCTGGTTCTATTAAAAGTCCAGGTGATTTGCGTGATGTTTTCTTTCGAAAATACTTCCCTGCTAGTGCTCAACATATTGCTTTACAGAAAATTTATAGATTTGACCAGGAAGATGGAGAGAAATTGCCTGAAGCTTGGGCAAGATTTTGCTCTCTTATCAGAGCTCGACCTGGACATGATCTGGAAAAGAATGATTTACTTGATATATTTTATAGTGGACTGATACGTCCAAAACGTATCTACTTTCCCGAATACTTTTGCTATTGTTTTGCCTCTAATTTGTGTATTTTGGATGCAACTAACACGGACTAATGTTGTTTTCAGCAGAACTGTTCTGGTGTCTCGTTTTTGTGCAGAAATCCAACTTTCAGGAAAATCCTCGGAATTTATGCGAAAGGTCCAATTTTTCCAGAAGACTGACGGAGCCAGAAAGGCAAGCCAGGTGGAGGCCCGAGGGCCCCACACCCTAGGGCGGCGCGGCCCAGGAGGGGGGCGCGCGGCCCTGGTGTGTGGCCCCCTCGGCCGGCCTCCGACGCCCTCCTTTGGACTACTTAACGCCTTCGACCTAAAAACGCACGGGGAGAAGTCGAAGTCGCCAGAAACCTTCCAGAACGCCGCCACATCATGAAACTCCGTCTCGGGGACCAGAAGTATCTGTTCTGGCACTCCGCCGGGACGGGGAATTGGAGGAGATCATCGCCATCATCACCACCGACGCCTCTCCATCAACCAGCAATGTTTCCCCCATCCATGTGTGAGTAATTCCCCCGCTGTAGGCTGAAGGGGATGGTAGGGATTGGATGAGATTGGTCATGTAATAGCATTAGATTGTTAGGGTATAGTGCCTAGTGTCCGTAATTGGTACTTTGATGATATTGTTGCAACTTGTTATGCTTAATGCTTGTCACTAGGGCCCGAGTGCCATGATCTCAGATCTGAACATGTTATTGTTTCATCGTGATATTTATTGTTTATGATCTTACCTGCAAGTTGTATACACATGTCGCTGTCCGGAACCAAAGGCCCCGAAGTGACAGAAATCGGGACAACCGGAGGGGATGGCGGTGATGTGAGGATCACATGTGTTCACGGACTATTAATGCTTTGCTCCGGTACTCTATTAAAAGGAGTACCTTAATTTCCAGTAGATTCCCTAGAGGCCCGGCTGCCACCGGCTGGTAGGACAAAAGATGTTGTGCAAGTTTCTCATTGCGAGCACGTACGACTAAATATGGAACACATGCCTATGGATTGCTTTGTACTTGGACACCGTTTTATTATTATCTGCAAATGCCCTCCTTTGATTGTTACATGAGTTTCTCTCATCCATGCAACGCCCGTCATCCATCCCTGTGCCTACAGTATTTTAATCCTGCTGTTTACAAAAATCACTACTGCTGTCTCTGTTACTCTGCTGCTGTTATTTCACTACTGCTACTGCTATAAAACTGTTACTACTGATAAACTCTTGCGAGCAAGTCTGTTTCCAGGTGCAGCTGAATTGACAACTCCGCTGTTAAGGCTTTCAAGTATTCTTTGTCTCCCCTTGTGTCGAATCAATAAATTGGGTTTTACTTACCGCGAAGACTGTTGCGATCCCCTATACTTGTGGGTCATCAAGACTATTTTCTGGCGCCGTTGCCGGGGAGCATAGCTTTATTTGGAAGTTCACTTGGATTGATAGTGTTCGCTGCCAATTCTCCATCATGGGTAAATCTCGCGATCCTAAAGTCGCCATATTACCATCCACTACAAGAAAAGGTACAACTCTGAGTACCTCTGCTGCTCTTGATTCACCATCTGTGATAAGTCAACTTGTTTCACCGCCGCAAGTTTCACTTGCTGGTACTTCTGCTGAATCTGAAAACTCTTATAATATTGATAATGTTTCTGCTGTGCTTGATGATAGTGGTTCATTGGGATCTTTTCTAGATGCTACAATTGCTAGGTCTAGACAAATTGAAAATACTGAAACTCCTAATGCTACTACACCTGTTAGTTCACCTGAGTCTGTTGCTTATTCTAGTGATGATCCTGATGAGGATTATGTGGAGCTTAATGATGATTTTATTGATAAATGCAATTCTATTACTGATGCAAGTAAAATTAAAAAGTTTCTTGCGCAACATACTGTTAGATATAAGCTATCTCCTGATCCTAAATTTGCCACATCTCTTATAAACATTAAGGATAAAGATTATGATTTTTCTCTTGATCTATCTCATATAGCAATTGGGGAGAAAACACCCTTTTGTGGTACTGAAGAAGAAAGTGCTGTAGAACACATGATTGAGCTGTCTACTCTGAGTAGCTTGTTTTCTGATGATATCAAGATGTGTACTTATTTTGTTCCTAAAATTTTTCCTTTCTCATTAAAGGATGATGCTAAAACTTGGTATAATAATTTGCCTCCTGGTTCTATTAAAAGTCCAACTGAATTGCGTGATGTTTTCTTTCGAAAATACTTTCCTGCTAGTGCTCAACATATTGCAGAGAATTTATAGATTTGATCAGGAAGATGGAGAGAAATTGCCTGAAGCTTGGGCAAGATTTTGCTCTCTTATCAGAGCTCGACCTGAACATGATCTGGAAAAGAATGATTTACTTGATATATTTTATAGTGGACTAACTATTGAGTCTAGAGCATATTTGGATAGTTGTGCTGGTTGTGTTTTCAGGAAAAGAACTCCAGACGAAGCTGAAGAATTATTGGCTAAAATAGGCCGGAATCATGATGATTGGACTACACCTGAACCAACCCCGACGCCAATATTGAAGAAGAGGGGTTTGATTAAATTAAATGATGAAGATATGAGGGAAGCCAAGAAGTCTCTTAAGGAGAAAGGTATTAAATCTGAAGATGTGAAAAACTTACCTCCCATAGAAGATTTATGCGAGACAATTCCCCCTTCATCCATGATTGAGGTAAACTCCCTTCAACGCTTTACTAGGGAAGATATTCCGTATTCAAAACCTCCTGCTCAATGATTAGATGAGTTTGATAATTATATTGTTAAGCAAGAAAATTTTAATATGAGAGTAGAGAATCATCTAATGGAAAATTCTCAAGCTATTAGCAATTTGCATGATATTGTGGAGAGAACCTCCAATGATGTTAAGATGATTGTTAAACATTTTCATATGATTCAAACTCAAATTGATCAACTCACTAAAGTGCAAAATGACTTGTTAAAAAATAATTCTAAAGAAAAACATGTTTATGAAGTAACAACTAGAGGCGGTGTTTCTACCCAGGATCCTCTATATCCTGAAGGGCACCCCAAAAGAGTTGAACAAGATTCTCAACGAACTAAAGAAATTAGTGCACCTTCGAAGAAAAAGAAAAAGAAACATAAAAATGTTGTAGAATCCTCTGAACCTATTAATGATCCTAATAGTATTTCTATTTCTGATGCTGAAACTGAAAGTGGTAATGAACATGATAAAGATAATGATAAGAATGATGCTTCTGATAAAGAAGAAGTTGAAAATGAACCTGAAAAGCATGCTAAAAATAAAAAGTATACTAAAGAAGATTTTATTGCTAAGAAACATGGTAATGAAAGAGAACCGTGGGTTCAAAAGCAAATGCCTTTTCCTGCTAAGAAACTAAAATCAAAGGAAGAAGAACACTATAATAAATTTTGCGATTGGATGAAACCTTTATTCTTGCAAATCCCTTTGACTGATGCTATTAAATTGCCTCCTTATTCAAAGTATATGAAAGATATTGTCACTAACAAAAGGAAAATCCCTAATGAGGAGATTTCCACTATGCTTGCTAATTACTCTTTCAATGGCAAAGTTCCAAAGAAGTTGGGCGACCCAGGTATACCTACTATTCCTTGTTCTATTAAGAATAATTATGTTAGAACTGCTCTATGTGACTTGGGAGCCGGTGTCAGTGTTATGCCTTTTTCTCTTTACAAGAGACTTTATTTAGATAAGTTGATACCTACCGATATATCTTTGCAAATGGCTGATAAATCTACTGCTGTTCCTGTTGGTATATGTGAGGATGTTCCTGTTCAAGTTACTACTAACTGCTTGATATTAACTGATTTTGTTGTGTTGGAAATGCCTGAAGATGATAATATGTCTATTATTCTTGGGAGACCTTTTCTCAACACCACAGGGGCTGTTTTTGATTGCAATAAAGGAAAGGTTACTTTCAATGTCGATGACAAGGAACATACCGTTTATTTTCCCAAGAGGATTGAAAAAGCATGTGGAGTTAATACTATCTCTAATGTGAGAACTATCAAAGTTGGAACTATTGATTGTCCTATATATGATCCTAAAGAAGAATATCAAACTCTTATGATTGGATCCATATCAATTCAATACAAGGTAACATGATTGATTTGAGGTTTATTTCTTCATATGTTATGTAAAATTTATTTGGTGACAAGACTTGATCAACCTTGTTAACAGATTCATTTTATATGCATAGAGGAGTTAAACAACATCTCTTTCTTCCTCCACTTGTTCTACTTGCTGTAGCACTTTTGTTTTGCAAAGTTCTTAGTTGTATAGAGATTTCAAAATCTTTTCCTGCCCAGTAATAATAAAATTAACATCCAGAAATGCGCATTTTTCAAAGTTTTCAAAAATTCACAAAAATTATACCGTTGGTCCTATTTTTCGAAGAGGCACCTGGGAACACCTGGGGATGACCAGTGGGGCACCCCAGGGTGGCTCCCACCTGGCTGGCGCGGCCAGCAAGGGGGGGCGCGCCACCCTGGTGTGTGAGCCCCCCTTTGCCCCACTTTTCCATCTCTTCCTCCCACTCTCTTCTCTCTCCCGAAAAAATCAACACCAGCTTTCTCTCACTCGTGTTTATGCTCAAGAACTCCAGATTTCTCGATCTCTTTGCTCAGCCCAGATTTCTTGCTGAAATTTGGCACATTTGCTCCTTGGTATGTGACTCCTCCGATTATCCAAGTAGAATTTTGTTTGGTTGAGTATATCTTAAATATTTTGCTGCTGTAGGTAACATGTTTAGTGAGCTTGCATGCTTGTTCTATGATGTAAAAACTAGTTTTGATGCATGATTAGTACTCTAGCAAGTTCCTATAGTAGTTTCCTTCAATTATATGTCACCAAATCAAATTTTATAATGATTGTTGAAAAATTTCAGAAAAGGGAGATGGATAATTATAACTTTGGAGAAGTGTTTGAGAGAGAGACTACAAGCACTGGAAGGCCCTCTAGGACCGCCACTCGATTCAGGCAATCCTATAATGAGGATATCATCGCGCCAAGCTTCGATCCCGAAGAGGACGATGGAGTCCCTAACGCTTCATCTTTCCCATGTTATGACTTTTTGAGTAATGCAGGGTTGGTGGATGATTTCTTGACCCTCGTTGGTAAGGCGGGTTTAACCACCTATATGGAAGATGAAAGGGAGCAATACTATATGCTCACTAAAATCTTTGTGGAGAGCTTCAAGTTCAACAACAAGCACTACCACCCGACGGTTGCATTCAAGATCTATGGTAAAGCCATTACTATGAAGTTGAAAGATTTTTGTGCTACATTGGGTATTGCCCCTGTAGGTACCGCAAAGAGGATCGAGGACAATCCGAGGGTTTTGCTTGAGCTCTACCGAGAGATCACCAACGATGATTGCCGCACCATTCAGCGTGGCAAGATAAGAAACATCCAACTCCCCGCCATTAAGTATTTTGCTTATTACCTTGCTACTAGCATTCTTGGTAGGGAGAACACTAGCAATATTTCTAGCTATCATCTTGCTTTCTTAATTGCCGCACTCACTGGAGAGACACCTTATCATCTTGGTGCTCTTATTGCTCGCCGCTTATCTAGCAAGGGGCCTATTTTTGGAGGAATTATTGCATCACGCATTTTAGCACATCTAGAATTTCCTCTTGATCCTACTGATGTGCCATTAACTCCTATAAGACTTGATATTGCTGCTATGAAGAGCCATCAATTTGTTACAGCTGATTCTAATTCAGATAATATGGTCTATAGAATGTTGTTTGCTGACGGGGATGAGAGGGAAATCCCTTTGCCACAACCAGATTTGTTCAGTATTGACAGGAAACCATGGTCGCGCTCTAAGGAGGAGGTGGATGAGAAAATGAAGATACAAGGCTTCCACCAGCAACATGACTCCGAGGACGCCGAGCCCTCCTACGACTACACCATCACGTACCCGGGTGATTCTTCCAGCACATACCCGGAATATGATCCATATTCGTCGTACCACGGAGGTGCTACTTCATGGGCACCATGGGATTGATCTCCACTTAGGCCAAAAGCCTAAGCTTGGGGGGAGGTATACTGTCATCACTCATTCTTTGCATATTATGATTGATGGATACTTGTATATACTTGTTTTGCTTCTTTGAGTGGTTTTCTAATGAGAGGGAGATGATATTTGGGGAAGTGCTGATTGAAAACAGATTCTGGGCTGTTACCATAAAAATTCTCAAAAACAGCCAGAACGTTATTTTGCGAAGCCAATTTTTGAGCATGTTCCCCAGGTTGTTATCTAACTTTCATTAGTTGAACACTTTTCGATTTGAGCAGCGTAAGAATTTCTTAAAAATCGATTACTGTACTGCTGTCAAGTTTGACGAATTCCTGCTGCTTTGTGTTTATGTGACTTTTCTAGTTTTCATTTTCTTGTTTTTTGCTTTGTTTCTTTCCTAAAACACAAAAAGACCAAAAAGATTTCTGTTATTTCTCTTCACCATTTGTTTATTTTGGTTTCTTGCTTTTATTTTGCTTTATTTGCTATCGTTGGTTTGCTATAAGAAAATCCAAAAAGAATTTGCTTTGTTTGCTTGTTTCCTTTTGTTCTTGTTCCCAATTAAAAAAGACCAAAAATATTTGCTGTTCTTCTTTGGTTTTGTAAAGTTCATCATGAGTTCAATGGTATTCGGTGGCTGAAGCGTGGCTTTCATTTCATATTATCCAAGCTACACAAGTGAAAGGCAATAATGACGATCTACGACAATTCGACTATGGTGAGAGGCTGGTATGAACTCTATTTGTTTTCATTTTTGTACATATACTCATCCATGTGAGCATGCTTAGTTGGTTCATGTGAGGTATATGTCATCTAAGAAAGTCTAGTAGTTCATGATCTCTCATGATTAGATCCAATTTATTAATATGAGTAGCATGTCATGGAGGTTTGCTTGCATTGTTTTATTCATAAATAGGTATGACATTGTGGTATCCTCCTCTGAATAATTCATTTGAATCGACTTGGTGATGTCTACGTTCCCCCTCCTTTCCTGTAGACAGTGTTGGGCCTCCAAGAGCAGAGGTTTGTAGAACAGCAGCAAGTTTTCCCTTAAGTGGATCACCCAAGGTTTATCGAACTCAGGGAGGAAGAGGTCAAAGATATCCCTCTCATGCAACCCTGCAACCACAAAGCAAGAAGTCTCTTGTGTCCCCAACACACCTAATAGGTGCACTAGTTCAGCGAAGAGATAGTGAAATACAGGTGGTATGAATAAGTATGAGCAGTAGCAACGCTGCCAGAAAATAGCTTTCGGGCGTGTAGTTGATGGTGGTAGTATTGCAGCAGTAGTAACGCAGTAAAACAGTAAACAAGCAGTAGTAACTCAGCAGTATTTAGGAACAAGGCCTAGGGATTACACTTTCACTAGTGGACACTCTCAACATTGATCACATAACAGAATAGATAAATGCATACTCTACACTTTTGTTGGATGATGAACACATTGCGTAGGATTACACGAACCCTCAATGCCGGAGTTAACAAGCTCCACAATAATGCTCATGTTTAAGTAACCTTATAGTGTAAGATAGATCAATAGACTAAACCAAGTACTAACATAGCATGCACACTGTCACCTTCATGCATATGTAGGAGGAATAGATCACATCAATATTATCATAGCAATAGTTAACTTCGCAATCTACAAGAGATCATGATCATAGCATAAACCAAGTACTAACACGGTGCACACACTGTCACCTTTACACACGTGCAGGAGGAATAAAACTACTTTAATAACTTTGCTAGAGTAGCACATAGATAGTAGTGATACAAACTCATATGAATCTCAATCATGTAAAGCAGCTCATGAGATTATTGTATTGAGGTACATGGGAGAGAGATGAACCACATAGCTACAGCGGAGCCCTCAGCCTCGGAGGTGGATTACTCCCTCCTCATCATGGAAGCAGCGATGGCGGTGAAGATGGCGGTGAAGACGGCGGTGGAGATGGCTCCGGGGGCAATTCCCCATCCGGCAGGGTGCTGGAACAGAGAGTTCTGTCCCCCGAATTGGAGTTTCGCGATCGCGGCGGCTCCCCTGGAGTCTTTCTGGAGTTTCGTCAATTGGTACTGCGTTTTTAGGTCGAAAGGGCTTTTATAGGCGAAGAGGCGGCGCAGGGGGGCACCTGGGGGCGCCACACCCTAGGCCGGCGCGGCCTAGGCCTGGCCCGCGCCGCCATGTGGTGTGGTGGCCCCCTGGCCCCTCTCCGACTCTTCTTCGGTGTTCTGGACGCTTCCGGGAAAAATAGGAGGTTTGGCGTTGATTTCGTCCAATTCCGAGAATATTGCCCGAACAGCCTTTCTGGAACCAAAAACAGCAGAAAACAGGAACTGGCACTGTGGCATCTTGTTAATAGGTTAGTTCCGGAAAATGCATGAAAATGATATAAAGTGTGAACAAAACATGTTGGTATTGTCATAAAACAAGCATGGAACATCGGAAATTATAGATACGTTGGAGACGTATCAGCATCCCCAAGCTTAGTTCCTACTCGTCCTCGAGTAGGTAAACGATAAAAGATAATTTCTGAGGTGACATGCTACCAACATAATCTTAATCATACCATTGTAAAGCATATGAGATGAATGCAGCGATTCGAAACAATGTAAATGCAATGAGTAAACAAGTGAATCATATAGCAAAGACTTTTCATGAATAGTACTTTCGAGACAAGCATCAATAAGTCTTGCATAAGAGTTACTCATAAAGCAATAAATTCATAGTAGAGACATTGAAGCAACACAATGGAAGATTAAGTTTCAGCGGTTGCTTTCAACTTGTAACATGTATATCTCATGGATAGTTGTCAATGCAAAGCAATATAACAAATGCAATAAGCAAGTATATAAGAATCAATGCACAGTTCACACAAATGTTTGCTTCCTGAGGTGGAGAAAGATAGGTGAACTGACCCAACAATAAAAGTAAAAGAATGGTCCTTCAAAGAGGAAAGCATCGATTGCTATATTTGTGCTAGAGCTTTTATTTTGAAAACATGAAACAATTTTGTCAATGGTAGTAATAAAGCATATGTATCATGTAAATTATATCTTACAAGTTGCAAGCCTCATGCATAGTATACTAATAGTGCCCGCACCTTGTCCTAATTAGCTTGGACTACCGGATCATCACAATGCACATGTTTTAACCAAGTGTCACAAAGGGGTACCTCTATGCACTTTGTACAAAGGTCTAAGGAGAAAGCTCGCATTGGATTTCTCGCTATTGATTATTCTCAACTTAGACATCCATACCGGGACAACATAGACAACAGATAATGGACTCCTCTTTTATGCATAAGCATGTAACAACAATTAATAATTTTCTCATATGAGATTGAGGATATATGTCCAAAACTGAAACTTCCACCATGGATCATGGCTTTAGTTAGCGGCCCAATGTTCTTCTCTAACAATATGCATGCTTAACCATAGGGTGGTAGATCTCTCTTACTTCAGACAAGACGGACATGCATAGCAACTCACATGAAATTCAACAATGAATAGTTGATGGCGTCCCCAGTGAACATGGTTATCGCACAACAAGCAACTTAATAAGAGATAAAGTGCATAATTACATATTCAATACCACAATAGTTTTTAAGCTATTTGTCCCATGAGCTATATATTGCAAAGGTGAATGATGGAATTTTAAAGGTAGCACTCAAGCAATTTACTTTGGAATGGCGGAAAATACCATGTAGTAGGTAGGTATGGTGGACACAAATGGCATAGTGTTGTTTGGCTCAAGGATTTGGATGCATGAGAAGTATTCCCTCTCGATACAAGGTTTAGGCTAGCAAGGTTGTTTGAAGCAAACACAAGCACGAACTAGTACAGCAAAACTCACATAAAAGACATATTACAAGCATTATAAAACTATACATCGTCTTCCTTGTTGTTCAAACATCTTACTAGAAAATATCTAGACTCTAGAGAAACCACTCATGCAAACCCAAATTTTAACAAGCTCTATGTATTTCCTCACTAATGGGTGCAAGGTATATGATGCAAGAGCTTAAACAAGAGCACAACAATTGCCAAGTATCACATTATTCAAGACATCACACCAATTTCTACATGTAGCATTTTCCAATTCCAACCATATAATAATTTAACGAAGCAGTTTCAACCTTCGCCATGAATATTATGAGCTAAGAACACATGTGTTCATACGAACCAGCGGAGCGTGTCTCTCTCCCACACAAGCATTTATTCAAACACAAACAAAAACAAAAGCATACAGACGCTCCAAGTAAAGCACATAAGATGTGACCGAATAAAAATATAGTTTCAAGAGAAGGAACCTGATAATTTGTCGATGAAGAAGGGGATGCCTTGGGCATCCCCAAGCTTAGACGCTTGAGTCTTCTTGAAATATGCAGGGATGAACCACCGGGGCATCCCCAAGCTTAGAGCTTTCACTCTTCTTGATCATAGTATATCATCCTCCTTTCTTGACCCTTGAAAACTTCCTCCACACCAAACTCGAAACAACTCATTAGAGGGTTAGTGCACAATAAAAATTAACATATTCAGAGGTGACACAATCATTCTTAACACTTCTGGACATTGCATAATGCTACTGGACATTAGTGGATCAAAGAAATTCATCCAACATAGCAAAAGAGGCAATGCGAAATAAAAGGCAGAATCTGTCAAAACAGAACAGTTCGTATTGACGAATTTTAAAATGGCACCAGACTTGCTCAAATGAAAATGCTCAAATTGAATGAAAGTTGCGTACATATCTGAGGATCATGCACGTAAATTGGCTTAATTTTCTGAGCTACCTACAGGGAGGTGGACCCAGATTCGTTACAGCAAAGAAATCTGGAACTGCGCAGTAATCCAAATCTAGTACTTACTTTTCTATCAACGGCTTTACTTGGCACAACAAAACACAAAACTAAGATAAGGAGAGGTTGCTACAGTAGTAAACAACTTCCAAGACATAAATATAAAACAAAGTACTGTAGCAAAATAACACATGGGTTATCTCCCAAGAAGTTCTTTCTTTATAGCCATTAAGATGGGCTCAGCAGTTTTAATAATCCATTCGCGGGAAATAGTATTTGAAGCAAAAGAGAGCTTCAAGAGGCAAATTCAAAACAAATTTAAGTCTAACATGCTTCCTATGAAGAGGAATCTTGTACACAAATGAATTCATGAAGAACAAAGTGACAAGCATAAGAGGATAAAACACGAGTAACTTCAAGATTCTCAACATAAAGAGGGGAAACTTAATATTATTAAGATGCATATAACCATATTTCCCTCTCTCATAATAACTTTCAGTAGCATCATTGATGAAATCCACAATATACCCAACACTTAAAACATTCTTATCATGGTTCATATGCATAGAAGTATCATTAATTTTGGCATAAGAAGAGTTATTCTCATTATTAGTAATTGGAGCAAGATTATTATCAAGAATTTGAACATGGTAAACAAGTTGCATATTAAAAGAATTGTTTTTGGTAATCCAATCATGACTATGACAAGTTTCATAAGGATAATTATAACCTATATCATAGCATTCTTTATAATAATCATCAAAGATCGGAGGCACAGTGTCATCATAAGAAATAGAATAGTTATCTTTCACAGTCGGTTTATCTATAACCATACCATCATTGTTATTAGAAGGAGATGTATCAAACACATAATGATCAGTAGCAAAAGGATTTTCAAACACCTCTTCCCCAAGCTTACAGCTTTCTATATTATTATGGGAGGAAGCATGGATAGCAACGACACTATGGCAATTATTATCATCATTTTCAGAATTAGTTTCCCAGAGATTTGCAATATCAAAAGTAGTGTGTTCATTCAAATCATGATTGCTAATGTATGTAAAGGGCATAGGAAGATCATCGTATTCAGATTCATTATCACAATAATCATTAGGAGCAACATACTTACGGTTACCTAGCGTTATCTCATTCACGCGGGGATACGCCGTTACCTCTTTCTTTTTATTCTCCTTCTTCTTCTTCTTCTTCTTCGTTCCCTTCTTCTTCTTCTTCTCTTCCTTCTCCTCGTTCCCTTCTTTAGGAGGAAGAGGCTTGAAGGGTGGCTCGTCCGCATAACCTGATTTACTTTCAGAAACAATAGAAGAAACTTGGGAGGATCCCTCCTTTTCATTAATTAGTTGAAAACACACAGCGGTCCTATCATATTTTGGCAAGGTGTCATCTTCTAAAATATTTTGTATGTAAGTATTTGTATGGCTATTATCAATGCAATAAGAAAAACACCCATGCAGGACATCATCAATATCAAGATCACTCATATGTAACAAAGAGATTTTTCTCGACAGTTCTTCACACCCCAAAAATAAAGTAAGTTCATCATGCTGATTAGGAGTAATTTCATCATCACAATACAAATTTGCAGCACTCATTGGGTTCAAATTATCATTGGAGGAGCATTGAAAATTAAAATGACCCACTTCATGGCAAACTTCACAAATAAAAGGATAGAGGGCACAAACTTTTTTACCAAGATCATCTAGAGCCCTAAACCACTTTCTAGTTTTTTCATTAATATGATGGATGCAATATTCATCTTTGACTTGATTAATTCCGCAAGGCCTATGCATTCCACAAAAATTAACATGCTTATAAGAAATAGCATTTTTAGGAGTTTGAGCATGCTTATTGCAATAATTAACAACAATTTCATTCTTCATGCAAGCCTCTTTAAAAGGTTCATGATACTTATCAAAATTATTTTTAGGCAATTCAAAATGAGAAGCAAAGGCTTTATAAAGATTTGCAGCAACTTGAGAGTCAAGACCATAAGTAGCACTCATATTTCGAAATTTATCGGTATCCATAAAAGCTTCAATGCATTCATAATCATAATTTATACCTGACTCTTTACCTTTGTCGTTCTCCCATCCTTCAGCGTTGTCCTCAATCCGATCAAGAAGATCCCACCTAGCTTCAACCTCTTTGCTTGTGAAAGATCCTTCCGAACACGCGTCCAGATAGTCCTTGTGTTGTCCTGAAAGCCTCGCATAAAAATTATTAACAATAACATTACGGGGGAGCTCATGAATGGGACATTTGAGCATTAGTGACTTCAATCTCCCCCACGCTTGAGAAATACTCTCTCCATCACGAGGATAAAAGTTATAAATATAATTCCTATCAATATGCACTTCATGAGGAGGATAAAATTTAGAATAAAAGAGAGATGCAATTTCCTCCCAACCAAGAGAATGTCTATTCTCCAACAATTTATACCAATGTGCCGCTTTACCAGACAGCGAAACGGAGAATAGCTTCTTCTTCACTTCATCCATAGAGATACCTGCACACTTGAATAACCCGCATAATTCGTGCAAAAACAGTAAATGATCTCTAGGATGGACAGTTCCATCCCCTTTATAGTGGTTGTCCATAACACATTCGATAATTTTCATAGGTATTTTATACGGAATACTTTCAGCAGGTGGATTTAAAATATCAGAAACATCATTAGAGTTATCGCATATGGGAGATAAAGCATTATCAGAGCAAAATATTTCTTCCAAAGCTGAGGAGCAAAAAAGATTATTCTTATATAAACTAGCTTCCCCAAGCTTAGACTTATCCATAGTATTAGCAGTAATTGCATTCATACTAATAACATCGCTACTAGCATGCAAATAAGGTTCCATAGGTTTTTTAATTTTCGCATCAAACAATTCTAAATCAGGAAAAAGATTAAAAAGCTCACCAATTTTTTTGTTGTTTTCCATTATGCCTAACTAGTGTAAACAAGAAACAAAAAGATGCAATTGCAGGATCTAAAGGAAATAGCTTCGAGCACAAACACAATGGCGCCAGAAAAGTACTTTACCTGGAACCGAAGTATGAGTGCCTTTTACCTTTCCTCCCCGGCAACGGCGCCAGAAAAGTGCTTGATGTCTACATTCCCCCTCCTTTCCTGTAGACAGTGTTGGGCCTCCAAGAGCAGAGGTTTGTAGAACAGCAGCAAGTTTTCCCTTAAGTGGATCACCCAAGGTTTATCGAACTCAGGGAGGAAGAGGTCAAAGATATCCCTCTCATGCAACCCTGCAACCACAAAGCAAGAAGTCTCTTGTGTCCCCAACACACCTAATAGGTGCACTAGTTCAGCGAAGAGATAGTGAAATACAGGTGGTATGAATAAGTATGAGCAGTAGCAACGGTGCCAGAAAATAGCTTTCGGGCGTGTAGTTGATGGTGGTAGTATTGCAGCAGTAGTAACGCAGTAAAACAGTAAACAAGCAGTAGTAACTCAGCAGTATTTAGGAGCAAGGCCTAGGGATTACACTTTCACTAGTGGACACTCTCAACATTGATCACATAACAGAATAGATAAATGCATACTCTACACTTTTGTTGGATGATGAACACATTGCGTAGGATTACACGAACCCTCAATGCCGGAGTTAACAAGCTCCACAATAATGCTCATGTTTAAGTAACCTTATAGTGTAAGATAGATCAATAGACTAAACCAAGTACTAACATAGCATGCACACTGTCACCTTCATGCATATGTAGGAGGAATAGATCACATCAATATTATCATAGCAATAGTTAACTTCGCAATCTACAAGAGATCATGATCATAGCATAAACCAAGTACTAACACGGTGCACACACTGTCATCTTTACACACGTGCAGGAGGAATAAAACTACTTTAATAACTTTGCTAGAGTAGCACATAGATAGTAGTGATACAAACTCATATGAATCTCAATCATGTAAAGCAGCTCATGAGATTATTGTATTGAGGTACATGGGAGAGAGATGAACCACATAGCTACAGCGGAGCCCTCAGCCTCGGAGGTGGATTACTCCCTCCTCATCATGGAAGCAGCGATGGCGGTGAAGATGGCGGTGAAGACGGCGGTGGAGATGGCTCCGGGGGCAATTCCCCGTCCGGCAGGGTGCCGGAACAGAGAGTTCTGTCCCCCGAATTGGAGTTTCGCGATGGCGGCGGCTCCCCTGGAGTCTTTCTGGAGTTTCGTCAATTGGTACTGCGTTTTTAGGTCGAAAGGGCTTTTATAGGCGAAGAGGCGGCGCAGGGGGGCACCTGGGGGCGCCACACCCTAGGCCGGCGCGGCCTAGGCCTGGCCCGCGCCGCCATGTGGTGTGGTGGCCCCCTGGCCCCTCTCCGACTCTTCTTCGGTGTTCTGGACGCTTCCGGGAAAAATAGGAGGTTTGGCGTTGATTTCGTCCAATTCCGAGAATATTGCCCGAACATCCTTTCTGGAACCAAAAACAGCAGGAAACAGGAACTGGCACTGTGGCATCTTGTTAATAGGTTAGTTCCGGAAAATGCATGAAAATGATATAAAGTGTGAACAAAACATGTTGGTATTGTCATAAAACAAGCATGGAACATCGGAAATTATAGATACGTTGGAGACGTATCACTTGGCACATGCTCACGCATGCATATGACTGAACAAAAGTCAACTAAGCCTCGATGATTTAATTTGCTTCAGAGTTCTTGTATCACTTTTATGCCTCAGTTAATTTATTTTGCCGCAAGCATGATTATGATAGTGACTGCTCTCTTGATTGTCGCTCCCCAGTCTATTGCTAGCCTTCACTTGTACTGAGCGGAAACGCTGCTCGTGCTTCCAAACCCCTGAAAACCAAGTTGTTCCAAAGTGTCCACCATAAATACCTATGCATGGCATTTCAAACCATTCCAAGTAAATTCTCATGCGCTACCTTTAAACCTTCAAAATGCTTCTCAATTTGTGTTAACGTTTTATAGCTCATGAGGAAGTATGTGGTGTTTATCTTTCAACCTTGTCATTTACTCTTGACGGACTTTCATAATGGACTAGTGGCACATCCGCTTATCCAATAATTTTGCAAAAAGAGCTGGCAACGGGGTTCCCAGTCCCGATTAATCAAACTTCATTAATAATTCTCTTCACATGTTTTGCTCTGATTCATCAGTAAGCAACTTAATTTTGCAAATAGACACTCCTCCATGGTATGAGATTGATGGAAGGCACCCGAGGATTCGTTTAGCCATGGCTTGTATAAGCAAAGGTTGGGGGGAGTGTCACCCATAATAAAACTAAAATACGTGTGTAAACAAAAGAGAAGAGGGATGATCTACCTTGCTGGTAGAAATAACGTCCTTCATGGGAGCCGCTCTTGAAAGTCTGGTTGGCGAGGTAGTTGGTGTACCCATTACCATTCGTTGACAACAACAAACACCTCTCAAAATAATTTTACTCCTGTTTTAAAAATGAAAAGCTCTAGCGCATGTTAATCTCTGCTTCCCTCTGCGAAGGGTCAATCTTTTACTTTTATGTTGTGTCTCCATCCTTTCTTTGAGCACTTTCTTGAGAGCACAACTGTCATTCTTAGTATAATATGCTTGTCTCAAAATATGATTGATTGTGGTATAACTTTGATGCTTTTATCTTTGACACTCTCTATTTCTAGTCTTTCTATGAACTTCATAGGTGCCTGAGCATTTATGTTTTGCTATTCAAATACAGGCAAGCGAGATACCACTCTATCATATCCTTTTATGAACATTGCAATCTTTCTTATAGACATGATTCATGATGCTTACTATTAATTGTTGGTGTTTTTCCATGATTGACATAGCTATTAGATGCTCTTATTTGCATGTATCTTATTATGAACTGCTTAAGTGTTAGCCATATCATGAGAATATATACATCATATGAACAAATGTGCTCGTGAAAGTTCTTTTATCGCGTCAGTTGTTAACTGAATTGCTTGAGGACAAGCAATAAGCTAAGCTTGGGGGGAGTTGATACGTCCAAAACGTATCTACTTTCCCGAACACTTTTGCTATTGTTTTGACTCTAATTTGTGTATTTTGGATGCAACTAACACGGACTAACGCTGTTTTCAGCAGAACTGTTCTGGTGTCTCGTTTTTGTGCAGAAATCCAACTTTCAGGAAAATCCTCGGAATTTATGCGAAAGGTCCTATTTTTCCAGAAGACTGACGGAGCCAGAAGGGCAAGCCAGGTGGAGGCCCGAGGGCCCCACACCCTAGGGCGGCGCGGCCCAGGAGGGGGGCGCGTGGCCCTGGTGTGTGGCCCCCTCGGCCGGCCTCCGACGCCCTCCTTTGGACTACTTAACGCCTTCGACCTAAAAACGCACGGGGAGAAGTCGAAGTCGCCAGAAACCCTCCAGAACGCCGCCACATCGCGAAACTCCGTCTCGGGGACCAAGTCTCTCGTTACGGCACTCCGCCGGGACGGGGAATTGGAGGAGATCATCGCCGCCATCACCACCGACGCCTCTCCATCGACCAGCAATGTTTCCCCCATCCATAAGTGAGTAATTCCCCCGCTGTAGGCTGAAGGGGATGGTAGGGATTGGATGAGATTGGTCATGTAATAGCATAAGATTGTTAGGGCATAGTGCCTAGTGTCCGTAATTGGTACTTTGATAATATTGTTGACACTTGTTATGCTTAATGCTTCTCACTAGGGCCCGAGTGCCATGATCTCAGATCTGAACATGTTATTATTTCATCATGATATGCATTGTTTTATGATCTTACCTGCAAGTTGTATACACATGTCGCTGTCCGGAACCAAAGGCCCCGAAGTGACAGAAATCGGGACAACCGGAGGGGATGGCGGTGATGTGAGGATCACATGTGTTCACGGAGTGTTAATGCTTTGCTCCGGTACTCTATTAAAAGGAGTACCTTAATTTCCAGTAGATTCCCTAGAGGCCCGGCTGCCACCGGCTGGTAGGACAAAAGATGTTGTGCAAGTTTCTCATTGCGAGCACGTACGACTAAATATGGAACACATGCCTATGGATTGCTTTGTACTTGGACACCGTTTTATTATTATCTGCAAATGCCCTGCTTTGATTGTTACATGAGTTTCTCTCATCCATGCAACGCCCGTCATCCATCCCTGTGCGTACAGTATTTTAATCCTGCTGTTTACTAAAATCACTACTGCTGTCTCTGTTACTCTGTTGCTGTTATTTCACTACTGGTACTGCTATAAAACTGTTACTACTGATAAACTCTTGCGAGCAAGTCTGTTTCCATGTGCAGCTGAATTGACAACTCCGCTGTTAAGGCTTTCAAGTATTCTTTGTTTCCCCTTGTGTCGAATCAATAAATTGGGTTTTACTTCCCACGAAGACTGTTGCGATCCCCTATGCTTGTGGGTCATCATGGACTAACCATTGAGTCTAGAGCATATTTGGATAGTTGTGTTGGTTGTGTTTTCAGGAAAAGAACTCCTGACGAAGCTGAAGAATTATTGGCTAAAATAGGCCGGAATCATGATGATTGGTCAACACCTGAACCAGCCCCGACGCCGATATTGAAGAAGAGGGGTTTGATTAAATTAAATGATGAAGATATGAGGGAAGCCAAGAAGTCTCTTAAGAAGAAAGGTATTAAATCCGAAGATGTGAAAAACTTGCCTCCCATTGAAGATTTATGCAAGATAACTCCCCCTTCATCCATGATTGAGGTAAACTCTCTTCAATGCTTTACTAGGGAAGATATTCCGTATTCAAAACCTCCTGCTCAATGCTTAGATGAGTTTGATAATTATATTGTTAAGCAAGAAACTTTTAATATGAGAGTAGAGAATCATCTAATGGAAAATTCTCAAGTTATTAGCAATTTGCATGATATTGTGGAGAGAACCTCCAATGATGTTAAGATGATTGTTAAACATTTTCATATGATTCAAACTCAAATTGATCAACTCACTAAAGTGCAACATGACTTGTTAAAAAATAATTCTAAAGAAAAACATGCTTAAGAAAATCGACTCACATGAACCAAATCACACTCTTATTCAATTTGCTTAGAGTTTATTTGCCAATATTTGAAGGGGCCAGGTCTTGGATACAAAAGTGAAAGGAGCACCTATCAACAAAGAGACCAGAATGCTGGCGTTTAGCCTGGCAAGTCTACCTAGTTGAGCACTAAACCCTCATGAAGTAACAACTAGAGGCGGTGTTTCTACTCAGGATCCTCTATATCCTGAAGGGCATCCTAAAAGAGTTGAACAAGATTCTCAACGAACTAAAGAAATTAGTGCACCTTCAAAGAAAAAGAAGAAGAAACATAAAAATGTTGTAGAATCGTCTGAACCTGTTAATGATCCTAATAGTATTTCTATTTCTGATGCTGAAACTGAAAGTGGTAATGAACATGATAAAGATAATAATAAGAATGATGCTTCTGATAAAGAAGAGGTTGAAGATGAACCTGAAAAGCATGCTAAAAATAAAAAGTATACTAAAGAAGATTTTATTGCTAAGAAACATGGTAATGAAAGAGAACCGTGGGTTCAAAAGCAAATGCCTTTTCCTGCTAAGAAACTAAAATCAAAGGAAGAAGAACATTATAATAAATTTTGCGATTGGATGAAACCTTTATTCTTGCAAATCCCTTTGACTGACGCTATTGAATTGCCTCCTTATTCAAAGTATATGAAAGATATTGTCTCTAACAAAAGGAAAATTCCTAATGAGGAGATTTCCACTATGCTTGCTAATTACTCTTTCAATGGCAAAGTTCCAAAGAAGTTGGGCGATCCAGGTATACCGACCATTCCTTGTTCTATTAAGAATAATTATGTTAGAACTGCTCTATGTGATTTGGGAGCTGGTGTTAGTGTTATGCCTTTTTCTCTTTATAAGAGACTTTACTTAGATAAGTTGATACCTACTGATATATCTTTGCAAATGGCTGATAAATCTACTGCTATTCCTGTTGGTATATGTGAGGATGTTCCTGTTCAAGTTACTAATAACTGCTTGATATTAACTGATTTTGTTGTGTTGGAAATGCCTGAAGATGATAATATGTCTATTATTCTTGGGAGACCTTTTCTTAACACCGCAGGGGCTGTTATTGATTGCAATAAAGGAAAAGTTACTTTCAATGTTGATGATAAGGAGCATACCGTCTATTTCCCCAAGAGGATTGATAAAGTATGTGGAGTTAATACCATTTCTAATGTGAGAACTATCAAAGTTGGAACTATTGATTGCCCTATATATGAGCCTAAAGAAGGATATCAAAATCTTATGATTGGATCCATATCAATACAATTCAATGTAACATGATTGATTTGAGGTTTATTTCTTCTTATGCTATGTAAAATTTATTTGGTGGCAAGACTTGATCAACCTTGTTAACAATTTTTTTTTATATGCATAGAGGAACTAAACAACATCTCTTTATTTCTCCACTTGTTTTACTCGCTGTAGCAATACCTTTATATCTTTATTTTATTGCAATATTGTGCCAAGTAAAGTCTCTAATAGAAGGTTGATACTAGATTTGGATTTCTGCGCAGAAACAGATTTCTATCTGTCACGAATTTGAGTAGGTCTCTCTGTAGGTAACTCAGAAAAATCTTCCAATTTACGTGAGTGATCCTCAGATATGTACGCAACTTTCATTAGTTATGAGTTTTCTAATTTGAGCAACGGAAGTACCCTTAAAAATTCGTCTTTACTGGCTGTTCTATTTTGGCAGATTCTGTCTCTATTTTTTGCATAGTCTCTTGTGGACTTTAAGCAAGGCTTTCTAGACGTGGAGGGCTGTAGCTAATGTTTTATTGAGTTCTTGCAATGTGTCACTACAGGACTAAAGTGGATTAAAGTTTTTGAGTACTAACCCCTCTAATGAAGTTTATGAGAAGTTTGGTGCGGCAGAAGTTTTCAAGGGTCAAGAAAGAAGGGTGATATAATGTGATCAAGAAGAGTCAAAAGCCTAAACTTGGGGGAGGTATACCGGAATCACTCATTCTTTGCATATTATGGTTTCTGGATACTTGTATATACTTGTTTAGCATCTTTAAGTGGTTTTCTAATAAGAGGGAGATGATATTTGGGGAAGTGCTGCCTGAAAACAGATTCTGGACTGTTACCGAAAAAATTCTCAAAAACAGGCAGAACGTTATTTTGCGAAGCCAATTTTTTTGAATGCTCCCCAGGTTGTTACCTAACTTTCATTAGTTGAACACTTTTCGAGCTGAGCAGCGGAAGAATTTCTTAAAAATCGATTACTGTACTGCTGTCAAGTTTGACGAATTCCTGCTGCTTTGTGTTTATGTAACTTTTCTAGTTTTCATTTTCTTGTTTTTGCTTTGTTTCTTTTCTAAAACACAAAAAGACCAAAAATATCTATGTTGTTTCTCTTCACCAGTTGTTTATTTTGGTTTCTTGCTTTTATTTTTCTTTATTTGCTATCGTTGGTTTGCTATAAGAAAATCCAAAAAGATTTTACTTTGTTTGCTTGTTTCCTTTTGTTCTTGTTTCTAATTCGAAAACACCAAAAATATTTGCTGTTCTTCTTTGGTTTTGTAAAGTTCATTATGAGTTCAATGGTCTTCGGTGGCTGGAGCGTGGTTTTCATTTCATATTATTCAAGCTACACAAGTGAAAGGCAATAATGACGATCTACGACAATTCGACTGTGGTGAGAGGCTGGTATGAACTCTATTTGTTTTCATTTTTGTACATATACTCATCCATGTGAGCATGCTTAGTTGGTTCATGTGAGGTATATGTCATTTAAGAAAGTCTAGTAGTTCATGATCTCTCATGATTAGCTCCAATTTATTAATATGAGTAGCATGTCATGGATATTTGCTTGCATTGTTTTATTCATAAATAGGTATGACATTGTGGTATCCTCCTCTGAATAATTCATTTGAATCAACTTGGCACATTCTCACGCATGCATATGACTGAACAAAAGTCAACTAAGCCTCGATGATTAATTTGCTTCAGAGTTCTTGTATCACTTTTATTCCTCAGTTAATTTATTTTGCCGCAAGCATGATTATGACAGTTACTGCTCTCTTGATTGTCGCTCCCCAGTCTATTGCTAGCCTTCACTTGTACTGAGCAGAAACGCTGCTCGTGCTTCCAAACCCCTGAAAACCAAGTTGTTCCAAAGTGTCCACCATAAATACCTATGCATGGCATTTCAAACCATTCCAAGTAAATTCTCATGCGCTACCTTCAAACCTTCAAAATGCTTCTCAATTTATGTTAATGTTTTATGGCTCATGAGGAAGTATGTGGTGTTTATCTTTCAACCTTGTCATTTACTCTTGACGGACTTTCATAATGGACTAGTGGCACGTCCGCTTATCCAATAACTTTGCAAAAAGAGCTGGCAACGGGGTTCCCAGCCCCGATTAATCAAACTTCATTAATAATTCTCTTCACATGTTTTGCTCTGATTCATCAGTAAGCAACTTAATTTTGCAAATAGACACTCCTCCATGGTATGAGATTGATGGAAGGCACCCGAGGATTCGGTTAGCCATGGCTTGTGTAAGCAAAGGTTGGGGGGAGTGTCACTCATAATAAAACTAAAATACGTGTGTAAACAAAAGAGAAGAGGGATGATCTACCTTGCTGGTAGAAATAACGTCCTTCATGGGAGCCGCTCTTGAAAGTCTGGTTGGCGAGGTAGTTGGTGTACCCATTACCATTCGTTGACAACAACAAACACCTCTCAAAATAATTTTACTCCAGTTTTAAAAATGAAAAGCTCTAGCGCATGTTAATCCCTGCTTCCCTCTGCGAAGGGTCAATCTTTTACTTTTATATTGTGTCTCCATCCTTTCTTTGAGCACTTTCTTGAGAGCACAATGATGTCTACGTTCCCCCTCCTTTCCTGTAGATAGTGTTGGGCCTCCAAGAGCAGAGGTTTGTAGAACAGCAGCAAGTTTTCCCTTAAGTGGATCACCCAAGGTTTATCGAACTCAGGGAGGAAGAGGTCAAAGATATCCCTCTCATGCAACCCTGCAACCACAAAGCAAGAAGTCTCTTGTGTCCCCAACACACCTAATAGGTGCACTAGTTCGGCGAAGAGATAGTGAAATACAGGTGGTATGAATATATATGAGCAGTAGCAATGGTGCCAGAAAATAGCTTGCTGGCGTGTAGTTGATGGTGGTAGTATTGCAGCAGTAGTAACACAAGAAAACAAGAAACAAGCAGTAGTAACGCAGCAGTATTTAGGAACAAGGCCTAGGGATTAGACTTTCACTAGTGGACACTCTCAACATTGATCACATAACAGAATAGATAAATGCATACTCTACACTTTTGTTGGATGATGAACGCATTGCGTAGGATTACACGAACCCTCAATGCCGGAGTTAACAAGCTCCACAATTTGTTCATATTTAAGTAACCTTATAGTGTAAGATAGATCAACAGATTAAACCAAGTACTAACATAGCATGCACACTGTCACCTTCATGCATATGTAGGAGGAATAGATCACATCAATATTATCATAGCAATAGTTAACTTCGCAATCTACAAGAGATCATGATCATAGCATAAACCAACTACTAACACGGTGCACACACTGTCACCTTTACACACGTGCAGGAGGAATAGGACTACTTTAATAACATTGCTAGAGTAGCACATAGATGAATAGTGATACAAAACTCATATGAATCTCAATCATGTAAAGCAGCTCATGAGATTATTGTATTGAGGTACATGGAAGAGAGATGAACCACATAGCTACCGGTACAGCCCCGAGCCTCGATGGAGAACTACTCCCTCCTCATGGGAGCAGCAGCGGTGATGAAGATGGTGGTGGAGATGGCAGCGGTGTCGATGGAGAAGCCTTCCGGGGGCACTTCCCCGTTCCGGCGGCGTGCCGGAACAGAGACTCCTGTCCCCCAGATCTTGGCTTCGCGATGGCGGTGGCTCTGGAAGGTTTCTGTGGGTTTCGTCGAACGCATCAGGGTTTTTGATCCAGGGGCTTTATATAGGCGAAGAGGCGGCGCAGGAGGGCTTCTGGGGGGCCCACACCATAGGGCGGCGCGGCCCCCCCTCTGGCCGCGCCAGGGTGTGGTGTGGGGCCCCCAGGGCTCCCCTCTGGCGGCTCTCGGGTGTTCTGGATGGTTCCGGGAAAAATAGGAACCTGGGCGTTGATTTCGTCCGATTCCGAGAATATTTCGTTACTAGGATTTCTGAAACCAAAAACAGCAGAAAACAGGAACTGGCACTTCGGCATCTTGTTAATAGGTTAGTTCCAGAAAATGCACGAATATGACATAAAGTGTGCATAAAACATGTAGATAACATCAATAATGTGGCATGGAACATAAGAAATTATCGATACGTCGGAGACGTATCACACAACTGTCATTCTTAGTATAATATGCTTGTCTCAAAATATGATTGATTGTGGTATAACTTTGATGCTTTTATCTTTGACAATCTCTATTTCTAGTCTTTCTATGAACTTCAGAGGTGCCTGAGCATTTATGTTTTGCTATTCAAATACAGGCAAGCGAGATACCACTCTATCATATCCTTTTATGAACATTGCAATCCTGCTTATAGACATGATTCATGATGCTTATTATTAATTGTTGGTACTCTTCCATGATTGACATAGCTATTAGATGATTTTATTTGCATGTATCTTATTATGAATTGCCTAAGTGTTAGCCATATCATGAGAATATTTACATCATATGAACAAATGTGTTCGTGAAAGTTCTTTTATCGCATCAGTTGTTAACTGAATTGCTTGAGGACAAGCAATAAGCTAAGCTTGGGGGGAGTTGATACGTCCAAAACGTATCTACTTTCCCGAACACTTTTGCTATTGTTTTGCCTCTAATTTGTGTATTTTGGATACAACTAACACGGATTAACGCTGTTTTCAGCAGAACTGTTCTGGTGTCTCGTTTTTGTGCAGAAATCCAACTTTCAGGAAAATCCTCGGAATTTATGCGAAAGGTCTTATTTTTCCAGAAGATTGACGGAGCCAGAAGGGCAAGCCAGGTGGAGGCCCGAGGGCCCCACACACTACTTAACGCCTTCGACCTAAAAACGCACGGGAAGAAGTCGAAGTCGCCAGAAACCCTCCAGAACGCCGCCACATCGCGAAACTCTGTCTCGGGACCAGAAACTCCGTTCTGGCACTCCGCCGGGACGGGGAATTGGAGGAGATCATCGCCATCATCACCACCGACGCCTCTCCAACGACCAGCAATGTTTCCCCCATCCATGTGTGAGTAATTCCCCCGCTGTAGGCTGAAGGGGATGGTAGGGATTGGATGAGATTGGTCATGTAATAGCATAAGATTGTTAGGGCATAGTGCCTAGTGTCCGTAATTGGTACTTTGATGATATTGTTGCAACTTGTTATGCTTAATGCTTGTCACTAGGGCCCGAGTGCCATTATCTCAGATCTAAACATGTTATTATTTCATCATGATATGCATTGTTTTATGATCTTACCTGCAAGTTGTATACACATGTCGCTGTCCGGAACCCGAGGCCCCGAAGTGACAGAAATCGGGACAACCGGAGGGGATGGCAGTGATGTGAGGATCACATGTGTTCACGGAGTGTTAATGCTTTGCTCCGGTACTCTATTAAAAGGAGTACCTTAATATCCAGTAGATTCCCTAGAGGCCCGGCTGCCACCGGCTGGTAGGACAAAAGATGTTGTGCTAGTTTCTCATTGCGAGCACGTACGACTATATACGGAACACATGCATATGGATTGCTTTGTACTTGGACACCGTTTTATTATTATCTGCAAATGCCCTGCTTTGATTGTTACATGAGTTTCTCTCATCTATGCAACGCCCGTCATCCATCCCTGTGCCTACAGTATTTTAATCCTGCTGTTTATTAAAATCACTACTGCTGTCTTTGTTACTCTGTTGCTGTTATTTCACTACTGCTACTGCTATAAAACTGTTACTACTGATAAACTCTCGCGAGCAAGTCTATTTCCAGGTGCAGCTGAATTGCCAACTCCGCTGTTAAGGCTTTCAAGTATTTTTTGTCTCCCCTTGTGTCAAATCAATAAATTGGGTTTTACTTCCCGCGAAGACTGTTGCGATCCCCTATACTTGTGGGTCATCAGTGCCCACTTTATTGAAAATAAAATACACAACAGAAAATAAAGACGCTCCAAGAATAACACATAGTATATGAAGCAATAAAAATATAGTGAACAGAAACAGGACCTGATATTTTTATTGATGAAGAAGGGAATGCCTTGGTCATCCCCAAGCTTTGATGCTTGTACTTCTTGAATATATCTTGGGGTGACATGGGCATCCCCAAGGTTGAGCTTTTGTCCATTCTTCATCACATATCATCATTCTTCTTTCCTACACTTGAAAACTTCCTTCATACAAAACTCATCACAAATCTCATTAGCAGCGTTAGTGCAATGATAATATTAATCAAATCTAAAAAGTTCAGTATGACATATGAAAAGCATTTTAATAAGCATTAGCTACTGTAGCACAACTTCAATAAGGTTCTTTGATCAAGAGAACTCAAAAAGGTGGGCAAATAGATGCAAATACAAAACAGTGCAAGAATCTGTCAAAACAGAACAGTTTGTAAAAATTGATTTTTGAAAAATAGTTACGCTTCGTAACTCGAAAAACTCTGAACTAATGAAAGTTAGATAAATACCCGGGGAAGATGCTCGTAAATTGACAACTCAAAATTACGTCCTGGTGATTTTTGGCGATTTTTGTCGTGACGAACCAGAAACAGTAAACAAGATTGCAAATCTCACAAATACCACTTTCTTACCATTAGAGGCAATTATTGGCACAAAAACAAAACAAACATGATAAGGAGAGGTCATTGCAGTTGTAATGACTTCCAAGACTCAACAAAGCAGTAAATAACAGAAATATAAACATATTGGGTTGTCTCCCATAAAGCTCTTTCTTTATATCCATTTAAGATGGGCATGATTATTTGATGGAGCTCTCAAACCCCCTTTTTTGTTGTTGTTTTCCAATTATAAGTGAAGCTGACAAAGAAACAAGAACCAAATAAAGAACCTAATAAAACTAAATAGGATAAAACCAAAGATAATAAAAGCAACTATATACAATGCTTACATGTGGATGGGTAATATTGAGTTTGAAGGAGACAACCTCATGTTGGTTGATGAATAGGGGGATGCCTTGGGCATCCCCAAGCTTAGATATTTGCATCTTCTTGAATATTCTCTTGGGATCCATCTACACATCCCCAGACTTGAGCTCTTGCATCCTCTTGCTCATCTCATATCACCATATTGATTGGAACTTAAAAACTGAATCCACATAAAGCTTCACAAAACTCATTAGTAGGTTAGTACTCATTAAATAAAATCCACAAGTGTTTAAGTATCCCTAATTTCTATAAAATCTATCAAATATTTAGCCACTGTAATACTGAGGTTTCTTATTATTTCAATCGTACGTCGAAAACGAAGGAAACTTTTAAATCCTAAGTACAATATTTAAACAAAGAGAATAGAAATCTGTCAAAACTGAACACTATGTAAAGATGTCACTCAATGAGATAGTTACGTAGCTCAAATCGAAAAACTCATGATTAATGAAAGATAGATCATAACCTCAGGTCTATGCACACAAAAAATTCAGATCAAGATGCCATACTGAGATTTTTCACGAATTTTTGCAGCACAGCACAGGAAATCTATCTCAACAGAATCAGTCCGTAAAGATTGATTTATTAGATCTGTCTACGTACCTCAAATCAGAAAAGTCAGAACTAACGAAAGTTAGATAGCAAGCACTACTATGCACTCAAGAAATTTCAGATCAAGATCACGTTCTGGTGATTTTTAAAATTTTCTACAGTGGAGCACAGGAAATCTGTTTTCTAGGCAGCACAGTGACAAACTTGCATAACAAACTAGGGGTTATCTATACATTCTATTTACAGCGAGATATGTACACTATATACACTATTTACAAGTTTTTAATGAAAAGCTTCCATGGAAAGAATTGCTTTGGTTTCGCAGGCATGAACACAAGTGTTCAAGGTCGACCCCCACTTCACCATTACTTATCTTTCCAATCACTTTTCTTTTCTGAAAACATTTTTTTTATATAAGAAGTACAACTAATTATTTTTGTAATTCACATTCCCTATCCATACAACAGATAGAGAACAACTAGGTACAGGAAGTAAAACTACTTAGAGATAAAGCAAACAAGTGCACACAAAAAGATTCACCTACGCTATGGCTCCCCGACAACGGCGCCAGAAAAGGTCTTGATAACCCACAAGTATAGGGGATCGCGTGTAGCCTTTTCGATAAGTAAGAGTGTCGAACCCAACGAGGAGCTAAAGGTAGGATAAACATTCTCTCAAGTTCTATCAACCACTGATACAACTCTACGCACACTAAGCGTTTGCAATATCTAGGAAATAAAACTAGAGCGATAACGGGTATGAGAGGTGACTTTGCAGAACAATAAAATACACGGAATAAATGTTAGTGCTGCAGCAATAAAACAAACTAAACTAACAGTACCATGAGTGTGGAAAGGCGGTGGTAATAGTGGTGGCTTTGTCCAAAATCAATTAGTGAAGATCTTGGGTTCAATGTCTTCGATGGAGCTTTCTATGTAGGAGAGGCTAAATATACATGCTCTCCCTCCGGGATTACAAGTACTATATGATTGGCGTGCTAGCAAACATCCGTAAATACTAGCAAGCATTAAGGTTCCCCCAACCATAGCCTTAAGTAAATGGTCCTCTTATCCCATGCATGCAACTATCCGGTTCGCGTCCTTAGGTTTCTGTCACTCCGGCAGAACTTCCCCCTTGAAGTATACAAGTACTACCAACCCTATGGTGCTTGATCCATGCGCGCACAAATATAATGGGCACCAAGGACGATAACATATCAACATACAACTCTAATGAACCAAACAGAAACAACCAATCAATCAAAGAACAAATAAACTATGGCAACATGACATAGATCATAGGATTATAACTTATAGCATCAAACACCATGTTTACATAGGGCGGTACAGAGGTTTGTGAGAGGATGGACCATTGAATACAATGAGGAGTTGGTGATGGAGATGGCGGTGAAGACGTTGGATGGCTCAGCGAGGAGCGCCGGGAGGCGGAGGCGTGGGCGGCGACGGCGGCGCGGAGGACTCCTTCCCCGCCGCCGGCATCATGGGGGGGCGCTGCCCCTTAGCCTTCTTCTTCCTTGAGTTGTTGCTGGTGTAGATGAGTGTTTTCCCCTCCTTGGTTGCTGCCAAGGAGGAGGATTTTCGTGACAATGCTTGGGGGCCTCCAAAAATAGGGTTTCCCATCAATATATAGTGTTGGAGATGCAATCTAGGCCATGGGATGGATGCCCCTTTGATCCAAGGGCTCTTGGGCACCTCTACAACCTTCCTAGGACTCCCCTTTATCCTTCATGAGCCTCACAACTAGTGGTTGGGCCGAAATATCCAGGTATGGAAAGAGTTAGTGACAAATACGTCACCAACTTTCGGAGTCCCGAGACTGCACGAACCTCCGCAGTAATTCTGCTCTGCCGGATGCATCCGTTGTCCGTTCTGGACGAATAAGATGTCCAAATTGTTCGGTTTGAAATTCTCTACAACTTTGTAGTTTACGACTTTTCCATTGGACGTCTTTTTCACGGAGTTTCGAAGCGATCTTTGAAAAGTGTTCAGCAGGGACAGATTCCGGGAAATTCCAGATTTCACCATAATGAGCTATTTCCTTCCATATTTGCCTATTTCATGCACAACAAAGTTCAAACCAAGAACTTGTGCACTTTTGCAACTATTAATAGGTTAGTCCATTAAAACATATAGTAATTGGTGTAAAACAAGCATGGAACATCAAAAATTATAGATACGTTTGCGACGTATCAGTGTCTTTAACCCTTACGACGACGCAGGCTCCGTTAGCTCGTAAGCTTCTACACCACAATTACTTGTTCCACTTTTTTTTTATTAGTACTCATTTTGCTGTATTGATAGTGGCGACGAAGAAGAAGAAAAAGAAGAAACCGAGGTTCCTGGTGCGGCTCTCACGAGTACCTCCCAAACCTTGGTTCTTTCTGAAGATCGCCGTGCTGCCGAGGAATCCTCGCCTCCCCGTCAACAGGACATGGAAACCTCGCCTCCTAGAACTAGCCCCCGAGCCCCTTCACCAAAGAGAGCAAGGATCGGGACTGGCGATGGCCATGCGATTGTTGCGGGAGATCCCTCGACTTTCGTTTTGGAAGATATAAGTTTCATGTTTATCTCCATTTACTATTTTGCTTTGACAGTCTCTTTCTTGATCATCTGCCGAGTTTTTCCTCTTCTAAACTTTTACCCGACACTTTGTACAGCCTTTGATGAAGCACCTCATCAAAATTGGTACCCAATTTATTGAGTTTCCCGACTCCGCCGAAGATCTGAGGGGTAATATCTACTTTACTCTGCATGCTTCATTTTTTCGTCGGCAAAGTTATTTTGTATCGGAAATGATTTTTTTCCCCTTTGGATCGTCTTCAGAGAGCCTCGATCGAGCCGAGAAACATGCTGAACAACTCGCCGCTAAGCTTGAGCGAAGCCAGAAGGCTCGCGAAAAGGCTGAACAGGAAGCCGCTATTGTTGAAGACCTTCGGCAAATGCTTCACAAGGCTGAAACTGCTCTAAGTGACAAGGTCTCTCAATAGATAGCGCGCGAAAACGCCATCATAACTCGTTTGGAGACTCAGAACCGACGGTTTATTAGTAAGTTTTTACCCTTATCTTCCAAGCTTCTTCTGAAATTGGCTCTCCGCCTATTTTGACGAACTCGAATTTTGCTCCGGTAGGAAAAATGGGTGAAGATTTCACCTTGCATGAGGCTGAGGAGGACCGTCTTCTCGACACCCTCTCAATCCTCGAACTACACGGGGATTTGGTGCGCACCAATATTTTCCGACGCGCGGGCTGCGTTCACGCGCCTCTTCCCCATTTCTTCCCAAGCAGACGCAGCCGCAAACCTTCTCCGAACTTGCCAGGCGCTTCCTTCCTCAAGAAGACCTTGCGTTGGCTTATCGACAAGAGAATTTAAAGGTTGGAGTTGAAGGAACCATTGCTCTGGTTGCCGGCAGCTGCCAAGATGTCGACTGGGCAAAGGCTGGCGACCCCAAGGGAATGAACAAGGAGAAATGGAAGACTTTGGTGAAGGCTGCAAAGCCTCACTCGAAGAAGATCCTTGCCTTCCTGGGGCATAAAACTTCTACATCTGCTAGCACTGCCAAACCGGAGGTCAAGTAGACCAACCTACCCCCTTGTATTTTATTTTCTCTTTTGTAGTTGTCGCTATCCTTATGAGTTGCGACTATCGTAGAAGCCGGCTTTTGTAATGGACTCAAATGATGTAAATATCTCAACTATCAATGAAAAAAAGGTAGTTCTTGCTGAATGATTGATGTCGACATTTCCTTCTTCCAGTTCGTATTCGATAACTACTCTGAGGCTAGTGGACCATCCTCTGCTTCTCCTACCGCGTCTCGCTCTCAACGAATTCCTGGCGACGTTTTATTGGACGATTCTTCGTACGCTGACTCAATTCAGCAAGAACTGGCTGAACTTCGACAAAAACTTCACGCCATGAAAAAACAAGCCATCACTATCATGGACCAATCCCGCAAATCCTCTGAACGCGAAAAAATCGCTCTTCATCAAGCTCACGGAGCTCTGGATCTAAAAGAAACTGTTGTGGACGATGCTTTGCAAGCTACCACCCGAGAAAATTACATGCTTGAGCTGATGACTGACGCAAGCCAAGATATGGCGAGTATGTTGCGCCGCATTACTTCTTTACTATCCGTATGTGCCTTTTCACCTCATTGTGCCCTTTATCATGGTTAAGCTCCTTTTGGACACTGCTGCTGAAGATCAGTGTGTTGATGCAAGATCTGAGATTCTTGTTCAACTTGCTTTGCAGAACAATGCTGACTTTTGGTCTAGCCCAGACCGCACCCGACAAATTGTACGATTTCAGGACCATGCGGCCCAGGTTCGGGAGTATCTTGATTTCTGCACGAAGACACTATCCATGGTTTATAATGCCATGTTTCCTCGGAATCTTTAGCCTAAAACTCTTCCTGACTTGATGGACAAATTCAAGAGTACTCGTCGAATCCATGGATTTGTGAAGGCCCAATTAATGGCTGGTGCTAGATTTTCTTTGATCATGTTGCAAATATGCTACCCGAAGTTGGACATGTCCAATGTTGTTGATCTTTGTCATGCCAACCTGAGAAAAAGAAGAAGGAACGTCGACAAGATCAATAATGCGGTGACACCCGTTGACAAGGGATTAACTTATCAATGCCTACAACTTGTAGACTAGGGTTTTAGTCAGAAGTAGAGGGCAAGTAGATCTCGAAGGTTTCAGCCGAAAAGTACTCGACGATGTAAAAACTAGGGTTGCGTGAGACAATGAATTGATCGCTATCTTTGTCCCTCGACCCCCCCTTATATAGGAGGTGGAGTCGAGGGATTCGTAATACACAGGTTACAGAGTCCGGGAGGGTTCCCAACCCATCCCGTAAGATTACAAGTATGTGTTTCGTAATACAACTCTAGCTTTCCATAATACTAACTTGGGCTTCCGAATCTTCATATTCATCGAGTCGTGGGCCTTCAGTAAACCCCAGGTACTATCTTCGGCAGGCCCATTGGGGATGCCTATGTCAGTAGCCCCCGAGATTTTGCTTGAATCGAAGAATCAGGGAAAATCTCCAACTTTAATCATTCAATAACTCTGTCAAATTTATCACATATCTTTGGATATACAATTCTATATTGTAAGGGATAATGGTAGTTGGGGCTAGTTCATCTGACGGATCAGGTACTAGTTAACTGCTCTAGTGGCAATCCGCAAAAACCTACTTCAAGATCACGTCCCTGGACATGATCCCGGGATACTGGTGTAAATTTCGACAGGTGCCGCTTAAGGTCTTACCATTCTGTCGAGTCCCAGTCATGTTTTATCGGGTACCTAACGCGTCCGTTAGGATTTTTCTTCGTATATGTTGATACGGAAAAAAGTAGCAAACCGATGTCAGAGACGGCGCCACGCCGCTGAGAACGGATCTGGGGTCTTACCTTCGCAGAGTTTTGCGGCATTCAGAGATTATTTGCAACTTTGGCGCTCTGAGAATATATTGTCGAGTGCTTTTTCGGCTGTTGGAATAGCACATTTTATTGAGTCAACGGATGACTTATATTGTCCTCTCGATGGGAGTATGTTTCGAGTTATTTGTATAACTCGAAATATGCTCACTTCTTCTTCTTCTTCTTCTTCTTTCTCTCTATATTTTTTTTATAATTTCATCGGGCACGCGAACAGCGTTCCCGATGGGAGTAGGCCCCGAGGCTACAGCCAAGGACTAGTGCTTGGTTGTAGGCTCAACATCTTATGCCGCGATATTGTCAATCTCTCTCAAGCTTTTTATATCTATCGGGTGCGCGACCAGCGCTCCCGATGGGAGTAGCCCCCGAGGCTATGAACAAATGCTTGCATTTGATCATAGGCTCTCGCCATTTCTATTTTGTCATACTTGAGCTTTTCTTTTTTCTAAAGTAGCCCCCGAGGATTTGGGCAAAAACTTGTATTTGATCAAATGCTCTTGAAATAATCAATAATTTTTCCCTGCCGCCAATTTCTTTAGTCTTCACAGCCGATATTTTCCCTTTAGTCAATGTGACATCATCACTGATGATAACCACGATTACTGTATCGAGAAGACGCGAGTACTGCTCTCTCTCTATCTTGCGGGCCCAGAATCCTCAACAAGTTGACACGTCGTGCAAGTGGGGGACACACGTCCTCCGCTTTTCCTGGCGCACGCACTGTAGCGTCTGTTCCGTTCCCTCATAGTCAAAATACTTTTTACCCCTTAGCCACGTGTGCAGCATCCACCGCAAAATTACTCCATCCAACGGTGCGTTGCTTCGCCAATTCTCTATATAAGGTCTTCTTCTTCCTTCGTTCATACTTTCGCCTGCGCCGCACCTCTGCTCTCCTCTGAAAAAAATTCCCATTGCGCCCAACACTTCCTGAGCTCAGACACGCTCGCACTTCACGCTTTCACCATTGTTAATGCCACCCCGCGCACGGCTTACTCGCCACAGCACTCCTGAATCGAAGATGATGGCGGAAGATCTGGAGTGGGAGAGATCCAAGATCTCCAACCAAGACCTGAACTTGATGAAGAAGCTCGGACTCATAAAGAAGAAGGACGCGCTGCGCTTTCCCAGCGAGGAAAGCTATCAATCGCCTCCAATCGAGTATCGGGTCAGTTTCGTTGACCACCTCATTCGCGGCCTCTCTCCCCCTATTCACGAGTTTCTCCGCGGTCTCCTCTTTGTTTAAGGGCTGCAGCTGCACCAGCTGACTCCCAACTCCATCCTCCACGTCTCGATTTTCATTACCCTCTGTGAATGCTTCCTCGGAGTCCATCCTAATTGGGCTCTGTGGAAGCGCATCTTCTGCCTCCGCCGCAATGGCTCCCCCAACGTCGCCTACAACATAGGCGGCGTTGTCATTTGCGTTCACCCTGATGTCGAGTATTTCGACGTTAAATTCCCCGACTCTGTCCAGGGGTGGCGCAAAAGATGGCTCTATGTGCACGAAGAAAGCTCCAACTCGGTGGAATACAACATAGCTCCCTTCGATGGAAGCTCCAAGATTCTTCGCCGCCGATCCTGGGACGCGGAAGCCACCAAAGAGGAGAAAACGTCGACAGAGGCGCTGATGTCTCGTATCCACGAGCTTCAGAATACCCGCGGCAAGGAACTATCGGGTATTCAAATCACAGCTTATTTTCTTTAGGATTAGGGTGCAGCCTCTTCAGGCTCGCAAAATTCCCCTTGGGATGTATGCTGGCGAAAAAGATGCCGACAGGCTCTCCAAGGACCTTTCTGTAAAGGACTTGGAGAAGCTTATCCGAAGAATTTCATCGCTCAGCAAGAAAGATCCTATTCCATCTTCTTGCCGCGTGGAGCCATATAGTGGCACCAACCCTCTCCCTAAGGTATTTTCTTCGACTAGTATTTTGTCTTCCTGAATGTTTTATTATTTGTCGACTACTATTTTGATGACATCCCTTGCGTAACTTTTTTGTCGATATTCCTTGTATTTGTAGAATCATCTAGTTCTAGCTTCTCTTCCTCCTCTTCCTAAAGATGGAGAAGTCGAAGAACAGGCTGTTGTCACTGACGACAACCAGGGTATTTCTCGCCCTGAGAGTGAAGTCGCGGGTTCTCCAAAATCCGCGGCTTCTTCTGAAAAAGAAGTTGAATCCGAGGCTACCGCGTCGACGCACTCCCTTCCTTCTGCTGTTACTCCAAGGAACAAGAGAAAAAGGGACGAAGTTGCTGATTTTGGTACCTCCAAATCCGGCGCACCTCCTGCCGAAGAAGTTGTTCCTACTGAGGAAAGGACAACTTTCAACCCTTGCGAGGATGCCCTTGTCAGCTCGTAAGTTCCTGTTACTCTTTGTTGTTTGCTTCCGATTTCTGTCTATGTTGCTTTTTATATTGTCGACTATTTATTGTAGTGGCGACGAGGATGAAAATCAACCTATTGACGCGACTGCTCGAACGAGCATGTCGCGTACTTTAGTTGTCTCTGAAGCTCAAGCTGATGTGGATGAAACCTCGCCTCCTCAGCAAGACATCGAGCATCCAACTCCAGTTGCAAGCCCCCGTGCCCCTTCACCGAAGAGGGCTAGGGTTGAGCCAGCCAAGGAGCCTACCTTGCCAATTGGTAATTCCACAAATCCTTCAATGGATGATGTAAGTTCTTCACTTCTCTTTTTTTTTATGTTCCGCAAATTTCAATGCTTTCGACTCCCCTTTGTTTTTTACTTCTCCTTTGCTTGTTGATGTCGAACTTTTCATTTACTATATTGATTTTTCTTTCTCTATTTTTTCTTTGCAGCCTTTGATGAAGGAGTTTGTCCGTCTCGGTACCCAATTCATCGGGTACCGTGATCATGCCAAAAAGCTTGAAGGTACTATTTTTGCTGCTTCTTCTGGCAGATGACCTCCCCATGATTCTTTTGTCATGATATTGATTACTGTCGAATGTTTTACCAGCAAATCTTGCGGAAGCCAACAAGCGTGCTGACGCTCTTGCTCTTGAATTGGAGCAAAGCGAAAAGGCTCGCAAGAAAGCTGAAGCAGATGCTGCCGCTGTCGAAGATCTTCGAAAAAGACTTCAAGACGCGGAAACTTCCTTAAGCGAACACATTGCTCAATAATCTGCTCGTGAAGAGGAAATCGTCACTCGCTTGGAGTCGCAGAGTCAACATTTTGTCAGTAAGTACTTGGATCAATATGATTTCCTTGGGTAACCATATGATTCCTTTGCTTGTTTGCTGACGAGCTATATTTTTGCCTTATTAGGGAGAACGCAGCAAGATTATGATCTAGTGAATCCTGAATGTGGTCGCCTTCTCGACGCGCTCTCCCTTCTTGAGATTCATGGAGATGAAGCACGCCAAGGCCTTACCGATGCTAGAATAGTTCTGTCTCGGCTTTTTCCCTGCTACTTCGTGAAGAAAGAAGAACCCGAGACTTTTACTACTCTCGCAAAGTGCTTCAAATCCAAAGAGAATCTTGGACCCAGTCTTCGACAGGAGGACCTGAAGATTGGTGTTGAAGGCACCATAGCCTTGGTTGCTAACAGCCAACAGGATGTCGACTGGGCTAAAGTTGGCGATGCAAAGGAGATGGAGGCGAAGAAGTGGCAGTCTTTGATTAGGGCTACCAAACCAAACTCGAAGAAAATCCTCGCCTTCCTTGGATTCAATCCAACTCCCGCTCCTAGTTCATCAAAGCCGGAGGTCAAGTAGACAAACTTGTCTCTCTTGTTTTACTTCTCTTTTGATGCTGTCACCAAAGTAGCTTTAGCGACAACTACCCCACTAGTTCAATAGGAACCTTTTGTAATAGCCTTGTAAATACCTATCCTTATTAATGAAAGGCTATTTTGCCGAGTTATTGATATCGAAATTTTTCTTTCCAGTTGATTTTTGACAACTATACCGTGGTGCCTTCTTCGACTGCTTTGCCTGCTGCGTCTTACTCGAAAAAATCCATCACTGATGAATTTGTGGGAGGTTCTTCGAGTGCTGCACAGAATGAGGACTTGAACGAACTCCGTCAACAGCTGCAGTCGATGAAAAAACAGGCTCTCATGATAATGGAACAGTCTCGAAAGTCATCTGAGAGGGAAAAAGTTGCGCTACAACAAGCTCAGGAAGCTATAGCTGCAAAAGAAGCTGCAGTTGCTGAAGCTACGCAGGCTGCCTCCCGAGAAAACTGCATGTTTGAGTTCATGACTGAATCAAGCCTGGAGATGGCGGGTATGTTCCTCAAACTTAACCTTCCTCTTTTTCTTTGCCTGTTTTCTGCCTTTAAATGGTATACTATCGCCTAAATAGGTCCCTTCTTAGATGCTAATGCCGAAGATCAACGAGTTGACTCAAGATCAAATTACCTTATTAACTTGGCACTTGACCATGGCATCCTTTTTTGGGCTACCCCTGAACGTACCCGACAAATTTTCAGATTTCAAGACCGCCCCTGCCAAGTTCGTGAATTCCTCGAATTCTGTACCAACACGTTGTCCATGATTTACAACTCCATGTTTCCTCGTAATGTTCAGCCTCAGACCCTTCCTGAGCTGATGGACAAATTTAAGGATTCGCACAAAATCCATGGTTTTGTAAGAGCTCAACTAGTAGCTGGTGCCAGGGTTGCCCTCATCATGCTTCAGATCTGCCACTCAAAACTTGACATGACCAAGGTGGTTGAAAAAGTTCATACCAAGCTAAGGCGACGAAAAATGGGTGTCGATAGAATTGATGCGGTAGTCACACTAGTGGCTGAAGAAATAATTGGTGATCTTCTTCGAATGGATGCCGAGTTTTTTAAAAGACGGCCACTATGCCGATTTTCTGGGTGCCTCTGCCGAAGAAGACAGGATCACCATTGATGATATATTAAGGCACGACTAGATTTATTTCTTCGGTAGATAACTTCTTTGTCGAAAGTCACGATTGTAACTTGCTGTATATATGTTGTAAGACAAAGATATTTTTTTTCCTAGCCCCCGAGTGTTTCGGTGGCGATTTTCTTTATTGTGTTTGCGAGGTTGAACCAAGGCAAATATTTTTTATTAAATATACTATATTTGCGGGTATGAGCCCCCGAGCGTTTTGTTGATCACTATTTTGTATCTTCATTGATTTGCGAGGTGCTTTGCACCAAGGCGATTTTTTTTGTGAGTTGCACTTTTCGACGATGTATATCTATATTGTAATTTCTGGGCGCAAGCCCCCGAGTCTGTCGAAGAAAAAGATGTATGTCTCCACTATCTTTACTATATTGCAGCACCGCGAGCCCGCCTCATTAAAAACCTTTCCAGCCCCACTCGGTGCCCTGAAAAGGAAAAGAGTGCGTCTGAAAGCTCGCGGGCGTTTCAGTACATTGTATTTTTGCAAAGGAGGACTATATTTCGACTCTAAGCATAGAACCGCCTGAGTTGCGCCACGTTCCAGGGATTTGGCTCAGCAACCCCTGTCTTCTTGTCCTTTATCCTGTATGCTCCTCCTTCGATTACTTCTGTGATGATGTAAGGGCCAAGCCACGGCGACTTGAGTTTTTCATGACTTTTTTGCGTGAGCCGAAGAACTAAGTCACCGACCTGAAAGGATCTCGGGCGCAAACATCGACTGTGGTAGTTTTTCAGATCTTGCTGGTACTTAGTGACTCGTGATAACACTTCGTCTCGAGCTTCATCTAGTGCATCGACATCATCCTCCAATGCTTTTCTCGAAGCCTCTTCGTCGTACTCTGTAACTCTTGGAGAATCATGCTCTATTTCTATCGGCAGTACTGCTTCAGCTCCATGGACCAGAAAAAACGGGGTTTCCTGTGTCGCCGTATTTGGTGTTGTTCGAATACTCCATAACACACTGGGCAACTCTTCAGGCCAGGAATGTCGAGCTTTTGCCAATGGTGCTAGCAAATGCTTCTTGATACCAATGCAGATAATTCCATTAGCTTTCTCGACTTGACCATTGGTTTGCGGGTGCGCAACTGATGCAAAGTGTAGTTTGATACCTACCTCTGCACAACATGCCTTGAATTCCTTGGATGTGAAATTACTACCATTGTCTGTGACGATGCTATGAGGTACTCCAAACCAAAAAATGATACTTTTCACGAACTTGATTGTCGACGCCCCGTCTGGTGAATTTATCGGTTTTGCTTCTATCCACTTGGTGAATTTGTCGACGGCGACGAGCATATACTCGTATCCTCCTGGCGAAGCCTTATGCAACTTTCCCACCATATCGAGACCCCACTGAGCAAAGGGCCAAGAAAATGGTATTGGCATCAACTCTGCTGCCGGAGAGTGAGGTTTTGCGACAAATCTCTGGCACGCGTCGCAAGTACGAACTATTTCTTTCGCATCCTCAATTGTTGTCAACCAACAAAATCCTGCTCTGAAAACCTTGGCTGATATAGCTCGACTGCTTGCATGATTACCGCATATTCCTTCGTGTACATCCTTCAGAATTATCCTTCCTTCTTCGGGTGTGACAAACCTTTGTAGCACTCCCGAAATACTTCGCTTGTATAACTCCCCTTTGACCACAGTAAAGGCTTTAGAACGCCTAATAACTCGCCTTGCTTCAACTGGATCGTCGGGTATTTGTTTCCTTAGGATGTATGATATATATGCTTGCATCCATGGAATCTGTATCATCATTACTAGGTCATGTTCCTCTTCTTCTTCCAATGCCGCTTTTATAGCCCCCGAGGGTATCTCATCCTTCTCCTTCTTCTTTTGTTTCTTCGGCTTTGTAGATCTCTCTGCTATCTCTTCCCAGAATACGCCTGGTGGAATCGCGAGACACTGCGACCCAATGTTTGCGAGAACATCGGCTTCATCATTGCTTAGCCTGCTGATGTGATTTACCTCGCATCCATCAAACAGCTTCTCTAGCTCATTGTACACTTCCTTGTATGCTATCATACTATCGTTGACTACATCACACTGATTCATGACTTGCTGAGCCACCAATTGTGAGTCGCCGAAGATTTTTAATCGAGTTGCGCCACAAGCCTTCGCCATCTTCATCCCGTGTATGAGAGCTTCGTATTCTGCCTCATTATTAGATGTGTTTAGAAACGTCATCTGTAAGACATACTTTAATTTGTCGCCTTCAGGTGATATTAGTATCACGCCTGCTCCAGCTCCCTCTAATCTCTTGGACCCGTTGAAATTCATAGTCCAGGTTCTCGATAAATCCGGAGGTCCCGTATTTTGTAACTCCATCCACTCTGCGATGAAGTCTGGTAGAATTTGCGACTTTATTGCTTTTCTTTTTTCATACGTGATCTCCCGAGGGGAAAGTTCTATTCCCCAAAGGGAGACACGACCCGTAGCTTATGGATTGTTTAATATATTAGATAAAGGCGCCTCATTGACCACTATTATCGGGTGTGCCGAAAAATAGTGCCGCAATTTTCTTGCGGTTGTAAACACTCCATATGCTAGCTTTTGGTACTGCGGATACCGCTGTTTTGAGGGAGATAAAACTTCGCTGATGAAGTATACTGGCCTCTGTACTCCATGGAGTTTTCCTTCTTTCTCTCTTTCGACTACAAGTGCTGTGCTGACCACCTGAGGCGTGGCTGCAATGTATAACAAGAGGGGTTCCTTCTCCTTAGGAGCCACCAAGATTGGTGGTGTCGAAATTGTGCGTTTGAGATCCTCGAAAGCTCTGTCGGCCTCTTCGTTCCACTGGAATTTCTCTCCTTGCTTGATCAAAGCGTAAAACGGTAACGCCTTTTCTCCTAGCCTGGCGACGAATCTGCTTAAAGCTGCGACTCGCCCAGTCAACTGTTGTATTTCTTTCAACTTTGTTGGCTTCCTCATTGTTACGATAGCTTGAATTTTCTCTGGACTGCCTTCAATCCCTCTTGCTGAGACTAGGAACCCGAGAAGTTCTCCTGCAGGGACGCCGAAAGAACACTTTGTCAGGTTCAGTTTGAGACAGAACTTGTCAAGGTTGTCGAAAGTTTCCTTTAGATCCTCGATCAAAGTTGTCCCCTTTTTGATGTTATGACGACATCATCAATGTACACTTGTACGTTTTTCCCAATCTGTGTTGCCAAGCACTTCTGCATCATCCGCTGATATGTTGCTCCCTCGTTTTTCAAACCAAAAGACATTGTTCTGTAGCAAAACACGCCATAAGGTGTTATGAATGCTGTCTTTACTTCATCTTCTTCTTTTAATCTGATCTGGTTATAACCAGAGTATGCGTCCAGGAAGGAAAGACATTCACATCCTGCCGTGGAGTCGATAATTTGATCGATCCTTGGGAGGGGAAAGTGATGCTTTGGACAATGTTTATTGAGACACGTAAAGTTAACACACATGCGAAGGACTTTCGTGTTTTTCTTTGGGACCAACACTGGGTTAGCTACCCACGTGGCCTCTGTATGTAGTTCTTTGATAAAACCAGCTTCTCTGAGTTGATCAATCTCTGACAGCATAGCTTTGCGGTTTGGTTCCGAAAAACGTCGCAAAGGTTGTTTAATTGGTCTCGCTATTGGATCCAAGTTTAGGTGGTGCTCGGAAAGTTCCCTGGGTACTCCTGGCATGTCAGCTGGACACCATGCGAAGATTTTCCAGTGCTCACGGAGGAACTCGACGAGCGCGCTTTCCTATGCGAGGTCCATGTTTGTTGCAATAGACGTCGTTTTCTTTGGATCTGTCGGGTGAATCTGCACCTCCTTGGAATCTTTCGTAGTGTTAAAGGTTGGCTCCCTGAGAGGCCTTCCTACATCTGGCAACACATCATAATCAGTTGTGAGCCTTGACGCCATATATTCTGCTTGCATCCCGAAAGTTTCTAACAGTCGATGAAAATCCTTGTCGCACTTATCAGCTAACGCGAAACTTCCTTTGACTGTGATTGGTCCCTTAGGTCCAGGTATCCTCCACAACAGGTACGTGTAGTGTGGTACCGCCATAAACCTGGCATATGCTGGTTGTCCCAACAGGGCGTGATACTGCGACGAGAAATCCACGACTTCAAACTCTAGCCTTTCTATCCTGTAATTTTCTTGGGTCCCGAACTGAACGTCGAGATTGATCTTCCCCAACGGATAACTTGGCTTCTCTGGTGTGATACCATGAAAACGTGTATCAGTTGGTTTCAGATTTGCTAGGGATATGTTCATCTTCCTTAGTGTATCTGCGTACATAAGGTTTAGACTGCTGCCTCCATCTATGAATACTCGAGAGACATCGAATCCTGCGATCACTGCTGGTAAGATAAGTGTTGACTGCCCTGGTCGAGGAACTTGCTGCGGGTGATCCGCTATTGTGAAGCCAATGTCCTGTCCCGATCAATTTAGGTACTCGATCGTTGGAGGAGGCATCTTCTCTGCCATGAAAACTTGACGCGAGATTACTTTCTGAGCCCTGTTAGACGGCCTAGCTTTCTGAATCATCGAGACCGCGCCGTTGGAATTGGGGTCGATATATGGAGGTGGGTGTGGTGCTGCCGCTATTCTAAGCTGGTGCCGATTTTCGTCCGTAATCGCGGGAGGAGGTGGCAGGTGGATCTCACTCCTGGGCCCCTGGGGGTTTCTGTTTGTTGCTTGAGCATTGGCTTGCCCTGCAAACCTCAACATTGCTTGAAAATTTTGACAGTCCTTCTGTAGATGTCCTGACTGCCTCTTCCCATTATTGTCGACATAGAAATGCATCTGACATGGCCCGTTCATCATATCCTCGGGAGATACAAAAGGTCTCTGAAACCTTGGTCCACTATTCTGCCTGTTATTCCGAGAGTCATCTCTATTGTCGCCTCGCTGCTCGTTACTCCTCTGATATTCATCTCTATTGTTTCCTCCAGTGCTTCCCCGAAAACCAGCCGATATTTGGCCAGGAGCGTCATAACTCGAGAATTGCCGAGGAAATCGTCGTCTATTTTGAAAATTTCGACTACGGTCCTCCTCCGGTGACCTGTGTCGTTTATTGTGGACATCATCTTCTCCCTCTGCCCATCTGTTTGCTATCTCCATCAATGCTGACACTGTCCTTGGGTTGGTTCTCCCCAAGTCTTCGACAAAATCTCCTCGTCGGATTCCTGCTACAAACGCATCTATCGCTCTCTCGTCAGATATATTCTCTGCCGAGTTTTTAATGATATTCCACCTTTGGATGTATTTCCTCATTGATTCATCATGCTTTTGTCGGCATGACCTCAACTCTTCTAGCGATGCAGGTTTTTTGCAGGTGGGTCTGAAATTCTTGACAAACACATCCTCAAAACTCTCCCAGCTGTCGACGGAACCTGGAGGAAGCTTCTTTATCCAAGATCTTGCGGCTCCGCTCAGGTGTACTTGAATACTCTGCATGGCTGTTGCTCTGGTTCCACCTATCAGCTTCACCGTCTCGAGGTAATCGACTAACCAATCCTCGGGGTCTTGCAAGCCATCGAATTTCTTGAAATTATCGGGTAACTTAAACCCTGAAGGAACTCGAGTTTTCCGGACCCTTCTTGTAAAGCACGGTAACCCACACATATCCTCGTCATCTATCTCTGGAGAATGCCGATGTTCCCTTCTATTTTGTCGTGCTCTATCCACCCGTGCTTGTGTTGCTGTGTCTCTTGCTCCGCTTGTTATCTCGGGACCTGGTGCTGCTGCAGTAGGTCGTGGACTATTTTGCCTTGCTGATCCTTCGGGAGGCGAATTTAAAAATGCCGTCCCCATGACTCCAGCTCCTGCCATGGCCATATTGTACAATACTTCTCTTGGATCTCCGAGAGGTGGCTTGGATGCAAGGATGAAAGCCTGCGTCGCCATGTACCCAGCTTCTGGTGTCTTAGGGATAATGTTCCCCCTCGTGTCTATCGACATAAAGGACATGTCGAAGTTTTGAACCAGATTCTCCCTATCTGCCTCAGGTATATCTTGCAGCCGAGATCTTGCTCTATTTCGAGCTGCTCTGTGACTATCTCCCGAAGTGCCAGATTGTCGACTTAAGTCCACCCTTCGCCTGCTTGACATGGAAGCCGCTTCCTGCCTCCTGTCCAACTCGATTTTTTGTTTCTCAAGCTCCCGCCTGATACGTGCAAGCCTATATTGATACGCTTGTAACTCCTCAGGTGTCGTTGTTACAGTCATCGGTTCTGTACCATCAATCGCTCTGGCGACTCGATCCCATATTGCCTGCGGAAATCGCACCATATCTCTTGCTCCATGTCCGATAAATTTTGTTCCCAAACCTCGTGTGAGATCTGCAGGATCGACATACGGATCTCCCGCATCATCGAAATTCTCTGATGTCTCCTCCTGTGATCGACTTGGTTCTCCAATTGCGTAGATCTGATGATATTTTGGATTCTGAACTTTGTCAGGTTTGGTGACACCATCATAGAGAGTGGTGAAGACATTCCTAACAATATTGGATCTGTCAATGAAGTTGAAGCTGTCTATGTTGCTCGAGTCATCGCTTATATCGGAGATGACTCGAAAGACATGTCGCTGAAGATCTTGGCGAGTTTTTCACTTGCCACAGTGCTGATGAAGCGTGGTGACGAAGTCTCCTCGTCGCCTGACTCGATTGACGATGCTGAACTCGAAAAATCGGGATCGACCGCTGATAATCCCGACGAGAACGGAATTTCGAGACGATACACTCCTTCTTTCTCGACACGGAAGTGGAATCTTCCGAACGTCATCTCCATGGGCTCCTCCAGATACGCATATGCATCCAAACGGGAGGGCGAGTGAGGAACAAAATCAACTAGACCAGTTTCGATTTGTTTACCTCTGTCCATCGCGTTGCTTGCAGTTGACGAAGTCGACGATCTTGAACGTGCCATCGAGACCAGATCCTTGACACCTCTAATCCCACGGTCAGCGCCAATTGACAAGGGATTAACTTATCAATGCCTACAGATTGTAGACTAGGGTTTTAGTCGAAAGTAGAGGGCAAGTAGATCTCGAAGGTTTCAGCCGAAAAGTACTCGACGATGTAAAAACTAGGGTTGCGTGAGTGATGACCCACAAGTATAGGGGATCGCAACAGTCTTCGCGGGAAGTAAAACCCAATTTATTGATTCGACACAAGGGGAGACAAAGAATACTTGAAAGCCTTAACAGCGGAGTTGTCAATTCAGCTGCACCTGGAAATAGACTTGCTCGCAAGAGTTTATCAGTAGTAACAGTTTTATAGCAGTAGCAGTAGTGAAATAACAGCAGCAGAGTAACAGAGACAGCAGTAGTGATTTTAGTAAACAGCAGGATTAAAATACTGTAGGCACAGGGATGGATGACGGGTGTTGCATGGATGAGAGAAAATCATGTAACAATCAAAGCAGGGCATTTGCAGATAATAATAAAATGGTGTCCAAGTACAAAGCAATCCATAGGCATGTGTTCCATATTTAGTCGTACGTGCTCGCAATGAGAAACTTGCACAACATCTTTTGTCCTACCAGCCGGTGGCAGCCGGGCCTCTAGGGAATCTACTGGAAATTAAGGTACTCCTTTTAATAGAGTACCGGAGCAAAGCATTAACACTCCGTGAACACATGTGATCCTCGCATCACCGCCATCCCCTCCGGTTGTCCCGATTTCTGTCACTTCGGGGCCTTTGGTTCCGGACAGCGACATGTGTATACAACATGCAGGTAAGATCATAAAACAATGCATATCATGATGAAATAATAACATGTTCAGATCTGAGATCATGGCACTCGGGCCCTAGTGACAAGCATTAAGCATAACAAGTGTCAACAATATCATCAAAGTACCAATTACGGACACTAGGCACTATGCCCTAACAATCTTATGCTATTACATGACCAATTTCATCCAATCCCTACCATCCCCTTCAGCCTACAACGGGGGAATTACTCACACATGGATGGGGGAAACATTGCTGGTCGATGGAGAGGCATCGGTGGTGATGGCGGCGATGATCTCCTCCAATTCCTTGTACCGGCGGAGTGCCAGAACGAAGTTTCTGGTCCAGAGACGGAGTTTCGCGATCGCGGCGGCGTACTGGGAGGTTTCTGGCGACTTCGACTTCTCCCCGTGCGTTTTTAGGTCGAAGGCGTTAAGTAGTCCAAAGGAGGGCGTCGGAGGCCGGCCGAGGGGGCCACACGCTAGGGCCGCGCGCCCCCCTCCTGGGTCGCGCCGCCCTAGGGTGTGGGGCCCTCGGGCCTCCACCTGGCTTGCCCTTCTGGCTCCGTCAGTCTTCTGGAAAAATAGGACCTTTCGCATAAATTCCGAGGATTTTCCTGAAAGTTGGATTTCTGCACAAAAACAAGACACCAGAACAGTTCTGCTGAAAACAGCGTTAGTCCGTGTTAGTTGTATCCAAAATACACAAATTAGAGGCAAAACAATAGCAAAAGTGTTCGGGAAAGTAGATACGTTTTGGACGTATCAACTCCCCCCAAGCTTAGCTTATTGCTTGTCCTCAAGCAATTCAGTTAACAACTGACGCGATAAAAGAACTTTCACGAACACATTTGTTCATATGATGTATATATTCTCATGATATGGCTAACACTTAAGCAGTTCATAATAAGATACATGCAAATAAAAGCATCTAATAGCTATGTCAATCATGGAAAAGCGCCAACAACTAATAGTAAGCATCATGAATCATGTCTATAAGCAAGATTGCAATGTTCATAAAAGGATATGATAGAGTGGTATCTCGCTTGCCTGTGTTTGAATAGCAAAACATAAATGCTCAGGCACCTCTGAGGTTCATATAAAGACTAGAAATAGAGATTGTCAAAGATAAAAGCATCAAAGTTATACCACAATCAATCATATTTCGAGACAAGCATATTATACTAAGAATGACAGTTGTGCTCTCAAGAAAGTGCTCAAAGAAAGGATGGAGACACAACATAAAACTAAAAGATTGACCCTTCGCAGAGGGAAGCAGGGATTAACATGCGCTAGAGCTTTTCATTTTTAAAACAGGAGTAAAATTATTTTGAGAGGTGTTTGTTGTTGTAAACGAATGGTAATGGGTACACCAACTACCTCGCCAACCAGACTTACAAGAGCGGCTCCCATGAAGGACGTTATTTCTACCAGCAAGGTAGATCATCCCTCTTCTCTTTTGTTTACACACGTATTTTAGTTTTATTATGGGTGACACTCCCCCCAACCTTTGCTTACACAAGCCATGGCTAACCGAATCCTCGGGTGCCTTCCATCAATCTCATACCATGGAGGAGTGTCTATTTGCAAAATTAAGTTGCTTACTGATGAATCAGAGCAAAACATGTGAAGAGAATTATTAATGAAGTTTGATTAATCGGGGCTGGGAACCCCGTTGCCAGCTCTTTTTGCAAAATTATGGGATAAGCGGATGTGCCACTAGTCCATTATGAAAGTCCGTCAAGAGTAAATGACAAGGTTGAAAGATAAACACCACATACTTCCTCATGAGCTATAAAACATTAACACAAATTGAGAAGCATTTTGAACGTTTAAAGGTAGCGCATGAGAATTTACTTGGAATGGTTTGAAATGCCATACATAGGTATTTATGGTGGACACTTTGGAACAACTTGGTTTTCAGGGGTTTGGAGGCACGAGCAGTGTTCCCACTCAGTACAAGTGAAGGCTAGCAATAGACTGGGAAGCGACAATCAAGAGAGCAGTAAATGTCATAATCATGCTTGCGGCAAAATAAATTAACTGAGGCATAAAAGTGATACAAGAACTCCGAAGCAAATTAAATCATCGAGGCTTAGTTGACTTTTGTTCAGTCATATGCATGCGTGAGCATGTGCCAAGTCGATTCAAATGAATTATTCAGAGGAGGATACCACAATGTCATACCTATTTATGAATAAAACAATGCAAGCAAACATCCATGACATGCTACTCATATTAATAAATTGGAGCTAATCATGAGAGATCATGAACTACTAGACTTTCTTAAATGACATATACCTCACATGAACCAACTAAGCATGCTCACATGGATGTGTATATGTACAAAAATGAAAACAAATAGAGTTCATACCAGCCTCTCACCACAGTCGAATTGTCGTAGATCGTCATTAATGTCTTTCACTTGTGTAGCTTGGATAATATGAAATGAAAGCCACGCTCCAGCCACCGAATACCATTGAACTCATAATGAACTTTACAAAACCAAAGAAGAACAGGAAATATTTTTGGTGTTTTCAAATTAGAAACAAGAACGAAAGGAAACAAGCAAACAAAGCAAAATCTTTTTGGATTTTCTTATAGCAAACCAACGATAGCAAATAAAGCAAAGTAAAAGAAAGAAACCAAAATAAACAAATGGTGAAGAGAAACAATAGAAATATTTTTGGTCTTTTTGTGTTTTAGGAAAGAAACAAAGCAAAAACAAGAAAATGAAAACTAGAAAAGTCACATAAACACAAAGCTGCTCAGATCGAAAAGTGTTCAACTAATGAAAGTTAGATAACAACCTGGGGAACATGCTCAAAAATTGGCTTCGCAAAATAACGTTCTGGATGTTTTTGAGAATTTTTATGGTAACAGTCCAGAATCTGTTTTCAGGCAGCACTTCCCCAAATATCATCTCCCTCTCATTAGAAAACCACTCAAAGAAGCAAAACAAATATATACTAGTATCCAGCAATCATAATATGCAAAGAATGAGTGATGCCGGTATACCTCCCCCCAAGCGTAGGCTTTTGGCCTAAGTGGAGATCAACCCCAGCGAGGGTCAGGGTTCCACGCCGATGGATCATACATGGCATAGTCATAATAAGGTCCCGGTGCAGAAGGAGAGGGCGAAGGCTCAACATGCGCAAAATGTTGATGCGAAGAACTTGCTGCATCGGATGAGTCGAGGGGTTCCTCGGCCTCCTCTGTTCCGCCTCTTGCATGCTGGCCATCTCTCTCCAAGTATGCATTCAGTTCACCTTCTGTGACTGACCAATCCTTCCTGGAATCAAAGTTAAACAGAACAGGTGCAGGCAATCCTACTAGTTTTTCAGTTTTCTTAGTCATTCTCCAAGTTTTCTTGTAAAATGTTATCTTGTAAGATAGGTTACTCAAATTAGATGTATCAGAAACAAATTCATGTTTAATCATGGAGACTATGTCAAGTTTCTCCGTGGAGAGCGGAATATCAAGATGGTGAGGTTCTACACCATGCATAGCTAATAAACGGGAGGCGATGAGACCTCCACAAATTCCTCCTTTCTCACGGTCAGTAGCAAGTCTATAGGCTATCAAAGCACCCAAGTTATAAGTCCTATCACCTTGTAATGCAGCAGCTAGGAAGGCTAAATCCGGGATAGATAACTTACTTCCATTCTTTCTGGCAAGAACGCATTTGGTGATGAAATAAGCAAAGTAACGAATAGCTGGGAGTTGAATACTACTGATTTTACCACTATCCTCTGAGAAGCTCCTTCCATGACAAATCATCTTGTAGAGATTCAAGAGCTCTTGCGGCGATCCCCTCATCTTCTCGCACGATCCCCATTGCGGCACTCTAATGGCTGCACAAAAATCACTGAAAGGCAAGTTGACAGTTTTGTTATAGATTTTGTACCGAACCATGGGGTTAGATTGAGACCAATTGAATTCAAAGTCCTGCACTACAGACATAGTCAGTTTGGCATATTGGCATGGTTCATCATCAACAAAGTCATCCAACCCTGCACGAGAAATTAGATTCTGAACCTCTCCCAAGATTCCTGCACTTCTCATGAAGTCTGTGCATGGGTGGTAGGAGGGGTATACTCCCTCTTCCCGGTGAACTCTCATGACTTGTTGCACCTCCAATTCTTGTTGGTTTAATTGATGTCTATTCCACTCCATTTTCTGAAATTTTTCAACAATCATTATAAAATTTGATTTGGTGACATATAATTGAGGGAAACTACTATAGGAACTTGCTAGAGTACTAATCATGCATCAAAACTAGTTTCTTCAACTTAGAACAAGCATGCAAGCTCACTAAACATGTTACCTACAGCAGTAAAATATTCAAGATATACTCAACCAAACAAAATTCTACTTGGATAATCGGAGGAGTCACATACCAAGGAGCAAATGTGCCAAATTTCAGCAAGAAATCTGGGCTGAGCAAAGAGATCGAGAAATCTGGAGTTCTTGAGCAGAAACACGAGTGAGAGAAAGCAGGTATTGATTTTTTCGGGAGAGAGAAGAGAGTGGGAGGAAGAGATGGAAAAGTGGGGCAAAGGGGGGCCCACACACCAGGGTGGCGCGCCCCCTTGCTTGCCGCGCCAGCCAGGTGTGTGCCACCCTGGGGTGCCCCACTGGTCATCCCCAGGTGCTCCCAGGTACCTCTTCGAAAAATAGGACCAACGGTATAATTTTTGTGAATTTTTGAAAACTTTGAAAAATGCACATTTCTGGGTATTAATTTTATTATTACTGGGCAGGAAAAGATTTTGAAATCTCTATACAACTAAAAACTTTGCAAAACAAAAGTGCTACAACAAGTAGAACAAGTGGAGGAAGAAAGAGATGTTGTTTAACTCCTCTATGCATATAAAATGAATTTGTTAACAAGGTTGATCAAGTCTTGTCACCAAATAAATTTTACATAACATATGAAGAAATAAACCGCAAATAAATCATGTTACCTTGTATTGTATTGATATGGATCCAATCATAAGAGTTTGATATTCTTCTTTAGGCTCATATATTGGACAATCAATAGTTCCAACTTTGATAGTTCTCACATTAGAGATAGTATTAACTCCACATGCTTTCTCAATCCTCTTGGGAGAATAAACGGTATGTTCCTTATCATCGACATTGAAAGTAACCTTTCCTTTATTGCAATCAATAACAGCCCCTGCGGTGTTGAGAAAAGGTCTCCCAAGAATAATAGACATATTATCATCTTCAGGCATTTCCAACACAACAAAATCAGTTAATATCAAGCAGTTAGTAGTAACTTGAACAGGAACATCCTCACATATACCAACAGGAACAGCAGTAGATTTATCATCCATTTGCAAAGATATATCAGTAGGTATCAACTTATCTAAATAAAGTCTCTTGTAAAGAGAAAAAGGCATAACACTAACACCGGCTCCCAAATCACATAGAGCAGTTCTAACATAATTATTCTTAATAGAACAAGGAATGGTCGGTATACTTGGGTCGCCCAACTTCTTTGGAACTTTGCCATTGAAAGAGTAATTAGCAAGCATAGTGGAAATCTCCTCATTAGGGATTTTCCTTTTGTTAGTAACAATATCTTTCATATACTTTGAATAAGGAGGCAATTTAATAGCATCAGTCAAAGGGATTTGCAAGAATAAATGTTTCATCCAATCGCAAAATTTATTATAGTGTTCTTCTTCTTTTGATTTTAGTTTCTTAGCAGGAAAAGGCATTTGCTTTTGAACCCACGGTTCTCTTTCATTACCATGTTTCTTATCAATAAAATCTTCTTTAGTATACTTTTTATTTTTAGCATGCTTTTCAGATTCATCTTCAACTTCTTCTTTATCAGAAGCATCATTCTTATCATTATCTTTATCATGTTCATTACCACTTTCAGTTTCAGCATCAGAAATAGAAATACTATTAGGATCATTAACAGGTTCAGAGGATTCTACAACATTTTTATGTTTCTTTTTCTTTTTCTTCGAAGGTGCACTAATTTCTTTAGTTCGTTGAGAATCTTGTTCAACTCTTTTGGGGTGCTCTTCAGGATATAGAGGATCCTGGGTAGAAACACCGCCTCTAGTTGTTACTTCATAAGCATGTTTTTCTTTAGAATTATTTTTTAATAAGTCATTTTGCACTTTAGTGAGCTGATCAATTTGAGTTTGAATCAGATGAAAATGTTTAACAATCATCTTAACATCATTGGAGGTTCTCTCCACAATATCATGCAATTCACTAATAGCTTGAGAATTTTCCATTAAATGATTCTCTACTCTAATATTAAAATTTTCTTGCTTAACAATATAATTATCAAACTCATCTAAGCATTGAGCAGGAGGTTTTGAATACGGAATATCTTCCCTAATAAAGCGTTGAAGGGAGTTTACCTCAATCATGGATGAAGGGGGAATTGTCTCACATAAATCTTCTATGGGAGGTAAGTTTTTCACATCTTCAGATTTAATACCTTTCTCCTTAAGAGACTTCTTGGCTTCCCTCATATCTTCATCATTTAATTTAATCAAACCCCTCTTCTTCAATATTGGCGTCGGGGTTGCATCAGGTGTAGACCAATCATCATGATTCCGGCCTATTTTAGCCAATAATTATTCAGCTTCGTCTGGAGTCCTTTTCCTGAAAACACAACCAGCACAACTATCCAAATATGCTCTAGACTCAATAGTTAGTCCACTATAAAATATATCAAGTAGATCATTCTTTTCCAGATCATGGTCAGGTCTAGCTCTGATAAGAGAGCAAAATCTTGCCCAAGCTTCAGGCAATTTCTCTCCATCTTCCTGGTCAAATCTATAAATTCTCTGCAAAGCAATATGTTGAGCACTAGCAGGAAAGTATTTTTGAAAGAAAACATCACGCAAATCAGTTGGACTTTTAATAGAACCAGGAGGCAAATTATTATACCAAGTTTTAGCATCATCCTTTAATGAGAAAGGAAAAAATTTAGCAACAAAATAAGTACGCATCTTGATATCATCAGAAAACAAGCTACTCAGAATAGACAGCTCAATCATGTGTTCTACAGCACTTTCTTCTTCAGTACCACAAAAGGGTGTTTTCTCCACAATAGCTATATTAGATAGATCAAGAGAAAAATCATAATCTTTATCCTTAATGTTTATGGGAGACGTGGCAAATTTAGGATCAGGAGATAGCTTATATCTAACAGTATGTTGCGCAAGAAAATTTTTAATTTTACTTGCATCAGTAATAGAATTGCATTTATCAATAAAATCATCATTAAGCTCCACATAATCCTCATCAGGATCATCACTAGAATAATCAACAGACTCAGGTGAACTAACAGGTGTAGTAGCATTAGGAGTTTCAGTATTTTCAGTTTGTCTAGACTTAGCAATTGTAGCATCTAGAAAAGATCCCAATGAACCACTATCATCAAGCACAGCAGAAACATTATCAATATTATAAGAGTTTTCATATTCAGCAGAAGTAACAGCAAGTGAAGTTTGCGGCGGTGAAACAAGTTGACTCATCACAGATGGTGAATCAAGAGCAGCAGAGGTACTCAGAGTTGTACCTTTTCTTGTAGTGGATGGTAATATGGCGACTTTAGGATCGCGAGATTTACCCATGATGGAGAATTTGCAGCAAACAATATCAATCCAAGTAAACTTCCAAATAAAGCTATGCTCCCCGGCAACGGCGCCAGAAAATAGTCTTGATGACCCACAAGTATAGGGAATCGCAACAGTCTTCGCGGGAAGTAAAACACAATTTATTGATTCGACACAAGGGGAGACAAAGAATACTTGAAAGCCTTAACAGCGGAGTTGTCAATTCAGCTGCACCTGGAAACAGACTTGCTCGCAAGAGTTTATCAGTAGTAACAGTTTTATAGCAGTAGCAGTAGTGAAATAACAGCAGCAGAGTAACAGAGACAGCAGTAGTGATTTTAGTAAACAGCAGGATTAAAATACTGTAGGCACATGGATGGATGACGGGCGTTGCATGGATGAGAGAAACTCATGTAACAATCAAAGCAGGGCATTTGCAGATAATAATAAAACGGTGTCCAAGTACAAAGCAATCCATAGGCATGTGTTCCATATTTAGTCGTACGTGCTCGCAATGAGAAACTTGCACAACATCTTTTGTCCTACCAGCCGGTGGCAGCCGGGCCTCTAGGGAATCTACTGGAAATTAAGGCACTCCTTTTAATAGAGTACCGGAGCAAAGCATTAACACTCTGTGAACACATGTGATCCTCACATCACCGCCATCCCCTCCGGTTGTCCCGATTTTTGTCACTTCGGGGCCTTTGGTTCCGGACAGCGACATGTGTATACAACTTGCAGGTAAGATCATAAAACAATGCATATCATGATGAAATAATAACATGTTCAGATCTGAGATCATGGCACTCGGGCCCTAGTGACAAGCATTAAGCATAACAAGTTGCAACAATATCATCAAAGTACCAATTACGGACACTAGGCACTATGCCCTAACAATCCTATGCTATTACATGACCAATCTCATCCAATCCCTACCATCCCCTTCAGCCTACAGCGGGGGAATTACTCACACATGGATTGGGGAAACATTGCTGGTCGATGGAGAGGCGTCGGTGGTGATGGCGGCGATGATCTCCTCCAATTCCCCGTACCGGCGGAGTGCCAGAACGGAGTTTCTGGTCCCGAGACGGAGTTTCGCGATCGTGGCGGCGTACTGGGACTTCGACTTCTCCCCGTGCGGTTTTAGGTCGAAGGCGTTAAGTAGTCCAAAGGAGGGCGTCGGAAGCCGGCCGAGGGTGCCACACGCTAGGGCCGCACGCCCCCCTCCTGGGCCGCACCGCCCTAGGGTGTGGGGCCCTCGGGCCTCCACCTGGCTTGCCCTTCTGGCTCCGTCAGTCTTCTGGAAAAATAGGACCTTTCGCATAAATTCCGAGGATTTTCCTGAAAGTTGGATTTCTGCACAAAAACAAGACACCAGAACAGTTCTGCTGAAAACAGCGTTAGTCCGTGTTAGTTGTATCCAAAATACACAAATTAGAGGCAAACAATAGCAAAAGTGTTCGAGAAAGTAGATATGTTTTGGACGTATCAGTGAGACAATGAATCGATTGCTATCTTTGTCCCTCGACTCCCCCTTATATAGGAGGTGAAGTCGAGCGATTCGTAATACACAGGTTACAGAGTGCGGGAGGGTTTCCAACCCATCCCGTAAGATTACAAGTATGTGTTTCGTAATACAACTCTAGCTTCCCTTAATACTAACTTGGGCTTCCAAATCTTCATATTCATCGAGTCGTGGGCCTTCAGTAAACCCCGGGTACTATCTTCGGCAGGCCCATTGGGGATGCCTATGTCACCCGTAGCTGAGAGGATGATTGAGGATCTTCTTCGGATGGACGCTGCTTTCTTCACGGAATATCATTATGCTGATACCATGGGTGCTTCTCCAGAAGATGAAAGAGTAAACATAGATGACTTGATATAAATCCTTTCTGCTATCGAGGTTTTATCTGTAACAAAAGAGAGATCATGTATATTGCGAGAACTATGTATAGTAAAATCAAGTTTGTTTGTTTCTTTTTTTTCTCTAGCCCCCGAATGTTTTCGGTGGGTGTATGTATGTTTATTATTTGCGAGGTATTTGAACCAAGGCGAATAGTTTTTGAGTTATATATTGCAAGGATCAAGTATATATTGTTAAATTTGCGGGCTGTAAGCCCCCGAGTCTTGACAGAGAAAATGTATATCACCAATATTTTTACTATATTGCAGCATCGCGAGCCCGCCTCATTAAAAACCTTTCAGCCCCACTCGGTGCCCTAAAAGGAAAAGAGTGCGTATGAAAACTCGTGAGATTTTCAGTACATTGTATGTTTACAGATGTGACTCTATTTTGACTTCTACGCGTAAAAACGCCAAAGTTGCGCCACGTTCCAAGGATTTGGTTCTGCGACCCCTGTCTTCTTGTCCTTGAATCTGTATGCTCCTCCTGCGATCACCTCGGTGACGATGTATGGTCCTACCCACGGTGACTCAAACTTTTCATGGCTGTCCTGCGTAATCCGAAGAACCAGGTCGCCAACTTGGAAAGACCTCGGTCGCAAATGTTGACTGTGGTAATTTTTCAGGTCCTGCTGATACTTGGTGCCTCTTGACAACACCTCATCTCTGGCTTCGTTGAGTGCATCAACATCATCCTCCAGCGCCTTTCTCGAAGTTTCTTCATCATACTCCGCCACTCTCTGAGAGCTGTGTTCTATTTCTATCGGGAGCACTGCCTCAGCTCCATGGACCAAGAAGAACAGAGTTTCTTGTGTTGCTATATTGGGTGTTGTTCGTATGCTCCATAGCACGCTAGGCAACTCATCTGGCCAAGTGTGTCGAGCTTTCTCCAATGGTGTTAACACTGTTTCTTTATACCATTGCAGATGATGCCATTTGCTTTTTTGACTTGGCCATTGGTTTGCAGGTGCGCCACCGATGCGGAGTGTAATTTGATGCCTACCTCTGCACAATATGACTTGAATTCTTTGGAGGTAAAATTGCTGCCGTTGTCTGTAACTATGCTGTTAGGGACACCAAATCTAAAGACTATGCCCTTGATGAAGCTCACCACCGATGATGCATCTGCCGAGGTTACTGGTACTGCTTCAATCCATTTGGTGAACTTGTCGATAGCCACGAGCATATATACATATCCTCCTGGCCAAGCCTTGTGTAGCTTCCCCACCATGTCGAGACCCCATTGGGCGAAAGGCCAGGCCAATGGTATTGGCATCAGCTCTGCTGCCGAAGAATGAGGTTTTGCTACGAATCTTTGACACATATCACAAGTGCGCACTATATTTTTGGCATCCTCTACCGTTGTTAACCAGTAGAAACCTGCCCTGAAGACTTTGGCTGCTATCGCTCGGCTGCTTGCGTGGTGGCCGCATATTCCCTCATGTACATCCTTTAGTATAACTCTCCATTCCTCGGGTGTAATGCACCTTTGTAATACTCCCGATATACTCCGCTTGTACAACTCTCCCTTGACCACGGTAAAGGCTTTAGATCGTCGGATAACTCGTCTTGCTTCTACTGGATCTTCGGGCATTTCTTTCCTTAGGATATATGCTATGTAAACTTGCATCCAAGGAACTTGCACCATCATAACCTTGTGTGGTCCCTCTTCATCTTCCGATGTATTTGCTTCTAGGACTACTGGTGTAGGGATTCGTAGCATAGAAAACAAAAATTCCTACCGGAAGAACGAATAACAAACCAAGATCTAATCTAGTAGATGGTAGCAATGAGTTGAAGATCAACATACCCTCGAAGATCGCTAAGCGTTAACGAGATAAATCTCATGGTGGATGTAGTCGATCACTTGCCGCTTTCAAAAACGCGTAGAAGATCTTGACGGTGCCACAATCGGGCAGCACCTCCGCACCCGGTCACACATACGATGTTGATGACGACGTCCTTCTCCCCATTCCAGCGGGCAGTGGATGTAGTAGATCCTCCTCGGAATCCCGCCAGCACGACGGCGTGGTGACGGTGGTGGTGGAGATCTCCGGCAGCGCTTCGCCGTAAGCACCGCGGGAGAAGATGGAGGAGGGGAGAGGCTAGGGTTTGGGAGAGGGGGCACTTGGGCGCCGGCCTTGGGTGCCCTTTGGTGGAGCGGCTCAAGAGGTAGCCAGCCCCCTCCCTCTCCCCCTCATTATATAGGTGGAACCCCCTAGGGTTTGCCCAAAATCCGAATAAGAGTCCAACTCAAAAACTTCCATATTGGTGAAACCTAGGGGAAGTGGGGCTCCTCCCTTTCCTTCCCCTATGGTAGGCCATGGTGGTGGAGTCCACCATGGACTCCACCTTCCACTTTGGTTGGCTGGCTAGGGTTGGTGGAATCCATCCGGGACTCCAGCTTCCATGGTGATTTCTTCCGGAAGGTTCTAGAACATTCTAGTGCCTTCCATAAATGCACCGGATCATTTCCAAACTCGGAAAGCGATTTCCTATATATGAATCTTATTCTCCGGACCATTCCGGAACTCCTCGTGATGTTCTGGATCCCATCCGAGACTCCGAACAACATTCGAACTCCATTCCATATTCCATATCTACTTAAAACGATATCAAACCTTAAGTGTGTCACCCTACGGTTCGAGAACTATGCGGACATGATCAAGACTCCTCTCCGATCAATAACTAATAGCGGGACCTGGAGATCCATAATATCTCCCACATATTCAACGATGACTTCGTGATCGAAAGAACCATTCACATAAAATAACAATTCCCTTTGTCTCGCGATATTTTACTTATCCGAAGTTTGATCGTCGGTATCTCCATACCTAGTTCAACCTCGTTAACGATAAGTACACTTTACTCGTACCGTGATATGATATCCCTTGTGAACCAGTCACATGCTTGCAAGCTAATCAGATATCATTCCACCGAGAGGGCCCAGAGTATATCTATCCGTCATTAGGATGGACAAATCCCACTATTGATACAAGTGTGTAGCACCCTACCTTTTAATGAAGGCAAGATACCTGTGTATAGTGCTATTCCCGGGATCACTGATAGCACACACATTACAAAATATAGTAATCATTGCAATAGTATCGAATTACTACAACGTAGATCCACCGGAGATAAAATAAAGTCTTACAAATTGCATAGTCACTTGGACTAGCTCAAATATAAATATTCAAAGCAAACACAGCGGAAATAAACTTCAATGAGCCTCCATCATCTCCATGCGCCACAGGTAGACATGTTGGAATGTAGACTCGAGATCCTACTAGTAATCCTCCTCAGACGAACCTGCACGTTTGAATATGCAGCCCCACGAATGGAGGTCAGTACAATGATGTACTGGCAAATGACACTTATATGGTGGCTGTTTTGGGCATAACTATCTACATGATATTTGGCAAGTGGAGTTTAGGCAAATTTGCACAAAGCCAATTTTACCCTACATTTTATTTCAAAACAAAACATTTTACAAACTCATAATGATCTCATAAACAGTATCATGGTTACATCTCCCATGTACTATCCGACAGTTACTACTCAAATTCTTACTTATTCAGAAAAGGTGATGAGATTCTTCCGTACATTCCTTGCCTATAAAGCTCAAATTGTCCATAACCGGGGACACGGCTAAGATCTTAGGTTTAACTCTCGAGAGGTTGCGCTCTTTACCCACAATTCGCAACCAAGCCTTTTTGCCAAAATTCTTCATCTTCATTAAGGCCAGAACAAGGTCACCACGAAGCTTTTCTTTAGTAGCCCCTCTACCTACCGGATCCGCCCGTACCCTGAAACTCCACCCACTAGCGGTACCCTAGGCGAGGTTCCCACTAAGTACTTAGCTAAGACAGAGCCCATAATGTATTGTGGTTGCACTGGAAGCTATCTAAAACATGGACGACATAATAATCTCTTTAACCCTGGGTGGCCATCCACAAGTGAAACTCGCAGGCTTAAAACCCATTATAGGTAGTAAACCCCCGCACGATCCTCTGATGAAAACCAGAGGTGCAGTCCGGAGCAACCACTATTCAACTACGCACTCTCAGGCACCCACCCGTCCACTGGTCCATCCCCAGGGATCGGAGCCCTGAGCAGCCGCCCACCACTCAAACAATCCACCCAGGTGATTCATTAAGGTTATTAATTTTAATTCTCAACACTCACAATCCGAAACAATTAAAAACTGCAGTGGCATTTTGTTATTTCTAGGCTACACACTACTAGGATTGATAAGCATAGCATAATTTTGGAAAACAAAATTCCTACCATGCATTCTAACTTAAGAAAAACACTAATGCTTAACAAAAATAGGTAGGTAATTGAGTGTCACTTGTCTTGATCAAAGCAACCCGCAAAATCACAGCAATCACAAGCACCACCTTGATCTCCTCCACAATCTATTAAAACAAACACAACAAAAATAAACAAACATTCGATATGAACAATCATAGACATGTATGTATGCATGCTATGCAACAATTTAACTTCACAAGAGGGGTGGTGTGTAAGTGTTGCATTATGTGTTCTCTGATATGTGCAATGTTAATAAAGTATTCTGGACATTTAATTTGATTTAGAAAAACCATTAATCGAGTATCTACTTTACATATACAACCTTATTAATTAGCTACAGTAAGCATTATGTGTTGTAAAAATAGGAATTTGACCTCCCTGGATAGGCTACAGTAACACAAGAATAGGGCAATTGGAATTATTCGAAAACGATTTATAGAATTTGAATTATCCTCGAATTACTGATTTGAATAAATTTTTCTAAAGCAAGTTTGTGCACGTATCAAAGTTGTACAAATTTTATTCCATGTTGTAGTACATATTCTGAGGATTCCAGAAAGTACAAAATCATAAGATTTGTGCCAGTAGATTATTTTACACAATTTTTATAGTGCCAAAGGTTGAATTCTCTGTTTTCAATTATGGTGCAAAACTTTCTACACAACATATACTATATTATTGCATGGTTGTATTCTACATGTTGCAAGCTTTCCAACGGTATAAAATTTTCTAAATTTGAACCTACAGTTGATTTTATACGGATTTTACAAGTTGGACAGCAAATCTGGCATTTAAATTCAAATTTAAACTCTGTTTGACTGGGCGCTGACTGGGCGCGCTGACCGTGAAGGCCACGTGGCGCGACGCGGTTGGTTGCGCGGGGGATCACGCGGATCGCCCCCTGGGGGGACCGTGGCAGTTAGATCTACTCGAGACGGATGGTCCAGATTAAAAGGAAAAAAAGAGGATAAGGGAGTAGGTGGGGCTCACCTTGGGGGCGGCGGGCGGCTATGGCGCGGCGGCGGGGCTCAGACGGTGGTGGCCGGCGGCGCTCTGGCGGGCTCCCGCGGTGGCGACGACGTGGAAGGGATGCGCCGGGCCGAGGTGGAGACGATGGTGGTGGCGGCGCGGTCGGGTGTGGCCTCGGGCGGCCAGGGCGGGTGGCCGGAGGGGGCGGCTGAGGGCTTGCTCCGGCGAGCAATTGCCGCAGCCTGGCGGCGAGTTGGAGAGGGGGAGGTGGGGGAAAAAGAGGGGCGGGGCCTCGGCAGTATTTATAGGGGGCGGGAGTGCGCCCCACGGCACGGACACCGAGGTGGGGCCGCTTAGGGTTAGGGCTGCGGCGGGGCAGAGGAGTCCGGCTAGGGCACGTCCAAGGTAGGGGACGACGCTGACGTGTGGGCCCCACGTGTAGGTGGGTCCCACCGGTCAGTGAGAGAAACAGAAAAAAAGAAGGGGAGAGGCGGTTCGGCTCGCGGGCCGTTTTGGCAGGCCGAGCGGGCCGGTGCGGTCGGGCTGGCCCAGTTCGGTCAGTCCAAACCGTTTCTCCTTTTTTTGTTCTTTTCATTTTCATTTTCTTTTTACTGTTTTCTTCATAACTTTAGTTTTAGGAATCCAAATAGGGTCAAACCAGTTTCTAAATTTTTGTAAAAATTGGGGCTTTGTTTTGGACAATAGGGAACAAGGTTTTGAACCAAAATAGCATGGTAGAAAATTATGACCTCTGCAATTAGGGTATGTAGCTATGGTTGTGTCATATTTGTGCTTATCATTTTATGTGTAAATGAACAAATGCAAAGATGCCATGAATGCATGCAAGTTTTTAATTTTTGAAAAACCTGGGATGTTACAAAGTGCCTCAACCCTATACTTTCCGAACACTTAATGACACCTTTATAACAACCCATTTACGAAGTAGTGTTTGATGTCATCAAAGCATCCATCAGGTGTAGGTGATTAACAAGATCTCATGGTCGAAGGATTAAGTTACTATGCATATTATTAAAGCTTGAAGCACAAAGAACTAAATGACTTGATCATATGCTACGCTTACTATGGGTGTATGTCTATCACATCATTCACCTAATGATATGACCTTGTTATTAATAACATCCAATGTTCATGATCAGGAAACCATGATCATCTATTAAACAACAAGCTATTTTAACAAGAGGCTTATTAGGGACTCATTTATGTTTACAAAACACACAAGTATTAATATTTCCGGTTAATACAATTATAGCATGGGATGTAAACATTTATCATGAACACTAAGATATATCAAAAAAAACTTTTATTATTGCCTCTTGGGCATATCTCCAATAGTCTCCCACTTGCACTAGAGTCAATAATCTAGTTTACATTTGTAAAGATATAACACCTTGGCCTTCTGGTGCTTATCATGTTTGCTCATGGGAGAGGTTTCAGTCAACGAATCTTAGATACTCAGAAACGTATGTATTTTGCAATTCATTTGCGTCTCTACGCATTACTCAGTTTTTCAAATTAGTCGACATTAATCGTATATGTTTGATCTTCTGGTGGAACCTTAATTCCGCGATCTGAAATATGTTACCAATATTGTCACATACAATATAGTTTCATAGTTCTGACACCACCGGAACTACACCAAGTTCTCAAAGAACTCTTCGAATCAAACACCCTTGGTTATTGTCAAAACAATGAGATACTCTGCCTTCGTTTGTAGAATCCGTCACAATATTTTGAGCATAGACTCTTTCTAGCCCATTGTGCTACCTTTTAATGAACACATTTAGCCTAATTGAGATTGAAATTTATTTTATATGTGACCAAATTAATATCGTTAACTTGTAACACTTTACAATGATTTGTTTGTCATTAACCCATATAAAACTATATATATATATATCCTCGGCTCTGACAAAGCACTCAGGGATATTCTTACTGTTGTCCAATGATCATCGTATGAATCATTTTAATATATGCTCGTAACACCTTAGAACATAGGACATCTGATTGTGTACATATTATTCGTGATCTAAAATCACTCATGTGTTTTAACTCATTGAGTGTCAAATACACTCAAGTCTTGTTTAAACCTCCACATGGAAAAGAACACGTTCTTAACGTTTTCATATTGAACTACTTCAATATTCATTCTATGAACTTTGACTTTAAACTTATTATGCGTTTCAATCTATCTTCATAGATCTTGACGCTAAATATGTTTTTAGTCCATATCCTTTTATTGAAGTTGATTTTCAATGAAACCTTCTAATCATATCAAGTACATGATTACACTATTTATAATCAACGACATGTCATCTACATAAAGTATTATAAATATGTCTCAGCGTGCCCACTTAATTTCTTGCAAATGCAAGTTTCTTCATCATTTCTGATGAAATCGTAACTCTTTGATCATTTCATCTGGTGAAGATTCCAACTCCATGATACTCACTTCATCCGGTGAAGTTTGTATATCTTTCTAGCATTCTACGGACTAGCAAAACTCTCAGTTGTATCTTGTATACACCTTTAATACACACTTCTGTTAAGGAATGTATTTTGCTATCCTTCTAACATATCTCACAAAAGAAATATGTAGCGATTACTAGAACAATCCATATAGACTATAAGCATCGCTGCTGAAGATCTAATCTTATCGCAGTCAACTCTTTGAACTTTGTCATAAATAATCTTTTGACAAGTCAAGCTTCTTTAAGGATATTATATCCAAGTCTATTAATTTTGTAGATCTATTTACTTTCAAAAAGTATTTAATCCTTCAAAAAGTTATCAAGCTCCAAGCTTGATTTTAGATACTATCTTGGATTTTATGGCTCTTAGCCATTTTAGTGGAGTCAGGGCCCATCATAACTTCTTTGTATGTAGTTTGTTTATCATTGTTAAAAATCAATCCTTTGTCCACAAATCATTTATTTGATGACAAAGTAAACCATACCTACAAGGTTCAATAGGTACTTTGATCTCCATGACTATAACACTTTGTAGACATGGGAGCCATGATCGTCGTGGCCGCTTCCGGAACCATTTCCGATGCTGCGCTACTCTAATCATCATGCTCAGGCTCGTCAACCTTATCAAGTTCCATTGTCCTCCCACTCAAATACTTCGCTAGAAACAATTTCTTGGAAATAAGCAAGAAACATCGACAAACACTTTTGTCTTTGACTTCATAGTGGAAAGAATTCCCATTTTATTCTCTGGAATAACCAAAAAATACATTCATCCGATTTTGGTTGTAAACTCATTTACTTATACTATGCATACCAAAATTTAAGAAATGACTATTAGGGTTTATACCCATGCTATAACTCATATGGTGTCATTTCAACGGATTATGATGACACTCTATTTAGTGTAAAAGCGGTAGTCTCTAAAGCAAAATCTTCAAAAATATAATGGCATAATTTTATTTTATATCATCATTAATCCAACAAGGTTTGGATACGTCTTTCGAATACTCCATCATAACTATGGTGTTTCGAGAAACGTGAGTTGTGGAACAATTTCGCAACTCCCTTAGATGTTCGCTAAAACTCGTAATTCAAATATTTCCACCATGATCCAATCATAGATATTTGAATTTTCTATTACGATGATTTCTACTTCATGCTAAAATTTATTTGAATCTATGCAAATGTTTCAAACTTCTTCTTCATCGAATAAATATATCCATATATATACACTCAATTCATTGTTGGAAGTTTTCATGAAGTAGAAGAATCTTCCACACGCAACTATGCCCAATGGACCACATATATTCTATGAACGGTATTTCAGTCATTTTCTTTAGAAAAGATTTGCAAGTGCCAAACGATTCAAAAATCAAATGACTCCAAAAATCCATTTGCATGGAGTTTCTTCATGCGTTCCTTTCTAACATGACCTAAATGGCGGTTTCACAAATAAGTGGAATTCATATCATTTGACTTATGGTATTTTAGCATCAGTGTTATGCATGTGTGTTTCACCATTAAGATTTATAATAACTTATCCATCGTTCATGGAGTAAGGTCATAATTTGAACAACTCATTGTTTTCATTTGACCAGAGCAAAATAACAACTATTAAGTTCTTTATTATAAATCTGAAGGGCTAGGTAGAATGCCAACGACAAACATAATAACACTTTATTTTGTTTCAGACGTGCATTATTACCACATTCATTATTAGTCACTTAGGCCATTGTATTCTTGTATTGCGTTGTGTTGTATGACATCTCATACCAACCAATATGGTACAAATACCCAAGAACTTCATTGTGTGACCAATCAAAGAATACATTCATAACATGTATATCATCTATATACACATGAGCTAGACTTTCTAGTATTTTCTTTCTTTCTGCCAAAATCCTTTTTGTAGTTTCTCTTTCAACTTTCCTCATATTTCAAAAAACACTTCAACATCAATAACTTCTAGGATTGTTGGTCAAATACAAATAACCTTGAGGTTCACACTTTGAAGTTGATCATCACATGACAAGTGTTCCGGATTTCACTATTAGTAATTTTATAATGTGATGAACAATTTCACTCATAATTTTATCCATCAAATCATGACAACTTCATGATGAAGCTAATATGGCTTACATGGATATGCGAAGAATGTTAGTGCCCAACTAGTTGGAGGATCAGGACGCCTAGCGTCTTCAACCTTCGTACATTCCCATAAAACTTATGAGTTTATGTAGTCTCACTAAATTATATTCTATTATCTTGTAATAAGGTCTTAGATATCACATATATCTCACACCTTGCTTATTTCTGAAAACAAACTTTTTAGCTGCTTACTTTTCAAACGGATTTGAACATCAAGTTTCACGGAGACAAGATAATTTTAGATACTAATTGAAACCATTGATTTTCGAATCAGAAATTTGAGTATTACCAAAAATTTGCTATAGGACTTAATCATTTCTTGGTTCTTTAAAAATATGGTACCATTCCGTAGAGTTACTTGTTAGACTTAACGGTATTTCTATCTCAATTACAAGCCTAGCGCAAACTAGAAAACGGATGCCAATTCTACAAAATTTAATTCAAATACAATTTAGACTATGTTCAGGATAAATTTGAGTTTACTATTAATTCTTAAATTAACTAGATGAACTCGCACTCAAAACAATATCCCTCGCATTGTCTTAGTGATTACACGAACCAAATCCACTACACCAAGTTCGATCATCACGTGAGATGATGTAGTTTCAATGGCGAACATCAACATGTTCATCATATCATCAATATGATTCATGCTTAACCTTTCGGTCTTCCGTGTTCCGAGCTCATGTCTGTACATGCTAGGCTCGTCAAGTCAAACCCTAGTTTCTGCATGTGCAAATTTGGCTTGCACCCGTTGTATGCACACGTTGAGTCTATCACACCTGATCATCACGTGATGCTTCGAAACAACGAGTCTTAGCAACGGTGCTAACTAAGGACGAACGCTTTATTATCTTGATTTTTAGTGAGAGGGATCATCTTATAATGCTACCATCGTGATCTAAGAAATATAAGATGCATAAAAAGGATTAACATCACATGCAATTCAGAATGTGATATGATATGACCCTTTTATCTCGCGCATTTGATCTTCATCTCCAAAGCACGGGCATGATCTCCATCATCATCGGCAGGGCGTCAAGGTCCATGGCGTCGTCTTCATGGTTGTTTACCACATGTAGCAACTATTACAACTACTTTGAAATAATACTACTACATGAAATATAAAGACAATCATAAGGCTCCTGCCGGTTGCCACAATACAATAATGATCATCTCATACATATTCATCATCACATCATGGCCATATCACATCACCAAACCCTGCAAAAACAAGTTAGACGCCTCTAATTTGGTTTGCATATTTTACGTGGTTTAGGGTTTTCGAGTAAGATCCAATCTACCTACAAACATGAAGCACAACGCTGATACTAGTGTTATCAATTGAAATAGTAAATTGAATCTTAACTAAGGTGAGAGAGACAGACACCCGCAAAGCCACTTATGCAATACAAGTTGCATGTCGAGCGTGGAGCAAGTCTCATGAACGCGGTCATGGCTGCTTCATCCCACCATACCGCAAGATGCAAATTACATATAAGAGACAACACAAGCATCAACGCCCAAACCATTGTGTTCTACTCGTGCAACCAATCTATGCATAGACACGGCTCTGATACCACTGTAGGGATTTGTAGCATAGAAAACAAAAAATTTCCAACCGCAAGAACGAATAACAAGCCAAGGTCTAATCTAGTAGATGGTAGCAACGAGGTGAAGATCAACATACCCTCAAAGATCGCTAAGCGTTAACGAGATAAATCTCGTGGTGGATGTAGTCGATCACTTGCCGCTTTCAAAAGCGCGTAGAAGATCTTGACGGTGCCACAATCGGGCAGCACCTCCGCACTCGGTCACACGTACGATATAGTTGACGACGTCCTTCTCCTCGTTCCAGCGGGAAGCGGATGTAGTAGATCCTCCTCGGAATCCCGCCAGCACGACGGCATGGTGACGGTGGTGGTGGAGATCTCCGGCAGCGCTTCGCCGTAAGCACCGCGGGAGAAGATGGAGGAGGGGAGAGGCTCGGGTTTGGGAAAGGGGGCACTTGGGCGCCGGACTTGGGTGCCCTTTGGTGGTGCGGCTCAAGAGGTAGCTAGCCCCTCCCTCTCTCCCTCATTATATAGGTGGAACCCCCTAGGGTTTTCCCAAAATACGAATAAGAGTCCAACTCAGAAACTTCCATATTGGTGAAAACTAGGCGAAGTGGGACTCCTCCCTTTCCTTCCCCTATGGTCGGCCATGGTGGTGGAGTCCACCATGGACTCCACCTTCCCCTTTGGTCGGCTGGCTAGGGTTGGTGGAGCTTCCATGGTGTTTTCTTCCGGAAGGTTCTAGAACATTCTAGTGCCTTCCATAAATGCATCGGATCATTTCCAAACTTGGAAAGTGACTTCCTATATATGAATCTTATTCTCCGGACCATTCCGAAACTCCTCGTGATGTCCTGGATCCCATCTGAGACTCCGAACAACATTCGAACTCCATCCCATATTCCATATCTATTTAAAACGACATCAAACCTTAAGTGTGTCACCCTACGGTTCAAGAACTATGCAGACATGATCGAGACTCCTCTCCGATCAATAAATAATAGCGGGACCTGGAGATCCATAATAGCTCCCACATATTCAACGATGACTTCGTGATCGAAAGAACCATTCACATAAAATAACAATTCCCTTTGTCTCGCAATATTTTACTTATCCGAAGTTTGATCATCGGTATCACCATACCTAGTTCAACCTCGTTATCGATAAGTACTCTTTACTCGTACCGTGATATGATATCCCTTGTGAACCAGTCACATGCTTGCAAGCTAATCAGATATCATTCCACCGAGAGGGCCCAAAGTATATCTATCCATCATTAGGATGGACAAATCCCACTATTGATACAAGTGCCTCAACCCTATACTTTCTGAACACTTAATGCCACCTTTATAACAACCCATTTACGCAGTAGTGCTTGGTGTCATCAAAGCATCCATCCGGTGTAGGTGATTAACATGATCTCATGGTCGAAGGATTAAGTTACTATGCATATTAAAGCTTGAAGCACAAAGAACTAAATGACTTGATCATATGTGATACGTCCAAAATGTATCTACTTTCCCGAACACTTTTGCTATTGTTTTGCCTCTAATTTGTGTGTTTTGGATACAACTAACGCGGACTAACGCTGTTTTCAGCAGAACTGTTTTGGTGTCTCGTTTTTGTGCAGAAATCCAACTTTCAGGAAAATCCTCGGAATTTATGCAGAAGGTCCTATTTTCCCAGAATATTGGCGGAGCCAGAAGGGCAAGCCTGGGGGGCCCAGGGCCCCCAGACACTAGGCCGGCGCGGCCCAGGAGGGGGGCGCGCCGCCCTAGCGTCTGGCCCCCTCGGCTGGCCCCCGACGCCCTCCTTCGGACTACTTATTGCCTTCGATCTAAAAACGCACGGGGGGAAGTCGAAGTCTCCAGAAACCCTCCAGAACGCCGCCACATCGCGAAACTCCGTCTCGGGAGCCAGAAGTCTCCGTTCTGGCACTCCGCCGGGACGGGGAATTGGAGGAGATCATCGCCATCATCACCACCGACGCCTCTCCATCAACCAGCAATGTTTCCCCCATCCATGTGTGAGTAATTCCCCCGCTGTAGGCTGAAGGGGATGGTAGGGATTGGATGAGATTGGTCATTTAATAGCATTAGATTGTTAGGGCATAGTGCCTAGTGTCCGTAATTGGTACTTTGATGATATTGTTGCAACTTGTTATGCTTAATGCTTGTCACTAGGGCCCGAGTGCCATGATCTCAGATCGGAACATGTTATTGTTTCATCGTGATATTTATTGTTTATGATCTTACCTGCAAGTTGTATACACATGTCGCTGTCCGGAACCAGTGGCCCCGAAGTGACAGAAATCGGGACAACCGGAGGGGATGGTAGTGATGTGAGGATCACATGTGTTCAGGGAGTGTTAATGCTTTGCTCCGGTACTCTATTAAAAGGAGTACCTTAATATCCAGTAGATTCCCTTGAGGCCCGGCTGCCACCGGCTGGTAGGACAAAAGATGTTGTGCAAGTTTCTCATTGCGAGCACGTACGACTATAATTGGAACACATGCCTATTGATTGCTTTGTACTTCGACACCGTTTTATTATTATCTGCAAATGCCCTGCTATAATTGTTACATGAGTTTCTCTCATCCATGCAATGCCCGTTATCCGTCCCCGTGCCTACAGTATTTTAATCCTGCTGTTTACTATAATTACTACTGCTGTCTTTGTTACTCTGCTGCTGTTATTCTACTATCACATCGTTATTAAACTCGTTACTATCGATAAACTCTTGCGAGCCAGTCTGGTTCCAGGTGCAGCTGACTCGACACCTCCGCTGTGACGGCTTCCAAGTATTCTTTGTCTCCCCTTGTGTCGAATCAATAAATTGGGTTTTACTACCCGCGAAGACTGCTGCGATCCCCTATACTTGTGGGTCATCAAGACTGTTTTCTGGCGCCGTTGCCGGGGAGCATAGCTTTATTTGGAAGTTCACTTTGATTGATATTGTTCGCTGCAAATTCTCCATCATGGGTAAAACTCGCGATCCTAAAGTCGCCATATACCATCCACTACAAGAAAAGGTACAACTCTGAGTACCTCTGCTACACTTGATTCACCATCTGTGATAAGTCAACTTGTTTCACCGCCGCAAGCTTCACTTGCTGGTACTTCTGCTGAATCTGAAAACTCTCATAATATTGATAATGTTTCTGCTGTGCTTGATGATAGTGGTTCATTGGGATCCTTTCTAGATGCTACAATTGCTAGGTCTAGACAAATTGAAAATGCTGAAACTCCTAATGCTGCTACACCTGTTAATTCACCTGAACTTGATTATTCTAGTGATGATCCTGATAAGGATTATGTGGAGCTTAATGATGATTTTATTAATAGATGCAATGCTACTACTGATGCAAGAAAAATTAAAAAGTTTCTCGCACAATATACTGTTAGACATAAGTTATCTCCTGATCCTGAATTTCCCACATCTCCTATATGCATTAAGGATAAAGATTATGATTTTTCTCTTGATCTATCTCATATAGCTATTGTAGAGAAAACACCCTTTTGTGGTACTGAAAAAGAAAGTGCTGTAGAACACATGATTGAGCTTTCTTCTATGAGTAGCTTGTTTTCTGATGATGTCAAGATGCGTACTTACTTTGTCGCTAAATTTTTTCCTTTCTCATTAAAGGATGATGCTAAAACTTGGTATAATAATTTGCCTCCTGGTTCTATTAAAAGTCCAACTGAGCTGCGTGATGTTTTCTTTCGAAAATACTTTCCTGCTAGTGCTCAACATATTGCTTTACAGAAAATTTATAGGTTTGACCAGGGAGATGAAGAGAAATTGCCTGAGGCTTGGACAAGATTTTGTTCTCTTATCAGAGCTCGACCTGGACATGATTTAGAAAAGAATGATCTACTTGATATATTTTATAGTGGACTAACCATTGAATCTAGAGCATATTTGGATAGTTGTGCTGGTTGTGTTTTCAGGAAAAGAACTCCAGACGAAGCTGAAGAATTATTGGCTAGAATAAGCCAGAATCATGATGATTGGAATATACCTGAACCAACTCCAACACCAATATTGAAGAAGAGGGGTTTAATTGAATTGAATGATGAAGATATGAGGGAAGCTAAGAAATCTCTCAAGGAAAAAGGTATTAAATCCGAAGATGTGAAGAATCTACCTCCCATAGAAGATATATGTGAGATAATTCCCCCTTCATCCATGATCGAGGTAAACTCCCTTCAACGCTTTACTAGGGAAGATATTCCGTATTCAAAACCTCCTGCTCAATGCTTAGATGAGTTTGATAATTATATTGTTAAGCAAGAAAATTTTAATATGAGAGTAGAGAATCATCTAATGGAAAATTCTCAAGCTATTAGTGAATTGCATGATATTGTGGAGAGAACCTCCAATGATGTTAAGATGCTTGTTAAACATTTTCAAATGGTTCAAACTCAAATTGATCAACTCACTAAAGTTCAAAATGACTTGTTAAAAAATAATTCTAAAGAGAAACATGCTTATGAAGTAACAACTAGAGACGGCGTCTCTACCCAGGATCCTCTATATCCTGAAGGGCATCCCAAAAGAATTGAACAAGATTCTCAACGAATTGAACCTAGTGCTCCTTCTAAGAAAAAGAAGAAGAAACATAAAAAGGTTGTAGAATCCTCTGAACCTGTTAACGATCCTAATAGTATTTCTATTTCCGATGCTGAAACTGAAAGTGGTGATGATAATGATAAGAATGACGCTTCTGATAAAGAAGAAGTTGAAGATGAACCTGAAAAGCATGCTAAAAATAAAAAGTATACTAAAGAAGATTTTATTGCTAAGAAACATGGTAATGAAAGAGAACCTTGGGTGCAAAAGCAAATGCCTTTTCCTGCTAAGAAACTAAAATCAAAGGAAGAAGAACACTATAATAAATTTTGTGATTGGATGAAACCTTTATTCTTGCAAATCCCTTTGACTGATGCTATTAAATTGCCTCCTTATTCAAAGTATATGAAAGATATTGTTACTAACAAAAGGAAAATCCCCAATGAGGAAATTTCCACCATGCTTGATTACTCTTTCAATGGCAAAGTTCCAAAGAAGTTGGGCGACTCAGGTATACCTACTATTCCTTGTTCTATTAAGAATAATTATGTTAAAACTGCTCTATGTGACTTGGGAGCCGGTGTTAGTGTTATGCCTTTTTCTCTTTGTAAGAGACTTTATTTAGATAAGTTGATACCTACTGATATATCTTTGCAAATGGCTGATAAATCTACTGCTATTCCTGTTGGTATATGTGAGGATGTTCCTGTTCAAGTTACTAATAACTGCTTGATATTAACTGATTTTGTTGTGTTGGAAATGCCTGAAGATGATAATATGTCTATTATTCTTGGGAGACCTTTTCTTAACACCGCAGGGGCTGTTATTGATTGCAACAAAGGGAAGGTTACTTTCAATGTTGATGATAAGGAGTATACCGTCTATTTCCCCAAGAGGATTGGTAAAGTATGTGGAGTTAATACTATCTCTAATGTGAGAACTATCAAAGTTGGAACTATTGATTGTCCAATATATGAGCCTAAAGAAGAATATCAAACTCTTATGATTGGGTCCATATCAATACAATTCAAGGTAACATGATTGATTTGAGGTTTATTTCTTCTTATGCTATGTAAAATTTATTTGGTGGCAAGACTTGATCAACCTTGTTAACAAATACTTTTTATATGCATAGAGGGGGTAAACAACATCTCTTTCTTCCTCCACTTGTTTTACTTGCTGTAGCACTTTTGATTTGCAAGGTTCCTTAGTTAATTAGAGATTTCAAAAAATTTCCTGTCCAGTAATAATAAAATTAATACCCAGAAATGTGCAATTTTCAAAGTTTTCAAAAATTCACAAAAATTATACCGTTGGTCCTATTTTTTGACGAGACACCTGGAAACACTTGGGGTTGACCAGTGGGGCACCCCAGGGTGGCTCCCACCTGGCTGGCGCGGCAAGCAAGGGAGGGCGCGCCACCCTTGTGTGTGGGCCCCACTTTAGCATCTCTTCCTCCCAGATTCTTCTCTCTCCCGAAAAAATCGACACCAGCTTCCTCTCACTCGTGTTTCTGCTCAAGAGCTCAGGATTTTTCGATCTCTTTGCTCAGCCCAGATTTCTTGCTGAAATTTGGCACATTTGCTCCTTGGTATGTGACTCCTCCGATTATCCAAGTAGAATTTTGTTTGGTTGAGTATATCTTGAATATTTTGCTGCTGTAGGTAACATGTTTAGTGAGCTTGCATGCTTGTTCTATGATGTAAAAACTAGTTTTGATGCATGATTAGTACTCTAGCAAGTTCCTATAGTAGTTTCCTTCAATTATATGTCACCAAATCAAATTTTATAATGATTGTTGAAAAATTTCAGAAAAGGGAGATGGATAATTATAACTTTGGAGAAGTGTTTGAGAGAGAAACTACAAGCACTGGAGAGACACCTTATCATCTTGGTGCTCTTATTGCTCGCCGCTTATCTAGCAAGGGGCCTATTTTTGGAGGAATTATTGCATCACGCATTTTAGCACATCTAGAATTTCCTGTTGATCCTACTGATGTGCCATTAACTCCTATAAGACTTGATATTGCTGCTATGAAGAGCCATCAATTTGTTACCGCTGATTCCACTCCAGATAATATGGTCTATAGAATGTTGTTTGCTGACGGGGATGAGAGGGAAATCCCTTTGCCACAACAAGATTTGTTCAGTATTGACAGGAAACCATGGTCGCGCTCTAAGGAGGAGGTGGATGAGAAAATGAAGATACAAGGCTTCCACCAGCAACATGACTCCGAGGACGCCGAGCCCTCCTACGACTACACCGTCACGTACCCGGGTGCTTCTTCCAGCACATACCCGGAATATGATCCATCTTCGTCGTACTACGGAGGTGCTACTTCATGGGCACCATGGGGTTGATCTCCACTTAGGCCAAAAGCCTAAGCTTAGGGGGAGGTATACCGGCATCACTCATTCTTTGCATATTATGGTTGCTGGATACTTGTATATACTTGTTTAGTTTGTTTGAGTGGTTTTCTAATGAGAGGGAGATGATATTTGGGGAAGTGCTGATTGAAAACAGATTCTGGGCTGTCACCATAAAAATTCTCAAAAACAGCCAGAACGTTATTTTGCGAAGACAATTTTTGTGCATGTTCCCCAGGTTGTTATCTAACTTTCATTAGTTGAACACTTTTCGATTTGGGCAGTGGAAGAATTTCTTAAAAATCGAGTACTGTACTGCTGTCAAGTTTGACGAATTTCTGCTGCTTTGTGTTTATGTGACTCTTCTAGTTTGCCATTTCTTATTTTTGCTTTGTTTCTTTCCTAAAACACAAAAAGACCAAAAATATTTCTGTTGTTTCTCTTTACCATTTGTTTATTTTGGTTTCTTGTTTTTATTTTGCTTTATTAGCTATCGTTGGTTTGCTATAACAAAATCCAAAAAGATTTTGCTTTGTTCGCTTGTTTCCTCTTGTTCTTGTTTCCAATTCGAAAACACCAAAAATATTTGCTGTTCTTCTTTGGTTTGTAAAGTTCATTTTGAGTTCAATGGTCTTCGGTGGCTGGAGCGTGGTTTTCATTTCATATTATCCAAGCTACACAAGTGAAAGGCAATAATGACGATCTACACCAATTCGACTGTGGTGAGAGGCTGGTATGAACTCTATTTGTTTTCATTTTTGTACATATACTCATCCATGTGAGCATGCTTAGTTTGTTCATGTGAGGTATATGCCATTTAAAGAAAGTCTAGTAGTTCATGATCTCTCATGTTTAGCTCCAATTTATTAATATGAGTAGCATGTCATGGATGTTTGCTTGCATTGTTTTATTCATAAGTAGGCATGACATTGTGGTATCCTCCTCTGAATAATTCATTTATATCGACTTGGCACATGCTCACGCATGCATATGACTGAACAAAAGTCAACTAAGCCTCGATGATTTAATTTGCTTCAGAGTTCTTGTATCACTTTTATGCCTCAGTTAATTTATTTTGCCGCAAGCATGATTATGACAGTTACTGCTCTCTTGATTGTCGCTCCCCGGTCTATTGCTAGCCTTCACTTGTACTGAGCGGGAACGCTGCTCGTGCTTCCAAACCCCTGAAAACCAAGTTGTTCCAAAGTGTCCACCATAAATACCTATGCATGGCATTTCAAACCATTCCAAGTAAATTCTCATGCGCTACCTTTAAAACCTTCAAAATGCTTCTCAATTTGTGTAATGTTTTATAGCTCATGAGGAAGTATGTGGTGTTTATCTTTCAACCTTGTCATTTACTCTTGACGGACTTTCATATGGACTAGTGGCACATCCGCTTATCCAATAATTTTGCAAAAAGAGCTGGCAATGGGGTTCCCAGCCCCGATTAATCAAACTTCATTAATAATTCTCTTCACATGTTTTGCTCTGATTCATCAGTAAGCAACTTAATTTTGCAAATAGACACTCCTCCATGGTATGTGATTGATGGAAGGCATCCGAGGATTCGGTTAGCCATGGCTTGTGTAAGCAAAGGTTGGGGGGAGTGTCACCCATAATAAAACTAAATACGTGTGTAAACAAAAGAGAAGAGGGATGATCTACCTTGCTGGTAGAGATAACGTCCTTCATGGGAGCCACTCTTGAAAGTCAGGTTGGCAAGGTAGTTGGTGTACCCATTACCATTCGTTGACAACAACAAACACCTCTCAAAATAATTTTACTCTTGTTTTAAAAATGAAAAGCTCTAGCGCATGTTAATCCCTGCTTCCCTCTGCGAAGGGTCAATCTTTTACATTTATGTTGTGTCTCCATCCTTTCTTTGAGCACTTTCTTGAGAGCACAACTGTCATTCTTAGTACAATATGCTTGTCTCAAAATATTATTGATTGTGGTATAACTTTGATGCTTTTATCTTTGACAATCTCTATTTCTAGTCTTTCTATGAACCTCAGAGGTGCCTGAGCATTTATGTTTTGCTGTTCAAATACAGGCAAGCGAGATACCACTTTATCATACCCTTTTGTGAACATTGCAATCCTGCTTATAGACATGATTCATGATGCTTATTATTAATTGTTGGTACTTCTCCATGATTGACATAGCTGTTAGATGATCTTATTTGCATGCATCTTATTATGAACTGCCTAAGTGTTAGCCATAGCATGAGAATATATACATCATATGAGCAAATGTGTTCGTGAAAGTTCTTTTATCGCATCAGTTGTTAACTGAATTGCTTGAGGACAAGCAATAAGCTAAGCTTGGGGGGAGTTGATACGTCCAAAACGTATCTACTTTCCCGAACACTTTTGCTATTGTTTTGCCTCTAATTTGTGTGTTTTGGATACAACTAACGCGGACTAACGCTGTTTTCAGCAGAACTGTTCTGGTGTCTCGTTTTTGTGCAGAAATCCAACTTTCAGGAAAATCCTCGGAATTTATGTAGAAGGTCCTATTTTCCCAGAATATTGGCGGAGCCAGAAGGGCAAGCCTGGGGGGGGGCCAGGGCCCCCAGACACTGGGCCGGCGCGGCCCAGGAGGGGGGCGCGCCGCCCTAGCGTCTGGCCCCCTCGGCTGGCCCCCGACGCCCTCCTTCGGACTACTTATTGCCTTCGATCTAAAAACGCACGGGGAGAAGTCGAAGTCGCCAGAAACCCTCCAGAACGCCGCCACATCACGAAACTCCGTCTCGGGAGCCAGAAGTCTCCGTTCTGGCACTCCGCCGGGACGGGGAATTGGAGGAGATCATCGCCATCATCACCACCGACGCCTCTCCATCAACCAGCAATGTTTCCCCCATCCATGTGTGAGTAATTCCCCCGCTGTAGGCTGAAGGGGATGGTAGGGATTGGATGAGATTGGTCATGTAATAGCATTAGATTGTTAGGGTATAGTGCCTAGTGTCCGTAATTGGTACTTTGATGATATTGTTGCAACTTGTTATGCTTAATGCTTGTCACTAGGGCCCGAGTGCCATGATCTCAGATCTGAACATGTTATTGTTTCATCGTGATATTTATTGTTTATGATCTTACCTGCAAGTTGTATACACATGTCGCTGTCCGGAACCAATGGCCCCGAAGTGACAGAAATCGGGACAACCGGAGGGGGTGGTAGTGATGTGAGGATCACATGTGTTCACGGAGTGTTAATGCTTTGCTCCGGTACTTTATTAAAAGGAGTACCTTAATATCCAGTAGATTCCCTTGAGGCCCGGCTGCCACCGGCTGGTAGGACAAAAGATGTTGTGCAAGTTTCTCATTGCGAGTACGTACGACTATAATTGGAACACATGCCTATTGATTGCTTTGTACTTCGACACCGTTTTATTATTATCTGCAAATACCCTGCTATAATTGTTACATGAGTTTCTCTCATCCATGCAACGCCCGTTATCCGTCCCCGTGCCTACAATATTTTAATCCTGCTGTTTACTATAATTACTACTGCTGTCTTTGTTACTCTGCTGCTGTTATTCTACTACTGCTACTTTTATAAAACTGTTACTACTGATAAACTCTTGCGAGCAAGTCTGTTTCCAGGTGCAGCTGAATTGACAACTCCGCTGTTAAGGCTTTCAAGTATTCTTTGTCTCCCCTTGTGTCGAATCAATAAATTGGGTTTTACTACCCGCGAAGACTGCTGCGATCCCCTATACTTGTGGGTCATCAATATGCTACGCTTACTATGGGTCTATGTCCATCACAAGTCTGCATATAAGCTATAGAAACAGTTGAATGATGTTCAGTTGGGACAACCAGAGAGTTCAGATCCTATGCAAGTTCTAAACTCGAAAGAAATATGGCATGCAGAATGCACACCAAAAGTTTGACCTTTTTTTTATGGCGCATTGCACATAATATTTTGCCGTTCCGTTTGAATATGCAGCACGAGGTATGGATATTGACCCTATTTGCTCACTATGCAATCGCCTGAATGAGGATGGTGTCACTTGTTTTTGAGGTGCAAAACTATCAAGCCTTTGTTGCGAAGCTTAGGCCTGGAAAAGATAGAATGCAGTGGCCCTAGAGATGTTATCTCTCAAATCCTACAGCTTAGAAAGGACCTGAAGCTGCAAATCTTGGCCTTGCTTTGGTGTCGATGGAAAGACGGAAACAAGGTAGTTGCAGGTGAAAAGGGCAATACAGAAGTGAACCTACTTCGACTGATCACTGAAACTGTAGATGATGAAGCAACCAAAGGCTAAACACACCTGGATGGTCCCTTCAGAGGATGAGCTTAAATTAAATATTGGTGGCAGCTTTGGTCCAGTCAATCGAAAGGGAGGGTGGGGCTTTATTATGCGTGATGCTAATGGTAAAACAGTGGGTGCAGGTGCTGGAGCTCTGCAACATGTGTACGATGCCCTCCAGGCTGAAGCTCATGCGTGTCTTGCTGGTCTTGAATGGTCAAGTTCATGGGGTATAAGCAAAGTCCAAGTGGAGACCGATCCCAAAACCTGGTTCAAGCTATCACAACTAATGTTCATGACCTATCTGTTAATGGTCATCTCTTCCGTGAAATTAAGTTTTACTCTGAACTTTTCTAGTTTTTCCATTAAGTATTACCCAAGGGCATGTAATAATGTTGCGCACGTTTTAGAGACTATGGAGAAAACTTAGGCCATCAATCCCTAGCCGTTTGGCCGGATGGTGCGCCTGAATTTGTTTAAGTTTTAGTGGCCAGCGATCTGTCTGTGTCCACCAGTTAATGGAAGTTCATGTTCCATCTCAAAAAAAAAGAGATTCCCTTCCAATGAGATCAGATACTTGGTAGTTGGTCCGTGCTTTTGAAGGAATAAAGTAGTTTTGGATTCGGAAAATCAAAACTGAACCCGGGTGTATATGCACCCAGGTGCAGAAACACCATATTCGCTCTTTTGCGGTTGAATACGAATTTACTCTAGTGCAATTGATTGAGCTCATCTAACAACTTTCCGTTTCATTTCTTTTCGCAGCTGTCTAGCACAGTAGGGTTTTTGGGACACTTTTTTAAGTGCCCTAAAAAGTGTAAAATATGGGAGCATATGTCATGAATTATCCTAGAAGGTGTACTAATAGATTAAACAATCCCGGCTGTTAGTCTCCGGATCGTAGATGCCGCCTACATGTAACTTTTAGACGAAGGCCCTCCTTTTGTTGTAAATTCCTGGAAAACCACATCAGGGCACACACTCACTCGCAATGTCCTATACCTTGCTGGAGGCGGCGGCGCAAATATCCACCACCCCTATCCCCAATGGTGGCCGCTTGATCGGTCATCGATGCACGGCGGTGACCTATTACTTTGACGGTGTTCATCTAGTGTAGTACTGGTTACCAGATCTAGCTAGCTCCCACGCCCGACAATAAGTACTGACCACTATGTTTCAGGATTTGTAAGGTAAGGAACTATGATTCAATGTGTTGTTGCTAAGTAATATTTATACATAGTTCATATGCATTGTTTTATTAGGGCACACTAGATATATGCCCTCATAGTTATATTAACTATTATGGAAAATTAGATGTGTTCCCTCAAAGGGTAGCTATTATGGCACATTGGATATGTGCCATCATAGCTATATAACTATTAGGACACATTAGATATATGCCATCGTAGGTACATCTTTTAGGACAGTTTAGACATGTGTCCTCGTAGATCATATGCTCCCATGATGGGGCCTAAGCCTTCGATGTGTGGCCCGATCTCACGAATTGATCAAGAACAAGAGGAAGAGATAGGGATGAACACGAATAACACGACGAAGAACATAATAAACGCACGCAAAACACAACCTGATACAATCCGGTTTGCTCCCACATTTTTTTGGTTGCAGGTGGGACTGCGGATTCTTTACACTGAATAACCTCGAAGATGGGTGTACTGGAAGAAAACAACCATCGTACTCACAGAAGGATATACCAGCAATAAGGTACATGGATAAATAGCTACGGTACAACAACAAGATATAGTGGCAGCTTTTTGTCTAGGAAAAGCGAGGCGAAGCAAAAAATGATTTACCAGCAGTCTAACTGATTTTTTTGGTTATGTTTTTTCACTATCCTATTCCTTCCTTTTTGTGTACAATCCAACTTTTTGTAATACTTATCTTGTTTTTGGTTTCCGAATATCAAATATAACTTCTTATTTTCCAACTAGAAACATATGTAAACAAAATTGCCTTCAACATTAACCATGGAACAACTAAAAATATGCTATTACATTCTGTTATACCCAAAAATGAAAAAGGAAACACGATGTTGTAGTATGTAGAGAACTAATGTAACCCATTTGTGCAAAATGATAACTACTCAATCATTTCGGGAATATCGACTTTATAGCATGCTTCTCTAGGTTTGCTAGTGTAACAAGACAGTTCCTAGCATCATGGCTCAATTCATTACAAATTTAACAAGCCGTTGGATGTGGTTTGTTTAGATGAAGACCACTCTTCTTCCTTTTAGAAATTGGCCTTCCTTTTGTTTTCGATTCAAGGGGGATCCTTTGCTTTTCTGTTGGCAGATAAATCTCTTTGCTGAATTGTGGGGCCAACACCTTCTTCCATGGACTGAGTACCTCCATCATCAGCTGCATCTGTAGAACATTCTGCATTTTTCTTCCGCTTCTTCCTTTTCAAATTAAGCTGCAGCATTTGCTTTCTTCAGTCAGCAAGCTCTATGTCCATAGCTAGCATATGCTTCTCGGCAATTTCTTTAGTTTGTTCAGATGCAGCTAAGACGATAGCACATCTATTAAATTCGTTGCAAAGATTCCCATACTGCAACAATCGCATGTTTTTCCTAGACATTTCTGTAGTTGGCTTTGGGGTTGGTTCAACCACAGAGGCGGGAGTGACCAACGATGTAGCATGTAGTGGTATGGGATTCTTCTAACTACCCCAATGTATCTCATGACCTTCATGACATGGCAACAAAGGATTCCATCTTTGTCGAACTTGCAACACACACAATTGTAGACTTCTGTCTCAGGAAACACATACACCAGGTAACTTCTACTGTCGTAACCGTGCACATAGTTTTGAACCGGGAAAATCTCATACAAGCCACCACCTAAATCACGACAGTTGTAAGATGTGATCTTGCGCATCTCAACCTGGTAGCGCTCGTACAGTGGTAACGTGTATGTATAGATTTGCTTCTCCATTGGGAAGTCTCCCCAAAGACGAACCACCTTGTCATCACCATCAAAGTCATGTGCATCCTCGCAGCTAACTATCTGTTCTTGCAGCTTCATGTACTGCTTGAAGAGGCGAAACAGATTGTTACTAGGCTCAACATACTGCCCTCTTATATCATAGATGTCAAGGAAATGTGGATTGTCTACTAGATCGTGCTTCACTAACATCTCTGCCCACTTGGTTTCAAACTCCTCAACATTAACACTGTAATAAATAACTTCATTGAACTCACGCCTCAAATCTTCTTTTTTTGCTACCATTGGACCTGTTTTCTCTTGAAATTTTTGCATGATGTGCCAGTGGAAATTCGTGTGGCAGCAGTTTGGTAGAAGTGACATGATGGCACTCCTCATTGAGCCACACTGGTCAGTGATGATGTTCTCTGGATGTAACCCATCCATAGCATCCAAGAAAACTTCAAAAAGCCAGACAAAGTCCTCTATTCTCTCATGCCTCAGGAAACCACATCCCAACTGGATAGACTGACCGTATCAGTTTATCCCGATAGATGGGGCACAAGGCATCTTGTATTTGTTGGTCATGTAGGTCGTGTCAAACGAGATGCAATCATAGTAGATCTTGTAAGCTTCCCTAGCAGGCCCATCAACCGAGAAGATGTTTTGTACTCTGGACTCATCATCTATCTTTTTTTTGAACTGTGGACTCATCATCTAGCTTGAACTTGTAGTAGAACATAGGATCAATTTTCTTTATTTCCTCAAAGTAGTCCAGCAGGGAAGGGATGTCTCGGAATTTTTCTGGTTCACCAAGCTTGGCTGTGTAGTTGCTAATAATTTTAGCATCATAAGAAACAATCGACTTACCACCATACATTTCAGCCATTATCTGCATAATGCGGCCTGCAGTGAGATTAGCCTCATGTAGCAACTCAATAAATTTCTTCCCTTCTTTTGGTATTTTCTTGTGTGATCTGAGATACTTCTTTAAAGCAAATTTCTAAATATTTTAATGACTGTGCTCTTCAATGAACTGGGTAACTTGCCATCTACCACCAGTACACTTGACTCTTAGCTTGGCATGCACTCACACCTTTAATCAGGCGGTTACGTCTTTTGACTGGGGCCTCCTCTACTTCCGCATTCCTACCTATCTTGTTACATACAAAAACACTCTTGTCCTTGACACCATCTATAGCAGATTTCCTTGATGACTCAATTTTCACTAGAAACTCGATATGGTGTGCATATCTGTTGTAGTGAGCAAGTGCAGCTTCCATAGTGTCAAACATCATCCCAACAAATGGTGTCTTTGGCACAAACCCTTCTAGAGTTGACTGCACCTCATCATCACTGTCGCTATCGTCACTACAGCGAGTTACGCCTGCCCGAGCACCAGAGTGAGTAGCACGAGCACTATTAGAAGGAACACTACTGTGAAAAGGAACCGGTGGTTGGTCAGGCACATTTTGACCTTCTTTACTAGTAGGAGCACCAGAAGAAGCAAACAAATCTTTTTGATTTCCATCACGAGCAGCCGATGTACATGCACCGTTATCCGGGTTATCAAATATATCTTCTTCATCTGCTGGATTGTTTTGATCAAGTTGCCCAAACCAGTATGCAAAACCTTTTTTCATTTCACCTGTGCAACCTAGGTTTGTGGGATACACAAAACAAAATCACTATGTTAAAAAAGTAGTTAGAGAGAAAAGTTAGTTTGCTTGTTGCCATTACTTGGAAATATTCTTAATTTTCTTGTCTCATTTTTCTTTCTGATGGTCCGTAGAATGTTAGTTTGCTTGTTGCCATTACTGGTTCATTTTTATGTGCAGGTTCGACGGACATCAACTGCCTGAAGCTCGCTTTTTCAGATTTGAAGCTGGATGATGCTTCGTTTTGGGGGAATAAGGAGATGCATGGTTTTTAATGGAAAAATCTATCACATTTTAAAAACTTTTCATGTTCATGGCACATGCTGCTAGTCCATCTTAATTAATGTTTTTAACAAAAGGTCTGCATGTAACCTGGTTTCTGACAAATATGGATGCATGCTTCTATCTGCTACACTACTATACCATGTCTTTTTTCTTTTGAATATGGAACCTATGACATGTATGCCAGGTACAAAAACTACTCCATCCTGCATGTTAAAATGCAATATTATTTTGCACATGGACCTGCTTTTGTTTGCTACCTATGCAATTTATGGTCTACCTTCTTTCTGTTATACTAGCAATTGTGTTGTTTTCCATTTGTTTCAACCATGTTCTTCTGGGAACCATCATATTGTACATGTTACTTTAGCCTTTTTCTTATTAGCATGTAACTCCAGAATTTTTTAAATTTCTTCTTCCTACAATTTTTTTGGTAGAACTGGAAATAGCAACATCCAGTTCTGATGCAAACAACATCTCATAGGATGCTACATGCTGGAAAGCACCAATTTTTCCAGTTTCTTTTCTTTTGTAAATCAACATGCAACAAAATAGCATCAAATAGTTCATGTTTTTTTCTCTTTAGGCACTACTTAGCAAACAATCAAAAATCTCATGCCAAAAATTTCTGAAAATTAGTAGTGGGGAGTAACATAGACATATATGATGATACTCACAACTAAAGGTATAGCAAAAACCATTCTTTTTTTGCAACAGGGGGTAGTATGAGATGGTGCACTCAAAAGGATAGAACCGCTACCAGATTTTGATCTCCAGGGTAAGAAGAAAAGAGGTAGGACAGGAGGATGGAAGCTAGCTTTTGTGGTTTCTAAACTGGGGAGCTGGATGTATCTGATTTGATCTCCAGGAGATGGATTCTCTGCATAGGATGGAAGTTAGATTGGAGGGGGAGGGGGGGGGGGGGGGCAGGGCGTGTGAGCAGAAGAACATGTAGCAGATGATGGAAGCTAGACTTTTAGGGGTGGAAGAGGGTCTTAATCACGTGAACTGGTCAAGCAACATAGAACTTCTTCAGCAAAGTAGATACATCCACCTCTGAGGTCATCAATGTCACCAGATCTGAGAGGATGGTGCCTGACGGCTAGGGTTCAATGGATGTAGGAGATTGAGGAAGGGAGAAAGAGGGGAACGAAGGCGTAGCATGTATGGGGGATGGGCTGGCCTGGAAAAAAGGGTGGGAGGTTTTTGATTCCATCCAACTCGCACGCGTGTCTTTTTGCTTTTTGGGGAAAGCGAGCATATTTCCATTTACGGAAAGGACAAAGATGGTTGGCGTGACTTCGAATTTCTGGAATCCTAGGTTGACCTCGCTATAGCTAGATCCTGCCAGCAAATCTAACTATGTAAAACTTAACTAAGCACTAAGTTAGTTTTCAGCTAGATGAAAACAGCAAATCCCTGTTGATTATCCAAACGATTCAGCAGGGATCGAATTTTCATTATCAAAGGAGATAACGAAAATACATCAGAGTTCACGAAACAACAAAAACAAAAAGCGGAGGATCGCCGCCTAATGCTAGCGTTTTAAGGGGGATTACAGAACCAACAGAAAGTTTTAACAGGCTAACAACTTCGGCCAAAAGGAACCAACTACAAGCAAAACTCCCAGGGCAATCAGGCAACAGCATCATCGTTTGCATCTTCTCCAGTTCTATTGTCCTCCAAACGCAGAAGATCACCCCGGCCATCATTTCCAGAGGATCTAACTCCCGCCACCTCAGCTAGGCGTAAGAGCCCGTCAGCACCAGCACGAAGATCTGATGCATCCTGTTCTCCATGTAAACCTGCCCAATAGTTCATGAAAACAGCAGCGTAGCTGATTAGATCAAATGGAGAGCTAATCATTTTTTGCTCAAAACAGGCTTTATTTCTAGTTTTCCAAATAGCCCAGCAGATAGCTGCCAAACCAGCTATCTGGGTGTTGCGACTAACAGGAGCAAATTGGGGGAACCACCAAAAGAATTGGGAGAAACTCCCAGGTCGAGTGGGAGATTTGACAGTAGTAGCCACTGCAGTCCAGACAAATTTGGCTGCAGAGCAGCCAAAGAAGAGATGAGAAATGGTCTCTTCTTCATTGCAGAACTGGCAATTGGGGTTCCCTGACCAATTTCGTTTGAGGAGATTGTCCTTGGTAGCTATTGCATTATGCCAAATTAACCAGAGCCAAATTTTGATTTTGAGAGGGATTTTGCTCTTCCACAAATGTTTAAAGGATCTGTCCCTACCACTCCCACATATCTGTCTGTATACTGATTTCACAGTGAAGCAGCCGTTTTTTGACCATTTCCATCTGGGAGTGTCACATTCCTGAGTCAAGTTAACTTGATTCATCAGCTGAAGCAGCCCAGCCTCCTGAATGATGAGATCAGGAGTCAGCCATCTTCTATAGGAGAATCTCCATCCCATATCAGCAGCTCCAGCCACAGTAATATTTTGCTCATTACAAATATCAAACAGCACAGGGAACATATCTTTGAGAGGCCTTGTGCTACACCAAGAATCTCCCCAAAAGCTGGTTAACAAACCATTCCCAACATTCATTCTTCTGCCATAGAGATACAACTCCCTGACTTTTAGCATGTCAGACCAAAGTGGAGAATCCCCAGGCCTGTTTTTTGCAAAGTAAATGCCTTTTCCTCTCAAATACTTCAACCTCATAAAATCCTGCCAAGGCCCAGTATCATGCTCCAGCTTCCACCACCACTTACACATCAGACTAATATTAAATTTAGTCAAATCTTTAACACCTAAGCCACCTTTTTGCTTTGGCTTACAAATCCATCTCCATTTCACAAAGTGATATTTCCTTTTATCAGCACTTCCAGCCCAAAAGAAAGATCTAATAGGCTTATCAATCTGTTCAATATTTGTTTTGTGCAACAACCTCAAGGACATCTGATACACTACAGTGCTAGCCAAGCAAGCATCAATTTTGACCAATCTTCCTCCAATGGACATAGAATTGCCAATCCACCCACACATTTTTTTCTTGGTTTTTTCCTCCAAGAATCTCATGTCAGACACTGAGGCCCTTCTTGCACAAACAGGAGTTCCCAAATATTTGATTGGCCAACTACCCATCTGACATTTGAACAACTCAGCAAAGAAATTCTGTTTTATACTGTCATCAAGAATCATCATAGCTTCACTTTTATCAAAATTGATTTTCAATCCAGACATGGATTCAAAAATGTAGAGCAGTAACTTCAAATTGATTGCTTGCTGAACATCATCTTGTAGTAAAAGTATGGTGTCATCAGCATATTGTAGGATTGCAACCCCATTCTGCACCATATTATCTGCCAGCCCTGTGATTAGCCCATTGTCTTGAGCTAGATGGATCATTTTAGCCAGACTGTTAGCAGCCATATTAAATAGGAAGGGGGCAAAGGGATCACCTTGCCTCACTCCCTTATGACTAGTGAAATATGGGCCCACTTTGTCATTAACCTTGACACTGAGGGTCCCACCAGCAACTGATTTTTTAATCCACTGCATCCAGTTATCATTGAAGCCTTTCTGTTTACAACAATCAAACAGAAAACCCCAGTTTACCTTATCATATGCTTTTTCAAAGTCAATTTTTAAGACTACCCCCTGTTTCTTCCTGGTTTTTTCCTCTCTCAGGATTTCCTGGAGCAGCATCACACCATCTGAGATGTATCTCCCTTTTATAAAAGCTGTCTGGCAGGGAAGTAAGAGCTTATCCATTACAGGAGAAACTCTAACAGTCAAAGTCTTTGTTACAATCTTGAAGAACACTTGTAACAAACAAATCGGCCTAAACTTTTGAATGACATCAGCATCAGCAGACTTTGGAATAAGGGTAATGACCCCATAATTAATTCTGTCCAGGCCAATTTTATGATCAAATAAGTCATTGAAAACATGCAGGATATCAAATTTGACAATTTCCCAGCAATGTTGATAAAATTCAATGGGAAAGCCATCAGGACCAGCTGTTTTGTTTTTCTCCATGTGATCAATAACATCTTTGATCTCTTCCAAGGTAAACTGTCTATCCATCTCAGCACAATCAAGGGTATTGAGTTTTTCTCTTTCTGTCCATACATCATCTCTCAGTCTAATCCCAGAGTCAGTGACTGGACCAAATAAATCTTTGTAAAAGGCAGTAGCATGCTCCAACAAAGCAGCATCACCTTGAATAATTGTGTCCCTATCTTTCAGAGAAAAAATAGTTCTCTTTCTTTTACACCCATTGGCAGCTCTGTGAAAGAAAGCAGAATTGCTATCACCATGGAGGAGCCAATTCTCTCTAGATCTATGTCTCCAAAAGGATTCTTCATTATCCAATACAGACAACAGGTCCTGCTGCAATGTACTTCTCCTTATCCTTTGTGATGGAGAAAGTGGAACAGTCTCTTCCAACTCCTCTAATTCCTTCAATTCATTGGAAATATCTTTCTTTTTTTTAATATCTGCACCTCTCAGATTAGCTCCCCAGCCTTTCAGAGTTTTCTTGACATTTTTTAGTTTCTTCATTAATCTGTCCAGACTGTCCCTGGCATGAACTGGTTGTTCCCAGCACTTTTTGACTCTGTCTAGGAAATTATCCTCTTTGAGCCATCTTTTTTCAAATCTAAAATCTCTTTTCTTCACCATGATATCCAAAGTATCTAAAATTAAGGGATTATGATCAGATACATCCCTCACCAACTTGTGAACTGTTACAAGAGGAAAAAGTTCCTCCCAAGAACTACTCATCAAAAATCTGTCTAATTTTTCCAGGGTGGGATCACAATGATTATTAGACCAGGTGTACTGACCACCAGCCATATGAATCTCTCTCAAGGCACAGGTATTAATGATGGAATTGAAAATATCTGACCATTTGTTATGAGGCATGGTTTTGTTCTTCTCATTGGAAAATCTCATGATATTGAAATCACCTCCAACCAAAATTGGTAGAGTTTGATTGCTACAAATGTTGCCAAGTTCCACCAGAAATTCCTCTTTATCAGAGGCCTGAGCAGCTCCATAAATGATAATGAAGCACCATTTCACATTTATTTTGAGATCAAGCAAGGTAACCTTGATATGAAATTTCCCAACAGAAGTATCACAAATGGTGAACCTGGATAGCCTAAAACCACCCAGGATACCTCCACTTCTGCCAACAGAACTGATCCATTTCCAATCAAAAACACCACCAGGGTCAATTCTTCTGAGAAAAGCAGAAGAATAATCTTTTTTAATTGTTTCCTGAAGACCAATAAAATCCAGCTGTTGCTCTTTGATCAAATTTGCCAAGAAGGCACTCATCCCCTTTTTTCCAACACCTCTGCAGTTCAAGGAAGCACCTATCATAGATACTTTGGATTTTGTTTCCTATTTCTGGTTCCAGCAATAATGCCACACAAAGGGTGGTCATTTCTTGCTTTCACCTGGGCAGCACTTGATTTTGATTGTGCTCCCAAAGTGACATCACCTGATGTCAACTGTGTTCCACTTCTCCCAATCTTACAGGCAGACTTTTTATTTCTCCTTTTCCTTCTGGATAAAACAGGAGTGAAGGCCTCCTCTTCTATATCTCTATCACTTTCACTTTGTTCTTCACCCAGACCCAGCAGCAGGGTTGGATTTGAGTCAACATCATTGGAATTCACAACAGAATTTTGTACCACATCCATATTATGTCTAGCAATTTCTAAATCTTTCAGGTAATTAACATTTTCAAGAGTAAAGGAAGTAGGACAAACTCCCATTTCAAGAGCTCTAGCTAAGATCTCCTCATCATCTAATAAAGCAAAGGAGTTGTGAGTATTTAAATTTGTACCTGGGATATTGCTGGCTTCAATATTCTCCATGACACTAGACCCAATCCTTGAGGTATGAGTGCCTCTGGCTCCAACTCTGGAACTCATCCTGGGAGCAGGGTGCTGTTGATTTCCACCAGAAGAAGAGGAGTTGCCAGCACCTGGAATATCAATGATGGGATTATCAACCTGTGAGAGAGGTTCTTCTTGTGAATCAGGCTCAGGCTGTGGACCATCAACAGGAATAACAACTGCAGTCCTCTCAGATATAAGGGAGGGAGCAGCCAAAGCAAGGATCCCCTGTCCCTGAGTCAAATATGGAATATCAGAGTCCTGTGAATTGTCACTGCTATCATAATCAACCAGTTCATCAACAGGATCACTTTCTTCATTGACATTTTCAGCAATAGGATCAAGAAGATTCTTGTACTACTTCTGAATTGTAAAGGCTTTGTCACTATTAGATCTAGCCAATGAAGTAAGAAATTGCTTGTAAGAATCAGCAGCTCTCTGTGAAGAAGAGCTCTCAGAAGATTGAGAAGGAAGGGATGCAAGTGCCCCAACCACCTCCTTGTGAACTTCTGAAAGAGGAGGAGAACTGCCAGGAACACAGGATGTGGGAACCAAATTCTTCTCAGGGGCACATGGAAGCTCCAGCTCAAACAGTTTCCTTTTGCCAGTATCTTTCCTAGGAATAGGAGATTCATGCATAGCAGTTTGCCTGTGAGAACCCTTGTAATTTCCAGAAACCTTGGGAGGAGCAGATTGAGAACCTGCATCAGAATCTTGCATGCCTGTTCTCTGCCTTTTTGGAGTCCCCTGATCACCTTCACCACCTTGAGCAACAATAGGAACAGCAGTCTTGTTGCCAGTATTAGAGGAAGGGTCAAACAGTTCCCTGGAGTATTGGAACTCATAGAAACCTTTCTTTATTTCACCAATTCTAGAATTGGGCACCAAGGCCAGGTCCTGACTGCCAATCTTTACCCTCACATAAGCAAAGTGTCTGAGATAGTTCTTGTCAAGGGCAAGGGGCTTGCCTACAAGGCTGGCAGCATAGTATACTGTAGACTTGTTCCTGAATTTCATAGGGATGCCCTTAATCCTGAACCAAGCCTCCTGCATGATGGAAATTGGCTCAATGTCACCAGCCCATTTCTCCAAACTGATGATTGCACCAGGTACAGTCCTCATGAACAATTTCCCAAAATGGGCCAACTCTTCAATAGTCTTGGCAGATGGAAATCTTGTTCTAAACTCAGTAGCAGAAACTTCTTTTGCAAAGAAACGCCAATTGATCTTCATAGACTCAGCCCAGACATTGAACTCATGCTCGATATTTCTGCAGTTAACTTCACCTTTTTCAACAGTGATATGAGCATAGTTGAGCTGCTCGACTGGATAGTTATCTTCCTCAGGAACTGGAATAGAGTAAAACCCTGACCCAAATTCCTCACTACCAAAGAAAGGGGCGTTGTAATCCCACGGATCTCTTTCTTGACAAACAGAAATGTGATGATCACCATTGCAGTAAAAACAGGAGAGGTTTCTGAGAGGAACATCAGCTCTTCTAGTCACAGCAGTGGTGGAGGCAGGAACTGGTGGTGGTACAGAGGACCCCACCGGTTCCGGCAGAGAGACAAGCGATTGAGAACTATCGGCAACTACGGCGGATCTATTCTGATTTTGCAACTGAGGACTATGAACATCTGCTGCAGCAGTATTAGAAGATGGCAAGGATGGAGCAACAGGACTTACTTCGGCAGATCGAGTGGCGTTGACGTTGGAGGTGGTACCAGGAACCATCTCCGAGCGATGTGCCCATCGATCTCGAGCACGCAGTTCTTCATCTTTGCGAGATTTCTCAGCAAGAGCTCGCTCGCGTGCAACCCTCTCCGAGATACGGGTTGCTTCGCGTTGACGTTCTTCATCCAGACGCCTGCGTTCATCCTGCCTCCTGCGCTCCTCGAATCGGAGGCGCTCTTGATCTGCATGTCGTCGCTCCTCTTCACGGCGCCGATTCTCGTCTTCGCGACGCCAATCTTCCTCACGGCGGCGCTCATCTTCCCATCGACGCTGTTCATCCCTTCGATCTGCATCAGATCCAGCTCTTGGCTGGTACCCGAAGTAGTTGCTTCTTCTTGGAGAAGATCTGCGCGGCCCTCCGAATCTCCGATCCATCCGTGGCAAGGCAACAATCTGAGCAAACGATCTACTATCACCGGTGGTTGTTCCAGACCAGCGACGAGGAGGAGATGGTTGAGGGAGATCAGATCTGGTGGATGGAGGCGATGTGACGAAAACCACCGATCCAGTACCAAATGAATTAGGGTTAACCCTAATCCTGTCCGCTGTGGAAGCTAAAGGCGTGGCCCGATGAACAGTAGTGGGCTGTGGCCCAACAGACGACGCCATCGAATAATCTGGATCCCCATGACACCGCGCAGTCCACTCACAACTGCGACCGATGGGCGAACGAGAACGTTGGGCTCGATCCAAGAAAATTCGATCCAACCCACATCCAATAATCGGGCCAAACAGGATTTGAAATCCTCCACACTCCCGCGATGATCCAACCGGAGGAACAGAAACATTGTCATCCACCTCGGTGACAAAATTACGACTCAAATCGTAAAGGCGCGAAATCGAACCTTCCCAAATCGCAATCCCTGGTGTACGAATGATGAATCCATCTCGAACAAAACGGAGAATAATCGCTCGCTCAAATAGCGGCGTCGAATCTCTGAGAACAGGGGAAGATTGATACGGAGGATGAGGATCAGAGGAGGTGGGCGCCAATGGCGGCGGAACGCGATTGGTGGCAGACGGCGCTAGGTTGTTGGGCGGCGGCGCGGGGTTGCTATCGGACGGCGCTGATGGCGGCGGCGCGGGGATGCTATCAGGCGGCGCTGGGGGCGGCGGCGCAAGGTTGCTTGGTGGGGACGTCATCTCCTCGTGAAAACACTGAACCTGTTCAGTAAACCTGCGACTCGCCACGTTGGCTACGGCATACCCTGGATCCACAATTGATTGATCCCTGTTGATTGGTCATGGGCTTCTTTCTTCTACGTGATATGTGATTGATACATCTTTTAGAGGAAAAAAGAAAGTCAAGGATCAACTATATATAGCCTTTATTCGAAAACAAGTTACTCAAACTTTATCGGTACAGATGTATCTATACACTGCAGTGATTAACATTCGCATAAACGAAGCACCTAAAAGCCGATCACATCTCCGCAACTTGGCTCACCGGCCAGGTAACGGTGACGGGGCTCGTCACAGTATGCTTCTCGCCGTCGCTCCACACGATCGACCCGAACGTGTACTTCCCGGCGACGCTCCCAGGTCCCTGCGTGAAGGTGACCCTGTACTCCTGCGTCTTCTGTGCCGCTCTAAACTGCAGCTGCTCCGGGCTCACCGTGACGCGCACGCCGGCGGGGCTGGTCACCTTGGCCCTGTACATGGCGCTGACATTGGTGCCGACGTTGAGCACCACGCGGCGCTGCGTGACGACCGACGATTTGTTGGAGGTGAACACCACCGAGAAGGCCGGGTAGTTGTGGTTCCCCACGGAGGAGCCCAGCCGCGTCGAGCAGTTGGCCGCCGGATCGAACACGGCGACTTGCTCGGCGGTGTAGCCGAGGGCGCAGAGAAAAGTGACGTAATCTTCTGTTCCGGCGTCGTACACCAGTCCGGGATCGACGGCACGGTTGGGGTCAACATGGCCGGCACCGCGCGCGAACGGCGTGGACGCGTTGCCGGTGGACATGTCACCGATGATGCCGCCGGCGTTGTCCACATTGTACGCGGTGGTCATTAGGGCAGACTTCACGGCCGCGGGGCTCCACTCCGGCCTCGCTTGCCGTAGCAGCGCGGCGATGCCGCTCACGTGCGGGCACGACATGGAGGTGCCCGATATGATGTTGTACTGGACTCGCCTCGTGTCGACGTCGAGCTCGGTGGGCGAGTTCGCGCCGGTCCAAGCGGCGAGGATGTCCACGCCCGGCGCGGTCACGTCAGGCTTGAGGATCTCCGGTGCGCGGAAATTTGGTCCGCGGCTCGAAAAGGATGCCATTTGAGGAGAAGGTGGCGTTGAGCCGATGACGGTGCCATGGAACACGATCGTCGCGGTAGGGGACGCCTGCGAGCTTATGTACTTCTTGATCTTCTCGGCGTAGGAAAATGCGACGGCCGTGGTGGGGTGGATGTGGGGGCTGCTGAGAGCCTGCTCGCCGTATGCTTCGGTGCTCGCGAGGATTGCCCCGACGCCACCGGCGACCTTGACCGCCAGCCCTTTCTCCACCCGGGCATTCACGCCGGGATCGCACAAAACGATCTTCCCGGCAACTATGCTGGCGTTGAGCTTCCCCTCTTCGCATGTATTGGATCCCACATCCCCTCCGTAGACCAGTGGTACCTTGTTGGCGCCGAGAGGCTCGCCGGCGTAGAGCGAGGTGCCCGTGAAGGTCTCGTTGCTGCCAAGAACGACGTCCGCCGGGAACTGGCGGTTGATGGTGGACGCGCCAACCGTCAAGAACCACGGCGCCACATTGCTGGCGGTGGACTCTCCAGGGCCAGCGTTCCCGGCGGAGGCAGAGACCAAGATGCCCCTGGTGACGGCACGGAACGCGCCTACGGCGCTGGCGTCATCGTAAAATTCGGGTGCCTGGTCGGCGGCGCCGAGCGAGAGGGAAATGATGTCGACACCGTCCGCAATGGCCTCATCAAACGCGGCTAGGATGTCGGAGTCGGCGCACCCATCTCTCCAGCACACTTTATAGACGGCGATGCGCGCGCCGGGGGCCATACCGACGGCTTTCCCTCTGGCGTAGTCGTAAAAGGCGGCGTTGGGGACTGCCGAGCCGGCGGCAGTGGAGGAGGTGTGGGTGCCATGGCCGTTAATGTCGAGCGGCGACTCGGGCTCCTCCTCGGTCGCACTGACGGAACGGCCACGTGCAGCCTCGTCGCCCTTATGGAAGAATTTGGCGCCGACGAGCTTATTGTTGCAGAGCGCGGAGCCGTTGAACGAGGGGACAGTGACGCAGCCGCCACGGAACTTGCTGGGCGGCGGCGACAGCGACGGGTAGGCAGCGAAGGAGGGTCGGCCCTCGGGGTACACGCCGGTGTCGATGACGCCGATGACGACGTCCGCGGCTCCGTTGGACTCCGGGAGCAAGCCGGACGTCGCTGAGAGGCGGAGGAAGGACGGTGTGAGCGTGGTGTGCAGCTCCTGCCGCTTGTCGGGCACGACGGCGAGCACCGAGCGCGAGCACGCGAGGCGCGCGGCCTGGCGCTCGGTGAGGCGCGCCGCGAAGCCCGTGGCGGCGTGGGAGTAGGAGTAGAGCACCCTCGGCGCCGGGTTGCACATCTCGACGGGGACATGTTCGCGCAAGAATGAGCTGTACGCCACGGTGGTCAGCAGGCCACGCCGCGGCAACCGTGGAGCGTGCGCCGGCGCGACGTGCACGATGTAGGAGGACTGGGCCTCCGTCGTCTCGAGCTCCACCTTCGTGGCAGAAGCCACGACGACGAAGGCGAGCAGGACGCACAGAGCGGCGAGTGGTTTGAGCTCCATTGACGTTGGGCTGGAAGAGATCGATGCACTAGCTAGGGACGGCGAACACCCAATATATAGGCATGTCTCTCTGCCGCGCGCGGCTGCATGCATGCGCCGGTCACCGCGGCTGCACGCTGACTGAGCATGTGCGACGTCCGAAAGGTTCTACTTCTAATTTAAATCGTGGGCGGCTCGTGCTCATATTTGTACTACTCATACTTAAGTATTTGAGATTGAGTCATAGAGAAAGGGGAACCCATACTTAAGTATTTTACAGCTGCATTATTGCCAGAACCCGATAGCGAACGTAGCCATTGCTCCTACAATATAGAGTAAAATACTCCTACGTCAAAGATCACTCAAATTGGATCCATTACTAGTCTTGGTCACTGTACATCGCGATACCTAATTGTAGTACCCGGTTTTTTAGAGCAATAATTTGTATATAATCCAGATGAGTGTTCATCTAAACTTAATTGGTTTCTTTTGAATCAGTGGCCGTTTTAAATTCGAGCCATTGGATAAGTTTAGGAATTAAAATGAAACCAATATATAAAATCATGTCATGGCCGGATAAGGATAACAGACTAAAAAAGCTCAGGTTCGTGCCGTGCGGAGCTAAGATTTTCATATTGGATAATCAAAGTCTAATTTTATTTACAGCACATCAATGTATGGTATTATAGTTCATAACAAGAAAAAAACTACAAATTTTTCATAGTAGTGAAAATGGCTCTACTAGTGTTACATTGCAAGAACAAGATAAATTGAATTTTAACTCTATGATTTCCTTTTTCAAAACAGGAAATGATTTCATTATCCTCTATTTAAGAACCTTATAAATAATGGCATATGATCTTTTCTTTATCTCAACAAGCATAACAAAAAGTTCGCCGATACTTTGACATTTATAAATCTCTCATCTCTCCACATATCGGTCACGAAGATTGACAATTGATGCTCAACCGGGGAATGATTCTAATCAAAAATATACATCAATAAATTGTTGCTAAAATTCTAATTGAATGGTATGAATCAAGTGCTAAGTGTCGGGAGTCCCTGAACTGAACCGTAAGCCACCGAACCGAACCAAGGCCCTCGTCGATGGCCATGCCGCCAGGAAGTGGCTGAGGCGAGGCCCTGGCCGTCGTAGTCTATATAGTAGGTCTAGGGTTTGTAGTTGCGGCCGAGCTTCTTCATCGTCATACGATGGTGGTGAGCGCTGCCGTCGATGGAGAAGAACAACCCATGGATCTCCGACAATAAGGCTATTAAGTCTAACTTCTGCATCTTAGACATGCTTCCAAGGTGGAAGGATGAGATGCAGAGCTTGAACGCGTTTTGTCGTTGCCTATTCGACGGTACTCCAGAGGAGGGATCCTCATGGAGGGGAGAAGAAGTAGGGGCCATAGGGCGGAGAGTCCTCGGGACGGTGGTACGCGATTTACCCAGCTTCGGAACACCTGCTCGAAGACAGGGCCTGCTGCTGCTTGTCTGAAATTATCTGGGCGCTTTCGCGTTGTTACACTGAGTTGTGGTTGTGCCTCTAGGGCTCCCACGATCCGGCTTATAAAGGCGCACGGATCCAGGGTTTACATGGAGAGTCCTAGCCGGAATACAAGTTGCCTAACTACGGTACAATGTCTTGCCGTGTACGTCAAGGATCCGCCTTCCATCAAGGCCGTGCTGCATCCGGATACTTCATGGGCCTTTACGGATCCGGCCTCCTCCGTAGGTCGGTTGGGATCCGGCTCCTCGTTCCTGGGCTGGACTTCATCTTTCAGGATCTACAGCAACTGGGCCGCCCGATGGGCCACATGCCACATCACCATCTGTGGGCCACCCGGGCTTGCCGGATCTACGACATATCGTTGATATACCCATAAAGTATACCCACAACAGTAGCCCCTGAAGTTCTCCGAGATTCATCATTCCTCCGACTTCAATTAACTCGGTTCCGAAGAGAATCTTGAAGAGCTTCTAAACTTTACTCGTTTCCGATGTCATCTTCTCGGAAATCATCTTTTCTTCAATAACGGCAATGTAGCAGATGTTCCACTTATCCCGCGCACAACTTCCTCTTTTCCCGCGCTAAATTTTTGGAGATGCGAATCTCTAGCCGGAAATTTCGGGAGCGCGCAATCAAGTTACCTCCACGTCGTTTCACCGCCTTTAACCTAAGACATGTGTCACGCATCCAACGGCGCAACCGTTCAGTTTCCACCGTCGGATCCGAAACACGAATCTCCGCGCGAGGTCTATAAATACCCCCGCGTTCGGTAACTTCCCATTCTTTCACCGCAATCCCATCTTCATCTTCTTCCTCGCGCAGCGCCGCCCGTGAGATCTGAACTCTGGCGACACCTCGCACGGAGAGCTTCACCCGCCACCGTTCCAAGGTCTCCCTCGACCCAAGATTCGCGCATTTGATCAGGATTTTGTCTCCGCCGCCGATTCGTGGTCGCCAGAGGCTCAACGTCGCAAGTCCGGTCACCTCAACCTCGCCCGTGTCCCGAAGAACCACCGCGCCATTAACGGTAAGTGTGCCGTCCTCGTAGAAGAAGAAGTAGTGTAGATTCCGACTACTCAAACTAGTTTGCATGGGTGCATCCGGAAGCATGTCGCATGGTTCACCAAATTGTACTGGTAGTTCTACGAATAGCCCGGAACCCCCCGGCACATTAGAACCAATCTGCCCGGAACCCCTTGCATACCTGCCACCATACGTTTCCAACATCAGATTAGCTCAACCGTTCTCCGCCTCTTCCAGCACTGCACTAGGCCGGATCCCCACCTCCAAGGAAATCCAAGAAGAACTCGAAGGACAAGCCAGGATGGCTACTAAAGTGCAGGAGGCGGAAGCAAAGAAGGCTTCCAAGGCCAAGATCCGAGAGGGCGAGAAGGGTCAGTGGTGGCCCTGCAAAATCAAGGACTCGGAACTGAGGGATCTTCAAAGTGAAGGCATGATTTCTCCGCAATGGAGCTTCATGCACGAATCCGACGTCCCCAAACCAGACGCGGACGAAAGAGTCCTGACAAAAGCCTGGGTTGAGCGCGGATTATCGCTCCCCTGTTCGGAGTTTTTTCTCTCCATCCTCAGCACTTATGGGCTTCAACCCCATAATATCTGCCCAAACTCTTATCTCCTCCTCTCGAACTTTGTCACACTTTGTGAAGGGCATCTCGGAACCCGCCCGGACGTCAGATTATGGCAGTTTTTCTTCCGGGTGAAGAAAGAGACCAAGGACAAGAATATGGTGAACTGCGGCAGCATGACCTTCATGCTCCGTCCTGGTCGCATGTATCCACCCCACGACTCCCACGAATACGTCCGGTACTGGAATGCCGGATGGTTCTATGTGAAGAACGTCGCAGTTCCGGGTGTCCATGAAGGGCTGCCCAAATTCATCAACAAGCATCCGAAAGAACTCGACAGCTGGAGCTTCGTCCCCACGCTAGCCCAGACTCCGATACTGGAGAAGGCTGCGCGGAGAATCTCTTGGTTAGTCCATGACGGGCTAACCGGAACTCAGCTTACTCTTAGCTGGTTCTCTCGGCGGATCCAGCCTCTGCGGTATAACGCACGCTTAATCTGCGCATACACCGGGGCGGACGACCCTCTCCTAGTAACCCGCCAAGATCTCCCTGCTGATTCTCTCAAGAGGAGAATCAAAACACTTGTGAAGATAGGCCGAGGCCAACCGGTCCCGGAATTGATAAAAGACATCAACACAAACGAACAATGTCCTCCGGTAAGCACTTGTACTTGCTATTCTTCAACTTCTCACATTGTTGATGTGTTCTAACTTACTCTCCAATCCTCCTCTCAGCTCGATTCTTTGGCGGAGGAAGATTTCCGCCACAAACTCCGAGTCCCCGTCAGCGGCGAAGCGGCGGAGGAGGATCCGGAGGACGACGAGGAGGAGGAGGAGCAAGCGCCTCGAAAGGCCGCCCCTCGGCCTACTAAGCGTCCCCGCGCCAAAGCTTCCGACTCCGAAGTCGGAGCTAGCAGCGAGGCCTCCGCCAAGAAACCCAAAGTCACGAAGCCACCTCCGCTGAATTCCAAGAAAGCGGAGCGTGAGCGCATCGAACTGCTATCGACAGCAGGAAAATGGTCGCGCCCCATCATTCCTGGCGCCACGTGAGTTTCCGAGTACGGCATGCCTTTATTTTGATAGAACTTGTTACTTATTTATTTCCTTTGCCTGTTTGTAGGAATCCGAGTACCACCACCGCACGGACCAACGTCCAAGAGCCCATCACCAAGTACATGAAGAAGTCTCCGGCCGTTGGCCCTGCAACGCCAGCTCCGCCAAGTGTGTCACACCCCTACTTTTGCAACCATGATTAGTTGTTATTAGTGCAAAAATTAGGGGGAACAAAAACTTTTTCTAAAGACTAATTAGATGAATTGCCTTGATCTGGTTGTTTAATATGAATTACCTTGATCTGCTGGTAGATGAATTGTCTTGTTTTGCTTATTGGGTTTTGTCTTGAGCTACACCAAAGAACAACACCCCTAGTGGTAAAACCAGCAACTCACCTAATAAAACACCTGTGTGGTTTAGGAAAAATTGTTTTCCTTTTTACTACAACCTTCTTTCTTATACCTTAGTCAAAACCCTAAGGCCTCACTAAATTTGGCTAAGTCCTAAATCTGTTTTCAGGTTCCATTTTGGAGCCTTTGGATTAAGAAATCCTTTTCCATCCAATGAACCTCACTTGGTCCTAGACCTACCTTATCATGAGCACTTCCCAACCATGTCATTTCCTTGAACCTGATCACTCTTATGCCCACTTATTCTTGATGGTTTTGAAGCCAAGTCAATAAGGTGTTTTGGCAGGCTTAAAATGTTCAAATTTTGGCAGATGATCTCTAAGCACCCCCAGCTGTTATTAGTGACCTCAACACATGGATCTCATCTTTGCGACATTCTCTACAACTTCCACGTCTTGCATGTCCCATTCTACCCTTGAAATTCTTATATTCACTTGGTCTTATACCCTATCCACTATTCCAGCTCTAGATCACTTGTTCCTCTTTTACCTCTTGTTTTTCTTTATTCTTCACAAAACCAAGTGTGGAGATGATTGCTACATTGTGTAATAATCATCTGACATTGAGACCACTCCTCTCTAAATTAGTTTTCATTCTCAAAGCCATATTGCTTTTTATTCTCTAAGTTTAATCCCAAAGCTACTTCTAGTTTTATCAAATCTTTTCAAATAATTTTTATAAAATAAAATAGGGAATGAGAGTGAAATTTTAGATCACCTTATTTCCACCCAAAAATATTTTATAATTATTCTCTGTTTTATTTTGTTTTCACCAAAATGCATGTTATTGGTATACATGCCTTTTATTGCACTTCGCTTTACCAAATAATTTTTGAGAAAGTTCCACTTAGCTTTATGGTGTTATAGTCCCTTTTTATTCAAAATATCTTCGTGGCTATTTTAAAGTCTCTCCGAGGCAAGATCATTTTGAACCTTATCCAAAATTGGGTCAACTCTCATAGTGATGAAGACCCCTCCCTTTTTTTAAAATTCAAAATTTTAAAAAAAAAATGTCTTGTGTTCATCAACCACATCTCACTCATCTATTATCTATCATCACTACCTATGCCTTTTATTTCTTTTCACCATCACATAGATTTTCTATTTATTTCTTAATGGTTCTACCCTTCTTCTTGTTTGACGGAAAAAAAATATCTATGTGGTAAACCATTAACTTTTGCTAGCCTTTTTGGCTTGCTCAAATACAAAACCTTCCATATAATCCCACTAACTCCTCTCATCTACAATTTGGACCTTTCTTCAAAAATTCATTTTCGATCTCACCATCACCACCACCACCATTTTCTCCTTCTACTCTTGGTTTCTTTCCAAATCTTGCATAATGGTGCAAACCCTGACTTTGCTTGGGACTTGATCTCACCACCATCTCCTCTCACCTTGTCTTAAAAATCTCCAAACCTTGTTGGACCAACATGATCTTTTGTTAGTATCATTTAAATATAATATCTTTTTCTCCCTCTCCTTCTTTTCTCTTTGCAAACCCTAGGGAGAAACACCACCCTTCCTCTCCCCCTCTCTTTTTCTTCTCACATGACCGGGCCATGATGCCCATGCACCACCCCAACCCCCTGCACCTTTTGGCCCAACCTCAAAACCTCTTGGACCCTCCCTGGACTCCCCAATCTCCCTTCCCCAAGCCCAGCCACAAGTAGCCCAACTATAACAGCCCAAAAACTGAAACCCTACGGAGCCAAAGAGGAAAACCAACGAGAGCAGCGACTCTGGGAGCCTCCCGCTCGACCCCCTCTCTTCCCGCTCGCCCCACCCCTCCTGCTGACGTCTCCAGCGTGATGTCACCCTGCCCCCACCCTCCTACGTCACCCCTGACGTCGACCCTCGCCACCCATTGGCCATGGACGCCGCCCACGTCCCCCTCCTGTTGCCTTCCCCGCCTATAAAAAGAGCTCTCCAGCCACTCCCTCAGCTCACACCTCTCTCCCCTCCTCCCCAGGACACTTCCTGAGGGCGCTGAGGCGCTCCCTGTCCGCAGCTCGCCCGAGCAAGGAACTCCGGCGTGGTCACCGCGAGGAGGTGGAGCTCGACCTCTGCCCTTCCCCTCTGCCCTATTCTTCTCGCCATCATTTCCTTGTCCTCATGCATCCATTCCCGCCGCCCAGGTCCGCCGGAGAGAGCCGCCATTGCTGCTAGGCCGGAGCTGCTGCGAGGAACCCGCCACCGGGAGAAGTTGCTGCGAGGAAAAGAGGACGCCGCCGAGCGGGCCCTGCACCGCCTCGACCCACCGCCGCCCGCCGGAGCTTCGCCGCCGTCCACTGCGGCCCGCCGGTGAGTCCCCGGCCCCGTCCCCGCGCGTTCCCGTCCGCCCGCTCGCGTCTCTGCGAGGCGTCGTGAGGACGACGGCCTCGAGCCGATCCTCCCGATCGTGGGGAGGGCTGCATGGCCACTTGGCCACGTTGGCCCATGCAGCCTAGCCCACCCGGGCCCCTCTCTCCCTTTTTTTTCCTTCCGCCACCTGGCAATTCCTCCTGGGCCGGCCCACTTTTCAAATCTGTGCAGCCCAGAGTTTCCCGCCCATTTCAATTAGTTTGAAATTCTGTTGAAATGTGTTAAACCAGAGGCACTCAAATGCAAATAACTCGAGATTTACTCAACCAAATCCGATGAAACAAATTGCATTGGATAAAAAATTTCAATACCTTTCCAATGCCGCTGGCCTCGTATTTTTAGGATTTTTCTACGATTTATGCTAGGTGTATCTTTCTCTATGAGTTATTTAAATTCAAATCTGCTTTAAAAATAGTAGGATTAACCTTTTTCGATAAATCAAATTTTGTTAGTTTTGTTTTAATGTTATATTTCAACTAAATTTGTTGCCTCTCTCTGTTTAGCTAAATTTTGTGTTAGTTATTGGATTTGTGTTGCACATAGAATAAGAACCCTTAGTTTTTAATTAGCACAATCAGAGTTGTTTCCACCTAATTTTGTTGAACCTTTTGAAATATTTGGTTTTACAAAATCAAGTATTCTGGTACTTAAACCTAGTTTTATTGTTTTGCTTAAATTTTCAAGTGGTATGGTATTTTGTTTAATTCCTATTCTTGTGTAGTGTTATGTAAGCTAAATAAAAAAAGGAAAATGATTTGTGTCTTTCCAAAACTATTTGAAAGAAAATATGAATGTTTTTTAGGACAAAATATTGCGCTTGTCTTCTTTATGGTGTTATCTACCAGGGGATAATTGCTTATTGCCATGGTGATACCCAAAGAGGCAATTGCTAATTTTTGATGCTCTCATGCCTTTTTTTAGGAGGAATAAATTGGGTTTTATTAAAATAAAATTTAAAGTTGTTTTGTGGTATCTATAAGTCCTTAGTATGTTAGCCCTTGGTTGAGTGGTTAGCTTCTTATTGTTTCATGTTTGTGTTTGTTGATGCAATGTGTTGATTGTGTTCCTTTTATATTTTCCGGCGATAGATGCGAACAATTCCGGAGAAGAAGAAGAAGTGGAATCGGACGAGGATTTTTATTTATATTGTTGGAATTCTTATTCGATGAAGTTGAAGAAGTCCAGGGACAAATAAGCCAACCAAGGCAAGCCATCTTTTGATCTCTTGCTATTTATCCTTCTTGTTGTGCTCGTTGCTCCATTATATACTTGGTTCCTTGTATCATGTGTGATTTTTGGTCCTCTACTCTATGCATACTTATTCCCAAAGTATGTTGAACCCCTTGTTGATGCTTGCATACTTGCTCCCAAGTATGTGAACCCCCTTGTTGATGTTATGCATGCTTATCCTAAGTATGTATGATCCCCTGGACACCTCAATTATCATCTCCTTAGTGGTATGATGGCTAGCATCACGCCATTGTTGTCTCTTAGTTCTTACATGAAACTATAGGTTGGGAACCCCTTGGAAAAATACCTTGTTGAAAAGAATTTTTGAAAACCTTGGGTGAGTTGGACTTACCCACACGTGTGTTTATGAAAGGAAAGGATCTTGGCAAAGATGGTTGAAAAGAAAATCTTGTTTTCGAAAACTTTGGCGCCTAAGTATTCACCCGTGACAATTAACCCACGCAACCACATTACCCTGGAGTGGGACGGGGCTTAGCTCGTAGTTTGTTCTTCTTAACATGGGACACCGCACAACTATATAAGGGTAAGGTTACCCCTGAATCCGGATTGTCGTTGGTGGAGACAATAGTATAACGGGAGGCCTTCGGGGCTGACCCGTCCGGAAGACACTATGGGTCTCCTGGCTTGGCGGTGGAGCCACGCTCAAAGTGAGGTGAGCTGCCACGGTGCCGGGGAGGTACATACTCCATAGGTTAGGATCCCGTGCTAAGTCGAATAGGCGAAAGGCTATGTCCGAGTTTTTGTCATGGCATAGTTGATATGCGGGGATGATGCCCACATGATAAACTCGCGGATCTTGTGGGGAAAGTGTGCAAACTCTGCAGAGTCAAATATATTCGAATAGCCGTGTCCGCGGTCATGGACGGTTGGAATGGCTGTTGCTTAGCCTAAAGAGTTTTGTTTTATGAAAGTGTTTGACAAAGGAAAGGAAGGAACTTGTTTTCGGAGTACCGGGAAGGTACGGGAAAATTGTGATGACCATATGGAGATGGTCGGAAAGGAAATAAACTGGGTTACTCCCTTCCTAGTGTTTTATGTTGTAGAACTCTTTTGAAGTATCTTCTTCAACAAATATATAGAGATGTCATAGGATCTCCTTAGTGTCCCCCTTCAACTGTGATGTTGGGATGCTACATCCACAAGAGAAACTATTTCTCTTTCTCATGCTACATCCACTAGAGAAACTATTTCTCTTTCTTATGCTATATCCACAAGAGAAACTACCTCTCTTCTACATGCTATTTCCACAAGAGAAATTAGCTCTTCCCTCTTGTCATCTAGATTAGCACTTATCTTGCACTCTTGCAAAGTACTTTCTTGATGGTTTGCGAGTACAATTCCAAATGTACTCACGGCTTTGTCCCTGTTTATTTACTTGGCCAGACTTGGAGGAATTCGGCAGATGAAGAAGGAGTTGACGATGTCTATGCGAGCGCTGAAGTACTTTCTTGATGTCTTGAAGGTTTAAGGCAGATGACTTGGGCTCTGCGCTGCTGAAGTGATTCCGCGACTCTGATGATTAGATTAGGCCCTTCGAGGCTATTATGTAAAGGTTGGTCATTTGACCTTATTGTAATTTTCTTATTCCGTTTTGTAATGAAGGATGTAATTTGATATCAGTTCGGTTATGTGTTCACGGCACACTGATCATGGGATCGTGAACTGTATACATAACAGGGTATTTCGGGCAGTTAGTCTGGGGTCCCCACAAAGTGCTTCCCACGCCACTCCCCAGCCATCTCCTCAGGCTGAGCGATCTCCCCCTCCTGCTACGGAAACTCCACCGGAGATAATTCTGGTAAGTAGCGAGAAAGTGGGCGGAGAATGCTCCGGAGCAAAACAAGCTGCCCCTGAAGAAGCTGGAGTACAAGGCCAAGAGGAGGCGGAAGTCAACTCTTTGGTGAAGGCTGAAATTGCAGCAGGCGACGTCGTCGTGTTTCCGAAGAACTTTGGAGATCCGGCTGACCTTACCTCCACCCCCAAAGCATATGCGACCAAATTTTTCAACAAGCTCACTGAGGCGGAGAAGTGGGATCTTGAACAGGATCTGCTCAACTCCATGTTGGACAATGCCTGGGGTAAGCCTGACGCCGAGTCATCGGAAATTCAGGACTTCAAGAAGGAAGTTGGTCAGTTCTTCGACAAACTCCTCTGCAAGTGCAAGGTACTCCCCAGTAGGCCCCAAGTATATAGGCGGAAACTAGTCAATAGTTAACGTCTAAATACTTAGAGAAAACTTACACTGAAAGAAGATTTTAAAAATGTCGCAGTAGCCCCCAAGCATTATGGCGGAAGAATTTCCGGCACAATGCTTCAGAAGGACCTGCTTGTAAAATATCTGGAATTTACTCCTGCTCTGTTTCTACTTATAGGAACAGCATGCTCTGCATTACGAGCCCCACAATAACATTTCCCTGCAGTGCCGCGTTACCTTGAGCCAGGCGGAGAAAATTCAAATGTTTTAGCAAGAGAACGATGATCTGAAGAAGCAACTGTCAGACGCCCAATGTTGGTTTCCGACTCCCCTGCGAATAATTCATGATCCGAATTCCACACTGATTTTGATATATCTTGGATAGGTGCATCCTCTTCCCTCGCCGCAGCATCCTCCGAGCTTGAGACTCTTCACTCTTCCCAGAAAGATCTAGAGGCAAAGCTTGCCGAGGCGGAGAAAAAGCTGGCGGAAAAGAGCTCGGAACTCATCCGGAAGGAGGGTGAATTCCAGTTAAAAAGAAAAGTTGATAGTGAAACCATCCAAAAGCAACAAAAGGAGCTCGGCGGACTCCGAAACTACATGGAGACGGCGGAGAAGCACTGGGACTTACTCAACTCAGACATCATGGGTATGTCTCCGAAGTTCATATAGTAATGTATGTGCTTAACTCAATCTGTTGTGCTTATCGGAAATTGTCTCCTCTAGAGCCTCTTGGATATAATGAGGAGCATCGGAGCCAGTTCCCCCGGGACGATCTGCTTCAGCTCGCCGGAGATGACTGCAAGGATCTCATCTCCGCCCCCCGAAAGATTTGCCACAACTTATCTATCAAGAAGAGCCGAACTTGCGAAGTACGAAAGCTTATCCAGAGAATGGACATTCTTCCGGAGCTGGTGGTGGATCTGCAGGCGTCATCGGCCCGAGGTGCTGCTACCATGTCCTTGGCTATGTGCCTAGCACATAACCCGGATCTTGACATTGACAGGGTGACTTCCGGTGTTCCTCTGAACTCGGACGTCAATGCGCTGCTGGATGCGGTTAGCGACTATGATACCCACATCGCCCGGAGGATTCATCATAACGAATTCTACGACAAGGTAGTTCTTCCAGCCGACGAGGCTCTCGAACCAGAGCTTCTGAAGAAACGTGAGGCGGAGGCTCGACCTGCGGAATCCGGAAGCCAGTACACCTGGACAAGCTCCAAGGACCAAGGTGGCGCAGTATCTTTGGCTGATGATGGCAAGGAAAATGATGATGATGTCTCCTCTCCGGCCAAGGGCGAAGAAAAAACAGATACGAAGGTTGACGACAAGGACGAACCTTCTCCGGCTAGGGAGAAGTAAAAAACTTATTCCTGCGGGAAGAAAAACAATGCATCATTTTGGTCCCATAGAGGGTTTGTAATATAACTAAAATTCTTAAGTAGCTAGGGACGAAACACTTATGCATGGGCGGAAAAACTTATCCTGCTATCCGTTATAATTATTTGCATGTTTGGTTTGTTGAAAGCAAGTGCTGATTTTTATGTTTTCCGGCTTGTCCACTTGACCTTCCACGAGCCGGAAGACCTTTAACCGGAAACGCTCGCCAGCGGCGACGAAGCCCAATGGCAATCCATCAATAACCGCGGAAACAAGCTCCCAGCCGAGGTGCCGGAAGTCGCTACTAGGAATCCATGAGTTCGCAACATAAAATATTTCCACCAGAAAACTTAAGCTTACGTCCTAAAGGACGATTTTGAAAATCACAACTTTCATACACGCCTAGGCGGAAATATCCAGCTCTGCGGTTTTAGTTGGAAAACATACACGATCTAAAAATGAACAAGTAATGGAGGTAAAAGACTCAAAGAGTGAACCAGAAGCTTTATTTCATTGATCATGTATAATTATTACAGAGTATGTAACTCGAAAAAATTGCTAAGTGTGGAAAGGACGTAGCTGTGCAATGTTCCAAGGACGTTATGTTTCATCGTATATGTCATCCGGATCGTCTCGCTTGCATTTCCGGTACCAATTAGCAGGTCTATCCTTTAGCTCCCGGAAATCAACAAGGTAGGACAATCCGTTATGAAGCACTTTGCTAATGACAAAAGCTCCTTCCCATGGAGATTGCAACTTATGATCTTTCACCTGGCGAAGGTGGAGGACCAAGTCTCCGGCCATGAACGAGCGATTTCGAACTCGGCGGCTGTGATAGCATCGAAGTTTTTGCTGGTAGATGGTGGAACGTTCGTCAGCTAGATTCCGAGCTTCTTCGATCAGGTCCACAGATAACTGTCTGGCCTCGCCAGCAGTTTCTTCATTTTAGGCGGAGACTCGCGGTGAATCGTGGATGATGTCGGAGGGGAGCACGGCTTCGGATCCGTATACCAGGAAGAACGGAGTAAATCCGGTTGACCTGTTAGGGGTAGTTCGTAAACTCCACAGGACAGAGTCCAACTCATCAGCCCAAGCTCCAGCTGCACGTCGCTGTGGTTCTTCAAGGCGTGGTTTAATTCCGGATAGTATGAGGCCGTTGGCTCTTTCGACCTGACCATTGGATTGTGGATGAGCCACAGATGCGAGGTCAAGCCGGATCCCTACGTCATAGCAATACTCCTTCAATTCTCCTTGTGCGAAGTCCGTGCCATTGTCTGTGATTATGCTGTGCGGGATGCCGAATCTCGTCACGAGGCTGCAAACAAATTTTAGTGCCGTAGCACCATCGGCTTTTTTCACTGGCTTTGCCTCGATCCACTTACTAAACTTGTCAACAGCGACCAGGAGGTACTCAAAAACCGCCAGGAGATGATTTCTTTAATTTTCCAACCATATCTAGCCCCTGGACCGCAAACGGCCAGGTGATAGGGATGGTCTTCAGCTCTTGGGCTGGAGCGTTTGGTTGAGTAGCATAGTACTGGCAACCTCGGCAAGTTTTTACCAACTTGTCAGCGTCTTCTTTAGCTGTGAGCCAGTAAAATCCGAGCCGAAAAGCTTTTGCAACGAGGGACCTGGGGGCGGCATGATGCTCGCAATACCCCTGCATGGATCTCCCTGAGGATTTCAATGCCATCTTGATTGGAGACGCATTTGAGAAATACCCCAGTTGCGCTTCGTTTGTAGAGCTGTCCATCAACGATTGTGTAGGATCGTGCTCTTCTGATGATCTGTCGTGCGAGGACCTCGTCCTCTGGCAAATTTTGATCCATGAGGTAGTCCAGGAACGGCTGTGTCCAGGCCGGAATGATAGCCATCACTTCCCTAGCCGGAGATACTGCCACATCTGGGTTTTCCGGGTTAGCGCCCTTCACCGAGGGTATCCGTAGGTGCTCCAGGAAAATACCAGACGGAATTGGTTTTCTGCCGGATCCGAGCTTGGATAGCATGTCTGCCGTTGTGTTATCATCTCTCCTGACGTACTTGCCTTCGTATCCGAGGAAGCATTTGGCGATCTCATCAACTTCGTCTCTATAAGCCGCCATAACGGAGTTTCTAGCGTTCCAGGTTTCGGCTACTTGTTGTGCCACCAGGTCGGAATCTCCACAGCAAATGATGTGCTTGATCCCAATTTCCTTAGCGATGCGCAGACCGTGTAGTAGAGCCTCGTATTCCGCCATGTTATTTGTAGCTTCGAAGTGAATCTGCAGAACATACTGCAGTTCTTCTCCGGTAGGGGACTTCAGGGTGACTCCAGCTCCTGAGCCTTGGTGCTGCTTGGATTAGTCGAAGTGCATGACCCATGTTTCAGGTTCCGGCTCCAGATTCGCATCCGGAGCTTCTGTACAATCTGCGACGAAATCTGCCAAGATCTGGGATTTAATCGCAGTCCTGGCTTTTTAATTGATGTCGAAGGCAGATAATTCAATGCCCCATTTTGCTGTGCGTCCTGTTGCATCAGCGTTGTTAAGTACTGTTGACAGCGGAGCCTTGCTCACAACTGTTACTGGATGTTCTTGGAAGTAGTGTCTCAGCTTCCTGCTACCTAGGAACACGCCATACGCTAGCTTTTGAAAGTGAGGATATCTTTGTTTGGATTCCGTCAGTACCTCGCTAATGTAATAGACAGGCCTTTGGACTCCATACTCGTGACCTTCTTCCTTTCACTCCACCATGATGACGAGGCTGATGACTTTGTTGGAAGCTGCCAGGTAAAGGAGCATAGGCTCTGACTCTTCTGGAGCTGCTAGCATAGGTGGGAAGGTGAGTATTTCCTTCAACCCCTGAAGTGCTGCATCTGTTGTGTCGTCCTAGACAAATTTGTCTGTTTTCTTCAGCAGCTTATACAAAGGTAGCGTCTTCTCGCCAAGACGGCTAACAAACCTACTGATTGCTGCAACGCAACCAGTTAGTCGTTGCACATCTTTGAGACAAGTTGGCCTTTTGATGCACAAGATTGCCTTGATTTTCTCCGGGTTAACTTCAATGCCCGTGTGAGAGACGATGAAGCCAAGGAGTTTTCCGGCTGGAACGTCAACGACGCACTTCAGCGGATTCAACATCATCTTGTACCGGCGGAGGTTCTCAAAGGTTTATGTGAGGTCGCTGATCAAGTCGGATCCTTTCCGGGTCATGACCGCGATGTCGTCAACGTAAGCGTGTACGTTCCGGCCAATTTGGTCCTTCAAGCACCGCTGCATCGTACGCTGGTAGGTGGCACCTACATTTTTCAAACCAAAAGGCATGGTGACATAACAGTAAGTGCCGAACGGAGTGATGAACGAGGTCGCCTTTTGGTCGGACTTCTTCATCCGGATCTGGTGATACCAGGAATATGCGTCAAGAAAACACAGAAGTTCCGCCCCTGCCGTCGAATCAATGACTTGGTCAATGCGCCCGGCAAGGGGAACGGATCCTTCAGACAATGCTTATTCAAGACGGAGTAATCGATGCACATTCTTAGTATTTCAGAATTCTTTTTGGGTACAAGGACAGGGTTTGCAACCCAATCAGTATGGATAACTTCTACTACAAAACCTGCCTCTAGTAACTTTGCTAATTCCATTCCTATGGCGCGGCGCTTCTTATCTCCAAAGCGTCGCATAGCTTGCTTCACCGGTTTAGCCCCCGGATTTATGTTGAGGTAGTGCTCGGCAAGTTCCCTAAGTACTCCGGACATGTCATAAGGCTGCCATGCGAAGATGTCCATGTTAGCGCGGAGGAACTCGACGAGCGTGTCTTCCTATTTGGGGTCCATGTTGGCTCCGACCGAGACCTGTTTAGTGGCATCTCCTTCCTTGAAGTCGATTTTCTTGGTCTCTATCGCGGCCTTGAACGAGGTTTTCTGTTCGGAGACCTGCTTCTTGGTGGTATGCATCTCTTTTGGATCCACCGTGGCTCTGTAGCCTTGCAGCTACTCTCCAGATATCACAGACTCTGCGAAGGCAGCTTCGCCCAGCTCGCATTCATGAGCCTTCTTGTAGTATCCGGATACGGTAATCATACCAGTGGGACCCGGAATCTTGAGCTTGTTGTAGATGTAGCACGCTCTTGCGTGAAACTTATGGTAGGTGGGCCTGCCGAAGATGACATGGTAGGAGCTCTTGAAGGGCACGACCTCAAACGTGATCATCTCTTCGCGGAAATTATTGATGTCGCCGAAGGCCACGGGAAGTCTGATGCTGCCAAGGGAATTTGCCTTTTTACCCGGAACCACACCATGAAACTCAGTGGTGATGTGTTTGAGTTGTTCCTTGGTAAGGTTCATCCGCTCCAGAGTCTCTAGGTACATGATGTTCAAGCTGGCTCCGCCATCCATAAGGCACTTGGAGAAGTCATAGCCGTCGATGCGGGGATTTACAACCAAGGCATAGCACTCCTTCGGAACGACGGTAGGGTGATCCTGCCGATCAAACATACACGGAGTTTCCGACCACCTGACATACTGCGGCACAGCCGGAACTGTGGCGTTCAGGATCTGGAGAGCTGATTTGCTGGCACGGACTATTGGGGTTCCGAGGAAGGTGTGGTACGCACCCATGCTCTTTTTGACAAAGGGGTTGGGTTTGGCTGTGGATCCTTCCTTGGGATCTGGCGAAGCATGATCCTCATCCATCGCCTCAGAACTGTCTTCCTCCTTGTCCTTGTTCTTGCCCTTGCCTCCTTTGCCGCGTGGGCGGTGCTTCCGGGCTCGCTTGTATCCTGCTTCCGGGTCATATTTGAGATCATTGACCCACTTGCAGTTGTGGTTGGTGTGAGTGGACTTTCCCGTAGCCGGATCCAGATGGGCCAGGCAGGGCATGTCTCTGTACTCCTCGTAGGTTTGGGGAGCGCGGGTTCCGGCAGCGGTGACCTCATCACCACGCTGCTGGCCCCTGCCGGCCCCGCCTCTGCGGCCGCGTCCTCTTCCGCCTCTGTGACCTCTGCTTGCGCACAGTTGACGTGGGCGTAGTAGCTTCCTTGTGACGGTAAAGCACTCGTCTGTTGGGAACCCCAAGAGGAAGGTATGATGTGTACAGTAGCAAGTTTTCCCTCAGTAAGAAACCAAGGTTTATCGAACCAGTAGGAGTCAAGAAGCACCTTGAAGGTTGCTGGCGGCGAGATGTAGTGCGGCGCAACACCAGGGATTCCGGCGCCAACATGGAACCTGCACAACACAACCAAAGTACTTTGCCCCAACGAAACAGTGAGGTTGTCAATCTCACCGGCTTGCTGTTACAAAGGATTAGATGTATAGTGTGGATGATGATTGTTTGCAGAAAACAGTAGAACAAGTATTGCAGTAGATTGTATTCGATGTAAAAGAATGGACCGGGGTCCACAGTTCACTAGAGGTGTCTCTCCCATAAGATAAATAGCATGTTGGGTGAACAAATTACAGTTGGGCAATTGACAAATAGAGAGGGCATGACAATGCACATACATGACATGATGAGTATTGTGAGATTCAATTGGGCATTACGACAAAGTACATAGACCGCTATCCAGCATGCATCTATGCCTAAAAAGTCCACTTTCAGGTTATCATCCGAACCCCTTCCGGTATTAAGTTGCAAGCAACAGACAATTGCATTAAGTATGGTGCGTAATGTAATCAATAACTACACCCTCGGACATAGCATCAATGTTTTATCCCTAGTGGCAACAACACATCCACAACCTTAGAACTTTCTATCACTGTCCCAGATTTAATGGAGGCATGAACCCACTATCGAGCATAAATACTCCCTCTTGGAGTTACTAGCAAAAACTTGGCTAGAGCCTCTACTAACAACGGAGAGCATGCAAGATCATAAACAACACATAGGTAATAGATTGATAATCAACATAACATAGTATTCTCTATCCATCGGATCCCAACAAACACAACATATAGCATTACAGATAGATGATCTTGATCATGTTAGGCAGCTCACAAGATCCGACAATGAAGCACATGAGGAGAAGACAACCATCTAGCTACTGCTATGGACCCATAGTCCAGGGGTGAACTACTCACTCATCAATCCGGAGGCGACCATGGCGATGTAGAGTCCTCCGGGAGATGAATCCCCTCTCCGGCAGGGTGCCGGAGGCGATCTCCTGAATCCCCCGAGATGGGATTGGCGGCGGCGGCGTCTTAGTAAGGTTTTCCGTATCGTGGCTCTCGGTACTGGGGGTTTCGCGACGGAGGCTTTAAGTAGGCGGAAGGGCAGAGTCGGAGGAGTCACGGGGGCCCCACACGCCAGGGCCGCGCGGGCCCCCCCTGGGCCGCGCCGCCCTAGTGTGGCGGCTCCCCGTGGCCCCACTTCGTCTCCCCCTAGGTCTTCTGGAAGCTTCGTGTGAAAATAGGCCCCTGGGCGTTGATTTCGTCCAATTCCGAGAATATTTCCTTACTAGGATTTCTGAAACCAAAAACAGCAGAAAACAGCAACTGGCTCTTCGGCATCTCGTTAATAGGTTAGTGCCGGAAAATGCATAATAATGACATATAATGTGTATAAAACATGTGAGTATCATCATAAAAGTAGCATGGAACATAAGAAATTATAGATACGTTTGAGACGTATCAACCTCCACGTTGGAAAGCCATGGCGACCATTTCGGATCCGCCACTTTTCTGGTCATCGGGGGGATTTTTCCGCTTGCTGCCGCTGCTGTTACCGTTATGACGGTTCTTCTTCTGCTGATGCAGGGGAATTGTTGTAGCTGCGAGATCTCCGCATGCGTCATCATCGGCGGCAGTGTGATCGCTAGCGATGGTGATCATGTCATCCAAAGTTAGTTTGTTTGCATTGACCAAGCAAGTGAGCTTGTGCCGCAGCGGTCCTCCTCTCAGCAATCCACCTATAAAGGCGTGCATAGCTGTGCGATTGTCGACATTCTCGCACTCGTTCTTGGTTTGCAACCATCGGGTGAGGAAGCTCCTTGATGTTTCACCCTTCTTCTGGATACATGCCTGTAGGTCGCTTGTCGTGGCAGGTCTCTTGTAGGTGCCCCTGAAGTGCTTCTCGAAGGCATTCTTCAGGTCAAACCAGCAAAAGATGGAGTTCTTCTCGAGGTCGCTGAGCCAGATCCGGGCTGGACCTACAAGGTACAGCTGAAGCATGCGGCAAGCGATGTTAGGGGTTCCTCCGGCGAAGGTTAATTGCATTGTAGTAATCCTCGATCCAGGTATCCGGCCTTTCGGTGCCATCATAATGCTTCAGGTTTCCAGGTAGCTTGAGGTTCATCCTTGGCTTTGGTTCCTCTCGAATCATCCTGCCAAAGCACTTTGGGCCGATGTAGTCAGATATATATTCATTGAGACGTTCCCCCGTGTCACGCGAGCCATTGCGGGGGGATTTTGAGCGCGAGCGAGATCTCCGGCCACCGCCTCCGCCTCCACCTCCGCCTCCACCGCTAGGTGATGAGGAGGGAGACCTGCGAGGGGGCCGATGCGACCTCTTGCTTACGCCTTCTGATTCTCCGCGCCCTTCGCGATACTGAATCCGGCTTCGATGGCTGCCTTCATCATGGTGATGGCTGCCTTCGTCGTTTCGGCTTCTACGCGGTTCCGGGTCGCGCTCCTCGTGTCGGCTCCGACGGGGTTCCGGCGTTCACTCTCTGCTCCTGTTCCTCTGAGGGACCACGTTGTCGCGGATGTTGATTCAACCTGGCCCATGGGGTCTGGTGTTTCCGGCTGGACTACGGCGGCGAGGATGCAGAGGACGCGGGTATCCGTTGGGCGGAGGTGACGGATTACGGTACTTGTCCCTACCAGTGTACTTCGCATCCTTTCCCTTCCTCGGATCTGACGGAGGTGTCTTTGATGGTACAGGGATTGGATTTGGGTGTTCTCTGGTTCTCCTCCTGTGCTCCGAAGATCCGGTGTGCGATTCTTCATCGTGATGGCGTTTGTCTTGGGCATCCTTCTGCGCGGTAGACACACAATGATCCGGGTTGGATTCCAACCTGCGCGAAGTATCTGCCTTGCTCTGCTGCTTCATTGCTGATGCAACGAGCGTACAGACGTAGTTGATATCAATCTCCTCGTCCTTCTTTTTCAATATCTTCGTAGCCTTTTTCATGTTATCCTTTGGAGTTGCGAATGGCTGTTGCTCGGTGGGAGTTGCGAAGGTGATCTTGCGGGGAGCTACAGCTTCTCGCCTGATTCTATCAGCCTCCTGTTGAGCCTCGTTGATATTTTCCTCCTAGTGCTTCCGGAGGTGCTTGACTTTTTCCAGTGATTTGTCAACCTGACGTTCTCGCTTGAGAAAATTATCCACGAAGTGCGCGGCCTCTTTCCTCTCGTCCAACATTGCTGCTGCGGTGCTGGTGAATTTTTTGGCTGTTTCCAGCATCTTGATACGTCTCAAATGTATTTATAATTTCTTATGTTCCATGCTACTTTTATGATGATACTCACGTGTTTTATACACTTTATATGTCATTATTATGCATTTTCCGGCACTAACCTATTAACGAGATGCCGAAGAGCCAGTTGCTGTTTTCTGCTGTTTTTGGTTTCAGAAATCCTAGTAAGGAAATATTCTCGGAATTGGACGAAATCAACGCCCAGTGGCCTATTTTCACACGAAGCTTCCAGAAGACCTAGGGGGAGATGAAGTGGGGCCACGGGGCGCCGCCACACTAGGGCGGCGCGGCCCAGGGGGGCCCGCGCGGCCCTGGCTTGTGGGGCCCCCGTGACTCCTCCGACTCTGCCCTTCCGCCTACTTAAAGCCTCCGTCGTGAAACCCCCAGTACCGAGAGCCACGATATGGAAAACCTTACTGAGGCGCCGCCGCCGCCAATCCCATCTCGGGGGATTCAGGAGATCGCCTCGGCACCCTGCCGGAGAGGGGAATCATCTCCCGGAGGACTCTACACTGCCATGGTCGCCTCCGGATTGATGAGTGAGTAGTTCACCCCTGGACTATGGGTCCATAGCAGTAGCTAGATGGTTGTCTTCTCCTCATGTGCTTCATTGTCGGATCTTGTGAGCTGCCTAACATGATCAAGATCATCTATCTGTAATGCTATATGTTGTGTTTGATGGGATCCGATGGATAGAGAATACTATGCTATGTTGATTATCAATCTATTACCTATGTGTTGTTTATGATCTTGCATGCTCTCCGTTGGTAGTAGAGGCTCTGGCCAAATTTTTGCTAGTAACTCCAAGAGGGAGTATTTATGCTCGATAGTGGGTTCATGCCTCCATTAAATCTGGGACAGTGACAGAAAGTTCTAAGGTTGTGGATGTGCTGTTGCCACTAGGGATAAAACATTGATGCTATGTCCGAGGATATAGTTATTGATTACATTACGCACCATACTTAATGCAATTGTCTGTTGCTTGCAACTTAATACCGGAAGGGGTTCGGATGATAACCTGAAAGTGGACTTTTTAGGCATAGATGCATGCTGGATAGCGGTCTATGTACTTTGTCGTAATGCCCAATTGAATCTCACAATACTCATCATATCATGTATGTGCATTGTCATGCTCTCTTTATTTGTCAATTGCCCAACTGTAATTTGTTCACCCAACATGCTATTTATCTTATGAGAGAGACACCTCTAGTGAACTGTGGACCCCGGTCCATTCTTTTACATCGAATACAATCTACTGCAATACTTGTTCTACTGTTTTCTGCAAACAATCATCATCCACACTATACATCTAATCCTTTGTAACAGCAAGCCGGTGAGATTGACAACCTCACTGTTTCGTTGGGGCAAAGTACTTTGGTTGTGTTGTGCAGGTTCCACGTTGGCGCTGGAATCCCTGGTGTTGCGCCGCACTACATCTCGCCGCCATCAACCTTCAACGTGCTTCTTGACTCCTACTGGTTCGATAAACCTTGGTTTCTTACTGAGGGAAAACTTGCTGCTGTACACATCATACCTTCCTCTTGGGGTTCCCAACAGACGAGTGCTTTACCGTCACAAGGAAGCTACTATGCCCACGTCAACTGTGCGCAAGCAGCTCTTTTTCTGGCGCCGTTACCGGGGAGATCAAGACACGCTGCAAGGGGAGTCTTCACAATCCAATCTCTTTACTTTGTTTTTGTCTTGCTTTATTTTATTTACTACTTTGTTTGCTGCACTAAAACAAAACACACAAAAAATTAGTTGCTAGTTTTACTTTATTTACTATCTTGTTTGCTATATCAAAAACACAAAAAAATTAGTTACTTGCATTTACTTTATCTAGTTTAATTTATTTACTGTTGCTAAAATGAATACTGCTGAGAATACTAAGTTGTGTGACTTCACAACCACAAATAATAATGATTTCTTATGCACACCTATTGCTCCACCTGCTACTACAGCAGAATTCTTTAAAATTAAACCTGCTTTACTGAATCTTGTTATGCGAGAGCAATTTTCTGGTGTTAGTTCTGATGATGCTGCTGCCCATCTCAATAATTTTGTTGAACTTTGTGAAATGCAAAAGTATAAAGATGTAGATGGTGACATAATAAAATTAAAATTGTTCCCTTTCTCACTAAGAGGAAGAGCTAAAGATTGGTTGCTATCTCTGCCTAAGAATAGTATTGATTCATGGACTAAATGGAAGGATGCTTTTATTGGTAGATATTATCCCCCTGCTAAAATTATATCTTTGAGGAGTAGCATAATGAATTTTAAACAATTAGATACTGATCATGTTGCACAAGCATGGGAAAGAATGAAATCTTTGGTCAAAAATTGCCTAACCCATGGACTGACTACTTGGATGATCATCCAAACCTTTTATGCAGGACTGAATTTTTCTTCGTGGAACCTATTGGATGCTGCTGGAGGTACCTTTATGTCCATCACTCTTGGTGAAGCAACAAAGCTTCTTGATAATATGATGATTAATTACTCTGAATGGCACACGGAAAGAGCTCCACAAGGTAAGAAGGTAAATTCTGTCGAAGAAACCTCTTCCTTGAGTGATAAGATTGATGCTATTATGTCTATGCTTGTGAATGATAGGACAAATGTTGATCCTAATAATGTTCCATTAGCTTCATTGGTTGCTCAAGAAGAACATGTTGATGTAAACTACATTAAAAATAATAATTTCAACAACAATGCTTACCGGAACAATTCTAGTAACAACTATAGGCCATATCCTTATAATAATGGCAACGGCTATGGTAATTCTTATGGGAATTCTTACAACAATAATAGGAATACACCCCCTGGACTTGAAGCTATGCTTAAAGAATGTATTAGTACACAAACTGCTTTTAACAAATCTGTTGAAGAGAAGCTTTGGAAAATTGATATACTTGCTTCTAAAGTTGATAGTCTTGCTGCTGATGTTGATCTTTTGAAATTGAAAGTTATGCCTGATAGGGATAATGAAAATAAAATTGTTACTACAGCAAATGCCATCCAAGTTAGAATTAATGAGAATATAAGATTAATGGCCGAACTGCATGCTAGGTGGGAAAGAGAAGAAAATGAAAAACTAGCTAAAGAGAATAATGTAGCTAAAGTTTGGACTATTACTACCACTAGTAATGCTAATGCTCCACATGTTGCTTCACCTCCTACTAATAATGGTAAAAGAATTGGTGTTAGCAATGGTTCCACTTCTAATGCAAAGCGCGAAAAACTGCCTGAAACTGCTAAAACTGCTGAAACTGCCTGTGATAAAACTGCTGAAATTTTTTCCAACATTGGGAACAATGATCCCATTGCTTTAGATTATAATGGTTTAGACTTTGATGATTGCCACATCTCTGAAGTTATAAAGTTCTTACAAAAACTTGCTAAAAGTCCTAATGCTAGTGCTATAAATTTGGCTTTCACGAAACATATTACAAATGCTCTCATAAAAGCTAGAGAAGAGAAACTAGAACGCGAAACTTCTATTCCTAGGAAGCTAGAGGATGGTTGGGAGCCCATCATTAAGATGAAGGTCAATAACTTTGATTGTAATGCTTTATGTGATCTTGGTGCAAGTATTTCTGTTATACCGAAGAGAATCTATAATATGCTTGACTTGCCACCATTGAAAAATTGTTATTTGGATGTTAATCTTGCTGATAACTCTACAAAGAAACCTTTGGGGAGAGTTGATAATGTTCGTATTATGGTTAACAATAACCTTGTTCCCGTTGATTTTGTTGTCTTGGATATTGAATGCAATGCATCTTGTCCCATTATATTGGGAAGACCTTTTCTTCGAACTGTTGGTGCTACCATTGATATGAAGGAAGGTAATATTAAATATCAATTTCCTCTAAAGAAAGGTATGGAACACTTCCCTAGAAAGAGAATGAAGTTACCTTTTGATTCTATTATTAGAACAAATTATGATGTTGATGCTTCATCTCTTGATAATACTTGATACACACTTTCTGCGCCTAGCTGAAAGGCGTTAAAGAAAAGCGCTTATGGGAGACAACCCATGTTTTTACTACAGTATTTTTGTTTTATATTTGAGTCTTGGAAGTTGTTTGCTACTGTAGCAACCTCTCCTTATCTTAGTTTTATTGCATTGTTGTGCCAAGTAAAGTCTCTAATAGAAGTAAGATACTAGATTTGGATTACTGCACAGAAACAGTTTTCTTTGCTGTCACGAATCTGGGTAAAATTCTCTGTAGGTAACTCATAAAATTATGCCAATTTACGTGAGTGATCCTTAGATATGTACGCAACTTTCATTAGTTTTAAGTTTTCTCATCTGAGCAAGTCTGGTGCCTGTTAAAAATACGTCTTTACGAACTGTTCTGTTTTGACAGATTCTGCCTTTTATTTTGCATTGCCTGTTTTGCTATGTTAGATGGATTTCTTTGTTCCATTGACTTTCAGTAGCTTTGTGCAATGTCCAGAAGTATAAAGAATGATTGTGTCACCTCTGAATATGTGAATTTTGATTATGCACTAATCCTCTAATGAGTTTGTTTCGAGTTTGGTGTGGAGGAAAGTTTTCAAGGATCAAGAGAGGAGGATGATATACACTATGATCAAGGAGAGTGAAAGCTCTAAGCTTGGGGAAGCCTCGGTTGTTCACCCCTGCATATATCAAGAAGACTCAAGCGTCTAAGCTTGGGGATGCCCAAGGCATCCCCTTCTTCATCGACAACATTATCAGGTTCCTCCCCTGAAACTATATTTTTATTCCATCACATCTTATGTACTTTACTTGGAGCGTCGGTTTGTTTTTGTTTTTGTTTTGTTTGAATAAAATGGATCCTAGCATTCATTGTGTGGGAGAGAGACATGCTCCGCTGTTGCATATGGACAAATATGTCCTTAGGCTTTACTCATAGTATTCATGGCGAAAGTTTCTTCTTCGTTAAATTGTTATATGGTTGGAATTGGAAAATGATATATGTGGTAATTGGTATAATATCTTGAATAATGTGATACTTGGCAATTGTTGTGCTCATGTTTAAGCTCTTGCATCATATACTTTGCACTTATTAATGAAGAAATACATAGAGCATGCTAAAATCTGATTTGCATGTTTGGTTTCTCTAAGGTCTAGATAATTTCTAGTATTGAGTTTGAACAACAAGGAAGACGGTGTAGAATCTTATAATGTTTACAATATGTCTTTTATGTGAGTTTTGCTGCACCACTTCATCCTTGTGTTTGCTTTAAATAACCTTGCTAGCCTAAACCTTGTATCGAGAGGGAATACTTCTCATGCATCCAAAATCCTTGAGCCAACCACTATGCCATTTGTGTCCACCATACCTACCTACCACATGGTATTTCTCCGCCATTCCAAAGTAAATTGCTTGACTGCTACCTTTAAAATTTCCATTCTTTATCTTTGCAATATATAGCTCATGGGACAAATAGCTTAAAAACTATTGTGGTATTGAATATGTACTTATGCACTTTATCTCTTATTAAGTTGCTTGTTGTGCGATAACCATGTTTCTGGGGACGCCATCAACTACTCTTTGTTGAATATCATGTGAGTTGCTATGCATGTCCGTCTTGTCTGAAGTAAGGGAGATTTACCACTCATTTAATGGTTAGAGCATGCATAATGTTAGGGAAGAACATTGGGCCGCTAACTAAAGCCATGATCCATGGTGGAAGTTTCAGTTTTGGACATATATCCTCAATCTCATATGAGAACATTAATTGTTGCTACATGCTTATGCATAAAAGAGGAGTCCATTATCTGTTATCTATGTTGTCCCGGTATGGATGTCTAAGTTGAGAATAATCAGTAGCGAGAAATCCGATGCGAGCTTTCTCCTTAGACCTTTGTACAGGCGGCATAGAGGTACCCCTTTGTGACATAACTCATATGCTTTATTACTACCGTTGACAAAATTGTTTCTTGTTTTCAAAACCAAAGCTCTAGCACAAATAAAGCAATCGATGCTTTCCTCTTTGAAGGACCATTCTTTTACTTTTATGTTGAGTCAGTTCACCTATCTCTCTCCACCTCAAGAAGAAAACACTTGTGTGAACTGTGCATTGATTCCTACATACTTGCATATTGCACTTGTTATATTACTTTACATTGACAATATCCATGAGATATACATGTTACAAGTTGAAAGCAACCGCTGAAACTTTATCTTCCTTTGTGTTGCTTCAATACCTTTACTTTGAATTATTGCTTTATGAGTTAACTCTTATGCAAGAATTATTGATGCTTGTCTTTAAGTACTATTCATGAAAAGTCTTTGCTTTATGATTCAATTGTTTACTCATGTCATTTACCATTATTTCAAATCGCTGCATTCATTACATGTGCTTACAATAGTATTGATCAAGATTATGTTGGTAGCATTGTCACTAAAAAATTATCTTTGTTATCGTTTACCTACTCGGGACGAGTAGGAACTAAGCTTGGGGATGCTTGATACGTCTCAAACGTATCTATAATTTCTTATGTTCCATGCTACTTTTATGATGATACTCACATGTTTTATACACTTTATATGTCGTTATTATGCATTTTCCGGCACTAACCTATTAACGAGATGCCGAAGAGCCAGTTGCTGTTTTCTGCTGTTTTTGGTTTCAGAAATCCTAGTAAGGAAATATTCTCGGAATTGGACGAAATCAACGCCCAGGGGCCTATTTTCACACGAAGCTTCCAGAAGACCTAGGGGGAGACGAAGTGGGGCCACGGGGCGCCGCCACACTAGGGCGGCGCGGCCCAGGGGGGGCCCGTGCGGCCCTGGCGTGTGGGGCCCCCGTGACTCCTCCGACTCTGCCCTTCCGCCTACTTAAAGCCTCCGTCGCGAAACCCCCAGTACCGAGAGCCACGATACGGAAAACCTTACTGAGGCGCCGCCGCCGCCAATCCCATCTCGGGGGATTCAGGAGATCGCCTCCGGCACCCTGCCGGAGAGGGGAATCATCTCCCGGAGCACTCTACACCGCCATGGTCACCTCCGGATTGATGAGTGAGTAGTTCACCCCTGGACTATGGGTCCATAGCAGTAGCTAGATGGTTGTCTTCTCCTCATGTGCTTCATTGTCGGATCTTGTGAGCTGCCTAACATGATCAAGATCATCTATCTGTAATGCTATATGTTGTGTTTGTTGGGATCCGATGGATAGAGAATACTATGTTATGTTGATTATCAATCTATTACCTATGTGTTGTTTATGATCTTGCATGCTCTCCGTTGTTAGTAGAGGCTCTGGCCAAGTTTTTGCTAGTAACTCCAAGAGGGAGTATTTATGCTCGATAGTGGGTTCATGCCTCCATTAAATCTGGGACAGTGACAGAAAGTTCTAAGGTTGTGGATGTGCTGTTGCCACTAGGGATAATACATTGATGCTATGTCCGAGGATATAGTTATTGATTACATTACGCACCATACTTAATGCAATTGTCTGTTGCTTGCAACTTAATACCGGAAGGGGTTCGGATGATAACCTGAAAGTGGACTTTTTAGGCATAGATGCATGCTGGATAGCGGTCTATGTACTTTGTCGTAATGCCCAATTGAATCTCACAATACTCATCATATCATGTATGTGCATTGTCATGCTCTCTTTATTTGTCAATTGCCCAACTGTAATTTGTTCACCCAACATGCTATTTATCTTATGGGAGAGACACCTCTAGTGAACTGTGGACCCCGGTCCATTCTTTTACATCGAATACAATCTACTGCAATACTTGTTCTATCGTTTTCGCAAACAATCATCATCCACACTATACATCTAATCCTTTGTAACAGCAAGCCGGTGAGATTGACAACCTCACTGTTTCGTTGGGGCAAAGTACTTTGGTTGTGTTGTGCAGGTTCCACGTTGGCGCCGGAATCCCTGGTGTTGCGCCGCACTACATCTCGCCGCCATCAACCTTCAACGTGCTTCTTGACTCCTACTGGTTCGATAAACCTTGGTTTCTTACTGAGGGAAAACTTGCTGCTGTACACATCATACCTTCCTCTTGGGGTTCCCAACAGACGAGTGCTTTACCGTCACAAGGAAGCTACTACGCCCACGTCAACTGTGCGCAAGCACATCTCCTGCCTCTTGGCTTCTAGAGCTTCCGAATCTGCTGCGTCTTTAGGAGTTATTGGCTTGTTGAGGATATCCGAGTGTGTGATTGCATCCATGCCTGCCGGCTCAACCAGTTCTTCTGGGGACATGACTTCCTTATGCGGTCGTTCCCGCGAGAGAGGAGATCCTGCATTGGATGGTTGTGGGCGGATTCAACTTCAGATTGATCACCGCCTCCGAGTTCCTTCAGCTTGCGATCGAACTCTTCAGTATCCATGGAGGAGGTATCGTCGGAAATTGGGCTTAGGTTGCCCAGGATCGATTCTTCACCCGGAGCGTCGCTTTCTCCGACAGCCTCCTGCTGATCTGGAGCGTCGCTGTTTTCCGGTGCCTCAACCTGCATGGGACCAGCTCCGACTTCTAGAGGGGCGGCTCCTGCGGTGTGGGCTAAGAAGTGCACGAAGTGACACCTTTGCTTCTCTAACACCTGGGAGACCCAGGCGGATCTGCATTGGTCTTCCACCTTTATTTCCTGCTCAGGGCGGATTGGGTGGGTTTTGATTTTTCCAGATCTAAGGCAGAATCTTCCTTAGGAAGTTCCTGCGTCTCAGATCGGATCTTCGCGACTGCGTCCTGCTCAGCGGCGGTCACGTCAGCGTTACTTACCAGTGCGTTCCCGTCGGAATCGACGGTCTCACCGATGAAGATGTGTATGCCGCCAATCGGGATGATGGAGAGCTTGACGGGGTCAGTCTTAGCCGGAATCCAGCACTCATCCGGAGGGACGATCGGAAGATTTCCAGCGTAAAGGACACGCCCCACAGCGATGGTGTCGTCGTAGCTTCCCATGGCGGAACCCTCCTGGTTCCGGCCTCTAGACGCTACTGGCCCCACGGTGGGCGCCAACTGTCGTTGCCTATTCAACTGTACTCCAGAGGATGGATCCTCATGGAGGGGAGAAGAAGTAGGGGCCATAGGGCGGAGAGTCCTCGGGACGGTCGTACGCGATTTACCCAGCTTCGGAACACCTGCTCGAAGACAGGGCCTAATGCTGCTTGTCCGGAATTATCTGGGCGCTTTCGTGTTGTTACAATGAGTTGTGGTTGTGCCTCTAGGGCTCCCAGAATCCGGCTTATAAAGGCGCACAGATCTAGGGTTTACATGGAGAGTCCTAGCCGGAATACAAGTTGCCTAACAACGGTACAATGTCTTGTCGTGTACGTCAAGGATCCGCCTTCCATCAAGGCCGTGCTGGATCCGGATACTTCATGGGCCTTCACGGATCCGGCCTCCTCGGTAGGTCGGTTGGGATCCGGCTCCTTGTTCCAGGGTGATGAGGCGTAAAGCACACGCCCGTTGGGAACCCCAAGTGGAAGGTGTGATGCGTACAGCAGCAAGTTTCCCTCAGTAAGAAACCAAGGTTTATCGAACCAGTAGGAGTCAAGAAGCACGTTGAAGGTTGTTGGTGACGGAGTGTAGTGCGGCGCAACACCAGGGATTCCGGCGCCAACGTGGAACCTGCACAACACAACCAAATTACTTTGCCCCAACGTGACAGTGAGGTTGTCAATCTCACCGGCTTGCTGTAACAAAGGATTAGATGTATAGTGTGGATGATGATGTTTGCAGAAAACAGTAGAACAAGTATTGCAGTAGATTGTATTTGATGTAGAAGAATGGACCGGGGTCCACAGTTCACTAGTGGTGTCTCTCCCATAAGATAAATAGCATGTTGGGTGAACAAATTACAGTTGGGCAATTGACAAATAAAGAGGGCATGACCATGCACATACATGTTATGATGAGTAGTGTGAGATTTAATTGGGCATTACGACAAAGTACATAGACCGCTATCCAGCATGCATCTATGCCTAAAAGGTCCACCTTCAGGTTATCATCCGAACCCCCTCCAGTATTAAGTTGAAAACAACAGACAATTGCATTAAGTATGGTGCGTAATGTAATCAAAAAATACATCCTTAGACATAGCATTGATGTTTTATCCCTAGTGGCAACAGCACATCCACAACCTTAGAACTTTCTGTCACTGTCCCAGGTTTAATGGAGGCATGAACCCACTATCGAGCATAAATACTCCCTCTTGGAGTTACAAGTAATGACTTTTTTTTTTACCCTTACAAGTAATGACTTGGCCAGAGCCTCTACTAATAACGGAGAGCATGCAAGATCACAAACAACACATAGATAGATTGATAATCAACATAGCATAGTATTCCATATTCATCGGATCCCAACAAACGCAACATGTAGCATTACAAATAGATGATCTTGATCATGTTAGGCAGCTCACAAGATCTAACAATGATAGCACAAGAGGGGAAGACAACCATCTAGCTACTGCTATGGACCCATAGTCCAGGGGTGAACTACTCACACATCACTCCGGAGGCGACCATGGCGGTGAAGAGTCCTCCGGGAGATGATTCCCCTCTCCGGCAGGGTGCCGGAGGCGATCTCCTGAATCCCCCGAGATGGGATTGGCGGCGGCGGCGTCTCTGGACGGTTTTCCGTATCGTGGCTCTCGGTACTGGAACTATTATCGACGAAGGCTTAAGTAGACGGAAGGGTAGGTCAGGGGGCGCCACGAGGGCCCCACACGCCAGGGCCGCGCGGCCCAAGGCCTGGCCGCGCTGCCCTGTTGTGTGGGCGCCTCGTCGCCCCACTTCGTATCTCCTCCGGTGTTCTGGAAGCTTCGTGGAAAAATAAGATCCTGGGCGTTGATTTCGTCCAATTCCGAGAATATTTCCTTACTAGGATTTCTGAAACCAAAAACAGCAGAAAACAGCAACTGGCTCTTCGGCATCTCGTTAATAGGTTAGTGCCGTAAAATGCATAAATATGACATAAAGTATGTATAAAACATGTGAGTATCATCATAAAACAAGCATGCAACATAAGAAATTATCGATACGTTGGAGACGTATCAGCATCCCCAAGCTTAGTTCCAACTCGTCCCGAGTAGGTAAACGATAACAAAGATAATTTCTGAAGTGACATGCCATCATAATCTTGATCAATACTATTGTAAGCACATGTAATGAATGCAGCGATTCGAAGCAATGTAAATGCAATGAGTAAACAATTGAATCATATAGCATAGACTTTTCATGAATAGTACTTTCAAGACAAGCATCAATAAGTCTTGCATAAGGGTTAACTCATAAAGCAATAAATTCAAAGTAAAGGCATTGAAGCAACACAAAGGAAGATTAAGTTTCAGCGGTTGCTTTCAACTTATAACATGTATATCTCATGGATATTGTCAGCATAAAGTAATATAACAAGTGCAATATGCAAGTATGTAGGAATCAATGCACAGTTAACACAAGTGTTTGCTTCTTGAGATAGAAGGAAATGGGTGAACTGACTCAACATAAAAGTAGAAGAAAGGCCCTTCGCAGAGGGAAGCATTGATTGCTATGTTTGTGCTAGAGCTTTTATTTTGAAAACAAGAAACAATTTTGTCAACGGTAGTAATAAAGCATATGTATCATGTAAATTATATCCTACAAGTTGCAAGCCTCATGCATAGTATACCAATAGTGCCCGCACCTTGTCCTAATTAGCTTGGATTTACATGGATTATCATTGCATAACATATGTTTCAACCAAGTGTCACAAAGGGGTACCTCTATGCCGTCTGTACAAAGGTCTAAGGAGAAAGCTCGCATTGGATTTCTCGCTTTTAATTATTCTCAACTTAGACATCCATACCGGGACAACATAGACAACAGATAATGGACTCCTCTTTAATGCATAAGCATTCAACAACAGATAATATTCTCATAAGAGATTGAGGTTTGTTGTCCAAACTGAAACTTCCACCATGGATCATGGCTTTAGTTAGCGGCCCAATGTTCTTCTCTAACAATATGCATACTCAAACCATTTGATCATGATAAATCACCCTTACTTCAGACAAGACGAACATGCATAGCAACTCACATGATATTCAACAAAGTGTTGACGGCGTCCCCAGGAACATGGTTATCGCTCAACAAGCAACTTATAAGAGATAAGATGCATAAGTACATATTCAATATCACAATAGTTTTTAGGCTATTTGTCCCATGAGCTATATATTGCAAAGATAAAGAATAGAAATTTTAAAGGTAGCACTCAAGCAATTTACTTTGGAATGGCGGAGAAATACCATGTAGTAGGTAGGTATGGTGGACACAAGTGGCATAGTGTTTGGCTCAAGGATTTTGGATGCATGAGAAGTATTCCCTCTCGATACAAGGTTTAGGCTAGCAAGGTTGTTTAAAGCAAACACAAGTATGAACCGGTACAGCAAAACTCACATAAAAGACATATTGTAAGCATTATAAGACTCTACACCGTGTTCCTTGTTGTTCGACCCTTACTAGAAAATATCTAGACCTTAGAGAGACCAATTATGCAAACCAAATTTTAGCAAGCTCTATGTATTTCTTCATTAATAGGTGCAAGGTATATGATGCAAGAGCTTAAATATGAGCACAACAATTACCAAGTATCACATTATTCAAGATATTATACCAATTACCACATGTAGCATTTCCCGTTTCCAACCATATAACAATTTAACGAAGCAGTTCAACCTTCGCCATGAATATTATGAGTAAAGCCTAAGGACATATTTGTCCATATGCAACAGCGGAGCATGTCGCTCTCCCACACAATGAATGCTAGGATCCAACTTTATTCAAACAAAACAAAAACAAAAACATACAGACGCTCCAAGTAAAGCACATAAGATGTGATGGAATAAAAATATAGTTTTACTAGAGGAACCTGATAATGTTGTCGATGAAGAAGGGGATGCCTTGGGCATCCCCAAGCTTAGACGCTTGAGTCTTCTTGAAATATGCAGGGATGAACCATCGGGGCATCCCCAAGCTTAGAGCTTTCACTCTCCTTGATCATATTGTATCATCCTCCTCTCTTGATCCTTGAAAACTTCCTCCACACCAAACTCAAAACAACTCATTAGAGAATTAGTGCATAATCAAAATTCACATATTCAGAGGTGACACAATCATTCTTAACACTTCTGGACATTGCAGAAAGCTACTGAAAGTTAATGGAATAGAAAAATCCATTAAACATAGCAAAACACGCAATGCGAAATAAAAGGCAGAATCTGTCAAAACAGAACAGTACGTAAAGACGTATTTTTCTGGGGCACTAAACTTGCTCAGATGAAAATGCTCAAATTGAATGAAAATTGCGTACATATCTGAGGATCACGCACGTAAATTGGCATAATTTTATGAGTTACCTACAGATGGGGCGACTCAAATTCGTGACAGTAAGAAATCTGTTACTGCGCAGCAATCCAAATCTAGTATCAACTCTACTATCAAAGACTTTACTTGGCACAACAATGCAACAAAATTAAGATAAGGAGAGGTTGCTACAGTAGTAACAACTTCCAAGACTCAAATATAAATCAAAAGTACTGTAGTAAAATCATGGGTTGTCTCCCATAAGCGCTTTTCTTTAACGCCTTTCAGCTAGGCGCAGAAAGTGTATATCAAGTGTTATCAAGAGACGAAGCATCAACATCATAATTTGTTCTAATGATAGAATCAAAAGGTAACTTCATTCTTTTTCTAGGGAAGTGTTCCATACCTTTCTTGAGAGGAAATTGATATTTAATATTACCTTCCTTCATATCAATAATAGCACCAACAGTCCGAAGAAAAGGTCTTCCCAATATAATGGGACAAGATGCATTGCATTCAATATCCAAGACAACAAAATCAACGGGGACAAGGTTATTGTTAACCGTAATGGGAACATTATCAACTCTCCCCAAAGGTCTCTTTGTAGAGTTATCAGCAAGATTAACATCCAAATAACAATTTTTCAATGGTGGCAAGTTAAGCATATTATAGATTTTTCTAGGCATAACGGAAATACTTGCACCAAGATCACATAAGCATTACAATCAAAGTCATTGACCTTCATCTTAATGATGGGCTCCCAACCATCCTCTAACTTCCTAGGAATAGAAGCTTCGCGTTCTAATTTCTCTTCTCTAGCTTTTATGAGAGCATTTGTAATATGTTTTGTAAAGGCCAAATTTATAGCACTAGCATTAGGACTCTTAGCAAGTTTTTGTAAGAAATTTATAACTTCAGAGATGTGGAAATCATCAAAATCTAAACCATTATAATCTAAAGCAATGGGATCATTGTCCCCAATGTTGGAAAAAATTTCAGCAGTTTTATCACAGGCAGTTTCAGCAGTTTTAGCAGTTTCCGGCAGTTTTGCAGGCTTTGCATTAGAAGTAGAAACATTGCCAACACCAATTATTTTACCATTGATAGTAGGAGGTGTAGCAACATGTGAAGCATTAGCATTACTAGTGGTGGTAATAGTCCAAACTTTAGCTACATTATTCTCTTTAATAGTTTCTTCTTTTTCCCACCTAGCACGCAATTCAGCCATCAATCTAATACTTTCATTTATTCTAACTTGGATGGCGTTTTCTGTAGCAAATGACTTAATATCTTTATCTTCATTAGGCATAACTTTCGATTTCAAAAGATCAACATCAGCAGCAAGACTATCAACCTTAGAAGTAAGAATATCAATTTTTCCAAGCTTTTCCTCAATAGATTTATTAAAAGCGGTTTGTGTACTAATAAATTCTTTAAGCATGGCTTCAAGACCAGAGGGTACATTCCTATTATTGTTGTAAGAATTCCCATAACCATAACTATTATGAGAAGGATATGGCCTATTGTTGTTACTAGAATTATTCCGATAAGCATTGTTGTTGAAATTATTATTTTTAATGAAGTTCACATCAACATGTTCTTCTTGAGCAACCAATGAAGCTAACGGAACATTATTAGGATCAACATTAGTCCTACCATTCACACGCATAGACATAATAGCATCAATCTTATCACTCAAGGAAGAGGTTTCTTCGACAGAATTTACCTTCTTACCTTGTGGAGCTCTTTCCGTGTGCCATTCAGAGTAATTAATCATCATATTATCAAGAAGCTTTGTTGCAGCGCCTAGAGTGATGGACATAAAGGTACCTCCAGCAGCTGAATCCAATAGGTTCCGTGAAGAAAAATTCAGTCCTGCATAAAAGGTTTGGATGATCATCCAAGTAGTCAGTCCATGGGTTGGGCAATTTTTAACCAAAGATTTCATTCTTTCCCATGCTTGTGCAACATGCTCAGTATCCAATTGCTTAAAATTCATTATGCTACTTCTCAAAGATATAATTTTAGCAGGAGGATAATATCTACCAATGAAAGCATCCTTACATTTAGTCCATGAATCAATACTATTCTTAGGCAGAGATAGCAACCGATCTTTAGCTCTTCCTCTTAATGAGAAAGGAAACAATTTTAACTTTATAATGTCACCATCTACATCCTTATACTTTTGCATTTCACATAGTTCCACAAAATTATTAAGATGGGCAGCAGCATCATCAGAACTAACACCAGAAAATTGCTCTCTCATAACAAGATTTAGTAAAGCAGGTTTAATTTCAAAGAATTCTGCTGTAGTATCAGGTGGAGCAACAGGTGTGCATAGGAAATCATTATTATTTGTGTTTGTGAAGTCACACAACTTAGTATTTTCAGGGGTACCCATTTTAGCAGTAGTAAATAAAGTAAACTAGATAAAGTAAATGCAAGTAACTAATTTTTTTGTGTTTTTAATATGGCAAACAAGATAGTAAATAAAGTAAAACTAGCAACTAATTTTTGTGTGTTTTGTTTTAGTGCAGCAAACAAAGTAGTAAATAAAAGTAAAGCAAGACGAAAACAAAGTAAAGAGATTGGAGGTGGAGACTCCCCTTGCAGCGTGTCTTGATCTCCCCGGCAACGGCGCCAGAAATTTACTTACTGGCGTGCAGTTGACGTGGGAGTTAGAAATCTTTGTGGAGTAACTTTTCTTCAGGTCCCCGGCAACGGCGCCAGAAATTTAGCTTGATGACGCGTAAAGCACACGCCCGTTGGGAACCCCAAGTGGAAGGTGTGATGCGTACAGCAGCAAGTTTCCCTCAGTAAGAAACCAAGGTTTATCGAACCAGTAGGAGTCAAGAAGCACGTTGAAGGTTGTTGGTGACGGAGTGTAGTGCGGCGCAACACCAGAGATTCCGGCGCCAACGTGGAACCTGCACAACACAACCAAATTACTTTGCCCCAACGTGACAGTGAGGTTGTCAATCTCACCGGCTTGCTGTAACAAAGGATTAGATGTATAGTGTGGATGATGATGTTTGCAGAAAACAGTAGAACAAGTATTGCAGTAGATTGTATTTGATGTAAAAGAATGGACCGGGGTCCACAGTTCACTAGTGGTGTCTCTCCCATAAGATAAATAGCATGTTGGGTGAACAAATTACAGTTGGGCAATTGACAAATAAAGAGGGCATGACCATGCACATACATGTTATGATGAGTAGTGTGAGATTTAATTGGGCATTACGACAAAGTACATAGACCGCTATCCAGCATGCATCTATGCCTAAAAAGTCCACCTTCAGGTTATCATCCGAACCCCCTCCAGTATTAAGTTGCAAACAATAGACAATTGCATTAAGTATGGTGTGTAATGTAATCAACAAATACATTCTTAGACATAGCATTGATGTTTTATCCCTAGTGGCAACAGCACATCCACAACCTTAGAACTTTCGTCACATCGTCCTGTGTTTAATGGAGGCATGAACCCACTATCGAGCATAAATACTCCCTCTTGGAGTTACAAGTAATGACTTGGCCAGAGCCTCTACTAATAATGGAGAGCATGCAAGATCATAAACAACACATAGATAGATTGATAATCAACATAGCATAGTATTCCATATTCATCGGATCCCAACAAACGCAACATGTAGCATTACAAATAGATGATCTTGATCATGTTAGGCAGCTCACAAGATCTAACAATGATAGCACAAGAGGAGAAGACAACCATCTAGTTACAGCTATGGACCCATAGTCCAGGGGTGAACTACTCACACATCACTCCGGAGGTGACCATGGCGGTGAAGAGTCCTCCGGGAGATGATTCCCCTCTCCGGCAGGGTGCCGGAGGCGATCTCCTGAATCCCCCGAGATGGGATTGGCGGCGGCGGCGTCTCTGGAAGGTTTTCCGTATCGTGGCTCTCGGTACTGGAACTATTATCGATGAAGGCTTAAGTAGGCGGAAGGGTAGGTCAGGGGGCGCCACGAGGGCCCCACACGCCAGGGCCGCGCGGCCCAAGGCCTGGCCGCGCTGCCCTGTTGTGTGGGCGCCTCGTCGCCCCACTTCGTATCTCCTCCGGTGTTCTGGAAGCTTTGTGGAAAAATAAGATCCTGGGCGTTGATTTCGTCCAATTCCGAGAATATTTCCTTACTAGGGTTTCTGAAACCAAAAACAGCAGAAAACAGCAACTGGCTCTTCGGCATCTCGTTAATAGGTTAGTGCCGGAAAATGCATAAATATGACATAAAGTATGTATAAAACATGTGAGTATCATCATAAAACAAGCATGGAACATAAGAAATTATCGATACGTTGGAGACGTATCACTGGGCTGGAGTTCATCCTTCAGGATCTACAGCAACTGGGCGGCCCGATGGGCCACATGCCACATCACCATCTGTGGGCCACCCGGGCTTGCCGGATCTAGGCCATGCCGTTGATATACCCATAAAGTATACCCAAAACACGTTTGTTATGGCTCGTCGTCATCACTATCCTCTCTGCCTGCCTCCTCCCTAAACCCTTGGCAGGTACTTTGGGATCTATGGTAGGTTAATTTCTTTGAAGTAGTGTTGTTGGGCCTCTACTCTTCTAGTCCATCTGCTGTTTATGTTCTTCTTCGATTTCTTGGGTGACATGGTGGTGACTCGGATCGAAGTGGACAGAGTTGCTATTGTGATTAGATGGGTTCAGAGTTCAGGAGCTAGATTATTATGGAGCTTGTTCTCAACGACAAAGTTCTGGGAGCGGAAATATTTGGCTATGAAGAGACATAGTAGGTCGGATGTGATCTCCGGCAAAATTTCAAACTCCACTAGGAGGCCCTTTTGGAGTTCAGGCGTTGATTTTTGTTGGTTGATCTTGCTCAGCTGGCCCTTCTCCTCCAAGCTCCTGGCTGGTACTTGATTTATGTCACCATGGTTTCTGGTTTGGTGGTTTTTGGTTGATGAACTGGGTGAACTTGATGAACTTGTTGTGTGGTATCAACTGTTGTTGAGTTCCTAGATGGTTTAACCCTATCTACTGAGCAATTTATAATTTATAGCAAGCCATTGTGGCTTGCTTGGTCGACAACAAGTGCATGATTTGTGTTGTGGTGTCTTCTCCTCCTTTCACCCTTGTGGTGGGTCACTTGTGAGTAGTGTGTGGCAGATGCACTGGGTTTGGTTGGGACTTGATCCCATGCTTGAGTTTATCTTCACCATTCACTTCTTTTTTGTTGACCAAGTGGCATTGCCACTTGTTCAAAGACAACACTTGGTTCTTTTCTTGCTGTTTATGCAGGTTTCCAAGGTGGCTCAAGATTTGGAGAAAAGCAAATGAAGAATTGAGAAGCTTTAGTCTAGAAACATAGTTTTACTATGTAATTTTCATTTCTTTCTCATTTCCTATTTGTTTGTGATCAATAATGTTGTAATATTCAAAGATTGTGTAAAGACGATGTATTTATGTGGTGACCCAGCATACCACTGCATGTTGTAGTATACAAGTCGTTGATGTGATGTTCATGAAGGGACTTCTTCGCAAATATCACATCCCTCAGAGTGGTACAACAGAAACATTGCAGGTTGCTGAAGTGGGAGTTGAATTGCAACAGCCCCAGAAAGTAGCTTCCTTGTGACGGTAAAGCACTCGTCCGTTGGGAACCCCAAGAGGAAGGTATGATGTTGTACAGCAGCAAGTTTTCCCTCAGTAAGAAACCAAGGTTTATCGAACCAGTAGGAGTCAAGAAGCACGTCGAAGGTTGATGGTGACGGAGTGTAGTGCGGCGCAACACCAGGGATTCCGGCGCCAATGTGGAACCTGCACAACACAACCAAAGTACTTTGTCCCAACGAAACAGTGAGGTTGTCAATCTCACCGGCTTGCTGTTTCAAAGGATTAGATGTATAGTGTGGATGATGATTGTTTGCAGAAAATAGTAAAACAAGTATTGCAGTAGATTGTATTCGATGTAAAAGAATGGACCGGGGTCCACAGCTCACTAGAGGTGTCTCTCCCATAAGATAAATAGCATGTTGGGTGAACAAATTACAGTTGGGCAATTGACAAATAGAGAGGGCATGACAATGCACATACATGACATGATGAATATTGTGAGATTCAATTGGGCATTACGACAAAGTACATAGACCGCTATCCAGCATGCATCTATGCCTAAAAAGTCCACTTTCAGGTTATCATCCGAACCCCTTCCGGTATTAAGTTGCAAGCAATAGACAATTGCATTAAGTATGGTGCGTAATGTAATCAATAATTATATCCTCGAACATAGCATCAATGTTTTATCCCTAGTGGCAACAGCACATCCACAACCTTAGAACTTTCTGTCACTGTCCCAGATTTAATGGAGGCATCAACCCACTATCGAGCATAAATACTCCCTCTTGGAGTTACTAGCAAAAACTTGGCCAGAGCCTCTACTAACAACAGAGAGCATGCAAGATCATAAACAACACATAGGTAATAGATTGATAATCAACATAACATAGTATTCTCTATTCATCGGATCCCAACAAACACAACATATAGCAGATAGATGATCTTGATCATGTTAGGCAGCTCACAAGATCTGACAATGAAGCACATGAGGAGAAGACAACCATCTAGCTACTGCTATGGACCCATAGTCCAGGGGTGAACTACTCACTCATCAATCCGGAGGCGACCATGGCGGTGTAGAGTCCTCCGGGAGATGAATCCCCTCTCCGGCAGGGTGTCGGAGGCGATCTCCTGAATCCCCCGAGATGGGATTGGTGGCGGCGGCGTCTCAGTAAGGTTTTCCGTATCGTGGCTCTCGGTACTGGGGGTTTCACGACGGAGGCTTTAAGTAGGCGGAAGGGCAGAGTCGGGGGCCACACGAGGGGCCCACACACTAGGTCGGCGCGGCCAGGGCTTGGGCTGCGCCGCCCTGTGGTGTGGCCACCTCGTGGCCCCACTTCCTTTCCCCCTCGGTCTTCTGGAAGCTTCGTGCAAAAATAGGACCCTGGGCTTTGATTTCGTCCAATTCCGAGAATATTTCCTTACTAGGATTTCTGAAACCAAAAACAGCAGAAAACAAAGAATCGGCTCTTCGGCATCTCGTTAATAGGTTAGTGCCGGAAAATGCATAATAATGACATATAATGTGTATAAAACATGTGAGTATCATCATAAAAGTAGCATGGAACATAAGAAATTATAGATACGTTTGAGACGTATCACAGGTCATAACACTCTAGATTATAGTACAATCATAGGCTTAACAAGTTGGTATTCACACAGGTCCGATGAGAACATCCTAAGATACTAATGAAGTCATATTACAAATCAACATAAAGATTAAACTAAGCTCAACAACTTATTTAGGTAAGCTACTACGCTGCTCGGCTCTAAGATAGCTAGGGTAAGACACTACTCCTCCGCCTCATTGTTGTTAGCTCCGTAGACTATCCCGTAGTCCACGCCTTCCACTCCTCCGGACAGATCAGGTTCCTCGTAGACCAGCTCGTAATCTCCTTCTGGTGCTCCGTCGGTGGCCTCCACTTCATTTTCACAGTCTAGCAAGGGTGTCGAAAGACAGTGAGTACAGAGGTACTCAGCAAGTTCAAAAGAGAAAAGGTGTTTGATGCACTAGCTACGACCATTGATCAGAAAATCTCAGGACAATGCATGGTTCGAAAACATTTCTTCAAAAGGTTTATTTTATTCTGAAAACTATGCCCGTCAGTCTTCACAGGTTGACCAGAACATCATGGAGTTCCTTTCCTGCTGCGTTCGTAGTTCCCTTCCCGGAACAGGGAGTGACAGCCAAAATTTGATACACTCTGCAGAGGTGCGTTACCTTTCCCATAAGAGAACTTATCCTTGATACCAACCGAGACGCGTTTCTCGTCCACACTTCCTTGGTGTGGGGCCAGGTGTAAGATCCAAGACAATCACTACCTTCTCTGCGACCCTGTGATACGTCTCCAACGTATCGATAATTTCTTATGTTCCATGCTTGTTTTATGATGATACTCACATGTTTTATACATACTTTATGTCATATTTATGCATTTTCCGGCACTAACCTATTAACGAGATGCCAAAGAGCCAGTTGCTGTTTTCTGTTGTTTTTGGTTTCAGAAATCCTAGTAAGGAAATATTCTCGGAATTGGACGAAATCAACGCCCAGGATCTTATTTTTCCACGAAGCTTTGATACGTCCCCGACGTATCCATAATTTATGTCGTTCCATGCTTGTTTTATGACAATACTTACATGTTTTGCTTGCACTTTATGATGATTTCATGCATTTTCCGGAACTAACCTATTAACAAGATGCCACAGTGCCAGTTCCTGTTTTCTGCTGTTTTTGGTTCCAGAAAGGCTGTTCGGGCAATATTCTCGGAATTGGACGAAATCAACGCCAAACCTCCTATTTTTCCCGGAAGGCTCCAGAACACCGAAGAAGAGTCGGAGAGGGGCCAGAGGGCCACCACACCATAAGGCGGCGCGGCCTGGCCTGGGCCCGCGCCAGCCTATGGTGAGGAGCCCCCAGGCACCCTCCTGCGCCGCCTCTTCGCCTATAAAACCCCTTTCGACCTAAAAACGCAATACCAATTGACGAAACTCCAGAAAGACTCCAGGGGCGCTGCCGCCATCGCGAAACTCCAATTCGGGGGACATAAGTCTCTGTTCCGGCACCCTGCCTGGACGGGGAAGTGCCCCCAGAAGCCATCTCCATCAACGACATCGCCTCCATCATGCTCCGTGAGTAGTTCCCCCATGGACTACGGGTTCTAGCTGTAGCTAGTTGGTATTCTCTCCCCCATGTACTTCAATACAATGATCTCATGAGCTGCCTTACATGATTGAGATCCATCTGATGTAATCGGTGTTGTGTTTGTTGGGATCCGATGGATGATACATTATGATTAGTCTATCTATAAAGTTTGTGAAGTTATTGTTGCTGCAATCTTGTTATGTTTAATGCTTGTCACTAGGGCCCGAGTGGCATGATCTTAGATTTGAGCTCTATAATTATTGCTTAGATTGTATCTACAAGTTGTATGCACATGTCACTGTCCGGAACCAAAGGCCCCGAAGTGACAGAAATCGAGACAACCGGAGGGGATGGCGGTGATGTGAGGGACACATGTTTTCACGGAGTGTTAATGCTTTGCTCCGGTGCTCTATTAAAAGGAGTACCTTAATATCTGATGTCTACGCCCCCTCCTTTTCCTGTAGACAGTGTTGGGCCTCCAAGAGCAGAGGTTTGTAGAACAGCAGCAAGTTTCCCTTAAGTGGATCACCCAAGATTTATCGAACTCAGGGAGGAAGAGGTCAAAGATATCCCTCTCATGCAACCCTGCAACCACAAAGCAAGAAGTCTTTTGTGTCCCCAACACACCTAATAGGTGCACTGGTTCGGCGAAGAGATAGTGAAATACAGGTGGTATGAATATATATGAGCAATGGCAACGGCACCAGAAAAGTGCTTTGCCCAGGACAGTAAACAAGCAGTAGTAACGCAGCAGTAGTAACGCAGTAAAACAGTAAACAAGCAGCGATAGCAGTATTTAGGAACAAGGCCTAGGGATCATACTTTCACTAGTGGACACTCTCAACATTGATCGCATAATAAATAACTCTTTCTCATATGTGCTACATACACTCTTTTGTTGGATGATGAACACATTGCGTAGGATTACACGAACCCTCAATGCCGGAGTTAACAAGCTCCACAATTCAATGTTCATATTTAAATAACCTTAGAGCATAATAGATCATTGCAAAATAAACCAAGAACTAACATAGTGCACACACTGTCCACATTACACTATGAAGGAGGAATAGATCACATCAATACTATCATAATGATAATTAACTCCACAATCTACAAGAGATCATGATCATAGCCTACGATAAGAACCACATGGTGCACACACTAGTCACCTTTACACCATGCAGGAGGAATAGACTACTTTAATAACATCACATGAGTAGCACACAACTAGTAGCGATACAAAGCTCATATGAATCTCAATCATGTAAAGCAGCTCATGAGATCATTGTATTGAAGTACATAGGAGAGAGATTAACCACATAGCTACCGGTACAGCCCCGAGCCTCGATGGAGAACTACTCCCTCCTCATGGGAGCAGCAGCGGTGATGAAGATGGCGGTGGAGATGGCAGCGGTGTCGATGGAGAAGCCTTCCGGGGGCACTTCCCCGTCCCGGCAGCGTGCCGGAACAGAGACTCCTGTCCCCCTGATCTTGGCTTCGCGATGGCGGCAGCTCTGGAAGGTTTCTGTGGGTTTCGTCCAACATATCAGGGTTTTCGCGACGGAGTCTTTAAATAGGCGGAAGGGCAAGGTCGGTGGACTTCTGGGGGGCCCACACTATAGGGGGGCGCGGCCCCCCCTTGGCCGCGCCGGCCTAGGGTTTGGTGGCCCTGTGCCCCCTCTCTGGCGGTTCTCGTGTGTTCTGGATGCTTCCGGGCAAAATAGGAACCTGGGCGTTGATTTCGTCCAATTCCGAGAATATTTCTTTACTAGGATTTCTGAAACCAAAAACAGCAGAAAACAGCAACTGGCACTTCGGTATCTTGTTAATAGGTTAGTTCCAGAAAATGCACGAATATGACATAAAGTGTGCATAAAACATGTAGATAACATCAATAATGTGGCATGGAACATAAGAAATTATCGATACGTCGAAGACGTATCAGCATCCCCAAGCTTAGTTCTGCTCGTCCCGAGCAGGTAAAACGATAACAAAGATAATTTCTGGAGTGACATGCCATCATAACCTTGATCATACTATTTGTAAAGCATATGTAGCGAATGCAGCGATCAAAACAATGTATATGACATGAGTAAACAAGTGAATCATATAGCAAAGACTTTTCATGAATAGTACTTTCAACAAGTGTTTGCTTCTTGAGGTAGAGAGAAATAGGTGAACTGACTCAACAATAAAAGTAAAAAAGAATGGTCCTTCAAAGAGGAAAGCATCGATTGCTATATTTGTGCTAGAGCTTTGATTTTGAAAACAAGAAACAATTTTGTCAATGGTAGTAATAAAGCATATGTATCATGTAAATTATATCTTACAAGTTGCAAGCCTCATGCATAGTGTACTAATAGTGCCCGCACCTTGTCCTAATTAGCTTGGACTACCGGATCATCGCAATACACATGTTTTAACCAAGTGTCACAATGGGGTACCTCCATGCCGCCTGTACAAAGGTCTAAGGAGAAAGCTCGCATTTTGGATTTCTCGCTTTTGATTATTCTCAACTTAGACATCCATACCGGGACAACATAGACAACAGATAATGGACTCCTCTTTTATGCATAAGCATGTAACAACAATTAATAATTTTCTCATATGAGATTGAGGATATATGTCCAAAACTGAAACTTCCACCATGGATCATGGCTTTAGTTAGCGGCCCAATGTTCTTCTCTAACAATATGCATGCTTAACCATAAGGTGGTAGATCTCTCTTACTTCAGACAAGACAAACATGCATAGCAACTCACATGATATTCAACAAAGAATAGTTGATGGCGTCCCCAGAAACATGGTTATCGCACAACAAGCAACTTAATAAGAGATAAAATGCATAAGTACATATTCAATACCACAATAGTTTTTAAGCTATTTGTCCCATGAGCTATATATTGCAAAGGTGAATGATGGAATTTTAAAGGTAGCACTCAAGCAATTTACTTTGGAATGGCGGAGAAATACCATGTAGTAGGTAGGTATGGTGGACACAAATGGCATAGTGGTTGGCTCAAGGATTTTGGATGCATGAGAAGTATTCCTTCTCGGTACAAGGCTTAGGCTAGCAAGGTTATTTGAAACAAACACAAGGATGAACCAGTGCAGCAAAACTCACATAAATGACATATTGTAAACATTATAAGACTCTACACCGTCTTCCTTGTTGTTCAAACTCAATACTAGAAATTATCTAGACTTTAGAGAGACCAAATATGCAAACCAAATTTTAGCAAGCTCTATGTATTTCTTCATTAATGGGTGCAAAGTATATGATGCAAGAGCTTAAACATGAGCACAACAATTGCCAAGTATCACATTACCCAAGACATTATAGCAATTACTACATGTATCATTTTCCAATTCCAACCATATAACAATTTAACGAAGAAGAAACTTCGCCATGAATACTATGAGTAAAGCCTAAGGACATATTTGTCCATATGCAACAGCGGAGCGTGTCTCTCTCCCATACAGTGAATGATCCATTTATTCAAACAAAAACAAAAACAAAAACAAACCGACGCTCCAAGCAAAGCACATAAGATGTGACGGAATAAAAATATAGTTTCAGGGGAGGAACCTGATAATGTTGTCGATGAAGAAGGGGATGCCTTGGGCATCCCCAAGCTTAGACGCTTGAGTCTTCTTGATATATGCAGGGGTGAACCACCGGGGCATCCCCAAGCTTAGAGCTTTCACTCTCCTTGATCATAATATATCATCCTCCTCTCTTGACCCTTGAAAACTTCCTCCACACCAAACTCGAAACAAACTCATTAGAGGGTTAGTGCATAATCAAAAACTCACATGTTTAGAGGTGACACAATCATTCTTAACACTTCTGGACATTGCCCAAAGCTACTGGAAGGTAATGGAACAAAGAAATCCACCCAACACAGCGAAAGAAGCAATGCGAAATAAAAGGCAGAATCTGTCAAAACAGAACAGTCCGTAAAGACGAATTTTATTGAGGCACCAGACTTGCTCAAATAAAAATGCTCAAATTGAATGAAAGTTGCGTACATATCTGTGGATCACTCACGTAAATTGGCATAATTTTCTGATTTACCTACAGAGAATTTTGCCCAGATTCGTGACAGCAAAGAAATCTGTTTCTGCGCAGTAATCCAAATCTAGTATGAACCTTACTATCAACGACTTTACTTGGCACAACAAAACACAAAACTAAGATAAGGAGAGGTTGCTACAGTAGTAAACAACTTCCAAGACACAAATATAAAACAAAGTACTGTAGCAAAATAACACATGGGTTATCTCCCAAGAAGTTCTTTCTTTATAGCCGTTAAGATGGGCTCAGCAGTTTTAATGATGCACTCACAACAAATAGTATTTGAAGCAAAAGAGAGCATCAAGAGGCAAATTCAAAACACATTTAAGTCTAACATGCTTCCTATGCATAGGAATCTTGTAAATAAACAAGTTCATGAAGAGCAAAGTAACAAGCATAGGAAGATAAAACAAGTATAGCTTCAAAAATTTCAGCACATAGAGAGGTGTTTTAGTAACATGAAAATTTCTACAACCATATTTTCCTCTCTCATAATAACTTTCAGTAGCATCATGAGAAAACTCAACAATATAACTATCAGATAAAGCATTCTTATCATGAGTCTCATGCATAAAATTATTACTCTCCACATAAGCATAATAAATTTTATTAGTTGTTATGGGAGCAAATTCAACAAAGTAGCTATCATTATTATTCTCATCAAGTGTTGGAGGCATAGTATAATCACAACAAAATTTACTCTCCATAGTAGGTGGCACCAAAAGACCACTATCATTATAATCATCATATATGGGAGGCAAAGTATCATCAAAGAAAATTTTCTCCTCAATGCTTGGGGGACTAAAAAGATCATGAAAACCAGCTTCCCCAAGCTTAGAACTTTCTATATCATTATCAACAATGGTGTTCAAAGCGTTCATACTAATATTACTACCAGCATGCAAATAAGATTCCATAGGTTTTTTAATTTTCGCATCAAACAATCCATGTTTTAAATCAGGAAATAGAATAAGAAGCTCATTCTTGTCCATTATGCCAAACTAGTGTAAACAAGAAACAAAAAGATGCAATTGCAGGATCTAAAGGAAATAGCTTCGAGTACTTACAACGGCGAAAATAGCTTAGTAGCCGAGATTCGGAGTGTGAGTACCTTTTACCTTTCCTCCCCGGCAACAGCGCCAGAAAATAGCTTGATGTCTACGCCCCCTCCTTTTCCTGTAGACAGTGTTGGGCCTCCAAGAGCAGAGGTTTGTAGAACAGCAGCAAGTTTCCCTTAAGTGGATCACACAAGGTTTATCGAACTCAGGGAGGAAGAGGTCAAAGATATCCCTCTCATGCAACCCTGCAACCACAAAGCAAGAAGTCTCTTGTGTCCCCAACACACCTAATAGGTGCACTAGTTCGGCGAAGAGATAGTGAAATACATGTGGTATGAATATATATGAGCAATGGCAACGGCACCAGAAAAGTGCTTTGCCCAGGACAGTAAACAAGCAGTAGTAACGCAGTAAAACATTAAACAAGCAACAATAGCAGTATTTAGGAACAAGGCCTAGGGATCATACTTTCACTAGTGGACACTCTCAACATTGATCGCATAATAAATAACTCTTTCTCATATGTGCTACATACACTCTTTTGTTGGATGATGAACACATTGCGTAGGATTACACGAACCCTCAGTGCCGGAGTTAACAAGCTCCACAATTCAATGTTCATATTTAAATAACCTTAGAGCATAATAGATCATTGCAAAATAAACCAAGAACTAACATAGTGCACACACTGTCCACATTACACTATGAAGGAGGAATAGATCACATCAATACTATCATAATGATAATTAACTCCACAATCTACAAGAGATCATGATCATAGCCTACGACAAGAACCACATGGTGCACACACTAGTCACCTTTACACCATGCAGGAGGAATAGACTACTTTAATAACATCACATGAGTAGCACACAACTAGTAGCGATACAAAGCTCATATGAATCTCAATCATGTAAAGCAGCTCATGAGATCATTGTATTGAAGTACATAGGTGAGAGATTAACTACATAGCTACCGGTACAGCCCCGAGCCTCGATGGAGAACTACTCCCTCCTCATGGGAGCAGCAGTGGTGATGAAGATGGCGGTGGAGATGGCAGCGGTGTCGATGGAGAAGCCTTCCGGGGGCACTTCCCCGTCCCGGCGGCGTGCCGGAACAGAGACTCCTGTCCCCCAGATCTTGGCTTCGCGATGGCGGCGGCTCTGGAAGGTTTCTGTGGGTTTCGTCCAACGTATCAGGGTTTTCGCGACGGAGTCTTTAAATAGGCGGAAGGGCAAGGTCGGTGGACTTCTGGGGGGCCCACACTATAGGGGGGCGCGGCCCCCCCTTGGCCGCGCCGGCCTAGGGTTTGGTGGCCCTGTGCCCCCTCTCTGGCGGTTCTCGTGTGTTCTGGATGCTTCCGGCAAAATAGGAACCCGGGCGTTGATTTCGTCCAATTTCGAGAATATTTCTTTACTAGGATTTCTGAAACCAAAAACAGCAGAAAACAAAGAATCGGCACTTCGGCATCTTGTTAATAGGTTAGTTCCAGAAAATGCACGAATATGACATAAAGTGTGCATAAAACATGTAGATAACATCAATAATGTGGCATGGAACATAAGAAATTATCGATACGTTGGAGACGTATCAATATCCAGTAGTTTCTCTTGAGGCCCGGCTGCCACCGGCTGGTAGGACAATAGATGTTGTGCAAGTTTCTCATTGCGAGCACGTACGACTATAATTGGAAAACATGCCTACATAATTAATAATCTTGATGTTCTTTCTTAATGCTTTATCAATCCTATCAATTGCCCAACTGTAATTTGTTCACCCAACACTTGTCACTTGTTATTGGAGAGTTACCACTAGTGTAGATCGCTGGGAACCCCGGTCCATCTCTCATCATTATATACTTGTTCTACATGTCACTGGAAGTAGTATCAACTATCTTCTGGTGCCATTACCTCTGTGTTACTATTACTGCTGCTGTGTTACTGTTACTAATGCTCTCATATTACTGCTGCTTTCACATCACCCCTGTTACTAGTGCTTTTCCAGGTGCAGCTGAATTGACAACTCAGTTGTTAAGGCTTATAAGTATTCTTTACCTCCCCTTGTGTCGAATCAATAAATTTGGGTTTTACTTCCCTCGAAGACTGCCGCGATCCCCTATACTTGTGGGTTATCAAGACTGTTTTCTGGCGCCGTTGCCGGGGAGGCATAGCTCTACTCATAAGTTCACTTGGGGAGTACACTCTACCTCTCTCTCTATTTTATTTTATTTTGTTTTGCTTAGTTTACTTTTGTCTAGTTTACTTGTGCTTAGTTTATTTTTGTCTAGTGTTATTTTGCTTAGTTCCTTTTTGTCTTGTTTTATTTTATACCCAAAAATCCATAAAAATTTGAAAAATCTAAAAATTAAAAAACTGCCGTTATGGGAGAACCAACAACCTACTTGGAGCTTATAGAATGTTATAATAATTATAGAGAATCAAGAACTGGTAAAGTAATGAGTGCTGTGATAGAAAAATTGAATACAATGGCTAAAATCTTGCTTAAACACCATGATATAAACTGTTGCTCTCAACAGGACACTAAACATCTTAAATTTCAATGAGGCTTTAGTGAGGAATTTTTTATTAAGAACTATAATCGGAATTGCTATATTCATTATGGGTTCGAAGAGGTAGAACAATTTGTCGTATTTATGGGAGCCTCTGAGATAGAATCCTTCATGGTTAAGAATTATGAAACTTGTGTTGTTTGTAAGGACCTTAAAGATTATGTCTCTTCTATCCTTAATTTTTTCAATGAAAGTTACAGTGATAATCCTTATATCATTGATTATAAAGAGAGACTCATTAATGCACAAGAATGCACTCACAATTTGCAGGAACCTGTGGAAGAAGAAATTGATGAACCTGAAAGCTCATTGGATGAAAAAGAGGAGGAAATTGATGAACCTGAAAGCTCATTGGATGAAAAAGAAGAGGAGAGCGACGAACAAAAGGAGGAAGAATGGATTAGCTACCCATGCCAACCTTCTAATGTGAGTAACTCTTTATCTCTTAAACTATTTGATTGTCCTCCATGCTTACCTAAAGAGGTTGAATGTTATGTTCCTGTGGATTCTCTTGAAATATTTCCTATAAGTAAAACTTGTGAGAATAATTATGCTACTGTTATATATGATAATCCATGCTACTTTGATAAATCTTACGATAATGCTTTGTTTGTGCCTGATGTCGAAATGCATGGTACTAAAGAATTTTGCTTGGCAAATGTTTATGATAAAGCTCTAGATGATGGTCCTATGTTACTTGATAATATTAATTGTACTACTAATGAAAATGGGATTGGAGAGTTCTTGACTTATTCTATGAGTCCCATATCTCTTGAGATTGATCAATCATCATGTTATATTAATGATAAAAGTGTGTTCGAAAGTTTTAATTCCACTATTTTGAGCTTGATAAAAATTATATGTTTGTGGATCATGAAAAGTATGCTGCATGTGATAGTTATATTGTTGAGTTTGTTCATGAAGCTACTGAAAATTATTATGAGAGAGGAAAATATGGTTGTAGAAATTTTCATGGTACTAAAACACCTCTCTATATGCTTAAAATTTTGAAGTTACACTTGTTTTATCTTCCTATGCTTGTTACTTTGCTTTTCATGAACTTGTTTATTTACAAGATTCCTTTACATAGGAAGCATGTTAGGCTTAAATGTGTTTTGGATTTGCTTTTTGATGCTCCCTTTTACCTCTACTCTTGTTTCTTGCGTGTGCATCATTAAAACTGCTGAGCCCATCTTAATGGCTATAAAGAAAGAACTTCTTGGGAGATAACCCATGTGTTATTTTGCTACAGTACTTTGTTTTATATTTGTGTCTTGGAAGTTGTTTACTACTGTAGCAACCTCTCCTTATCTTAGTTTTGTGTTTTGTTGTGCCAAGTGAAGCCTCTAATCGAAGGTTGATAATGGATTTGGATTTCTGCGCAGAAACAGATTTCTATCTGTCACGAATCTGGGCTGTTTTCTCTGTAGCTAACTCAGAAACATATGCCAATTTACGTGCGTGTTCCTCAGATATGTACGCAACTTTCATTAGTTTTGAGTTTTCTGATTTGAGCAACGGAAGTATTTATTAAAAATTCGTCTTTACGGACTGTTCTGTTTTGACAGATTCTGCCTTTTATTTCGCATTGCTTCTTTCGCTGTGTTGGGTGGATTTCTTTGTTCCATTACCTTCCAGTAGCTTTGAGAAATGTCCAGAAGTGTTAAGAATGATTGTGTCACCTCTGAACATGTGAGTTTTTGATTATGTACTAACCCCTCTAATGAAGTTTATGAGAAGTTTGGTGTGAAGGAAGTTTTCAAGGGTCAAGAGAGGAGGATGATATATGATCAAGAAGAGTGAAAAGTCTAAGCTTGGGGATGTCCCCGTGGTTCATCCCTGCATATTTCAAGAAGACTCAAGCGTCTAAGCTTGGGGATGCCCAAGGCATCCCCTTCTTCATCAACTTATCAGGTTTCTTCTATTGAAACTATATTTTTATTCGGTCACATCATATGTGCTTTACTTGGAGCGTCTGTGTGCTTTTATTTTTGTTTTTGTTTGAATAAGATCGGATCCTAGCAATCCTTGTTTGGGAGAGATACACGCTCCGCTTTTTCATATGAACACTTGTTCTTCGTTTTACTTTTAATGTTCAATGATAAAAGTTGGAAGCTACAATAATTATTTTTATTTGGTTGGAAACAGAAAATGCCTCATAATTTCTTGGATAATTTGACACTTGGCAATTGTTTTGAGCTCTCAAGTAGATCATGATTAAGTTTTTTCATGTAGTTTAAACCTATTAGTGGAGAACTACCGTAGAGCTTGTTAAAATTGGTTTGCATGATTGGTCTCTCTTAAGGTCTAGATATTTTCTGGTAAAAGTGTTTGAGCAACAAGGAAGACAGTGTAGAGTATTATAATGCTTGCAATATGTTCTTATGTAAGTTTTGCTGTACCGGTTTATACTTGTGTTTGCTTCAAACAACCTTGCTAGCCTAAGCCTTGTATCGAGAGGGAATACTTCTCATGCATCCAAAACCTTGAGCCAACCACTATGCCATTTGTGTCCACCATACCTACCTACTATGTGGTATTTCCTGCCATTCCAAGTAAATACTTCATGTGCTACCTTTAAACTTTCAAAATGCTTCTTATTTGTGCCAATGTTTTATAGCTCATGAGGAAGTATGTGGTGTTTATCTTTCAACCTTGTCATTTACTCTTGACGGACTTTCACAATGGACTAGTGGCTTCATCCGCATATCCAATAATTTTGCAAAAAGAGCTGGCAATGGGGTTCCCAGCCCGAATTAATTACAACTTGCATTAATAATTCTCTTCACATGTTTTGCTCTGATTCATCCGTAAGCAACTTAATTTTGCAAATAGACACTCCTTCATGGTATGTGAATGTTGGAAGGCACCCGAGGACTCGGTTAGCCATGGCTTGTGTAAGCAAAAGGTTGGGAGGAGTGTCATCAATAATGAAACTAAAATACATGTGTAAACAAAAGAGAATAGGGATGATCTACCTTGCTGGTAGAGATAACGTCCTTCATGGGAGCCGCTCTTGAAAGTCTGGTTGATAAGGTAGTTAGAGTACCCATTACCATTCGTTGACAACAACAAACACCTCTCAAAACTTTACTTTTATGCTCTCTATATGATTTCAAAAACTTAAAAAGCTCTAGCACATGATTTTATCCCTGCTTCCCTCTGCGAAGGGCCATTCTTTTACTTTATGTTGAGTCAGTTTACCTACTTCCTTCCATCTTAGAAGCAAACACTTGTGTCAACTGTGCATTGATTCTTACATACTTGCTTATTTGCATTCATCATATTACTTTATGTTGACAATTATCCATGAGATATGCATGTTGAAAGTTGAAAGCAATCGCTGAAACTTATATCTTCCTTTGTGTTGCTTCGATGCCTTTACTTTGAATCTATTGCTTTATGAGTTAACTCTTGTGCAAGACTTTTGATGCTTGTCTTGAAAGTACTCTTCATGAAAAGTTTTGCTATATGTTATCCATTTGTTAGCAACTATAGATCATTGCCTTGAGTCACTTCATTCATTTCATATGCTTTGTAATAGTATGATCAAGGTTATGTAAGTAGCATGTCACTACAGAAATTATTCTTTTTATCGTTTACCTGCTCGGGACGAGCAGGAACTAAGCTTGGGATGCTGATACGTCCCCGATGTATCCATAATTTCTGTCGTTCCATGCTTGTTTTATGACAATACTTACATGTTTTGCTTGCACTTTATGATGATTTCATGCATTTTCCGGAACTAACCTATTAACAAGATGCCACAGTGCGGTTCTGTTTCTGCTGTTTTTGGTTCCAGAAAGGCTGTTCGGGCAATATTCTCGGAATTGGACGAAATCAATGCCAAACCTCCTATTTTTCCCGGAAGGCTCCAGAACACCGAAGAAGAGTCGGAGAGAGGCCAGAGGGCCACCACACCATAAGGCGGCGCGGCCTGGCATGGGCCCGCGCCAGCCTATGGTGAGGAGCCCCCAGGCACCCTCCTGCGCCGCCTCTTCGCGTATAAAACCCCTTTCGACCTAAAAACGCAATACCAATTGACGAAACTCCAGAAAGACTCCAGGGGCGCCGCCGCCATCGCGAAACTCCAATTCGGGGGACAGAAGTCTCTGTTCCGGCACCCTGCCGGGACGGGGAAGTGCCCCCGGAAGCCATCTCCATCAACGCCATCGCCTCCATCATGCTCCGTGAGTAGTTCCCCCATGGACTACGGGTTCTAGCTGTAGCTAGTTGGTATTCTCTCCCCCATGTACTTCAATACAATGATCTCATGAGCTTCCTTACATGATTGAGATCCATCTGATGTAATCGGTGTTGTGTTTGTTGGGATCCGATGGATGATACATTATGATTAGTCTATCTATAAAGTTTGTGAAGTTATTGTTGCTGCAATCTTGTTATGTTTAATGCTTGTCACTAGGGCTCGAGTGGCATGATCTTAGATTTGAGCTCTATAATTATTGCTTAGATTGTATCTACAAGTTGTATGCACATGTCACTGTCCGGAACCAAAGGCCCCGAAGTGACAGAAATCGGGACAACCGGAGGGGATGGCGGTGATGTGAGGGACACATGTTTTCACGGAGTGTTAACGCTTTGCTCCGGTGCTCTATTAAAAGGAGTACCTTAATATCCAGTAGTTTCCCTTGAGGCCCGGCTGCCACCGGCTGGTAGGACAATAGATGTTGTGCAAGTTTCTCATTGTGAGCACGTACGACTATAATTGGAAAACATGCCTACATAATTAATAATCTTGATGTTCTTTCTTAATGCTTTATCAATCCTATCAATTCCCCAACTGTAATTTGTTCACCCAACACTTGTCACTTGTTATTGGAGAGTTACCACTAGTGTAGATCGCTGGGAACCCCGGTCCATCTCTCATCATTATATACTTGTTCTACATGTCACTGGAAGTAGTATCAACTATCTTCTGGTGCCATTACATCTGTGTTACTATTACTGCTGATGTGTTACTGTTACTATTGCTCTCATATTACTGCTGCTTTCACATCACCCCTGTTACTAGTGCTTTTCCAGGTGCAGCTGAATTGACAACTCAGTTGTTAAGGCTTATAAGTATTCTTTACCTCCCCTTGTGTCGAATCAATAAATTTGGGTTTTACTTCCCTCGAAGACTGCCGCGATCCCCTATACTTGTGGGTTATCAAGCTTCCAGAACACCGGAGGAGATACGAAGTGGGGCGACGAGGCGCCCACACAACAGGGCGGCGCGGCCAGGCCTTGGGCCGCGTGGCCCTGGCGTGTGGGGCCCTCGTGGCGCCCCCTGACCTACCCTTCCGCCTACTTAATCCTTCGTCGATAATAGTTCCAGTACTGAGAGCCACGATAAGGAAAACCTTCCAGAGACGCCGCCGCCGCCAATCCCATCTCGGGGGATTCAGGAGATCGCCTCCGGCACCCTGCCGGAGAGGGGAATCATCTCCCGGAGGACTCTTCACCGCCATGGTCGCCTCCGGAGTGATGTGTGAGTAGTTCACCCCTGGACTATGGGTCCATAGCAGTAGCTAGATGGTTGTCTTCTCCTCTTGTGCTATCATTGTTAGATCTTGTGAGCTGCCTAACATGATCAAGATCATCTATTTGTAATGCTACATGTTGCGTTTGTTGGGATCCGTTGAATATGGAATATTATGCTATGTTGATTATCAATCTATCTATGTGTTGTTTATGATCTTGCATGCTCTCCGTTATTAGTAGAGGCTCTGGCCAAGTCATTACTTGTAACTCCAAGAGGGAGTATTTATGCTCGATAGTGGGTTCATGCCTCCATTAAACCTGGGACAGTGACAGAAAGTTCTAAGGTTGTGGATGTGCTGTTGCCACTAGGGATAAAACATCAATGCTATGTCTAAGGATGTATTTGTTGATTACATTACGCACCATACTTAATGCAATTGTCTGTTGTTTGCAACTTAATACTGGAGGGGGTTCGGATGATAACCTGAAGGTGGACTTTTTAGGCATAGATGCATGCTGGATAGCGGTCTATGTACTTTGTCGTAATGCCCAATTGAATCTCACACTACTCATCATAACATGTATGTGCATGGTCATGCCCTCTTTATTTGTCAATTGCCCAACTGTAATTTGTTCACCCAACATGCTATTTATCTTATGGGAGAGACACCACTAGTGAACTGTGGACCCCGGTCCATTCTTTTATATCAAATACAATCTACTGCAATACTTGTTCTACTGTTTTCTGCAAACATCATCATCCACACTATACATCTAATCCTTTGTTACAGCAAGCCGATGAGATTGACAACCTCACTGTCACGTTGGGGCAAAGTAATTTGGTTGTGTTGTGCAGGTTCCACGTTGGCGCCGGAATCCCTGGTGTTGCGCCGCACTACACTCCGTCACCAACAACCTTCAACGTGCTTCTTGGCTCCTACTGGTTCGATAAACCTTGGTTTCTTACTGAGGGAAACTTGCTGCTGTACGCATCACACCTTCCACTTGGGGTTCCCAACGGACGCGTGATGTACGCGTATCAAGCTAAATTTCTGGCGCCGTTGCCGGGGAGATCAAGACACGCTGCAAGAGGAGTCTCCACCTCCAATCTCTTCACTTTGTTTTCGTCTTGCTTTACTTTTATTTACTACTTTGTTTGCTGCACTAAAACAAAACACAAAAAAATTAGTTGCTAGTTTTACTTTATTTACTATCTTGTTTGCCATATTAAAAACACAAAAAAATTAGTCACTTGCATTTACTTTATCTAGTTTGCTTTATTTACTATTGCTAGAATGAGTAATCCTGAAGTTGAAGTTCGTTCGTTTAAGCAACAAGGGGGAGAATGTTTAAAAAATGCTTGGTATAGAATTAGTGATGCTCATAATAGGTGCACTAAGAAACACTCCACCACTATCCTACTCAGAAATTTTTATGTTGGTATCTCTAGCTGGAATAGGTATGTTCTTGGTTGTCTTGCGGGAGGTAATTTCCTAGGCACTCCTGCTTTAGAAGCTAGTTGTATTATTGAGAGTCTAGTTGGAATACCACCTGTTAATGAAGTTAAAATTGAAATCTCTCTTGAAGATGTCATGAAAAAGTTGGAGACCATAGAGCAAAACCTTCCAAGCATTGAGACTAAATTGGGAATATTACTTAATAGCACTGATAAACTTGATAAATCTCTAGGTGTAATTAATGAGAGAATTGCCATGTTAGAAACCTGTGCTACTCATGATAATCAAACCCATAGGATTAGTGAACTTGAAGAAGCTATGGGAACCTTGGGTTCAACTTTTTCTTCTCTTAAGTTTAAGGAGAAAGTTTATGTGGGTAAGGAGCAAAAGTTCATGTATGTCTCTAAGGTGCCTAAGCCAAAAAACTATTATAGACCAAAAATTGACAAGGCTCTTAATACCACTATAGATAATGGAGCATCCAATGCTTCGTCTCTTGATAACACTTGATATACACTTTCTGCGCCTAGCTGAAAGGCGTTAAAGAAAAGCGCTTATGGGAGACAACCCATGATTTTACTACAGTACTTTTGTTTTAGATTTGAGTCTTGGAAGTTGTTACTACTGTAGCAACCTCTCCTTATCTTAATTTTGTTGCATTGTTGTGCCAAGTAAAGTCTTTGATAGTAGAGTTGATACTAGATTTGGATTGCTGCGCAGTAACAGATTTCTTACTGTCACGAATTTGAGTCGCCCCGTCTGTAGATAACTCATAAAATTATGCCAATTTACGTGCGTGATCCTCAGATATGTACGCAACTTTCATTCAATTTGAGCATTTTCATCTGAGCAAGTTTAGTGCCCCAGAAAAATACGTCTTTACGTACTGTTCTGTTTTGACAGATTCTGCCTTTTATTTTGCATTGTCTGTTTTGCTATGTTTAATGGATTTTTCTATTCCATTAACTTTCAGTAGCTTTGTGCAATGTCCAGAAGTGTTAAGAATGATTATTTCACCTCTGAATATGTGAATTTTGATTATGCACTAACCCTCTAATGAGTTGTTTTGAGTTTGGTGTGGAGGAAGTTTTCAAGGATCAAGAGAGGAGGATGATACAATATGATCAAGGAGAGTGAAAGCTCTAAGCTTGGGGATGCCCTGGTGGTTCATCCCTGCATATTTCAAGAAGACTCAAGCATCTAAGCTTGGGGATGCCCAAGGCATCCCCTTCTTCATCGACAACATTATCAGGTTCCTCTAGTGAAACTATATTTTTATTCCATCACATCTTATGTGCTTTACTTGGAGCGTCTGTATGTTTTTTTTGTTTTTGTTTGAATAAAGTTGGATCCTAGCATTCATTGTGTGGGAGAGAGACACGCTCCGCTATTGCATATGGACAAATATGTCTGATACGTCTCCGACGTATCGATAATTTCTTATGTTCCATGCCACATTATTGATGTTATCTACATGTTTTATGCACACTTTTATGTCATATTCGTGCATTTTCTGGAACTAACCTATTAACAAGATGCCGAAGTGCCAGTTCCTGTTTTCTGCTGTTTTTGGTTTCAGAAATCCTAGTAACGAAATATTCTCGGAATCGGACGAAATCAACGCCCAGGTTCCTATTTTGCCCGGAAGCATCCAGAACACACGAGAACCGCCAGAGAGGGGGCACAGGCCCACCAAACCCTAGGCCGGCGCGGCCAGGGGGGGGCCCGCGCCACCCTATGGTGTGGGCACCCCTTCGACCCTCTGGCGCCGCCTCTTCGCCTATTTAAAGCCTCCGTCGCGAAAACCCTGAGACGTTCGACAAAACCCACAGAAACCTTCCAGAGCCGCCGCCATCGCGAAGCCAAGATCTGGGGGACAGGAGTCTCTGTTCCGGCACGCTGCCGGAATGGGGAAGTGCCCCCGGAAGGCTTCTCCATCATCACCACCGCCATCTTCATCACCGCTGCTGCTCCCATGAGGAGGGAGTAGTTCTCCATCGAGGCTCGGGGCTGTACCGGTAGCTATGTGGTTCATCTCTCTCCTATGTACTTCAATACAATAATCTCATGAGCTGCCTTACATGATTGAGATTCATATGATGATGCTTGTAATCTAGATGTCGTTATGCTAGTCAAGTGAATTTTACTTATGTGATCTCCGGAGACTCCTTGTCCCACGTGTGTAAAGGTGACAGTGTGTGCACCGTGTGGGTCTCTTAGGCTATATTTCACAGAATACTTATTCACTGTTATGAATGGCATAGTGAAGTGCTTATTTATATCTCTTTATGATTGCAATGTGTTTTGTATCACAATTTATCTATGTGCTACTCTAGCAATGTTATTAAAGTAGTTTTATTCCTCCTACACGGTGTAATGGTGACAGTGTGTGCATCCGTGTTAGTACTTGGTTTATGCTATGATCATGATCTCTTGTAGATTGCGAAGTTAACTATTGCTATGACAGTATTGATGTGATCTATTCCTCCTACATATGCATGAAGGTGACAGTGTGCATGCTATGTTAGTACTTGGTTTAGTCGAATTGATCTTTCATGCACTCTAAGGTTACTTAAATATGAACATTGAATTGTGGAGCTTGTTAACTCCGACATTGAGGGTTCGTGTAATCCTACGCAATGTGTTCATCATCCAACAAGAGTGTAGAGTATGCATTTATCTATTCTGTTATGTGATCAATGTTGAGAGTGTCCACTAGTGAAAGTGTAATCCCTAGGCCTTGTTCCTAAATACTGCTATCACTGCTTGTTTACTGTTTTACTGCGTTACTACTGCTGCAATACTACCACCATCAACTACACGCCGGCAAGCTATTTTCTGGCACCGTTGCTACTGCTCATATATATTCATACCACCTGTATTTCACTATCTCTTCGCCGAACTAGTACACCTATTAGGTGTGTTGGGGACACAAGAGACTTCTTGCTTTGTGGTTGCAGGGTTGCATGAGAGGGATATCTTTGACCTCTTCCTCCCTGAGTTCGATAAACCTTGGGTGATCCACTTAAGGGAAAACTTGCTGCTGTTCTACAAACCTCTGCTCTTGGAGGCCCAACACTGTCTACAGGAAAAGGAGGGGGGCGTAGACATCAAGCTATTTTCTGGTGCCGTTGCCGGGGAGGAAAGGTAAAAGGTACTCACACTCCGGATCTCGGCTACTAAGCTATTTTCGCCGTTGTAAGTACTCGAAGCTATTTCCTTTAGATCCTGCAATTGCATCTTTTTGTTTCTTGTTTACACTAGTTTGGCATAATGGACAAGAATGATCTTCATATTCTATTTCCTGATTTAAAACATGGATTGTTTGATGCGAAAATTAAAAAACCTATGGAATCTTATTTGCATGCTGGTAGTAATATTAGTATGAACGCTTTGAACACCATTGTTGATAATAATATAGAAAGTTCTAAGCTTGGGGAAGCTGGTTTTCATGATCTTTTTAGTCCCCCAAGCATTGAGGAGAAAATTTTCTTTGATGATACTTTGCCTCCTATTTATGATGATTATAATGATATTGGTCTTTTAGTGCTGCCTACTATGGAGAGTAATTTTTATGATGATAATACTATGCCTCCTACACTTGATGAGAATAATAATGATAGCTACTTTGTTGAATTTGCTCCTACTACAATTAATAAGAATAACTATGCTTATGTTGGGAGTAGTAATAATTTTATGCATGAGACTCATGATAAGAATGCTTTATGTGATAGTTATATTGTTGAGTTTGCTCATGACACTACTGAAAGTTATTATGAGAGAGGAAAATATGGTTGTAGAAATTTTCATGTTACTAAAACACCTCTCTATGTGCTGAAATTTTTGAAGCTATACTTGTTTTATCTTCCTATGCTTGTTACTTTGCTCTTCATGAACTTGTTTATTTACAAGATTCCTATGCATAGGAAGCATGTTAGACTTAAATTTGTTTTGAATTTGCCTCTTGATGCTCTCTTTTGCTTCAAATACTATTTCTTGCGAGTGCATCATTAAAACTGCTGAGCCCATCTTGATGGCTATAAAGAAAGAACTTCTTGGGAGATAACCCATGTGTTATTTTGCTACAGTACTTTGTTTTATATTTGTGTCTTGGAAGTTGTTTACTACTGTAGCAACCTCTCCTTATCTTAGTTTTGTGTTTTGTTGTGCCAAGTAAAGTCTTTGATAGTAAAGTCAATACTAGATTTGGATTACTGCGCAGAAACTGTTTTCTTGCTGTCACGAATCTGGGCCTAATTCTCTGTAGGTAACTCCGAAAATTATGCCAATTTACGTGAGTGATCCTCAGATATGTACGCAACTTTCATTCAATTTGAGCATTTTCATCTGAGCAAGTCTGGTGCCATTTTAAAATTCGTCTTTACGGACTGTTCTGTTTTAACAGATTCTGCCTTTTATTTCGTATTGCTTCTTTCGCTATGTTGGGTGGATTTCTTTGTTCCATTACCTTCCAGTAGCTTTGGGCAATGTCCAGAAGTGTTAAGAATGATTGTGTCACCTCTGAACATGTGGATTTTTGATTATGCACTAACCCTCTAATGAGTTTGTTTCGAGTTTGGTGTGGAGGAAGTTTTCAAGGGTCAAGAGAGGAGGATGATATACTATGATCAAGAAGAGTGAAAAGTCTAAGCTTAGGGATGCCCCGGTGGTTCATCCCTGCATATTTCAAGAAGACTCAAGCGTCTAAGCTTGGGGATGCCCAAGGCATCCCCTTCTTCATCGACAAATTATCAGGTTCCTTCTCTTGAAACTATATTTTTATTCGGTCACATCTTATGTGCTTTACTTGGAGCGTCTGTGTGCTTTTATTTTTGTTTGTGTTTGAATAAATTGGATTACATCATGCTTGTGTGGGAGAGAGACATGCTCCGCTGTTGCATATGGACAAGTATGTCCTTAGTTTCTACTCATAGTATTCATGGTGAAGTTTCTTCTTCGTTAAATTGTTATATGGTTGGAATTGGAAAATGATACATGTAGTAATTGCTATAAATGTCTTGGGTAATGTGATACTTGGCAATTGTTGTGCTCATGTTTAAGCTCTTGCATCATATACTTTGCACCTTGTCGTCGTGGTGAACGAGCAGATGCCATAGGATGGCTTAGATTGGGGCCGAATGGACGCAAGAGGATTCGGGGGAGGGTTTGCGATCAGGTGGGAAGAGATTCCGGATGGTTTCCTCAAGAACTTGGCCAAGGCCAGAGGTTGAAGAAGAAAGGCACAAGGAAGAACTCCCTCTAGATCACCATGTTCATAGATTCATACAAGTTACAGGCTCTGCCTACATGCATACACGCGTCTCTTCTAACGTAACCTCTCGTATCGTGCCGTGCCCGCAAGGAGGGCTGCCCCCTCTCCTTATATAGGGGAGAGGGTGGCTTACAGAGCAAGAAACCCTAATAGCATCTTTGACTGGACAAACTACTTTACAGAGTTACTGTACAAAGCTACTTTAATCATAGGTGACACCGGGGCCTTCTTTTATCATAGAAGCTGACGTCCTCCGGCTTCTTTCTCCGTCACCTCTCTCTTTGGCGCCAGGGCTCTGAATAAAGTTACTTTGCTTAGCTCATCCTTGTCTTCTTGCTCTGAAGAGAATCTTTGACCAGTCCTGCCGACAGGCTCTCCTTTCCGGTATCTTCTGTACCGGGTTCCGGCATACCCCTTTGGGGATACCGGCTTAGCCTTGCTCTCCCGGATTCCTACTAGGCTTCCGGTAAGAACATTAAACCGGTATCCTGATGGCTCAAACCATCCGGTTTGGCATGCCTTTGGCATACCGGGGGATATCCCCCCAACATTAGTCCCCGAAGCTGGTATAGCCTGGAGGATTCTATCCTACAGACCATGCCAGGTTTTCATCTTTTTAAGATACCGGTTTAATCACTCATGTCTTGAGCTTAGTTCCGGCACCTTTACCCTTGTTCCTTTTCTTCTCTTTGCAAGGCTCGTTCCGGCGTCTCTTTTTTCCGGCACCACGTGTCTTTACTACTTCCTCGGCGAAGTCGAGAATATCTCGGGCCCCGCGCCTGTCAGAGACATGCGCACTGTAACTGACGCGCCAGTGTCCGTTGTCACATCGCTTCGACTCCCGCGCGCGCAGTTAATGCATCTCTGCGGATCCCACTACTTCTTCGGGATCCTATGTGCGCCTCCGTGTGGCCTCCCTCTCTCGCGTGTATCCGTTCGCCACGTGGCGGCCCAAGGTGCGAACCGTCGCGGGCCGCGAGGCGAACCGCCGCGGCCCAGCGGTTCCATCCCCACCTTCTCTCTCCTTTATAAACACAACTGCCCGTTCCTCTTCATCTTCTTCGCATTCTCCTCCTTCGCGCACAGAGCTCCACGCCTTTGTGCCACCGCCGTTCTCCGTCCGCCGTCGCTCGTTCAAGCTCCGGCGCCCGGCGAACTCACGCCGCGCCTCCGCCGGACTTCGCTGTGCGGAGTCCTTCGGCAGCAACTTCCTCGCGTCCGCCGCATTTGTGCTTCTTCGCGAGCTTCTCCGCCTCGCCGTCGACGGAGCTCGCCGGTGACCGCAGACCCGCTTCACTGTCAGCGAACGCTTCCTTCAGCGACCGCGCCGCTCAAGGTTGGTACCAATTTCACTTTACTCGCCGTTCGCTTGCTTTCCAGATCTTGAGCCTTTGGTGTTCTTATTTGCTCCTTTTCTTTGGTTTTATTCTTACTCGTAGATCTTCACGAGGGGTTCAAGTTTGGGATTTCTGTTTCTCCGCCTACCCTCGCAATGTCTGACGAGGAATCTTCCTCCGCATCTTCTTCTTCCCTTTCTCTCAAGCGCCGTAGACCCTCTCCCGGTGAATCTACGGCCTCAGATCCGATGGAGACCGATTCCGGCAATCAGCAGGAATCCGGTAGCCTCCAAGAGTCCGGCGGCCACCTAGAATCCGGTAGCTTTAGCCAAGCTTCCGGTAGCCAAGAGGCCAGTAGCTCTGGCCAAGCCTCTAGCAGCTCCAGCCAATCTTCCGGCGAGGAGCCTTCCCCAATGATGTCTACGTTCCCCCTCCTTTCCTGTAGACAGTGTTGGGCCTCCAAGAGCAGAGGTTTGTAGAACAGCAGCAAGTTTCCCTTAAGTGGATACCCAAGGTTTATCGAACTCAGGGAGGAAGAGGTCAAAGATATCCCTCTCATGCAACCCTGCAACCACAAAGCAAGAAGTCTCTTGTGTCCCCAACACACCTAATAGGTGCACTAGTTCGGCGAAGAGATAGTGAAATACAGGTGGTATGAATATATATGAGCAGTAGCAACGGTGCCAGAAAAGTGCTTGGCGCGTAGTTGATGGTGGTGGTATTGCAGCAGTAGTAACGCAGTAAAACAGTAAACAAGCAGTAGTAATGCAGCAGTAGTAAACAAGTAGCGATAGCAGTATTTAAGAACAAGGCCTAGGGATTACACTTTCACTAGTGGACACTCTCAACATTGATCACATAACAGAACAGATAAATGCATACTCTACACTTTTGTTGGATGATGAACACATTGCGTAGGATTACACGAACCCTCAATGCCGGAGTTAACAAGCTCCACAATAATGCTCATGTTTAAGTAACCTTTAGTGTAAGATAGATCAACAGACTAAACCGAGTACTAGCATAGCATGCACACTGTCACCTTCATGCATATGTAGGAGGAATAGATCACATCAATAATATCATAGCAATAGTTAACTCCATAATCTACAAGAGATCATGATCATAGCACAAACCAAGTACTAACACGGTGCACACACTGTCACCATTACACACGTGCAGGAGGAATAGAACTACTTTAATAACATTGCTAGAGTAGCACATAGATAGTAGTGATACAAAACTCATATGAATCTCAATCATGTAAAGCAGCTCATGAGATTATTGTATTGAGGTACATGGGAGAGAGATGAACCACATAGCTACAGCGAAGCCCTCAGCCTCAGGGGTGGATTACTCCCTCCTCATCATGGGGGCAGTGATGGCGGTGAAGATGGCGGTGAAGACGGCGGTGGAGATGGCTCCGGGGGCAATTCCCCGTCCGGCAGGGTGCCGGAACAGAGAGTTCTGTCCCCCGAATTGGAGTTTCGCGATGGCGGCGGCGCCCCTGGAGTCTTTCTGGAGTTTCGTCAATTGCTATAGGGTTTTCTGATCCAGGGGCTTCTTATAGGCGGAGAGGCGGCGCAGGAAGGTCGAAGGGGGGCCCACACCCTAGGGGGGCGCGCCCCCCCCCCCCCTAGGCCGTGCCGGGGTGTGGTGTGGTGGCCCTGCCACCCTTCTCTGGCGGTTCTCGTGTGTTCTGGATGCTTCCGGGTAAAATAGGAACCTGGGCGTTGATTTCGTCCGATTCCGAGAATATTTCGTTACTAGGATTTCTGAAACCAAAAACAGCAGAACAGAACCGGCACTTCGGCATCTCGTTAATAGGTTAGTTCCAGAAAATGCACGAATATGACATAAAGTGTGCATAAAACATGTAGATAACATCAATAATGTGGCATGGAACATAAGAAATTATCGATACGTTGGAGACGTATCAGCATCCCCAAGCTTAGTTCTGCTCGTCCCGAGCAGGTAAAACGATAACACAGATAATTTCTGGAGTGACATGCCATCATAAACTTGATCATACTATTTGTAAAGCATATGTAGTGAATGCAGCGATCAAAACAATGGTAATGACATGAGTAAACAACTGAATCATAAAGCAAAGACTTTTCATGAATAGCACTTCAAGACAAGCATCAATAAGTCTTGCATAAGAGTTAACTCATAAAGCAATAATTCAAAGTAAAGGCATTGAAGCAACACAAAAGAAGATTAAGTTTCAGCGGTTGCTTTCAACTTGTAACATGTATATCTCATGGATATTGTCAACATAGAGTAACATAATAAGTGCAATAAGCAAGTATGTAGGAATCAATGCACAGTTCACACAAGTGTTTGCTTCTTGAGGTGGAGAGAAATAGGTGAACTGACTCAACAATGAAAGTAAAAGAATGGTCCTCCATAGAGGAAAAGCATCGATTGCTATATTTGTGCTAGAGCTTTGATTTTGAAAACATGAAACAATTTTGTCAACGGTAGTAATAAAGCATATGCATCATGTAAATTATATCTTATAAGTTGCAAGCCTCATGCATAGTGTACTAATAGTGCCCGCACCTTGTCCTAATTAGCTTGGACTACCTGGATTATCACCGCAATACATATGCTTTAACCAAGTATCACAAAGGGGTACCTCTATGCCGCCTGTACAAAGGTCTAAGGAGAAAGCTCGCATTTGGATTTCTCGCTTTTGATTATTCTCAACTTAGACATCCATACCGGGACAACATAGACAACAGATAATGGACTCCTCTTTTAATGCTTTAAGCATTCAACAACAATTAATTCTTTTCTCATTAGAGATTTGAGGATGTTTGTCCAAAACTGAAACTTCCACCATGGAACATGGCTTTAGTTAGCGGCCCAATGTTCTTCTCTCACAATATGCATGCTCAAACCATTCAACTCAGAGTAGATCGCCCTTACTTCAGACAAGACGAACATGCATAGCAACTCACATGAAATTCAACAATGAGTTGATGGCGTTCCCCAGTAAACATGGTTATCGCACAACAAGCAACTTAATAAGAGATAAAGTGCATAATTACATATTCAATACCACAATAGTTTTTAAGCTATTTGTCCCATGAGCTATATATTGCAAAGGTGAATGATGGAATTTTAAAGGTAGCACTCAAGCAATTTACTTTGGAATGGCTGGAAAATACCATGTAGTAGGTAGGTATGGTGGACACAAATGGCATAGTGGTTGGCTCAAGTATTTTGGATGCATGAGAAGTATTCCCTCTCGATACAAGGTTTAGGCTAGCAAGGCTTATTTGAAACAAACACAAGGATGAACCGGTGCAGCAAAACTCACATAAAAGACATATTGAAAACATTATAAGACTCTACACCGTCTTCCTTATTGTTCAAACTCAATACTAGAAATTATCTAGACCTTAGAGAAACCAAATATGCAAACCAAATTTTAGCATGCTCTATGTATTTCTTCATTAATGGGTGCAAAGCATATGATGCAAGAGCTTAATCATGAGCACAACAATTGCCAAGTATCACATTACCCAAGACATTTATAGCAATTACTACATGTATCATTTTCCAATTCCAACCATATAACAATTTAACGAAGGAGAAACTTCGCCATGAATACTATGAGTAGAAACCAAGGACATACTTGTCCATATGCTACAGCGGAGCGTGTATCTCTCCCATAAAGTGAATGCTAGGATCCATTTTATTCAAACAAAACAAAAACAAAAACAAACCGACGCTCCAAGAAAAAGCACATAAGATGTGATGGAATAAAAATATAGTTTCAGGGGAGGAACCTGATAATGTTGTCGATGAAGAAGGGGATGCCTTGGGCATCCCCAAGCTTAGACGCTTGAGTCTTCTTGATATATGCAGGGGTGAACCACCGGGTGCATCCCCAAGCTTAGAGCTTTCACTCTCCTTGATCATGTTGCATCATACTCCTCTCTTGATCCTTGAAAACTTCCTCCACACCAAACTCGAAACAACTCATTAGAGGGTTAGTGCACAATATAAATTGACATATTCAGAGGTGACACAATCATTCTTAACACTTCTGGACATTGCATAATGCTACTGGACATTAGTGGATCAAAGAAATTCATCCAACATAGCGAAAGAGGCAATGCGAAATAAAAGGCAGAATCTGTCAAAACAGAACAGTTCGTATTGACGAATTTTAAAATGGCACCAGAATTGCTCAAATGAAAATGCTCAAATTGAATGAAAGTTGCATACATATCTGAGGATCATGCACGTAAATTGGCTTAATTTTCTGAGTTACCTACAGGGAGGTGGACCCAGATTCGTGACAGCAAAGAAATCTGGAACTGTGCAGTAATCCAAATCTAGTACTTACTTTTCTATCAACGGCTTAACTTGGCACAACAAAACACAAAACTAAGATAAGGAGAGGTTGCTACAGTAGTAAACAACTTCCAAGACACAAATATAAAACAAAGTACTGTAGCAAAATAACACATGGGTTATCTCCCAAGAAGTTCTTTTCTTTATAGCCATTAAGATGGGCTCAGCAGTTTTAATGATGCACTCGCAAGAAATAGTATTTGAAGCAAAAGAGAGCATCAAGAGGCAAATTCAAAACACATTTAAGTCTAACATGCTTCCTATGAAAAGGAATCTTGTAAATAAACAAGTTCATGAAGAGCAAAGTAACAAGCATAGGAAGATAAAACAAGTGCAGCTTCAAAAATTTCAGCACATAGAGAGGCATTTTAGTAACATGAAAATTTCCACAACCATATTTTCCTCTCTCATAATAACTTTCAGTAGCATCATGAGCAAACTCAACAATATAACTATCACATAAAGCATTCTTATCATGAGTCTCATGCATAAAATTATTACTCTCCACATAAGCATAATCAATTTTATTAGTTGTAGTGGGAGCAAATTCAACAAAGTAGCTATCATTATTATTCTCATCAAGTGTAGGAGGCATAGTATAATCACAACAAAATTTACTCTCCATAGTAGGTGGCATCAAAAGACCACTATCATTATCATCATAAATAGGAGGCAAAGTATCATCAAAGAAAATTTTCTCCTCAATGCTTGGGGGACTAAAAATATCATGAAAACCAACTTCCCCAAGCTTAGAACTTTCTATATCATTATCAACAATGGTGTTCAAAGCGTTCATACTAATATTACTACCAGCATGCAAATAAGATTTCATAGGTTTTTTAATTTTCGCATCAAACAATCCATGTTTTAAATCAGGAAATAGAACAAGAAGCTCATTGTTGTCCATTATGCCAAACTAGTGTAAACAAGAAACAAAAAGATGCAATTGCAGGATCTAAAGGAAATAGCTTCGAGCACACACACGACGGCAACAGAAAAATACTTTACCTGGGACCGTAGTATGAGAGCCTTTTACCTTTCCTCCCCGGCAACGGCGCCAGAAAAGTGCTTGATGTCTACGTTCCCCCTCCTTTCCTGTAGACAGTGTTGGGCCTCCAAGAGCAGAGGTTTGTAGAACAGCAGCAAGTTTCCCTTAAGTGGATACCCAAGGTTTATCGAACTCAGGGAGGAAGAGGTCAAAGATATCCCTCTCATGCAACCCTGCAACCACAAAGCAAGAAGTCTCTTGTGTCCCCAACACACCTAATAGGTGCACTAGTTCGGCGAAGAGATAGTGAAATACAGGTGGTATGAATATATATGAGCAGTAGCAACGGTGCCAGAAAAGTGCTTGGCGCGTAGTTGATGGTGGTGGTATTGCAGCAGTAGTAACGCAGTAAAACAGTAAACAAGCAGTAGTAATGCAGCAGTAGTAAACAAGTAGCGATAGCAGTATTTAAGAACAAGGCCTAGGGATTACACTTTCACTAGTGGACACTCTCAACATTGATCACATAACAGAACAGATAAATGCATACTCTACACTTTTGTTGGATGATGAACACATTGCGTAGGATTACACGAACCCTCAATGCCGGAGTTAACAAGCTCCACAATAATGCTCATGTTTAAGTAACCTTTAGTGTAAGATAGATCAACAGACTAAACCGAGTACTAGCATAGCATGCACACTGTCACCTTCATGCATATGTAGGAGGAATAGATCACATCAATAATATCATAGCAATAGTTAACTCCATAATCTACAAGAGATCATGATCATAGCACAAACCAAGTACTAACACGGTGCACACATTGTCACCATTACACACGTGCAGGAGGAATAGAACTACTTTAATAACATTGCTAGAGTAGCACGTAGATAGTAGTGATACAAAACTCATATGAATCTCAATCATGTAAAGCAGCTCATGAGATTATTGTATTGAGGTACATGGGAGAGAGATGAACCACATAGCTACAGCGAAGCCCTCAGCCTCAGGGGTGGATTACTCCCTCCTCATCATGGGGGCAGTGATGGCGGTGAAGATGGCGGTGAAGACGGCGGTGGAGATGGCTCCGGGGGCAATTCCCCGTCCGGCAGGGTGCCGGAACAGAGAGTTCTGTCCCCCGAATTGGAGTTTCGCGATGGCGGCGGCGCCCCTGGAGTCTTTCTGGAGTTTCGTCAATTGCTGTAGGGTTTTCTGATCCAGGGGCTTCTTATAGGCGGAGAGGCGGCGCAGGAAGGTCGAAGGGGGGCCCACACCCTAGGGGGGCGCGCCCCCCCCTAGGCCGCGCCGGGGTGTGGTGTGGTGGCCCTGCCACCCTTCTCTGGCGGTTCTCGTGTGTTCTGGATGCTTCCGGGTAAAATAGGAACCTGGGCGTTGATTTCGTCCGATTCCGAGAATATTTCGTTACTAGGATTTCTGAAACCAAAAACAGCAGAAAACAGGAACTGGCACTTCGGCATCTCGTTAATAGGTTAGTTCCAGAAAATGCACGAATATGACATAAAGTGTGCATAAAACATGTAGATAACATCAATAATGTGGCATGGAACATAAGAAATTATCGATACGTTGGAGACGTATCACCCAACCACCCGCGGAGCCTGGATGGGCTCCAACGTTACTGAGTTTGAGATCGATTGGTTGTACCGGTCTCGGAGGATTCCGGAAGGAGTTTCCTGCCGGATTCCGGATGACGAGATCGAACCGGATCCGAAAGACGATGAGTATGTTGTTTTTCTCGCTCACTTTGAGCGTGGCTTCGGCCTTCCTGCCTCTACTTTTTTCCGGGAGTTCCTAGATTTCTACGAACTCCAACCTCACCACCTTCCTGGCAACGCCATTTTCTATCTTTCTTGCTATGCCACCTTCATGGAGGCTTACATCGGCATTCGTCCCACTCGTGAGACGTTTGCCCGCTTCTTCAACTTGCGGATCAACTCCGTCCAGGGCAAGGAAATCCCTAAGCCCAAGCCGCCCGTGCAGTGCGGCTCTTGCATCGTCGGCTCCCGCCAGGGGAGCACTTTTCTTAAGTTTTCCGGCCTCGAGTCTTGCCGCGCCTGGCAAGGAACTTTCTTCTATGTGAAGAACACCGGCCGCGCCGATCTCATCAATCTTCCTCCATACCAAGAGGGGCCCCCCAGCAGAACCAACTGGAGCTACAACCCGAGGACGGAACACGCCGAAACCAACCGGGTAGTGCGCTTCTTGGCCTCTTTGAAGAAGGAGACCAACATCTGCTCTGATGATATCATCCGGACTTTCATATCGCGCCGGGTGCTTCCTCTTAAGCGCCGCGCACATAGGATGAGCGAGATGTATGGCCCAGGCGATCCTACCAAGATCACAGGCCGTGCTCTCAGCAAGAAAGACGTTGTTCGCAAGGCTAAGCAGATTTGTCAAACTGCTATGCCTTTTGCGTGGGAATGGGGCCTCCTTCCCCTCAGTTCCTCTAACCCTCCGACTCAAGAAGTAAGAGATTGCGCAATTTAGGGTTGTCTTCTGCCGGTAACTTCTGCTTTTGTTAACCTTCCTTTTTATCTTGTTTCAGGCCAGGGACCGCTTCCCTCTCATCCGGGCAGAGCCGCGAAGAACTCTCCGGAAGCGCGCCTTTGACTCCTTCGACCCGGATCCCTACATTTCTTGGAAGGATCTGAAGATGGGGAAGACTCCGGCTGCGCGCCTTGGCCGGGACCCGCCGGAGCCCACCGGAAACCCCGAGGACCTGGTTGTGCTCGAGGTACTTTCTTTTCCGGCTTCCTATACTTTGCCACTATTGCTTTCTTGCGAATCGCTTCTTAGCCATATCCAACTCACAGATCCACGAGCGCGTGCCGCCCCTGCGCGCCGAGGCCGGCTCTGAGTTGGAGGCCCCACTCTTGGCCCAGGGCCAGAAAAACAAGCAGCCGGCATCTACTGCCGGCTCCAGCCATGCTCCTCCCTCCAAGCGCTTCCGGACGGAGCCCGTGGGGGAGAAGGAAGTGGGCGTGCGCCGCTACGGGCGCAAAGCGATGCCAACCGCTTCCGGGTAATTTTCTTTTCCGGCTTGCCTCTTTTTTGCCAAGTTCTTTTTCCGGTTGCTTTTTCTCAACCAATGGTCTTTTCTCTTTTTCTCAGCCCCGCTCTCAAGCTTGGCCCAAGGCCATCGGGCTCTGAGGGATCCGCAAGGACCTCAACCCCTCCTCCTCGCTCAAGCCCGGCACCATCTGGTGCCGGCAACTCCTCTGCCTCCCTTTCGGGGGGCACAACAAATTCGGGGCGTGCGGCCCCTTCACTGTCAGATCACCGCACGGAGGAGGATCTTTCCTTCCTCCCGGAACACCAAGACACCGGTGCCGGCAACATCGGCGCCGGAGAAGAAGAAGGCTGCCGGGCGGGCGGAGCCTTCTGCTCCTCCCGTCCTTGAAAAGACAACTTCCGCGCCGGAACCTTCCGCGCCGGAAGGCTCCAACACGGGTGACGCTCCTAGCGCTCCCCCTTCTCCACGCACCATCCTCATGCCTCCGCCAGAGGCTCCTCGCGCCCAGCCCTCCAAAGCCGCTCCTAGCGCGCCGCCGGCCAAGACCTCCGGGGCCTCCTCTACCGCGCCACCGCCCAAGCCTTCCAAGCTCATTAAGGGGAAGGCGACGGCCTCCAGCGCCCCTTCGGGCGGCCAGCAGCCCTTGGTGCTGCACGTCTCCAAGGCTGCCAAAGGTGCCAGCATGAAGGCCACCGGCCTCCTCGGCCGCATCACGGAGTTCCAGCGCCAAGGCCGGGACCTGGGGCACCTCCTGCCCTATGCTCAAAAGTGGAACGCCGCGGACATCACTCCGGCAACCCGCGGAATGGGCAAGGATCGGCTGCCGGCACCTGATCCTGTCGGGGATCGGTGTTCTGAGGAGCACTTCATGCGGCTCCGGGCTGCCGTAAAAGAGCTTGACAGCGCGTGGTACGATTCCACGAACAATCTGACGGTATGTTCTACTAACTTTCAATCTTTGCCGGTTTCTTCGTTTCCGGCTCTGTTTTACTTTTTCCTTAGTTTCATGCCGGTTTCTCTCTTGTCTATCTTCCCAGTCCCCGAGTTTTGTGGTGAGAGCGCAGCTCTTAGCGCAAAACTTAACTTAAGATTTTAGCGTGAAACCGGCCTGCCCGATCCCGAGTTTCGGGTTAAACATCTTCTCCTTAACATATAATTTACCTTAGAAACGCGCAAAACCGGCCTTTGCCAGTCCCGAGTTTCGGGTTAAGAACTTTGTTCTTAGCGCAAAACTTATCTTAAAACCGCGCAAAACCGGCACTGCCGATCCCGAGTTTCGGGTTAAGAACTTTGTTCTTAGCGCAAAACTTAACTCATTTCTTCTTTTTCTTGAACAGGTCACCGCTGACGCTCGGAAGGCCCTTTTCGAGGAGCTTTTGTGGGAGCACCGGGAGCTCGCTGAGGCACATGACAAGTGCCAAGGTAAGTTTTTGTTCCACCGGCATCTTTGCTACCGGAAACCTTTTTTCCTTGTGATATTTACAATTTCTGTTCAACAGTGATCCCAGAAGCTTCCATCGATGCTCTGAAAAAGCAGCTCGCCGCGGCCCAACGTACTATTTTTTCCTTTCTCCTTTGAACTTGGTTTCTTTTCATTTTTACTAGTGTAACCTTGTTAACACTCTTTTTTCCGGTTACAGGGGAGAAGGACCAGCTCAACCGGCAGCACCAGGAGGAGCTGAACGCCCTCAAGACCAGCTACCAGGAGCTCAAGTCTCAGCTGATTCAGCTGGGGCTTGACCACGCCAAGGCCCTCAAAGCCGCTGAAGTGACCGCAGCGGCCAAGTTGGACGAGGCTCTGGAGAATGCTTGCAATGCCACTGTGGTGTTGCGGGCAGAGCTGGAGGAGATGGCCAAGGCCCGGAAGGGTGCCGAGGAGAAGGCCGCGCGGCTGGAGGAGGAGCATAAGGAGTGCGATCAGCTGATCCTGCAGACCGTCACACTCGCCCTCCGTAAGTTCTTTTCTTTTACACTTTGATTACTGCACACAAGCCTTTCTTCCTTCGACCCCATTTTCTTTCCGCTATCTTTCCGTCCGGTCTCTCTTCTTCCGGATTCTTTTCTCTCCGGTCTCTTTTTCTTCCGGACTTTTTTCCTTCCGGTCTCTTTTTCTTCCGGACTCTTTTCCTTAAACTTTTTCTTTCTTTGCATAGGCCTCTTTCCGGACTCGCAGAGGTACGCCGTCAAGAAGGTCGACGCGCAACGCAAGGACAAAGGCCAAGCGGATCTTACCGTGCCATGGACGCCCAAGGACCATCTGGTCGCGCTTAACGCGCGGGTGTCCCATATGCGCTGCATAGACCGCAATCTTTCGGACATCCCTGATGTAGCTACCCAGCTATACATTGGACCTTATGGCCTGGCGAGGAGGTGCCGGACACCTTCTCCCTCATCAGCGATCGCCTCAAGGGTGCCGGCAAGAGGATCCGCGAGTGGCAGTGCTCTGCTGCCCGCGCTGGAGCGGACTCCGCCCTCCGCGTCGCCTGCTCCTGGTACCCGGAGCTCGATCTGGACGCCCTTACCGGCGTGCGCGAAGACGCCGAAACGGATCTGGACCCGATCCTCTCCGCCAGGCGGCAGGATCGCGCGTACCGGATCGCGGAGTATGCCGACATGCGCACCTTCATCCCTCCCCCTCCTGGCGTCACGGACTATCTCGACGAGGAGGAGGGTGAAGCCGAAGAAGAGGTCCTGGACGATGCTGATGCCGGTGCTGCTCCTCCGGAAGCCCCTGCTGCGTGATTATTCTCTTTGAAGTGTTTGCCTGCTATCTGTTTGTTGGTCCTGCTTATCTTTGAAACGATGTTCGTTAAATTCTGCCCCGGAATGCCGGGGTCTATGATGTAAGACTTTAAGTTTGCCTGTGGTTGTGATACAACATTTCCTGCCGGTAATTTATACCGGTAGCTAAGTATTTATGAGTCTGTCTTAGCATAATTGCCTTTGGTTCTGCTTTTATCCTGTACTGCAAAGATTTCTCAATTGCTTCCGCATCCAATTTGATGCATACTTGGTTCTTTTGCCTTGGCTCTGCCTGCCTTCTCTGGGCGTTCTTTGGCGTATGAGCGCAAGGTTCTTTCACCAAACAAGCATCTTCTTGAACTTAGAAATAACTTTGAAATTTTGCAAAAAACCGGTTTAACCGGGGTTAGTTAAATTTTCCGGATTGTTCTTTCCTGCTCTCCCTTTTCGCAGTTCATGTGCTTATCTCCTACCGGTTTATCTTGCTTGCCATGAAGCCGGTTTGCGGACAGCAGCAGAGTCGAAGACTCCGGTAGGATTTAGCACACTACTAAACCGGAAAGAAAAAACATTCAATAAGCAACCGGTAAACTGAAAAAATAGACAAGTTACATGCAACTTTAGTTGGGGTAGTCCCCGAGATTCATTCAAGATTCCGGCAACTTTTATTCATAGCTTATAAGGTACAAAAAGGAACTTCTTACACCATCACTTCAAGAGTAGAAGGGACGCAACAGAGCTACGTTCCATGGACGTTTGCTCTCCTCTCCGGACCTGTCCGCCTTTCCTTTCTTCCACTCCTGTGCATCGATCAAGTAGTATGCATCATTGTGAAGCACCTTGCTTACAATGAAGGGACCTTCCCATGGTGGCAAGAGCTTATGCCGGCCTTCAGTGCGCTGCACCAGGCGAAGTACAAGATCTCCTTCCCGGAAAACTCTTGGGTTAACCTTCCGGTTATGATAGCGTCTTAGGTTTTGCTGGTAAATGGCTGTTCTTGCCAAAGCTAGCTCTCTTGCTTCTTCCAGCAAGTCCACATCATTTTCTCTGGCCTCTTTGACCTCTTGCTCAGTATAGAGCTGTACCCTTGGTGAATCATGAATGATGTCGGTTGGTATCACCGCTTCTGCTCCATAAACCATGAAGAAGGGAGTGTATCCGGTAGACCGGTTTGGGGTTGTTCTTATACTCCACAGTACTGATGGCAGTTCATCGAGCCAACATCCCGGTGACTTTTCCACCGCATCAATGAGTCTAGGCTTGATACCGGAAAGCACCAAGGCATTCATTCTTTCCACTTGGCCATTGCCTTGTGGGTGTGCCACTGAGCACAAATCCAACCGGATGTTCTTTTCTTCACAGAACCTTTTGAACTCACCTTGAGCAAAGTTGGTTCCATTATCAGTGATGATGCTGTGCGGGTATCCATACCGCAAAATGACATCTTTTAGGAATTTCACCGCTGTATGCCCATCACACTTTGCGATAGGTTTTACTTCTAGCCACTTGGTGAACTTATCCACCATCACCAAGATGTGAGTCATGCTGCTTCTTGCGGTTTTGAATGGCCCAACCATGTCAAGGCACCAAACGGCGAATGGCCATGTTAGTGGTATTGTCTTTAAACCGGATGCTGGGGTATGGTTTTGCTTGGCGTACCTCTGGCAGCCGTTGCATTTTCTTACCAAATCCTCAGCGTCCTCCAAAGCAGTGGGCCAATAGAACCCATGCCGGAATACTTTTGCTACTAGCGCCCTTGACGAAGCATGATGCCCACATTCTCCTTGGTGAATTTCCTCAAGCATTTCTTTCCCTTCCTCCGGTTCCACACATCTTTGAAGGACACCGGTAACGCTTCTCTTGTACACCTCACCATTGATGAATGTGTAAGCTTTGGACCTTCTTTGTATCCTCCTTGATTCATTTTCGTCAGCCGGCGAGGTGCCGTTGATCAGGAATTCCTTAATAGGTTTAACCCATGACGGTATCTCTCGAACCAAAAACACCGGTGCATCTATCTCCATGCTATCCACCAGCATCATTTCTTCCGATATGGGTACAGCAGTCCCCGAGCTTATCGGAGCAGTCCCCGAGCTTGCCGGAGCAGTCCCCGGGTTCCCTTCATCGATATCCATGGGTACTACGTGTGACTCCGGTACAAAAATTGATTCTGACTCCGGGCTCGGTTTGATCGATGGCACTCTTAGGTGAGCCAAAGCTATTCCGGGAGGAATTTCTTGCCTAGATGAGCCCAGCTTGGACAAAGCATCTGCGGCTTCATTTTCTGCGCGTGGCACATGGTGGAACTCACACCCTTCGAAGAATCCGGCAATCTTTTGCACGTGAAACCGGTACAAGGCCATGTTGGCATCTTTTGCATCCCAATCTCCTGAACAACTTCTTTGTACCACAAGATCTGAATCGCCATAGCAAATGATCCGGTGTGCACCGATTTCTTTTGCGACCTTAAGCCCATGGATCAAAGCTTCATATTCAGCGACATTGTTTGATGCCCTGAAATGCACTTGCAAAACATACCGGAGGTGATCTCCTTTTGGGGAAGTGAGCACCACACCGGCACCTAGACCTTCCTTGAGCTTGGATCCATCAAAGTGCATCTTCCAGTATTCTATCCTCTGATCTGGCGGTTTGTACTGCATCTCCGCCCAATCAACAAGGAAATCAACCAAAGCCTGTGATTTTATGGCATCTCTTCTTTCATACACCGGTACGTATGGTGATATCTGGATTGCCCATTTCGCAATCCGGCCGCTGGCGTCTTTGTTGCACATGATGTCGGAAATTGGTGCTTCACTTACCACCTTCATGGGGTGCTCCTCAAAGTAGTGCTTGAGTTTTGTGGCGGCCATGTACACGCCATAAGTCATTTTTTGGAAGTGAGGGTAGTTTTGTTTTGATAGGGAGAGCACCTCGCTCAAGTAGTATACCGGCCTACGGACGGTTTTTCTTCCTCTTCTCTTTCAACTACAACCACTACACTCACAACCCGGTTTGTTGCTGCTATGTATAACAGCATAGGCTCTCTTTCTAGAGGTGAAGCCAGTATAGGTGCTGTGGCTAGCATTGTTTTTAGCTCTTTAAATGCTGCGTCTGCCTGAGGGGTCCAGACGAACGTGTCAGATTTTTTCATCAGAGCATAGAGTGGCAGAGCTTTTTCTCCCAACCTGCTCACGAACCGGCTCAGCGATGCCAAGCTTCCGGTAAACTTCTGCACATCTTTTAACTCTCGAGGGATAGCCATTCTTTCTATTGCCCGGATCTTTACCGGATTAACCTCTATGCCCCGGCTTGATACCAGGAAACCGAGCAGCTTGCCGGCAGGGACACCAAAGGTGCATTTTGCCGGATTGAGTTTCATCCGGAACCGTCTCAGGTTATCGAACGTTTGCCGGATGTCATCGATTAAGGTGTTCTTTACCTTAGTTTTTATCACGATGTCATCCACATAGACTTGCATGTTTTTTCCGATTTGATCAAACAAGCATTTTTGCATACAGCGCTGGTACGTTGCACCAGCGTTGCGCAAACCAAAAGGCATAGTGACATAGCAATAAGCCCCGTGCGGGGTAATGAACGCAGTTTTTATTTGATCTTCCTTTTTCAAGGGAATTTGGTGGAAACCGGAATAGGCATCCAGAAAGGACAACAACTCACACCCAGCAGTTGAATCAATCACTTGATCGATTCGTGGCAAAGGAAAAGGATCTCTTGGGCAAGCCTTGTTCAGGTTGGTGTAGTCGATGCACATGCGCCACACCTTCGGAGCTTTGGCCTCCAGGTTCTCATCTTTCTTCTTTTCAACCATTACCGGATTGGCCAGCCACTCTGTGTGCGTGACCTCCACAATGAATCCGGCAACAAGCAGTTTGGTTACCTCTTCTCCTATGATCTTTCTTCTGTCTTCAGCGAACCGGCGCAGTGGTTGCCGTACCGGCTTGGCATCTTTCCGGACGTTTAGAGAGTGCTCAGCCAGCTCCCTCGGAACACCTACCAAATCATCAGTTGACCAGGCAAAGATATTCCGATTCTCACGGAGGAAGCTGACGAGCGCGCTTTCCTATGCTTGGTCGAGACCGGCACCGATACGAACGGTGCGCTCTGGGTAAGCCGGATCCAGCACGATGTCCTTTGTTTCATTCGTTGGCTTGAATGCCGGTGAGCCCATGTTTTCACTCATTGCCGCTAAGCTCATTTGTGAGGATTGAGCCAGCGCAACAGCTGTTTGCATTCTTTTCTTTTCCTCCGCGATCACCAGCGATTCCGCTAGGTTCGATCCGGCAGATGCAGTTTCCAGTGAGATCTTATAGTTTCCCACCACAGTCAGTGGTCCACGAGGTGCCGGCATCTTCATCTTGAGGTAAGCTGTATGAGTTGTGGCCATGAAGGCTGCCAATGCCGGTCTCCCCAGCAATGCATGGTAGGGACTGTCTAGATCCACCACCTCAAACTCCAGATTTTCTACCCGGCAATTGTCACGTCCTCCAAATGCCACGTCCACCCGAACTTTTCCTATCGGGGCACAGGACAAACCAGGAACAATCCCGTGGAACGTTGTGCGCGTTGGCTGAAGCATGTTTTCTGTTATGCCCAGCGTATGCATGGTGTGCTTGTACATGATGTTGATGCTACTGCCATTGTCTATCAGCACCTTGCTGAACTTCACTCGAGTTTGCGGCCCTTTCATGATTGGGTCCACAACAAGAGCATATCCACCCGGATTCGGCATGATCTTTGGGTGATCCTTGGATGACCAGGTAATTTCCTGATTGGACCACATCATGTACTTGGGAACTGCCGGCATCACAGCATTGACCTCCATGGAGCGCCGGTGTACACTTTGCCGGTCTGTTGGCTCAGTGACAAAGACAACACAGCACAGATGCGGATCTTCGTAAACATTCCGGCCTAAAGGTGCCGGTGGAGGTGGCTGGTTATCATTTTGCTCCACCCGGTTAACTTGCTGGTACTGCTGCCGGTTTGGCTGCACCGGTAAGGCGTTTGCCCCGGTAAGTGGTGGTGGTGGCGGTAGCTGTTGCTGCTGCTGCGGCATGTCTTGTGGTGGCCGCGCATCTTTCACTGTTCCTTTTTGCATCAAGTACTTGGTCCAGGTGCAATCCTTTGTCAGATGGTTTGACGGGTGTGCCGGATTCGGCGTGTGCCACCGGCAAGGTTGATCCATGGCAGCTTCCATGGTGTATTTTGCGGGTTCTTGCCAGTTTCTTTTCTGGGCCCAGGGTTTCTTTTCCACCCATTGTTTCTTAGGACCTGCCCATGGCTGCGATCCGGTTTTTTGCCTCTGGCTGTCGCTGGCCTCGAAATTTTCCTGCACAGCAGCAACTTGCTGCGGACCGTACCTTCGATCCGGAAAATCTTCTCTTCTTTTGTTATTCCGGTTGTCCCGGTGTTGTTCGTGGCGCAGCTGTTCCGGCTCCGGTTGCACTGCCCGGCTGCGTTGGGTCTCCCAACGCATAGCTATCCGCCACACGTATCATCTCTGCCAACGTTGTCGGCATGTTGCGCTGCAACTTTTGCCACAACGGTGAACCTCTTCTGCATCCACTGCTAAACCAAGCAATGGCTTGTGCCTCGATTACCCCTTCACAGGAGTTCCTTGTGGTGTTCCACCGGGCCAGATAATCCCGGTCTGTTTCGTTCGGACGCTGCACACACAGAGCAAGTTGTTGCGGCCTGTTTGGCCTCTGATAGGTGCTGCTGAAATTGCTCACAAAGGCCTCCTCAAAATCCAGCCAGCCATTTATGCTTCCTGCCGGCAAGTTGTTTAGCCAGATTCTTGCCGGTCCAACCAAAAACGATGGTATGATCCTCACGGCCCAACGCCGGTTTCCTCCTCCTGCTACGGTTCCTCCACCGCCTGCAACGTATACCGCGGTCACGTAATCCGCGAGCCAGTCTTCCGGCTTTGTGGTGCCATCATATGTTTTTGTGTCACGGGGCAACATAAAGTTGCGAACTGGTGGTTTTTCTTTCATGATCCTTGGGCCAAAGCACTTTGGACCTGGAGGACCTTCCTCCTCGATCATTTCTGACAAGTACACTCTATCCAGACGGTGCCTCGCATCCCGTTCCGGTAAGTATCTCTCTCCCAGGCGTTCTCCCAATGGGTTCCGATATGCTGCCGGTCTGGTGGAATCGGCTTCATCGTAACATTCCGGCACCGCGGCCCTTGCCTGCCGGTACCTAGGGGGATCCATTTCCTCCTCATCGTACGCTGCCCTTGCAGCTCGATAGTTTTGCCCGGTCTCATATCTACCGGCATGATTGTTTCCGGCATAGCCTCTGGCGTAGCCTCGCTCTGCCCCTTGGCTTTTTCTTCCGGCATCATGTTGCCCGGCTTGTTGCTTTCCGGCAAGAACCGGATCGTACACAGTCATCTGCTGCGCATTCACATCTTTTTCTCTTTTTCTATCCGGATGGGGGGATGAAGCCTGCCCATGGGACTTGCTACCGGCATTCTTTGTTGAACGCGCGGATTTTGAGGCCGCTGCCTTGTTCAGCTTAGCCAGCTGCTCAGCATTTTGCTGCTCTATGGTTTCCAGCAGCTCTCTGACGCGCTCTTGCTTCTTTACCAAAGCCTCTCCGGAAAGCGACTCACATAGCTCTACTGCAGCCTTAGCAGCTTTTATAGTTTTATCCGGGCTGCTATACTTAGGCTTTTCCACGATGCTAACAGATGCAGAGGCGCTCTTGCCGGTAAGAATCTCTTTGCGCAAATCTTGATCTAGGTTGCGAGCTTTTAGCCGGTTTTCCGGCATCCTAGCAGCATGCGCGCTAACAGAAGCAAAGCCATGGGCAGCGTTATACTCACGTACGGTTAGGTTCAGCTCGCGCTGCGCCCTGACGATGTCCTTGCCGCTCTCCAGCATCTTCTGGCGCTGCGCCTCCAGCTCCGCCGAGCCGCTGCCGGGTCGATGTTACGCGCGATGGGGGTGGCGAGGACGTTCATCGCTGCCTGGAGCGGGTGTCTCCGGTGGCGCGGATGATGCTCCCGCTGCGCCTGCGCCGCGCTCCAGCGGTGGCTTAGCCGCACGGGTCGAAACCGCGCGACCGGCACCTTCAGCCGCAACCTCCTTTCCTGCACCAGCCACACCGGTCATCATTACCTCAACGCTGCCGGCGGCGCGACCAGCACAGAGCCATCTTGGCGGGTCCGGTGCCACCAGCACCGGCGAGAGGCGCTGGCGCACGGGGACGGTGCCGAAGTAGACGCGGTGGCTGCCGAACTCGATGATGCGGCCGTTCTTGGGGAAGATGCCGCCGTTGGCGAAGCAGCCCGCGTTGTCGTTGATGAAGTCCATGGCGTAGATGCGCTGCACCAACGCGGACACCGTACGCTCGCCGGAGATCTCGAGGACGCCCGCCCGAATGTGAACTCCATCAAGCGCCACTTCATGCCCCACGGTGGGCGCCAACTGTCGTCGTGGTGAACGAGCAGATGCCATAGGATGGCTTAGATTGGGGCCGAATGGACGCAAGAGGATTCGGGGGAGGGTTTGCGATCAGGTGGGAAGAGATTCCGGATGGTTTCCTCAAGAACTTGGCCAAGGCCAGAGGTTGAAGAAGAAAGGCACAAGGAAGAACTCCCTCTAGATCACCATGTTCATAGATTCATACAAGTTCTGAGCTACGCCTACATGCATACACACGTCTCTTCTAACGTAACCTCTCGTATCGTGCCGTGCCCGCAAGGAGGGCTGCCCCCTCTCCTTATATAGGGGAGAGGGTGGCTTACAGAGCAAGAAACCCTAATAGCATCTTTGACTGGACAAACTACTTTACAGAGTTACTGTACAAAGCTACTTTAATCATAGGTGACACCGGGGCCTTCTTTTATCATAGAAGCTGACGTCCTCCGGCTTCTTTCTCCGTCACCTCTCTCTTTGGCGCCAGGGCTCTGAATAAAGTTACTTTGCTTAGCTCATCCTTGTCTTCTTGCTCTGAAGAGAATCTTTGACCAGTCCTGCCGACAGGCTCTCCTTTCCGGTATCTTCTGTACCGGGTTCCGGCATACCCCTTTGGGGATACCGGCTTAGCCTTGCTCTCCCGGATTCCTACTAGGCTTCCGGTAAGAACATTAAACCGGTATCCTGATGGCTCAAACCATCCGGTTTGGCATGCCTTTGGCATACCGGGGGTTATCCCCCCAACACACCTAGTAATGAAGAAATACATAGAGCATGCTAAAATTTGGTTTGCATAATTGGTCTCTCTAAGGTCTAGATAATTTCTAGTATTGAGTTTGAACAACAAGGAAGACGGCGTAAAGTCTTATAATGTTTACAATATGTCTTTTATGTGAGTTTTGCTGCACCGGTTCATCCTTGTGTTTGTTTCAAATAACCTTGCTAGCCTAAGCCTTGTATCGAGAGGGAATACTTCTCATGCATCCAAAATCCTTGAGCCAAACACCATGCCATTTGTGTCCACCATATCTACCAACTACATGGTATTTCCTGCCATTCCAAGTAAATTGATTCATGTGCTACCTTTAAACCTTCAAAATGCTTCTCAATTTGTGTTAATGTTTTATAGCTCATGAGGAAGTATGTGGTGTTTATCTTTCGACCTTGTCATTTACTCTTGACAGACTTTCACAATGGACTAGTGGCTTCATCCGCTTATCCAATAATTTTGCAAAAAGAGCTGGCAATGGGGTTCCCAGCCCCAATTAATTACAACTTGCATTAATAATTCTCTTCACATGTTTTGCTCTGATTCATCAGCAAGCAACTTAATTTTGCAAATAGACACTCCTTCATGGTATGTGAATGATGGTAGGCACCCGAGGATTCGGTTAGCCATGGCTTGTGTAAGCAAAAGGTTGGGAGGAGTGTCACCTATAATGAAACTAAAATACATGTGTAAACAAAAGAGAAGAGGGATGATCTACCTTGCTGGTAGAGATAACGTCCTTCATGGGAGCCGCTCTTGAAAGTCTGGTTGATAAGGTAGTTAGAGTACCCATTACCATTCGTTGACAACAACAAACACCTCTCAAAACTTTACTTTTATGCTCTATATGATTTCAAAACTTAAAAATCTCTAGCACATGATTTAATCCCTGCTTCCCTCTGCGAAGGGCCTTTCTTTTACTTTTATGTTGAGTCAGTTCACCTATTTCTCTCCACCTCAAGAAGCAAACACTTGTGTGAACTGTGCATTGATTCCTGCATACTTGCATATTGCACTTGTTATATTACTTTGCATTGACAACTATCCATGAGATATACATGTTACAAGTTGAAAGCAACCGCTGAAACTTAATCTTCCATTGTGTTGCTTCAATACCTTTACTTTGAATTATTGCTTTATGAGTTAACTCTTATGCAAGACTTATTGATGCTTGTCTTGAAAGTGCCATTCGTGAAAAGTCTTTGCTTTATGATTCAGTTGTTTACTCATGTCATTACCATTGTTTTGATCGCTGCATTCATTACATATGTTTACAATAGTATGATCAAGGTTATGATGGCATGTCACTCCAGAAATTATCTTTGTTATCGTTTTACCTGCTCGGGACGAGCAGAACTAAGCTTGCGGATGCTGATATGTCTCCGACGTATCGATAATTTCTTATGTTCCATGCCACATTATTGATGTTATCTACATGTTTTATGCACACTTTATGTCATATTCGTGCATTTTCTGGAACTAACCTATTAACAAGATGCTGAAGTGCCAGTTCCTGTTTTCTGCTGTTTTTGGTTTCAGAAATCCTAGTAACGAAATATTCTCGGAATCGGACGAAATCAACGCCCAGGTTCCTATTTTGCCCGGAAGCATCCAGAACACACGAGAACCGCCAGAGAGGGGGCACATGCCCACCAAACCCTAGGCCGGCGCGGCCAGGGGGGCCCGCGCCACCCTATGGTGTGGGCACCCCTTCGACCCTCTGGCGCTGCCTCTTCGCCTATTTAAAGCCTCCATCGCGAAAACCCTGAGACGTTCGACGAAACCCACAGAAACCTTCCAGAGTCGCCGCCATCGCGAAGCCAAGATCAGGGGGACAGGAGTCTCTGTTCCGGCACGCTGCCGGAACGGGGAAGTGCCCCCGGAAGGCTTCTCCATCATCACCACCGCCATCTTCATCACCGCTGCTGCTCCCATGAGGAGGGAGTAGTTCTCCATCGAGGCTCGGGGCTGTACCGGTAGCTATGTGGTTCATCTCTCTCCTATGTACTTCAATACAATAATCTCATGAGCTGCCTTACATGATTGAGATTCATATGATGATGCTTGTAATCTAGATGTCGTTATGCTAGTCAAGTGAATTTTACTTATGTGATCTCCGGAGACTCCTTGTCCCACGTGTGTAAAGGTGACAGTGTGTGCACCGTGTGGGTCTCTTAGGCTATATTTTACAGAATACTTATTCACTGTTATGAATGGCATAGTGAAGTGCTTATTTATATCTCTTTATGATTGCAATGTGTTTTGTATCACAATTTATCTATGTGCTACTCTAGCAATGTTATTAAAGTAGTTTTATTCCTCCTACACGGTGTAATGGTGACAGTGTGTGCATCCGTGTTAGTACTTGGTTTATGCTATGATCATGATCTCTTGTAGATTGCGAAGTTAACTATTGCTATGACAGTATTGATGTGATCTATTCCTCCTACATATGCATGAAGGTGACAGTGTGCATGCTATGTTAGTACTTGGTTTAGTCGAATTGATCTTTCATGCACTCTAAGGTTACTTAAATATGAACATTGAATTGTGGAGCTTGTTAACTCCGGCATTGAGGGTTCGTGTAATCCTACGCAATGTGTTCATCATCCAACAAGAGTGTAGAGTATGCATTTATCTATTCTGTTATGTGATCAATGTTGAGAGTGTCCACTAGTGAAAGTGTAATCCCTAGGCCTTGTTCCTAAATACTGCTATCGTTGCTTGTTTCATGTTTCTTTGCGTTACTCTTGCTGCAATACTACCACCATCAACTACACGCCGGCAAGCTATTTTTACGGCACCGTTGCTCTTGCTCATATATATTCATACCACCTGTATTTCACTATCTCTTCGCCGAACTAGTACACCTATTAGGTGTGTTGGGGACACAAGAGACTTCTTGCTTTGTGGTTGCAGGGTTGCATGAGAGGGATATCTTTGACCTCTTCCTCCCTGAGTTCGATAAACCTTGGGTGATCCACTTAAGGGAAAACTTGCTGCTGTTCTACAAACCTCTGCTCTTGGAGGCCCAACACTGTCTACAGGAAAAGGAGGGGGGCGTAGACATCAATGTCCTTAGGCTTTACTCATAATATTCATGGCGAAGGTTGAACTGCTTCGTTAAATTGTTATATGGTTGGAAACGGGAAATGCTACATGTGGTAATTGGTATAATATCTTGAATAATGTGATATTTGGTAATTGTTGTGCTCATATTTAAGCTTTTGCATCATATACCTTGCACCTATTAATAAAGAAATACATAGAGCTTGCTAAAATTTGGTTTGCATAATTGGTCTCTCTAAGGTCTAGATATTTTCTAGTAAGGGTCGAACAACAAGGAAGACGGTGTAGAGTCTTATAATGCTTGCAAGATGTTTTTATGTGAGTTTTGCTGTACCGGTTCATACTTGTGTTTGTTTCAAATAACCTTGCTAGCCTAAGCCTTGTATTGAGAGGGAATACTTCTCATGCATCCAAAATCCTTGAGCCAAACACTATGCCACTTGTGTCCACCATACCTACCTACTACATGGTATTTCTCCGCCATTCCAAAGTAAATTGCTTGAGTGCTACCTTTAAAATTCCATTCTTTATCTTTGCAATATATAGCTCATGGGACAAATAGCCTAAAAACTATTGTGGTAATGAATATGTACTTATGCATCTTATCTCTTATAAGTTGCTTGTTGAGCGATAACCATGTTCCTGGGGACGCCATCAACTATTTCTTTGTTGAATATCATGTGAGTTGCTATGCATGTTCGTCTTGTCTGAAGTAAGGGTGATTTATCATGATCAAATGGTTTGAGTATGCATATTGTTAGAGAAGAACATTGGGACGCTAACTAAAGCCATGATCCATGGTGGAAGTTTCAGTTTGGATAACAAACCTCAATCTCTTATGAGAATATTATCTGTTGTTGAATGCTTATGCATTAAAGAGGAGTCCATTATCTGTTGTCTATGTTGTCCCGGTATGGATGTCTAAGTTGAGAATAATTAAAAGCGAGAAATCCAATGCGAGCTTTCTCCTTAGACCTTTGTACAGGCGGCATAGAGGTACCCCTTTGTGACACTTGGTTGAAACATATGTTATGCAATGATAATCCATGTAAATCCAAGCTAATTAGGACAAGGTGCGGGCACTATTGGTATACTATGCATGAGGCTTGCAACTTGTAGGATATAATTTACATGATACATATGCTTTATTACTACCGTTGACAAAATTGTTTCTTGTTTTCAAAATAAAAGCTCTAGCACAAACATAGCAATCAATGCTTCCCTCTGCGAAGGGCCTTTCTTCTACTTTTATGTTGAGTCAGTTCACCCATTTCCTTCTATCTCAAGAAGCAAACACTTGTGTTAACTCTGCATTGATTCCTACATACTTGCATATTGCACTTGTTATATTACTTTATGCTGACAATATCCATGAGATATACATGTTATAAGTTGAAAGCAACCGCTGAAACTTAATCTTCCTTTGTGTTGCTTCAATGCCTTTACTTTGAATTTATTGCTTTATGAGTTAACTCTTATGCAAGACTTATTGATGCTTGTCTTGAAAGTACTATTCATGAAAAGTCTTTGCTATATGATTCAATTGTTTACTCATTGCATTTACATTGCTTCGAATCGCTGCATTCATTACATGTGCTTACAATAGTATTGATCATGATTATGATGGCATGTCACTTCAGAAATTATCTTTGTTATCGTTTACCTACTCGGGACGAGTAGGAACTAAGCTTGGGGATGCTGATACGTCTCCAACGTATCGATAATTTCTTATGTTGCATGCTTGTTTTATGATGATACTCACATGTTTTATACATACTTTATGTCATATTTATGCATTTTACGGCACTAACCTATTAACGAGATGCCGAAGAGCCAGTTGCTGTTTTCTGCTGTTTTTGGTTTCAGAAATCCTAGTAAGGAAATATTCTCGGAATTGGACGAAATCAACGCCCAGGATCTTATTTTTCCACGAAGCTTCCAGAACACCGGAGGAGATACGAAGTGGGGCGACGAGGCGCCCACACAACAGGGCAGCGCGGCCAGGCCTTGGGCCACGCGGCCCTGGCGTGTGGGGCCCTCGTGGCGCCCCCTGACCTACCCTTCCGCCTACTTAAGCCTTCGTCGATAATAGTTCCAGTACCGAGAGCCACGATATGGAAAACCGTCCAGAGACGCCGCCGCCGCCAATCCCATCTCGGGGGATTCAGGAGATCGCCTCCGGCACCCTGCCGGATAGGGGAATCATCTCCCGGAGGACTCTTCACCGCCATGGTCGCCTCCGGAGTGATGTGTGAGTAGTTCACGCCTGGACTATGGGTCCATAGCAGTAGCTAGATGGTTGTCTTCTCCTCTTGTGCTATCATTGTTAGATCTTGTGAGCTGCCTAAAATGATCAAGATCATCTATTTGTAATGCTACATGTTGCGTTTGTTGGGATCCGATGAATATGGAATATTATGCTATGTTGATTATCAATCTATCTATGTGTTGTTTGTGATCTTGCATGCTCTCCGTTATTAGTAGAGGCTCTGGCCAAGTCATTACTTGTAACTCCAAGAGGGAGTATTTATGCTCGATAGTGGGTTCAAGCCTCCATTAAACCTGGGACAGTGACATAAATTTCTAAGGTTGTGGATGTGTTGTTGCCACTAGGGATAAAACATCAATGCTATGTCTAAGGATGTATTTGTTGATTACATTACGCACCATACTTAATGCAATTGTCTGTTGTTTGCAACTTAATACTGGAGGGGGTTCGGATGATAACCTGAAGGTGGACTTTTTAGGCATAGATGCATGCTGGATAGCGGTCTATGTACTTTGTCGTAATGCCCAATTGAATCTCACACTACTCATCATAACATGTATGTGCATGGTCATGCCCTCTTTATTTGTCAATTGCCCAACTGTAATTTGTTCACCCAACATGCTATTTATCTTATGGGAGAGACACCACTAGTGAACTGTGGACCCCGGTCCATTCTTTTACATCAAATACAATCTACTGCAATACTTGTTCTACTGTTTTCTGCAAACATCATCATCCACACTATACATCTAATCCTTTGTTACAGCAAGCCGGTGAGATTGATAACCTCACTGTCACGTTGGGGCAAAGTAATTTGGTTGTGTTGTGCAGGTTCCACGTTGGCGCCGGAATCCCTGGTGTTGCGCCGCACTACACTCCGTCACCAACAACCTTCAACGTGCTTCTTGGCTCCTACTGGTTCGATAAACCTTGGTTTCTTACTGAGGGAAACTTGCTGCTGTACGCATCACACCTTCCACTTGGGGTTCCCAACGGACGCGTGCTGTACACGTATCACCCTGCATACCCACCCTTTTGTCCATCCATACATTGCCGGTAGACATCTCCCGATCATACGGCTTTACCCCCGATGTACTATGGACAATCCCTCATAGGCGGTAGAGCCTCTCATCTACATGGATGGGGATTTAAAAGGATTTCCCAACCTACTGCGGTGTTATCCCAACATCCAGCCAGGCTCTATCAAGTTCGTTGATATGCAAGAGGGAAAGATACAACTGACTTCCCCAGAGCCATTATAGATCTCATGGTTAACGCGAATTGTACGACGCTAGAATCACTAGACGGTATTAGTGATTAGTCCTATCTTAGTAGAACCCTTGCAATGGAACCTCCACCATATCAACACATACCATGGTTCCATTGCCCACCACATAGTCATATTCATATTGGAAAAGTAACATTTTCTTTTTTATGCAGGAATGATAGGTATAGTACTTTTGCGGGTAAATTGATATAAAATAATCAAGATGACATGAGCAAGACTGAACTTGCCTGGTGACTGCGAGATAGTGCAGTTCGATGTGTTGGACGGAACCTGGACCTCGGATTATGTAAAGAAGCATCATTGTCCGGTAAGGATAATGTTATAAAATCCAAATGATGCATGCATGAGTGTATTATTTCATGTTGAATCCCTTACCCCAGATTTTTAGGTTTGAGTTAAGTATTTATGCCTTTGGCAGTAATATATAAATTCTTTAAATCCTTTAACATTGTTTTCTTTTCTAAAAAGAAAAGGACTTAGAGTAATAGAATTTTCCTTTGGAAAATATTTATTTAAAATAAAGAATTTGAAATAATAGAGTTTTCCTCCTTTTTTGGAAATAAAAGGAGTTTATGAATATTGAGATATTTCCTTTTTGGAAAATCTTAAATCTTTAAAAGAAAAGACTTGGAATAATAGAATTTCTTTTGAAAAAATTTGAATAACAAATATTTGAGTCCATTTGGAATTTTCCATGATTTTTAGATCAAAGGAAAATTGCAAATTTAAAATTCCAAGTTCATATTTAAATTCCAAAATTCCAAAATTTGAACTTTTGTTGTAAATTCCATTTCTTATTTTATTCTTGTTAAGAATAATTTTTAATACACTAATCCAATTTTTCCTGGATTTTTAGAGGTATTTATCATTATTTGGAATTTGGTAAAATTCAAAGGTTATTTTAAAAATTAAAAAGACTAAAATGCCCCTCTGGCCCAATTGGCCAGCCCACTAGGGCAACCCATTTGGTCAGCCCATTTGGGCCATACCAAAACGGCTCGGTGGTACCGACCGAGTCAGCCCACCAGTCACTCGCCCCTCTCTCTCACGCTCGCGCAAACCCTAACCCTATATGGTGACCTCCGAGGCGATGGCGTCGCCGCCATGGTCGCCGCCTTGCTCCGGCCGTCTCCGGTGGTACTAGGTCTTGCCGTGGGTCTCTATCGACGCAGCGCAGGACGGTGCTCCTCTTCATCCGCATCGACATGGTTTCCTCTTCCTCTGCGGCTTGTGTGCGTGCTCGACATCGACAGACGCTGACGAGTTCCTCGGCGAACTCCGTCGATCTGCATCCCCTCGACACTCATGCGCATTCGCCGCCTCCCATGCTGGCGGTGCGTGACCTGGCACTGGCTTGGCCGCGGTTTGGCGCTGCCGTGGCTGGTCGTGCCACTGTGCCACCATGGATGCCACCACGATCTCGCCAGGTAATCTCCTCCTCTTCTGCTACCCTCTCTACTCCATCCTCTCCGTCTACTCGAGTTGTGCCTACTGCTCCTCTTATGCGTATGCTACTGATGATGTGCTGGCTGTGCTTGCTGTTCTTGTTGTGCTTGCTTTGCTTAAGCCTACTGATGCTATGATCTTGTCTATCCATGCTTTCTGGTGCTATGCTTATGCATGTGTAATTCTTGCTGGTTCCCTGTGCTAGGCTTACCCTATTGGTTCATGTCCTTGTGATGTGCTTGTGTTCATCCTATCATATCCAGTGATGCTTCTGTGTTATGCAATTACTTGCTAGTGGCTTTGTTGTTGACCTAGGCTAGCATTGCTGACACTTGTGGTGTCAGTGATGCTCTCCTATGCCCTGCGTAGGATCCATTTGATCCATTTTTGGATTACTGCATGCTTGTGATGCTTTTTTATGCCTTGTGCTTGATCTAATTGATCCAATTAATCAACAGATGCTAGTGGCTAGCTACTGGTTTGATCCTTGGCTAAATGAATGGCTTTCTCTAGCTACTGATGTGACCTATGCTTGCTCTAGCTAATGCACAAGTGTGTGTGTTGCTGCTGTTGCTATCCATAGCTCATTGGACAAGATCCAATGGCTAGGATGCAATGGTTCATGCTACTGTTACCTCTCAGTGATGATATTGCATTGTTAATGCATGGACTACTGTGTATGTATGCTTTGGTGGATTATTTATGGATGAATTGTTTATGCAGTGTTGACTATATGCATTGTTGTATATGATTTGATATCTCCATGATCAATTTGGATATAATTAAAGTCCGAATTCATTTCTGGCTGATGATGACTTATAGTTTTGGTTTGAATGGATGGATTTGTGGTTGATGTGACCACATTAGCCTTGCTACTGGTTGGTTGCTCATACAGTTTGACTAGTTCTTGTTGGCTACTCATATGTGCTTGCACAATAGGGAATCATACTTAATATGAATGGCATTGTGTTTGCCTGTGAAGAAATAAAAGATTAAACTGATGGTTTCTTGGCTAGGATCTTGCTAGGTGGTTTTTGGTAGCTTCTAGTACCTGTATATCCTCTACTGCTTGCTATCTGTGCATCTATGCTTGTCTATTTGCACATGAATAGTATCTAGATGATTATGGGATCTAGCTGCTCCACTTCTACCAGTAATTCTTGGTCAACACCAAGTGATGACAACCCCATGAGCATCTGCTCATGTTATGCCTTGTGTCATGCTATAGTATGGATTGGATCCACTAGATCCTCTCAAGGTATACGTTACACCTTGTTTCAGCTCCTAGATGGCTATGCTCAGTTGTTGTTGAGTTGTTGCTTGATGTTTATGGTTACTTTCCCTGCTCATCCTAGCTCCTGATGATCTTGCTTAAGTTCCCATCTCAATGACTGGTTTTGGTTGGTGGGTTTTGGATGAATGGATGGTTTCTCTGGTGGTTCTTGGTGTTTTGAGCAAGAACAGAGATGAACTATGCACTGTTCATTGCTGGTTGCTTGGTGAATGCTTATATGGTCGGCTTGTAAATTATTCCTGGTGGTTCTACCCTTTTATACCATCAACTGGTTCTTCTCTGGCTGTGACACACAAGCCTGGCCAGACTTGGTGACTAAGCCATGGGTTGGCTTGCTGTTGGGCATGCACCACACCTGGTCAGCTTTGTGGGTGCTTTGGTGAAACTTGAGCCCATGATTGGCTTCAGGTTTGGTCTGTTGGTGCCTATCTTGCTTCTGGCCAGATTTGGACAGTGACAAGTGGCATGGACACTTGTTTTTAACCCCCTATCTAGTTTCTCGTCTTATTTTGCAGGTTTCATGCTTAAGATGATCCAGGTACAAATCCTTACAAGACATATAGTTTATGTTTTAGTATAGAATCCAATTCTTGTAATCTTCTTTTATTTTGTTTATTATTTCATCCAATTCTTGTATGATAAATATTGTAAGACAATGTAATGTGTGTGTATGATCAATAAAGCTCAAGTTTTTGGTTATGATCTTGTATGTAAATTTATCATTCACTTATGAATTGTTTGGGTTTATATGATGTGATTTGAATTATGTATATATATGATGTGATTTGAACTATGAATTCATAATTCATTTATACAATTTTATCTATTACTTCTTTTGTTTTAAATCAAATATGAATTGTCAATTCAAATAATCCCCAAAATCAACAAGTTACAAAAGAGGTCATGTCGAAATTCTTAACACTCACATTGCCTAACCCTATTTGTAATGAGAGAGAACCTCGATCCCTCTTAGGTTTTTATGTAATAAGGCGCGAAAATTTCCTCCGTTTTGCGATGAAATGCACATTCCATTTCTAAATATACCCTTCGTTGTTCCTATGTTCTGGGATATTACAATTTTTGTGTGAATGATCAATAAAGCTCAAAGTTTCCTTATGAGAATTTTTTAATAATGATAATCCCATTTTGGAATATGTTGTATGAATCTTATAATTGTTTGAATTATAAAATATGAGTTCAATTGTATTATAGTTTCTTATATTCTTTTATTATTCAATATACCAATTTGAAATGCAAATTCAAACTCCTATCAAAACCCTAGTTTCAAAAGAGGTAATGTCGAAATTCATAGCACTCTCGTTACTCTAACACTAATTGCAACGAGAGAGAATCCTCGATCCCTCTTAGGTGTTATGCAATTAAGCGCGAAAATTCCCCCGTTTTGCGATGCAATGCACAACCATTTTCTAAATCTACCCCACGTTTATCCTAAGTTCTGGGATGTTACAGTCTTCTCCTCGTGAGGCATGGAGTCCTCGTGAGGGATTTCATCCATTGTCGTTGTAGATGGGCCTCCGTTTGGGCCTAGGAGCATGTTGAACGTAGTACCCCATTGCCACTACACTGTCAGCAATTAGTAGAACAAACGGAATTGGTCGCCCAGCTCTCAAGGCTACGACCATCGCCCATATCGCCAAACCTCATCTAGGGACTGCCGCTGTTGATCCAATTTGGCCACCCACTTCTCCCCCTCCTCCTCCCGATGTAGCTCGAGCACCTCGAGACAAGTTCATCACCCCTAGCACCCCATCTCCCTCCTAGAGATAGTAGCTAGGTTGAGAATTAGCCGCCCCGACGAGGTTTGACCAACCGCCGGCTGTGGATGTGCATAAAAACATGCAGACAAGTCGAGGGGAGAGATGAAGTTGATGATAAGTGGATCATGCACGTGAACCTAATTGTTACAAGCTTCCCACCATCTATCTCCTCCACATCGGCCACAATTTGTCCAAATCTTTGCCACGTAGGACTGGCAGGTGGGCTGGGTGGGCAAAAAACTGTTTAACATGCCTAAATGGTGAAATTGGTGATATGTGTTACACACGTGCCTCGATGTTGGTAGTTTTATTTTGTGACCAAAAACCCAAAATCGGTGATTATATGACACGGCAACCCCAAATGTGGTGATATAATTTCTTCTTTTGACAATTAAACCCAAAATCGGTGGTTATGTGACACACAGCCCAAAATTGGTGATATACTTTCTTTTTTTTGACAAAAAGAAACCCAAAATCGATGGTTGTTGGACACCGCAGCGCCAAATGTGGTGATACTTAGGGCTGGAAGTGTACATGTACATATTATGAGTTGGCACTAGTGATCTCGTTTTAAAAAATCATATTTTTGAGTTTCATAAATTCTGAAAGAACATCTGCATATAGTCAATGATGCATTCCACAAATGCGCAAACTATAATTTCAAATAGTTTATATTCTGAGCTACATAAAAATGATAAAAGTATATATCTAAGTAGTACATTTTCAAATCTTTAAAATATATCGGATTTTGTCACTTTTTGTCTAGCACAAAATAAAAAAATAATTTTAGGTTGAGATTTTGCCCAATTATGAGATGTATCCCTGACAATTTCCAAAATTATTTTCAGCGTTTTGTTAATTTGTAAAAATACCTTTTAATTTCTTTTTAAAATAGGAAGAGCACCTGAGCTTGGGAATCAAAAACGCTACCCCTACGTCTTGCTATATGGGTGAGAAGATAGACAAGACATGAGCACGAATCTTGAAATAGACTAGGCCATGAGATAAAAACGCCAGCGTGCGCACGTCACATCTCCGCAAGTAGGCTAGCCGGCCAGGTGACGGTGATGGGGCTCGTCACCGTGTGCTTCTCGCCGTCGCTCCAGACAATCGATCCGAACGTGTGCTTCCCAGTGACGCTCCCAGGTCCCTGCGTGAAGGTGATGTTGTACTCCTGCGTCTTGTGCGCCGCGCTAAACTGCAGCTGTTCCGGGTTCACCGTCAGGCGCACGCCGGCGGGGCTGCTCACCTTGGCCCTGTACATGGCGCTGGCATTGCTGCCGACGTTGCGCACCACGCGGCGCTGCGTGACGACCGCCGATTTGCTCGACGTGAACACCACCGAAAAGGCCGGGTAGTTGTGGTTCCCCACTGAGGACACCGCGCGCGTCGAGCAGTTGGCGGCGGAGCTGAACACGGCGACCTGCTTGGCGGTGTAACCGAGCGCACAGAGGAAGGTGATGTAGTCCTCTGTGCCGGCGTCGTACACCAGTCCAGGGTCCACGGCGCGGTTGGGGTCAACGTGTCCGGCCCCGCGCGCGAACGGCGTGGACGCGTTGCCGGTGGACATGTCGCCGATGATGCCGCCGGCGTTGTCCGCATTGTACGCGGTGGTCATCAGGGCGGACTTCACGGCGGCGGGGCTCCACTCCGGCCTCGCCTGCCGGAGCAGCGCCGCGACGCCGCTCACGTGCGGGCACGACATGGACGTGCCCGAGATGATGTTGTACTGGACTCTCCTCGTGTCGACGTCAAGCTCCGTGGGCGAGTTGGCGCCGGTCCATGCGGCGAGGATGTCCACGCCGGGCGCGGTCACGTCCGGCTTGAAGATCTCCGGCGCGCGGAAGTTGGGTCCGCGGCTAGAGAAGGACGCCATTCTGGGAGAAGATGGCGTCGAGCCGACGACGGTGCCACGGAACAGGATCGTCGCGGTAGGGGATCTTTGCGTGCTTATGTACTTCTTGATCTTCTCGGAGTAGGCAAAAGCGACGGCCGTGGTGGGGTGGATGTGGGGGCTGGTGATGGCCTGCTCGCCGTATGCTTCGGTGCTCGCCAGGATTGCCCCGACGCCACCGGCGACCTTGACCGCTAGTCCTTTCTCCGCCCGGGCATTCACGCCGTGCTCGCAGAGAACGATCTTCCCGGCGACCATGGTAGCGTTGAGTTTCCCCTCTACGCAGGCTGCCGATCCCACGTCCCCTCCATATACCAGCGGCACCTTGGTCGCGCCGAGAGGCTCGCCGGCGTAGAGCGAAGTGCCCGTGAAGGTCACGTTGTTGCCGAGAACGACGTCCGCCGGGAATTGGCGGTTGACAGTCGACGCACCGACCGTGAGGAACCACGGCGCGATGTTGGCGGCAGTGAACTCGCCGGGGCCGGAGTTCCCCGCGGAGGCGGAGACTACGATGCCCTTGCTGACGGCACGGAACGCGCCGACCGCGGTCAAATCGTCGTAGAAGTTCGGGGCCTTTCCGACGGCGCCGAGCGACACAGAGATGACGTTCACACCGTCCGCAATGGCCTCGTCAAACGCAGCGAGAATGTCGGAGCTCGCGCACCCTTCCCAGCACGCCTTATACATGGCAATCCGCGCGCCGGGGGCAATGCCGACGGCTCTGCCTTTGGCATAGTCGAAGAAGGCAGCGTCGGCGACGGAAGAGCCGGCGGCGGTGGAGGAGGTGTGGGTGCCATGGCCGTTGGTGTCGAGCGGCGACTCCAGCTCCATCTCACCGACCGCGCGGCCAAGAGCAGCCTCCTGCCCCTTGTAGAAGGCCTTCGCGCCGACGAGCTTACTGTTGCAGAGCGCGGAGCCGTTGAACGACGGGGTGGTGACGCAGCCGCCGCGGAACTTGCTGGGCGGCGGCGGCAGAGACGGGTCGGCGGCGAAGGAAGATCGGCCCTCGGGGTACACGCCGGTGTCTATGACGCCGATGACGATGTCCGTGGCGCCGTTGGATGCCGGGAGCAAGCCGGACGACGCCGAGAGGCCGAGGAACGACGGGGTGAGCGTGGTGTGCAGCTGCTGCATGACGTCCGGCACGACGGCGAGCACGGAGGGTGACGACGCGAGGCGCGCGCCCTGGCGCTCAGTGAGGCGGGCCGCGAAGCCGGTCGCGGCGTGGGAGTAGGAGTAGAGCAGCCTCGGCGTCGGGCTGGACATCTCGACGGGGATGTGGTCGCGCAAGAACGTGCCGTACGCGCGGGTGGTCAGCAGGCCGCGACGCGGCAGCGCCGGCGCATGCTCCGGCGCGACGTGCACGATGTAGGAGGACCGGGTCTCCGTCGTCCCGACCTCCACTTCCGTTGCCGCCGCCGCCGCGACGACGAACAAGGCGAGCAGGGCCACGAGTGGTCTGAGCTCCATTGCCGACTTGCGGTCGCACGTACTGCAAGAGCACTGTCTGCCGTGCCGTGGCAGTAGAGACGGCAACAAGAATAAGTAGACCTCGTCTAATGTCTCCGCCGGCAGCACACTGACATAGTAGCAGCTGCTGATCCAGATCTACTCCACATCCACATCATGGCTCGTGTCGTCGTGCTGATCATTGAACCACCGGAGAGAGAACCCCGACATACTTTTACCACTGCATTATTGGAAGAAGACGATAGCGAGACTTTGCGTGTCACTTTACTTATCCACCATTTCTCTCCCTGTCGCCTCGTTTAAGCACGATCGCACGACGCCGGCGTTTACTTTGAAGGGAAGTACATGATTATCGCCAGTTGATCGTAGCATTACTAACTGAGCTCACATGCTATCAGATCCAGGATCATTGGATTGGATGTTTAGTTCTATACACTTGCCATCCATTGGTGTAGGAGCAAAGGCGTCAGAGATGTCACATGTGTAGAAAAGTTCCTTCGTAGAAATGTTCTTCTCACTAAAAATAACCTTGCAAAACGACGATGGACTAGATGTGCGAAGTGTCAGGAGACTATTCATCATCTGTTTATTTCATGTCCATTTGCTAAACCTGTTTAGGGAGTTGTTCATTTTACTTTTAATGATAAACTACCTGCTAATGTAATCAATATGTTCAGGAATTGGCTTAATAGGATTGAACCAATTGTTAATGCTATAATTAGAGCGGGAGATTGTGCCTTAGTTTAGACAATTTGGAATTATCGAAACGAGTTGTGTTTAACAGAATAAGTGTGTGCTAAATTTCTTGCGGGTCATCTGTAAAGCCACCTACTGGATTCACATGTGGTTTTTTCCCTCCTTCCCGCGGAGTAGAGAAAACATATGGATTCTGGATGCACTCGGTTGATGGCGATAGTTCAGCCTATTTCAACCAACGTGGTTAGCGGCAAGCTAATAGGATCCAAAATGAAGTTTAGAGAGTTGTTTCTAGCTATTTTTCATTGGTTGATCCATGCTAAAACTTTGTGTGATCCTTAAGATGTAAACTCTGAATCTGTAACTTGCAGTGAATAAGGTTGTGCATCACGTCGATGTAGAGGCTGGGGCTTTGCTCCCCTATTCGGAAAAAAATGTCACCCCTATTTAACTGCAGAAAAAAAGCTCTATCGTCTCCTTCAATTGAGAATGAGCATTGTATTGTACTCTCTGGATGGAGCTGCAATCGGATCAAAATGGATCACGGGAGATGGATCAGGTAACGCAGAAGGATGCGTCAAAGAATGGCAAAAACCTGGATTCGTGATGCTGCATTTATACCTTCCATCATACTATCATAGGTGCACATGAGCCTGGCTGCCTGCATCAGTACTCGGGAGAGAAGAAGCATCATCACACAAGAGACCAACACCAAAATAGCACGGACAATGCAAATGTATTATATAGGTCAAATTGATGACCTAGGTACACAAGCAAGATCTATAAACCAATATGGTGGTAGTATTCAGGTTTAAACACAGACGATGCTCTCCGGTGAAATTTCCACCGTATCGGCCAATTTGGTTGGTAGGTATTGAAAGTCCTAGGCAATAAACCTCCACCCGAAATTGTCCTTCTCACACGGGATCCCTTCCGGGGAATAAATCCGTTGCTATTTGGACAGCCACCCGGGGGAATGGCCTTGTTTCCATTTGGACAACAACGGGAAGGAGAAGGAACATACCAAATACAAATCACAGAATATTAAATAAACGATCATTGTAACCGAAAATCACCACAAATAACTTACTAGCTCTTTAGACAAAAGTCCACCTGCTAGCTAAAGAAAGATCCGGCTAAGCTAGGTAATGCTAAGCTAGAAATTTATATAAATCAAGCAAGCCCTTGGACCACATGATCTTGTTACCGTGCCTCATGTACTTGATCAAGTGTTGCACATAGAGATTAATAATTGTAACGGCCCCAGAAATACCTCTATTAGATTTGTTTATTATTTTATATTTGTGCATAATCATGGCATCATGCATATTTTTGAACTCCAAAATAATTTTATTAATCCCTATTTTATTACAAAAATTATTATCTCTCTTTATTCCAAAATGAAAACCATATTGTTTCTGCTTATTTTTTTGATCTAAAAACTATTTTAAAACGGTTTTAAAATAAACAGAAAACAAATAAAAAGGAAACAATTTTAAAAATAAAAAAAGGAGAGACTCCCCAACCGGCCAGGCCAAGTTCGGCCCAGCCGGCAGCAACCCCGCGGCCCAACCAGCCCACCTAAGGCTCGCCGGGCCGAACACTAGCCTCCCACCGCAGCCCCTGGTTGTTTTGCATTTACTGCCTCGCGCCATGATACGTCTCCAACGTATCTATAATTTCTTATGTTCCATGCTACTTTACTAATGATACCTACATGTTTTATACATACTTTATGCCATATTTATGCATTTTCCAGCACTAACCTATTAACAAGATGCCGAAGAGCCAGTTGCTGTTTTCTGCTGTTTTTGGTTTCAGAAATCCTAGTAAGGAAATATTCTCGGAATTGGACGAAATCAACGCCCAGGATCTTATTTTTCCACGAAGCTTCCAGCACACCGGGAGAGATACGAAGTGGGGCGACGAGGCGCCCACACAACAGGGCAGCGCGGCCCAGGAGGGGCCCGCGCGGCCCTAGCGTGTGGGGACCTCGTGGCGCCCCCTGACCTACCCTTCCGCCTACTTAAGCCTTCGTCGATAATAACTGCAGTACCGAGAGCCACGATACGGAAAACCTTCCAGAGACGCCGCCGCCGCCAATCCCATCTCGGGGGATTCAGGAGATCGCCTCCGGCACCCTGCCGGAGAGGGGAATCATCTCCCGGAGGACTCTTCACCGCCATGGTCGCCTCCGGAGTGATGTGTGAGTAGTTCACCCCTGGACTATGGGTCCATAGCAGTAGCTAGATGGTCGTCTTCTCCTGATTGTGCTATCATTGTTGGATCTTGTGAGCTGCCTAACATGATCAAGATCATCTATCTGTAATGCTACATGTTGCGTTTGTTGGGATCCGATGAATAATGAATGCTATGTTATGTTGATTATCAATCTATCATCTATGTGTTGTTTATGATCTTGCATGCTCTCCATTGCTAGTAGAGGCTCTGGCCAAGTTTTTACTTGTAACTCCAAGAGGGAGTATTTATGCTCGATAGTGGGTTCATGCCTCCATTAAATCTGGGACAATGACAGAAAGTTCTAAGGTTGTGGATGTGCTGTTGCCACTAGGGATAAAACATCAATGCTATGTCTAAGGATGTATTTGTTGATTACATTACGCACCATACTTAATGCAATTGTCTGTTGTTTGCAACTTAATACTGGAGGGGGTTCGGATGATAACCTGAAGGTGGACTTTTTAGGCATAGATGCATGCTGGATAGCGGTCTATGTACTTTGTCGTAATGCCCAATTAAATCCCACACTACTCATCATAACATGTATGTGCATTGTCATGCCATCTTTATTTGTCAATTGCCCAACTGTAATTTGTTCACCCAACATGCTATTTATCTTATGGGAGAGACACCACTAGTGAACTATGGACCCCGGTCCATTCTTTTACATCGAATACAATCTACTGCAATACTCGTTCTACTGTTCTCTGCAAACATCATCATCCACACTATACATCTAATCCTTTGTTACAGCAAGCCGGTGAGATTGACAACCTCACTGTCACGTTGGGGCAAAGTAATTTGGTTGTGTTGTGCAGGTTCCACGTTGGCGCCGGAATCCCTGGTGTTGCGCCGCACTACACTCTGCCGCCATCAACCTTCAACGTGCTTCTTGGCTCCTACTGGTTCGATAAACCTTGGTTTCTTACTGAGGGAAACTTGCCGCTGTACGCATCACAACTTCCTCTTGGGGTTCCCAACGGACGCGTGCTGTACGCGTAACAAAGCAATCAAGATTTCTGGCGCCGTTGCCGGGGAGATCAAGACACGCTGCAAGGGGAGTCTCCACTTCCAATCTCTTTACTTTGTTTTTGTCTAGCTTTATTTTATTTACTACTTTGTTTGCTGCATCATATCAAAACACAAAAAAATTAGTTGCTAGCTTTACTTTATTTACTGTCTTGTTTGCAATATCCATATTAAAAACACAAAAAAAATTAGTTACTTGCATTTACTTTATCTAGTTTGCTTTATTTACTGTTGCTAAAATGGGTACTCCTGAAAATACTAAGTTGTGTGACTTCACAACCACAAATAATAATGATTTCTTATGCACACCTATTGCTCCACCTGCTACTGTAGCAGAATTCTTTGAAATTAAACCTGCTTTACTAAATCTTGTTATGAGAGAGCAATTTTCTGGTGTTAGTTCTGATGATGCTGCTGCCCATCTCAATAATTTTGTTGAACTATGTGAAATGCAAAAGTATAAAGATGTAGATGGTGACATTATAAAATTAAAATTGTTTCCTTTCTCATTAAGAGGAAGAGCTAAAGATTGGTTGCTATCTCTTCCTAAGAATAGTATTGATTCATGGACTAAATGCAAGGATGCTTTTATTGGTAGATATTATCCTCCTGCTAAAATTATATCTTTGAGAAGTAGCATAATGAATTTTAAACAATTGGATAATGAGCATGTTGCCCATGCATGGGAAAGAATGAAATCTTTGGTTAAAAATTGCCCAACCCATGGACTGACTACTTGGATGATCATCCAAACCTTTTATGCAGGACTGAATTTTTCTTCGCGGAACCTATTGGATTCAGCCGCTGGAGGTACCTTTATGTCCATCACTCTAGGCGACGCAACAAAGCTTCTTGATAATATGATGATTAATTACTCTGAATGGCACACGGAAAGAGCTCCACAAGGTAAGAAGGTAAATTCTGTCGAAGAAACCTCTTCCTTGAGTGATAAGATTGATGCTATTATGTCTATGCTTGTGAATGGTAGGACAAATATTGATCCTAATAATGTTTCGTTAGCTTCATTGGTTGCCCAAGAAGAACATGTTGATGTGAACTTCATTAAAAATAATAATTTCAACAACAATGCTTATCGGAATAATTCTAGTAACAACTATTGGCCATATCCTTATAATAATGGTAACGGTTATGGTAATTCTTATGGGAATTCTTACAACAATAATAGGAATACACCCCCTAGACTTGAAGCCATGCTTAAAGAATTTATTAGTACACAAACTGCTTTTAACAAATCTGTTGAAGAAAAGCTTGGGAAAATTGATATACTTGCTTCTAAAGTTGATAGTCTTGCTGCTGATGTTGATCTTTTGAAATCGAAAGTTATGCCTAATGAAAATAAAGATATTAAGTCATTTGCTACAGCAAACGCCATCCAAGTTAAAATTATTGAGAATATAAGTTTAATGGCCGAATTGTGTGCTAGGTGGGAGAAAGAAGAAAAAGCTAAAGATAACAATGTAGCTAAAGTTTGGACTATTACCACCACTAGTAATGCTAATGCTTCACATGTTGCTGCACCTCCTACTATTAATGGTAAAAGAATTGGTGTTGACAATGTTTCCACTTCTAATGCAAAGCGTGAAAAACTGCCTGAAACTGCCTGTGATAAAACTGCTGAATTTTTTTCTAATGTTGGGGACAATGATCCCATTGCTTTAGATCATAATGGTTTAGATTTTGATGATTGTCACATCTCTGAAGTTATAAAGTTCTTACAAAAACTTGCTAAAAGTCCTAATGCTAGTGCTATAAATTTGGCCTTTTCAAAACATATTACAAATGCTCTCATAAAAGCTAGAGAAGAGAAATTAAATCGAGAAACTTCTATTCCTAGGAAGTTAGAGGATGGTTGGGAGCCCATCATTAAGATGAAGGTCAATGATTTTGATTGTAATGCTTTATGTGATCTTGGTGCAAGTATTTCCGTTATGCCTAGGAAAATCTATAATATGCTTGACTTGCCACCATTGAAAAATTGTTATTTGGATGTTAATCTTGCTGATAACTCTACAAAGAAACCTTTGGGAAGGGTTGATAATGTTCGCATTACGGTTAACAATAACCTTGTTCCCGTTGATTTTGTTGTTTTGGATATTGAATGCAATGCATCTTGTCCCATTATATTGGGAAGACCTTTTCTTCGAACTGTTGGTGCTATTATTGATATGAAGGAAGGTAATATTAAATATCAATTTCCTCTCAAGAAAGTTATGGAACACTTCCCGAGAAAGAGAATGAAGTTATCTTTTGATTCTATTATTAGAACGAATTATGATGTTGATGCTTCGTCTCTTGATGTAACTTGATTCACACTTTCTGCGCCTAGCTGAAAGGCGTTAAAGAAAAGCGCTTATGGGAGACAACCCATGATTTTACTACAACACTTTTGTTTTATATTTGAGTCTTGGAAGTTGTTACTACTGTAGCAACCTCTCCTTATCTTAATTTTGTTGCATTGTTGTGCCAAGTAAAGTCTTTGATAGTAAGGTTCATACTAGATTTGGATTACTGCGCAGAAACAGATTTCTTGCTGTCACGAATTTGGGTTGAATTCTCTGTAGGTAACTCAGAAAATTCTGCCAATTTACGTGAGTGATCCTCAGATATGTACGCAACTTTCATTCAATTTGAGAATTTTCATTTGAGCAAGTCTGGTGCCTCTTAAAAATTCATATTTACGGACTGTTCTGTTTTGACAGATTCTGCCTTTTATTTCACATTGCCTGTTTTACTATGCTTGATGGATTTCTTTGTTCCATTAACTTTCAGTAGCTTTGTGCAATGTCCAGAAGTGTTAAGAATGATTATGTCACCTCTGAACATGTGAATTTTGATTTTGCACTAACCCTCTAATGAGTTGTTTTGAGTTTGGTGTGGAGGAAGTTTTCAAGGATCAAGAGAGGAGGATGATACAATATGATCAAGGAGAGTGAAAGCTCTAAGCTTGGGGATGCCCCGGTGGTTCACCCCTGCATATTTCAAGAAGACTCAAGCATCTAAGCTTGGGGATGCCCAAGGCATCCCCTTCTTCATCGACAACATTATCAGGTTCCTCTAGTGAAACTACATTTTTATTCCATCACATCTTATGTGCTTTACTTGGAGCGTCTGTTTGCTTTTGTTTTGTTTTGTTTGAATAAAGTTGGATCCTAGCATTCATTGTGTGGGAGAGAGACACGCTCCGCTGTTGCATATGGACAAATATGTCCTTAGCTTTACTCATAATGTTCATGGCGAAGGTTGAAACTGCTTCGTTAATTGTTATATGGTTGGAAACGGGAAATGCTACATGTGGTAATTGGTAGAATGTCTTGAATAATTTGATACTTGGCAATTTTTGTGCTCATAAGGATCATGTTTAAGCTCTTGCATCATATACTTTGCACCTATTAGTGAAGAAATACATAGAGCTTGTTGAAATTTGGTTTGCATGATTGGTCTCTCTAAAGTCTAGATATTTTCTAGTAAGGGTTTGAGCAACAAGGATGGCAGTGTAGAGTCTTATAATGCCTGCAATATGTTTTTATGTGAGTTTTGCTATACCGGTTCATACTTGTGTTTGCTTCAAATAACCTTGCTAGCCTAAGCCTTGTATTGAGAGGGATTACTTCTCGTGCATCCAAATCCTTGAGCCAATAACTATGCCATTTGTGTCCACCATACCTACCTACTACATGGTATTTCTCCGCCATTCCAAAGTAAATTGCTTGAGTGCTACCTTTAAACAATTCAAAATTTATCATCTCTGATTTGTGTCAATGTTTTATAGCTCATGAGGAAGTATGTGGTGTTTATCTTTCAATCTTGTTGGGCAACTTTCACCAATGGACTAGTGGCTTCATCCGCTTATCCAATAATTTTGCAAAAAGAGCCGGCAATGGGATTCCCAGTCCCAAATTAATTAACCTTCATAATTTTACAAAATAGACACTCCTCCATGGTATGTGATTGTTGGATGGCACCCGAGGATTCGGTTAGCCATGGCTTGAGAAAGCAAAGGTGGGGAGGAGTGTCATCTAAACAAAACTAAAATAAAAAGGCACTCCTTCATGGTATGAGATTGTTGGCAGGCACCCAAGGATTCGGTTAGCCATGGTTTGTGAAAGCAAGGTTGGAAGGAGTGCCACCCAAAAATAAAAATGTTTCATGGGAGCCGCTCTTTGAAGGTTTGTCTGGCAAGGGGGTTAGAGTGCCCACTACCATTCGTTGACAACAACAAACACCTCTCAAAATTTACTTTTATGCTCTCTTTATGTTTTCAAAATAAAAGCTCTAGCACAAATATAGCAATCGATGCTTCCCTCTTCGAAGGGCCTTTCTTCTACTTTTATGTTGAGTCAGTTTACCCACTTCTTTCTGTCTTAGAAGCAAACACTTGTGTTAACTGTGCATTGATTCTTACATACTTGCATATTTGCATTCATCATATTACTTTATGTTGACAACTATCCATGAGATATATATGTTACAAGTTGAAAGCAACCGCTGAAACTTAATCTTCCTTTGTGTTGCTTCAATGCCTTTACTATGAATTTATTGCTTTATGAGTTAACTCTTATGCAAGACTTATTGATGCTTGTCTTGAAAGTACTATTCACGAAAAGTCTTTGCTATATGATTCAGTTGTTTACTCATTGTCTTTACCATTGCTTTGGATCGCTGCATTCATTACATGTGCTTACAATAGTATTGATCAAGATTATGATAGCATGTCACTTCAGAAATTATCTTTGTTATCGTTTACCTACTCGGGACGAGTAGGAACTAAGCTTGGGGATGCTGATATGTCTCCAACGTATCTATAATTTCTTATGTTCCATGCTACTTTATTAATGATACCTACATGTTTTATACATACTTTATGTCATATTTATGCATTTTCCGGCACTAACCTATTAACAAGATGCCGAAGAGCCAGTTGCTGTTTTCTGCTGTTTTTGGTTTCAGAAATCCTAGTAAGGAAATATTCTTGGAATTGGATGAAATCAACGCCCAGGATCTTATTTTTCCACGAAGCTTCCAGAACACCGGGAGAGATACGAAGTGGGGCGACGAGGCGCCCACACAACAGGGCGGCGCGGCCCAGGAGGGGCCCGCGCGGCCCTAGCGTGTGGGGCCCTCGTGGCGCCCCCTAACCTACCCTTCCGCCTACTTAAGCCTTCGTCGATAATAACTCCAGTACCGAGAGCCACGATACGGAAAACCTTCCAGAGACGCCGCCGCCGCCAATCCCATCTCGGGGGATTCAGGAGATCGCCTCCGGCACCCTGCTGGAGAGGGGAATCATCTCCCGGAGGACTCTTCACCGCCATGGTCGCCTCCGGAGTGATGTGTGAGTAGTTCACCCCTGGACTATGGGTCCATAGCAGTAGCTAGATGGTCGTCTTCTCCTAATTGTGCTATCATTGTTGGATCTTGTGAGCTTCCTAACATGATCAAGATCATCTATCTGTAATGCTACATGTTGCGTTTGTTGGGATCCGATGAATAATGAATGCTATGTTATGTTGATTATCAATCTATCATCTATGTGTTGTTTATGATCTTGCATGCTCTCCGTTGCTAGTAGAGGCTCTGGCCAACTTTTTACTTGTAACTCCAAGAGGGAGTATTTATGCTCGATAGTGGGTTCATGCCTCCATTAAATCTGGGAGAGTGACAGAAAGTTCTAAGGTTGTGGATGTGCTGTTGCCACTAGGGATAAAACATCAATGCTATGTCTAAGGATGTATTTGTTGATTACATTACGCACCATACTTAATGCAATTGTCTGTTGTTTGCAACTTAATACTGGAGGGGGTTCGGATGATAACCTAAAGGTGGACTTTTTAGGCATAGATGCATGCTGGATAGCGGTCTATGTACTTTTTCGTAATGCCCAATTAAATCTCACACTACTCATCATAACATGTATGTGCATTGTCATGCCATCTTTATTTGTCAATTGCCCAACTGTAATTTGTTCACCCAACATGCTATTTATCTTATGGGAGAGACACCACTAGTGAACTGTGGACCCCGGTCCATTCTTTTACATCGAATACATCTACTGCAATACTCGTTCTACTGTTCTCTGCAAAAATCATCATCCACACTATATATCTAATCCTTTGTTACAGCAAGCCGGTGAGATTGACAACCTCACTGTCACGTTGGGGCAAAGTAATTTGGTTGTGTTGTGCAGGTTCCACGTTGGCGCCGGAATCCCTGGTGTTGCGCCGCACTACACTCTGCCGCCATCAACCTTCAACGTGCTTCTTGGCTCCTACTGGTTCGATAAACCTTGGTTTCTTACTGAGGGAAACTTGCCGCTGTACGGATCACACCTTCCTCTTGGGGTTCCCAACGGACGCGTGCTGTACGCGTAACAAAGCAATCACGCCACCAGTGCATTTTTTGTTCGGGTCCCTAGGGCCACCTCTCTTCATCCCGAGCTTCCCCTCTATCTCCCCTGTCCCGACCCGAGCCGCTCGGCATCGCCCATCCCCTCACCTCGTGCTCCGAGCGCAGCCGCACGCGACGCCCGTCCGCCTCCAGCTCCCATCAGCGGCCCTTCTCCTCCAGGTTCTCCAATCACCGCAGCAGTCGAGCAGGCCTGGCGCCGCCGATGCATTTTTTGTTCGGGTCCCTGGGGCCACCTCTCTCCATCCCGAGCTTCCCCTCTATCTCCCCTGTCCCGACCCGAGCCGCTCGGCATCGCCCATCCCCTCGCCTCGCGCTCCAAGCGCAGCCGCACGCGACGCCGTCCGCCTCTAGCTCCCATCAGCGGTCCTTCTCCTCCAGGTTCTCCAATCACCGCAGCCGTCGAGCAGGCCCGGCGCTGCCGATGCATTTTTCGTTCGGGTCCCTGGGCCACCTCTCTCTATCCCGAGCTTCCCTTCTATCTCCCCTGTCCCGACCCGAGCCGCTCGGCATCGCCCATCCCCTCGCCTCGCGCTCCGAGCACAGCCGCACGCGACGCCCGTCCGCCTTCAGCTCCCATCAGCGGTCCTTCTCCTCCAAGTTCTCCAATCACCGCAGCCGTCGAGCAGGCCCGACGTCGCCGATGCATTTTTCGTTCGGGTCCCTGGGGCCACCTCTCTCCATCCCGAGCTTCCCCTCTATCTCCCTTGTCCCGACCCGAGCCGCTCGGCATCACCCATCCCCTCGCCTCGCGCTCCGAGCGCAGCCGCACGCGACGCCCGTCCGCCTCCAGCTCCCATTAGCAGTCCTTCTCCTCCAGGTTATCCAACCACCGCAGCCGTCGAGCAGGTCCGGTGCCGCCGATGCATTTTTTTGTTCGGGTCCCTGGGGCCACCTCTCTCCATCCCGAGCTTCCCCTCTATCTCCCCTATCCCGACCCGAGCCGCTCGGCATCGCCCATCCCCTCGCCTCGCGCTCTGAGCGCAGCCGCACGTGACGCCCGTCCGCCTCCAGCTCCCATCAGCGGTCCTTCTCCTCCAGGTTCTCCAATCACTGCAGCCGTCTAGCAGGCCCGGCGCCGCCGATGCATTTTTGATCGGGTCCCTGGGGCCACCTCTCTCCATCCCAAGCTTCCCCTCTATCTCCCATGTCCCGACCTGAGCCACTCGGCATCGCCCATACCCTCGCCCCGCGCTCCGAGCGCAGCCGCACGCGACGCCCGTCCGCCTCCAGCTCCGATCAGCGGTCCTTCTCCTCCAGGTTCTCCAATCACCGCAGCCGTCGAGCAGGCCCAGCGCCGCTGCTGCGTGTCCCTGCCTCCTCCTCGCGCGCGCAACGCCAGGCTCGCCTCCAGCTCAACGCCATCCGCCGCCACCAGGTGCTCCTCCACCCGCGCATCCCTCACCGCCGATCTCCCTGTTTCCGTCGCCCTGTCCCTGACCTCGTTAACCTCCGCGAGCACCGTCTCCGCTAGCTGTCCCTGGGCTCTGTCGCCGCCTTCCGCCTCTGCCTCTTATGCGCCATCTTCCGCCTCACACCGCTCCTCCCTGCTACCGGCTCCACCGTCGACCACCACGAACACGAGCTCGTCCGCGGCTTGGCCTCCTCTCCGTCGTCGCCTTGAGCTCCTTCCGACGTCATCCGCGCTGCCCTGCTGCCTGCGTTGTCCACCTCCCGGCGCCCCGACCTTGTCGCCGGCCTCTACACCCGGCCGTGTCTCCATCGACCCACCCGGTTCATCCCTGTGTCGCCTCTTGCTTCCAACCCGAGCATCTCCACTCACCCTGCCTCGCTGACGTCTTCATCATCTGGTCGTGTGCGTAAGCTGCTGTTTTGGCTCCGGTGGTCCTCGTTGACATCGCATCCGTTTCACTGTGGCTGTTTTTACCATGCAGGCTAATATTTTTCGGCACAGCTACCTGCCTCGCGCCGGCCGCTGCAATAACCTCGCCTGGAGCGCATGTTTGCTTTCTCCCGCGCTCACCTGCGACCGCGTCGGCTGCTCTGCCCGGTTAGGGCATCTCAAAGGGGGCGATGACAGTTTGCATCCACCAGGACAGAAAATACATCGGGTCTCAAGCAGGACGACGCAAACCTAGTTCAAATATATGTTGGGTCTCTGCGGATACCGTGCGGACGCGCAAAGTGTTCGCTCATGTCTGTCGGACGTTTCGTCGGGTCTACCTAGCAGCGACCTTGGCTTGATGCGTCTTTTTAGACGCGCCAGCGGTTAGGGCAATATGCTTGTTGTATTACCAGGGGGCCAAAGGCCACAATATATAGTACATGTACAGGTGCAAATATGCAGGAGCCCCCTAACATATGGGGAAACTACAATATAAATATATACATCTAACACCCCCCCTCAAACTCGTGGTGGATCCACAACACTGAGTTTGGAGAGTAAGAAGTCATGCTGCGCTCGAGTCTGTGCCTTCGTAAAGAAATCCGCCAACTGCAAATCTGAAGGCACATAATGAACCGCAACAACCTCATCCTGCACCTGAGCACGTGTATAAAAAGCATCAACACCAATATGCTTGGTCAGCTCATGCTTGACCGGATCACGTGCAATACTGATAGCACCTATACTGTCAGACAAAAGTGGAGTGGGTGTCGTAACAGAGACCCCAAAATCTGCAAGCAACCACCGTAACCAGGCCACCTCAGCAATCAACAAAGCAATAGCCCGCAACTCAGCATCAACACTCGAACGGGAAAATGCTACCTGTTTCTTCGTCTTCCAAGCAACTAGCGAACCACCAAGAAACACACAGTAAGCAGAAAGTGAACGACGATCTGTAGGATCACTCGCCCACGTAGCATCCGAGTAGCACTGGAGCTGGAGAGAGCTGGAACGAGGAAAGAAAAAGGCGACGAGTGATCGTGCCACGAAGATAACGAAGAACACGGAGGAGATGACTGTAGTGAACAGTGGTAGGAGCTGAGACAAACTGACTCAGAATATGAACAGCATAAGAAATATCAGGACGAGTGACAGCAAGATAAACAAGACTCCCAACAAGATGACGATAACGAGTGGGATCAGGAAGAGGATCACCATCAGTAGGACGAAGCTTAACATTAAGCTCCATAGGAGTATCAACCGTGCGCTCATCCCCAAGAGCAGCACGTGCAAGAAGATCATGAATATACTTTTCCTGAGAGATAGAAAAGCCATCAGAAGTGGAAGAAACCTCAATGCCAAGAAAATAGCGAAGAGGACCAAGATCAGTCATAAGAAACTGATCTCGAAGACGAGCCTTGACAAAGGCAATATAACAGGATCATCACCAGTAATGATCGTATCATCAACATAGAGAAGAAGAAGAGTGCGTCCACGAGAAGAAGTGTGAACAAAAAGTGCTGGATCATGAAAACTAGGAGAGAAACCAGCAACAGTCACCACAGAGGCGAAACACTCAAACCAGGCACGAGGGGCCTGTTTGAGACCATAGAGAGAACGTCGAAGACGACAAACTATCCCATCGGGAACAAAATACCCAGGAGTAGGCTGCATGTAAACCTCCTCACTCAACTCGCCATTAAGAAAAGCGTTCTGAACATCGAGCTGGAACACAGACCAGCGTCGAACAGAAGCAACAACAAGAAGAGTACGCACAGTGGTCATACGAGCCACATGGGCAAAAGTCTCATCATAGTCACGGCCGTGCTCCTGCTGAAAGCCACGAGCCACTAGACGCGCTTTATAGAGCTCAAGAGATCCATCAGAGCGGGTCTTAATTTTATAGACCCACTTACACGTGATAGGACGAACACTAGAAGGGGGAGAAACAAGATCCCAAGTGCCAGTGCGCTCAAGCGCAGCGATCTCCTCAGCCATGGAAAGCTGCCATTCAGGATGACGCTCGGCTTCCCGATAAGAAGTCGGCTCAGAGACGACAGAGAGACCATACTGACTAGGAGAGTAACGGGCTGGAGCACGACGCTGACGAACATGCCGTGAAGGAGGGAGCTCGTCGGCAGAAGACAACTCATCAGAAGAAGAGGAAGAAGGGACAACATCGGAAGGATCCAAAGCCGGAGAACGGGGAGTACTAGGGGGACTAGACGGAGGAGAGGATGGCGCCGAAGGAGGCCCATCAGAACTAGGAGGAGGAGGAGAAGGGACAGCAGGGGTGCATCCGGAAAAAGAAGAAAAGAGATATCATCCACCGGGTAAGTACCCGAGGTGGGGCGAGGATAGAAGGGACGCGTCTCATCAAACGTGACGTCACAAGAGATGCGCATCCGACGACCAACAGGGTCCCAACAGCGATAGCCCTTATGCTCATCACTATATCCGAGAAAAACACACTCAACAGACTGAGCGGTCAGCTTGGTGCGTTCGCGAGGAGGGAGAAGGACATAGCAAACACAACCAAATAAACTAAGAGTCGAGTAATCGGGACAACGACCAGAAAGACGCTCGAGAGGAATGCCACCTTGAAGGGCAGCGGAAGGCTGAATGTTAATGAGGTAAGTCGACGTAGCGACACCCTCAACCCAGAAATGCGGCGGAAGAGATGAGGCAATCATCATAGCACGGGTAGTCTCAAGAATATGACGATGCTTACGCTCGGCGACACCATTTTGAGCATGGGCGCCGGGACACGAGAACTGAGCAAGGGTGCCCTGCTCAGCAAGAAAACCACGCAGGTGCTGGGAGATATACTCTCCGGCAGAATCAGCACGAAACACACGAATAGGCATGGAATACTGAGTACGAACCATGGCTGCAAAGTGCTGATAAATAGAGAGCACCTCACTGCGAGAGTGCATAAGAAACAACCAGGTGTAACGCGAAAAATCATCAATAAACAAAATATAGTATCGATGACCCCCTTTCGAAGGAAAGGGAGCCGGACCCCAAACATCTGAATGAACTAAATCAGGTCGCTGGGATACAGACGCACTAGTAGGATAGGGAAGCTGAATCTGTTTACCTAACCTACAACCCTGACACGAATGCAAATACATGTTTCCTGAGACAGACCCCAGAAGACCACTACGAACTAATGACGATAAACGGGAGCCACAGAGGTGACCCAGCCGATGATGCCACTGCTGAAAGATCCACTGACAGGAGCAGCAATCGCAGGAGAACTGGCAGATGAAGTGTCAGCAGAAGGAACGCGAAGCCAGTCTAACTCCCATAGCCCCGGGGACTCAAGGCTGCGAGGGCCAGCTCCAACCAGGGCCTGTGTACGGCGGTCCTGAACAGCACAAGAATCAGCGTCAAGAATGACGCGACAACCAGAATCAGTAAGCTGACTAGAAGAAAACAGGTTCATCTTAAGACTAGGAACATGAGAAACATCAGGAACAGAGAGACAAGAAGTAGAAAGGGTGCCTCGACTGGAAACAGGAAGAGAGGTACCATCGGCCGTGATAACACGGACAGGAGAAATAAGAGAACGAAGAGCAGAAAGAATAGAAGACGCAGAAGTCATATGAAAAGAAGCTCCAGAATCCAGATACCACGGGGATGACATACCTGACTGTGTAGAAGGTGATGGTCGCGCGGTGCCGGAAGAGCCAGACACAGAACCAGCAGTACCCGTCGCGGAAGAGCCTGTAGCAGCGAGCAGACCACAAAGACCACAGATAATGTCCTGATCAGATAGCGCAACAGCAGAAGATCCTGAAGAACTAGCCTGACGACGAGTATAGTGCCACGGACGTAAGCTGGGATCCCTCTGCCAGCAAGTAGAGACAGTGTGGCCAGTCCTGCCACAGTAGGTGCAGGGAAGTGCGTCGTACCACGAGGCTGCTGGGGCTGACTCTGGCCCTGGACTGGAGGAGTAGAGAGTATCGGCGGTACTGGAGACCGCAATGAAGCCGGCGGCATAGGAGGTCCACGAGCAGACAACACAGGAGGGCCACGAGCAGCAAGAACAGAGGGAACCTCAAGAAGACTAGCACCACGAAGACGAGTCTCCTCAGCACGAAGCTCAGCAAGTACCTCAGAGAGCGGAACACGTCCACGGGCAAGCAGCTGTGCACGGCGCGGCTCAAACTACTTACGGAGCCGCGACAAGAACTCAAAAACGCGCTGAAACTCCAGATCCGCGTGCATAGTCAGACAGCAGGGACAGGTGGCACACACACCTGTACGAAGAGAATCAAGCTGACGCCAAATAGCAGCACTCTGAGTGTAGAACTCATCAATAGTAGAATCACCCTGCTGAAGGGCATGCTCCTGGCGGACCACAGACATGTAAAGAGCATCCCCAGATGGCTGATAGCGCTGACGAAAAAAACTCCACTGAGAAGCAGCAGTGGGAAGACCCATGAACTCATCAGCATAGTGAGGCAAAATACTGGAGGTGAGAACAGCAGCAGCACGAGCATCCTCATCTATCCACTGAGTGTAGTCAGTTAGATCCAGCCGGTAAGTCGCAATGGCAGTAGAGTGGTCCTGGACCTTCCGGTCATAATCAGCCAGAACAGTATGATCAGCACTCGTGGCTGCATCCTTATCCGCCTGAGTAGCATCAGGGGCAAGGGCAACGGGGGTCGGTGCAGTAGGCGTCGTAGGAGAAACGGGGCGCGACGGACATGAGACCTCGCCAGAAAGACACCCCAAAGAAGAAGATCGCGCATGTGGACGCGCATGAAGGCAGCGAAATTAGGGTAATTCGCGCCATCAAAGATCACCGGGCAGCGAGGAATCGCGACATAGCTCGACAAAGAAGACATTTTTTCCCGCTTTTTTTCGTTTTTTTTCTCAGAGTCAACTTAGATTGAACTCACAACCGGGAGACGCGCCGAGGATCCTGGGCGAGGGAGAGCAGAGACGGACCTAGGCGAGGGAGAGCCTGGCAGAGACGGGAACGGGCCAGATCCCGGCAGCGGGCGGAGTGTGGTGACAATGCATACCACTGCATGTTGTAGTATGCCAGTCGTTGATATAACATTCACGAAGTACCATTCCGCAAATATTACATCCCTCAGAGTAGTACAACAGAACATAGCAGGTCCATAACTCATTCATTTATTATTACAAACATCATACACATATCGTCTCGGAGCTCCTCTTGGGGTCCTAAGAGGAATACTCCTGGGTTCGAGGCGAACCCAACTTAGCTTACAATATAAGAGTCTCATTAAGTTATACATTTATTTTCTCGAGCAGCTAAATACTAAGAGTTCGGGCTGCTCGGCTACTACTACTACTGGATGTTTCTAGGCTTGATCTCCTCCGGAAGCCTCCCCGGGTCCGTAGACAATGAGGTAGTCTACGCCTTCGATACCTCCAGAGAGGTCTGGTTCTTCATAGCCGATGATCTCGGCTCCTTCATTGTTGTCGTAGTCCTCCTCCAGACGATTCAGACAATCTAAGCATGGGATTTAAGAGTGGTATGAGTACAAGCGTACTCAACAAGTTCATTATAGATGAGAGGTGTTTAATGCACTAGCTACGATATTAGACCAGAAAGTCTAATACCAATGCAGGTTTTGATAAACATTTCTTCAAGAGATTGCTTTTATTCCAAAGAGCTATGTCCGTCAGCCTTCACCGGTTTACTAGAACTTCATGGAGCTCCTTTCCGGCCGCGTTCGCAGTTCCTTATCCCGGAACAGGGAGTGACATGTCACAGTTCTTTACACTCTGCAGAGGTGTGTTGCTTTACCCATAAGAGATCTTAACCTTGGTGCCAACCGGGCAGCTTTCCCGTCCACACTTCCTTCGGTGTGAGGCCCGGTATAAGGTCTAGCCAATCATGTTCCTCCGCTACCTCGAACACCCACCCTTTGTTGCATGCCCCGACCTTGGGTCCTCGCCGGTCCCATTATTCCCACTCACGGGTGGACCCCGACCACGACAACAGTTTGGGACTCGTTAACCAAACTCCTTTGCCGGTAGCTGCAACCCATCATAGACCGCAATACCGTGGGGACTTAAGGCTTCCCCAGCCAACCGCTTGCTCTTCGAGCGACAAGTGTCTACGGACTATGCCGTGGGGACTTATGGCTTCCCCAGCCAACCGCTTGCCCTGACAGATACAAGTGTCTACGGTAAAGCGCATCTGTTGATGAACGAGAGGTGGAAACACTTTTGACTACTCCGTCCCACTCCGGATCTTATGGTTAACACGGGTATTACGGCACAAGAATCACTGGCGACATTTGTTGTTTAATCCTAGATGGATATAAACCCGTGCAATGGAACCTCCACCATATCAACACAATCCATGGTTCCATTGCCCACCACATAGTCATATTCATAGTTATGAAAGTAGTGGTTTTGATTTTTATGCAATAGTGATAACCATAATACTTTGAAAGTAATTTGCTAGAAATACTCAAATGACATGAGCAAGTGATGAACTTGCCTGAACACTGCAAAGTTTTGCAGTTGGAAGGTGTGGACTGACCCTTGTCCTCTGTCTCTGAAAAATAGCATCATTGTCCGATAAGGGCAATGGTTAAAGAAGCAATTATGCATGATTCCAGTTTTAGGGTTTGTTCCCCCCTTCCGATGTCGTTGTTATTTTATGTGGGAGGTTAATACTAAGAACAACTTGTAGATACTGGATTTAGGGTAAATACAACCTTGAAATATTGTCAAGGTGTTTTTTTAAAGTCCAATTGCATTAATGGACTTATTTTCATTATTGAAAATAATATGAGTGATTTAAATTGTTATTTAAATCATCAAAATAAGACTTATTGTCTTCAAAAATTCTGTTTGGTATTTTATTTAAATAGAGAATTTTATGCTGATCCTTTTTCATATTTTTAAGTTATTTTTTAGAGCTTATAAGCATTTCTTATTTAATTTCAAAGTTTCTGCATTTTTATGAATTGTGAAATGCCTAAAATACCCTTGGGCCCCACCTGTCAGGTGGCCCAACGGGTTAGGTTTGGCCGACCCACCTGGTCCGGCCCAACCCGCTCACTCTCTCGCTCTCTCTCGCGCGTCTCCTAACCCTAACCCTAACGAGCTCTGGCGACGCCGTGGTCGCCGCCGTCTTCTCCGATATTTTCCGGCCGCCTCCGGCCATCGCCGTCGGCGAGATGGGGCGCATCAGCACCGCCACTTGACGGCGCACCAGATCATCGGCGTCGATCTGGTCCTTGCCACTCCTTTCGCCGATCCCCATCGTGTTCGTCCGCACGGTGGTGCGGTGCTCACCGGCGCCTCTGGTGTGATGGCGCCGCTGTGGCCTTCGCCGCCATGGTGCGGAGCGCTGCGGCGCTAGACGGAGCCTGGCCTGGCCTGGCCAGGTGCCGCCGTGTTCTCGGCGCGCGCCGCCGTGGCCGCCATGGTTGCGCCAGTCGTCTGCTCGCTCCAGGTACACGCCTCCTCCGATCCTCTCCTCTCTCTCACTCTGGCCTGCTCTTCTTCTTCCTCCAGTAGCTCTGCTGCGCCTAACTCGCTGTGTGTGCGTATGCTGCTTTGCTGCTGCGCTGATGCTTGTGCTGCTGTGCTGTTCATGCGGCTCTGCCTCACTGGCCTTGACCATGGTCGCCATGGCCATGCCAGAGCTTGCGTTCCTGCTATGTGCAGTCCTGCTATGCTATCAATTTCTTGCTTAAATTCCCTTCTGTAGCTCTGTTCTTGTTACTAAGCTCGCCAGATGCTCAAATGTGTTCCTATAGGCTTGCTCATGAGCATCTTATAATGCTCAGGGACTGCTTAATGGCTACTGTCTTGCTACAATTAAATCCATTTGATTGCTTAGTGGCTCTGGTTGTGGTGATGGTTTAATTATATGTGTGTGCTATTCATGTCAAGCTTGATCCAGTGGTACATCATGTATTTGATGTGCTTCTGGATACAATTACAGTTCATCCATTTGTTATCTGTGAAGCAATTGTTGATTATCTGTGGCCAATTAATTATCTGGTCCATGCTCTGTTGCTTAGTGATGCTCTAGCATGCACTAGCATGCTATAGCAAGCTCTGATGATCATATGATCATCAACAGCTGGTCATTGGATTGCTTACCTGTTGCCTGTGCCTTGCTGTGACTTATCTCTGTGTATGTGTGTGGCACAGATCAGTGCAGGTGCTTGCTCAAGCATCAACTGATGCTTGCAGTGATCCTCTGGATCATGTGCATGGTTCTGGTGACTTGGTTACTGGTATAATTCATTTATCTGTATTACCTTGCTTTGTTTGATGGATAAATGATGTGAACTGTGATACAGTGATGATCATATCAATTGATTGGCTTGGGCTAGAGGGATGCCAACAGTGGTTGGGAACCCTAGCTCCACTTTGAACCCACTCTGGGTGATGATATTGTGCTTGGCTTGGTGGTTTGACTGTTTTAGGGTTTGAGGTGACCCTGGTAGTAGTCATATGCTGCCCTAGGGTAGCTCCCCTTTTTTGTTGGCTTGCTGTGGCTCACCAAATGCTTTTTGGGTGATCCATTTATTGGATTGCCAGTAGCTCTTGATGTTGAAATCAAATAGACAATGTTTTGTCTAGGTCTGATGGTCAAACTAGCTGTAGGTGCTAAGTGTGTAGCTAGGCTAGCTTGTGCTCTCATCTCTTGCTGGATTTCTTCAGTTATGCATTGATTGTCATAGCTGTTGTTCCCTTTAGATGATTTACCAGTGGCCTTACTGCTCTTGCTTGCACCATATGGCTTAGTAGCCAGATGATGACACAACTTGGGTATCACACCCTTTTGATTATGTGTGATTGATGCATATGCTTATATATGAACAAAACCATCTGGTTTGTTCATGATGCTTGGTATACCTCACTCCAGCTCCTAGAATTTGATGTTGGTGTAGAGGTATTGCTTCTGTGTTGATCTGTTGGTTAATTTGCTTGCCCTGCTCCACCTGGTGAGCTCCTGAAGCTTGGTTGGATTCTGTGGTGTTATGGAGCAGATTGAACAGTGAAGCTGTTCTATCTGTTCTAGCTGTTCTTGGTGTTCTTGGTGGCTTACCAGAGCAATTCTGTCGATGCAATGATCTAGGGTTTACTGTGGCAAGTTTTATATGCTTCTGGCTTGGCTTTGTTGGTCGACAGCACTCCTTGCAGCTTGTGGTGACTCACTCTGGCCTGGTGTGTTGTTACACATGCACACTGCCTTGTGTGCTGCCTGGTTGTGTGTGTGTGCAAGTCCAGCTTGGGACTTGTGCTGATGGGTTGGATCAGCTCGGTAGCTTGATCATATCCATCCTTTGCAATATTTGCTAACCTGCCAAGTGGCTTTGCCACTTGGCTTAATGATCTGGTTGTTGTGTGTGTGTGCAGGGATCGAGAAGATGCTCAAGATGAACTCAAGATCATCTTGATCAGAGAATTCATGAAGTTCACAATGTAGTTTAGGTAATTTAAATAACTTGTAATTTTCCTTTTTCTGTTTCTATTTATTCAATTCTTGTAATGTGTTGTAATTCCATAATTCAATTCTGAATATTGTAAAGACAATGTATTATGTGTGTGATTATCAATAAAGCTCAAGTTTTCCTTAATGAGCTTAATGTAATTGTTGTATTACTTATATTATTGCTTAATGATAATTGTTTGTTAAATTATCTCAAATTTGAATTATGTGATGATCATTTGATGTTTGAATTTGAATTTCAAATTCAAATTTGGTTTGAATTCATTCAAACAACTTAACTTGTAATTCAATCATGCAACTTATGATTTCAATGCAATTCCACTTCTCTCTTCTCAAAACCCTAATTTAGACAAGTAAGAACAAGTTCATCGCACTCTCGAAACCCTAACCCTGTAGGATGTCGAGAGAGAAACCTGTCCCCCTTCGATGCAGTTTTGTTTTAAAAGCGCGAAATTTCCCCGGAATTTACAATGCAATGCACATCCCTTTCTAAAATCTACCCCTCGATCGTTTCTAAACCTGGGACATTAGAGCCTTTCCCCCTTAAAGAAAACTTCGTCCCGAAGTTGTGGTTGTAATACCTGAAGAGTTCGGGGTATGTTTTCCTCAGGTCTTCCTCCTTTTCCCAGGTGGCTTCCCTCTCGGGATGATGCTTCCATTGTATCTTGCAATACTTTATAGCTCGATTCCTGAGTTGTTTCCAGTTTTCCTCGAGAATCTTCGCTGGCTTCTCGATGTATGTCAAATCTGGTTGTAACTCAAGCTCTTCATGTGATACTGGCTCATCTGGGGTCTTTAAACACTTTCTGAGTTGTGACACATGGAATACGTTGTGAACCTGAGATAATCTTCCTGGTAGTTCCAATTCAAAGGCTAACCCTCGGTTTTGACTCAGAATCTTGAAAGGTCCGATGTACCTAGGGCTTAGCTTTCCTTTTACTCCAAACCTCTGAAGTCCTTTCATCGGGCTCACCTTAAGATATACCATGTCTCCAACTCGTGGCTCCCAAGTTCTCCTCTTTTGATTGGCATAACTCTTCTGTCGGCTTTGGGCTATCTTGAGCCTATCTCTGATAATGTCAATTATTTGTTGCTTTTCCTTGACATAATCAGGGTTGAACTCTTTGCTTGCTCCGGCTTCATACCAACATATCGGTGATCTACACTTCCTTCCATACAATGCTTCGAACGGTGCCATCTTGATGCTGCTTTGATAGCTATTATTGTATGAAAACTCTGCTAGTGGTAAGTGCTCCTCCCATGATCCTCCGAAATCTAGGGCACAAGCCCTAAGCATATCCTCTAGAATCTGGTTAGTTCTTTCCGTTTGTCCACCTGTCTGAGGATGATAGGCGGTACTATAGTCCAACTTGGATCCTAAAGCTTCGTGTAGTTGCTTCCAAAATGCTGACGTGAACACAGATCCTCGATCCGATACGATCTTCTTGGGCACTCCATGTTTACTCACGATCTCTTTGATGTAAAGATCGATGAGTTTCTCTCCTTTATCCTGCTGATTTACCGCTAAGAAGTGTGCACTCTTCGTCAACCGGTCCACGATTACCCATATCATGTCCTTCTTTTTATTGGTCATGGGTAGTCCGGTGATGAAATCCATTCCTATCTCCTCCCATTTCCATTCTGGAATGGGTAAAGGTTGTAACTTCCCTGCCAGACTCTGATGTTCAGCCTTCACTCTTTGGCAGGTATGGCATTCCGCCACGTATTGTGCTATTTCTCTCTTCATGTTATTCCACCAGAATAACTCCTTTAGATCCATGTACATCTTTGTACTTCCCGGATGAATGGAGTATGGTGTTTGATGGGCTTTCCGGAGTATTACTTCCTTGATTTGAGCAATATCCGGAACACAAATTCTCTTCTGGAACCATAATGATCCCGATTCTCCGCGGTGAAATTCTGATGGTCTTCCCTCATCTATTCTTCTCATCTCCTCCACGATGAATGGATCGTCCAACTGACCCATCATTATCTCGTTCTTCAGGTTAACATTTAGCTCATCGGCTACTTGCAAAGCCGATAGTCCTTCATGAGCTTCCTTCTCCCAAAGTTGTATTTGGGCTTGGCTTATTTCCTTCCTCAACTCCGGTGATATTTCTTGTTCCACTCCGCCAGTGCTCTTCCTACTTAAGGCATCTGCTACAACATTGGCCTTTCCTGGAGTGTAATTGATGGTCAAATCATAATCCTTGATCAGTTCAAGCCATCTTTTCTGCCTCATGTTGAGTTCCTTCTGAGTGAAGAAATATTTGAGACTCTTATGATCTGTATAGAGCTCACATTTGGCTCCATAGAGAAAATGTCTCCAAGTTTTGAGTGCAAATACGACTGCTGCTAATTCCAAGTCATGTGTTGGATAATTCACTTCATGAGGTCTGAGTTGCCTCGATCCATAGGATATTACCTTCCGATCCTGCATGAGTACGCAACCCAATCCATGCTTGGATGCGTCACAGTACACGGTGTAGTCCTTGCCAACTTCCGGAACTGCTAACACCGGTGCCGTGGTGAGTTTCTCCTTTAGAGTTTGAAAACTCTTTTCACACTCCTCTGACCACACGAATGGTGTGTTCTTTCTTAACAGCTTTGTCATTGGTCCTGCTATCTTGGAGAATCCTTCAATGAATCTCCGATAATATCCTGCCATTCCTAGAAATCCTCGGATTTCCTTGACAGTCTTGGGTGCTTCCCATTCCAGAACTGCTGCTACTTTGCTCGGATTCACAGCTATTCCATCTTTACTAATGACATGACCAAGAAATTCCACTTGATCTAGCCAAAATTCACACTTGCTAAACTTGGCATAGAGTTGATGTTCTCTTAGTGTTTGCAACACTAATCTCAAATGTTCAGCATGTTCGGCCTTGTTCTTGGAATAGATCAAGATATCATCGATGAATACGATGACAAACTTGTCTAGATATGGCATGAAAATCTTATTCATGAGATTCATAAATATTGCTGGGGCATTAGTTAATCCAAAAGGCACTACGAGGTATTCATGATGTCCATACCTTGAGACAAAGGCAGTTTTCGGAACGTCTTCCTTCTTGATCTTTATCTGGTGATAACCGGATCTTAGATCAATTTTGGAAAAGACTCCCGCGCCTCTAACTTGATCGAATAAATCTTGTATTCTTGGAAGTGGATACTTGTTCTTGATGGTGACGTTGTTCAAATTCCTGTAGTCTCCGCACATCCTTCTTCCTCCATCTCTTTTATCCACGAAGATCACAGGTGATCCCCATGGTGAAACACTCTCTTATATGAATCCTTTCTGTTCCAAGTCGTCCAGTTGCTCCTTAAGTTTTTTCAGCTCCTTGGGCCCCATCTTATATGGTGCTTTAGCAATCGGAGCTGTTCCTGGAATTAGGTCGATAGTGAATTCTATCTCCCTATCTGGTGGCATACCTAGTAATTCCGCAGGAAACACATCCTGGAATTCATTCACTACAGGTATATCCTCTAACTTCACCTCCTTCATGATGTTCAACTGTAGCTCCACTTCAATCTGTGTATGTTTGTCGCCTTGGTAGATCATTCTACTTCCATCGGGGCTTTTCAAAGATACCGTCTTATTCACACAGTCGATCAATGCTCCATTAGCTTCTAACCAGTTCATACCAAGAATGACATCAATGTCCTTCATCGGTAAAATGAACAGGTCCGCGTCAAACGCGCACTTATTGATCATGATGACTTGTTTTTGTTTGGTATGGGTTACTACTATCGTTCCCCCCGCGGAAAGTATAGTTATGGGTGTATCTAACTTAGTGCAACTAATCCCATGTTTGATGATGAATTTTTGAGAAATGAATGATGTAGTTGCACCAGTATCAAAAAGTACTTTGCCAGGATGAGTGAGTATCTGGAGCGTACCTATCACCGCCTGATCGGAGTTGACCACCTCCTCCAGACTGGTGCAGTTCAGCTTGCCGAAGGGCTTCTTATTCTTCCAGTTCCCTCCGGTGTTTCCTCCTCGGCTTCCACCTCCTCCAGACTGACCTCCTCCGGTGTTTCTCTTGGGGCAGTCCTTCAACATGTGCCCCTCCTGGCGACATCCAAAGCATATAATCTTTGGCTTCTTGCAATCCTTAGAAAAATGCCCTGGAAGTCCACAGCTTCGACAAACCATTGGATTGGTAGTCTGAAAAGCTTGATTCCTCCTACTATTGTAGTAGTTGCTGTTGTTGTTGTTGTTGTTGTTGTTGTTGTTGTTGTTGTTGTTGCTGTACCTGGGCTTGAAACTCAAGCTGGTATTGGGCTTGTTACTGACAAACCTCTTAGGCTCAAACTTGGCCTTTTTCCTCTTTTCCTCTTGCAGTTGCTTAAAATCATCTTCTAGAGTGATGGCTGCATCCACCAACTCTTGGAACTCTGTTGCTCTCATCATACGGAGCTGTACTTTGAACTGGGGACTTAACCCCCTCAGAAACCTCTTCTTTTTCTTGTCCTCGGTGTTGACTTCTTCAACCGCATACCGGGACAGCTTTGAGAATTCCCTGACATAAGTCAGGATGGCCTTATCCTTCTGCTCGAGACTTTCGAATTCTCGCCGCTTCAGTTCCACAATACTTTCAGGGACATTGGATTCCCTGAACTTCCTTGCGAATTCCTCCCAGGTGAATACCTTTCCAGCCGGATAAACGGCTACGATATTGTCCCACCATGATGCGGCGGGTCCACACAATAAGTGTGTAGCATAACGGACCTTCTCCTGGTCATTGCAACCAACCGTGTTGAGCTTTCGCTCAGTGTCCATAAGCCAATCTTCCGCGTCCATTGGCTCGGGCGCGTATGCGAAAGATATAGGCTTGGTATTCTGGAAGTCTGCTAGAGTGACTCCCAGATTCTCGGGTCTCTCCACCCTGTTCTGTTGCAGCAATTCTTGGAAGAATTTGTTCTGCTGCTCCAACGTTACACGTTGTCTTTCCTCCACCAGCTGCATGTACTGGACGAAATTATGCTGCGTCATGGGTGGTGGTGGTGGTGGAAACTGATTCCTGGCTGCTTCATCAGCCTCTTCCTTTTGTTTTGCTTCGCGCTCCATGCGCTGCGCTTCGGTCTCCTCTCCTAACGCTCCCGACATAACCCCCTAGTTCTGCAACACAAGATGATACTCATAATTACTCCATGCGCAAGTTTTCTGAGCTCAACTTTGTGCACAGAACTAGTCACGCAATGGAAATCAAGAAGCAAATCCAAATCATACAAAACATATACCATGTATATACATACTTAAGTGGTCTTATTACAATACTCAAGTCGATGTGAGTATGCAAACTCACTTATTAAAGTATATATACAAATTTCTACAAATATTACACACTACAATACACGTGGTACTTGTGTATTATAGCCTCGCCTCCCTTGGTGGACTCTAGTCGATCTTCACTCCCGGTACTGTTGGCGTCCGAAACCCACCGGCGAGCTACGGCTGGCAACACGAAGAGCCGGGAACAACCTAGGGCTGTGGCTGGCCCTGGTCCCTCCGAGCGACGGCCCGCAAAGCTCCTGGTACGCACGTCCTGATGCTGGTGCAAGGGCGTGCCACCTGATCTATACCTGATCAGGAAGGTGATGGATTTGCTTCGCTAAGTTTCCTGCATGGCATACACGTAAACATTAAATACGAGCCTCGATCGGCTCTCCGGTTGTCCCGTGAATCGGCCCAAGGAGCCGATCCACCCATGACTCGTATAGGGTTTACGATTGCATGGTGGTCCTGCTTGATCAATATGAAGCTAAAACGACCTACGACGATTTAGGGTTTTCACCACATAATCGGAACATCCTACTCGTGATTGAGCCTGGCAGCCATGCACGGTGATAATAAACCGATCCTAGACAAGGCCTAAAAACCAACGTTAAGTTGATCCCCGGAACATCCTGTCTAGGGTTAGCAAACTACACCCTACGCGCTACTGGATCATTCAACCCGTTTGTAAGGCCTAACTATGTAGATATTAAACTAATCCTTGAGGAATCAAGGAGCAATCATAACGGATCGGATCTACTAAACAATGATCAAGCAAGGTGCCGCCCTTACACCTAAGAAAGGTGTAAGGACGGCTAGACGTCTAAGGGTTGCATGGACGGAAGCATGTAGCACGGTAGAACAATGCTAACCCTAACACATCTATGATAACTACGTTGCTCACCATCAAAAAGGCTTCAGTACGAGCAACGCATGAACAACGAATAAACGTATACTGCCTAGATCGCAAGATGCGATCTAGGCAGCATGATGCTTACCCGGAAAAAACCCTCGAAACAAGGGGTCGGCGATGCGCCAAGATTGGTTTGTGATGAACGTGATTGTTGTCTTTCTCAATAACCCTAGATACATATTTATAGTCCGTGGACTTTCTAACATGGGAATAATCCCAACCGTGCAGGAGCCAAACTCTAACTAACCGACACGTATCCTACTATATTTACAGATACAAGGGCAAACTGCCCAAACTTCGTGTACAAGGCCGGTTCACGTATTTCTTCCATGTATATTCTTCAAGCCCAATCTTGATCGCGGCCCACCTCTAATCCGGTCAAATTCTGGTGATAACAGGTACATCCCAGGCTTCCATCTGGTCGAACGTGTCGTCCTCCTGATAGACCCTGGAACATAAGGTCTCCCCGTCGGCTGATAGTCAGAATCAGATGATGATCCTAGGGAGAAATCGGTGTTCACAAACTGGTCGTTAAGTGCATCATAGTCCACCCATCGGGTGTACTCCCCTGTAGCTCCACCATAGGTGTTTCCAACATTTGTATCCGACTCAACCTGTGTCGGATACCCTCCATCAACTCCTCCATTACTAGGATAACTCTGGTTCTGGGTCGTGGCGTCCTCATTCATCTCTCCGTCATAGTACACTGAAGTACTATGAGTTCCAGTATCAGATCCCCAACGCCAACCCGTGGAGTTTTCTATAGGAGTCTCGGAACGCTGATTGTTTCCGGATTCCTCTCCACCCTCATATCCTCCATAGGAACTACCCAGATAGTTCCCAGGTGTAACGGGTGTAGTTTCCCGCTCAAGAGGATCAATACTAATGTAATCACCAGCTGAGTAAACTGGTGTGTGCACCTCATTCTCCATAGGTTCTTTCCCCCTTGTCTCCTCCTTGGGTTCAGTAAACTCCTCTAACATCGTATCAATTGCTCCCGTCAGATGATGGTTCAACTGAAAGAGCAATGATATTAAGTTGCGACTATTATCCATGTATTTTGCAGCTGCTATTGGTTTGCGTTTTGCATATTTGTAGTGGTTAAGCATGGGATCCTCTTCCTCCTGATTATGAGGAATGTGGGTGAATTCGGAACCCATAAGATCTTTCGTCTTATGCTCCCGAATATCTGTGATGGCTCTCATAACGGCTATATGGTAGGCTGTGTTGATAGTTCTGGCTTCACCTGCTGGCATTACTACGCTCATTCCCAAAGATTCGGGAAGTCGCAGTCCTACCCTACACTTGGCCAATACAGTACCATCATAGTACATGTATTTCTTTACTTGGATCTGGGGATCACACCCAAACTCAAGTAACATGGCTCGTAGAATATCTGCAAGTCCTCCTTCATATTCACTCAATGTGGAATCCATCACTTTCACGTTTCGTCCCGGGCGTGAACTTGCCATGTTGGCTGTAGAAATAGAAAGATTATAAGATTAGTAATAATGCATCACAATAGAGATAATAAAGAATTATCGCACTAAAAGATATGATTTTTGTATTCTCAATTGAATATACACCATATTTTTAGAGAATTCTTTACTAGTCCTATTTGACTCCTAACGTTTGGTCCCATTTACTAGGTTCCAACCTAAGGTCAAAGCTTTTGCTCTGATACCAACTGTGGTGACCCTGCATACCACTGCATGTTGTAGTATGCCAGTCGTTGATATAACATTCACGAAGTACCATTCCGCAAATATTACATCCCTCAGAGTAGTACAACAGAACATAGCAGGTCCATAACTCATTCATTTATTATTACAAACATCATACACATATCGTCTCGGAGCTCCTCTTGGGTCCTAAGAGGAATACTCCTGGGTTCGAGGCGAACCCAACTTAGCTTACAATATAAGAGTCTCATTAAGTTATACATTTATTTTCTTGAGCAGCTAAATACTAAGAGTTCGGGCTGCTCGGCTACTACTACTACTGGATGTTTCTAGGCTTGATCTCCTCTGGAAGCCTCCCCGGGTCCGTAGACAATGAGGTAGTCTACGCCTTCGATACCTCCAGAGAGGTCTGGTTCTTCATAGCCGATGATCTCGGCTCCTTCATTGTTGTCGTAGTCCTCCTCGAGACGATTCAGACAATCTAAGCATGGGATTTAAGAGTGGTATGAGTACGAGCGTACTCAACAAGTTCATTATAGATGAGAGGTGTTTAATGCACTAGCTACGATATTAGACCAGAAAGTCTAATACCAATGCAGGTTTTGATAAACATTTCTTCAAGAGATTGCTTTTATTCCAAAGAGCTATGTCCGTCAGCCTTCACCGGTTTACTAGAACTTCATGGAGCTCCTTTCCGGCCGCGTTCGCAGTTCCTTATCCCGGAACAGGGAGTGACAGGTCACAGTTCTTTACACTCTGCAGAGGTGTGTTGCTTTACCCATAAGAGATCTTAACCTTGGTGCCAACCGGGCAGCTTTCCCGTCCACACTTCTTTCGGTGTGAGGCCCGGTATAAGGTCTAGCCAATCATGTTCCTCCGCTACCTCGAACACCCACCCTTTGTTGCATGCCCCGACCCTGGGTCCTCGCCGGTCCCATTATTCCCACTCACGGGTGGACCCCGACCACGACAACAGTTTGGGACTCGTTAACCAAACTCCTTCGCCGGTAGCTGCAACCCATCATAGACCGCAATACCGTGGGGACTTAAGGCTTCCCCAGCCAACCGCTTGCTCTTCGAGCGACAAGTGTCTACGGACTATGCCGTGGGGACTTAAGGCTTCCCCAGCCAACCGCTTGCCCTGACAGATACAAGTGTCTATGGTAAAGCGCATCCGTTGATGAACGAGAGGTGGAAACACTTTTGACTACTCCGTCCCACTCCGGATCTTATGGTTAACACGGGTATTACGGCACAAGAATCACTGGCGACATTTGTTGTTTAATCCTAGATGGATATAAACCCGTGCAATGGAACCTCCACCATATCAACACAATCCATGGTTCCATTGCCCACCACATAGTCATATTCATAGTTATGAAAGTAGTGGTTTTGATTTTTATGCAATAGTGATAACCATAATACTTTGCAAGTAATTTGCTAGAAATACTCAAATGACATGAGCAAGTGATGAACTTGCCTGAACACTGCAAAGTTTTGCAGTTGGAAGGTGTGGACTGACCCTTGTCCTCTGTCTCTGAAAAATAGCATCATTGTCCGATAAGGGCAATGGTTAAAGAAGCAATTATGCATGATTCCAGTTTTAGGGTTTGTTCCCCCCTTCTGATGTCATTGTTATTTTATGTGGGAGGTTAATACTAAGAACAACTTGTAGATACTGGATTTAGGGTAAATACAACCTTGAAATATTGTCAAGGTGTTTTTTTAAAGTCCAATTGCATTAATGGACTTATTTTCATTATTGAAAATAATATGAGTGATTTAAATTATTATTTAAATCATCAAAATAAGACTTATTCTTAATTGTCTTCAAAAATTCTGTTTGGTATTTTATTTAAATATAGAATTTTATGCTGATCCTTTTTCATATTTTTAAGTTATTTTTTAGAGCTTATAAGCATTTCTTATTTAATTTCAAAGTTTCTGCATTTTTATGAATTGTGAAATGCCTAAAATACCCTTGGGCCCCACCTGTCAGGTGGCCCAACGGGTTAGGTTTGGCCGACCCACCTGGTCCGGCCCAACCCGCTCACTCTCTCGCTCTCTCTCGCGCGTCTCCTAACCCTAACCCTAACGAGCTCTGGCGACGCCGTGGTCGCCGCCGTCTTCTCCGATATTTTCCGGCCACCTCCGGCCATCGCCGCCGGCGAGATGGGGCGCATCAGCACCGCCACTTGATGGCGCACCAGATCATCGGCGTCGATCTGGTCCTTGCCGCTCCTTTCGCCGATCCCCATCGTGTTCGTCCGCACGATGGTGCGGTGCTCACCGGCGCCTCTGGTGTGATGGCGCCGCTGTGGCCTTCGCCGCCATGGTGCGGAGCGCTGCGGCGCTAGACGGAGCCTGGCCTGGCCTGGCCAGGTGCCGCCGTGTTCTCGGCGCACGCCGCCGTGGCCGTCATGGTTGCGCCAGTCGTCTGCTCGCTCCAGGTACACGCCTCCTCCGATCCTCTCCTCTCTCTCACTCTGGCCTGCTCTTCTTCTTCCTCCAGTAGCTCTGCTGCGCCTAACTCGCTGTGTGTGCGTATGCTGCTTTGCTGCCGCGCTGATGCTTGTGCTGCTGTGCTGTTCATGCGGCTCTGCCTCACTGGCCTTGACCATGGTCGCCATGGCCATGCCAGAGCTTGCGTTCCTGCTGTGTGCAGTCCTGCTATGCTATCAATTTCTTGCTTAAATTCCCTTCTGTAGGTCTGTTCTTGTTACTAAGCTCGCCAGATGCTCAAATGTGTTCCTATAGGCTTGCTCATGAGCATCTTATAATGCTCAGGGACTGCTTAATGGCTACTGTCTTGCTACAATTAAATCCATTTGATTGCTTAGTGGCTCTGGTTGTGGTGATGGTTTAATTATATGTGTGTGCTATTCATGTCAAGCTTGATCCAGTGGTACATCATGTATTTGATGTGCTTCTGGATACAATTACAGTTCATCCATTTGTTATCTATGAAGCAATTTTTGATTATCTGTGGCCAATTAATTATCTGGTCCTTGCTCTATTGCTTAGTGATGCTATAGCATGCACTAGCATGCTATAGCAAGCTCTGATGATCATATGATCATCAACAGCTGGTCATTGGATTGCTTACCTGTTGCCTGTGCCTTGCTGTGACTTATCTCTATGTATGTGTGTGGCACAGATCAGTGCTGGTGCTTGCTCAAGCATCAACTGATGCTTGCAGTGATCCTCCGGATCATGTGCATGGTTCTGGTGACTTGGTTACTGGTATAATTCATTTATCTGTATTACCTTGCTTTGTTTGATGGATAAATGATGTGAATTGTGATACAGTGATGATCATATCAATTGATTGGCTTGGGCTAGAGGGATGCCAACAGTGGTTGGGAACCCTAGCTCCACTTTGAACCCACTCTGGGTGATGATATTGTGCTTGGCTTGGTGGTTTGACTGTTTTAGGGTTTGAGGTGACCCTGGTAGTAGTCATATGCTGCCCTAGGGTAGCTCCACTTTTTTGTTGGCTTGTTGTGGCTCACCAAATGCTTTCTGGGTGATCCATTTATTGGATTGCCAGTAGCTCTTGATGTTGAAATCAAATAGACAATGTTTTGTCTAGGTCTGATGGTCAAACTAGCTGTAGGTGCTAAGTGTGTAGCTAGGCTAGCTTGTGCTCTCATCTCTTGCTGGATTTCTTCAGTTATGCATTGATTGTCATAGCTGTTGTTCCCTTTAGATGATTTACCAGTGGCCTTACTGCTCTTGCTTGCACCATATGGCTTAGTAGCCAGATGATGACACAACTTGGGTATCACACCCTTTTGATTATGTGTGATTGATGCATATGCTTATATATGAACAAAACCATCTGGTTTGTTCATGATGCTTGGTATACCTCACTCCAGCTCCTAGAATTTGATGTTGGTGTAGAGGTATTGCTTCTGTGTTGATCTGTTGGTTAATTTGCTTGCCCTGCTCCACCTGGTGAGCTCCTGAAGCTTGGTTGGATTTTGTGGTGTTATGGAGCAGATTGAACAGTGAAGCTGTTCTATCTGTTCTAGCTGTTCTTGGTGTTCTTGGTGTTCTTGGTGGCTTACCAGAGCAATTCTGTCGATGCAATGATCTAGGGTTTAATGTGGCAAGTTTTATATGCTTCTGGCTTGGCTCTGTTGGTCGACAGCACTCCTTGCAGCTTGTGGTGACTCACTCTGGCCTGGTGTGTTGTTACACATGCACACTGCCTTGTGTGCTGCCTGGTTGTGTGTGTGTGTGCAAGTCCAACTTGGGACTTGTGCTGATGGGTTTGATCAGCTCGGTAGCTTGATCATATCCATCCTTTGCAATATTTGCTAACCTGCCAAGTGGCTTTGCCACTTGGCTTAATGATCTGGTTGTTGTGTGTGTGTGCAGGGATCAAGAAGATGCTCAAGATGAACTCAAGATCATCTTGATCAGAGAATTCATGAAGTTCACAATGTAGTTTAGGTCATTTAAATAACTTGTAATTTTCCTTTTTCTGTTTCTATTTATTCAATTCTTGTAATGTGTTGTAATTCCATAATTCAATTCTGAATATTGTAAAGACAATGTATTATGTGTGTGATTATCAATAAAGCTCAAGTTTTCCTTAATGAGCTTAATGTAATTGTTGTATTACTTATATTATTGCTTAATGATAATTGTTTGTTAAATTATCTCAAATTTGAATTATGTGATGATCATTTGATGTTTGAATTTGAATTTCAAATTCAAATTTGGTTTGAATTCATTCAAACAACTTAACTTGTAATTCAATCATGCAACTTATGATTTCAATGCAATTCCACTTCTCTCTTCTCAAAACCCTAATTTAGACAAGTAAGAACAAGTTCATCGCACTCTCGAAACCCTAACCCTGTAGGATGTCGAGAGAGAAACCTGTCCCCCTTCGATGCAGTTTTGTTTTAAAAGCGCGAAATTTCCCCGGAATTTACAATGCAATGCACATCCCTTTCTAAAATCTACCCCTCGATCGTTTCTAAACCTGGGACATTACACGGAGCCTGGCGGGGGCCAGGGATCGAGGCGGCTGGTTCCTGGCGGCGGGTGGAGCCTGGCAGCGGGCGGAGCCTGGTGGGGGCCGGGGATCGAGGCGGCGGGCGGAGCCTAGCGAGGGTCGATCGGGAGCGACCGAGGGCGGAGCCTGGCGGCTGGTGGTAGACGACGTGGAAGTGGTAGACGAGGATAGGGAAGTGGTAGATGCAGACGGGGAATGGAGAGACGCAGGGACGGAGCGGTCGAAGGAAGAGGAGCCGGCCAGAGGAGAGCGGCCGGAACAAGCAAAAAGAACGTTCGTACGGACTAGAAGAGAAGGAGGATCAATTTTTGCTCTGATACCATGTTAGAGCAATATGCTTGTTGTATTACCAGGGGGCCAAATGCCACAATATATAGTACATGTACAGGTGCAAATATGCAGGAAGCCCCCTAAGATATGGGGATACTACAATACATATATATACATCTAACACCAGCGACTGGCGCCGTTGCGTCGTTTCGGCAGTCTGCGCCACGTTAATGGCGACGATGCCTCGCTTGTTGAGCAGGTGCCTCCCATCTTCGCCAATGCAGTAATGTCGATGTCATGCATCCCGCGGCTGTTGCCTGCCTCTAGCCTATATAAAGAGAGCTCGAGCTCTTTCCTCATCCACTCCTACACGCAAACCTTAGCCGTTAGAAGCTCCTTGAAAGAACCAACAGGGTACCATCACCAGCTGAATTTTCCAGTTTGGGTGATTGTAATCCAGCTTGGGTGGTTATGTGTTCTTGATAGCAGCGAACATACGGAATCAACACTACTAGCTTTCCTCATTTTTTAATATTTTAATTTGTGTCAATCATGGTTCAAACTCTGTATTAGTTTGTGTAAACCAATTACAAACTAAGTATTAGTTTGTGTAAAACCAAATTTGTTAGTTTGTGTAAAACCATGTGCCAAATTATGTGTTAGTTGCAAACAGAGCTTGGCTCTGGTGGTTAGGTCCCTTGTGGTGGAACCAGCCCACCCAGGTTCAAGTCCTAGACTTGGCATGGGTGTTTGCATTTACCTGGATTTATTTCAGGATTTAATCGGCGCTATACTTTCAGTCATAGGTGATGTGCCCGTCAACAGCGAGGCGCCAGTGGTGACTTCGTCAACCTCAAGATATGCCGGCTCAGTCCCTCATAGGTGCTCATAGGGGTAGTGTAACACCCCAAATTTCAAATCAATGAGAAAGGTGGTTTCCAATTTTTAAATTTTAGACCTAACAAAAACTTTTATTTGCATATAGTGCTATGCATAGTGTTTGTGCATTATTGTGTGACATTGCTATGGTGTGTGTTTGCAACTCTTGCCAATGTACTAAAACCATACCCTTGATCCCTTGAGATCACAAAGAGAAGTAAAACAAGAAGAAATGAATAAAAATGAGAAATCACAAAAACCCTCACATATGGTTTATGGCCATTTTTGAAATTCTTTAACCTAGGCCACTTTAGCTTGTGCCATGGGTTGGAGAATGTTATTAAACACTTAAGAACACCTTTGGAATCAAAGAAGCTCAAATCAAATCAAATTTAAATTCAAATTGAGCCCACATGAGATAATGGCGCCATTTTTATCATGATGCCCACTTTGAGCCTCTGTTTTAAGAGATTTTCAAACCAAACATTTCCAACTCTTTGCACCTCATCCAAGACCACATCAAGGTGAACAACTTTGGTCAAAACCACCCCTGCAAATTCTTGCTAGATTCAAAGTTATGCTCAAGCAAAGTGGAGACTTCAAATCAGATTCTAGATTGTGCCATTTTTGAAATCTTGCAAACCAACCCAACTCTACACCCCACCACCACCATTCTACTCCAATATTTATTCAAATCAACTCCACCAAATTTCATTTCAAAATTTGAAAATTTTCTTATTGCGGCCATTTGATCGAACACATGGTGAGCACTGAGCTGCCAACTCCCTACATGCCTTTGTCCAGCGGATTTTTGCCCTAACCCTCCATCCTATGTCATCATTAGTACCTCTATCTGCTCCTTGTACAATACCAGGCTAGGAGACACACTTGTTTGCAAAAAATATTTCAAAACCATGCCATGCCGTGCATGACATGCACCTCACCATGTCACTCCTCTCTCCACTCTAATCCAACGTGCGCAACCATGTCACACACCTTCCTCTCACTCTCCTGGACACGCCAGTGCAGCCCATCGATGAAGAGGAGCACGCCACGCGCCAGCACACGCACGCCCAGCGACGCCCAGTACACGCCAGGACGCGCACGGGCACGCACCGGAGCGCGCCAGGGCATGACGTCGCCACGCTGACCCAGGTCACCACTCGCTCCCTCCGCGCGCCAGCAGCTCCGCCACGACACCAGGAGACGCCACCACACGCTCACCTGCTCGCGGGAACACTGTAGACGACGTCACCATCGCCAACGTCCGCCGCGGTACTGCAAATTCAAAACAAATTTAAGCCTAACCCACTTCCTATGAAAAGGAATCTTGTAAATAAACAAATTCATGAAGAACAAAGTGACAAGCATAGGAAGACTAGACGAGTGCAACTTCAAGATTTTCAGCAAAAAGAGAGGTGTTTTAGTAACATGAAAATTTCTACAACCATATTTTCCTCTCTCATAATAATATCCAGTAGCATCATGAGCAAACTCAACAATATAAGTATCACATAAAGCATTCTTATCATGAGTCTCATGCATAAAATTATTACTACTCCCAACATAAGCATAGTCATTCTTATTAATTGTAGTGGGAGAAAATTCAACAAAGTAGCTATCATTATTATTCTCATCAAGTGTAGGAGGCATATTATAATCATAATAAAATTTATCATCCATAGTAGGTGGCACCAAAATACCACTATCATTATAATCATCATAAATAGGAGGCAAAGTATCATCAAAGAAAATTTTCTCCTCAATGCTTGGGGGACTAAAAATATCATGCTCATCAAAACCAGCTTCCCCAAGCTTAGAATTTTCCATATCATTAGCAACAATGGTTTTCAAAGCGTTCATACTAATATTATTGCTACTAGCATGCAAATAAGGTTCCATAGGTTTTTTAATTTTCGCAGCAAACAATCCATGTCTTAACTCAGGAAATAGATTAAAAAGCTCATAGTTGCTTTCCATTATGCCTAACTAGTGAAATAAAAACAAGAAACAAAAGGATGCAATTGCAGGATCTAAAGGAAATAGCTTCGAGCACTTACAACGGCGCCAAAAAATAACTTAGTTACCTGGGACCGGAGTGTGAGTGCCTTTTACCTTACCTCCCCGGCAACGGCACCAGAAAATAGCTTGCTGTCTACTGTTGGCTTCTTTTCCTGTAGACAGTGTTGGGCCTCCAAGACCAGAGGTTTGTAGAACAGCAGCAAGTTTTCCCTTAAGTGCATCACCCAAGGTTTTATCGACCTCAGGGAGGAAGAGGTCAAAGATATCCCTCTCAAGCAACCCTGCAATCACGATACAAGAAGTCTCTTGTGTCCCCAACACACCTAATACACTTGTCAGATGTATAGGTGCACTAGTTCGGCGAAGAGATAGTGAAATACAAGTGGTATGAATGTATATGAGTGGTAATAGCAATCTGAATAAAATATGGCAGCGAGTAAACATGCAGCAGAACTTGTTGGAAACAGTGTTTCGATGTTTGGAAACAAGGCCTAGGGATCATACTTTCACTAGTGGACACTCTCAACATTGCAATCATAAAGGAATATAAATAAGCACTTCACTATGCTATTCTGAATTAATCTCTGGCAAGATAACGAACACTAATTCATCATGTAGGCAAACCTTAAAGATGTATTCCCAAGTACTAATAAACACCCCACACTGTCACTGTGAGCATTCATAGGAGGTACTAACACACCACAATTTCATAGAGACATCCAACTCAAATCATAACTCAGTGAATAAGTATTCTGTGAAATATAGCCTAAGAGACCCACACGGTGCACACACTGTCACCTTTACACACGTGGGACAAGGAGTCTCCGGAGATCACATAAGTAAAATCCACTTGAATAGCATATCGACATCTAGATTACAAAGCTCATCATATGAATCTCAATCATGTAAGGCAGCTCATGAGATCATTGTATTGAAGTACATGGGAGAGAGAGATTAACCACATAGCTACCGGTACAGCCCTTAGCCTCGATGGAGAACTACTCCCTCCTCATGGGAGACAGCAGCGGTGATGAAGATGGCGGTGGTGTCGATGGAGATGCCTTCCGGGGGCACTTCCCCGTCCCGGCAGGGTGCCGGAACAGAGACTCTTGTCCCCCAGATCTTGGCTTGGCGATGGCGGCGGCTCTGGAAGGTTTCTCGTACCGTGGCTTATTCTTTTAGGGTTTTCGCGACGGAGGCTTTAAGTAGGCGGAAGGGCAGCCTCGGAGTCGGAAGGGCTACGGGGGAGCCACACAACAGGGGGGCACGGCCCCCCTCTTGGCCGCGCCGCCACCACGTGTGGTGGCCCTGGGCCTCTCCTCTGGCCCCTCTTCGGTGCTCTGGAAGCTTCCTTGAAATATAAGATACTGGGCGTTGATTTCGTCCAATTTCGAGAATATTTCCTTACTAGGATTTCTGAAACCAAAAATAGCAGAAAACAGGAACTGGCACTTCGGCATCTCGTCAATAGGTTAGTTCCGGAAAATGCATAAAAATGACATAAAGTGTGTACAAAACATGTAGGTATTGTCATAAAACAAGCATGGAACATAAGAAATTATAGATACGTTGGAGACGTATCAGCATCCCCAAGCTTTGTTCCTACTCGTCCTCGAGTAGGTAAATGATAACAAAGATAATTTCTGAAGTGACATGCTACCAACATATTCTTGATCCAATAATGATGTAAAGCATATGAACTGAGATCAAATCACTCAAAGCAAATGTCTATATTGATATAAGAGATGATAATGCAAGAGTTAAACAAGCTAGAAGTTTTCATGAACTATTGCCTCAAAGACATGAAACCGTATAAAGTTCATTAAAGATGTGTTAAGTATCCAGCATAGAAGTTCTATCCTTCATTCCAAGCATCAAGTAAATTTTCACAACAAAGAAGGATTCAGTCAAGTAAAATTAAACATGAACGTCATGAATCAACTGTTTCGAAGTCTACTCAACCGGTGAGCGCAAGCATTTGGTATTGGCACCAGGATGTTATGGCATAAAGAACGTTAATGGGGGTTTGGAAGGCCAAATGGAAGAAAGTCTTACAAAGCTATAAGTGATCATTAGACAAGAGGAAGTCTTATGATCGAAGCTATGCAAGGAGTAGTGATTGCCATGCAACGGATGCACATAGAGCTATATGTGTATGAAAGCTCTCCAATGGAACTAGTGGGGGTGCATCCAACTTGGTTCCTCACAAAGACCTAGAGCACTTTTTGAGGAAGCTCATCATTGGAATATACAACCCAAGTTCTATAGTGTAAATTCCCCACATAGTTATACTAGTAAAACATGAAAACTCTCTCATATGGAATATAGGTGCTAAACATGAGCACAAATGATGACTATGAATACTGCAGGTGCTAAAACATGAGCACAAGTGTGGATAAAAGATAATAATGCTGCCCCCTTTTTCTTTATTCTCCTTTTTTTCTTTTTCTTTTTCTTTTCTATTTTTTCTTTCTTTTCTTTTTCTCTTTTTGATGGCCTCCATGGCTCTTTTCACTTTTAGGGGCAACATCCTAATATGACAACACACTTTTTGGTACAAATAACTCATAATGAATGAAACATGATGTATAAAACTGTATGCCTCTGCCAGTGTAGCAGGATGTGCAATGATCCAGCGTAACATGGGTAAACCACACATCAGCTGTATAGAATCATGCAAAGCAATATATAAATAATGAATGACAACATGGCATGTAATGTAAAATGGAAGTTGCATGGCAATATATCTCGGAACAGCTATGGAAATGCTGTGGTAGGTAGGTATGGTGGCTGTTTTGAGGAGATGTATGGGCTTATGTGTAGGAGAACAAGAGAAAGTCCTCCCACGGGTTTGGATGTACTGGCGAAGTATGCACAATTCTCAATGTGAGCAAAAGGCAATGCACAGTACCGAAGAGGCTAGCAAATTTGAATGGTGAAAGTGCCAAAAACCGTAGCTTAACATTAGTCAAAAAGAACTCACAAGCTTATTGCAAACATCTAGCAGGTTCAACATTAAGAGCATGATTAAAATTTACTCCAAGGAGGGTCGTTCACGGTGGCACAAGTACCCCACTAGCTCCCTCGACCTTCAGCACAACTTAGTTATTATGATGAACTCTCAGACATGGAAAGCTATCAAGTACAACTACACCTTCAACTATTTAAATAGAGTTTGTAGTACGGCACAAGCTTAAAGACAACAATCCACTACTAATTTTAACTTATTTATCCAGCAAGCTTTACCATCTAAATACCTCAAAACGTTTGCAAAGAATCAAGTAATCAAAGCTCAATGATCTACAAGATTATGCAAGTATTTCATTATACCACTACCACATGCAACATTTTCTGTTTCCAACCATATAACAATTAACGAAGCAGTTTCAACCTTCGCCATGAACATTAAAAGATAAGAACACATGTGTTCATATGAACCAGCGGAGCGTGTCTCTCTCCCACACAAGCATGAATTTATTCAGAGAATAACAAAATGAAAATAAAAGCACACAGACGCTCCAAGTAAAGTACATAAGATGTGACGGAATAAAAATATAGTTTCACTAGAGGAACCTGATAATTTGTCGATGAAGAAGGGGATGCCTTGGGCATCCCCAAGCTTAGATGCTTGAGTCTTCTTAAAATATGCAGGGATGAACCACGGGGGCATCCCCAAGCTTAGAGCTTTCACTCTCCTTGATCATATATCATCCTCCTCTCTTGACCCTTGAAAACTTCCTCCACACCAAACGCAAAACAAACTCATTACAGGGTTAGTGCATAATCAAAAATTCACATGTTCAGAGGTGACACAATCATTCTTAACACTTCTGGACATTGCACAAAGCTACTGAAAGTTAATGGAACAAAGATATCCATCCAACACAGCAAAAGAGGCAATGCGAAATAAAAGGCAGAATCTGTCAAAACAGAACAGTCCGTAAAGACGTTTTTTCTGGGGCACTTAACTTGCTCAGATGAGAAAACTCAAAACTAATGAAAGTTGCGTACATATTTGAGGATCACTCACATAAATTGGCAGATTTTTCTGAGTTACCTACAGAGAACCCTGCCCAAATTCGTGACAGCAAGAAATCTGTTTCTGCGCAGAAATCCAAATCTAGTATCAACCTTCTATTAAGACTTTACTTGGCACAACAATGCAGCAAAATAAAGATAAGGAGAGGTTGCTACAGTAGTAACAACTTCCAAGACTCAACAAAACAGTAGCAAAATTAAAACATGGGTTATCTCCCAAGAAGTGCTTTCTTTATAGCCATTAAGATGGGCTCAGTAATTTTAATGATGCACTCGCAAGAAATAAGAGTTGAAGCAAAAGAGAGCATCAAAAAGCAAATTCAAAACAAATTTAAGCCTAACCCATTTCCTATGAAAAGGAATCTTGTAAATAAACAAATTCATGAAGAACAAAGTGACAAGCATAGGAAGACTAGACGAGTGCAACTTCAAGATTTTCAGCAAAAAGAGAGGTGTTTTAGTAACATGAAAATTTCTACAACCATATTTTCCTCTATCATAATAATATCCAGTAGCATCATGAGCAAACTCAACAATATAAGTATCACATAAAGCATTCTTATCATGAGTCTCATGCATAAAATTATTACTACTCCCAACATAAGCATATTCATTCTTATTAATTGTAGTGGGAGAAAATTCAACAAAGTAGCTATCATTATTATTCTCATCAAGTGTAGGAGGCATAGTATAATCATAATAAAATTTATCCTCCATAGTAGGTGGCATCAAAATACAACTATCATTATAATCATCATAAATAGGAGGCAAAGTATCATCAAAGAAAATTTTCTCCTCAATGCTTGGGGGACTAAAAATATCATGCTCATCAAAACCAGCTTCCCCAAGCTTAGAATATTCCATATCATTAGCAACAATGGTTTTCAAAGCGTTCATACTAATATTATTGCTACTAGCATGTAGATAAGGTTCCATAGGTTTTTTTAATTTTCGCAGCAAACAATCCATGTCTTAACTCAGGAAATAGATTAAAAAGCTCATAGTTGCTTTCCATTATGCCTAACTAGTGAAATAAAAACAAGAAACAAAAGGATGCAATTGCAGGATCTAAAGGAAATAGCTTCGAGCACTTACAACGGCGCCAGAAAATAACTTAGTTACCTGGGACCGGAGTGTGAGTGCCTTTTACCTTACCTCCCCGGCAATGGCGCCAGAAAATAGCTTGCTGTCTACTGTTGGCTTCTTTTCCTGTAGACAGTGTTGGGCCTCCAAGAGCAGAGGTTTGTAGAACAGCAGCAAGTTTTCCCTTAAGTTGATCACCCAAGATTTTATCGAACTCAGGGAGGAAGAGGTCAAAGATATCCCTCTCAAGCAACCCTGCAATCACGATACAAGAAGTCTCTTGTGTCCCCAACACACCTAATACACTTGTCAGATGTATAGGTGCACTAGTTCGGCGAAGAGATAGTGAAATACAAGTGGTATGAATGTATATGAGTGGTAATAGCAATCTGAATAAAATATGGCAGCGAGTAAACATGCAGCAGAACTTGTTGGAAACGGTGTTTCGATGTTTGGAAACAAGGCCTAGGGATCATACTTTCACTAGTGGACACTCTCAACATTGCAATCATAAAGGAATATAAATAAGCACTTCACTATGCTATTCTGAATTACTCTCTGGCAAGATAACGAACACTAATTCATCATGTAGGCAAACCTTAAAGATGTATTCCCAAGTACTAATAAACACCCCACGCTGTCACTGTGAGCATTCATAGGAGGTACTAACACACCAAAATTTCATAGAGACATCCAACTCAAATCATAACTCAGTGAATAATTATTCTGTGAAATATAGCCTAAGAGACCCACACGGTGCACACACTGTCACCTTTACACACGTGGGACAAGGAGTCTCCGGAGATCACATAAGTAAAATCCACTTGAATAGCATATCGACATCTAGATTACAAAGCTCATCATATGAATCTCAATCATGTAAGGCAGCTCATGAGATCATTGTATTGAAGTACATGGGAGAGAGAGATTAACCACATAGCTACCGGTACAGCCCTTAGCCTCGATGGAGAACTACTCCCTCCTCATGGGAGACATCAGCGGTGATGAAGATGGCGGTGGTGTCGATGGAGATGCCTTCCGGGGGCACTTCCCCGTCCCGGCAGGGTGCCGGAACAGAGACTCCTGTCCCCCAGATCTTGGCTTCGCGATGGCGTCGGCTCTGGAAGGTTTCTCGTACCGTGGCTTATTCTTTTAGGGTTTTCGCGACGGAGGCTTTAAGTAGGCGGAAGGGCAGCCTCGGAGTCGGAAGGGCTACGGGGGAGCCACACAACAGGGGGGCACGGCCCCCCTCTTGGCCGCGCCGCCACCACGTGTGGTGGCCCTGGGCCTCTCCTCTGCCCCTCTTCGGTGCTCTGGAAGCTTCCTTGAAATATAAGATATTGGGCGTTGATTTCATCCAATTCCGAGAATATTTCCTTACTAGGATTTCTGAAACCAAAAACAGCAGAAAACAGGAACTGGCACTTCGGCATCTCGTCAATAGGTTAGTTCCGGAAAATGCATAAAAATGACATAAAGTGTGTATAAAACATGTAGGTATTGTCATAAAACAAGCATGGAACATAAGAAATTGGGATTTCTATTTTCGTGCCCCTGGCTCCTTAGTTGTGCTCAGTTTTCCCCAGCCCCTTAGTTTTTCCTCAGTTTTCCCCAAAACCTTGTCTGAAACCCGCAGAAGGAGCTCGGACGGAAGGAATCCCGTTAGTTGACGTTGGTTGGTGCTGGCAAGTGGGGCCGCTGTTGGTGCCCCGCAGTGGACACGTCTTCACTTATCCAGATCATCGTGGGACCCACAACTTGTCCACGTTAAGTGCGCTGGACCCACAGCTTACCCAGGTGACCGTTGCAAAATGGGAGCCCGAGCCAGCCCTGCGCCCGTGCCATTGCTTCCCCTTTCTTTCCCCGCGCCCCATTGTTCTTCTTCTCCGCCAGCGGCAGCCCTTCTCCGGCAGGCGGGTGATGTCTAGTTTCTCTTCGACCTCCCGTTCTTCATGGCCGCAGTATGGACCCGTGCCTTTGACAAGATGCCCTGACTGCCCACGCCAGGAGCCTCTGAAGCGGTCGATCTGTAAGACGGACGAGAACGGCAACCGTGGACGTGAGTTCCTTGCATGCGAGAGCTTGCCATATAGAGAGGGGGATAAGGTTAGATCTCGCTCCAATTTCTCTGTTTTCTCTCGATTTTCTTGCTATTCCATCGAATTTGGGATTTAGGATTCCCGTTGTTGTTTTCAGATCCTGAAGAAATGCAGGCATTTCGAGTGGATCGATGTGTACGTTCAGAGGCTTCAATTGCAGGAATCAATTGGCGCTATTGGGGAGCGCAATTTGGGAGGGGGGACTTGCTGTAGAGAATGCGGCGGAGAGAGGAGCCGTTCCGATTATGCCTAATGCTCCCAATGTAGGACTGGTGGAAGTGAAGGGAGAACTGAAGAAAATGAACAAGCAGTTAAGGCAGCTGATCGAGTTGAAGAAGCAAGCTAATCTGATAGCTGGTTGTTTTTTCTGTTGTATAATTGCGATCGGATTCTTATCATTGCTCACCAGGCGCTAGAAGTGTTACAAGGGATACCTTGTTACAAATTCATTATTCAGTTACATGTACTTGTAGTTGTTTTCATGGTTAGTGTGTGCATTCACCGAAATTACCAACTATATTGGAATGCTTTATGTATGCCTCATGTTTATACAAGGGATTCTTATCATTGTTCACCGAACTATATTAGTGTGTGCCGTTTCAAATTACCGAAACTATATGCCAAAACTATATCCCCTAAAAGAAAAAGGAAAGCGAAAGATAGTTGATAATTGTTAGAGGGGTGACAATAATGCATTCACCAAAATCCGCAAATATGTATGCCTCATGTTTATACCGAAATTATACCACTTTTGGGCCGTTTCAAATTACCGAAACTATATGCCAAAACTATATCCCCTAAAAGAAAAAGGAAAGCGAAAGATAGTTGATAATTGTTAGAGGGGTGAAAATAATGCATTCACCGAAATCCGCAAATATGTATGCCTCATGTTTATACCGAAATTATACCACTTTTGGGCCGTTTCAAATTACCGAAACTATATGCCAACACTATATCCCCTAAAAGAAAAAGGAAAGCGAAAGATAGTTGATAATTGTTAGGGGGTGACAATAATGCATTCGCTGAAATCCGTAAATATGTATGCCTCATGTTTATACCAAAATTATACCACTTTTGGGCCGTTTCAAATTACTAAAACTATATGCCAAAACTATATCCCCTAAAAGAAAAAGGAAAGCCAAAGCCAAAACTATATCCACCGACAGAGAGAGAGAGGGGTGGCCACGAAGAGAGAGAGAGAGGGGTGGCCACGAAGAGACGGGGAGGGGTATACTGCCCGTTAGATCAGTTGATCAACGGTTCGTGGAGTCGATCCGTGTGACAACGGCTCAACCAATCAGGATAAGTTTGGGCTTCTGAGAGCATTTGTGACAGAACTTGAGGGCAAAACTAAGTAGTACTAACAATCCAAGGGCACATAAATAGTAAATAGACTAAGGGATTCAAACAAAAAGAATTACAAAATGAAAAATGCATGTTTTGTACAATATAATTCATATTGGGCTACATCAAATTATTTGCAATTCAAATATACATGAGTGTGACAATTATGGCATCATTTAGACAAACTATGTTTTTGGGGAAGATGTTTTGCAAAGGGGTTTGAGTGGAAAACCATGCATCTTCATAGCTACACTAGCGATTCTGAGAAGTGGCAATTTGTGGTAAAACTTGATTTATATATGTTTGTTAAGGTTTTCTTGGTGGCAGGTTGCGTAGGAAGACTCCATGAGTAGGTGCCACTATGTTTTTATTTTTTTGAATTTTTTTGTGCATGAAATGCCTCAGTTAGATATGTTAATCTCATTTGTTGACTCTCTGTTGACTAGCTACTTGAGGGTAAAACTGAGTATATTGCACTTGCCAGTCTAAGTACTCGAGGGGAAAACTAAGTACAGATAAAATTTCTGTATAAGGCCCGAGGTTATAACTGAGTACACCAAACGTCCCAGGGTTAGACTCATGTCGCGGTGCACGCTGCAGCCGTGCATAGCGGACGCGTGTTGCGGTACACGCCACCTTCATCTTTATAGAGCCCTTTTCCTCTCCCTCGACGCACGTTCTCACTGCAACCGCCTCTCCTGTCCCATCATCTTCTCCACAACCGAAGAAAAAACCCCGAAGAAAACCGCCGGCGATGGAGAAGAATGAGATGCCCATTGTCGGGGCATCAGCCGCCGGCGCATCGGCCGCTGCCCCCGTCCAGGCCCCTGTCGCTGCTTCCAACGTAGCAGTCGGCGCATCGGCCGCCGCCACCGTCCAGGCCCCCGTCCAGGCCCCCGTCGCTTGGGACCCGTACGAACCAGTGTCGTACGTCGCGCCGGAGAACCCCTACGACACCAGCATCGTCGACGACGAGCCGGAGGTAACCCTTTGCTCCCTTGTTCTTATCCCATTTCAATCCTTTTGTGTTAGATCTAGCGTTATTAGGGTTCGTCTGTTCCTAGTTCAATCCATTTGTGTTAGATCTAGCGTTATTAGGGTGCGTCTATTCCTAGTTCAATCCTTTTGTGTTAGATCTTGCGTTATTAGTGCTTGTGATTTGCTTTTGTTTAAGATTTGTGCCGATGATGATGAATATTTGGGCACAAATTGATTCAGGGTTTGGTCAGTAAACAATTGGTGTGTTCAAATTTGTTGTGCATGATCTTTGGTTTACTGACTCAAATCCTGGATATAAGTGTGTCCAATGTAACTGAGGCTACCTCTTTTTTTCGAGCCCATATTATCATGCATGATCTTTGTTCACTCTCTGTTCCATCATCGTTGCAACTGACTCCATGTTTTTTGCACGATCTTTGGTGCTACGTGATAGGTGCAGAGCAACGACGTCGACAGCGACGACGAGTCCTTCCACACCAAGACTCGTCACGTCCTCAGGAGGCTGCAGTCCGGCCATTACGATGGCCCCTTTGCTCGAGGCATTTACAAGTGCCCCTTCTGCAACAGGAAGCTCCGCGCCACCGACTTCAACTGCCTGATGAACCATGCTGAATCCATTGGCAGATGCGGCGCTAGAGTTGGAATGACGGTGAACGTGCATGCGTTCATGGCCAAACACAAAGCACTTGGGATTCACCTGCGCAACCTCCAGGCGAGTCACAGGCGCAACCTGGAGGCGTTGAACATGCCTACTGCACTCTCTGTATGTGACTGCTCTATCTGTAGAGCAGCTTAAATTCATGTAAAATGTAGCTTATGTTGTAGGGTTCTATCGGTACTACTGTTGGATCTGTCGTGAATATATCTATGCTATGTTGGCTGCTCTATGCAAGCTTATCCTATATTTTCTCTGGATTTGTGCCCTAGATTTCCTACCTGATTGGGTAAAAACGAAGGCATAAAGAAATGAATGGCGTTAAAAAACAGAAGGAGAAGCTGCTCTAGATTTGCTACCAATTTGGGCTATCAAATAGGAATGAGATCGAGCGAGAGAGAGGAAAAAGGTACATTGAAAACTACTAATCTGGGCGAAAGAGACAGAAACCACTCGTGCCCACGTCCCGGACCCACAAGGCTCCACACGCTACGGCCCCACACGCTATGGCCACACAAACATGGTCTCGTCCTGTCCCACGCGGTTCCTTCCTACTAGCCCCACACGACGCGACCCCACAAACAACACGACCCCACTCGTCAGCACGGAACGGTCAACTTAACGGATTCCTGCCGTCGGAGCTGCTTCTGCGGGTTTCAAACAAGGACTTGGGGAAAACTGAGGAAAAACTAAGCAGCTGGGGAAAACTGAGCACAACTAAGGAACCGAGGGCACGAAAATAGAAATCCCTAAGAAATTATAGATACGTTGGAGACGTATCACCAGCCACTCCGCGCCCCTGTAGACGCATCGCCATGGACGACTTCCTCCGCCGCGCCTCAGACCCTCGCCACCTCCCGCGACGCCGCTTGTACCTGGAGCCTCGCAGTCGACCACAACACCGCCGCGCACCTCGCCGACGACCGCCGGAGCGCCGGTGAGCTCTCCAACCCCCTCCTCTTGCCGCGCTAGTAGCCCCATCTCGCCGTCAACGATGATGGCTGTGAGCCGTTAGATCTCATTCTAATCATGCGGGCCACGTTGAAACTTACCGCTTCGGGCGCTAAGTCTCACTGACACGCGGGCCCCACCTCGCCAGGCAGCCCACGCGTGCGAAACACGTGGTGGGCTGGCTTTCGCAATTTTAAACCGTTTCAGCCCATCTAGCTTTCCCGCGCAGGCCCAGTATTTGAATTTGGAATTTTCAGATTAATACAAATTCAATACTGGCTCCCTTTTCAAATTTAAACTCCACAAGATCTACTGGGGAAAACTTTGTGAATTTGGTATTGTTGGAAAGCTTGTGAAAAGCTCTACCCAACCCCACTGGTCTAAAACCTAGATTCTTTGTAGAACTAATGTGGTAAAAATAACAAGGCAGGGCCTTTTCAAACTTCAAACTTTATTTAAAATTCAACCATAAGTGATTTTAAGTTGATTCCAACTCTCATAAATCATATTTCACATACTCTTCATTTTTATGTAAAAATATCACATAGTTGTTTGTATGATCATGGACTAGAGCAAAAGAATGGCTATGTAGCTATTTCTAGTCCATTGAAACTTATCCAAAATTATTTCTTAAATAGTATGAGAGGTTACCTCTCATTTAAATCATGGTCCTAAGAAATTCAAGATGAGTTGTTGACTTGCTCTATAGCCCCTCATAATGGATTACTTAGAGACATTAAATTGTTGCAAGAGTAATGTCTAAATTGTATGAGGTTAGTGCCTCATTTAAATCATTTTCCCCAAATAATAGATATGAAGTGTTGACCTTAGTCAACATGTATTCATACCTTATTATTTTTTGAGGAAATTAAATTGTAAGAAGATTCAATGAGAGTACATTATTTATCTCTTACAAGTTTTCTTAACACACAAGCCAACCCCCTTTGTGATTAGTGTGGTGATGCTATATTAGTTTTTGTGAACCAACTGAGTGCTTAGAATAGCCTTAAGACTTGTTTGGTGATTGTATCCTTCCTATTTCGATTATAGACGCTAGTACCGAGGAGTACCAGGAGGAGGAGGTCTACTTCCAGGAAGAAGAAGACCACTTTGATCAGTACACCAACCAAGGCAAGCTAATATTATTGCAAGCTACCTTAGTGCAAAACTCTCCTTGAGCAAGGCACTATTACCCTATTACCTTGTGTTTTACATTACAAGACCCAATTTTTATCTCTCAAAGCTTTTACCTTGATTTGCAAGTTTCACTTTGATAGTTAACTTGAGTCTAGATGTGAAGTAGTACAAGAGTATCAAATTTAGCCTAGAGAGCTCCAAGCTAGTTAGGACCCCTCATGCCTAGTTGCTAGTGCTAAACTAAAAGTGACTGCTCTAGCTGGGAACATATGAAACTGTTCATTTTGAAAACCTTGGAATGATGAGTCATTCTATTGAAAGATTTTGAAGGTGAATGTGACTTGGATGAAATGGTGTTTTGATGAAAACTGATGATTGGGTTCGGATGCGATACCATTCCAATTCTTGAGTACCCCCACAATACCTGATTATGGGTAAGGCTTTAGCTGGAAATTTATGTGTCTTAGTATGGGTTTCCTCTGAACAAGCGTCATAGAGGTTATGTCGAGGCTGCCTCCGTTGAAAGTGAAATGACGTGAAAAGAGTTGAATGTACTACCCAAGCCCTGTGCAGTTCCCAGGATAGCAGTTGGTTATCACTGTGAGGCCAAGCTCATGGGGAGAGGTGCCTATACTAGGATGTGTAAGTGAAAGGTTAATGGTTGATGATCCGCATACTGAGTTATGATTATTCAGGGTTACCCCTGACGGATGTAATCAAATTTTGTGGCACAAGTGTGCAACCTCTGCAGAGTGTAAACCTATTCGAATAGCCGCGTCCGCGGTCATGGACAGTTGGAAATGCCATACTGTTCCGTCATCAGAATTTTTCCCAAATGTGACTTGTGTTTTGAACTTGAAAAGGGTGACTTTGATTTGAATCACAATAGAGTTGTGGGAATGACACTAATGTTCCCACTTGAGTTAGTTAGCATATGAGGAGTCTTTTACTAAATGCTTATGAAATAAAACTGGCTTTATGCAAATAACCTAGAGCTTAGAACACTCTCACTAAAACTTTTAGTGCTTACACTAGTATTAGTTTGTGAGTACTTGAAAGTACTCATGGCTGTGTCCCTGGCTATTCAAATGGCCAGACTATGAAGAAGAGCAGCAGTATCCGGAGGACGGACAGCAGGACGTCTATGACAACTAGGAGCTTCTCCTAACGTCAAGCGTTGCCTGTGGATTAGATGGACTTCTACGACTTCACTTCCGCTATTTGTTATGTAATGATCATTAGATCAAGTGTTGTAATGAGACTGGATCATGTGATCCTTTTTGTTGTAAGAGTACTATTATGGTATTGTAATGAATGATGACTATGATATTCAACTGTTATGTCTCGCAAAAACAATCTTCCTGGGATTGCGATGTATGGCATAATAGGCATCTGTACTTAAAAATCCGGTTGTTGACAAGTTGGTATCAGAGCCATTGTTTGACCTTGGGAGACCCTAGTTAGAATGGACGTCTGAAAAACTTAGTTTCAAAGACAAATGAAGTGAATATTTGCGAAAAACTTATTCACACTCTTACCCTTGAGACCTTTTCCAAAAGATGAAATTCATGCTTCACTTTGAAATTCAACATAAAATTTTGATACACTTGCACTTCTCTAACTTACTCCTCCAATTCACTTACAGAGGGAGCCAATCAACCAGACCAAGTTTTACCAACTGGGCAATGACGGTGACTTGATTTTCGAGAGGGACTTGTATGCTTTGTCTGAGCATCTCGGGCACCCACACCCGGAGTTCTTCGGAACTCAAGTCAACGACCAGCCCGGAGAGGTCGGAACTCAAGTCACAGTGGGTTATTGTTGCGGATCTGAGAGGCCGGATGGAGCCTCCCACTTCCGAGAGGATCCATTTCACCATCCGGGAAAGCAACTGGATGGATGGAGTTGCTCGTGCTCTTCAGGAAGCACTTGCCCGTCTGTGCGGGCAGCATGTGATTGGGATCCAGGGATCTCGCTTCGCTCACTTTGCAAGGCATGACGCCATTGGAGGACCCATGGACCTGCAGTCACACCCCGAGCTGAAGCACCACGTGGAGTATCTGGACTATATGCTGCACGAGACCCAGAAGGAACTGGACAACTCCCGCATCTACGCCAACCAGACTCACCTCCACCTGTCTCAGCAGACTGAGACCATCAAGATGCTCGCCAAGGATCGCAAGACACTCCGCCAGCAGCGAGCCAAGAAGGATTCCACCATCGCTCGCCTTCGCGCGAAGATAGCATCCCTGAGGCAACTTTTCAGGCCCAGGAGACTCAGGTGAGGGAGATGGAAGAAGAAGGTGAAGACATTCAGGGAGGAGCTTGATACGTCTCCGACGTATCGATAACTTCTTATGTTCCATGCCACATTATTGATGTTATCTACATGTTTTATGCACACTTTATGTCATATTCGTGCATTTTCTGGAACTAACCTATTAACAAGATGCCGAAGTGCCAGTTGCTGTTTTCTGCTGTTTTTGGTTTCAGAAATCCTAGTAACGAAATATTCTCGGAATTGGACGAAATCAACGCCCAGGGTCCTATTTTGCCACGAAGCTTCCAGAAGTCCGAAGAGGAGACGAAGAGGGGCCACGAGGGGGCCACACCCTAGGGCGGCGCGGCCCCCCCCTTGGCCGCGCGGCCCTGTGGTGTGGGGCCCCCGTGCCGCCTCTTGACCTGCCCTTCCGCCTACAAATAGCCTCCGTCGCGAAACCCCCAGTACCGAGAGCCACGATACGGAAAACCTTCCAGAGACGCCGCCGCCGCCGATCCCATCTCGGGGGATCCAGGAGATCGCCTCCGGCACCTTGCCGGAGAGGGGATTCATCTCCCGGAGGACTCTACGCCGCCATGGTCGCCTCCGGTGTGATGTGTGAGTAGTCTACCCCTGGACTATGGGTCCATAGCAGTAGCTAGATGGTTGTCTTCTCCCCATTGTGCTATCATTGTCGGATCTTGTGAGCTGCCTAACATGATCAAGATCATCTATCTGTAATTCTATATGTTGCGTTTGTTGGGATCCGATGAATAGAGAATACTTGTTATGTTGATTATCAAAGTTATATCTATGTGTTGTTTATGATCTTGCATGCTCTCCGTTACTAGTAGATGCTCTGGCCAAGTAGATGCTTGTAACTCCAAGAGGGAGTATTTATGCTCGATAGTGGGTTCATGCCTGCATTGACACCTGGGACAGAAAGTTCTAAGGTTGTGTTGTGCTGTTGCCACTAGGGATAAAACATTGATGCTATGTCTAAGGATGTAGTTGTTGATTACATTACGCACCATACTTAATGCAATTGTCTCGTTGCTTTGCAACTTAATACCGGAGGGGGTTCGGATGATAACTCGAAGGTGGACTTTTTAGGCATAGATGCAGTTGGATGGCGGTCTATGTACTTTGTCGTAATGCCCAATTAAATCTCACTATACTCATCATGATATGTATGTGCATGGTCATGCCCTCTTTATTTATCAATTGCCCAACTGTAATTTGTTCACCCAACATGCTGTTTATCTTATGGGAGAGACACCTCTAGTGAACTGTGGACCCCGGTCCAATTCTCTTTACTGAAATACAATCTACTGCAATACTTGTTCTACTGTTTTCTGCAAACAATCATCTTCCACACAATACGGTTAATCCTTTGTTACAGCAAGCCGGTGAGATTGACAACCTCACTGTTTCGTTGGGGCAAAGTACTTTGGTTGTGTTGTGCAGGTTCCACGTTGGCGCCGGAATCCCTGGTGTTGCACCGCACTACATCCCGCCGCCATCAACCTTCAACGTGCTTCTTGGCTCCTACTGGTTCGATAACCTTGGTTTCATACTGAGGGAAACTTGCCGCTGTACGCATCACACCTTCCTCTTGGGGTTCCCAACGGACGCGTGTTGAACGCGTATCAAGCAACTTTTTCTGGCGCCGTTGCCGGGGAGATCAAGACACGCTGCAAGGGGAGTCTCCACTTCTCAATCTCTTTACTTTGTTTTTGTCTTGCTTAGTTTTATTTACTACTTTGTTTGCTGCACTAAATCAAAATACAAAAAAATTAGTTGCTAGTTTTACTTTATTTGCTATCTTGTTTGCTATATCAAAAACACAAAAAAATTAGTTACTTGCATTTACTTTATCTAGTTTGCTTTATTTACTGTCTTGCACTCTATATTAAAAATACAAAAAAAATAGTTACTTTTGTTACCATGTCTAGCTCTGAACCTGTTACTTCTTCGCCTAAAGAATTAGTCTTCACTTTCAAACAAGGGGATGAGGAGAGTTTTAAGGATGCTTGGTCTAGAATTTTTACTTCTTATCGTAAAACCGAACCTCAAATGACTCTAAGTTTGCTTCTTAGTAATTTTTATTTTGGTCTTATGGTTCGCTATAGATATGCTTTGGATACTTTAGTGGGAGGAGATTTCCTTCATTGCAATGGGGATCAAGCTTTTAATGCCATAAAGAAGTTGGTTGCATCACATGATTCAGCTAATAACTTTGATTCAGCCCTCACTAGCATATATAGTAGATTAAACAATCTCGAGATAAGTACATCTCGCTTGGATGATAACTATTGCCATGTTCGTAATCGTCTTGAACAAGTTTTAGTGAACTCTAAACTTTCATTGTGGGATCCTACTGTTAAAATTATTATCGGTGATCGAACTCTTCATGCCTACTGTGATATTATGTCCAAATTTTGCCTTATGCCTGAGAGCATTTATAAATCTTTGAAACTTTGGGGAGTCGAGGAAGGAGGAGAAGAAATAACTTTCATTGATAACTCTGTTATAATTCCTAAGGGAATAGCTGCAGGTGTGCATACAACCATTCTTGGAAGAACAATATCCATTGATTATCTTGTTATTGAATGTGTAGGGACAGGAAAAATCACACTCGGAAGATCCCTGCTGAAACTATTGGGAGCAGTCATTGATGTGGGAGAAGGCACTCTGAAATTCACCTCTATACCGGGGGGAAATCATATATTTCCTAAACCAAAGGGAAAGAAAAACAATAAGAAAGGTAAGGGTAAAGCCCAAGGTAAGGTTGATACACCACCCTTCGATAATACTTGATACACACTTTCTGCGCCTAGCTGAAAGGCGTTAAAGAAAAGCGCTTATGGGAGACAACCCATGTTTTTACCTACAGTACTTTGTTTTTATTTTGTGTCTTGGAAGTTGTTTACTACTGTAGCAACCTTTTCTTATCTTAGTTTTGTGTTTTGTTGTGCCAAGTAAAGTCTTTGATAGAAAAGTAAGTACTAGATTTGGATTACTGCGCAGTTCCAGATTTCTTTGCTGTCACGAATCTGGGTCAACCTCCCTGTAGGTAGCTCAGAAAATTAAGCCAATTTACGTGCATGATCCTCAGATATGTACGCAACTTTCATTCAATTTGGGCATTTTCATTTGAGCAAGTCTGGTGCCATTTTAAAATTCGTCAATACGAACTGTTCTGTTTTGACAGATTCTGTCTTTTATTTCGCATTGCCTCTTTTGCTATGTTGGATGAATTTCTTTGATCCATTAATGTCCAGTAGCTTTATGCAATGTCCAGAAGTGTTAAGAATGATTGTGTCACCTCTGAATATATTAATTTTTATTGTGCACTAACCCTCTAATGAGTTGTTTCGAGTTTGGTGTGGAGGAAGTTTTCAAGGATCAAGAGAGGAGTATGATGCAACATGATCAAGGAGAGTGAAAGCTCTAAGCTTGGGGATGCCCCGGTGGTTCACCCCTGCATATATCAAGAAGACTCAAGCGTCTAAGCTTGGGGATGCCTAAGGCATCTCCTTCTTCATCGACAAATTATCAGGTTCCTCCCCTGAAACTATATTTTTATTCCATCACATCTTATGTGCTTTGCTTGGAGCGTCGGTTTGTTTTTGTTTTTGTTTTGTTTGAATAAAATGGATCCTAGCATTCACTTTATGGGAGAGAGACACGCTCCGCTGTAGCATATGGACAAGTATGTCCTTGGTTTCTACTCATAGTATTCATGGCGAAGTTTCTTCTTCGTTAAATTGTTATATGGTTGGAATTGGAAAATGATACATGTAGTAATTGCTATAAATGTCTTGGGTAATGTGATACTTGGCAATTGTTGTGCTCATGATTAAGCTCTTGCATCATATGCTTTGCACCCATTAATGAAGAAATACATAGAGCATGCTAAAATTTGGTTTGCATATTTGGTTTCTCTAAGGTCTAGATAATTTCTAGTATTGAGTTTGAACAACAAGGAAGATGGTGTAGAGTCTTATAATGTTTTCAATATGTCTTTTATGTGAGTTTTGCTGCACCGGTTCATCCCTGTGTTTGTTTCAAATAAGCCTTGCTAGCCTAAACCTTGTATAGAGAGGGAATACTTCTCATGCATCCAAAATATTTGAGCCAACCACTATGCCATTTGTGTCCACCATACCTACCTACTACATGGTATTTTCCGCCATTCCAAAGTAAATTGCTTGAGTGCTACCTTTAAACAATTCAAAATTTATTACCTCTGATTTGTGTCAATGTTTTATAGCTCATGAGGAAGTATGTGGTGTTTATCTTTCAATCTTCTTGGGCAACTTTCACCAATGGACTAGTGGCTTCATCCGCTCATCCAATAATTTTGCAAAAAGAGCTGGCAATGGGATTCCCAGTCCCAAATTAATTAATAAAAATAGACACTCCTCCATTGTATGTGATTGATTGGATGGCACCCGAAGGATTCGGTTAGCCATGGCTTGAGAAAGCAAAGGTGGGGAGGAGTGTCATCATAATAAAACTAAAATAAAAAGGCACTCCTTCATGGTATGAGATTGTTGGCAGGCACCCGAAGGATTCGGTTAGCCATGGTTTGTGAAAGAAAGGTTGGAAGGAGTGCCACACAAAAATAAAATAAAATGGGAGCCGCTCTTTGAAGGTTTGTCTGGCAAGGGGTTAGAGTGCCCACTACCATTCGTTGACAACAACAAACACCTCTCAAAATTTTACTTTTATTGCTCTCTATATGTTTTCAAAATCAAAGCTCTAGCACAAATATAGCAATCGATGCTTTTCCTCTATGGAGGACCATTCTTTTACTTTCATGTTGAGTCAGTTCACCTATTTCTCTCCACCTCAAGAAGCAAACACTTGTGTGAACTGTGCATTGATTCCTACATATTTGCATATTGCACTTATTATATTACTCTATGTTGACAATATCCATGAGATATACATGTTATGAGTTGAAAGCAACCGCTGAAACTTAATCTTCTTTTGTGTTGCTTCAATGCTTTTACTATGAATTATTGCTTTATGAGTTAACTCTTATACAAGACTTATTGATGCTTGTCTTGAAGTGCTATTCATGAAAAGTCTTTGCTATATGATTCACTTGTTTACTCATGTCACATACATTGTTTTGATCGCTGCATTCACTACATATGCTTTACAAATAGTATGATCAAGGTTATGATGGCATGTCACTCCAGAAATTATCTGTGTTATCGTTTTACCTGCTCGGGACGAGCAGAACTAAGCTTGGGGATGCTGATACGTCTCCGACGTATCGATAATTTCTTATGTTCCATGCCACATTATTGATGTTATCTACATGTTTTATGCACACTATATGTCATATTCGTGCATTTTCTGGAACTAACCTATTAACAAGATGCCGAAGTGCCGATTCTTTGTTCTGCTGTTTTTGGTTTCAGAAATCCTAGTAACGAAATATTCTCGGAATTGGACGAAATCAACGCCCAGGGTCCTATTTTGCCACGAAGCTTCCAGAAGTCCGAAGAGGAGACGAAGAGGGGCCACGAGGGGGCCCCACACCCTAGGGCGGCGCGGCCCCCCCTTGGCCGCGCGGCCCTGTGGTGTGGGGCCCCCGTGCCGCCTCTTGACCTGCCCTTCCGCCTACAAATAGCCTCCGTCGCGAAACCCCCAGTACCGAGAGCCACGATACGGAAAACCTTCCAGAGACGCCGCCGCCGCCGATCCCATCTCGGGGGATCCAGGAGATCGCCTCCGGCACCTTGCCGGAGAGGGGATTCATCTCCCGGAGGACTCTACGCCGCCATGGTCGCCTCCGGTGTGATGTGTGAGTAGTCTACCCCTGGACTATGGGTCCATAGCAGTAGCTAGATGGTTGTCTTCTCCCCATTGTGCTATCATTGTCGGATCTTGTGAGCTGCCTAACATGATCAAGATCATCTATCTGTAATTCTATATGTTGCGTTTGTTGGGATCCGATGAATAGAGAATACTTGTTATGTTGATTATCAAAGTTATATCTATGTGTTGTTTATGATCTTGCATGCTCTCCGTTACTAGTAGATGCTCTGGCCAAGTAGATGCTTGTAACTCCAAGAGGGAGTATTTATGCTCGATAGTGGGTTCATGCCTGCATTGACACCGGGACAAAGGATGCGTAAAAGTTCTAAGGTTGTGTTGTGCTGTTGCCACTAGGGATAAAACATTGATGCTATGTCTAAGGATGTAGTTGTTGATTACATTACGCACCATACTTAATGCAATTGTCTGTTGCTTTGCAACTTAATACTGGAGGGGGTTCGGATGATAACCTGAAGGTGGACTTTTTAGGCATAGATGCAGTTGGATGGCAGTCTATGTACTTTGTCGTAATGCCCAATTAAATCTCACTATACTCATCATGATATGTATGTGCATGGTCATGCCCTCTTTATTTGTCAATTGCCCAACTGTAATTTGTTCACCCAACATGCTGTTTATCTTATGGGAGAGACACCTCTAGTGAACTGTGGACCCCGGTCCAATTCTCTTTACTGAAATACAATCTACTGCAATACTTGTTCTACTGTTTTCTGCAAACAATCATCTTCCACACAATACGGTTAATCCTTTGTTACAGCAAGCCGGTGAGATTGACAACCTCACTGTTTCGTTGGGGCAAAGTACTTTGGTTGTGTTGTGCAGGTTCCACGTTGGCGCCGGAATCCCTGGTGTTGCGCCGCACTACATCCCGCCGCCATCAACCTTCAACGTGCTTCTTGGCTCCTACTGGTTCGATAACCTTGGTTTCATACTGAGGGAAACTTGCCGCTGTACGCATCACACCTTCCTCCTGGGGTTCCCAACGGACGCGTGTTGAACGCGTATCAGAGCTGCTTTCCTGAGTGATGATGATGACTTCGAAGAGGATGAGAACACCGATGTGGAGGACTATGAGTTCATGGATGCCGGAGAAGATGACTACATCCCGATAGATGTAGATGATGAGTAGTTGCACTTGTTCACTTGCGTATGTGTGAGTTGTATCAGGATCCCTTGTATCGTAGCTTGGAGAAATGGTTCTTAAAACCATTAATGTGTTAGGTTGTAATGTGTGTTGTTTGAAATGAATGAAAGTGTTGTTTGTTTTCAACATGACAAGTACTGTCATCGTGGTGAACAGACAGATGCCATGTGATGGCTTATCTTGGGGCCGAATGGACGCTAGAGAATTCAGGGGAGGGTTTTTGTTATAGATGGAGAGGTTTCCGGATGGATTCCTCAAGAACTTGGCCTTGGCCGAAGGAAGAAGATGATGAACTCAAGAACAAGAACAGGACTAGATCTCTCTATTTCTTCATAACAAGTGCTTACAAGTTTCTATCTACAAGATGCGTAATGCAACGTAACGTCGAGTCGCCGTGCCCCGCGAAGGGCTGTGCCCCCTCTCCTTATATAGGGGAGAGGGTGGCTTACAAGGGAAGGAACCCCAGAAACCCTAATGGGATCTTTGACTAGAAAAACTACTTTACAAAGCTACTTTGGCTACCGGTGATGCCGGTTTGCCTTTAATCAGAAGCCGTGACATCCTCCGACACCTTTTACGTCATCCTCTGCCTTTGGCATCATGGCTTTGATTAAAGCTGAAGTGCTTTGCTCATCTTTGTCTTCTAGCTCTGGAGAGCATCTTTGACTGGTCTTTGCCGACGTGCTACAGTGTAGCCTGTTCCGGTTATTCCGGTACGCTCTTAGCAAGTTCCGGTATCCCCTCCTTGGGATACCGGTATGATTCTCTGAATCAACTTCTGCTATCCGGAACAAACTTTAAACCGGTACTTTGATGGCCTAAACCATCCGGTTTGGCATGCCTTTGGCATACCGGGGGTCATCCCCCCAACATTAGTCCCCGAAGCTGGTATAGTCCGGTGGATCCTATCCAACGGACCATGCCAGGTTTTCCTTTCTCAAGGTACCGGTTTAACCCTTCCGGAATTCGGATCAAACTCTTCGGCGTCCTTGCCGAACTTATGCATCTATACCGGTTTTCTCTGGCATCTCTTGTCATTAAACCTCTCCTCGACGAAGTCGAGAATATCTCGAGTACCGTGCCTGTCAGTGACATGCGCACTGTGCCTGGCGCACGACTGTGTCAGTGGTCACTTCGGTTCGTCTTCTGTGCCAGCATTTATGGCGCCGCACCGGATCCGCGCGGCCGTTCTGGATCCGTGTGGCCCTCTCGGAGTCTTTTACTTTCCGCGCGTGTATCCGCGCGCCAGGTGGCGGCCCACGACCTGAACCGCCGCGGCCCAACGGTTTTCGGCCCACTCCCCGCTCTCCCTGTTTAAGGGGGGAGCGGTTCCTTCTTCTTCTTCTTCTCGCATTTGCCCCCTTTCTCCTTGCGCTCTGAGCTTCTTGCCCCCTGCGCTTCCGCCGTCGCCGTTCTCCGCCGAAGTACTACTTCGCCGAAGTCCAGCCGTTGCTCGTGCTGCACAGGGGACTCTCCGCCGTAGTGAGGATCCTCGAAGTTCTTCGCCTGCTGTAGCCTCGGGTTCCCGCAGGCACCCTCTGCACGCCTACGCCGCCGGCCTTCTCCGACGACCGCAAGCCCGTCGCTCCTCCGGCAATCTTCTTCGCCAACGTCTCCGCCGCCTCTGGTTAGTCTCTAAATCCCAATATCTTCTTGCTTGTCTTGGCATTCCAGTTCTTGGGGCATTAGGATATTTATCTCTGCTTTTCCTTGCTTTTTCCCCTTTTTCGTAGATCTTCGTATGAGGCTAGGACTTGGGAAAGTTGTTTGTGAGTAGCATCCGGCATCTTTAACCAAATGTCAACCGAGCTCTATCTTTCTGGGTCTTCCAGCAGCAGCCGCCACAGTCAATCTTCCGGTAGGTCTGAAGCCGAGCCGGACCGGATGGGAGCTTCCTCATCCATTCCGGGTTCTAGTTCTAAACAGGGCCAAGAAGCCAGCAGCTCCCGCCAAGATTCCGGCGTGGACCTGACCAATATCACTCGGGGAGCCTGGAAAGGCTCCGACGTGACCCAGAAAGACATCGACGGGCTGTACCGCTCCCGAAGGATACCGGCACAGGTATCTTGCCGGATTCCTCGTGATGAGGTGGAACCTGAGCCCGAGCCGGGAGAGTTCGTTGTTTTCATTTCTCATTTTGAGCGCGGCTTCGGCCTCCCTGCCTCCGATTTCTTTCGTCAATTCCTTGACTTTTACAAACTCCAACCCCACCATCTTCCTAGCAACGCCATCTTCTACCTATCTTGCTATGTTTCTTTCATGGAGGCCTATGTTGGCCTCCTTCCCACCAAAGAAGCTTTCGCTCGCTTCTTCTGCCTTCGGATCAACTCGGTCCAAGGCAAAAACATCCCCAAGCCCAAACCTGTAGTGCGGTGCGGGTCCTGCATCGTGGGTTCCCGCCAAGGAAGCCCCTTCTTCAAGTTCTCCGGCCTGGATTCTTGCTGGGCCTGGCAGGAGACTTTCTTCTATGTGAGGAACAAAGGTTCCTCATGTTTCATCAACTTGCCGGCTTTTAATCCAGCGACGCCCAGCAAGACCAACTGGGGCTTCCATCCGGGGACCAACCATATCGAGACTAACCGGATAGTCCGGTTCCTGGAGAGCCTCAAGAAGGACACGAGGATCTGCTCCGACGATATCATCCATGCGTTTATCTCACGCCGGGTGCTTCCTCTCCAGCGCCGAGCTCACAAGATGAGCCAGATGTGCGGCCCCCGTGATCCTACGAAGATCACCGGCTTGGCCTTGAGCTCAGAGGATGTAGCGCTCAAGGCCAGGCAAATTTGTAACACGGACATGCCCTTGGACTGGAAATGGGGCCTCCTTCCTCTTAGCGCAATGAACCCTCCAACAGCTGAAGTAAGAAACCGAGTAATCTGGGTTGTTTTCTGGTAACTTTTCAACGCATAACTAATCGATTCTCCTCTTTTTCAGGCCTGCGAACGCTTCCCTCGCATCGCTGAGGAGTTGCGTGCTCCTTTCTAGAGGCGCAATCTGGACAAGGTTGATCCGGATCCTTACGTGATCTGGAGCAAGAGCAAGATGAGCCGCTCCCAGGCTTCGCGTCCTGGTAACTTTTCTGGCAAGGACTCCGGTTCTGACGATGAGGTTACGATACTGGAGGTATCTTTCTTTTTCCGTTTTCTCATGTATCAGATCTCTCTGTAGCCGCTCCTTCAGCCAACACCAACCCACAGGTTGTGAGCGCACCACCCCGCTTCAGGCCGAGTGCGGGGCCGAGTTTATGGAGAAGCTCGCCTCCGAGAGCCGCAAGAAGAAGGCTCCCACGCCTGAGGCCGGCTCCAGCGAGATCCCTCCGGCCAAGCGCTCCCGGATTGAGATCGCTGGGAAGACGGTGACCGCCAAGCGCTACCGGAAACGGAAGATGCCGGTGGCTACCGGGTGAGTTTCTGCTTTTACTTCTTTTGACTCTGGAGTCTTTTTGCTTCCAGATTTTCTTTTGTTTTCGGATTCTCCTTTTCCGGTTGCCTTTCTGAACTTTTCTCCTTTTTCATCTTTCCAAGCCTCCCTTGAAGATCTCCAAGAGCGGCTCTGGCATGAAGCCGGAGGCCTCAGGGGACACCGCCAAGGGCTCCCCTCCTCCTCCACAAAGTCCGGTACCATCTGGTGCCGGCAACCCTTCTGCCTCCCCTTTGGGGGGCAACACAAGTTCGGGGCGTGCGGCCCCAAAACCTTCTGATCACCGCGCGGAGGGGGACTTTGTCTCCCCTCCAAAAGCCCAAGACATCGGCGCCAGCAACACCGGCGCCGGCACCGAAGAAGCCGGGCAGGCGGAACCTCTGGTTCCTCCCGCCCCGAAGCAGAAGAAGGACTCTTCCTCCCCCTCCAAGGCCGTGCCGGAGTCTTCCGGGCCAGCCAGCTCCTCTCCGGCGAAGGACGCTCCGGAAGCTCCTGAGCCTGCCAAGTCTACGCCAACTCCTCCTCCGGCAACCTCCATCGGGAAGCCGACTTCTGCCAAGCCTACACCGCCAGAGACTACGGCCGCGGATCCGTCTCCCGGTTCGCGGACGATGGTTTTGCATACCGGGCGTGCCGCCGTGGTAGCCTCCGAGGCAGCCTCCGCCCAGCTTGGCCGGATTACGGAGTTCCAACGCCAAGGAACCGAGCTGGGCCATCTGCTCGATTATGCTGAGAAGTGGAATCGGGCGGATTTGACGCCGGCGACGCGGGGCCTTGGCAAGGACATGCTCCCGATGGTCGACCCTTCCGCCCCCCGCAGCACCGTCCAACACTTTAGCGGGCTGCGGCGCGCGGCCAAGGAGTTTGACAACGCCTGGCACGATGCCAGCAGCAACGTGACGGTAAGCCACACAACCTCAACTTTCTTACATTTCTGCCGAAATTTTTCTTTCCAAAATGTTGAAGATTATGTATATCCTCCCAGTCCCTGAGTTTCGGGTTGAGAACGTAGTTCTTAGCGCGAAACTTTGTTAGAAAAGCAAAAAAAGGCATATGCAGTCCCCGAGTTTCGGGTTGAGAGCGCAGCACTTAGCGCGAAACTCTGTTAAAAACACCCAAAAAACTGGCATAGCCAGTCCCCGAGTTTCGGGTTGAGAGCGCAGCTCTTAGCGCGAAACTTTTCTTCTTGCCGGCATATTTCTTACCGAAAACCTTTTCAACTTGAACAGAGCACGACGGATGCCCGGAAGGAGCTCTTTGAGGAGCTTCTGTGGGAGCACCGGGAGCTGTCCGAAGCGCACAGAAAGTGCCAAGGTTAGTCCTTGCTCACCCGGCTTCTTTTTACCGGTTGCTTTTTCTTTTTAGCATTTGCTAACTTTTTGCATTCCAGCGCTTCCGGAAGTCTCCCTCGAGGCTCTCTCTGCCGAGCTTGCCGCGCTCAAGGGTACCGTTTCTTGCTTTTACTTCCTTTGCATGTTTCATCCTACCGGACTCCTCTTTGTTAATAAAATTCTTCTGGATTTCAGCCGAAAAGGAGCAGCTCACCACCGCGTATCGCGAGATGAAGGAGCATGCCATGGATGCTGAGCTGCGGCACGAGCGCGAGCTCCAGAAGGCCAAAGCTACATCAGAAGCCAAATTGGATAAAACTCTGAAGAAGTATACTGACTCCACTGCTGGGCTGCGGAAGGAGCTGGAGGAGGAGGCTGCCGCGCGGAAGGCTGCGCAGGACAAGGTCGCCCAGCTCACCGCTGATCAAGCCGACTATGATAAGATGGTGATGCAGATTGATGCCCTTGCCTGCAGTAAGCGATATCTTCCTTTTTTCTCTTGCTTAGAACTGTTAGTTCATACCGGTATGTTCTTACACCGGTTGCTTTTCCTTCTCTTTGCAGAGATCTTCCCGGACTCCCAGAAGCACGCGATTGCCAAGGTCACGGAGCACAGGGCCAAGCAAACTTTGCCAAGCCCGGATGCGCCCTGGGACGGCTACGACTATCTGGTCGCGCTCTCCGCTCGGATCCGGCACATGCGCTCCGTCGACCGGCACATGAAGGACCTCCCGGATGCTGCACTCCAAATATTCAAGGTGCTGTGGCCTGGGGAGCCAGTGCCTGACAACGTCAAGCTGGTTGCTGAGCGCCTGAAGGACGCAGGCCGGAGGATCTGCGAGTGGAAGTGCTCAGCCGCTCGTGCCGGAGTGGATGCGGCGCTGCGCATCGCATGCTCCTAGTATGATGACCTGGACCTGGACGCCTTCCACGCCCTCCGTGGCGACTCTTCTGCTGATAAGGATCCGGTTCGCGTCGCCAAGCGCCAGGACCACGCCTACCACATTGCTGAGTTCGCCCACGTGCGCACCTTCATCCCTCCTCCTCCCGACGTCAAGGATGCGATCTCCGATGACGAAGGAACCGTCGAGGGCGAGGAGGATGAGGATGCCGAAGAGGACGCGGCGAATCCGGAAGAAGGCGATGCTCCTCCGGAAGCTCCTGCGGCTGGCGAGCAGCCTCCCATTGCCTAAACCTGTTATCTTGCGTTCCTTGCCTGTTGCCTCAAAACTCTTAAGCTTGTTAAATTCTACCCCGGTATGCCGGGATTTATGATGTAAGATAAAACTCAGCATTTATTTTGCTTTGTGCTACAACAATTATGCTTATGCCGGTATCTGTTTACAGGTAAGTATTTAAGTTAATTTTTATGTGCTAACTTCGCATTTTGCATATCGTTTGCTTTGATCTTGCACTGTGAAGATTCCGGAATTGTTTCGGCATCCAATCCGATACACACTTGGTTCTTTTGCTTTGCCTCTGCCTACCTCTCTGGGTTTTTTGGCGTACGAGTCACAAAGTTCTTTTGCCAAGCAAGCATTTTCTTGAACTTAGAAAAAATTCGAAATTTTTCACAAAAAATCGGTATAACCGGGGTTAGTTAAACTTTTCCGGATTGATTTTTCCCATTCATCCTCTTCGTGTTTCACGTGCTTAGTTCCTACCGGTTTATCTTGCTTGCCATGAAGCCGGTCTGCGGACAACAGCATAGTCGAAGACTCCGGTAGGTTTAGCACGTTACTAAACCGAAAAGAAAAAATGTTCACCAAGCAACCGGTAAACTGAAAAAAATAAACACATTACATGCAATTTTCGGTAGAGGCAGTCCCCGAGATTCATTCGAGGTGCCGGCATCTTTATTCATAGTACTTAAGGTACAAAAAGGAACTTCTTACAGCACAACTTCAGGAATAGAAAGGACGCAGTAGTGCTATGTTCCATGGGCGCTTGGTTTCTTCTCCAGACCTGTCCGCCTTGCCTTTCTTCGATTCCTGTGCGTCGATTAAGTAGTAGGCATCATTGTGCAGAGCTTTGCTCACAATGAAAGGTCCTTCCCATGGGGGAGAGAGCTTGTGGCATCCCTCAGTGCGCTGCACTAGGCGTAACACCAGATCTCCCTCCCGGAACACCCTCGGGTTAACCTTTCGGCTATGATAGCGTCTGAGGTTCTACTGGTATATGGCTGTTCTTTCCAAAGCCAGCTCTCTTGCTTCCTCTAGCAAGTCCACATCATTTTCTCGCGCCTCTTTTACCTCTTCTTCGGTATAGAGTTGAACCCTTGGTGAATCATGAATGATATCGCTTGGGATTACAACTTCTGCCCCATAAACCATGAAAAATGGAGTGTATCCGGTAGACCGATTCGGCGTCGTCCAGATGCTCCACATTACGGATGGTAGCTCATCTAGCCAACATCCTGGCGACTTTTCAAGCGGTTCGATCAGCCTTGGCTTGATACCGGAAAGCACCAGAGCGTTTGTCCTTTCAACCTGGCCATTGCCTTGCGGGTGTGCGACGGAGCACAAGTCCAATCGGATATTGTTATCCTCACAAAACCTTTTGAACTCACCTTGAGCAAAGTTTGTGCCATTGTCAGTGATGATGCTATGCGGGTATCCATACCGCAAGATCACATCTTGTAAGAATTTCACAGCCGTATGCCCATCACACTTTGCGATAGGCTTCACTTCCAGCCATTTGGTGAACTTATCCACCATTACCAGCACATGTGTCATGTTGCCCCTTGCGGTTATAAATGGGCCTACCATGTCAAGGCACCAAACAGCAAATGGCCATGTCAATGGTATAGTTTAAGGCCGGACGCTGGAGTATGATTTTGCTTGGCGTACCGCTAGCAGCCGTTGCACTTTCGCACCAAATCCTCAGCGTTTTCCAGATCTGTGGGCCAATAGAACCCATGCCGGAACACTTTTGCCACCAGGGCCCTTGATGAGGCTTGGTGTCCACATTCTCCTTGATGAATATCTACCAGCATTTCTTTTCCCTCTTCCGGTTCCACACATCTCTGGAGGATACCGATAACACTTCTTTTGTATACCTCACCATTGATGATAGTGTATGCCTTGGACCTTCTCTGGATCCTTCTTGACTCATTTTCGTCAACCGGCAAGGTGCCGTTGATCAGGAATTCCTTAATAGGTTCAACCCAAGTTGGTGCTTCCCGAACTTGGAACACCGGTACGTCTACCTCCATATTGTCCACCAGCATAGCTTCTTCCGGTTTTGACACTGCAGTCCCCGGGTTTTCCGGAATAGTCCCCATGTTTCCTTCATCAATGTCCATTGGCACAACATGCGATTCCGATACAAAAATTGAGTCTGATTCCGGACTCGGTTTGATCGATGGAGTCCTTAGGTGAGCCAAAGCCACTCCGGGAGGAATTTCCTGCCGGGAGGAACCTAGCTTAGAGAGAGTATCCACGACTTCGTTTTCCGCGCGCGGCACATGGTGAAACTCACAAACTTCGAAGAAGCCGGCAATCTTTTGCATGTGAAACCGGTATGAGGCCATGTTGGCATCTTTTGCGTCCCAATCTCCGGAACACTGCTGCACCACAAGATCTAAATCTCCATAGCAAATGATCCGGTGCGCACCGATTTCTTTTGCGACTTTGAGCCCATGGATCAAAGCTTCGTACTCAGCAACATTGTTTGATGCTCTGAAGTGCACTTGCAAAACGTACCGGAGATGATCTCCCTTAGGCGAAGTAAGCACCACACCGGCGCCTAGACCTTCTTTGAGCTTGGATCCATCAAAGTGCATCTTCCAGTACTCTACCTTGTGTTCTGGCGGTTTGTATTGCATTTCCGCCCAATCAACCAAGAAATCAGCTAAAGCTTGTGATTTTATGGCGTCTCTCCTTTCGTACTCCGGTACATATGGTGATACCTGAATTGCCCACTTGGCAATCCTGCCGCTAGCATCCTTGTTTCCCATGATATCAGAAATTGGTGCCTCGCTCACTACCTTCATGGGATGATCTTCAAAGTAGTGCTTGAGCTTTGTGGCGGCCATGAACACGCCATAGGTCATTTTCTGGAAGTGAGGGTAGTTTTGTTTGGAGAGGGAGAGCACCTCGCTCAGGTAGTATACCGGTCTCTGCACGGTTTTTCCTTCCTCTTCTCTTTCAACCACAACTACCACACTCACAACCCGGTTTGTTGCCGCTATGTACAACAGCATGGGCTCTCTTTCTAGAGGCGAAGCCAATATCGGCGCAGTGGCTAGCATTGTCTTTAGCTCTTTGAACGTAGCATCTTCCTGAGGGGTCGAGACAAAGGTATCAGACTTTTTCATCAAAGCATAGAGCGGTAGGGCCTTTTCCCCCAACCTGCTTATGAACCGGCTTAGCGATGCCAAGCTTCCGGTAAATTTTTGTACATCTTTGAGATCTTGCGATATTGCCATTCTTTCTATGGCCCGGATCTTTACCGGATTAACCTCAATGCCCCGGCTAGACACGAGAAAGCCAAGCAACTTGCCGGCTGGCACACCGAAGGTGCATTTTGCCGGATTGAGTTTCATCCGGAATCTTCTTAGGTTATCAAACGTTTGCCTTAAATCATCGATCAAGGTTTCCTTGACCTTCGTTTTTATCACAATGTCATCCACATAAACTTGCACATTTTTACCGATTTGATCAAACAAACACTTTTGCATGCATCGCTGGTACGTTGCACCAGCGTTGCGCAAACCGAAAGGCATAGTAACATAGCAATAAGCCCCGTGCGGGGTGATAAACGCAGTTTTTATTTGATCTTCCTTTTTCAAGGGAATTTGGTGGAAACCGGAATAGGCATCCAGGAATGACAGCAGTTCACATCCAGCAGTGGAATCAATCACTTGATCGATCCGGGGTAAAGGGAAAGGATCTTTCGGACAAGCCTTGTTCAAGTTGGTGTAGTCGATGCACATGCGCCACACCTTTGGAGCTTTTGCCTCAAGGTTCTCCTCTTTTTTCTTCTCGACCAGCACCGGATTGGCTAGCCACTTAGTATGCAGTACCTCCACGATGAAACCGGCAACTAACAACTTTGTCACCTCTTCTCCAATGATCTTTCTCCTGTCTTCAGCAAACCGGCGCAACGGCTGTCTTACCGGCTTCGCATCCTTCCGGACATTCAGAGAGTGCTCAGCCAACTCCCTCGGAACACCTACCAAGTCATCAGTAGACCAGGCGAAGATATTCCGATTCTCACGGAGGAAGTTGACGAGCGCGCTTTCCTATGCTTCATTGAGACCGGCACCAATACGAACGGTGCGCTCAGGGTAGGCCGGGTCCAGCACGATGTCTTTTGTTTCCTTGGTTGGCTTGAACGCCGGTGTGCCAAGGTTGCCACTCATTGCAGCTAAGCTCAACTGTGAGGACTGAGCCAGCGCAACCGCAGTTTGCATTCTCCTTTTTTCTTCTGCGATTACCAGCGATTCAGCCAGATTTGATCCGGCGGAAGCTGTTTCCAGCGAGATCTTGTAGTTTCCTACCACGGTCAAGGGTCCAGATGGTGCCGACATCTTCATCTTGAGATACGCCGTATGAGTTGAGGCCATGAACGAGGACAACGCCGGTCTCCCCAGCAGCGCATGGTAAGGACTGTCTAGATCCACCACTTCGAACAGAACATTTTCCACCCGGCAATTGTCACGTCCTCCAAACGACACATCCACCCGGACTTTTCCCATCGGCGAGCAGGACAAACCCGGAATGATCCCATGGAACATAGTGTGGGTTGGTTGCAGCATGTTTTCAGTGATTCCCAGCATACGCATGGTGTGCCGGTACATAATGTTTATGCTGCTTCCATTGTCAATCAGCACCTTGCTGAACCGCACTCGAGCTGTAGGCCCATGCATGATAGGGTCCACAACAAGAGCGTAACCACCCGGATTAGGCATGATTTTCGGATGATCCTTGAACGACCAGGTGATTTCCTGATCTAACCATAGCATGTACCTTGGTACTGCCGGCATCACTGCATTCACTTCCATGGAGCGGCGGTATAAGATTTGCTTGTCAGTTGGCTCAGTAACAAACACAACACAGAACATGTCCGGGTCCTGGTATACATTCCGGCCCAAAGGTGCCGGCGGTGGCGGTTGGTCATTGCCATCTCCCACCTGATGAACTTGCTGGTGCTGCTGCCGGTTTGGCTAAGGCTGTACCGGTAAAGCATTCGCTCCAGTAAGCGGTGGTGGTGGTGGCAAGGGATGCTGATGCGGCATATCCTGCGACGGTGGTAGTATCGTGGTACAGCCTTGTGCTTGCGCGTCTTTTACCGCACCTTTCAACATCAAGTACTTAGTCCAAGAACAATCCTTCGTCAAATGGTTAGACGGATTAGCCGGATTCGGTGTGTGCCACCGGCAAGGTTGGTCCATGGCTGCTTCCATGGTGTATTTTGCATGTTCTTGCCAGTTCTTTTTCTGGCCCCAGGGTTTTTTTTTCAACCCATTGTTTCTTAGGACCCGCCCACGGTTGCGATCCGGTTTTTTGCCTTTGGCTGCCGCTGGCACCAGAATTCTCTTGTACAGCAGCAACTTGCTGCGGACCGTACCTTCGATTCAGGAATTCTTCCCTTCTTTTGTTGTGCCGGTTATCCCGGTACTGATCTTGGCGTGGTTGGCTTGATTGTGCTGGCTCTGCCTGCACTGCCGGTTGCATTGGGTCTCCCAATGCATAGCTATCCGCCACACGTATCATTTCCGACAAAGTTGCCGGCATGTTCCTCTGTAGCTTTTGCCACAGAGGTGAACCTCTTCTGCACCCGTTGCAAAACCAAGCTATGGCTTGCGCTTCGATTACCCCTTCACAGGAGTTCCTTGTGGAGTTCCACCGGGTCAGGTAATCCCGGTCTGTTTCGTTTGCACGCTGCGTGCACAGAGCAAGCTGTTGCGGCCTGTTTGGCCTCCGGTAGGTACTGCTGAAGTTGCTCACGAAAGCTTCCTCGAAGTCCAACCAGCCGTTTATGCTTCCTGCCGGCAAGTTGTTCAGCCAGATGCGCGCTGGCTCTACCAGGAAGGACGGTACAATTCTCACGGCCCAACGCCGGTTTCCTCCACCAAAGACGGTTCCTCCGCCTCCGGCAACGTAAACTGCGGTCACGTAATCCGCAAGCCAGTCTTCCGGCTTAGTGCTACCATCGTACGTTTTTGTATCACGGGGCAACGTGAAGTTGCGAACCGGTGGTTCCTCTTTCATGATCCGCGGGCCAAAACACTTGGTACCCGGAGGACCTTCTGCCTCAGTCATTTCAGACAAATACATCATATCCAGCCTGTGCCTCGCATCCCGGTCTGGTAGGCACCTTTCTCCCAACCTTTCCCCTAGAGGGTTCCGGTAGGTTCCGACTCTTTCGGTTGCTGAATCAGCTTCATCGTATCTTTCCGGTACCGCAGCCCTTGCCTGCCGGTACCTTGGCGGAGGCATTTCCTCCTCTGCATAAGCAGCTCTTGGTACACGATAATTTTGCCCGGTTTCACCTCTACCGGCATACTCATCTCTGGCGTTGCCGTATCTGGCGTAGCCACGATCTGCCCCTTGGCTTTTTCTACCGGCCTCATGTCGCCCGGCTTGTTGTTTTTCGGCAAGAACCGGATCATACACAGTCATCTGCTGCGCATTCACCTCTTTTTCTTTTCTCTTGTCCGGATGGGGGGACGATGCCTACCCATGGGACTTGCTTGCGGCATTCTTTGTTGAATGCACAGATTTTGAAGCCGCAGCCTTGTTCAACTTGGCTAGCTGCTCAGCATTTTGCTGCTCAATGGTGTCAAGCAACTCTCTGACATGCTCTTGCTGTTTTGCCAAAGCATCTCTGGAAAGCGATTCACACAGCTCTACTGCAGCCTTAGCAGCTTTTATGGTTTTATCCGGACTGCTATACTTAGGTTTCTCTACCATGCTCAGCGATGCAGAAGTGCTCTTTCCGGTAAGAATCTCCTTACGCAAATCCTGATCTAGGTTGCGAGCTCTAAGCCGGTTTTCCGGTATCCTTGCAGCCTGAGCACTAACAGAAGCAAAGCCATGTGCAGCGTTATACTCACGTAGGGTTAGGTTCAGCTCGCGCTGCGCCCGGACGATGTCCTTGCCGTTCGCGAGCAGCTTCTGGCATTGCGCCTCCAGCTCCGCCTGAGCCACTGCCGGGTCGATGTTCTGCGCGATGGGCGTGGCGAGGACGCTCATGGCCGCTTGGAGCGGAGTCTCTGGTGGTGGCACGGAAGCTCCCGAAACTTCCTGGTCGCGCTCGGTCAGCGGCTTGGCCGTGCGCGCGGACTTCGTTCTGCCAGCGCCATCCGCCGCAGCTCCTTTGCCGGCGTCGCCCGCGCCAACGACCAGCACCTCGACGCTGCTAGCGGCGCGATCGCTGCGAAGTGCAGATCTTGGCGAGTCCGGCGCCATTAGCACCGGCGAGAGGCACTGGCGCTCGGGGACGGTGCCGTAGTAGACGAGGATGCTCCCGAACTCGATGACGCGACCGTTCTTGGGGAACTTACCTCCATTGGAGAAGCAGCCCATGTTGTCATTGATGAAGCGCATGTCGCGGATGCGGTTGACGAGCGCGGTGACGACGCGCTCGCCGCCGACGGTGAGGAGGCCCGCCCGAATATGAACTCCAGCAAGCGCCGCTGCTGGCCCCACGGTGGGCGCCAACTGTCGTCGTGGTGAACAGACAGATGCCATGGGATGGCTTATCTTGGGGCCGAATGGACGCTAGAGGATTCGGGGGAGGGTTTTTGTTATAGATGGAGAGGTTTCCGGATTGATTCCTCAAGAACTTGGCCTTGGCCGAAGGAAGAAGAAGATGAACTCAAGAACAAGAACAGCACTAGATCTCTCTATTTCTTCATAACAAGTGCTTACAAGTTTCTGTCTACAAGATGCATAATGCAACGTAACGTCGAGTCGCCGTGCCCCGCGAAGGGTTGTGCCCCCTCTCCTTATATAGGGGAGAGGGTGGCTTACAGGGGAAGGAACCCTAGAAACCTTAATGGGATCTTTGACTAGACAAACTACTTTACAAAGCTACTTTGGCTACCGGTGATGCCGGTTTGCCTTTAATCAGAAGCCGTGACATCCTCCGGCACCTTTTACATCATCCTCTGCCTTTGGCATCATGGCTTCGATTAAAGCTGAAGTGCTTCGCTCATCTTTGTCTTCTAGCTCTGGAGAGCATCTTTGATTGGTCTTTGCCGACGTGCTACATTGTAGCCTGTTCCGGTTATTCCGGTACGCTCTTAGCAAGTTCCGGTATCCCCTCCTTGGGATACCGGTATGATTCTCTGAATCAACTTCTGCTATCCGGAACAAACTTTAAACCGGTACTTTGATGGCCTAAACCATCCGGTTTGGCATGCCTTTGGCATACCGGGGGTCATTCCCCCCAACAAGTACTCAAGTTTTAAATTTCTAAACTTACCTCAAAACAAGCCATAGAAAATTCCCTCTTATCTCATGATCTATCTCAATGTTCAGATGGCCCCTCCAACCCGTAGCGCAAATCAAGATGCCATGATGCAGATGTTGCAGATAATGTTGGAAGATAGAGAGGCTGAAAGAGCTGAACGACAGGCCAACATTGCAGCACTTCAACAGCTTGCTAACAACAACCATGGCCATGGAAACCATGATCACCCTGGTTCAAAGCTGAAGAACTTTCAAAATACCAACCCTCCTATGTTCAGCAAAACAGAAGAGCCACTCGATGCCGATGACTGGCTCCAGACCATGGAGAACAATCTGGAAGTTGCGGGAGTCGAAGCCGCAGAAAATGTCCTGTTCGCCACCCATTACTTAGCAGGACCAGCCAGAGCCTGGTGGACCAGCACCCGTGCCATGAATGCCGGACAGATCATGACTTGGGCAGATTTCAAGCTCAAGTTCAACAAGTATCACGTGCCCCCGTCACTGATAAAGAAGATGAGGGATGAGTTCCGGGAACTCAAGCAAGGCAGAATGTCCGTGGTAGAATACCGCGACAGGTTTCTCACACTGTCAAGGTACGCCCGAATGAAACTGACACCATGGAGAAGAGGAAGGATAGATTCCTGAACAGACCGCACGATGAGATGCAGACTGTGTTGGTCAACATCCCCTTTGCTGACTTAGAAGCCCTAGTGGACTCAGCCATCCAGATGGAGGGAAAACTGCATCAAGCCAATGAGAACCGCAAACACCGCATGATGAATCAGAGTGGGCCTAGCAATACCCCAAGGTATCGCCCCAGCTCAAGCGGAGGATTCAACCCCAGAAACAACAAGCCCCATGTGCCGCTGTCACGTTCGAGTTTCCAGAATTGGAGTGGAGGACACCCAAGGCTAGGAGGCCACAACAACAACAACCACCATGCCAACAACAACAACAACTTCAACCGTGCCCCGATGAGAGCCCCCGGCAACCACAACAACAACACCGCTCCAAGGACTGGGAGCAACGCTGTCCCCGTCACCCCCAAGGACAAGTCGACTGTGACTTGTTATGAGTGTGGAATAGTGGGACACTACTCCAATGAGTGCCCCAAGAAGCTCGCCAAGACCACCCCCAATACCTCTGCCCCTGCTCAGCAGCAACGCCGTGTCTCCACCGGCAAGAAGTTCACCCCGAACAACCCGAACAACCGCGGCGACCAGCCTCTTTCACATGAACGCCGAAGAAGCCCAAGAAGCACCAGATGTCGTGTTGGGTATGTTCTCTGTTAACTCAATACCTGCAAGAAGCACAAGATGTCATGTTGGGTATGTTTGATTCCGGAGCATCGCATTCGTTTATTATAGAAGATTTTGCATGCACTAGTAAGATTCAACCAATCAGTTTGAAACATGTCATGATAGTTCAAATACCTGGTTCAACTACGAAAGCTAGAAAAAATTGCAAAGATGTGCCCATCAGAATTGATGAAATATATTTTTATGAAAATTTGATTGTTCTGGGAACAAAAGGATTGGAAGTAGTACTGGGTATGGATTGGATGTCGAAACATCATGGATTGATTGATTGTGCCAAGAAGGCCATCACCATGACTAGTAGCACCGGTGTGTTAGTAGAACACGTGTCTGAAAGACTGCCCAGAAAGTTCACCTGCAACCAGAGTTTAGCCAAGCCAACCTTGGATCAGATCAGGGTCATCTGTCGATACCCCGATGTGTTTCCTGATGATCTACCCGGTATGCCCCTAGATCGGGATATCGAGTTTATCATTGAGTTAATCCCTGGAACAGGACCTATAGCCCAGAGAGCCTATAGCATGAACCCAACAGAGTTAGTGGAACTGAAGAAGCAACTGGATGACATGCTGTACAAAGGTCTGATTCGACCAAGTGCGTCGCCTTGGAGATCACCAGTTTTGTTTGTGGGTAAGAAAGACGGTGCCACTCATTTATGTACGGATTACCGTAAGCTTAAACGATGTCACCATCAAGAACAAGTATCCTTTGACAAAGATAGAAGACCTGTTTGACCAGCTGACCGGTGCCAAAGTGTTATAAAAGATTGATCTTAGGACTGGTTACCATCAACTGAAGATTCGTGCAACCGATATCCCCAAAACTGCCTTCACCACCAGATATGGATTGTATGAGTACAATGTCATGTCATTTGGATTGACCAATGCCCCCGCTTATTTCATGAATCTCATGAATAATATCTTTATGAACTTTTTGAATAAGTTTGTCATTGTTTTCATCGACGACATCCTTATCTACTCCAAATCCAAAGAAGAACATGAGCAACATTTGGAGATTATCCTAGAAACCCTTAGACAGCACAAGTTGTATGCCAAGTTCAACAAATGGAAGTTTTGGTTGAAGGAAGTAGGATTCCTGGGACACATCTTGTCTGCAGGAGGAATTGTCGTAGACCCCGCTAAGATCAAGACCATTGAGGAATGGAAAGCCCCAACCACCCAGACTGAAGTCCGTGCATTTCTAGGATTAGCTGGATATTACCGCAGGTTTGTTGACGGATTTTCCAGCATAGCAAGACCAATGACTCAACTGTTGAAGAAGGACAAGAAGTTTGAATGTACTGATAAATGTGAAGAGAGTTTCCAGCAGCTCAAGAGCAGATTAACCACAACCCCAATATTGATCATGCCCGATATCACCAAGCCATTTGACGTCTATTGTGACGCATCCAAGATTGGTCTTGGATGTCTGTTGATGCAAGAAGGCAAGGTGATATCATATCTGTCGAGACAACTGAAGCAACATGAGCAGAATTACCCAACACATGACTTGGAGTTAGCAGCCGTAGTGTTAGCCTTGAAAGTTTGGCGTCATTACCTCATGGGTAATCGATGCGAGATCTATTCGGATCACAAGAGTTTGAAGTATATTTTCACCTAGAAGGAGCTGAATATGAGGCAAAGGAGATGGATAGAGTTAATCAAAGATTATGATATGGAAATTCACTATCACCCCGGCAAGGCCAATGTGGTAGCGGATGCCCTGAGTAGACAGCCAAGTCAGTTGAACTCCATGATCGCAATAGAACAGCCTAGTTTGTATCAAGAGTTTGAACAGTTTAGACTAGAGCTAGTTAGTGAAGGATTTCTAGCGAGCATTGAGCTCGAACCTACTTTGATGAGTCAAATCAAGGAAGCACAGAAGGGAAATGCCAGCATTGATGGAATCAAGAGTCAAATAGCTGTAGGAAAGGCACCGGGATTCACCAAAGATGAAGAAGGAGTTCTTTGGTACAACGGACGCCTATGTGTGTGCCGTCAGATTCAGAGTTGAAGCAAGTCATTCTGAAGGAAGCTCATGATACCCTGTATTCCATTCACCCCGGAGGAACCAAGATGTACCAAGACTTGAAGGAAAAAATTTGGTGGCATGGAATGAAGAGAGAAATTGGAAGCTACATCGCCAAGTGTGATATCTGTCAGCGAGTCAAAGCAGAACATCAACAACCCGCAGGATTGCTGCAGCCGTTACAGATTCCCGAATGGAAGTGGGATTCTGTAGGAATGGACTTTATCACTGGTTTGCCCAAATAAAGTAGAGGAAATGATTCCATTTGGGTAGTGGTCGATACATTAACCAAGGTAGCCCATTTCATCCCCGTCAAGAGCACATACCAAGGCCCAAAGCTAGCTGAGTTATATATCTCTAGAATAGTCAGCCTACACGGAACCCCAAAGTCAATTGTGTCAGATAGAGGATCTCAATTCACCTCAAGATTCTGGCAGAAAGTACATGAAGGACTAGGAACCCGGCTGAATTTCAGCACATCTTATCACCCGTAGATTGATGGACAGACCGAGAGAGTCAACCAAATACTTGAAGATATGTTGAGAGCCTGTGTGCTAGAATATGGATCTAAGTGGGAAGACTGCCTGCCTTACGCAGAATTCTCCTACAACAACAGCTATCAAGCCAGCTTGCAAATGGCCCCCTTTGAAGCCCTGTACAGAAGGAAGTGCCATACCCCTCTGAACTGGTCAGAAGTCGCAGATAGTCAAATCTTCGGCCCAGATATTCTCCGAGAAGCCGAAGAGAAGGTTCACAAGATCCGTGAATACCTCAAGACTGCCCAGTCAAGACAGAAGATTTACACCGACAAGAGACGCCGAGAGATGACCTTCGACATCGGAGATTTCGTGTATCTCAAAGTATCACCCCTCAAAGGAATGCAGAGATTCCAACTCAGAGGAAAGCTTGCCCCCAGATATGTCAGACCCTTCAAAGTTCTGAGTCGCCGAGGAGAAGTATCCTATCAGCTTGAACTACCGGAAGAAATGTCCGTTGTGCACAATGTGTTTCACATATCACTACTTCGGAAGTGCTTTGAAGTTCCAGAGAAGACGAAGGTATTCAAGAACATCGATCACAGATCGGTGGATATCAACAAGGACTTGACTTATCGCATCTTGGAAGAAGCCTTCCGAACCACCCGCACCAGAAGTATCAAGTTCCTGAAGATTCAATGGAGCAATCATACCGAAGAAGAAGCCACTTGGGAGCGAGAAGAAGATATGAAGAAGGAATTCCCAGATCTCTTTAGTACCTAGTTTTTCTTTAAGATCTCAGGACGAGATCTTTTGTAATGGGGAATGGTTTGTAACATCCCAAATTTCAAATCAATGAGAAAGGTGGTTTCCAATTTTAAAATTTTAGACCTAACAAAAACTTTTATTTGCATATAGTGTTGTGCATTATTGTGTGACATTGCTATGGTGTGTGTTTGCAACTCTTGCCAATGTACTAAAACCCTACCCTTGATCCCTTGAGATCACAAAGAGAAGCAAAACAAGAAGAAATGAATAAAAATGAGAAATCACAAAAACCCTCACATATGGTTTATGGCCATTTTTGAAATTCTTTAACCTAGGCCACTTTAGCTTGTGCCATAGGTTGGAGAATGTTACCAAACACTTAATAACATCTTTGGAATCAAAGAAACTCAAATCAAATCAAATTTAAATTCAAATTGAGCTCACATGAGATAATGGTCAAATCTGCCATTTTTATCATGATGCCCACTTTGAGCCTCTGTTTTAAGAGATTTTCAAACCAAACATTTCCAACTCTTTGCCCCTCATCCAAGACCACATCAAGGTGAACAACTTTGGTCAAAACCACCCCTGAAAATTCTTGCTAGATTCAAAGTTATGCTCAAGCAAAGTGGAGACTTCAAATCAGATTCTAGATTGTGCCATTTTTGAAATCTTGCAAACCAACCCAACTCAGCACCCCACCACCACCATCCTACTCCAATCTTTATTCAAATCAACTCCACCAAATTTCATTTCAAAATTTGAAAATTTTCTTCTTGTGGCCATTTGACCGAACACATGGTGAGCACTGAGCTGCCAACTCCCTACATGCCTTTGTCCAGCGGATTTTTGCCCTAACCCTCCATCCTATGTCATCATTAGTACCTCTATCTGCTCCTTGTACAATACCAGGCCAGGAGACACACTTGTTTGCACAAAATATTTCAAAACCATGCCATGCCGTGCATGACATGCACCTCACGATGTCACCACTCGCTACCTCCGTGCGCCAGTAGCTCCGCCATGACACCAGGAGACGCCGGGACACGCTCACTTGCTCGCGGGAACGTTGTAGATGACACCACCATCGTCGACATCCGCCGCGGTACTGCAAGCATCCGTCACCCTCCTGCCCTCGTCACTGCTTGGTTTTCCCCGCCGTCAAGCACTACGTGACCGCCGTGACGTCGACGACCCGCCTGCGACATCGCCAGCCACTCCGCGCCCCTGTAGACGAATCGCCATGGACGACTTCCTCCGCCGCACCTCAGACCCTCACGCCGCTATAAAAGGGGGACTCCCCTCTCTCAATCCACCACACCATCAGCCTCCTCTCCTCTCCCTGACCCTCCTCGACCATCTCTGTAATATCCCAGGTAATGGGGTTACAAAAATAGAGGAAACAGATGTGTGCATTGCATTCATGCATAGAAAATCTGGGGAATTTTCGCGCTTTAAAGTAAAACAGTCACAGTAACTGAAGTTTCACTTGACCTTGGTGGAATTGAAGTAGCTCATCAAGTCAAGCGCTATAAACCTCAATGTGACTTTGTTAAAACCTTGTTTTGGGTAGAGATGATTTGATCTAAGGGGTTAGATCAAATGGAACTAATAATCAACACAACAACACTTTACTCATTGATCAATTGCTTGATCTTATAATATGGTAATCCTTGCCATAACATATGAACATCCATTTATTTGGAAATCAAGTAACAATAAATGGAGAAACCATTCTTCACTTATCTTTTCCATGTCTTAAACTAATCCTTGACCCTACCATGAATCTCATGGTATTCATTTTACTCCATTCTTGGAAACATGACATGGAGATCAACTCTAGAAATATGTATTCTTCTCTATTCCAAATTATTAAGCATCAAACCTAGAGAGGTGAGAGTTCAATTATAATTATTAGAGAAGCATTAACAAACCTTGAGTTAAACCTTGGATATACATCCAAGTATTCAAAACATTATCTACAAGAGGAACCCTAGAATATTATTCAAGTCATTCCCAAATGAGTGAGACCATTCATACCACTCTTAGCTTTACCTATTTAAGACTCAAGGACAATCATTGAACTAAAGTATTAGGTTGTAAACCAATTCCCTTGGAGTGGTGAGATAACCTAATATCCCATGGAATAAGATGATATCCATGAACTGATAAAGTAAGGAGCAAACTAATCCAACTAAGTTAGACAATTGAATCTTTAACTTAGCTACTTAAATAAATATTAGGAGTACACCATAAACCCTAGAATAACTAATCTTATATGAGAGGGATGAAGCTATGGAGTTACACCTAAGTAGTTGAGGCAACACTTGAACCTTAGGGAGATAATTAACCAATCATCAGGATGATTATATCATCATTCCTTGAGAAGAATCATAAGTAATTATCTCAGGCATTCTCCTGGGATATAAATCTAATGAGATAACCATGACCATGTCCACCTAAGGAATTATAAGAGAAGTACTATACCCTTGCTATTCAAGACAACACTTGATCTTGGAAGTGAGAAACTAGTTCATAAGAAATACTTAAGAAAGCCAAACCTTTGATCATTACCAATTGGGTAATGATCATAAACCCTAAGAACTTGAGGTAAAGATATTAAGAACAAGTGATAATGCTTAATCCATGATCCTACTCTTGAGGTATGTGAGGAGAAGTCAAACCCTATTATGATAAGTAGATCTCATCCCCACATGAAATTATAGGGAGATCACTAGTAATCAAATCCAGGCTTATATCTCAATCCTCAATTGGGAATCACTTGGTGATCATAAGTACAGTTCTACCACATCTACACTCCACCTATTCTTCACTTAAGAACCACAAGAAAACCTTTAGAGTCAAACTCTATACTTTATATGGTGAGAAACCATCCATCTATATGACCAAAGTTAACTATAAAAAGAACTATAACCACTGTAGTTACTTTAATAATTAATTGAGGATAATAATAGAAGTTAATTGATAGAAGATAAAACCAATTCTCAAATTCTTAGTAATTAGAGAAATACATAAGGTATGAAGCAAGTAACCATATTACCATGGTTAGGGGAGATTAAACCTTAGCCAATGCACTATGGTGTCATCTCATATCTACAACCTAGAATAATATCTGAACTTTAGTTTATGTATCACCATGGTGATCATAATAGAAACCTAGGCCATAACTGAGATTCAAACCAACTGCCATTAGGTAAATATCATTAGAACCCTAGTATGGCACATTAATAAAATCTTAAGCTATAATTATTAAACCTGGGAGAACTCTTGTGATACATCTTATAATTAGAACCATAAGTGTGATTAACAACCACTTATCTTTATAACCAAAGTCCAACCATGGGGAGAGTAATGTCTACTCTAGGTAATTCAAAGTGTTATTAAAAATATAATACTAGTGCTAACCTTGATATAGAGTGATAATCAAAATTACAAGATCTTAATAAATAGAGGATCACATAAAATCATATGCAGGGAACTAAATTCTCAATTAAGAGCTCAAACCCTAATGATAAATTCTAAAACACTTAGATTAGAAATTATCAACCCTAATAATTCAAAATAGATTTGATTACACAAGAAAAAGGAAATTAAAATGAGTGCATAAAATCATGATTAATTACAATTTGTAATAAAGCTCACATATGTGAAATGTTTAATCAAAACAATTGAGTATTACAATAATACTTTTATTAGTCTTCATAAAAGACCAATTGTTTAACACCTGCAAAATAGAAAATAGTTAAAACATGAATTCAAAACAGGATTGAAAATAGTAAATAAAAACAGAAAACAAAATAAAGAAAGGAAAAGGGGGGACTTACCAGATCACCAGGCCGCCACAGCCCATCACCACAGCCCAGCAAGCAGCCACGATGGCAGCCCAGCCCAGCCCGTATAACCCTTCGCTGGATAAGATCGAAGGGGAGCTCACCGTCTTCGTCTTCGCTTGCGTCGACGCACGGCAGCTCGCCACCGCGATGGAGAGGCCACGTCCCGTGGTCGTCGCCGCCGTTTCTGACCAGCAGCACACTCGGGAGGCAGTATAAAACGCGTGGAAGCTCCCAAATCGACTCCCTTTCGCCTCCATCGTCCAAATTTCCGAAACCCTAGCCTCAGACCTCTGCTCGCCGCCAGCGACTGAGGCAGTCCCAAGCCTCGCCGTGGATGCTCCCGTCACCGCCATCTTCTCCTCGTTCACCTCGTCTACGCGTGCAAGCTAGGAAGCCCCGGATATGGCGAATTTCGCCATTTCTTCCGACCACCGCCGCCGCGGCCATTGACGAAATCACCGCCGTCTGAGCTCCCTCGACCTCCCCTTCAAGCCCTTCGTCATCAGGGTGAGCTCACGCTTCTCCCGAGCTCCTTAATGTGCCCTCGCATTCCCCGTAGCTTGTCATCACCGTAGTCCGCCGTGCACCGCCGCAGTTAGAGCTCGCCGGAGTCACTCCGGCGACCTTTTCGAGGGGGCGCCGCTACCTTCTGGTTCAGCGCGTCGCCCTGAGTCGCGCCAGCACCCGCGCAGCCCCGCGGGAGCGCTCTAGCTCCGGCGACCATCGCCACTGGCCGCCGGTGGAGGCCTTGGTTTGCCACCTCATCGCCACGGGGGCAGCCAACATGGCGACTGGCCCACCAGTCAGCCCCTGGGGGTACATCTGGCCGGGTGTGTTTAGTATTCTCTGTTTTAATTCAAATCCAAAAATCTCTGCAGATTCAAATAAATTTAGAAAATCCAAATTAAGTCAGAAAAATATAAATAAGATCTTAAAATTCTTATAAAAGAAAACTCTATCCAATAAAAATATAAAATGAAATTTTTATTTTTAACAAAAATTTAATTATTTAATACTTGTTATTTAAGCCTTTAATTTTAAATTCTAAATACAATAAAAAATTCAGAAATTAAGAAACCATTTATAAATTAAATAAAACCAGTAAGCAAATAAAGAAAACATGAAAACTAATTTTCTTTATTTGCAATCCTATTTAATCATTATTAGGGAAATTTAAACCCTAATTAATAATTACCCTAATTAGTAAATTATTTAAAAAATAATAAAAAGCCAAATTGAATATTGATTTTATCTCAAAGTTAATAGTAACTTCAACTTTAACATGAAGTTATTAATCATAGAATTAAATTGTAAATAGCAAACCCTAAATTCCACATGGAATGATATTATAACCCTATCATTTCATGTGACTCCTAAAACCCTAAAGTAATCAGGAAACCCTAGTTCCATTATAAACAAAGTGATAACCTCATAATCTCATGTGAAACCTAAAACCCTAATTCATTAGGAACCCTAGCTCCATTAATTTATATGAACCCTAAATTGTTCCCAAACCTAAACCCTAAGTAACATGATTACATGTTACTTCACTAGTAATCATAGATTCATATCTAACAACTAAATACTATTTCAAATCCACATAAAATATGAGAACCATATCACTACTAATTAGCATCCCATGTGTTCATCTTCATCAGACCTAGATAATTAAGTAGGGTTAACCAAGTGTAAACCCTAGATCCTATTGCCAAAGCCATCATCCTTATTCATTCCTATTAATCATCACACCATTGTGATGAACCCTAACAGCACCCATACCTACTATATTGCATTACATAACCCTGTTCCACTAAACCCTACTAGTGTGAGATACTTATGAACCCTCCTATTTAGAAATCAACCATTCTCCACTTAGAGATCCAATGGCTAATACAAGACAACCTCAACCTTAATTGTAATACTTCTTATTATTTAAGAAGTATGTTCTTCAAAAGTTATTCTTTTGAAGAAAATAAGGAATCATCATCAATCCTGCCTAATAGGACCTATAGCCAACAGCCAACCATCATCAGCAAGGTAAACCAACTTTGATAGCAACTATTTACAACAAATTGATCAAGATGCTTAGGCTTAACTCAACCTTACAAGCTCTAAGTGTTGATGAATCCAACTAGGTTGTGATCCATCTAATACCTACTCCAGAAACTAAATGAAACTATAGTCAACCATAGAACCCTCAACTTAATTATCATACTTGTTCTTCATTAAAGAACATGTTCTTCAAAAGTTATTCTTTTAAAGTTTATGATAATTAATCATTAACCATGCCCTATAGTACTAAAACTGACCACTGTTCTTTACTTGTTAACATTACGCCAATTATCATTCTTTGTATGCTCAATTGATTATTATGCTTTATTATCTACCTGTTTAAAATACCAAGTAATCACACCTGAATAAGAACCTTGTATGTGAATCACTCTAAAAGTGCAACACACCCTGAACCAATCATTACAACTTACTAATCCTAAATCATCAGGGTTAAATCACGCTTAGAGCGATTGCATCTCATACTTATGCATTATTGCATCCTTGCCAATCTTTTAAACATCGTCCTTATCGGACGATGATGCTATTTCAGAATTTGGAGTTATTGCGTATCGAAGACCTTGTCTGCATAATCTTGCAGTCAAGAAAGGCAAGTTCATCACTTGCTCATGTCATTTGAGTATCTTTATCAAATTACTTGCAAAGTACTATGATTATCACTATTGCATAAAAACCAAAACCACTATTTTCATAACTATGAATATGACTATGTGGTGGGCAATGGAACCATGGATTGTGTTGATATGGTGGAGGTTCCATTGCAAGGGTTTATATCCATCTAGGATTAAACAACAAATGTCGCTAATGATTCTTGTGCCGTAATACCCGTGTTAACCATAAGATCTGGAGTGGGACGGAATAGTCAATTGTATTTCCACCTCTTGTACATCAACGGATGCGCTTGCCGTAGACACTTGTATCCTGAGGGACAAGCGGTAGGCTGGGGAAGCCTTAAGTCCCCACGGTAATGCGGTCTATGATGGATTGTAAGATGTCCGGAACGGTCTATCCATGATTGATAGGGGAAGGCATGTTAAATTGTTCGGAACGGTCTACCTTAATCGGTATAGGGGAGAACAAATGCCCGGAACGGTCTCATCATGGATATAGGGGAAGACAATCTTACAAAAGGGTGGGTGTGCGAGGTAGCGGAGGAATATGATTGGCTATGACCTTATACCGGGCCTCACACCATAGGAAGTGTGGACGAGAACATGACTCGGTTGGCACCAAGGTTAAGATCTCTTATGGGTAAAGCAACACACCTCTGCAGAGTGTAAAGAACCGTGACCTGTCACTCCCTATTCCGGGATATGGAACTGCGAACGCGGCCGGAAAGGAGCTCCATGAAGTTCTAGTAAACCGGTGAAGGCTGACGGACATAGTTCTTCTGAATAAAAGCAACCTTTTGAAGAAATGATTATGAAAACCTGCATTGGTATTAGACTTTCTGGTCTAATGCTGTAGCTAGTGCATTAAACACCTCTTTCCTATAATGAACTTGTTGAGTACGCTCGTACTCATCCCACTCGTAAATCCCCTGCTTAGATATGGAGGCATCAAAGGAGGATCTACAGTGCAACTCGAAGGCCGAGGAGTCAACAACTACTTCACGAGACAGGACCCTGTCAGAGGAGTCAGATACCACATCCAACAAGGAGAAAACCTAGTTTAGCCATAGAAGGGAACTAGCTTCCTAAACCTAGCTCCTATTTAGCTAGAGTCTATTCTTAGCCTCTGTAGTTAGTGAAATACTCTACAAATAGAGTTCGTGATAAGACTAGGCTACGAGTCGTTCTTCTGGAGTTTATTTGCAGTTTTACCTCATTGTAAAGTAGGAGGCTGTGATGATCTTATGTAACAGAGTAAATGTTGTAATTCTATAGACATGCCTTGGACCCGCATATGTTTCTGTTGTACCACTCTGAGCGATATAATACTAGTGGAACGGTGTTTCATTGGTGTTATATCAGACTTGCATACTACACCATGCAGTGGTATGCCGGGTCACCACAGTTGGTATCAGAGCAAATGCTTTGACCTTAGGATTAAATCCCTTTAAAGGAGACCTATAGGATTGGTAGTGTCTATAGAAGTTGTCCTAGGTAAACCAAATATTTTTATGACTTGAGATGGATATTCACTTGGGAATAATCCTGACACACTTGAGTCAACCTTCCTATCTATCCTTCTTAAGTAAAGCTACTTAGCTAATCCCAATTGTGTAGTATATCATTAAAGTCCTTAAAATAATAGATGAGTAGATCACAGTTGGTATACAATACATGGTAGTCCAAAGAGAGGATACAACCATAAGGAAGATATCCTATTGGAATATGTGTACCAACATATGTTATGATTAAGTAAGAGTTATCCAGAACTGTAATAGGAGTAATATCAAGTGATGAAGATAATAAAGATATCCTAATAGAAGATGTAGACCCAGATAAATAATGAGTAAGTAAAATTATCTAGACATGTGAAACAACTGATAGTAAGTGATAACTATGAGTTATTTAAGGAAGCACAGACCATGATGAGTTAATCATGGGAGGTAAGGAAGAGAGATAGGAATAAAATATGTCTACTTACAGGGTAGAGATAGAAATCATATATGATTCACCTGAGGATCATTATGTGATGAACATCTAAAGTAATTAGGAGAAGTACAATTAGAAGTCAAATGCTAAGCAATAGTGCAAGAATTGTGTTCCAAAACAATGGGAAGTGTGCCAAGCACATCATGACCATAGTTTTATAATAGAAACACTTGGAAGTATAGGAAATATATCTTAATAGATATGTATTCAGAGTAGCCATGTGTTAGAACTCAAAGTATCATAGGAAGTAGTCCTCAATAGCACTTATATATGGTATAATACTTTGTTAGTACTTCCAAACAAAAAATTAGGTTAACCTTAACCATCCCAAACCACTTTGTTTCAAGTTTATCTCATTGCAAATGTGCAATTAAGGTAAATGTTGAGACGAATAGTAGAATCCAATATATTCATGCTAAGTGTCACGATATAAACCTATCGTATGTGGTGTATATACTACACATCAGAGCCTGATGTTTAGAGATGTCTTACTCAACTATTTTATTCAGGCTTATGATGGTGTGTATTATATGCACAAAGCTGATTCTTCTTGGATTTTTATTGGATTTTCATTGTTTGACTAGATCCATACATGAAGTTTGACTTCGATATGCAAATGCATGTTGCAATATCAAGTTTTTACTTGATGCTATAGATCTAGAGGGTAATGGTATCCGTGTGAGGAAGTGACGAACTCTGGAAGATTCTGGAGACAAGATGAAGGTTCACCGGAGAAAGGAAGCAAAGTTGTGGGAAGTAACCACAATACTCTGAAGATAGTACCAATCAAAACTCCTGCTTTGCCTCCACAGAGGAGTACTTTAGTACATAAGAAGCATGAAGGTGAGAAATCTGGTGATTATGGTGAAGTTCAAGTAGATCCATAGTAAACATAGAAGAGGGAATGCATGGGAAATCACTTCGAATACTATAATCATAGTGTCAGCTAGTGGTTTTCTTGCAACAATAAACCCTCGAAGAAAGAAAGATGAACCCATAGAAGATATAAGAAGACCATAGTTGGTATCAGAAGATCACAATTGGTATAGGATCAATATTGCGAGATAAAGTAGAAGATGTCTCGTCCAATTGATCAGAACCTATAATAGAATCCATTGTTAGATAACAAACAGCCACAATTGGTATCAAGTAGTCCATCATTGGATTATTTGTACCAAGAAGTTATGAACAAAATAAAATTTTGTTAGCCAAATAATTATGACTTATAAAACATTCAGTCGAAGAATTAACAGTGGATATCCACAATTGAGTGGATGCACCACAGATATTCTTCGCAAGACCTTAGAAGAAGTACAAACCATAAGCTAGAACCAGACCAATCTTCTAACCATAAGTTCAATGGTTGGAAGAAAAGGATTTGAAGACCATAAGAAAACTCTAAGGGGTAGAGTAAAGATTGAGATGGATGTACAATGACTCAATATTTTGAACAAGATAGAAGAAGAAGGTCTGAACTGAGAGGAAGTTCGATCTTATTTTCATAAGATTGTTGAACACCACTTTCAGAAGAATGTCAGACCAGAAGCCGATCGGTGTATACCTCAAGGAAGTAAGAAGTGGACTATAACTTGAGCAAGTGAGTAATATCTACTCAAAAGTACGAAAGCTCAATTAAGCTAAGTATAATGAACTTGGACGAAGGAAATACCGTAGACCAATAAAGCCCAAGATGGTCAAAGAATGAAGAAGATTGAACATACTAATATCAAAGACTAATAGAATGATTCCTTTCATGGAACCTAAAGAACACAAAATAGTATAGGTATCAACTATAAACCATGATTGGATGGACTAAATGAGTCTAATCCATTCTTAGAGGAATAAACCACCATGATCAATTCCATAGTAAGTACCTTACCAAGTACCATTATTGCAGTTTTGGTAGTAAGGGAAAAACAAAGACCTATTTTATCAAATAGGAGAATGTTATCCATTAAGTCCTCAATTAAAACTGTCAGGACAAGAAGAAGTCCCAATCATTGAATATTCAATGAGAAAGGAAACAAGCTTATAATATTGGAGGAAATCATGGAAGTAAAGGAAGTAATAGTTGTTTGATGTCAAACACTAATGGATTCTAGGAAGAATCTGGACAAGGGATATATTCAATTATATCCAGTGAGATCACCACGGAGTTCGAGAAAAGTCGTAGTCTGCACAAGTTAGATCCACACTTCGGAAACGTGAGAGAGTTCAAACTTCGAGGACGAAGTTTAGTTCAAGGGGTAGAGACTGTAATATCCCAGGTAATGGGGTTACAAAAATAGAGGAAACAGATGTGTGCATTGCATTCATGCATAGAAAATCTGGGGAATTTTCGCGCTTTAAAGTAAAACAGTCACAGTAACTGAAGTTTCACTTGACCTTGGTGGAATTGAAGTAGCTCATCAAGTCAAGCGCTATAAACCTCAATGTGACTTTGTTAAAACCTTGTTTTGGGTAGAGATGATTTGATCTAAGGGGTTAGATCAAATGGAACTAATAATCAACACAACAACACTTTACTCATTGATCAATTGCTTGATCTTATAATATGGTAATCCTTGCCATAACATATGAACATCCATTTATTTGGAAATCAAGTAACAATAAATGGAGAAACCATTCTTCACTTATCTTTTCCATGTCTTAAACTAATCCTTGACCCTACCATGAATCTCATGGTATTCATTTTACTCCATTCTTGGAAACATGACATGGAGATCAACTCTAGAAATATGTATTCTTCTCTATTCCAAATTATTAAGCATCAAACCTAGAGAGGTGAGAGTTCAATTATAATTATTAGAGAAGCATTAACAAACCTTGAGTTAAACCTTGGATATACATCCAAGTATTCAAAACATTATCTACAAGAGGAACCCTAGAATATTATTCAAGTCATTCCCAAATGAGTGAGACCATTCATACCACTCTTAGCTTTACCTATTTAAGACTCAAGGACAATCATTGAACTAAAGTATTAGGTTGTAAACCAATTCCCTTGGAGTGGTGAGATAACCTAATATCCCATGGAATAAGATGATATCCATGAACTGATAAAGTAAGGAGCAAACTAATCCAACTAAGTTAGACAATTGAATCTTTAACTTAGCTACTTAAATAAATATTAGGAGTACACCATAAACCCTAGAATAACTAATCTTATATGAGAGGGATGAAGCTATGGAGTTACACCTAAGTAGTTGAGGCAACACTTGAACCTTAGGGAGATAATTAACCAATCATCAGGATGATTATATCATCATTCCTTGAGAAGAATCATAAGTAATTATCTCAGGCATTCTCCTGGGATATAAATCTAATGAGATAACCATGACCATGTCCACCTAAGGAATTATAAGAGAAGTACTATACCCTTGCTATTCAAGACAACACTTGATCTTGGAAGTGAGAAACTAGTTCATAAGAAATACTTAAGGAAGCCAAACCTTTGATCATTACCAATTGGGTAATGATCATAAACCCTAAGAACTTGAGGTAAAGATATTAAGAACAAGTGATCATGCTTAATCCATGATCCTACTCTTGAGGTATGTGAGGAGAAGTCAAACCCTATTATGATAAGTAGATCTCATCCCCACATGAAATTATAGGGAGATCACTAGTAATCAAATCCAGGCTTATATCTCAATCCTCAATTGGGAATCACTTGGTGATCATAAGTACAGTTCTACCACATCTACACTCCACCTATTCTTCACTTAAGAACCACAAGAAAACCTTTAGAGTCAAACTCTATACTTTATATGGTGAGAAACCATCCATCTATGTGACCAAAGTTAACTATAAAAAGAACTATAACCACTGTAGTTACTTTAATAATTAATTGAGGATAATAATAGAAGTTAATTGATAGAAGATAAAACCAATTCTCAAATTCTTAGTAATTAGAGAAATACATAAGGTATGAAGCAAGTAACCATATTACCATGGTTAGGGGAGATTAAACCTTAGCCAATGCACTATGGTGTCATCTCATATCTACAACCTAGAATAATATCTCAACTTTAGTTTATGTATCACCATGGTGATCATAATAGAAACCTAGGCCATAACTGAGATTCAAACCAATTGCCATTAGGTAAATATCATTAGAACCCTAGTATGGCACATTAATAAAATCTTAAGCTATAATTATTAAACCTGGGAGAACTCTTGTGATACATCTTATAATTAGATCCATAAGTGTGATTAACAACCACTTATCTTTATAACCAAAGTCCAACCATGAGGAGAGTAATGTCTACTCTAGGTAATTCAAAGTGTTATTAAAAATATAATATTAGTGCTAACCTTGATATAGAGTGATAATCAAAAGTACAAGATCTTAATAAATAGAGGATCACATAAAATCATATGCAGGGAACTAAATTCTCAATTAAGAGCTCAAACCCTAATGATAAATTCTAAAACACTTAGATTAGAAATTATCAACCCTAATAATTCAAAATAGATTTGATTACACAAGAAAAAGGAAATTAAAATGAGTGCATAAAATCATGATTAATTACAATTTGTAATAAAGCTCACATATGTGAAATGTTTAATCAAAACAATTGAGTATTACAATAATACTTTTATTAGTCTTCATAAAAGACCAATTGTTTAACACCTGCAAAATAGAAAATAGTTAAAACATGAATTCAAAACAGGATTGAAAATAGTAAATAAAAACAGAAAACAAAATAAAGAAAGGAAAAGGGGGACTTACCAGATCACCAGGCCGCCACAGCCCATCACCACAGCCCAGCAAGCAGCCACGATGGCAGCCCAGCCCAGCCCGTATAACCCTTCGCTGGATAAGATCGAAGGGGAGCTCACCGTCTTCGTCTTCGCTTGCGTCGACGCACGGCAGCTCGCCACCGCGATGGAGAGGCCACGTCCCGTGGTCGTCGCCGCCGTTTCTGACCAGCAGCACACTCGGGAGGCAGTATAAAACGCGTGGAAGCTCCCAAATCGACTCCCTTTCGCCTCCATCGTCCAAATTTCCGAAACCCTAGCCTCAGACCTCTGCTCGCCGCCGGCGACTGAGGCAGTCCCAAGCCTCGCCGTGGATGCTCCCGTCACCGCCATCTTCTCCTCGTTCACCTCGTCTACGCGTGCAAGCTAGGAAGCCCCGGATATGGCGAATTTCGCCATTTCTTCCGACCACCGCCGCCGTGGCCATTGACGAAATCGCCGCCGTCTGAGCTCCCTCGACCTCCCCTTCAAGCCCTTCGTCATCAGGGTGAGCTCACGCTTCTCCCGAGCTCCTTAATGTGCCCTCGCATGCCCCGTAGCTTGTCATCACCGTAGTCCGCCGTGCACCGCCGCAGTTAGAGCTCGCCGGAGTCACTCCGGCGACCTTTTCGACGGGGCGCCGCTACCTTCTGGTTCAGCGCGTCGCCCTGAGTCGCGCCAGCACCCGCGCAGCCCCGCGGGAGCGCTCTAGCTCCGGCGACCATCGCCACTGGCCGTCGGTGGAGGCCTTGGTTTGCCACCTCATCGCCACGGGGGCAGCCAACATGGCGACTGGCCCACCAGTCAGCCCCTGGGGGTACATCTGGCCGGGTGTGTTTAGTATTCTCTATTTTAATTCAAATCCAAAAATCTCTGCAGATTCAAATAAATTTAGAAAATCCAAATTAAGTCAGAAAAATATAAATAAGATCTTAAAATTCTTATAAAAGAAAACTCTATCCAATAAAAATATAAAATGAAATTTTTATTTTTAATAAAAATTTAATTATTTAATACTTGTTATTTAAGCCTTTAATTTTAAATTCTAAATACAATTAAAAATTCAGAAATTAAGAAACCATTTATAAATTAAATAAAACCAGTAAGCAAATAAAGAAAACATGAAAACTAATTTTCTTTATTTGCAATCCTATTTAATCATTATTAGGGAAATTTAAACCCTAATTAATAATTACCCTAATTAGTAAATTATTTAAAAAAAATAAAAAGCCAAATTGAATATTAATTTTATCTCAAAGTTAATAGTAACTTCAACTTTAACATGAAGTTATTAATCATAGAATTAAATTGTAAATAGCAAACCCTAAATTCCACATGGAATGATATTATAACCCTATCATTTCATGTGACTCCTAAAACCCTAAAGTAATCAGGAAACCCTAGTTCCATTATAAACAAAGTGATAACCTCATAATCTCATGTGAAACCTAAAACCCTAATTCATTAGGAACCCTAGCTCCATTAATTTATATGAACCCTAAATTGTTCCCAAACCTAAACCCTAAGTAACATGTAATCATGTTACTTCACTAGTAATCATAGATTCATATCTAACAACTAAATACTATTTCAAATCCACATAAAATATGAGAACCATATCACTACTAATTAGCATCCCATGTGTTCATCTTCATCAGACCTAGATAATTAAGTAGGGTTAACCAAGTGTAAACCCTAGATCCTATTGCCAAAGCCATCATCCTTATTCATTCCTATTAATCATCACACCATTGTGATGAACCCTAACAGCACCCATACCTACTATATTGCATTACATAACCCTGTTCCACTAAACCCTACTAGTGTGAGATACTTATGAACCCTCCTATTTAGAAACCAACCATTCTCCACTTAGAGATCCAATGGCTAATACAAGACAACCTCAACCTTAATTGTAATACTTCTTATTATTTAAGAAGTATGTTCTTCAAAAGTTATTCTTTTGAAGAAAATAAGGAATCATCATCAATCCTGCCTAATAGGACCTATAGCCAATAGCCAACTATCATCAGCAAGGTAAACCAACTTTGATAGCAACTATTTACAACAAATTGATCAAGATGCTTAGGCTTAACTCAACCTTACAAGCTCTAAGTGTTGATGAATCCAACTAGGTTGTGATCCATCTAATACCTACTCCAGAAACTAAATGAAACTATAGTCAACCATAGAACCCTCAACTTAATTATCATACTTGTTCTTCATTAAAGAACATGTTCTTCAAAAGTTATTCTTTTAAAGTTTATGATAATTAATCATTAACCATGCCCTATAGTACTAAAACTGACCACTGTTCTTTACTTGTTAACATTACGCCAATTATCATTCTTTGTATGCTCAATTGATTATTATGCTTTATTATCTACCTGTTTAAAATACCAAGTAATCACACCTGAATAAGAACCTTGTATGTGAATCACTCTAAAAGTGCAACAAACCCTGAACCAATCATTACAACTTACTAATCCTAAATCATCAGGGTTAAATCACGCTTAGAGCGATTGCATCTCATACTTATGCATTATTGCATCCTTGCCAATCTTTTAAACATCGTCCTTACCGGACGATGATGCTATTTCAGAATTTGGAGTTATTGCGTATCAAAGACCTTGTCTGCATAATCTTGCAGTCAAGAAAGGCAAGTTCATCACTTGCTCATGTCATTTGAGTATCTTTATCAAATTACTTGCAAAGTACTATGATTATCACTATTGCATAAAAACTAAAACCACTATTTTCATAACTATGAATATGACTATGTGGTGGGCAATGGAACCATGGATTGTGTTGATATGGTGGAGGTTCCATTGCAAGGGTTTATATCCATCTAGGATTAAACAACAAATGTCGCCAGTGATTCTTGTGCCGTAATACCCGTGTTAACCATAAGATCTGGAGTGGGACGGAATAGTCAATTGTATTTCCACCTCTTGTACATCAACGGATGCGCTTGCCGTAGACACTTGTATCCTGAGGGACAAGCGGTAGGCTGGGGAAGCCTTAAGTCTCCACGGTAATGCGGTCTATGATGGATTGTAAGATGTCCGAAACGGTCTATCCATGATTGATAGGGGAAGGCATGTAAAATTGTTCGGAATGGTCTACCTTAATCGGTATAGGGGAGAACAAATGCCCGGAACGGTCTCATCATGGATATAGGGGAAGACAATCTTACAAAAGGGTGGGTGTGCGAGGTAGCGGAGGAATATGATTGGCTATGACCTTATACCGGGCCTCACACCATAGGAAGTGTGGACGAGAACATGACTCGGTTGGCACCAAGGTTAAGATCTCTTATGGGTAAAGCAACACACCTCTGCAGAGTGTAAAGAACCGTGACCTGTCACTCCCTGTTCCGGGATATGGAACTGCGAACGCGGCTGATACGTCTCCGACGTATCGATAATTTCTTGTGTTCCATGCCACATTATTGATGATATCTACATGTTTTATGCACACTTTATGTCATATTCGTGCATTTTCTGGAACTAACCTATTAACAAGATGCCGAAGTGCCGATTCTTTGTTTTTGTTTTTGGTTTCAGAAATCCTAGTAACGAAATATTCTCAGAATTGGACGAAATCAACGCCCAGGGTCCTATTTTGCCACGAAGCTTCCAGAAGACCGAAGAGGAGACGAAGTGGGGCCACGAGGCGGCCAAACCATAGGGCGGCGCGGCCTGGCCCTTGGCCGCGCCGACCTGTAGTGTGGGGCCCTCGTGTGGCCCCCTGACCTGCCCTTCCGCCTACTTAAAGCCTCCGTCGCGAAACCCCCAGTACCGAGAGCCACGATACGGAAAACCTTCCAGAGACGCCGCCGCCGCCAATCCCATCTCGGGGGATTCAGGAGATCGCCTCCGGCACCCTGCCGGAGAGGGGAATCATCTCCCGGAGGACTCTACGCCGCCATGGTCGCCTCCGGAGTGATGTGTCAGTAGTCTACCCCTAGACTATGGGTCCATAGCAGTAGCTAGATGGTTGTCTTCTCCCCATTGTGCTTAATTGTCGGGTCTTGTGAGCTGCCGAACATGATCAAGATCATCTATCTGTAATTCTATATGTTGTGTTTGTTGGGATCCGATGAATAGAGAATACTTGTTATGTTGATTATCAATTTATATCTATGTGTTGTTTATGATCTTGCATGCTCTCCGTTACTAGTAGATGCTCTGGCCAAGTAGATGCTTGTAACTCCAAGAGGGAGTATTTATGCTCGATAGTGGGTTCATGTCTCCGTGAATCCGGGGAAGTGACAGAAATCTCTAAGATTATGGATGTGCTGTTGCCACTAGGGATAAAACATTGGTGCTATGTTCGAGGATGTAGTTACTGATTACATTACGCGCAATACTTAATGCAATTGTCTGTTGTTAGCAACTTAATACTGGAGGGGGTTCGGATGATAACCTGAAGGTGGACTTTTTAGGCATAGATGCATGCTGGATAGCGGTCTATGTACTTTGTCGTAATGCCCAATTAAATCTCACTATACTCATCATAATATGTATGTGCATGGTCATGCCCTCTTTATTTGTCAATTGCCCAACTGTAATTTGTTCACCCAACATGCTGTTTATCTTATGGGAGAGACACCTCTAGTGAACTGTGGACCCCGGTCCAATTCTCTATACTGAAATACAATCTACTGCAATACTTGTTTTACTGTTTTCTGCAAACAATCATCTTCCACACAATACGGTTAATCCTTTGTTACAGCAAGCCGGTGAGATTGACAACCTCACTGTTTCGTTGGGGCAAAGTACTTTGGTTGTGTTGTGCAGGTTCCACGTTGGCGCCGGAATCTCTGGTGTTGCGCCGCACTACATCCCGCCGCCATCAACCTTCAACGTGCTTCTTGACTCCTACTGGTTCGATTAAACCTTGGTTTCTTACTGAGGGAAACTTGCCGCTGTGCGCATCACACCTTCCTCTTGGGGTTCCCAACGGACGTGTCAACTACACGCATCAAGCAAATTTCTGGCGCCGTTGCCGGGGAGATCAAGACACGCTGCAAGGGGAGTCTCCACATCACAATCTCTTTACTTTGTTTTTGTCTTGCTTAATTTTATTTACTACTTTGTTTGCTGCACTAAATCAAAATACAAAAAAAATTAGTTGCTAGTTTTACTTTATTTGCTATCTCGTTTGCTATATCAAAAACACAAAAAAAAATTAGTTACTTGCATTTACTTTATCTAGTTTGCTTTATTTACTACTGCTAAAATGGCTACCCCTGAAAATACTAAGTTGTGTGACTTCACAACCACAAATAATAATGATTTCTTATGCATGATGTCTACTTCCCCCGCCTTTTCCTGTAGACAGTGTTGGGCCTCCAAGAGCAGAGGTTTGTAGAACAGCAGCAAGTTTTCCCTTAAGTGGATCACCCAAGGTTTATCGAACTCAGGGAGGAAGAGGTCAAAGATATCCCTCTCATGCAACCCTGCAACCACAAAACAAGAAGTCTCTTGTGTCCCCAACACACCTAATAGGTGCACTAGTTCGGCGAAGAGATAGTGAAATACAGGTGGTATGAATAAGTATGAGCAGTAGCAACGGTGCCAGAAAATAGCTTGCTGGCGTGTAGTTGATGGTGGTAGTAATGTAGCAGTAGTAACACAGTAAAACAGTAAACAAGCAGCGATAGCAGTATTTAGGAACAAGGCCTAGGGATTAGACTTTCACTAGTGGACACTCTCAACATTGATCACATAACAGAATAGATAAATGCATACTCTACACTCTTGTTGGATGATGAACACATTGCGTAGGATTACACGAACCCTCAATGCCGGAGTTAACAAGCTCCACAATTAATGTTCATATTTTAGTAACCTTATAGTGTAAGATAGATCAAAAGACTAAACCAAGTACTAACATAGCATGCACACTGTCACCTTCATGCATATGTAGGAGGAATAGATCACATCAATACTATCATAGCAATAGTTAACTTCATAATCTACAAGAGATCATAATCATAGCCTACGCCAAGTACTAACACGGATGCACACACTGTCACCATTACATCGTGCAGGAGGAATAGAACTACTTTAATAACATTGCTAGAGTAGCACATAGATAAATTGTGATACAAACACATTGCAATCATAAAGAGATATAAATAAGCACCTCACTATGCCATTCAACAGTGAATAAGTATTCTGTGAAATATAGCCTAAGAGACCCACACGGTGCACACACTGTCACCTTTACACACGTGGGACAAGGAGTCTCCGGAGATCACATAAGTAAAACTCACTTGACTAGCATAATGACATCTAGATTACAAGCACCATCATATGAATCTCAATCATGTAAAGCAGCTCATGAGATTATTGTATTGAAGCACATATGAGAGAGATGAACCACATAGCTACCGGTACAGCCCCGAGCCTCGATGGAGAACTACTCCCTCCTCATGGAGCAGCAGCGGTGATGATGATGGCGGTGGAGATGGCAGCGGTGTCGATGGAGAAGCCTTCCGGGGGCACTTCCCCGCTCTGGCAGCGTGCCGGAACAGAGACTCCTGTCCCCCAGATCTTGGCCTCGCGATGGCGGCGGCTCTGGAAGGTTTCTGTGGTTTTCGTCGTACCTCTCAGGGTTTTCGATCCAGGGGCTTTATATAGGCGAAGAGGCGGCGTCAGAGGGTCGAAGGGGCGACCACACCATATGGCGGCGCGGCCAGGGCCTGGGCCGCGCCGGCCTATGGTCTGGGGGCCCAGTGCCCCCCCTCTGGTCCTTCCCGGGTGTTCTGGATGCTTCCGGTGAAAATAGGAATTTGGGCGTTGATTTCGTCCGATTCCGAGAATATTTCGTTACTAGGATTTCTGAAACCAAAAACAACAGAAAACAGGAACTGGCACTTCGGCATCTTGTTAATAGGTTAGTTCCAGAAAATGCACGAATATGACATAAAGTGTGCATAAAACATGTAGATAACATCAATAATGTGGCATGGAACATAAGAAATTGTCGATACGTCGGAGACGTATCAGCATCCCCAAGCTTAGTTCTGCTCGTCCCGAGCAGGTAAAACGATAACACAGATAATTTCTGGAGTGACATGCCATCATAATCTTGATCATACTATTTGTAAAGCATATGTAGTGAATGCAGCGATCAAAACAATGTATATGACATGAGTAAACAAGTGAATCATATAGCAAAGACTTTTCATGAATAGTACTTCAAGACAAGCATCAATAAGTCTTGCATAAGAGTTAACTCAAAAAGCAATAATTCAAAGTAAAGGCATTGAAGCAACATAATGGAAGATTAAGTTTCAGCGGTTGCTTTCAACTTATAACATGTGTATCTCATGGATATTGTCAACATAGAGTAATATAACAAGTGCAATATGCAAATATGTAGGAATCAATGCACAGTTCACACAAGTGTTTGCTTCTTGAGGTGGAGAGAAATAGGTGAACTGACTCAACATAAAAGTAAAAGAATGGTCCTTCAAAGAGGAAAGCATCGATTGCTATATTTGTGCTAGAGCTTTGATTTTGAAAACATAAAGAGAGCATAAAAATAAAGTTTTGAGAGGTGTATGTTGTTGTCAACGAATGGTAGCGGGTACTCTAACCCCCTTGCCAGACAAACCTTCAAAGAGCGGCTCCCATTTTATTTTATTTTTGGATGGCACTCCTTCCAACCTTTCTTTCACAAACCATGGCTAACCGAATCCTCGGGTGCCTGCCAACAATCTCATACCATGAAGGAGTGCCTTTATTTTAGTTTTATTATGATGACACTCCTCCCAACCTTTGCTTACACAAGCCATGGCTAACCGAATCCTTCGGGTGCCGTCCAACAATCACATACCATGGAGGAGTGTCTATTTTTGTTAATTAATTTGGGACTGGGAATCCCATTGCCAGCTCTTTTTGCAAAATTATTGGATAAGCGGATGAAGCCACTAGTCCATTGGTGAAAGTTGCCCAACAAGATTGAAAGATAAACACCACATACTTCCTCATGAGCTATAAAACATTGACACAAATCAGAGGTGATAAATTTTGAATTGTTTAAAGGTAGCACTCAAGCAATTTACTTTGGAATGGCAGGAAATACCATGTAGTAGGTAGGTATGGTGGACACAAATGGCACAGTGTTGTTTGGCTCAAGGATTTGGATGCATGATAAGTATTCCCTCTCGATACAAGGTTTTAGGCTAGCAAGGTTATTTGAAACAAACACAAGGATGAACCAGTGCAGCAAAACTCACATAAAAGACATATTGAAAACATTATAAGACTCTACACCGTCTTCCTTGTTGTTCAAACTCAATACTAGAAATTATCTAGACCTTAGAGAAACCAAATATGCAAACCAAATTTTAGCATGCTCTATGTATTTCTTCATTAATGGGTGCAAAGTATATGATGCAAGAGCTTAAACATGAGCACAACAATTGCCAAGTATCACATTACCCAAGACATTTTAGCAATTACTACATGTATTATTTTCCAATTCCAACCATATAACAATTTATCGAAGAAGAAACTTCGCCATGAATACTAAAAGCTAAGAACACATGTGTTCATATGCAACAGCGGAGCGTGCCTCTCCCACACAAGCATGATGTAATACAATTTATTCAAACACAAACAAAAACAAAAACAAACCGACGCTCCAAGCAAAGCACATAAGATGTGACCGAATAAAAATATAGTTTCAGGGGAGGAACCTGATAAGTTGTCGATGAAGAAGGGGATGCCCCATCCCCAAGCTTAGACGCTTGAGTCTTCTTGATATATGCAGGGGTGAACCACCGGGGCATCCCCAAGCTTAGAGCTTTCACTCTTCTTGATCATAGTATATCATCCTCCTCTCTTGACCCTTGAAAACTTCCTTCACACCAAATTTCTCATAAACTTCATTAGAGGGGTTAGTACATAATCAAAAACTCACATGTTCAGAGGTGACACAATCATTCTTAACACTTCTGGACATTGCTCAAAGCTACTGGAAGGTAATGGAACAAAGAAATCCACCCAACACAGCGAAAGAAGCAATGCGAAATAAAAGGCAGAATCTGTCAAAATAGAACAGTCCGTAAAGACGAATTTCTAATAAATACTTCCGTTGCTCAGATCAGAAAACTCAAAACTAATGAAAGTTGCGTACATATCTGAGGAACACGCACGTAAATTGGCATATTTTTCTGATTTTTCTACAGAGAAAACAGCCCAGATTCGTGACAGATAGAAATCTGTTTCTGCGCAGAAATCCAAATCTAGTATCAACCTTCGATTAGAGACTTCACTTGGCACAACAAAACACAAAACTAAGATAAGGAGATGTTGCTACAGTAGTAAACAACTTCCAAGACACAAATATAAAACAAAGTACTGTAGCAAAATAACACATGGGTTATCTCCCAAGAAGTTCTTTCTTTATAGCCATTAAGATGGGCTCAGCAGTTTTAATGATGCACTCATAAGAAATAGTAGTTGAAGCGAAAGAGAGCATCAAGAAGCAAATTCAAAACACATTTAAGTCTAACATGCTTCCTATGCATAGGAATCTTGTAAATAAACAAGTTCATGAAGAGCAAAGTAACAAGCATAGGAAGATTAAACAAGTATAGCTTGAAAAATTTCAGCACATAGAGAGGTGGTTTAGTAACATGAAAATTTCTACAACCATATTTTCCTCTCTCATAATAACTTTCAGTAGCATCATGAGCAAACTCAACAATATAACTATCACATAAAGCATTCTTATCATGAGTCTCATGCATAAAATTATTACTCTCCACATAAGCATAATCAATTTTATTAGTTGTAGTGGGAGCAAATTCAACAAAGTAGCTATCATTATTATTCTCATCATCAAATATAGGAGGTATATTGTAATCATAATCAAATTTATCCTCCATAACAGGTGGTAACAAAAGACTACTATCATTATAATCATCATAAATAGGAGGCAAAGTATCATCAAAGAAAATTTTCTCCTCAATGCTTGGGGGACTAAAAAGATCATGAAAACCAGCTTCCCCAAGCTTAGAACTTTCTATATTATTAGCAACAATGGTGTTCAAAGTGTTCATACTAATATGTTCCATGGTTTTTTTAATTTTCGGATCAAACCATCCATGTCTTAAATCAGGAAATAGAGTAAAAAGCTCATTGTTGTCCATTATGCCTTACTAGTGTAAACAAGAAACAAAAAGATGCAATTGCAGAATCTAAAGGAAATAGCTTCGAGTACTTACAATGACGGAAAATAGCTTGGTAGCTGAGGTCCGGAGTGTGAGTACCTTTTACCTTTCCTCCCCGGCAACGGCGCCAGAAAATAGCTTGATGTCTACTTCCCCCTCCTTTTCCTGTAGACAGTGTTGGGCCTCCAAGAGCAGAGGTTTGTAGAACAGCAGCAAGTTTTCCCTTAAGTGGATCACCCAAGGTTTATCGAACTCAGGGAGGAAGAGGTCAAAGATATCCCTCTCATGCAACCCTGCAACCACAAAACAAGAAGTCTCTTGTGTCCCCAACACACCTAATAGGTGCACTAGTTCGGCGAAGAGATAGTGAAATACAGGTGGTATGAATAAGTATGAGCAGTAGCAACGGTGCCAGAAAATAGCTTGCTGGCGTGTAGTTGATGGTGGTAGTAATGCAGCAGTAGTAACACAGTAAAACAGTAAACAAGCAGCGATAGCAGTATTTAGGAGCAAGGCCTAGGGATTAGACTTTCACTAGTGGACACTCTCAACATTGATCACATAACAGAATAGATAAATGCATACTCTACACTCTTGTTGGATGATGAACACATTGCGTAGGATTACACGAACCCTCAATGCCGGAGTTAACAAGCTCCACAATTAATGTTCATATTTTAGTAACCTTATAGTGTAAGATAGATCAAAAGACTAAACCAAGTACTAACATAGCATGCACACTGTCACCTTCATGCATATGTAGGAGGAATAGATCACATCAATACTATCATAGCAATAGTTAACTTCATAATCTACAAGAGATCATAATCATAGCCTACGCCAAGTACTAACACGGATGCACACACTGTCACCATTACATCGTGCAGGAGGAATAGAACTACTTTAATAACATTGCTAGAGTAGCACATAGATAAATTGTGATACAAACACATTGCAATCATAAAGAGATATAAATAAGCACCTCACTATGCCATTCAACAGTGAATAAGTATTCTGTGAAATATAGCCTAAGAGACCCACACGGTGCACACACTGTCACCTTTACACACGTGGGACAAGGAGTCTCCGGAGATCACATAAGTAAAACTCACTTGACTAGCATAATGACATCTAGATTACAAGCATCATCATATGAATCTCAATCATGTAAAGCAGCTCATGAGATTATTGTATTGAAGCACATATGAGAGAGATGAACCACATAGCTACCGGTACAGCCCCGAGCCTCGATGGAGAACTACTCCCTCCTCATGGAGCAGCAGCGGTGATGATGATGGCGGTGGAGATGGCAGCGGTGTCGATGGAGAAGCCTTCCGGGGGCACTTCCCCGCTCCGGCAGCGTGCCGGAACAGAGACTCCTGTCCCCCAGATCTTGGCCTCACGATGGCGGCGGCTCTGGAAGGTTTCTGTGGTTTTCATCGTACCTCTCAGGGTTTTCGATCCAGGGGCTTTATATAGGCGAAGAGGCGGCGTCAGAGGGTCGAAGGGGCGACCACACCATATGGCAGCGCGGCCAGGGCCTGGGCCGCGCCGGCCTATGGTCTGGGGGCCCAGTGCCCCCCCTCTGGTCCTTCCCGGGTGTTCTGGATGCTTCCGGTGAAAATAGGAACTTGGGCGTTGATTTCGTCCGATTCCGAGAATATTTCGTTACTAGGATTTCTGAAACCAAAAACAGCAGAAAACAGGAACTGGCACTTCGGCATCTTGTTAATAGGTTAGTTCCAGAAAATGCACGAATATGACATAAAGTGTGCATAAAACATGTAGATAACATCAATAATGTGGCATGGAACATAAGAAATTGTCGATACGTCGGAGACGTATCAATGCACACCTATTGCTCCACCTGCTACTACAGCAGAATTCTTTGAAATTAAACCTGCTTTACTGAATGTTGTTATGCGAGAGCAATTTTCTGGTGTTAGTTCTGATGATGCTGCTGCCCATCTTAATAATTTTGTTGAACTATGTGAAATGCAAAAATATAAAGATGTAGATGGTGACATTATAAAATTAAAATTGTTCCCTTTCTCATTAAGAGGAAGAGCTAAAGATTGTTTGCTATCTCTGCCTAAGAATAGTATTGATTCCTGGACTAAATGCAAGGATGCTTTTATTGGTAGATATTATCCCCCTGCTAAAATTATATCTTTGAGGAGTAGCATAATGAATTTTAAACAATTAGATACTGAACATGTTGCACAAGCATGGGAAAGAATGAAATCTTTGGTTAAAAATTGCCCAACACATGGACTGACTACTTGGATGATCATCCAAACCTTCTATGCAGGACTAAATTTTTCTTCGCGGAATTTATTGGATTCAGCTGCTGGAGGTACCTTTATGTCCATCACTCTTGGTGAAGCAACAAAGCTTCTTGATAATATGATGATCTATTACTCTGAATGGAACACGGAAAGAGCTCCACAAGGTAAGAAGGTAAATTTTGTCGAAGAAACCTCTTCCTTGAGTGATAAGATTGATGCTATTATGTCTATGCTTGTGAATGATAGGACAAATGTTGATCCTAATAATGTTCCGTTAGCTTCATTGGTTGCCCAAGAAGAACATGTTGATGTAAACATCATTAAAAATAATAATTTCAACAACAATGCTTATCGGAACAATTCTAGTAATAACTATAGGCCATATCCTTATAATAATGGTAACGGTTATGCTAATTCTTATGGGAATTCTTACAATAATAATAGGAACACACCCCCTGGACTTGAAGCTATGCTTAAAGAATTTATTAGTACACAAACCGCCTTTAACAAATCTGTTGAGGAAAAACTCAATAAAATTGATATTCTCGCTTCTAAGGTTGATAGTCTTGCTTCTGATGTTGATCTTTTGAAATCGAAAGTTATGCCTAATAGGGATATTGAAAATAAAATTGTTACTACAGCAAATGCTATCCAAGTTAGAATTAATGAGAATATAAGATTGATGGCCGAATTGCGTGCTAGGTGGGAAAAAGAAGAAAATGAAAAAGAAGATAATATAGCTAAAGTTTGGACTATTACCACGACTAGTAATGCTAATGCTACACATGTTTCTGCACCTCCTACTATTAATAATAAAAGAATTGGTGTTAGCAATGTTTCCACTTCTAATGCAAAGCGCGAGAAACTGCCTGAAATTGCTAAAACTGCTGAAACTGCCTGTGATAAAACTGCTGAAATTTTTTCCAACATTGGGGATGATGATCCCATTGCTTTAGATTATAATGGTTTGAATTTTGATGATTGCCACATCTCTGAAGTTATAAAGTTCTTGCAAAAACTTGCTAAAAGTCCTAATGCTAGTGCTATAAATTTGGCTTTCACGCAACATATTACAAATGCTCTCATAAAAGCTAGAGAAGAGAAACTAGAGCGCGAAGCCTCTATTCCTAGAAAGCTAGAGGATGGTTGGGAGCCCATCATTAAGATGAGGGTTAAAGATTTTGATTGTAATGCTTTATGTGATCTTGGTGCAAGTATTTCCGTTATGCCTAAGAAAATCTATAATATGCTTGACTTGCCACCGCTGAAAAATTGTTATTTGGATGTTAATCTTGCTGATCATTCTACAAAGAAACCTTTGGGGAAAGTTGATAATGTTCGCATTACCGTTAACAATAACCTTGTCCCCGTTGATTTTGTTGTCTTGGATATTGAATGCAATGCATCTTGTCCCATTATATTGGGAAGACCTTTTCTTCGAACCGTTGGTGCTATCATTGATATGAAGGAAGGTAATATTAAATATCAATTTCCTCTCAAGAAAGGTATGGAACACTTCCCTAGAAAGAGAATGAAGTTACCTTTTGATTCTATTATTAGAACAAATTATGATGTTGACACTTCGTCTCTTGATAATACTTGATACACACTTTCTGCGCCTAGCTGAAAGGCGTTAAAGAAAAGCGCTTATGGGAGACAACCCATGGTTTTTACTACAGTACTTTGTTTTTATTTTGTGTCTTGGAAGTTGTTTACTACTGTAGCAACCTCTCCTTATCTTAGTTTAGTGTTTTGTTGTGCCAAGTAAAGTCTTTGATAGTAAAGTTCATACTAGATTTGGATTACTGCGCAGAAACAGATTTCTTTGCTGTCACGAATCTGGGCTGTTTTCTCTGTAGGTAACTCAGAAAATTATGCCAATTTACGTGAGTGATCCTCAGATATGTACGCAACTTTCATTCAATTTGAGCATTTTCATTTGAGCAAGTCTGGTGCCTCGATAAAATTCGTCAATACGAACTGTTCTGTTTTTGACAGATTCTGCCTTTTATTTCGCATTGCCTCTTTTGCTATGTTGGATGAATTTCTTTGATCCATTAATGTCCAGTAGCTTTATGCAATGTCCAGAAGTGTTAAGAATGATTATGTCACCTCTGAACATGTATATTTTGATTGTGCACTAACCCTCTAATGAGTTGTTCTAAGTTTGGTGTGGAGGAAGTTTTCAAGGATCAAGAGAGGAGTATGATGCAACATGATCAAGGAGAGTGAAAGCTCTAAGCTTGGGGATGCCCCGGTGGTTCACCCCTGCATATATCAAGAAGACTCAAGCGTCTAAGCTTGGGGATGCCCAAGGCATCCCCTTCTTCATCGACAACATTATCAGGTTCCTCCCCTGAAACTATATTTTTATTCCATCACATCTTATGTGCTTTTCTTGGAGCGTCGGTTTGTTTTTGTTTTTTGTTTTTGTTTGAATAAATGGATCCTAGCATTCACTGTATGGGAGAGAGACACACTCCGCTGTAGCATATGGACAAGTATGTCCGTAGGCTCTACTCATAGTATTCATGGCGAAGTTTCTTCTTCGTTAAATTGTTATATGGTTGGAATTGGAAAATGATACATGTAGTAATTGCTATAATGTCTTGGATAATGTGATACTTGGCAATTGTTGTGCTCATGTTTAAGCTCTTGCATCATATACTTTGCACCCATTAATGAAGAAATACATAGAGCATGCTAAAATTTGGTTTGCATATTTGGTCTCTCTAAGGTCTAGATAATTTCTAGTATTGAGTTTGAACAACAAGGAAGATGGTGTAGAGTCTTATAATGTTTTCAATATGTCTTTTATGTGAGTTTTGCTGCACCGCTTCATCCTTGTGTTTGTTTCAAATAGCCTTGCTAGCCTAAACCTTGTATCGAGAGGGAATACTTCTCATGCATCCAAAATCCTTGAGCCAACCACTATGCCATTTGTGTCCACCATACCTACCTACTACATGGTATTTCTCTGCCATTCCAAAGTAAATTGCTTGAGTGCTACCTTTAAAATTCCATCATTCGCCTTTGCAATATATAGCTCATGGGACAAATAGCTTAAAAACTATTGTGGTATTGAATATGTACTTATGCACTTTATCTCTTATTAAGTTGCTTGTTGTGCGATAACCATGTTCACTGGGGACGCCATCAACTATTCTTTGTTGAATATCATGTGAGTTGCTATGCATGTCCGTCTTGTCTGAAGTAAGAGAGATCTATCACCTTAATGGTTGGAGCATACATATTGTTAGAGAAGAACATTGGGCCGCTAACTAAAGCCATGATTCATGGTGGAAGTTTCAGTTTTGGACATATATCCTCAATCTCATATGAGAATAATAATTGTTGCCACATGCTTATGCATTAAAGAGGAGTCCATTATCTGTTGTCCATGTTGTCCCGGTATGGATGTCTAAGTTGAGAATAATCAAAAGCGAGAAATCCAAAATGCGAGCTTTCTCCTTAGACCTTTGTACAGGCGGCATGGAGGTACCCCATTGTGACACTTGGTTAAAACATGTGTATTGCGATGATCCGGTAGTCCAAGCTAATTAGGACAAGGTGCGGGCACTATTAGTATACTATGCATGAGGCTTGCAACTTGTAAGATATAATTTACATGATACATATGCTTTATTACTACCGTTGACAAAATTGTTTCATGTTTTCAAAATCAAAGCTCTAGCACAAATATAGCAATCGATGCTTTTCCTCTATGGAGGACCATTCTTTTTACTTTTATGTTGAGTCAGTTCACCTATTTCTCTCCACCTCAAGAAGCAAACACTTGTGTGAACTGTGCATTGATTCCTACATACTTGCATATTGCACTTATTATATTACTCTATGTTGACAATTATCCATGAGATATACATGTTATAAGTTGAAAGCAACTGCTGAAACTTAATCTTCCTTTGTGTTGCTTCAATGCTTTTACTATGAATTATTGCTTTACGAGTTAACTCTTATGCAAGACTTATTGATGCTTGTCTTGAAGTACTATTCATGAAAAGTCTTTGCTATATGATTCACTTGTTTACTCATGTCATATACATTGTTTTGATCGCTGCATTCACTACATATGCTTTACAAATAGTATGATCAAGGTTATGATGGCATGTCACTCCAGAAATTATCTTTGTTATCGTTTTACCTGCTCGGGACGAGCAGAACTAAGCTTGGGGATGCTGATACGTCTCCGACGTATCGATAATTTCTTGTGTTCCATGCCACATTATTGATGATATCTACATGTTTTATGCACACTTTATGTCATATTCGTGCATTTTCTGGAACTAACCTATTAACAAGATGCCGAAGTGCCGATTCTTGTTTTCTGCTGTTTTTGGTTTCAGAAATCCTAGTAACGAAATATTCTCGGAATTGGACGAAATCAACGCCCAGGGTCCTATTTTGCCACGAAGCTTCCAGAAGACCGAAGAGGAGACGAAGTGGGGCCACGAGGCGGCCAAACCATAGGGCGGCGCGGCCTGGCCCTTGGCCGCGCCGACCTGTAGTGTGGGGCCCTCGTGTGGCTCCCTGACCTGCCCTTCCGCCTACTTAAAGCCTCCGTCGCGAAACCCCCAGTACCGAGAGCCACGATACGGAAAACCTTCCAGAGACGCCGCCGCCAATCCCATCTTGGGGGATTCAGGAGATCGCCTCCGGCACCCTGCCGGAGAGGGGAATCATCTCCCAGAGGACTCTACGCCGCCATGGTCGCCTCCGGAGTGATGTGTGAGTAGTCTACCCCTGGACTATGGGTCCATAGCAGTAGCTAGATGGTTGTCTTCTCCCCATTGTGCTTAATTGTCGGGTCTTGTGAGCTGCCGAACATGATCAAGATCATCTATCTGTAATTCTATATGTTGTGTTTGTTGGGATCCGATGAATAGAGAATACTTGTTATGTTGATTATCAATTTATATCTATGTGTTGTTTATGATCTTGCATGCTCTCCATTACTAGTAAATGCTCTGGCCAAGTAGATGCTTGTAACTCCAAGAGGGAGTATTTATGCTCGATAGTGGGTTCATGTCTCCGTGAATCTGGGGAAGTGACAGAAATCTCTAAGATTATGGATGTGCTGTTGCCACTAGGGATAAAACATTGGTGCTATGTTCGAGGATGTAGTTACTGATTACATTACGCGCAATACTTAATGCAATTGTCTGTTGTTAGCAACTTAATACTGGAGGGGGTTCGGATGATAACCTGAAGGTGGACTTTTTAGGCATAGATGCATGCTGGATAGCGGTCTATGTACTTTGTCGTAATGCCCAATTAAATCTCACTATACTCATCATAATATGTATGTGCATGGTCATGCCCTCTTTATTTGTCAATTGCCCAACTGTAATTTGTTCACCCAACATGCTGTTTATCTTATGGGAGAGACACCTCTAGTGAACTGTGGATCCCGGTCCAATTCTCTATACTGAAATACAATCTACTGCAATACTTGTTTTACTGTTTTCTACAAACAATCATCTTCCACACAATACGGTTAATCCTTTGTTACAGCAAGCCGGTGAGATTGACAACCTCACTGTTTCGTTGGGGCAAAGTACTTTGGTTGTGTTGTGCAGGTTCCACGTTGGCGCCGGAATCTCTGGTGTTGCGCCACACTACATCCCGCCGCCATCAACCTTCAACGTGCTTCTTGACTCCTACTGGTTCGATTAAACCTTGGTTTCTTACTGAGGGAAACTTGCCGCTGTGCGCATCACACCTTCCTCTTGGGGTTCCCAACGGACGTGTCAACTACACGCATCAGCGGCCGGAAAGGAGCTCCATGAAGTTCTAGTAAACCGGTGAAGGCTGACGGACATAGTTCTTCTGAATAAAAGCAACCTTTTGAAGAAATGATTATGAAAACCTGCATTGGTATTAGACTTTCTGGTCTAATGCTGTAGCTAGTGCATTAAACACCTCTTTCCTATAATGAACTTGTTGAGTACGCTCGTACTCATCCCACTCGTAAATCCCCTGCTTAGATATGGAGGCATCAAAGGAGGATCTACAGTGCAACTCGAAGGCCGAGGAGTCAACAACTACTTCACGAGACAGGACCCTGTCAGAGGAGTCAGATACCACATCCAACAAGGAGAAAACCTAGTTTAGCCATAGAAGGGAACTAGCTTCCTAAACCTAGCTCCTATTTAGCTAGAGTCTATTCTTAGCCTCTGTAGTTAGTGAAATACTCTACAAATAGAGTTCGTGATAAGACTAGGCTACGAGTCGTTCTTCTAGAGTTTATTTGCAGTTTTACCTCATTGTAAAGTAGGAGGCTGTGATGATCTTATGTAACAGAGTAAATGTTGTAATTCTATAGACATGCCTTGGACCCGCATATGTTTCTGTTGTACCACTCTGAGCGATATAATAGTAGTGGAACGGTGTTTCATTGGTGTTATATCAGACTTGCATACTACACCATGCAGTGGTATGCCGGGTCACCACAATCTCCACCTCGACATTAGCCACCGGAGCCACTCAATTGCGACGTCGGAGCCCGTGAAGCCGCCGCAGAAGCCGCCGGAGATTGACGCCACCTCCCGCGACGCCGCTTGTACATGGAGCCTCGCCGTCGACCACAACGCCACCGCGCACCTCGCCGACGACCGCCGGAGCGCCGGTGAGCTCTCCAACCCCCTCCTCTCGCCGCGCCAGTAGCCCCATCTCGCCATCGACGACGATGGCTGTGAGCCGTTAGATCTCATTCTAATCGTGCGGGCCACGTTGAAACTTACCGCTTCGGGCGCTAAGTCTCACTGACACGCAGGCCCCACCTCGTCAGGCAGCCCACGCGTGTGAAACGCGTGGTGGGTTGGCTTTCGCGATTTTAAACCGTTTCGGCCCATCTAGCTTTCCCGCGCAGGCCCAGTGTTTGAATTTGGAATTTTCAGACTAATACAAATTCAATACTGGCTCCTTTTTCAAATTGAAACTCCAGAAGATCTACTGGGCCAAACTTTGTGAATTTGGTATTTTTGGAAAGCTTGTGAAAAGCTCTACCCAACACCACTGGTCTAAAACCTAGATTCTTTGTAGAATTAATGTGGTAAAAATAATAAGGCAGTGCCTTTTCAAACTTCAAACTTTATTTAAAATTCAACCATAAGTGATTTTGAGTTGATTCCAACTCTCATAAATCACATTTCACATACTCTTCATGCTTATGTAAAAATATCACATAGTTGTTTGTATGATCATGGACTAGAGCAAAAGAATGGCTATGTAGCTATTTCTAGTCCATTTAAACTTATCCAAAATTATTTCTTAAATAGTACGAGAGGTTCCCTGAAGGGCGGGCCTGGTGCAGCGGTAGAGCCTCACCGCCTGTGACCGAGAGGTCCCAGGTTCGAGTCGCGGTCTCCTCACATTGCACTTCGTGAGGGTAAGGCTTGCCACTAACACCTTCCCCAGACCCCGCACAGTGCGGGAGCTCTTAGCACTGGGTACGTCCTTTTTATGAGAGGTTCCCTCTCATTTGAATTATGGTCCTAAGCAATTCAAGATGAGGTGTTGACTTGGTCTATAGCCCCTCGTAATGGATTACTTAGAGACATTAAATTGTTGCAAGAGTAATGTCTAAATTGTATGAGGTTAGTGCCTCATTTAAATCATTTTTCCCAAATAATAGATATGAAGTGTTGACCTTAGTCAACATGTATTCATACCTTATTATTATTTGAGGAAATTAAATTGTAAGAAGATTCAATGAGAGGAAATTATTTCTCTCTTACAAGTTTTCTTAACGCACAAGCCAACCCCCTTTGTGATTAGTGTTGTGATGCTAGAATAGTTTGTGTGAACCAACTGACTGCTTAGTATAGTCTTAAGACTTGTTTGGTGATTGTATCCCTCGTATTTCGATTATGGACGCTAGTACCAAGGAGTACCAGAAGGAGGAGGTCTACTTCCAGCAAGAAGAAGACCACTTTGATCAGTACACCAACCAAGGCAAGCTAATATTCTTGCAAGCTACCTTAGTGTAAAGCTCTCCTTGAGCAAGGCACTATTACCCTATTACCTTGTGTTTTACTTTACAAGTTCCAGTTTTTATCTCTCAAAGCTTTTACCTTGATTTGCAAGTTTCACATTGATAGTTAACTTGAGTCTAGATGTGAAGTAGTACAAGAGTATCAAAGTTAGCCTAGAGAGCTCCAAGCTAGTTAGCACCCCTCATGCCTAGTTGCTAGTGCTAAACTAAAAGTGACTACTCTAGCTGGGAACATATGAAACTGTTGATTTTGAAAACCTTGGAATGATGAGTCATTCTATTGAAAGATTTTAAAGGTGAATGTGACTTGGACGAAATGGTGTTTTGATGATAACTGATGATTGGGTTCGGATGCGATACCATTCCAATTCTTGAGTACCCCCACAATACCTGATTATGGGTAAGGCTTTAGCTGGAAATTTATGTGTCTTAGTATGGGTTTTCTCTGAACAAGCGTCATAGAGGTTATGCCGAGGCTGCCTCCGTTGAAAGTGAAATGACGTGAAAAAAGTTGAATGTACTACCCAAGCCCTGTGCAGTTCCCAGGATAGCAGTTGGTTATCACTGGGAGGCCAAGCTCATGGGGAGAGGTGCCTATACTAGGATGTGTAAGTGAAAGGTTAATGGTTGATGATCCGCATACTGAGTTATGATTATTCAGGGTTACCCCTGACGGATGTAATCAAATGTTGTGGCACAAGTGTGCAACCTCTGCAGAGTGTAAACCTATTCGAATAGCCGCGTCCGCGGTCATGGAAAGTTGGAAATGCCATACTGTTCCGTCATCAGATTTTTTCCCAAATGTGACTTGTGTTTTGAACTTGAAAAGGGTGACTTTGATTTGAATCACAACAGAGTTGTGGGAATGACACTAATGTTCCCACTTGAGTTAGTTAGCATATGAGGAGTCTTTTACTAAATGCTTATGAAATAAAACTGGCTTTATGCAAATAACCTAGAGCTTAGAACACTCTCACTAAAACTGTTAGTGCTTACATTAGTATTAGTTTGCGAGTACTTGAAAGTACTCACGGTTGTGTCCCTGGCTATTCAAATGGCCAGACTATGAAGAAGAGCAGCAGTATCCGGAGGACGGACAGCATGACGTATATGACAACTAGGAGCTTCTCCTAACGTCAAGCGTTGCTTGTGGATTAGATGGACTTCTACGACTTCGCTTCCGCTATGTGTTATGTAATGATCATTAGATCAAGTGTTGTAATGAGACTGGATCAAGTGATCCTATTTGTTGTAAGACTATTTTTATGGTATTGTAATGAATGATGACTCTATGATATTCAACTGTTATGTCTCGCAAAAACAATCTTCCTGGGATTGCGATGTATGACATAATAGCATCTGGACTTAAAAATTCGGGTGTTGACAGGTAGGGTGTGCGTGCGTGCGTTCATAGGGGTATTTGTACGTGCGTGTTTGTGAGGGTCTGCGTTGTACTGTATTCTCAAAAAAAATTATGTGTTAGTTTGTGTCATATTTGGAACTATGTTTAAATGGTGAAAAAAAGGAGTTGAAAAAAATACGTCGGTCCGCTGAAGGCTTCCCCAGACGAAACACAGGGCCGGCCCTGGGGCGCGGGAGGGGCGGCCGCCCCGAGCCCTCGCAAGTGAGGGGCCCCAGCCTAGGTATGTGTGAGCATCAAAGCAGTCGCCGGAGACGCCATTAACGTACTGGAGTTTTTATGCCTCTTTCACGAAGAAGAAAAGCGAAGCATTTAGAGAGACAAAGCTGGGTCGTTCTTTCCTCGACTGCTAGTTTTTTCCCTTCGCGAACTGGGCCTGGGGCCTTCCTTCTCTCAACATCGGATAGTTAAGTGGTGGTGGGTCACATCAAGCTCGAGCGGGGACTGCATAGGTGCAGGAAGAGCCATTTTATTTTCCAAAGATGGAATTAGCGATCAACTAATGTATACTTAGTTTCCCTAAAAAAAACTAATGTATACTTAGTAGGAGTAGCATATTTTTCATCCCTTAAAAAAAGTAGCACGTTTCTCTCAAAATAACTTAGTAGCATTAAAAAAGGGTGCTTGTAGTCTTAAAAAAATTATCATGATTTCATGATTTTTCTAAAAGGTTTATTACTTGATTATTCCCTTAGCCTTTTTCAGTTTGAAGTAAATTTGTCTATATTTTTATAGTATAATGATGTAATTTCTTTTTAAATCAAACTCATTAGTCATAATAAAGTTTGTATTGGCTAATTGTAGTTGTTACCTGCCTGATTATGCAATTTATGCCATCAAGAAAAGGAAGCACAATTCTAATCTCTCCTCCATGGATCGTTTTTAGCTGAAAATGCGCCTCAATCAACAACAAATAGAGTTGACCGATCTTAACAAATTAACTATAACATGCATTGAATTTTATAATATTATTATATTTTCTTTTTTGAGAAACACAGTACAAGCGCAGACGCTCACATACACACGCGCATACACTCACCCCTATGAACACACACACGCACACCCTACCCCTATGAGCACCTCCGGAAGACTGAGCCGGCGGATTGGATCTTGAAATTGACGAAGTCACCACAGACGTCTCGCTGTCGACGGGAACGTCGCCTCCCACTGAATGAATATTCCGCCTTTTATGAGACACACAGATGTCAAACCTGGGGTTTGAACTCTGGTAGACTGGGGATACAACCATCCTTCTAACCACCCAACCTCAGGTTGGTTATTTTCTGAAGGGCCCATTTTTTAGTTTTCGCCCCAGGCCCTAGAAACCTTAGAACCGGGCCTGCATAAACGGACGCGTGAATATAAACGATCGATTTCGTATCCACCAGATGATGTAAACGGATATTTTAGACATTCGATTTGGATCGCCTTATTAGAGATGCTGTAGAACCGTACGCCCTGGTGGCCAGCACGTCTGACGTCTCTGCAGCGGCGCCGGTCACCGCGGCAGCCATGTGCGAGACCTGAAAGGCCTAGATCCAAATCGCGGGATCGTGAAGTCATTCAGTCATTGTACTAGGAGACAGAGCTCTGACAAATTTTAGAACTGCATGATTGGGAGAAGCCGATGGCGAAACTTTGCGTGCTGCTTTTATATCCACCATTTCTCTTGTTGTGGGCTCGTTTAAGCACGACGCGTACGCCAGTGTTTACTTTGAAGAGGAGGTGCATGATTATCGTCAGTTCATCGTGCCATTACTAACTAACTCAACTCACATGCCAAGTGACCAACAGATCGAGAAGTAATGTATACATCGGCCAGCCTTTTGGTTTGGTGTATGAGAAAAAGCGTCAGATTTGTCTCCTGTATTTAACTGTACTCTTTCAGTTGAGCTTGAGCTGTCTCACTGGATAGAGCTGCGGTCAGATCAAAATGGGCAAGGAAGATGGATCAGGTTACACAGGAGGATGCGTCACACAATGCACAAAAACCTGGATTCGTGATGCTGCATGGAAAACTTCCAGCATAGGCATTACAGTCTTACATGGGTGTAACTTAAAGTGACCATTATTGAAAAAAATCTAAATTGCTTATGCAGCTGCAAGTGATCATGGTTTTGCATTTCTTGGTAACATTTTCCCGCTTGTTAGAATGTGATCTGTGTTGCGGTGCCAGCCATTGCTGTCTGCAAGAGGACCAGCACGACATCACCTGCGAGCATCTCCACCGGCGGTCCTGAAATAGACGTCGGCAGAGGCGTCGGCACTGCCGTATGAGGGGCAACGGTACTGCATCCTCTATTTAAGGATGTTGTTCCCACACCGGCGCTGAATTAGGGTGCTGCGAAATGCTGAATGGAATCCGGTGGAAAATAGATTCACTGCTAAATTAGGGTGCTGGCGAAGTAAGTTACTATCTTATGGTGATAGACTTGTTCTTATTAATTCAGTTTTAGCAAGTTTACCGATGTTCATGCTTTCGTTTTTAGAGATACCAAAAGGGGTCCGAAAGAGACTTGACTTCTTTCGGTCCAATTTCTTTTGGCAATCAGATGAAAATCGAAAGAAATATCGTCTATCAAAGTGGAATATGATTTGTCGTCCTAAGGATCAAGGGGGTTTAGGAATTGAGGTACTTGAGCTAAAAAATAAGTGTTTACTTAGCAAATGACTGTTTAAATTACTTACCGAAGATGGTGTATGGCAACAATTGTTACATAATAAATATCTTTGGAATAAGACTCTAGCTTAGGTGGAAGCTAAACCTACAGATTCGCAATTCTGGAAGGGTTTAATGAGGGTTAAGCAAGATTTATTTTCGCGAGGCGTTTTTAAGGTCGGAAATGGATTAGCGGCAAGGTTTTGGGAGGATATGTGGCTTGGGGATGTGACTCTTGCCCAACAATATCCGTCCATGTATAACATTGTTCAACATAAAAATGTGATGGTATCGACGATTCTTAATCAAACCCCTATTAATGTATGTTTTAGGCGGGGTCTAAATGATCACAAATGGATTGAATGGCTGGATTTGTGCCAAAAATTAATCACTGTGACTCTAACACCGGAACCAGATGAATTTATATGGAACCTAACTGAGTCAGGACTTTTTACGGTTAAATCTATGTATCTAGACTTGATGAATGGGCATACTAGATTTCTTCGTAAATATTTGTGGAAGATGAAAATCCCGTTAAAAATAAAAAAAATATGTGGTTCCTTCATAATAAAGTCTTATTAACAAAGGACAATTTGGCAAAGCGAAATTGAAGTGGTTGTCTAAAATGTTGTTTATGTGATTCTAACGAGACCGTTGATCATTTGTTTCTCAATTGTCCGTTTGCAAAGATTGTTTGGCGTATGGTGTATTTTGCTTTTAATATACCCGCGCCGACTAGTATTAATAAAATGTTTGGTAACTGGTTAAATGGAGTTAGCAAATGTGATAAGGCTCGCATACGTATTGGTATTGCAGCTTTATGTTGGTCCGTTTGGACAAGTCGAAATGACATGGTCTTTAACAAACAAAAATCTACTAATTTCTTGCAGGTTATTCGGCGAGCTGCGCACTGGATTTACTTATGGGCGTCCCGGAGGAGCAGCGGGAGCACATGGCTTCTGGATGCAACCGGCTGTTGACGGTTGCTCGGGACTGCTTTTTCCGGGCTACTGGATGGCGACACATTAGCAGATTATCAAATGGATAGTTTCTTTATGTGTCTCATTTTCATATGGTTGATCCATGTATCGACGTTGGCCAATCCATGATTGTAATCGTTTAAAATACCGCGTACTCTGAACTTGTTTTAATAAAGAAAGTTGTGTGCATCATCAAGGCTGGGGCTATGCTCCCATTTCGAGAAAAAAAACACCGGCGCCCACCATACAGCGGCCGGCTAGCATGTTTTGAGCAGAAATTTGGTGTCGGCGCTCCCAATCGAAGCTCTTAACATAGGGATCCTTTCGGGAGTGCCGACTCTTTTATTGGGCTTCAAAACATGCCGACGCTTTTTGGGGAGCGCCAGTGCGGACGCTTTGTCTCACTAGAATCCCAATAGAACTATTGGGAGATCTATTGGGAGCGCCGATGGAGATGCTCTGAGATGGGAATCGGCGGCCCGGTTGTGTGGCAATTAGCATTAGAGCATCTCCACCGGCGCCCCCGATAGCGGTTTCGATAGCGATTTGGGGGCCGGGGCGAAAATGCGCTCATACCGACGCGCCCTAAATGGCGGCAGTGGTTTTTGGAGCCCAATAGAAGCGCCGGCAACCCTGTGCTGGCCCCTTGGCCAAGGGCGCGAATCGGGCGCGCCGGCGCCTCGCGAGTCTGGAAATTTTGGGCGTGGGAGCCGCCTGTTAGCCACACATCCCAAAAGTCGATGCCAGTGGGGAGTGGCGGGGCCAACGCATCAGCGTCATATTCAATTTTAACCTAACCGTCGCCTACCTCACGACGGGAGTTATTGGGGTGTAGCGGCGGTGCAGTTTCCGCAGACGCGCAGGGAACCGTTCCGTTGCGCCTAGCTCTCCGTGCAGACGATAAACTAATGAGCGCCACCGCTCCCCCGCCTCCCTCCGGCCTACGCTCTCGCATCGTCCCTCCCACACAAACCCCAATGCCTCCCTCCCCAACCCTAGCCGCCACCATCTGAAGAGATGACGCCATGTCTGGTCGAGGCTGAGGTCGCGGCCGTGGTCGTGGTCGTGGTCGCGGCAGAGCTGCACACTTGCCGTCGCCTACGATGTCGTCGTCTTCATCGTCGGACCTGCAGGAGGTGGTGCGGCAAGTGTTGTTCGAGTTCGTTGTCGTCCTCAACGGCGACCCACTCGGCATCTAGAGGCTGCCGGACAAGTACACCGATTTCGTCGCCGGCAATGAGCCGGCCTCTCTGCATCTACGGGAGGCTTCCTGCGGCTGCTGCCGGTGGATTGTGGACGTGATCTGCGACGCGTGCTTCAAGATGTACCTCCACATTGGCTGGGAGAAGTTCGCGCGCTACCACCACTTCGAAGCTGGCTTCGTGCTCATGTTCTCCTACTTCGGCGAGAGGGGCATGAGCGTCAAGGTGTTCGACGAGACGCGCTGCCGCCGGTACTACCACGGCGACACCGATGAGGATGACGACTGAGTGTTGTATCTTCGCAGCAAAAATAGGCACGCATGTTTTTGGATGTTCTTCCTCAAAAGAACCAACATGGGTACCGGCACCAGCTGGATTTTCCAGTTTGGGTGACTCGGTGTGCTTGAGAGTGTTCTTTCTTGGCAGCGAACACACGAAACCTGCGATGACCGGCCTAGTTAAGTTCAGTTATTTTTCAATGTTTTATATTTGTGTCAACCATGGTTCAAACTATGTATTAGTTTATGAAAACCCATGTTCCAAATTATATCTTCGTGTAAATCATGTTTCCAATTATATGTTAGTTTGTGGAACCATGCCGGTATGGGAACAACTCCCTCGAATAGAGGATGCAGTGCTGGCGTCCCTCATAGGAGGTGTCGATGACTTTGCCGGCAACTATTTAGGGACCGCTGGTGGAGATGCTCTTAGCTCCCTTCGCTCTACGCAGTTTTAACACCACCCTCACTGGTGGAAAAAGGGCCTTCCATCCAGCCCATTAGTCCCCAAATATTTCGAACCGTGACTAATGGGACCTTTAGTTGCGGTTCGGGAGGCGAACCGCGACCAAAGGCCTGGGCCCAGGGCGCTCGGTGGCCAGCTGGTGCACGTGAGGGGCTTTAGTCGCGGTTGGCTAGGCCAACCGCGACTAAAGGCCTTCGGGCACCTTTAGTCACGGTTTGCCAGGCCAACCGCGATTAAAGCCCCTCCTCTATATATACCCATCCAGCAGCCACACTTAGCCATTTGGTTCCACTTCTCTTCACAAACTTCACAAGGGGTGTTAGGTTTGCTTTTGGTTCCTCTTATGCACACAAGGTGTTTGATGAAATGCCCCAAGAGCATGAAACAAACATGATATGAAGTGTCGGAGCCACACTTGAGCTTCCTCATTTATTTTTCCCCCTCGATCGCGGTTAGCAACTTGAACCTTTCATGTGTCATTGATAAAATATGCATGTGTGTAGTTCATTGTTTAATTTCTATTGTTTGTAGCTAGTTAGTTTAACAAATGCATGATGGTTAATTATATATTTTATATTATAATAATGCAGATGAATCGGCAATGGATGTATGGTAACCGACTCTCCGGCGAGTTCACTACAGGTTTGAAAGATTTCCTCGTAGTGGCTAATGCGAACAAGCAGGGGGGTTTTGTTATCTATCCATGTGTTGCCTGTAAGAATCAGAAGGGTTACTCTTCCTCAAGAGATGTTCACATGCACCTGCTTCGGCAGGGTTTCATGCCAAGCTATAATTGTTGGACCAAGCATGGAGAAAGAGGGGTTATAATGGAAGAAGATGAAGAAGGGGATGATTTCATCGGTGACAACTATCTTGATCATTTCGGTGATACTTTCATGGAGGATGCTGAAGGTGGGGAAGGTGAAGGGGAAGGTGAAGAAGAGGCACGTGATGAGCCCGTTGATTATCTTGGTCGGACCATTGCTGATGCACGGAGAAGCTGCGAAACTGAAAAGGAGAGGGAGAATTTGGATCGCATGTTAGAGGATCACAAAAGTCGCTGTACCCCGGATGTGATAATGGTCTGAAAAAGCTGGGCTGCACACTGGATTTGCTGAAATGGAAGGCACAGGAAGGTGTAGCTGACTCAGGATTTGAAAACTTGCTGAAAATGTTGAAGAATATGTTTCCAAAGAATAACGAGTTGCCCGCCGGTACGTACGAAGCAAAGAAGGTTGTCTGCCCTCTAGGTTTAGAGGTTCTGAAGATACATGCATGCATCAACGACTGCATCCTCTACCGCGGTGAATACGAGAATTTGAATGAATGCCCGGTATGCACTGCATTGCGTTATAAGATCAGAGGCGATGACCCTGGTGACGATGTTGAGGGCCGAAACCCGTGAAGAGGGTTCCCGCCAAGGTGATGTGGTATGCTCCTATAATACCACGGTTGAAACGTCTGTTCAGGAACAAAGAGCATGCCAAGTTGTTGCGATGGCACAAAGAGGACCGTAAGTCGGACGGGCAGTTGAGACACCCCGCAGATGGAACGCAATGGAGAAAGATCGACAGAGAGTTCAAAGATTTTGCAGCTGACGCAAGGAACATAAGATTTGGTCTAAGTACAGATGGCATGAATCCTTTTGGTGAGCAGAGCTCCAGCCATAGCACCTGGCCCGTGACTCTATGCATCTACAACCTTCCTCCTTGGTTGTGCATGAAGCGGAAGTTCATTATGATGCCAGTGCTCATCCAAGGTCCAAAGCAACCCGGCAACGACATCGATGTGTACCTAAGGCCATTAGTTGATGAACTTTTACAGTTGTGGGGCAGACCTGGTGTACGTGTGTGGGATGAGCACAAAGAAGAGGAATTCAACCTACGAGCGTTGCTTTTCATAACCATCAAAGATTGGCCTGCTCTTAGTAACCTTTCCGACTGTCAAATAAGGGATACAATGCATGCACGCACTGCTTACATGAGACTGAAAGTGTATATTTGCCAAATTGTAAGAAGAACGTGTACCTTGGGCAGCGTCGATTTCTTCCGAAAATTCATCCAGTAAGAAAGAAAGGCAAGCATTACAACGGCAAGGTAGATCACCGGCCGAAGCCTACGGAACGCACTGGTGCTGAGTTATTTGATATGGTCAAGGATTTGAAAGTCATCTTTGGAAAGGGTCCTGGTGGACAATCAGTTCCGCAGGGAGCTGACGGGCACGCACCCATGTGGAAGAAGAAATCTATATTCTGGGAGCTAGAATATTGGAAAGTCCTAGATGTCCGCTCTGCAATCGACGTGATGCATGTTACGAAGAATATTTGCGTGAACCTCCTAAGCTTCTTGGGCGTGTATGGGAAGACAAATGATACAAAGGAAGCACGGCAGGACCAGCAACGTTTGAAAGACCCTAATGACCGGCATCCGGAATGGTTTCAAGGTTGTGCCAGCTACGCTCTGGCCAAAGAAGAGAAGGTCATCTTTTTTGAATGCATGAGCAGTACGAAGGTCCCGTCTGGATTCTCGTCGAATATAAAGGGAATAATAAACATGGCGGACAAAAAGTTCCAAAACCTGAAGTCTCACGACTGCCACGTTATTATGACGCAATTGCTTCCGATTGCTTTGAGGGGGCTCCTACCGGAAAATGTTCGAGTAGCCATTGTGAAGCTATGTGCATTCCTCAATGCAATCTCTCAGAAGGTAATCAATCCAGAAGATCTACCACGGCTACAGAACGATGTGGTCCAATGTCTTGTCAGTTTCGAGTTGGTGTTCCCGCCATCCTTCTTCAATATTATGACGCACCTCCTGCTTCACCTAGTCGAAGAGATTTCCATCCTCGGTCCTGTATTTCTACACAATATGTTCCCCTTTGAGAGGTTCTGTTATCACCAGAATTTGACCGAGTCAGAGGTGGGCCGCGATCAAGATGGACTTAAAGAAATGTACATGGAAGAATTACGTGAATCGGCCTGTTATGCTGAGTTTGGGCTAGTTTGCCCTTGTATCTGTAACATATTAGATTACGTGTCGGTTTAGAGGTTAGAGTTTTACCCGTGCACGATTAGGTGCACGCCTGAATTAGAAAGTCCCTTGGACTATAAATATGTATCTAGGGTTTATGGAATAAACAACAACACACGTTCAACCAAACAAACCAATCCCGGCGCATCGCCAACTCCTTCGTCTCGAGGGTTTCTATCCGGTAAGCGACATGCTGCCTAGATCGCATCTTGCGATCTAGGCAGCACAAGCTCCACGTTGTTCATGCGTTGCTCGTACTGAAGCCTTGTTGATGGCGAGCAACGTAGTTATCATAGATTTGTTAGGGTTAGCATAGTTCTTCGCGCAACATGCTAGCGTAGTGCAACCCTTGCATATCTAGCCGCCCTCACACCTATCTTAGGTGTGGGGGCGGCACCCCGCTTGATCGTTATTTAGTAGATCTGATCCGTTACGGTTGCTCCTTGTTCATCAAGGATTAGTTTAATATCTGCAATAGTTAGGCCTTACAAGGGGCTGGAGGATCCAGCGGCACGTAGGGTGTCGTTCGTTAGTCCTAGACAGGATGTTCCGGGGATCAACCTCGTGTTGGTTTTTAGGCCTTGTCTAGGATCGACTTACGATCACCGTGCGTGGCCGCGAGGCCCAATCCTGAGTAGGATGTTCCGATTATGCGGTGAAAACCCTAAATCGTCGTAGATCTAATTAGCTTTATCTTGATCAAGCAGGACCACCATATATTCGTGCACCCCGTACGAATCATGGGTGGATCGGCTCCTTGAGCCGATTCACAGGATAACCTGAGAGCCGGTCGAGGCTCGTATTTAATGTTTACGTGTATGCCATGCAGGAAACTAAGCGAGGCATCCCCATCACCTTCCTGACCAGGTATAGGTCAGGTGGCACGCCCTTGCACTCAGCATCGGACGTGTGACCAGAAGTGCTTTGCGGGCCGTCGCTCGGAGGGACCTCAGCCAGCCGCAGCTCTAGGTTGTTCCCGGCTCTACAGTGTTGACCGTCGCTGCCCGCCGGTGGGTTTTGGCAGTCAACACATTCTGGCACGCCCGGTGGGACGAGCTTCTACATCAACCACATCGCCATCTACATCTGAGATGGCGGACGGCACGCCAGTCACCTACGAGGAGCTGCCCGACGAGCTCAAGAAGAGGTATGACGAGATCAAAGTCACCCTCGAAGCCGACCTCATCGGCTCTTTTCAGAGAACCCGTTCCCATGGCATCAGATGGAAGGGGTTCTCACCGCAAGGTGCACTCGATGGGATAGACCTCTCTGCCCCGTCGGAGGAACGCACCAGGTCCCTGCGGCAGGAGATCAACTACTTGGTGGCTCACTCGCTACACCGTCACTCTGAGAACCTGGTCAACACGTTGGAGCGTGTCGCTCTTCGCGTGATCCAGGAGATCATGAGGCACCAGTACTCGCCGTCAGGACCAGCCCTCGGGACGCATCAAGGGGAGTTGCCACTCCAGTCCCGTCCACCGCTGCCATATGCGTTGGCAAGACTGGAAGATGCCGGCTACACCGGCATTCGTCGTCTACAAGATTGGTGGTGACCCTAGTGACTACCAGTTCTTGCCCGAGGCGCCCAAGGAGATCCCTCAAGGGTACGCGTGCACGTATGTGCGGATCGTGGCAACCGGGCACTCACAAACCAGGCCACAACGTCGGGGACTTACGGGAAAACGGGAGGAACGTCGGCGACGTAGCACGAGAAGCAGACGTGGCTAACTAAGTACGCCACCCCGATGAACCTCCAGAGCTCAGCTCCTGCAGTTGGCTCAGAGCTGGAAAAGCAAGCATGGCTAGCTAAGTACGCCACCCCGGCGAATCTTCAGAGTTCAACTCCTGCAGCCAGCACAGCGGATCAGATTAGTACCATACTGAGAGACCAGTTCGGCATGGTGCCGAAAAGGAGGGCAATCGTCTATTCCAAGCCGTACCCCGACGACTACGAGATGATCCCGCTGCCACCTAAATATCGGCTCCCTGATTTCTCCAAATTCAGTGGATCAGATGGCTCCAGCTCCATCGAGCACATCGGCCGATATTTGGCGCAACTAGGACCGGCTTCAGTGTCGGATCAGCTACGCGTGAGGCTCTTCTCACAGTCCCTCACGGGATCGGCTTTCGGATGGTATACCTCTTTGCCACCAGACTCCATACGGACTTGGAAGCAGTTGGAAGAGCAGTTCCATATGCAGTACCATTCAGAGGCTTCCGAGTCTGGCATTGCCGATCTAGCACAACTACGTCAGAAGCGCGGAGAAACTGTGACAGAGTACATCCAGCGTTTCAGGAATCTTAGGAACCGATGTTATTCGGTTCGTATAACTGAAAAAGAAGCAGTCGAGTTGGCAGTAGCAGGCCTTGCAACACAGCTCAAGGACATGGCCTCCCAAGCAGATTATCCCTCATTGGCGCACATGGTTGAAAGCGTCAAGATATGAACAGCGCCACCCGGACCTGTACCAAGATAAGTTCAAGCGTGCGATAGTCCTGGTCGATGCGAGAGGAAGACGAAGTTCCTGCGGGAGACCAAGAGGTAGCAGTGGCTGAATGGACTCGGGGAGGAACCCCCGTGCCCTGCAAATGGGTAAAGCCACCAGGCCCACCCAGGGGATTTGATTTTGACGTGACCAAGACTGAGCAAATCTTCGACCTCCTGCTCAAGGAGAAACAGTTGACGATTCCCGAAGGTCTCAAATTCCCCACGGTGCAAGAGCTGAACGGAAAGCCATACTGTAAATGGCACAACTCGCTCTCCCATGCCACCAACGACTGCAGGGTATGGCGTCAGCACATCCAAGCGGCGATAGAAAAAGGGCGTCTAATTTTCAACCAAGACGCCATGAAGGTCGACACCCAGCCCTTTCCCACCGTTAATATGGTGGAGTGCACTTACCTCGAAGGTTGCCAGCCGGGATCCTCGTTCGGCATCAACATGGTAGGACACGGGAACCACTCGGCAAAGATGGAGACGAGGGCAGCTGCTCTCGTAGCAAGGACACGAGAGGAGGCCGCTCCACGCGATCGGCTCCGTCATGATGGCAAGCGCTACGTCACGAGGGAGAAGTGAAAAACATAAGATATCAGCGACCCTCTCTCGATCACCTCCTCAACAAGTATGTGAGTCAAGACGACCGACGCCGACGATCCAGCGATGATGATGAAAGAGATCGTTTGGCTAGAGAAGCCAGAAGACATCGTCAGCACGATCACGATGAGGAGGAGCACGAGCGCCGTGCCACGGAACAATCAAGGGAGCAAGATGACAACGCCAGGCACTGGGACTGCCCCTTCTTCAGACACTGCTGGGATTCAGGAATGAGCCGATTGCCCACAATCAGCAATTGCCCAGAATGCAACCAGAAGAAGAAGGAGGCAGCCAACGTGTCTGTGTTCAAGCGCTTAGGGCCTCTCCCGCCACAAAGTGAACGTGCTGAGTCCCCTCGGTGGGCAGATCTCGAGGATTCCGAAGACGAGGGACAAGAAGAGGAAGAAGACAGGTACCACCGTCCGAGGTGGTGCCCTGACGGACTCAGCCGTTCACAAAAGCGCAGGGTTCAGCGATTGCGCGGCCTGGAGGAAGCCGAAAGGTTATACCTGCATACGCTAAGGAAGGCACGGCCTGATCTGGCTGCGAAGGTTCAGCGAACCCTGGATGAAGAGGGTCGTCCACGGAAAATGGAGTGGCGTCCCAGGCAAAAGAAAGCCGATGATGAAACATCGGCTGGCACGAACATGGTGCTCGTCCTTCCGACAGAGCTTAGTGCTCCACGATTCTACGATGCACTCAAGGTGGACGACAGCAGGCGTATCAAGTCAGAGGTTGGGCTGGTTTTATCCACCAGCCTGACCGAATAGCAAGATTAAATCAATGAGCAAATGGGGCGAGGCTGATCCTTGTGATCGGCCCCAAAAATTTATGAAGGAACATTACAGAACCTTCAGTCAATGGATATGGAGGCCGATTCCAGCAATCGGCCAAAATTATCTTCACTACGTGTTCTGCCTGTGTTCAGCATCGATCCACTGGGCAGCGGCCACGTCGGCAGATGAAAGTCAGCACGAATCCTCGCGGAACCGACGTGCAAGTGCAAAGACTGGCTAACCATAAAAGCCGATATCTGCAAATATCCGCAGATTCGGCTCGGGGGCATCTGATCGATAAAGAACATGTGCGGATAAACATGTGTAAACATGCGTGCAGTGAAACATTGGGGGGGCCGATTAAGGAAAATCGGCCAAATAAAAAAAAAATTTAAGCACAGCCGATGCAGCAGACGTCGACTTAAGGGTAGAAAGCTGATGCATGACCTTCGACTCCAGAGGTACAACTGTTACAAGCAGAGGGTCAATGGAGCAGGAAATGAGCCACGAAGAGAGATCCTAATGGAAGAGCTCCTCAATGGAGTGGTGTGATGACTCAGATCTTCTCTTCAAGAACCTCTGGATTCTTTTTGCAAGTATTCAAGTTCGCAGTATCAGCTGGGGCAGGTTTGAGGGATCATGACCCTGACCAATACCAAGAGCAGCATGGATGTGCAGATCAGATTAAGGGTGGGTTGCATCAGATCCACCAAAGGAAAGGAGCCGATCTAACCTGCAAGGCGCGAGAAGTGGACTGAAGAAGCTCGGGGGGCAGCTCGCCCTGAAGGTTCTCTGCTTTGGGAAGCCGATTTTGTTGAAATCGGCTGACCCTGCATAGGCGGCACATTTGGCTGATCCATTACCGTTCTCCCCTCGACTGAGACTCGGGGGGCAGCTGGCCTGGTGGATGCTCTGTTTTTGAAAGTCGATTGGTGGCCATCGGCTGGTCCTGCGCCGCGATTTTCGTCAAGGGTGGTGATCCGGCGGAACTCAAATTCATTGTTCGGAAGAACGAAGGATAGTTTGTGAAGGCTTGATGCGCTGACATTGGCTTTTTGAGTTTTGACCAAGATTGCAGTCACCCCGTTGTCAAAGAAAGGAAGGGCGGATTATGAGAGACCGATGCGTTGCCATCAGCTCATTAAGAATCAGTTAAAAGAGATCGGAAAAGTCGAATTGGGGAAACTTCCTCATTCATAAACAGGATTTCTTACAAAGAAAGAGCCGATTGCTCAAAGAAGGAAGAACAAAAGAAGGGTCTATTGACCAATCTACTACTGCTAGGCCTACACTAGTAGATCCTAATCTACGGGCCATCACTTCCCTCGTCATCATCCTCGGAACTCTCATCGGCACTGCTGCCGATGGGTTCCTCGTCGCTACTTCCATAGCCCTCTACGGGAGCTTCATTCCCGTCTTCATCGTCGCTGCTGTCGTCGTCCCACCACATGCGGAGGCGTTTCGCCGGCGGGTAGCCCTCGAGGGAGTCGTCGTTGTCGTTGTCGTCTTCCTCTTCCTCTTCTTCAGAGGTGGGGCAGCCGTCCCAGGGGAACCGGTCGTCCTCGCTTTCCGACTCCAGTTCCCCGACGGCAAGGAACTGAAGATCTTCATCCCCGCTGGTCAGGGACTGGTCGTCTTCGGACCAGATGGAGGAGGCGTGGTCTTCCAGGTCCCATTTTTCTGGGGCGCGGATGTCCGGCGGCGTCTCGCGGGAGGAGGAGGACCCGTAGGAAAGCTCGGAGGAGGAGTCATGGAAGACCGACGAGGAAGAGGAGGAAGAGGAAGACATGGCTATGGGAGGTTGGGGGTTTTTCGGTGCCGATGGCCGAATGAGCAGGATGATGAAGTGGCAAACTGCTCGGAGCGGTTAAATAAAGGGGCTATGGTGAAAAAATTCAATACCACAGCAGTTTTCGAGGAGGCAGTGCCCAAAGACAACGGTCAAATCACGCGGAACAGTTGAGAAGACAGGGCATCGTGATGAAGAATGCTGCAACGGTTCTGCTCTGCCACGACATGACCCGACGAAAGAAAGCGTAATGATTTTGGAAATGTTATTTCCAAAACCAGGGGGGCATGTGTTATCACCAGAATTTGACCGAGTCAGAGGTGGGCCGCGATCAAGATGGACTTAAAGAAATGTACATGGAAGAATTACGTGAATCGGCCTGTTATGCTGAGTTTGGGCTAGTTTGCCCTTGTATCTGTAACATATTAGATTACGTGTCGGTTTAGAGGTTAGAGTTTTACCCGTGCACGATTAGGTGCACGCCTGAATTAGAAAGTCCCTTGGACTATAAATATGTATCTAGGGTTTATGGAATAAACAACAACACACATTCAACCAAACAAACCAATCTCGGTGCATCGCCAACTCCTTCGTCTCGAGGGTTTCTATCCGGTAAGCGACATGCTGCCTAGATCGCATCTTGCGATCTAGGCAGCACAAGCTCCACGTTGTTCATGCGTTGCTCGCATGCGAAGCCTTGTTGATGGCGAGCAACGTAGTTATCATAGATTTGTTAGGGTTAGCATAGTTCTTCGCGCAACATGCTAGCGTAGTGCAACCCTTGCATATCTAGCCGCCCTCACACCTATCTTAGGTGTGGGGGCGGCACCCCGCTTGATCGTTATTTAGTAGATCTGATCCGTTACGGTTGCTCCTTGTTCATCAAGGATTAGTTTAATATCTGCAATAGTTAGGCCTTACAAGGGGCTGGAGGATCCAGCGGCACGTAGGGTGTCGTTCGTTAGTCCTAGACAGGATGTTCCGGGGATCAACCTCGTGTTGGTTTTTAGGCCTTGTCTAGGATCGACTTACGATCACCGTGCGTGGCCGCGAGGCCCAATCCTGAGTAGGATGTTCCGATTATGCGGTGAAAACCCTAAATCATCGTAGATCTAATTAGCTTTATCTTGATCAAGCAGGACCACCATATATTCGTGCACCCCGTACGAATCATGGGTGGATCGGCTCCTTGAGCCGATTCACAGGATAACCTGAGAGCCGATCGAGGCTCGTATTTAATGTTTATGTGTATGCCATGCAGGAAACTAAGCGAGGCATCCCCATCACCTTCCTGACCAGGTATAGGTCAGGTGGCACGCCCTTGCACTCAGCATCGGACGTGTGACCAGAAGTGCTTTGCGGGCCATCGCTCGGAGGGACCTCAGCCAGCCGCAGCTCTAGGTTGTTCCCGGCTCTATAGTGTTGACCGTCGCTGCCCGCCGGTGGGTTTTGGCAGTCAACAGGTTCATGGGAGTATTAAAGAAATATGTTCGTAACTGTGCTAGGCCAGAAGGAAGCATTGCCAAGAGCTATGGAAATGAGGAGGTAATTGAGTTCTGTGTTGACTTTGTTCCTGACCTTAAGCCGATTGGTCTTCCTCGATCGTGACACGAGGGGAGACTAAGTGGAAAAGGCACGATCGAAAGGAAATCAACGATATGTATGGACGGCCATTCTATGACTGAAGCACACCACACAGTTCTGACCAATTCCAGCTTGGTGGCTCCGTACTTTGAGAAACACAAGAATATTTTACGCGAGGACAACCCGGGGAAGCCTGAATCCTGGATTATGAAGGCCCACATGGAGACTTTTGGCAGTTGGTTGAGAAAACATTTAATGAATGACGATGATGTTGTAGACTAGCTGTACATGTTGGCCAAGACACCATCTTCGACTATAACGACTTTCCAAGGGTACGAGATAAATGGGAATACATTTTACACGATCGCCCAAGATAAAAAGAGCACCAACCAAAACAGTGGTGTCCGCTTTGATGCAGCAACCGAGAATGGGCAAAAGGTCACATATTATGGTTACATAGAGGAGATATGGGAACTTGACTATGGACCCTCCTTTAAGGTCCCTTTGTTCCGGTGCAAATGGTTCAAGCTAACAGGAGGTGGGGTAAAGGTGGATCAGCAATACAGAATGACAATGGTGGATTTCAACAATCTTGGTTACCTTGACGAACCATTCGTCCTAGCGAAAGATGTCGCTCAGGTTTTCTATGTGAAGGACATGAGTAGCAAACCGAGGAAACGGAAAGATAAGAAAACGATCAGTACATCATGCGATGATCCAAAGCGCCACATTGTTCTTTCAGGGAAAAGAAACATCGTGGGAGTGGAGGGCAAGACAGACATGTTAGAAGATTATAATATGTTTGTTGAAATTCCGCCCTTCAAAGTGAACACCGACCCAAGCATTAAGTTAAATGATGAGGATGTTCCATGGATACGGCCCAATCGTAAGCAAGCAGGGACACAAGGGAAGAAATGATGTGTAATAATTTATTGTACCAAACTTTGTTGAATGGATCATGTGAATTATGTTATCTGTGATGTGTTTGGTGTCCATTTTCGAATGATTCGATTGATTCGACATACCACTGATGATACATGAAATTTGGAGTGACTAAGTCATACTCCTGCCTAGGCGTATAATGGGAAAAGGACTAGAGGAGCCGTAATTGCATGGGATTTGGTGGATCTAGCATTGCCGAAATTGATTGGCCATGCCATAAATACCACTGATGATACATGAAATTTGGAGTGACTTAGTCATACTCCTGCCTAGGCGTATAATATGCATACTCGTAGTCTTCATAGTCGCCGCCGTTGTACTAGTAGTCGTCGCCTTCTAAGTTGCCACCGTTGTCATCGCTGTTGTCGTCGACGCTGTCGTCGGGCGGCGCTCGTGGCTCGAACTGAGGGTAGCGCAGGCGGGGGATATCGCCGGCCGTGATGTAGTCCATGATGCTCTGTAGAGTCCGGCCATACCACCATAGTCGATGGCCGGCCTCGTGGAAGTTCCCAGGAGGCAGACCGTCCTCCTCATACCTGGCGAGCGCCCTGTCACGCCGATTGATTAAGAAGGCGTCCCAAGTATGCTGGTTATCGGGATGCCAGCGGGGATTCATCCGCTGCTCCGGCGTGAAATCGAGGTAGTAGTGGTTCGTGATGGCCGCCCGGCGCGCAGTACCCTGAGGGACGGGAGGGACCGGCACACCTCCGGCGCTTAGGCTCTAGCCGGCGGGGACGCGGTAGCCCGGTGGGCAAGGGTAGTTCGAGGCGCAAAGCTCCTCCACCTGCTGGTAGGTTAGAGTGGGTGCGGTGGAAGCCATGAGAGAGTGATGAGAGATTGTAGAGATGTGATAATGCTGGCCAAGCCGGGCTACATATATGTAGTGAGAAATGGCGGGAAAAATGGGAGCGGGAAGACAGGAGGCGGGAAGAAAGTGGCGGGAAGAAAGAGGCGGGAAGACAGATGAGGGAAGAAATGGCGGGATAAGGACGTTTGGGTAAGCTTTAGTCCCGGCTGGTGGGTGCAACCGGGACTAAATGTGGTTTTTGTGTCATCTAAGAAAACTGTCGGTGGGATAAGGACGTTTGGGTAAGCTTTAGTCCTGGCTGGAGGGTGCAACCATGACTAAAGATGTCGGCAGGATAAGGACGCGTGGGTGGACGCACTGCTCGATGAGATAAAGCATGTAGCGCACGATGCCCTGTCGGAGGAACAAGACAAAGCAGAAGCGGCGCCGTGCCTATAAAAGGAGCATCGATACGCCTTGGCAAGCAGACCAACAAGACAACCTAGCGGGTAGGGAGAGTTTCATCCCCATGGATGGAGTAAAGGGTTGGAAAATCACCCGTGGCGCAACTTCTCGAAGATGTCGTCGGTGCACACGCCCTACGACATCTTCGGAAGTTGCTCCTCGGGAAAATTTTCCCGCAGGCCCGTGAAAGACTCCATCTCCTCTAACAGTGTTGGGTAAAGGGTTGGAAAATCACCCGTGGCGCAACTTCTCGAAGATGTCGTCGGTGCACACACCCTACGACATCTTCGGAAGTTGCTCCTCGGGGAAATTTTCCTGCAGGCCCATGAAAGACTCCATCTCCTCTAACAGTGTTGGGTAAAGGGTTGGAAAATCTCTCGTGGCGCAACTTCTCGAAGATGTCGTTGGTTTACACGCCCTACGGCATCTTTGGAAGTTGCGCCTCGGAATTTTTTCCTGCAAGCCCATGAAAGACAGAGGCGGGAAGACAGAGGCGTGAAAAAATGGCGGGAAGACATAGGCGGGAAAGAACTGGCGGGAAGACGGGCCGGGGAGAACTTGTGGGAAGACAGAGGTGGCCGGGAAGAACTGGTGGGAAGCGGGGGGCAGGAAGACAGATGAGGGAAGAAATTGGATTTTTCTGATTTTTTTGATATATTATTTGTATTTTTAACATTTTGAATTGAATTGGTTTTATTTTTCTTAAATTTTTGATATATTATTTGTATTTTTAAGATTTTGAAATGAATTAGTTTTATTTTTCTTAAATTTTTGATATATTATTTGTATTTTTAAGATTTTGAAATGAATTAGTTTTATTTTTCTTAACTTCTTGATATATTATTTGTATTTTTAAGATTTTGAATTGAATTAGTTTTATATTTCTGAATTTTTTGATATATTATTTGTATTTTTAACATTTTCAATTGAACTAGTTTTATTTTTCTGAATTTTTTGATATATTATTGGTTTTTTTAAGATTTTGAATTGAATTAGTTTTATTTTTCTGAATTTTTTGATATATTATTTGTATTTTTAAGATTTTGAATTGAATTAGTTTTATTTTTCTGAATTTTTTGATATATTATTTGTATTTTTAAGATTTTAAATTGAATTAGTTTTATTTTCCTTAATTAGTTTTTCTGAAAAAGCACCTTTAGTCGCGGTTGGTGTCCCCAACCGCGACTAAAGGTGGTTTCCGCGGGAAACCGCAAAACTGGCGAAAAACGGGCTTTAGTCGCGGTTGGGGACACCAACTGTCCCCAACCGCGACTAAAGCCTGTTCCCTATTTATACGCGCGGGCGCGCCTCCGCGCCCCATTCGTCTTCTCCGCCCGATCGAAGAGTTCTCTGCCGTCAAGCTGCCGCCGTCGCCCACCGCCCCGTCGTCGATCCCGTACGTCGTCGATGAACGCGCGCGCCCCCGCGCCGCCCTCTCTCGCTTCGCCGCTCTCATCGGCCGCGCGCCTCGCCCGCGCCGCGCGCCGCCCTCGCCCGCCGCCCTCGCCCGCCTCTCTCAACGGCCCGGCCTCCGGCCGCGCGCTACAGGGACAGAGAGAGATGAGAGGGAGAGAAGGGGCCGAGGCCGGCGCCCCTTTTTTTGTTTTTTTGTTTTTGTTAATTAACTCACAATTTGTTAATTAAAATTGTAAACTAAAATTTGACTTAAAAAAGATTGTGTAAAAAAACTAAAATTTGACTTAAAAAACTAAAAAATGACTTAAAAATTCTGTCTCAAAAAAGAACTACAATTTGACTTTAAAAAGAACTAAAATTTGACTTAAAAGTTTGTCTCAAAAAAGAACTAAAATTTCACTTAAAAGTTTGTCTAAAAAATGAACTAAAATTTCACTTAAAAAAGAACTCAAATTTGACTTAAAAATTTTGTCTTAAATTTTTTGACTTAACTAAAATTTGACTTAACCACTGCGCGTATACGGAGGGGGCAGCGAGCCCCTCGTCGCCCCCTCCGTATACGCGCGGTGTTTTTTTTGGGATCGAGAGGTGGCTGATGTCTACGTTCCCCCTCCTTTCCTGTAGACAGTGTTGGGCCTCCAAGAGCAGAGGTTTGTAGAACAGCAGCAAGTTTTCCCTTAAGTGGATCACCCAAGGTTTATCGAACTCAGGGAGGAAGAGGTCAAAGATATCCCTCTCATGCAACCCTGCAACCACAAAGCAAGAAGTCTCTTGTGTCCCCAACACACCAAATAGGTGCACTAGTTCGGCGAAGAGATAGTGAAATACAGGTGGTATGAATAAGTATGAGCAGTAGCAACGGTGCCAGAAAATAGCTTGCTGGCGTGTAGTTGATGGTGGTAGTATTGCAGCAGTAGTAACACAAAGAAAAACAAGAAACAAGCGAGTAACGCAGCAGCAGTATTTAGGAACAAGGCCTAGGGATTACACTTTCACTAGTGGACACTCTCAACATTGATCACATAACAGAATAGATAAATGCATACTCTACACTCTTGTTGGATGATGAACGTATTGCGTAGGATTACACGAACCCTCAATGCCGGAGTTAACAAGCTCCACAATTTGTTCATATTTAAGTAACCTTATAGTGTAAGATAGATCAACATAACCAGATAGATCACATCAATACCATCATAATGATAATTAACTCCACAATCTACAAGAGATCATGATCATAGCCTACGACAAGAACCACACGGTGCACACACTAGTCACCTTTACACACGTGCAGGAGGAATAGAACTACTTTAATAACATCACTAGAGTAGCACATAGATGAATTGTGATACAAAACTCATATGAATCTCAATCATGTAAAGCAGCTCATGAGATCATTGTATTGAAGTACATGGAGAGAGATTAACCACATAGCTACCGGTACAGCCCCGAGCCTCGATGGAGAACTACTCCCTCCTCATGGGAGTAGCAGCGGTGATGAAGATGGCGGTGGAGATGGCAGCGGTGTCGATGGAGAAGCCTTCCGGGGGCACTTCCCCGTCCCGGCAGGGTGCCGGAACAGAGTTCTGTCCCCCGAATTGGAGTTTCGCGACGGTGGCGGCGCCCCTGGAGTCTTTCTGGAGTTTCGTCGAACGCCCCAGGGTTTCTGATCCAGGGGCTTTATATAGGCGAAGAGGCGGCGCAGGAGGGCTGACAGGGGGGCCAAACTATAGGGCGGCGCGGCCCCCCCTCTGGCCGCGCCAGCCTGTAGTTTGGTGGGCCTGTGGCCCCCCTCTGACCTCTCTGGTGTGTTCTGGATGCTTCCGGGGATTCTAAGATCTTTGGCGTTGATTTCGTCCGATTCCGAGAATATTTCGTTACTAGGATTTCTGAAACCAAAAACAGCAGAAAACAGGAACTGGCACTTCGGCATCTTGTTAATAGGTTAGTTCCAGAAAATGCACGAATATGACATAAAGTGTGCATAAAACATGTAGATAACATCAATAATGTGGCATGGAACATAAGAAATTATCGATACGTCGGAGACGTATCAGCATCCCCAAGCTTAGTTCTGCTCGTCCCGAGCAGGTAAAACGATAACACAGATAATTTCTGGAGTGACATGCCATCATAAACTTGATCATACTATTTGTAAAGCATATGTAGTGAATGCAGCGATCAAAACAATGGTAATGACATGAGTAAACAACTGAATCATAAAGCAAAGACTTTTCATGAATAGCACTTCAAGACAAGCATCAATAAGTCTTGCATAAGAGTTAACTCATAAAGCAATAATTCAAAGTAAAGGCATTGAAGCAACACAAAAGAAGATTAAGTTTCAGCGGTTGCTTTCAACTTGTAACATGTATATCTCATGGATATTGTCAACATAGAGTAACATAATAAGTGCAATAAGCAAGTATGTAGGAATCAATGCACAGTTCACACAAGTGTTTGCTTCTTGAGGTGGAGAGAAATAGGTGAACTGACTCAACATTGAAAAGTAGAAGAATGGTCCTCCATAGAGGAAAAGCATCGATTGCTATATTTGTGCTAGAGCTTTGATTTTGAAAACATGAAACAATTTTGTCAACGGTAGTAATAAAGCTTATGTATCATGTAAATTATATCTTACAAGTTGCAAGCCTCATGCATAGTATACTAATAGTGCCCGCACCTTGTCCTAATTAGCTTGGACTACCGGATCATCACAATGCATTGTTTTTACCAAGTGTCACAAAGGGGTACCTCTATGCCGCCTGTACAAAGGTCTAAGGAGAAAGCTCGCATTGGATTTCTCGCTATTGATTATTCTTCAACTTAGACATCCATACCGGGACAACATAGACAACAGATAATGGACTCCTCTTTTATGCATAAGCATATAACAACAATTAATAATTTTCTCATTTGAGATTTGAGGATTGTTGTCCAAAACTGAAACTTCCACCATGGAACATGGCTTTAGTTAGCGGCCCAATGTTCTTCTCTAACATATGCATGCTTAACCCTATGGTGGTAGATCTCTCTTACTTCAGACAAGACGAACATGCATAGCAACTCACATGAAATTCAACAAAGAGTAGTTGATGGCGTCCCCAGTAAACATGGTTATCGCACAACAAGCAACTTAATAAGAGATAAAGTGCATAATTACATATTCAATACCACAATAGTTAAAAGCTATTTGTCCCATGAGCTATATATTGCAAAGGTGAATGATGGAATTTTAAAGGTAGCACTCAAGCAATTTACTTTGGAATGGCGGAAAATACCATGTAGTAGGTAGGTATGGTGGACACAAATGGCATAGTGGTTGGCTCAAGTATTTTGGATGCATGAGAAGTATTCCCTCTCGATACAAGGTTTAGGCTAGCAAGGCTTATTTGAAACAAACACAAGGATGAACCGGTGCAGCAAAACTCACATAAAAGACATATTGAAAACATTATAAGACTCTACACCGTCTTCCTTGTTGTTCAAACATCTTACTAGAAAATATCTAGACTCTAGAGAAACCACTCATGCAAACCAAATTTTAACAAGCTCTATGTATTTCTTCACTAATAGGTGCAAGGTATATGATGCAAGAGCTTAAACAAGAGCACAACAATTGCCAAATATCAAGTTATTCAAGACATCATACCAATTACTACATGTAGCATTTTCCGTTTCCAACCATATAATAATTAACGAAGCAGTTTCAACCTTCGCCATGAAAATTAAAAGCTAAGAACACATGTGTTCATACGAACCAGCGGAGCGTGTCTCTCTCCCACACAAGCATTTATTCAAACAAAAACAAAAACAAGAAACATACAGACGCTCCAAGAAAAGCACATAAGATGTGACCGAATAAAAATATAGTTTCAAGAGAAGGAACCTGATAATTTGTCGATGAAGAAGGGGATGCCTTGGGCATCCCCAAGCTTAGACGCTTGAGTCTTCTTGATATATGCAGGGGTGAACCACCGGGGCATCCCCAAGCTTAGAGCTTTCACTCTTCTTGATCATAGTATATCATCCTCCTCTCTTGACCCTTGAAAACTTCCTTCACACCAAACTTCTCATAAACTTCATTAGAGGGGTTAGTACATAATCAAAAACTCACATGTTCAGAGGTGACACAATCATTCTTAACACTTCTGGACATTGCTCAAAGCTACTGGAAGGTAATGGAACAAAGAAATCCACCCAACACAGCGAAAGAAGCAATGCGAAATAAAAGGCAGAATCTGTCAAAACAGAACAGTCCGTAAAGACGAATTTCTAATAAATACTTCCGTTGCTCAGATCAGAAAACTCAAAACTAATGAAAGTTGCGTACATATCTGAAGAACACGCACGTAAATTGGCATATTTTTCTGATTTTTCTACAGAGAAAACAGCCCAGATTCGTGACAGATAGAAATCTGTTTCTGCGCAGAAATCCAAATCTAGTATCAACCTTCGATTAGAGGCTTCACTTGGCACAACAAAACACAAAACTAAGATAAGGAGAGGTTGCTACAGTAGTAAACAACTTCCAAGACGCAAATATAAAACAAAGTACTGTAGCAAAATAAACACATGGGTTATCTCCCAAGAAGTTCTTTCTTTATAGCCATTAAGATGGGCTCAGCAGTTTTAATGATGCACTCGCGAGAAATAGTATTTGAAGCAAAAGAGAGCATCAAAAGGCAAATTCAAAACACATTTAAGTCTAACATGCTTCCTATGCATAGGAATCTTGTAAATAAACAAGTTCATGAAGAGCAAAGTAACAAGCATAGGAAGATAAAACAAGTATAGCTTCAAAAATTTCAGCACATAGAGAGGTGTTTTAGTAACATGAAAATTTCTACAACCATATTTTCCTCTCTCATAATAACTTTCAGTAGCAACATGAGCAAACTCAACAATATAACTATCACATAAAGCATTCTTATCATGAGTCTCATGCATAAAATTATTACTCTCCACATAAGCATAATCAATTTTATTAGTAATAGTGGGAGCAAATTCAACAAAGTAGCTATCATTATTATTCTCATCAAGTGTTGGAGGCATAGTATAATCACAACAAAATTTACTCTCCATAGTAGGTGGTACCAAAAGACTACTATCATTATAATCATCATAAATAGGAGGCAAAGTATCATCAAAGAAAATTTTCTCCTCAATGCTTGGTGGACTAAAAAGATCATGCTCATCAAAACCAGCTTCCCCAAGCTTAGAATTTTCCATATCATTAGCAACAATGGTGTTCAAAGTATTCATGCTAACATGTTCCATGGGTTTTTTAATTTTCGCATTAAACCATTCATGTCTTGACTCAGGAAATAGTACAAAGAGCTCACAGATGTTTTCCATTATGCCTAACTAGTGTAAACAAGAAACAAAAAGATGCAATTGCAGGATCTAAAGGAAATAGCTTCGAGCACAAACACAATGGCGCCAGAAAAGTACTTTACCTGGAACCGGAGTATGAGTGCCTTTTACCTTTCCTCCCCGGCAACGGCGCCAGAAAAGTGCTTGATGTCTACGTTCCCCCTCCTTTCCTGTAGACAGTGTTGGGCCTCCAAGAGCAGAGGTTTGTAGAACAGCAGCAAGTTTTCCCTTAAGTGGATCACCCAAGGTTTATCGAACTCAGGGAGGAAGAGGTCAAAGATATCCCTCTCATGCAACCCTGCAACCACAAAGCAAGAAGTCTCTTGTGTCCCCAACACACCAAATAGGTGCACTAGTTCGGCGAAGAGATAGTGAAATACAGGTGGTATGAATAAGTATGAGCAGTAGCAACGGTGCCGTAAAATAGCTTGTGGCGTCTAGTTGATGGTGGTAGTAGTGCATCAGTAGTAACACACAGAAACAGTAAACAAGCAGTAGTAACGCAGCAGTATTTAGGAACAAGGCCTAGGGATTACACTTTCACTAGTGGACACTCTCAACATTGATCACATAACAGAATAGATAAATGCATACTCTACACTCTTGTTGGATGATGAACGTATTGCGTAGGATTACACGAACCCTCAATGCCGGAGTTAACAAGCTCCACAATTTGTTCATATTTAAGTAACCTTATAGTGTAAGATAGATCAACATAACCAGATAGATCACATCAATACCATCATAATGATAATTAACTCCACAATCTACAAGAGATCATGATCATAGCCTACGACAAGAACCACACGGTGCACACACTAGTCACCTTTACACACGTGCAGGAGGAATAGAACTACTTTAATAACATCACTAGAGTAGCACATAGATGAATTGTGATACAAAACTCATATGAATCTCAATCATGTAAAGCAGCTCATGAGATCATTGTATTGAAGTACATGGAGAGAGATTAACCACATAGCTACCGGTACAGCCCCGAGCCTCGATGGAGAACTACTCCCTCCTCATGGGAGTAGCAGCGGTGATGAAGATGGCGGTGGAGATGGCAGCGGTGTCGATGGAGAAGCCTTCCGGGGGCACTTCCCCGTCCCGGCAGGGTGTCGGAACAGAGTTCTGTCCCCCAGATCTTGGTGTCGCGATGGCGGCGGCTCTGGAAGGTTTCTGTGGGTTTCGTCGAACGCCCCAGGGTTTCTGATCCAGGGGCTTTATATAGGCGAAGAGGCGGCGCAGGAGGGCTGACAGGGGGGCCAAACTATAGGGCGGCGCGGCCCCCCCTCTGGCCGCGCCAGCCTGTAGTTTGGTGGGCCTGTGGCCCCCCTCTGACCTCTCTGGTGTGTTCTGGATGTTTCCGGGGATTCTAAGATCTTTGGCGTTGATTTCGTCCGATTCCGAGAATATTTCGTTACTAGGATTTCTGAAACCAAAAACAGCAGAAAACAGGAACTGGCACTTCGGCATCTTGTTAATAGGTTAGTTCCAGAAAATGCACGAATATGACATAAAGTGTGCATAAAACATGTAGATAACATCAATAATGTGGCATGGAACATAAGAAATTATCGATACGTCGGAGACGTATCAGTGGCGGCGAGGGTTATGTGTGTTGTCGTCGGCACCGCCACTGCCCTCTCGCCACCGCCGCCCTTTCGCCACCGCCCTTTCGCCACCGCCACCGGTCTCTCGGTCACGCGGTCACTGCGAGGCGAGATCGATCGTCCGCATATACACATCTAATACGCGTCCCCCCTCTCGCCTCCCTCGTCGCCCTCTCTCTTTAATGTAGAAGAGATGTGATAATGCTGGCATATACACAATTAATTAGTTTTTACTACATGTTTTCAGGAGTGACACATATGGCGGACGATAGAGCCGACCCGATTAGGGATAACTATAATCCGGAAGCCGAGGCACATCTTTTCGGCATCATAAATGGCGACATTCCTTATGTGCCGGCCCAAGAAGATGAAGAAGAGGATATCTCTTCTTATCTGAACCTTGGCGGTGAAGATGAAGGTCGTCAGCGAGGTGATGACGAAGGAACGGGCACTGTTGATGGAGGTCAACCGTCGACAAACACCTCCGGCGATGTTGATAAGCAATTAGAAAGCACCACCTCCGGCGAGGTATATATATACATTGAGCCTCTGGTGATACAAATTTACCGATTTCAATAAATATGTGTATTAACTCGACTCTCTTTCTTATTTTAGCCCTCGGCCAGCGGATCGTCGAAAAAATCGGTGAAGACAAAGCGTGGCAAACCAAGACGCTGAAACAAGGAGTAATATATACCATTGATGTTATCAGTCCAAAAGGCAAGCCGCTGGAGCCCGAAGAGGCGTACACCAAGTTCATCAACCAATGCGGAGTCGTTGTTAGAGACAGCGTCCCGATCACCGTCCAGCAATGGCATGAGCCAGTGAAGGCACGTGTTGGTTCCAGTTTCGTCAGCAAGAGAAATAAAAAGGAATGCTGGAGAACGCTTATGGAGCATTTCGTTCTACCTCCAGAATACAACAAAAAAGATGAATTCGGTAACGACGATCCGGAGGGACATAAGAGGAGGAGGTTGGTCAAAGAGTTCGCTCGTCAGAAGATGGCCACAGCATTCCGGACATACAAGAAAAATTTAGCGGCTCAATATGTCGAGAAGGGGAAGACTCTGGATTTCAACGGACAGTATGAGAAGCTGAAAGATGATTGGCGCGAATTTGTGAGGCAAAAGAAATCAGTAGAATTCAAGGCCATATCGGATAAAAATAAGGCAAATGCGGCTAAGAAGCAGTACAATCATATTATGGGGCCAGGAGGATACCGCCTTTCGGAGCCTAAGTGGCAGAAGATGGAGGATGACCTAAGGGCGCGAGGAATCCCTCTAGGTACTGAGGGATGGGACCCTAGGGCCAAAAGTTGGTGGTACGGGCATGGGGGAACGCTAGACCCGGTGACAGGGGAGTGTACCCACCGAGACACAAAGTTTAAACCCACCCAAGCCCTTATTGACGCAATGAGGGATGCTCAAGAGGGGAAGATCAAGTTCAACAGAGAGAATGACCAGCTGACAAAAGCCCTCGGGAATCCTGAACACGGAGGACGTGTACGAGGCAAAGGCGTCATTTCGTGGGAAGAAGGGTTTTCCCAGGAAAATGACCCCTACAGTTACAGAAGCCGTAAGAGAAAGGCGGATCGGAAAAAAGATGAGCTGGCGCGGTTGGCATCGGAATTCAATGAGATGAAGAAAACCCTGGATGGTCTGGTACAAGAAAGAGAGGCAGCTCGGACGCATGAAGATCATCCACCGGATGTCGGAAGCCAGCAGCGGAGAAGCAGCGTGGCTTCCACGGAGCCCCCACTGGCTGGTGCTAATGCACATGCACCGACGATCAAAATTACTGCACCGGAGCCTCCGGCGATCAAAATTACTGCACCGGAGCCTCCTCGCTACCCCGTGGACGGTGTAAAGGAGATGAAAGAATGTCATCTGTATTATCCAATGGGGAACATGTCCATGAAGGTAGCCATTGGCAGTGCTTTACCATGTGAACCTGGAGCACTCCACCACAACAAGCCCATTCAAGATGGCTAAGCTCGTGTCACGGTGGAGGACATAGTACATGGGTTTGAGGAACTGGAGATTGACATTGCTACACCTGAAGAGCAGAGAAGACTTGGAGATGTCAAGCGCCAGTTCATTCTATGGCAAAAGAAGTTTATCAAGTTTCCAGGCGAGGCGCCAAGGCCAACAAGTCCACCCCCCTACGGTGGTGGTGGCAGTGGCGGTGGTGGTGGTGGTGGTGGTGCTTCACCTACACCTCCTTCACGTCAGCCGACGCCGCCCCCCAATTCACCTCCGGCGGGTAAGCAGCCGCCGCCCCCCAGTCCGCATCCGTTGAAGAAGCAGAAGCAGTCCTGGACTATTAACCCGGACCCTTATGTACCTAAGACCACAAAGGTACCGGAGCCATCACTGAAGCCTCTCCCCACAAGGCCTTGGGAACGTAGTGCCGAGGAAGTCGACGCGGCCGCGGCTGCTCACCATGAGAAATGGAGGGCGGAATGCCAGGCGAGAAGAGAGCCCGAGCCCAAGCCAGTATATTCTGACAAGGAAAAGAAGTGGGCTAAGTCATTTTTGAGCACACCGTCCCAAGCCGCGAAGAATCTGCCTGACGACTATGCACGTGAACTTCGTAGGCATGCACTCATGTTGAAGGAGAAGAAAGAGCTGGCGGAGAAGCAGGAGAAGAAAGCCTTGGAGGATGCCGAGAAAGAATTAGCAAGTAAAACAAGCGGGAAACAAGTTGCCCAGCTCGGGGAAAAAAGTAAACAATCGATCGTCCCGCTCATAGTGAAAGCCGCCGGTCCGGATGCTGAACTAATGGACCCCACAATCATAGCAGCTGCGGCAGAACAGGGAATGACCGTAACGGGTGCCAGAGAACAAGCGGCCCTGATCGGTATGACTCTTCGTGCACTGTTAGGCCTTGATGAGGCGCCAGTGAAGGAGGTAGTAATTACATATGTGCTGAATGGGCCTCTCGTCGAGCCTGCGCAGGAAGAGGATCTACCTCCACAAATGACAAGTCTGCTAAATTGGTACAAGGGTAACATAAAAAATAAAAACGCCAAAGAATATATTTATGCGGAAGTTAGACATGAGCATCACTTCAAACATTACTATGTAACAATTCATCTGAGTGAATTGTTTCAGCTTTTCAATCTGCGCGAGCTCGACAAATCTATCATCAGTTGCTACGTTCTATAAGTGATTTATTTCTACCCCATCTCGTTCATTGCCTGCACTATATATATATCGACGCGGATTTTCTACCTAGGGTGATAGCTATGCATAGGGTAAAAACCGTTGGATAGTGTGGCTTAAGTTCTTTCCAGGTGCAGATCAAAAACGCGTCTGTCATCTCATGTAACGGTTGTTTGACATACCGATGTTAGCTTGTCGTTTTGGGATGGTTATGACATTTTCTTGTTGAACGGTAGCATTGGTAGCTGTCTTCTCACTAGTGTTAGTGCTGATATTTACTTTTCCAAATCGACAAAAATCTACGGCACGGATGCCATGCCGAAGCTAGGCTGTCGTTTTGGTTTATTTTTCACACATTGCGCATGGTATGGTGCCATGCCGAAGCTAGGTTGTCGTTTTGGTTTATTTTTCACACATTGCATACGGTACGGTGAAAATTATAACTTGTCGTTTTGGAACTATTTTGACATTTGTGTTTTGAACGGCACATGGAGCTGTGTCCTTTTCAGCCGTCGCATGCGGTGTTAGTTTTTTTTTACAAATTACCGACGGTATGGTGGATCTGGTCGTTGTTTTCCGCGCAAAAATTATGCTCCGACTCTAAGTTCTGGTTTTGGAATGGTTTTGACATTTTTGTGTCCGACGGTACACACAGCTAGGCCCCTTTGCCAGCCTCGCAAGTGGTGTTATTTTGGTACTTTAAAATTATGATCTACTCCCTCCGTCCCAAAATGTAAGGCGTCTAAGGATTGGTCAAAAGTCAAACTTTACTAACTTTGACCAAATATTTAAAAATATATATTTACATCTACAATATCGAATGGATATATTAAGAAAATATATTTTATGATGAATCTATTCATGTTGATTTAGTACTGTAAATGTTTATATTTTTGTGTATAAACTTGGTCAAACTTAGAAAACGTTGACTTTTAACTAATTCTTAGACGCCTTACATTTTGGGAAGGAGGGAGTATTTCTGACACTTTGCAAAAAATGTGTTTTGCAAAGTAATTTATTAGAGCAGAACAAAACGATCCTGAAAACGGGAGGCGTGCATGGAATCAATTGTGCCTACGCCCTGTGGTCTATGCCAGTATTTTAGAGAGTTACGTTGTATTGGCACGAACACCGTTTGTCGGGTTAACAATGAAATAACTTTTGAAGTTGCGGCTCCCCTCAGCTCGCCGGGCGCACGTTGATCAGCTTCCCGACGGCGAAGCCACCGTCCACCACGAGGTTATGCCCGGTGACGTACTTGGCCTCGTCGGACGCGAGGTAGACGGCGGCTCTGGCCATGTCCTCCGGCTCCATCACGGCCCCTTGGAGCTTGCTCATGCCCCTCTCCACCATCCGCTTCAGCGTCTCGTCGCCGACGTCCGGGTTCGCCCTCGCCAGCGACCGGACCAGGAGCGGCGTGGCGATGGTGTGCGGTGAAATTGCGTTCATGCGCATGCCGGGGCGCGCCAGCTCCTCCGGGACCAGCCGCACCACGCCCACCACCGTGGCCTTGGAGAGGCTGTACGGGAGCGCGGGGACCCCGCCGAGCGTGCCCGTGGTGCTCCCCGTGCAGAGGATGCACCTGCTGCGGCGCGGCACCATGACGCGCGCGGCCTGCTTGATGCCGGCCACCGTGGAGCGCGTGTTGGCCGCCATGACGCGGTCGAAGTCGGCGAGGTTGAGCGCGGCCAGGGGCGCATGCGCCGAGGACCCTTGCTGTAGAGGATGTCGAGCTGGCCGTGGCGCTGCTGCAGCTGCAGCCACAATGGATGGTTTGTAATCCAGCACACTGCCGGCTGCATGGACATGGCAAAAATTAGTCAGACAAAATGGAAGAAAAGATAAGATTGTTGTATGTGTGAAAGTAGACGAAGATGAACCTTTGGTTGTGGCAAAGATGAACCCGATGGACTTGAGAGCGACTCGGGCAAGGTCATCGCCATCATCACTGCTGCCACCATGCCGGGCGAGCCGGGAGGAGAAGCAGGGGAGGTAGTCGAAGGGCGTCACGGCAGCCATGCGCTAGCCGAGCGTGTACAGCAGCAGCAGCTCAAGCAATGCACGTATGGTTGTCATTTTGCTCAACAAATCTGCCTGCTCCTAAAGTTTAAAAATAAGCTACCGTGACCGATACTTCGTTGTCGTTTTGATATACATTTTCCGTGGTGTGGTTCTAATTTTGGTCCACGGGGTTTGCATGCTGCGAAGCTTTGAAGCACAAATCAACCGTGACCGATGCTTGGTTGTCGTTTTGGTAGAATAGTTTGGATGGTGTATGGTTGTCAGTTTTTAAATCAACCGTGACCGATGCTTGTTTGTCGTTTTGGTATAATAGTTTACATGGTGTATGGTTGTCAGTTTTTAAATCAACCGTGACCGATGCTTGGTTGTCGTTTTGGTATAATAGTTTAGATATTGTATGGTTGTGGTTGGTTATTTGTGCTACTTTGTAACGGTGTTGCATGTGGCCATATAGGGGATACACCGGATTTGCTACCGCCGTGTGCTCCTCTTGTGCTCCCTATAGAAGATCTAATGGTTGGATCTATATGCATAGCTATGCCCCATGGTAGCCCACTATTTCCCATATATATATATATATATATGTGTGTATATATATATATTGTCCTAACTATATTGTTGTGTACGCTATTATACAGAATGAAGATTAAGGAATGCAGAATAAGGAACATCCTTGATGTTGGGTTCATTGACCCACACATCGTTGATGGATATGTGTTCGAAAAATTCCCCGCCGACGTGGAGCAAGACCTGTGGCGGTTTCTTACAAAGCAGGAACTCAAAAATGATATTCTATTTTCTTACCATTTTGGGTGAGTGTTTCTGTCTTGAGCACATTCTCTTTTGTTTATTCCATGCATGGTATGTGGCTAATCGATGAGTTATGCATGACTGTGCATGTATCGTGTCCGCAGGTTCCACTGGATTCTGCTAGTAATTCAATTTCACACCTCCACAGTTCTCGTCCACGGCTCTCTGACTCTGGATGCAAAGCTTTGGGCCGACATGAGAAGAATGGTGCAGAAGTAATTATTTTCATTCATTTGCGCTCTATATCGATCGGTCTATTTCGTTCATTTCCTAATATCAAGTAACTGATAACTCTCTTGTTCATTTAATTTTCTTTGCCTCGTAGGGTTTGGAGACGGTTCGTAGATACAAAGGTCGGTGAATTCCAAAAAGAGCTACAATTTAAAAGGTCAGTGGCTAAGACTGGGGATATTCAGCCACCGGGGACCAATCTATGTGGATACTATGTTTGTGAGATGATCCGGAGATACACCTCTGAGCGGGTTCCGTGTGATAACAATGTCAAGAGGAATAACCTCCGGAAGATGCTTATGAAGGAGATATGCCCTAGAGGCAATAATAAAGTGGTTATTATTTATATCTTTATGTTTATGATAAATGTTTATATATCATGCTATAATTGTATTAACCGAAACATTAGTACATGTGTGATATGTAGACAAACAAAGAAGTCCCTAGTATGCCTCTTAACTAGCTTGTTGATTAATGGATGATTAGTTTCATTATCATGAACATTGGATGTTATTAATAACAAGGTTATATCATTGTATGAATGATGTAATGGACACACCCAATTAAGCGTAGCATAAGATCTCGTCATTAAGTTATTTGCTATAAGCTTTCGATACATAGTTACCTAGTCCTTATGACCATGAGATCATGTAAATCACTTATACCGGAAAGGTACTTTGATTACATCAAACGTGAAAGATCGAGATGTCGCCTAGAGGGGGGGGGGGTGTGAATAGGCAATTACAAACTCTTGCGGATTTGTCTTGTAAGAATGCGGAATTAAACTATCGTTTAGTTTACAAGCACAAACCCTAAATATGCTAAGCTCAACTAAGTGTAACAATAGCAACTAGAGCTAAGCAAGATAGGCACAAGATATATGTAGCACAAGTGATAGCAAGATATAAATACTTCAAGCACGATGGCTATCACAAGGAAAGAGAGCTCGGGTATAGAAATGACCGAGGCACGCGGAGACGAGGATGTATTCCCGTGTTCCCTTGCTTTGCAACAAGGTACGTCACGTTTGGAGGAGTGGAGGTCCCACGAAGGATTCCCCGCGCCACGAAGGCTCACCCTATTCTCCGAACCACACCCACGAAGGATTATGGCCCTTTCCTTATGGTTAGCTTTTCCTCCGCTCCGGAGATGGCAAGCTCCACAACCACTTCACAAGCTCCACGAAGGAGAAGCCCGGGCCCCTTCACAATCTTCCACGAAGAGATCACCGGGACACCAACCAAGCCAACTAGGAGGTCACCCTCCAAGAGTAACAAGCTCACGGTCTCTCACTCGAACAAATCGTGGTGGAGAGCTCAACACTATGCAATGATGCAAAGCAAGAACACCGGAGGTGTCCAAGTCCTTCACACTCAAATCCCACCAAAGCAACGAATGCTAGGATGAGATTGGAGAGGAAGAACAAGGGGGAAAGTCAACCAAAGACTCCAAGATCTAGATCCCAAGAGATTCCCTCACTTAGAGAAGAATTGGTTTGGTGGAAGTGTAGATCTAGATCTCCTCTCTCAAATCCTCAAATATGAGCAAGAATCATGGGGGGAACAAGAGAGAGAGCAACTTCTTCAAATGCAACAATTGAGGTGAGAGAAAGGGAAGAAGTACTGAGCCCAAGGTGGAAGAAGGGCTATTTATAGCCCAAGAGCAAATATAACTGTTGGGGAAAAGTTGGGCTGAGTCAGCCGTCGAGGAGGCCGGTCAACCGGGCCTGGGACCGGGCCGTCCGGTTCAGGACCCGGTCAGACCGGGCCACAGACCGGGACATCCGGTCCATAGACCGGTCGACCGGGCTAGTGACCGGACCAAGCTGAAAAGCTTACTGGATAGTGCCCGGATGGCACCGGTCCAGGGGCCGGTTTGAACCGGGCCATCCGGTCAGACGGCCGGTCACGCCGGGCTAGAAACCGGACCAAGATTAAAAGCTTCTTGGATAGTGCCCGGATGGCACCGGTCCAGAGGCCGGTTTGAACCGGGCCATCCGGTCAGACGGCCGATCACGCTGGCTAGAAACCGGGCCAAGGAAATCATGTTATACAAAAGCCGTGATAACTTTTGTGTCCGGACCCCGATTGACATGAAACCAATTTTGTTGGAAAGATAACAACGAATAGAACCCCAACAAAAACTGGAAATATGGAGACTCCTCACAGAACATTTTAGATGATTTTAGAGAGGGAGTCTCCCACCGTCAAGAAACGGTAAAGACGTCCAAACTCGAAAACGCAATAGAAGATGCATGCGGATTCCGTTTTCGATGAACTTGGGCTTGTTGTAAAGCTAGCAACAAGCTCAAGAACCTCACACAGAGAAACACCAAGAAGCAATAGGGATATGCAAAGTATGCAAAGGATTGAGCTCTCTAAGACGATGCGATCAAGTTACCCAACCGAAAGCCCCTCTTGATAGTGCGGCTATTTATCCTATAATCCGGTCTCCCAACAACCACCTTGAGACCGGTAAAAGGAAAACCTAGCAAGGCCATACCTTTGCCTTGCGCATCCCGCTTGATCTTGATGATAGCTCTTCAAGCTCCACTCAAGCCGGAATGCCTCACTTGATCATCATCGCTTCGTGAAGACTCACAAATGCTCCCCCATACACCATGATGGGAAAGCTCTATTGATGCACATCTTCACATGTCCATTATCACCAAATGGACGGCAAGCTTCAAGCATGTGATCCACTTGAGATGCTCATCTTGAACTTGCCCGACTTAACCTTGTACCTTCTCATACTCTCATAAGATAGAGCATGGCTAATATTGAGTTCCACATAAGAACTCCATCTTCATTTCTTCTTCTTGATCATATCACATATGTATCTTCAAACCGATGATCTTGATGCCAATACACAAGGTATACCTTTATCTTCATGGCATCCATACTTGAATCCAACACATGGAGAACAAGTAGTACCTATGGAATATTCCTTCATATAAACTCAATGAAAACATTAGTCCATAGGGGTTGTCATTAATTACCAAAACCACACATAGGGGCAATGTACCCTTACAAAACGCCACTGCGTAAATGGGTGGTTATAAAGGTGGGATTAAGTATCCAGAAAGTATGAGTTGAGGCATATGGATCAACAGTGGGATTTGTCCATCCCGATGACGGATAGATATACTCTGGGCCCTCTCGGTGGAATGTCGTCTAATGTCTTGCAAGCATATGAATGAGTTCATAAGAGACCACATACCACGATACGAGTAAAGAGTACTTGTCAGGAGACGAGGTTGAACAAGGTATAGAGTGATACCGAAGATCAAACCTCGGACAAGTAAAATATCGCGTGACAAAGGGAATTGGTATTGTATGTGAATGGTTCATTCGATCACTAAAGTCATCGTTGAATATGTGGGATCCATTATGGATCTCCAGATCCCGCTATTGGTTATTGGTCGGAGTGAGTACTCAACCATGTCCACATAGTTCACGAACCGTAGGGTGACACACTTAAAGTTGGATGTTGAAATGGTAGAACTTGAATATGGAATGGAGTTCGAATATTTGTTCGGAGTCCCGGATGAGATCCCGGACATCACGAGGAGTTCCGGAATGGTCCGGAGAATAAGATTCATATATAGGATGTCATTTTATGTGAATTAAAATGATGCGGAAGGTTATATGGAAGGTTCTAGAAGGTTCTAGAAAAGTCCGGAAGAAACCACCAAGGAAGGTGGAGTCCCGGTGGGACTCCACCTCCATGGCCGGCCAACCCTAGTGGGGGAGGATTCCCAAGTGGACTCCCCCTTAGGGGGCCGGCCAACCCCCCCTATGGAAGGGGGGAATCCCACCCCAAGTGGGATTCGCACCCTAGGTAGGTTTCCTTTTCATATGGAAGGTTTTGGTTTCGGGTCTTATTCGAAGACTTGGAGTCCAACACTTGGGGTTCCACCTATATAATGAAGGGCCAAGGGAGGGGGCCGGCCACCCCAAGACCACAAGCTGGCCGCCCCATTGAAGTGGCCGGCCACCCCCTCCCAAACCCTAGCCGCCCCCCTCTCCTCCATATCTCCCGCGTAGCTTTAGCAAAGCTCCGCCGGAGTTCTCCACCGCCACTGACACCACGCCGTCGTGCTGTCGGATTCAAGAGGAGCTACTACTTCCGCTGCCCGCTGGAACGGGAGGTGGACGTCGTCTTCATCAACAACCGAACGTGTGACCGAGTACGGAGGTGCTGCCCGTTCGTGGCACCAGAAGCGATCGTGATCAAGATCTTCTACGCGCTTTTGCAAGCGGCAAGTGAACGTCTACCGCAGCAACAAGAGCCTCATCTTGTAGGCTTTGGAATCTCTTCAAGGGTGAGACTCGATACCCCCTCGTTGCTACCGTCTTCTAGATTGCATCTTGGCTTGGATTGCGTGTTTGCGGTAGGAAAATTTTTGTTTTCTTTGCAACGAATCCCTACAGTGGTATCAGAGCCGTGTCTATGCATAGATGGTTGCACGAGTAGAACACAATGGTTTTGTGGGCGTTGATGCTCTTGTTATCTTTAGTTTGAGTACTTTGCATCTTTGTGGCATAGTGGGATGAAGCGGCTCGGACTAACTTTACATGACCGCGTTCATGAGACTTGTTCCTCGTTCGACATGCAACTTGTATTGCATAAGAGGCTTTGCGGGTGTCTGTCTCTCCTACTATAGTGAAGATTCAATTTACTCTTCTATTGAAAACATTAGTATCAACGTTGTGGTTCATGTTCGTAGGTAGATTAGATCTCTCTCGAAAACCCTAAACCACGTAAAATATGCAAACCAAATTAGAGACGTCTAACTTGTTTTTGCAGGGTTTGGTGATGTGATATGGCCATAATGTGATGATGAATATGTATGAGATGATCATTATTGTATTGTGGCAACCGGCAGGAGCCTTATGGTTGTCTTTAAATTTCATGTTGAGTAGTATTTCAAAGTAGTTGTAATAAGTTGCTACATGAGGTGAACAACCATGAAGACGGCGCCATGAACCTTGACGCTACGCCGACGATGATGGAGATCATGTCCGTTGATGATGGAGATCATGTCCGTGCTTTGGAGATGAAGATCAAAGGCGCAAAGACAAAAGGGCCATATCATATCACATATGAATTGCATGTGATGTTAATCCTTTATGCATCTTATTTTGCTTAGATCGCGATGGTAGCATTATAAGATGATCCCTCACATTAATATCAAGATAATAAAGTGTTCTCCCCTCGTATGCACCGTTGTAACAGTTCGTCGTTTCGAAGCATCTCGTGATGATCGGATGTGATAGACTCAACGTTCACATACAACGGGTGTAAGCCATGTTGCACACGCGGAATACTTGGGTTTGCTTGACGAGCCTAGCATGTACAGACATGGCCTCGGGACAACGGAAACCGAAAGGTTGAACACGAGTCATATGGATGATATGATCAACATGTTGATGTTCACCATTGAAGCTACATCATCTCACGTGATGATCGGTTTTGGTGTAGTGGATTTGGATCGTGTACCACTTAACAACTATGAGGGATGTTGTATTAAGTGGGAGTTCATTAGTAATTAGATTAAAACATGAACTAATTATCATAAACATAGTCTGAGTAGTATTTTGAATTAATTTTGTAGTATTGGCATCCGTTTTCTACCATGCGCTAGTCTTGTTATTGAGATAGAAATACTGTTAAAATCTGACAAGAAACTTTACGGATTGGTACCGTATTGTTAAAGAATCAAGAATTTATTGAGTCCTATTGCAAACTTTTAGTAAACCTCACATTGTTAATTCAAAGAGCTATGGTTTCAATTAGTACCTAAAGTTATCTTGTCTCCGTGAAACTTGAAGTTCAAAACTGTTTGAAAAGTAAGGAGCTGAAAATTTAGTTTTCAGAAATAATCAAGGTATGAGATATATGTGATATCTAAGACCTTATTGCAAGATGATAGAATATAAATTTGGTGAGACTACATAAACTCATAAGTTTTATGGGAATGTATGAAGGTTGAAGACGCCAGGCGTCACAATCCTCCAACTATTGGGGCACTAATAATATTCACATATCCATGAAGTTATCATCCTTAGTATGCACCGTTGCTAAGACTCGTCGTTTCGAAGCATCACGTGATGATCGGGTGTGATAGATTCTACGTGTGCATACAACGGGTGCAAGCCAGATTTGCACATGCGAATACCAAGGTTAAAACTTTACGAGCCTAGCATGTACAGACATGGTCTCGGAAAGTCATCATGATACAATGGATAAAACTATGAGTGAAATTGTTCATCATATTACAAGATTACTAATAGTGAAATCCGAAACACTTGTCATATGATGATCAACTTCAAAGTAAGAACCTCAAGGTTATTGGTATTTGACCAACAAACCTAGAAGTTATTGATGTTGAAGTGTCTTTCTGAATAATGAGGAAAGCTAAAAGAGAAACTACAAAAGATTATTGGCAGAAAGAAAAAGAAAAGACTAGAAAGTCTAGCTCAGGTGTATATAAATGATATACATGTTATGGTTGTATTCCTAGTTAAAGTCACACTATGAAATTCTTGAGTATTAGTACTATATTGGTTGGTATGAAGTGTCATATAAAACAACGCAATACAAGAATACAATGGCCTAAATGACTGACAAGGAATATGATAGGAATGCACGTCTGGAACAAAATAAAATGTTATTATGTTCGTCGTTAGCATTCTATCTAGCCCTTAGAATTTATAATAAAGAACTTAATAATTGTTATTTTGCTCTGGTCAAATAAAAACAATGAATTGTTCAAATTATGACATTACTCCATGTACGATGGATAAGTTATTATAAATCTTAATGGTGAAACACACACACATAATACTAACGCTAAAATGCCATAAGGCAAATGATTTGAATTCCGCTTATTTGTGGAACCGCCATTTAAGTCATGTTAGAAAGGAACGCATGAAGGAACTCCATGCAAATGGATTTTTGGAGTCATTCGATTTTTTGAATCGTTTGGCGATTGCAAAAACTTTTCTAAAAGTAATGACTGAAATACCGTTCATAGGCCAAGAGTTGAACGGGCAACAAACTTAGTGGAAAAATACATGATGATGTATGTGGTTCACTGGGCATAGTTGTGTGCGGGAGATTCTTCTACTTCATGAAAACTTCAAACAATGAATTGAGTATATATATGTGGATATATTCGATAAGGAAGAAGTTTGAAACATTTGAATAGATTCAAATAAATTTCAGCATGAAGTAGAAATCATCGTAATAGAAAAGTCAAATATCAATGATTGGATCATGGTGAAAATATTTGAATTACAAGTTTTAGCGAACATCTAAGAGAGTCATGAAATTGTTCTACAACTCACATTTCTTGGAGTATCATAATGATGATATATTATCCGAGAGATGTATCCAAACCTTGTTGGATTAATGATGAGATAAAATATTATGACGCCATTATATTTTTGTGGATTATGCTTTAGTGACTACCGCTTTTACACTGAATAGAGCATCATCATGATCCGTTGAAATGACACCATACAAGTTATGGTATGGGTATAAACCCTAATAGTCTTTTCTTTAAATTTTGGTCTAAGAGTTTACAACCAAAATCGGATGAATGTCTTTGTTGGTTATCCCAGAGATTTAATTATTCTTCCCACGAGACAAAAACAAAAGTGTTTGTCAATGTTTCTTATTTTCGAGAAATTGTTTCTAGTGAAGTATTTGAGTGGGAGGACAATATAATTTGATAAGGTTTATGAACCTGAGCATAATGATCAGAGTAGCGCAACATCGGAATTGGTTTCGGAAGCGACCACGACGATCATGGCTCCCATGACTACAAAGTGTTTTTAGCCATGGAGATCGAAGTACATATTAAACCTTGTAGGTATGGTTTACTTTGTGATCAAATAAATGATTTGTGGACAAAGGATTGATTTTGAACAATGATAAACCAACTACAAACAAAGAAGTTATGATGGGCCCTAACTCTGTTAAAATGGCTATACGCCATGAAATCCATGATAGATGAATACTTTTTGAAAGTAAATGGATCTATAGACTTGGATGAAATATCCTTGAAGAAGCTCGACTTGTCGAAAAGTTGTTTACGACAAAATTCAAAGAGTTGACTACGATAAGATTAGATCTTCCGTAGCAATGCTTATAGTCTATGTAGATTATTCTAGTAATCACTACATATTTCTTTTATGAGATATGCTAGTAGGATGGCAAAATACATTATTTATCAGAAGTGTGTATTAAAGGTGTATACAAGATACAACCAAAAGTTTTGCTGGTCCGTGGAATACTAGATAGGTATACGAACTTCAATTAGATGAAGTAAGTATCGCGGAGTTGGAATCTTCACTAGATGAAATAGTCAAAGAGTTTTTGATTTCATCAGAGACGATGAAGAGGCTTGCATTTGCAAAAAATTAAGTGGGAGCGCTAAGACATATTTATAATACTTTATGTAGGTGACATATAGTTGGTTATAAATGATGTAATTATACACTTGATTAAAAGGTTTCATTGAGAAATTAATTTCAATGAAAGGATATGGACTGAAACATATCTAGTGTCAAGATCTATGAAGATAGATTGAAACACAAAATAAGTTTAAGTCAAAGTACATAGAATGGATATTGAAATAGTTCAATATAGAAATATTAAGAAAATGTTCTTGTCATGTGAAGTTTTAACAAGACTTGAGTGTATCTAATACTCAATGAGTAAAAACACATGAGTGATTATGGATCACGAATAATATGTACACAATCAGATGTCATGTGCTCTAAAATGTTATGAGTATATACCAGAATGATTCATGAGATGATCATTGGACGACAGTAAGAGTATCCTTGAGTACTTTAGAAGAACCAAGGATATATATATATAGTTTTGTATGGAGAAATGACAAACAAATCGCTGTAAGGTGATTACACCGATATTTGTTTTGTCACATATAAAAATAGAATTTCAATCTCAAATTAGACTAAGTGTTGTTTTAAAGGTAGCACAATGAGCTAGAAGTTGTCTATGTTAGATTTAGAAGAGTTCTAAATATTGTGACGGATTCTACAAACGAAGGCAGAGTATGTCATTGTTTTGACAAATGACTGAGGATGTTGAGTCAAAAAGTTCTTTGAGAACTTGGTGTAGTTCCGATAGTGTCAGAACTTTGAAGCTATATTGTATGTGACAATATTAGTGACTTATTTCAGACCGCGGAAATAAGGTTCCACCAGAAGATCAAACATATTTAATGCCAACTCATTCGGAAATGAGTGATGCGTAGAGACGCAAATGAATTACAAAATTCATACGTTTCTGAGCGTGTCAGATCCGTTGACTAAAGCTCTCCCTAGGGCAAAGCATGACCAACACCAGAATGCCATGGGTGTTAGGTATATTACAATGTAATCTAGATTATTGACTCTAGTGCAAGTAGGAGACTGAAGGAGATATGCCCTAGAGGCAATAATAAAGTGGTTATTATTTATATCTTTATGTTTATGATAAATGTTTATATATCATGCTATAATTGTATTAATCGAAACATTAGTACATGTGTGATATGTAGACAAACAAAGAAGTCCCTAGTATGCCTCTTAACTAGCTTGTTGATTAATGGATGATTAGTTTCATTATCATGAACAATGGATGTTATTAATAACAAGGTTATATCATTGTATGAATGATGTAATGGACACACCCAATTAAGCGTAGCATAAGATCTCGTCATTAAGTTATTTGCTATAAGCTTTCGATGCATAGTTACCTAGTCCTTATGACCATGAGATCATGTAAATCACTTATACCGGAAAGGTACTTTGATTACACCAAACGCCACTGCGTAAATGGGTGGTTATAAAGGTGGGATTAAGTATCCGGAAAGTATGAGTTGAGGCATATGGATCAACAGTGGGATTTGTCCATCCCGATGACGGATAGATATACTCTGGGCCCTCTCGGTGGAATGTCGTCTAATGTCTTGCAAGCATATGAATGAGTTCATAAGAGACCACATACCACGGTACGAGTAAAGAGTACTTGTCAGGAGACGAGGTTGAACAAGGTATAGAGTGATACCGAAGATCAAACCTCGGACAAGTAAAATATCGCGTGATAAAGGGAATTGGTATTGTATATGAATGGTTCATTCGATCACTAAAGTCATCGTTGAATATGTGGGAGCCATTATGGATCTCCAGATCCCGCTATTGGTTATTGGTCGGAGTGAGTACTCAACCATGTCCGCATAGTTCACGAACCGTAGGGTGACACACTTAAAGTTGGATGTTGAAATGGTAGAACTTGAATATGGAATGGAGTTCGAATATTTGTTCGGAGTCCCGGATGAGATCCCGGACATCACGAGGAGTTCCGGAATGGTCCGGAGAATAAGATTCATATATATGATGTCATTTTATGTGAATTAAAATGATGCGGAAGGTTCTATGGAAGGTTCTAGAAGGTTCTAGAAAAGTCCGGAAGAAACCACCAAGGAAGGTGGAGTCCCGGTGGGACTCCACCTCCATAGCCGGCCAACCCTAGTGGGGGAGGAGTCCCAAGTGGACTCCCCCTTAGGGGGCCGGCCAACCCCCCATATGGAAGGGGGGAATCCCACCCCAAGTGGGATTCCCACCCTAGGTAGGTTTCCTTTTCATATGGAAGGTTTTGGTTTCGGGTCTTATTCGAAGACTTGGAGTCCAACACTTGGGGTTCCACCTATATAATGAAGGGCCAAGGGAGGGGGCCGGCCACCCCAAGACCACAAGCTGGCCGCCCCATTGAAGTGGCCGGCCACCCCCTCCCAAACCCTAGCCGCCCCCCTCTCATCCATATCTCCCGCGTAGCTTTAGCGAAGCTCCGCCGGAGTTCTCCACCGCCACTGACACCACGCCGTCGTGCTATCGGATTCAAGAGGAGCTACTACTTCCGCTACCCGCTGGAACGGGAGGTGGACGTCGTCTTCATCAACAACCGAACGTGTGACCGAGTACAGAGGTGCTGCCCGTTCGTGGCGCCGGAAGCGATCGTGATCAAGATCTTCTACGCGCTTTTGCAAGCGGCAAGTGAACGTCTACCGCAGCAACAAGAGCCTCATCTTGTAGGCTTTGGAATCTCTTCAAGGGTGAGACTCGATACCCCCTCGTTGCTACCGTCTTCTAGATTGCATCTTGGCTTGGATTGCGTGTTCGCGGTAGGAAATTTTTTGTTTTCTTTGCAACGAATCCCTACAGCTTAGTCCAGAAACTCGCTTCCGACCACTTCAAGAGGAACTAGCTGGATGGTTCGCGAGGGAAGTCGTCCATCCTAAAGGAGAACACTATGTAGAGGACGTAGAACTTCATATGCACTAAATTATGTATGGAAACTTGTTCAAAATTGTATATATATGGTCATCCGATATTGATTATATATTGTATATTCCTCTTGAATTCTTTTTGGTTCTAATTTCAAATTTGTTTGAAATTGTACATTCATATGCATGTATGTAGTACCGTAGAATATGTAAAACTCCTTCAAAATTAAAATAAAACACAAAAGAAATAAAACAATACAAATTAAAAAGAAACCAGAGGTTTAGGGGGGGGGAGGGGCTAAAACCCTAAACCTGCGGCGGCCTTTAGTCGCGGTTGGCCAGAAGAACCGCATGTTTAATACCGGTTGCACAACCGGTATTAATGGCTGTTGCCAACCGGGATTAAAGCCTCTTTTTCCACCAGTGCATACCACTCCAGTCATGAACGCAATGCCTACCTCCCTACCACTCCATGCATGTGAACGCAATGCCTGAGGTGAGGTCCTGGCTTTCGAGTACGACCTCTCGCCGCAGCACACTGTCCCATCAACGGCGGTGCCCCTGATTTCTCTAGGAGGCGGAGTGGCAAGAATCCAGGAAAGATATAGGGATTTCTGAAAGAAAATCATGTGTGCCTGGAGCCAAGGAGGGAAAGTGGTAGACCCCCTTTTGCAAAAATAACTACTACCTTTCCAAGACATACATAAATGAATACATATAAAGAATTTTAGCTTTTATCTTTTCACAGACTTATTTTTAGATGATTACACCCATGGTTTATTCCGGACTAGGAGAGTAAACAAAACACACTAGTGGAGTACAGTTCTTTTTCTCTTGCTACTTATTTCCTTCATAAAAGGATGTCTTAGATAAAAAAAATCTAAGACGTCCTTTTTATGGACGGAGGGAGTAGCATTTTCTGCATTGAGAAGGTACCAATCTATGTAGTTGTCAGTAGCAAAGTTCGAGCTTGACGATGATCAGCTAGCATTTCCATGTTCATCTGGGGATCTGGTGGTGTGCAGGACTCGACAGCGGTACTCTCCGAGTGCCCACATAGGAAAGATGTTCCTGTACTGGGAGTAGGTGATGGTGCAGTTTCGGGCAAAAACTCCGATGATCTCCTGTTTTATGTGTGCCGAAAAAATATATCAAACATAGGAAAACAGAGTAGCTAGAACAGCAAAGGGTTTTGACAATTCTTTTCAGAAAGTTTATCACTGCTTTGTTTGCTGGAGGTCGATTACGACTTACTTGCTGAGGGAACTCGCCATCCTCTGATTGCAGGTTGATCAAAACCTTGGCTGCCTGGTGCACAGGTGCTGGGTCTCTCTCGGCCTGCTCCAACGAGAATTGAGGTGCAAATGTCAATGAGCATGATACATACCTTACTAAACCATGCCAACATTTTAGAGAATGTTAAGGAAAAACATAAAAACCTGTCCAGCATCAATTAGAGCCAGCATGGCCCAGCTAGTGCTGACAACATGGGGGTGCCTTCCTTCAAGTTCGGTGTAAACCTGTTTGTATAAATTATAAAAATGTTCAGATTTGAGAAACTCTTAAGAGATGAAACAGCTACAATACTTTTAAATACTTAAAATACAATAATGATTTTTTCATGGGATGAATTTTAATCTCAATCTGGTGTTCTGTGTGTTAATTCTTTTTTTTTCGATAAGGGGCGCTTTATTACTTAAGAGTTTTAAGCCATTACACCCGGCCTCTGCATATCTTAGATGCACACAGCCGTTGTTTAGTCTTGACACAAAAAAAGGCGAGATTACATATCATATTGATAAAATGTAAAGACGCCTAAACTGGAGGAGCTTCGATCCTTAGATTATGCTGCCATCCATGTAGGGAGAAAGTATCCCTCGCCGTAGCTTCCAACCGTGAACAGACCTCCGTAAATAGGTCTCGGTGCTCCACACGCTGGAGCGACGACCATAAGCGGAGGGTGTTGGTACACCGGTATATAACCTGCAACAGAGAAGAATTAGTACCATTAAACAATTTATCATTTCTACATGAAGAAAGTTCACTTTTCGTCCTTCAACTTTACTAAGAGTTCACTTTTAGTCCTAAAACTATTTTTGGTCTAAAATAGACCTTAAACTTCTTAAATTGATCACTTCAACAAGTTTGCTGATTTTCTGTCAACATGACCTCGGTTGCTAAAAACCAACGAAACGGTTCAAGTGTTAAACGGCCCACAAGAAAAAAAGGATCCACATCTGATCGCTCTCCATCATGAAGTCGTGGTCTCCTCTCGTCTCCCTCCCACGCCCCTTGTAGCGCCGCACGCCGCCGAACTCCCTCCCACGCAGCAAAAGAGAAGAAGAGCCGTTTCTGTCCTATTTCTACACTCTAGCTACTGGCCACGGGAGGGCTCGCGAGGAGAACCGCCGCTTGGATGGCGGGATGGACGGATGGTGGCCGACGATGCGCGAATGGCATGGCCGTCGCCATCAGTTTGGTGGATGACAAGCTTCACGGTCAGGAAGACGAGATGCTAAGGCGGTTGCCATCGTGATGGCGGCATTGAAGAGGAGGGCTGCCGCGTCGTCTGGCTGGTAACAGATGACAGGACGAGCCATATACCCACGGTCAGGTTGAGGGGAACGACGCCAAGTCGACAAGGAGGACCGCGGCGCCGTTGGACTAGAGGAGCACCAGAGTTATGCACACGAGCAGGGCGGCAAATAGCACGAGAGAACACCAAGGATGCATTGCAGTTGAGTGCCAAAGCTGCTCGAGATTGAGAGGGTTATTTTGACCTCAAATTTGCTGATTTTAGATTGGTCTAGACACATATAGATTCAGCCTGGTTCAGTCCAATTGGATCAATCTTCGGTTTTTAGATAAAAAAAAATCGAAAAACCATCCTATTGAACAATTATGAAAGTTCAAGGTCTAACTTAAACCAGATAAAACTTTTAGGACTAAATGTGAACTTTCAGCAAAGTTGGAGGACTAAAAGTGGACTTTCTTCTTTCTACATAGCCAAAGCGACCAAATAATGGCAATCGCTCCCACCCTAATATGCTTCTTAAACCTAGGATCAATGCCATTTAGCCAATTCCCGAAGATATTGGTAACACTACGTGGCTGATACAAGCTCGAAGCTAACTGGATGACTGACCATATAGACCTAGCGAACCTGCAATTAAAAAACAAGTGCTTTATTGTCTCCTCCTGGTGACAGAAAGCACATTGTTTACTCCCTTGCCAATTCCGCTTAGCTAGATTATCTTTGGTGAGAATAACGCCTTTGCGGAGGTACCATCCAAATACCTTTATCCGCAAAGGGATTTTCAACTTCCAAAGTTTATTGTTATTAGGTGTATCGATTGGAACATCTGGATGAATTAGTGCATTGTACATGGAAGCTACCGAAAATTTACCATTTTCATGTAGATTCCAACGAAATTCGTCATGACCAGGTTGTAGATGAACATTCGCCAAACGTTGAAGTAAGGCGTTCCAGTCCAACAACCTCTGTCCTAACAAATCCCTACGGAATGTTACATTTGGAGGAGAATTGTCCATCACCTTAGCGATGGTCTCATTTTTGTAACGCACTATAGAATACAAAGCGGGATATTGTTCTCGGAGGGGTGTGCCATCAAGCCACCTATCCTCCCAGAAACGAATTTCCGATCCATCCTTAATGGAAAATGTACCATGACAGAAGAAATGATTCTTCGTTGCCATTAGTCCAGCCCAAAAATGAGAATCACCTGGTTTCCAAGTAACCTGTGATAATGCTTTTGTGCCAATATATTTCCTTTTAAGCATTGTTTGCCAGGTCCCTTCCTCCGTAAGCAGCCTGAACAACCACTTACCTAGGAGGGCAGTATTCTTGACCTCTAGGTCATGAATACCCAGCCCTCCTTGGTCTTTAGGACAGCAAACAACACTCCATTTTGTCAATCGATATTTCTTCTTCTCATTATCTCCTTGCCAAAAGAATCTTGACCGGCAGTAGTCCAGTTTTTGTAAGACTCCTTTCGGCAAGAGGAAGAAAGAGACCATATGCAGTACCAAATTCGTTAGTACTGAATTAATAAGAATCAATCTTCCTCCAATGGATAATAACTTGCCTTTCCAACTGCTAAGACGTTTCTTATACATTGAGATCCCCATATGATAGTTCTCTCTAAAAAAAATAAACACCATCATTTAAAGGGCTATCATTCCTTGTAAATACAACCAGGAGATTGGTACAACCAGAGACTGCTTTCCTATGTCTACTCTGTTTTCATTGTCAACAGTAAACTCCATACCATCCTAAGCCTAGGGGTTCATATCTCATGATCATTTGATCACCATAGGACTGACTGATCTCCAGGATACGTGGTTGCATTGCCTGTATAAGGACATCCACCAACAGACACTAGCTAGGAAAAAATTAATGTACCTTATCCCTGCATGACAGATAGCTTTCTCCCCAACCACCAGAAGGAAGCTCTTTGGACAACAAGAAGTCGCATGCCTTCCTGATAGCAAGACAGTTCTTGAATGTCCTTCCAGCGGCAACTAATCCCCTCACTGCATACCATGTCCCATGTGTGAAACAAACACCCCAGGAGCCGTACCTGTTGTGAATTGACATAGATATTAGACTAAGAGTACACCAGTTTCTAGGTTTGAGTGGAGACTCCAAACACGCACAGAACTCGAAATAGAGTTTCAGCACTAACCATGAACCGTCACTTCTTTGAATACTCTGAATGAAGCCATCGGCTTTATGGATACATTTGTCTATCTCTTCCCTTCGATGTCCGGGGTAGTCCTTTCTGAATGATACCAGAGCCTGGATCACCGCTGAAGTACACTCGGCAACACTGCCAATCAAGTTTAATAACATTTTAAGCTCAGTTTCTCTTGAACATGACGAATCAATATAGCAACAAGAATAGGGTTAACACATCTTACGGATGATCAATCATTATGTCCCCAAAGGTCTCAGAAGGATTGAGAAACTGAATAGTATTAAAAGCATGTCAGATTGTAAAACACTGTTTACAAAAGAAAACTGAATCTGTAGAAATCTTTTTACAATACAGTTGTAACCCAAACAAATTTACTACTCACCTCCAGCCAGGCGTAAGACCTAGTCAGTTCATACGGCGCAAAGCCACCATTCCCGTTCTGTGAATAGTTGCACGCAACAAAAAGATACATATATATGCAAGAGTAATAGATAAATCTATAAGAACATATAGCAGAAGAGAACTATCAACTCATAGCTTCTCGAAGTTCGAAATATCATATGCGTACCATCCAAGAAAGCAGACAATTGACGGCATCATAAAGTCTATTGGCTTCCAATGGAATGCCAACAATTTTTTGAGAAATCTTTGACATCAACAATGAGGCCTGATGGAAAGGGCAAATTGCAACAGTTTCAAAACTTGAAAATATTATTCAAATGATGCCCTGGACACCAACAGGTTGTAATACCTTTAATCCTAGAGCGGTGCAGTCTGATACAGGCCAACCCTGATCAGCGGTGGAGAAGGTCCACGAACCTTTAGATATATGTCGATACCAGTAACTTAGATCTCCGGGGCAATCGTAAAGAACCTTTCGCAAAATAAATAATCGTGTTAGAGTAGATATGTGTGTATTATATTTTGCCCATATGTTAGGGGCCCTTTTGCATATTGCACCTGTACATTGTACTATATATTGTGGCCTTTTGGCCCCCAGTAATACAACACAGATTATTCTCCTATCATGGTATCAGAGCCGTAAGGCTTCTTTTTTCGCATCGCAGCCGCCGCCGCCGCTTGGCATCTCGCCGCCGCGCGTCGCCGCCGCGCCTCTCCTTCACCAGCTCCGGCCGCCCGCCCTCCAGGCCGCCGCCTCCGGGCCGCCCGTCCGCTGTTTCTGGCCTCCCGCCGGCTGTTCTCGCCGTTCCCGGCCGCCTCCGTCGGCCGCACTTCCAGCGCCCTGCTCGCCGGCCGGCTGCTCGGCCGCCCGCCGGCACTGCTCGCCGGCCGCTGCTCCGCCGCCCGCCCTCCGAGGCCGCCGTCCGCCTCCAGGCCGCCCGGCCGTCCGTCCGCCTCCGGGCCGCCGGCTGCTCGTCCTCCAGGCCGCCCGTATGAGCTTCTGCTCCGATCGGTTGGAGATCGATCGATCTCTGATCGGCTCGGCTCGGCTCGGCTCCTTCGGCTCGGCTCTGATCGGCTCGATCTGAGCTTCGGCTCGGCTCGGCTCGGCTCGGCTCCGTCGGTTAGTAAAAAAAAAAAAAAAAAAAACAAAAAAAAAAAAAAAAAAAAAACACAGAGGAATTTTTTACACGTCGGGTTTTGTTGCGATTACACGCGGCCCCGTGAAGTTTGTTGGCCCGAATTATCCTGATTTCGCTGCCGTTATGCCCGTCCACATGCGCGGTCTTCGTCTTTGGGGTGTGCTTTACGGCGAGGTCCCTTGTCCGTCGCGCCCCGTTGCTCCTACGGCGCCCTCCGCACCGACGCCCGTTTCCCTTGCCCCGATGCTTCTCGGGAGGACAAGGATGCAGCCAAGAGTGCCGCTGATATCGTCACGGCTGATTATGACCGGAAGGTTGAGGAGTATTCTCTTCGTTGCGACCTACGGCCGGATCTGATCGACTACACTCGGTGGATCGATGATGATGCTCGTCTTCGCCGTTCTCACTTCCAGTGTTCTGCCTCGGTATCTTTGCCGAGTTCATGAGTCTTCCCACCGCTGCTGCTCGATGGGCTTTTCTTCGTCGGCGCTATCGGCCGTGCGGGGATGCTCTTTATCTGTCTCGTGGTTCGTCAGAGCATGATCTTCAGCAGGGTGATTCTACTATTGACGAGTTCTATACTCGTAGAGTCCGCTATTTGGCGTCGCTTGATTCTCTTCGTACTGTGTGTGGCACTGTCCTCGCTGTTCGACCGTGCGCGCGGATCTGGAGTTTCAGCCGCGTTTTTGAGTTCTTGTCGCGGCTCCGCACGGAGTTTGAGCCGCGTCGTGCCCGGCTGCTTGCCCGTGGTCGTGTTCCGCTCTACGAGGTACTCGGCGAGGCTGCGCGCAGAGGAGACTCGTCTTCGTGGTCCGGTCTTCTTGCGGTTCCCTACGCACTTGCCGCTCGTGGTCCTCTGTGCCGTCGCTCGTGGTTCTCTGTGCCGTCCCCTTCGTTGCGGTCTCGCACCGCCGTTACTCTCTCCTCCGCCGGTCCAGGGCCGTAGTCGATCTCGGCAGCCTCGTGGTCCTCGTCCTCCTGCGCCTTCTCGTGGCAAGGCTGGCCACGACGTCTCGGCTGCCGGAGGAGGGACCCCGACCACGTCGTGAGTACCTTGATAAGCTTGCTCGTCGGCAGCTGGTTCTTCGAGCTCGTCTCATTGTTGTTGTCCGATCGGGACATTATCCGTGGTCTTCGTGGTGCCGTCATTTGCTACGAGGCTCTTCTTCGACGAATGCTGCTTTGGTTACGTATGCAGCTCTTCGGCACCGCGCGACCACCACCTTCTACACAGTCAGGTACGTCATCCCCGTGGTATCTGGATTCTGGAGCTTCTTTTCATATGACTTCTGCGTCTTCTATCCTTTCCGCTCTTCGCTCTCTTCTTTCTCCTGTCCGTGTTATCACGGCTGATGGTTCCTCTCTTCTGTTTCCGATCGAGGCACCCTTTCTACTTCATCTTTCTCTGTTCTGATGTTTCTCATGTTCCTAGCCTTAAGATGAACCTGTTTTTACGCTAGTCGACTTATCGATTCTGGTTGTCGCGTCATTCTTGACGCTGATTCTTGTCTTGTTCAGACCGCCGTACACGAGCCCTGGTTGGAGCTGGCCCTCGCAGCCTTGAGTCCCCGGCCTCTGGAGTTAGGCGGCTTCGCGTTCCTTCCGCCGACACTTCATCTGCCGGCTCTCTGCGATTCTTTGCCATCCTTGGTTCTTTTCAGCGGTGGCATCATCGGCTGGGTCACCTTTGTGGCTCCCGTTTATCGTCATTAGTTCGTCGTGGTCTTCTGGGGTCTGTCTCAGGAGATGTGTCTTTACATTCGTGTCAGGGTTGTAGGTTAGGCAAACAGATTCAGCTTCCCTATCCTACCAGTGCGTCTGTATCTCAGCGACCTTAATGGCGAGTTGAGTGAGGAGGTTTACATGCAACCTCCTCCTGGGTATTCTGTTCCCGATGGGATGGTTTGTCGTCTTCGACGTTCTCTTTATGGCCTGAAACAGGCCCCTCGTGCCTGGTTTGCGCGCTTTGCCTCTGTGGTGACTGCTGCTGGTTTCTCTCCTAGTTTTCATGATCCAGCGCTATTTGTTCACACTTCTCCTCGTGGACGCACTCTTCTCCTTCTCTATGTTGATGATATGATCATTACTGGTGATGATCCTGAGTATATTGCCTTTGTCAAGGCTCGTCTTCGCGATCAGTTTCTTATGACCGATCTTGGTCCTCTTCGCTATTTTCTTGGGATTGAGATTTCCTCCACTTCTGATGGTTTTTATATCTCCCAGGAAAAGTATATTCACGATCTCCTTACTCGTGCTGCTCTTGTGGATGAGCGCACTGTTGAGACTCCTATGGAGCTTAATGTTAAGCTTCGTCCTACTGATGGTGATCCTCTTCTCGATCCCACACGCTATCGCCATCTTGTTGGGAGTCTTGTTTATCTTGCTGTCACTCGTCCTGATATCTCTTATCCTGTTCATATTCTGAGTCAGTTTGTCTCAGCTCCTACCACCGTTCACTACAGTCATCTCCTTCGTGTCCTCCGTTATCTCCGTGGCACGATTACTCGTCGCCTTTTCTTTCCTAGTTCCAGTTCTCTCCAGCTCCAGTGCTACTCGGATGCTACTTGGGCGAGTGATCCTACGGATCGTCGTTCACTTTCTGCTTACTGTGTGTTTCTTGGTGGTTCGCTTGTTGCTTGGAAGACGAAGAAACAGGTAGCGGTTTCCCGTTCGAGTGTTGAGGCTGAGCTGCGGGCTATGGCTTCGTTGATTGCTGAGGTGACACAGTTACGGTGGTTGCTTGCAGATTTTGGGGTCTCATTACGACACCCACTCCACTTTTGTGTGACAAAGACAGTGCTATCGATTGCACGTGATCCGGTCAAGCATGAGCTGACCAAGCATATTGGTGTTGATGCCTTTTATACACGTGCTCGTGTGCATGATCAGGTTGTTGCGCTTCATTATGTGCCTTGATTTACAGTTGGCGGATTTCTTTACAAAGGCATGAGACTGCGCGCAACATGACTTCTTACTCTCCAAACTCAGTGTTGTGGATCCACCCTGAGTTTGAGGGGGGGTGTTAGAGTAGATATGTGTGTATTATATTTTGCCCATATGTTAGGGGCCCTTTTGCATATTGCACCTGTACATTGTACTATATATTGTGGCCTTTTGGCCCCCAGTAATACAACACAGATTATTCTCCTATCAAATCGAAAACAAATCAAATGATCACTTAAGCTGGCCAGAAATAATAGGCATCAAGAGTTTACCTGTGAATTTTTTATGTAGTCGTTTGCTAGTTTAAGAGTAGAGCCGTACTCTTCTGTGAGTTCTGTAGCCAGTATAGCTTCAACTGTGAAAGCTGTGTCCCAAAGTTGGCTGCCATTGTAACCCTACACTGACAGGATTATTCTTAACACTGGTATTAGCATATCGAACAAAAGAGAAACGATCACCATACTGTAAGTTTCTTTCCAGAATCCAGATTACTGCTACGTTTGAAGAATTTATGCCTGGATTGAAATAATAAACTGATGCAAACAGGTACAGCGCCAACTGAAAATGCTAAAGTAGTTTTACAGTGCTATTTAACCAAGTGCAGTGTGAAAAGTATACTGCTGGACCAGCCACCTCAACTGAAAGTAAAGAAAAATAGAGTGAAGGACAGTACAAAAAATAACCTGCATCTTCATGCCATCTTCAGCAACCCACAAGTAGTCATAGATCCTAGGAATATGAAGCTTAAATTCCTTTGAGTTAGGATCTTCTATCCAGCAACAGAGCATATTTAATGCCTGCACAATTTGTTATATTTAGATTTTACAACAATCATCAAAGGTTGTCAAAACTACAAATAAAAAAAAAGCGTTGTGTGAATCATCCTTATATTAAATTTACCTTCCCTACAGCACCACTACAAATATATCGAGTGTTTTCATCTTCATAATGGATATGTTGCATGGCATTTCTCAAAGCTTTTTCCCTCAATTTGCTTCCGGGCCAATGCGACAGAACTGGTTCAACAAATTTGTTAAGAGTGGCCCATATGATATCTTGTCCTATTGGATGTGGACAGTACAGATCCTCCTACAGGACAAATATAACAAAATCCGCCAGACATTTAGAATTATATCCTGCATGGAAATCTTTATCTCAAGTAACAAACTAAAATGAGTGACATATGCGTTAGAATATGTAAACGTATACCACTTGTATATGTAAGAACTATATGTACAGAACATTATAAACCTATATAATGAGAAGGTTCCTACCCGACGAGGTAGGTCGGGACATCATACTTGCATACGTTATGTTTCTTTCATGGTATCACAACCCGCGACCTGACTTAGGGTTTCTTCGTCGCGCAGCCATCTTCGCTTGCGCCTTCTGCCTTCCGCCGTCGCCGCCTGTCACCGGTGATAACCGGCTCGTCCGCGCTCTCCACGGCCATGACGACCGCATCATCCTCCTCGTCTGTACCCGCCTCCGCGCCGCCCTCTACCTCACCTCTGGGCACCAGACCTGGCGTGGTGCCGCCGATCTTCCGGCTTGGCGTGATGCCGCCCGTGATCTCCTCCAGCTCACTCCCATCGGCCGCGTCTGACATGCCGCCATCTCTCCCGACAACCATGAACGCCATCTTCTCTGATCTTGTGCTATACTCCGACGCCATCGCCGCCACCATGCGCCAGTAGCCACCGCAGCTGTTCGCACCCATGGACGGCTACCAGTCCATGGCCGGGTTCTCTCCTCAAGGCTCATACCCGCTTGCACTCGGGTTCCATCAGCAGTTGTTGCCGAGGGCGTCGTCGCTGCCCTACACTGGTGCAGCACCATACAGTGTTGCCTCCTCCTCAAGCGTTCCATATCAGCAGCCTGCACAGTCATAGGATGCCGGATTTTTTCCACGTCAAGTGCTCCCCAACATCGTCACAATTGCACCGGCTATAACCATCAAGCTAACCAGCGATAATTACAAGTTTTATCGTGCGCATGTTGGTCTGATGCTTTGCAGTCATCTCCTTATGGGATATGTTGATGGATCCTTCATCTGCCCCGACCCACATGTTGTCGTCAGTCATGCTGGAAGCCTTCACCAACAGCCGAACCCCGGCACACCAACACTGGACTCAGCAGGATCATGCTATCCTCTCGGGCTTTGTCTCATCATCGCCTCCACCTCTATTGCCCGCTCCTCGGCTCTTTGGCAGGAGATGGCTGACTTGAAGAAGAAGAGCAAGTCCATCAATATCTATTTTCATGATCAGATGAAGGCACTCTCGGAATCATTGACAAGTATCGGGATGCCCATTCGCGACGATGATTTTATCTCCTCCGTCCGCGCTGGTCTTGGTGATGAGTACGATGCTCTGTTTGAGGTGGTCAATGCTCACACCACTGCCATGCCGATTCGCGACCTATTTTCGCAGCTCCAGACTACCAAGCAGCGCAAACTGACGCAACGCCGCACTCAAGGAGGCATCCCTCACTACCCTGTGGCACATGTTGCTGCCCCCTCCGGTCCTGTCACCGCCTTTGGGGCTGCGCGCGGTGGGCCTGGCCCCCAACTCTACTGCCCAAGTCGGCGACCCCACCCACCGCACCTACGCCGAATGGTGGCGTGGCAGCATAGTTTGTCAACTGTGCGGGATTCCTTGCCATACTGCGTCCAAGTGCTACAAGAGGTTTACCCGCGAATTCATCGGCATTGGCAATAATGGGAGCACCACTGAGAAACAAATTTCCATAGCGATGACTGCTTCTCATGGCTCTTCGGGTGCTCAGACCGTATACCCAGCGTGGTATGCGGACTCAGGTGCCACACACAATATTACTCATGACTCATGAGCTGGACAAGCTCACCACACGTGAGCCCTACCATGGCACTAACCAGGTACACACACCTAATAGAATAGGTATGCGCATTCATAATATTGTTCATGCTATTTTACCTACTCCATCTTCTAGATCTCTACCTATCAATTGTGTCCTTCATGTTCCCAGTGCAACTCGTAACTTGTTATCTATGATTAAACTTTCTCATGACAATAATGTGTTCGTTGAAATTCATCCTCATGATCTTTTTGTTAAAGACCGGGGCACGAGGGCACCCATTCTTAGAGTTCGTTGCAGTGGAGGTCTCTACGAGATTAAAGCTTCTATCATCAAGCAAGCACTTAGCAGCGTCAAGGTGTCTCGTGATATGTGACACTGTTGTCTAGGACATCCAACATTACAAGGCATTCAACATGTTCTTCGTAGTCATGAGTTACCATCCCTACATGAGTCCAACAAAATTGAGTCTGTTTGTGATGCTTGTCAGCAAGGGAACAGTCATCAGTTACATTTCGCCTTGTCTACACGTGTAACAAAATTTTCATTAGAGATTATTTATTCTGATGTGTGGGGTCCTGCTCACACGTCTATTAGTGCACATATTTGTTATGTAAGTTTTGTTGATGCTTACAGCCGTTTTACTTAGCTCTATCTGCTTAAACATAATTGATATCTATCATGTGATTCTTCAGTTTCAAAAACATGTTGAACACTCACTAAATAGCAAAATCATTCATGTAGAAACTCCATCCTTTCTTTCATAGCCTAGGTGTCTCACACCGTGTGTCTTGTCCGCATAATCACCAACAAAATGGCACTAAAGAGCGTAAGCACCGTCACATTGTAGAAAACAGTCTTACCTTACTTGCTCATGGGTCTATCCCATTATGATATTGTTCTACAACTTGTTTCCTTATCAATAGGCTTCCTAGTCGCACTATTGACATGAATACTCCACTTGAGAAACTTCTTAAAGAAACACATGATTACACCTTTTTAAGATGTTTGGATGTGTTTGTTGGCCTCATCTTCGACCCTATAATAATTATAAACTTGAGTTTCGATCGAAAAAGCGTGTGTTCTTGGGCTATATCTCTCTTCACAGGGGATACACATGTTTCCATGTTTCGTCAAATCAAGTCTATCTCTCTAGGGATGTTATTTTTTATGAGAATGTGTTCCCCTTTGTTAACATTCCCAACTCACATACATTTCCATCTACCTCGGAGTCATCTTTACTTTTAGCTAACCAATTTATGGATGTTGCACATGCCTCGCCGTTGCTTGCTAACCATGGTGCAGAAACTGGGCGTGGAGGTTGTCTAGAGGTTCTGATCCCGCCCACCCCTCCGCGTGACGTCAATCAATATCCTCCCAGTATGCATGCATTTCTGCCCATGCATGGCTCCTCGTCGGGCTGCGTGCAGCCATGCTCCTCTACAACCCCAGTGGGCTCTGCTCCGGGCTGCGTGCAACCATGTGTTGTTTCGGCTGAGTCTGCCTCGGGTTGCATGCCCCCATGCACTGAGCCGCTGAGCTCCACCACGGATGCTCCCACCGTGACCCGTCCTGCTCCCATCCACCTCACACCGCGCGGGTCATCCCCCCAGCGTTGACACTTACGCGGTGTCACCTTTCAACAGCTATTTCCTATCTCCGTGACAGAAACATCCGGGGCTCTCTCTCTCTCTCTAGAGGCTGCACCACCGGTCTTTTCTCTAGCGACCATGTTGCCTGGTGCTGCTCCTTCGCCTCATGCTGCCCCTCAACCGCCTATTAGTCCTATTACACGTTTGCATTGAGGTATTCAACAACCTAAACAACGCACGGATGGTACAGTCGATTGGACACGTGTTCTTCAGGCCCATGTAGCGTCGAATCACACACATGATCCTCGGGATTACAAAGAAGCTATTCGCATTCCTCACTGGCGCAATGCTATGGAGTCTACGTTTTTTGCATTACAAGCTAATTGTAGTTGGCGTCTCGTACCTCCTGTTTCCGGTGTTAATTTGATTGATTCCCGGTGGATATTCAAGGTCAAGCTTCATGCTGATGGCTCCATAGAGCAGTGCAAGGCACGTATGTTTGATTATGATGAGACCTTCACTCCTTTCGTCAAGCCGGCTACTATTCGGTTGTTACTTCTATGGCCCTTTCCCACAAGTAGTACCTTCATCATCTCGATATTCAGAATGATTTTCTTCATGGTTTTCCTGATGAGAAGGTCTATATGAGGCAACCACCTGGTTTTGTTGATCCTGACAAGACGACTCACTATTGCAAGCTGTCAAGTCATTACATGGATTGAAATAGGCCTCTCATGCTTGGCATGCCTGTCTCAGTTCTGTTCTTGGCTCCTTGGGTTTTTCTCCTTCAGTGGCTTATACGTCCTTGTTCATTCTTGCCGCTAGGATATGACTATTTACCTACTAGTGTATGTTGATGATATCATTCTTACCAGTTCCATAGATGTTGCTATTCCTAGGTTAATCAGTCATCTTCGGCCCGAGTTCCCTGTGAAGGATCGAAGGATCTTGGTGCTCTGCTTATTTTCCACGCATTGAGGTGTCATCACCCCCTTCTGGTCACCTTCTTCTTCGGCAGCGAAAGTATGCTTTGGAGCTACTTGCTCGAGCTGGCATGTTGAAATATACTCCAATAACGACTCCTATGGCACCCTCTGAACGTCTATGCGTCATAGATGGTGATGCTCTTTCCTCTGAGAAGGCCACTCAGTACTGTAGCATTGTTGGTGGCATGTAGTATCTCACAGTGACACGCCCTGATTTATCCTTTGTGGTTAACAAGATATGCCAGTTTCTTCATGAGCCTCGTATACCCCATTGGTCTGATGTTAAGCGGATCCTTCGCTATGTGCGCTACACTATTGAATGTGGCCTGCACCTTCGATCTTCCTCCTCTACATTGCTTTCAGCGTTCTCAGATGCAGACTGGACTGGCAGTATGGATGATCGGCGATCCACGAAGGGATATGCTATATTTTATGGAGGAAATATTATAGCGTGGAGTGCTCGCAAGCAGTCTACTCTCTCAAGATCAAACACAGAGTCTAAGTATAAAGAGCTTGTCTGGGTACAATCCTTGTTGCAGGAGCTTGGTGTGACTCGAGCTCAACCTCCAGTCTTATGGTGTGACAACAATGGTTTAACTTATATATCATCTAACCCATTCTTTCATTCACGGACAGAGCATATTGAAATGAATTTTCACTTTGTTCGTAAGCGTGTTTCTCAAAAACAACTTCATATTCGGTTCATCTCATCAAAGGATCAAGTTGCTGACATCTTTACCAAACCACTCCCTTTATCTTTACATGAGTATTGTAAGGGCTATCTCAATCTTTCACTAGTTGAAATTGAGGGTTTTAGAATATGTAAAGTATACCACTTGTATACTTATAGAACTCTTTGTATATTATATTATACACCTATATAATGAGAAGGTCCCTACCCGACGAGGTACGTCGGGACGGCATACTTGCATACGTTACGTTTCTTTCAATAGGAGCCATGTCCGTGTACACATCACTAATTATGTAGAACTCCTCAATGCATCAGATCCTCGATGGCATCATAATATGAAGTTAGTTTATATTGTTATTAGTTTGGCACATGTACAATAAAAAAAAGATCAATTCAAGACCCAACAGACCTTAGCACATTGGTTCCGGGCCTTGTCCCAATCAATCTCACCATAGGGTACTTTATAGAGCTCCTTCCGTAAGTTCAATACAACTGGTGTAATTGGACCAACAAACCTCTTTCCATATACGTAAGACATGGGAAAGTATACCATTCGGCAATGCGACCACATGCGCCCTGTATGTGAAGCCAATATTATTTAGTACTCCATCTGTACCATAATTCTTGTCGTGGTTTTAAACCACGACAAGAATTATAGAACGGAGATTTGAACTAGAACTAAAACCACGACAAGAAAGATAATAAGTTAGCAAAATTATTACTATTATCATATACTCCCTCTGTTTCTTGATATAAGGTGTATAATTTTTCCGAGAAAAGCTCCAAAATATAAGGTGTTTGCGTTGAACCACTCATTCGAACATTTTTTTGCGGATTCGATTGCATTTTCGTAGCTCATGCAAACGCCTCTATTTTCTCACATCAATAATTCAGGCATACTCTTTCCAAAAACGCGTGTAACTTGCTCTTAATGTGTGTTTCTTAATTCCCGTTCCAAAAACTATACACCCTATATCTAGAAACGGAGGGTATAGTACTAGCTGTGAATACATCAAACAGACTATAATGTTCTCAGAGAAAAGAAACATATGCTATGATAATTGCATTGTTATAGAGTTTGTGATGATACCAAATTTTGTTGTTGCCAATCTATCTATCAAATAATCTAGGTTTGAAGAATAAGGCGTATGATCAATCATATTTAAGATCAATATGTTCCAAAAATGTTGGAAAATCTAATATTTCTCTCATTTCTTCTCTCGGTTGTACCAATTTTTGTAAAGTCCAAGTCCCCATCCATTTTACATTTTTACTTAAAAAATATTTTTTAAGTATGACATCAATACTGCTCAGAAGATATTTGGACAAAGATTGGGACAGAAAATAAGATACAATAAATTTACTGAAGATGTGCCACCATACTAGCACGTCACAACATATTTTCATGACCACACTGTTGATTTCTTTACCAATTAACCCCAGGAAGGATACGACTGCACACTTCCCCGGAGTCAGCTGCACGAGGAACCAGACTTGCAGTGTGCACTGCTAATCACCTGCACTAGCAGGCTAAGATGCATTCCAGCTAGTTTGGTAGTGTTGAACTAGTAATCATTAACTGATAAAATTTCCAGATAACGACCAAATACAGGTTAAAGGAGAAAGCGAAAAGATATTTGAATGAAGCGGGGAGCAAACCTGGATGAAATGGGAGGCAGTATGGCAGTAACCATAGTTCCGGAAGCAATGGATTGTTACCAGACCAGTCAAATACACCAAGGACCTTAAGAACGTTAAGACGTCAGATGTACCTCTCCAGGTTCACATTTGTGTGACCAAAGCAGCCGACAGAAAGTGGATAATGCATAACCCCCATACCGAAAGCCAAAATTTGGCCCATGATGTTGTAAAGGTTGCTCCTCCATGATCCAAAATCCAATTTCTAGCCATTTCCATGGCTCCATCTCCACTATCAAGTCCTTCTCCAAGTAATCTCAAAGTAACATAGGTCAGGACAGAACCAAACATGGTGCTTGGGCTCTCAATGTGCAACCCCCAGCCTCCATCTTTGTTCTGCACTTGCATCAAAAGAGATTTAGTCCCCTTTCTCGGGAAAGCATAAACAAAACTAAGAATGACATATGTTTGGGCAGTAATGATGAGGTGTGCAATGAACAGAAAGACATGAAACACACGGCATGTGGATTGCGAAGAAAATTTTGTAGCATAATTTTTTCATAGTTTGTAGTGTAAGTTAATTTATCACAGGAAAATCATTTTTTTAGTATGTCCTTACCTGATGGTTATATAGATACCGGCGTATCTCCTTCTGATGCTCCGACGACAAGACAGTATTTAGGGCACCAGTCGAATGCAATGATATGACCTGAGTAAAATAAATGAAGAAACCAAATGGCTTACTCCTCTTGTACAAAAAGTAGCGCAAATTTTTGGATAACCTAGAACAAAATGGCGCAGTATAGCAAGTGGCAAAAGTGAAGCTCAGCTGGCTGATAACTGAAATAGATTTCTTAATTAAAAAAAGGAAGCAGGATCTCCGATGGAGTGATGGATCAATTGATCAAAAGGAAGTCACAATACAAAAGACACTGGAAGTGAAAAACCGAAAGACACTGGGAAGCGAAACACGAAATCTCGGGAACTACAAAAGAAGCAATTAACCAAGCAACAAGGCTTACTACTTTCTCGGAATTTCTAAACAAAGATGCTAACAGAGGATACTATCTTTGCAAGTGCCTATTGGTGTGGTTCTCTACTTCGATATATTTCTTATAATTCCGAAGCGACTTGTTCAGAACTTAACTGGTATACTATGAGATATGGTGGCGCGATCAAATGATTACAATGCTATCATGGGATGTTAAAATATTCACTGGTGTACATGAGAAGAAGTAAGTACCAAGCCCGGCAGAAGAAACATAGGACCGGCGATATCCCCAGTCCAGTGTCCGTCATGTGCTTGGAGATTAGATACTCGTCCAATCACCCTTTTTAAAGAGGTAAAAACAGCTTCTTCGGTTACATCTTTGTCATCCTCAAACTTGTTATCACTAATGCCAAACTTGGGAGGAGTCAACTTGTCGAACTGCAAAAAGTGCAAATATTTTGCGATGACATGTGCACTTATTTAGAGATAATATGAACTCAAAACAAAATGAATACACTTAGGAAATCAACATGCACATGCCAGTACTTATATAAGTAAAGTAAATTACACAAAATAAAGGGAAAGAGTTTTTCTAATGATTCTACTGCACTAAGTTATATGGAAAAAAATTGCACCGGCAACCTCATGGAAATGCCCCTTATTTATTTGGTAACTATGTCATACACCTAATCTTTGAAGAAAATTCATGTACAACCTCTGAAATCGTATCTCCCGACCCTGGGCTACTGGGGAAAGTAAACTTGTGAGTAAATGAAGAAATGAACGCAAGCCTCCAGGCTTCGCTCTAGGTTTGTGCCAGAAAAACATCCTGTGTGATGGGGCAAGAGTGAAAAAGAAAGACCGAAACCAAGAGGGTACTAACTAACGGTTGAGTCCTCTCCAAACTGCAGGAGATAGCTGCCCATCATACAGCTCACTAGTTTCACTTGCCTTCAAAATGTTGGAATTGGATTAGTCAATTAATTTACAGGTGCCTTTCGAGCACAACACATTTTAGGTGAAGCTGAAGACTATAACTAGAATGGTCGCCTCGCAATACATGGCGCGACAGAAACAAGGTCATTTGTTGGCATGAATGTGAACCTGGTCCTTAGTTTGCTCCAACTGACTCCTGCTTTTTTTAGCTGTCTTGAAGGACCTTACCTTGGAGAAAAAAAAGGGATTGTAAGTTAGGAGACTACTCAACAATGGGTTGCACGGGATATATACAACCAGTTCAGCTGGCGTTTTGATCTTAGATTAACATGGTAGCGCAGAGTCGCCACATGTTTTCTCTTGTCTTTAGATGGTTGATTCATGTCTCAACCCTGTGTGACCCATGATGTAATATTTTGTAAAACATACACTTAAACTTAATAATCATCAATAAAAGCTGTATGCATCACTCGATGCAGAGGCTGGGGGAGAGTCTCCATTTTGAAAAAACTCAACAATGGGTAGCCAAGAAGCCTACTTTTTCATCTAACTCAGGTAGGTTTGCTGAAAAACCATGCAACACAGTGCATATGTTCTCTCACTTTCACGACACAGTTGGTCCTCAGTTTGAAAACTCACAAGTTCCACTTTTAGGCTGTTATTCGGTCTTTGTCTTGCTCTAACCTACCTGAGTTACTTTCATTGTTCTTGAAAATTCCTCTAGATTAAATCAAACCACGTATGTTCCATGTTAAAAGCTTCATTTACAAGTGAAAGAATCAACCCTTAAAGTCATTGCCCCCCATATTCCTTTTCTATCATATGCTTAAGGCGATCTTGAATAGTTTTCCTTCGTAAATAAACTCTGTAGATAACCTTGTTAAAAGAAATTCACTAACCAGTAAATCCTACGGAGAACTCCCATGTTGTGATAGTTAAAAAAGGTGCGCTATCCATAGAAACATAAAAAAAAAATAGATTAGTTTCGAGGAGAGCGTTAGGTGACATGATGCCCAATTTTGACGTTTTTATTCTTGTTTGTGTGGTTACTGAATTTCGAAAATCAACCAAGGCCTGAATAAAATGATGCTGATGCTTCCAGTTTGTATTAAGAGAGGGTTTCCCTCCAAATTCCATTGAATTGAAATAAACAAGTCCTCCTACAACACTTCTATGTACTCAAAACATGAAAAGGTGTCCTAAAATCACAACAAGAGGGCATGGCCAACTGGTCGCCCTAAATGCATGGGAGACCCATTTTACATTTCCGTGTTCTTTTCTGTCCGTTTGAACAGACGGACACAAAAGATATTGTCCAACGGGGCGGTCCAAATGATCCGTCTGTTCGGATGCAACCCATTTCGAGAATAAAACTGTGTCAGATTTGCATCGAGGCGGATAGGTCCGCGTGGCCGACCTGTCCATTTATGTCAGCCGTGTGGCCCATATGTCAGCCTCAGAAAATAGTCTCCCTCCTCTCTCATTTCCACTTTTCTTTCATGTAGCAAGAACCTGGTGAGCATGAGGACGCCGCTAAGAGTGCAAAGATGAGGAAGTCCCTAGCATGAGGACGCCGGTACCGGGCGGAGATGGAGCAGCGGTGGGCTGACGAGCGCCGGCGCCAGCGCGTTGAGCGGGATGCGCTGTACCGAGATCGGCGGGAGTCGATCGAGCGCCGGCCAGCGGAGTCGATCAGCGCCAACAGCACTGGCGGCGGAGGAGCGTCGGCAGCGGGAGGCGGCGCTGGCGGCGATCTGGGGGAGGCGAGCGGACCAGTTGGCGGCGGAGGCCGACGTGTTGGCGGCGGCGATGATGGAGGCGCCAACAGATGTGGAGGACGATGCGCCAATGGAGGAGGAGGAGGAGGCCGAGGCGGAGGAGACCGAGGTGGAGGACGACGACGACGACGAGTTCGAGTGGTCCGACAACGACGGGCCGCACCCGGACGAGACGGCCGATCAGCAACGCGCGCTCGTCGAGTCCTTTGAGTCGGAGAAGAAGCTTCAGGACGACGCCCGTGCCCGCGAAGAGGCGCAGGTTCTGCGCGCCATCGAGCTCTCCCTCCAGGCGGCGCAGCAGGGGAGGGCGGAGGAGGACGCGCGGCGGGAACGGAGCCGTCGGGCCACCGCCGAACGCAAGGAGAGGAGGCGCGCGCAGGAGGAGCTGCGGCATAGGGGAGGCGACGACGGGACGGGGCCGTCGAACGCACCGCCGGGCGGTCAGTAGTGTAGGTTTAGATGAAATCTAGCCGTTTTCATTCAAACTTTGTAATATATAATCAAAATTGAATGAAAACCTTTATTTTCGTGCACCAATATTCATTTGGGGTGGCGTTTGGGGGACGCGGCTGGAGAGCGACGTCCCCCAAAGGCGGCACGAACAAAACACATCCCCAAACGTTCAATCCGGCGCGGTTTGAGGGACGTTTTAGGGGACGCGACTGGAGATGCTCTAAGAGTGCAAAGATGAGGAAGTCCCTAGCAGAGACTCTTGGCCCTGTGCAGCGCGTCCACCCCTTGAGCAGCATTGGCACGACACAAGCCCCACGCCCGCGTGCTACAGCTGGACAAACGTAGTACCAACTTACTATAGTTTGGCAACTAAGTAGTTATAACCTAACTATTATTGGTAAGTAGGTGACAATAACCTGACTATTACCGATAAAAAATATTGAAACGTGCTGATACAGATTTCATTTTGGTGCAACTATGCCAACAGATTAAGCAGATTATCAATCGGTTAACGGTTTGAGACTAAATGTTAGATTTAGAATCAATATTTTTTTAGCGATGGCATTATTGCAGAGACTATTCTCTTACTTTATTAAATATGCTGCACGCATATGCGCATAAAAGAGAAAGGGAAAGAAAATATGCGACTTGCTCCCTAGTTTTGTCCAATAGCTTCTTTTAGGGTACGTTAATTAAGTTTCGTTTTTGCGTCATACCAAAAAAAATGCAAAACCTTACAGGAAGCCTGAGAACTAATTAGGATAGTACTTAGTCAATTATACGAGTGATCTACCACTATATGAGTGATCTTTCGTGTACTATAAAAGCTTAGAAGAATGATGTTATCTTGTTTTTTTTTTCCTTGGAAGAAGTTTTGATAGGATAAGATAAGATATGATAGAAGGAACCAAAATAAAAATAGAAAACATGAGGTTTTGCAATAAGTTACCTTGCAGGTTGGAACACCTTCAACGGCGTCTAGGTCTGTCGCTATCAAAATTTGTGTCGTGTGGTTCAGATATATGCATCTGGTCTTTGTCAGTGTGACCACTTAGAAACGTGCTCTATGCAAACACTTCCGCTGCATGTTACACGATTCTTCTCACAATTTGCTAGTTGTCGTATATGGGCTTGGTGCCTGGCGTCGGAGTATAATTTTTACAAAATAAAACCTCTTACTGACTAATAGTCCACATTTTCATGCAAGATATTCACATCATTGATTTATTTAGTTCATTGATTCTTCTTATCAATATCTTCAATTATTTTCATGCAAATTAAGCAGAGATACATTCTTGTGCCTTGACAATCTTTCATTTCATCGAATACACAACCATTTCACATGATTAATTTACCATCTCGACGATTTTCTCTCACAGTTTGGTTTAGAGAACTCCATGTTTCATGCGTCTTACTCTTACCATTAGTTTAATGATTATGTTTTTACGGAGATGCCCCAGCAACGTGCAGATATCCTAGCTTCTAGTAAGACATGTAATGCACAATACTGATGAATGGAGTCAAATTGTAGGGACAATAACAGGTTGCAGGGCACAGTTTCATGAATGTTTGTGATTACTATAATAGAGTCGATGCGGGAACACCACAACCCCATGTCTTGTCGGAAAACTAGAATCAACAACTAGTTGATCCGCGCATCATGTTGCATAGCATCCCGCTCTTCCTTCTGTGCAGTAACATCAAACATGGTGTGGTTACGACTAGCATGCCTAGTTTTTGTTGGTACGTCTTTCTTAAGTCCCATCGCTTTGGAAGGTAAAATAGCATGTCCAGTTCAGTACTAGCAGTATCAGTTTTTAAATAGAAAAGTGTCAATTGTACATTTTAAGAAACCTAACTTTTTCGGACCTATTTGAAACGAAGAAAACTCCAATGGATAAAACTGAACATACACATGTATCTTTCTAGTACTTTTTTTTTTTTTATAACGGAGGCAAAAGCTTTGCCTCATCTATTAATTAAGAAGATGGTGTCCGGTTTTTAGGAGAAAACCGGGCAAAAACCTATAACAACCAGACCAAGCTCGCACAAACAACACACCCACATAGGCCACAAAGCGACCCCAACAAACACTCAACACGACACTCCAACACCACGTCGAAGAAGACATGCATGCCATGGCAATGGGAGGCACCCGTCAACCAACCTCGGATCCCTGGAAGGCAACGGCCAAGGTGGCGAGAAACTCAGAAACCTCTCTGGCAACGATAGCTCCGGGCACCATTGGCAACAACCCCGACTTAGCAACCATATCATCAATATGAGCCACCTGTCTGTCGAACTCAGCCGAGGAAGAGACAACAGCGTCAACAACACCACACTTCTCAGAGACAAGTGCCTGACACGGTGGAGAAGCCACATCCGAGAACTCGTGTGTGCCGGGCCTCACTTCCACGATGGGAGGAGGCGTAAGCACACCACCAGACAAGACTGCAGCGTCAACATCTGTCGGAGCCGTGACTGTCGAGCTCGCACCAGCACAAGGAGAGAAACTACCACGAGGAGAGAAACAACCGTAGAGATGCTCATCATCAACTACAGACGACTTCTGCTCGGCGGAATCAGGCGGAACTAAAGCATGTGCATCCGTCGGCTTCATAGCAACACCATCGTGTGCTAACAACCGCTTAAGCGTTGCCATCTCCTCACGAAGGGGACGGACCACCTCCTCGATGCGGACATCAACCAGCTGAAGGAGCTCCAAGCGCATCAATGCAACTTGTGACTGAAAAAGGGAGTCCAAACTGGCGTCGACCTTGAACTCCCCGCAACACCTAGGAGAGTGACTAGGCGGCACCGCTGCACACAATGGCGATTGGGACACGACCTCAGCCCAACTCCGGGACGACGAGGGACGACGAAGCTGAGCGGACGGAGAGTGGCTCCGCTGGAGAGGAGCATGAGCGTCCGGAGAGCGAGCACGAGTGTCCGGAGAGCGAGAACGAGCGGCAGGAAAGCGCGCACGACAGAAAGGCTCTCGATGACCAGGACGACGGCAGCGGATGCATCTGAAGGGCTCACGGCATGAGCTGACTTGGTGGCCACGCTCGAGGCACCGGAAGCATCTCCCTCGAGCCCAACGCTTGAAGGCGAGGCTGCGCTCAAGACCTTCCTTGCGAAGCAACGACAATGGCTCATGACCAGGGTGGTTACCCGACCCACCTGCACCCAACCTTCCTCAACACCAAGAGTCGCAGCTGCAGGAGAGAGGCCGTCACAGAGCTCTTCCAGCGCCTTCCCACCATGGCGCACATCAGCGACATCGCGAACCGAGCTAGGGACAACACCGTTGCTGGAGACCGACGGCGTCCGCGGGGCCAACTCTTCATCATCGTCCATCTTCTCAGGCGCCATCTCATCAGAGCGCATATCGCTGAAACCCGCCACCTTCTCCGGCGCCCTTTCCCCATCGCACACACCGACAGAGCATTGGGCATCACCGGAGACATCGTCATTCATGACGGGCAACGACGGTGAGGGAGCGTGGGAAAACACCTCAAGCGGCGGCAGCGAGAGGCATCCGAGACCCTCAACCACCACGGCAGGATCACGCAACTCTTCACATGGAGGGCCAGAAGCAACGGGATACGCCAACACAGGGGATACGCCAACACAGGCTTGCGGAAGCGACGAGCACGATGCATCTGTCCACCAACGGCTGGGTCTGACCTGCGGCGAGCGAGGGCGGCTGCAGCAAGCACGGCGGCGGACTCCGGAGGCAGAGATATTGGCCCGGTGGACAGGGTTGCCTGAGGCCCGAACGCCTCCACAGCGAGGGCAGCGGAGCGAGCACAGGGCGAGGACGTCGAGGTGAGGCCGACGCTTGACGCGGCAGAGGCAGAGACGGCCGGCGGAGGGAGAACAGGGCGGCGGCGACGGCGTGACGTCCACCGTTGCCTCCAAGGCAGCTGCTCGGCTGCTCCGTGGGCAGCCCCATCAGCTACATGCCGCACACGGATGGAGCGGCCAGCAGTCGTGCAGGGCGAGGACGGGCGGCCGACGAGGATCTGCGACGTGGACGAGCTCCGGCGGCGCACGAGGACAAGCTCCAGCGGCGGACGTCGGGGCGGAGCTTCAGGAGCGGCACCGGGATGAAGCCTGGCTCGGAGGGGAGAGGAGGAGCAGGCGATGCAGGATCTGGGCTCAGCTGCGGAAGAGGAGGCCGGACGGGGGAGATCAGGCCGCCGGCGGCGGCAGCTCACCCCGCGTCGCCATGGTCGCAAGAGCCCCCCGCAAGAAGTCTGTACTATACTTTTTCATATTGACCCTCTTTCTAGTACTTCGTGTATGTGTATATGCAAATGGATTGACCATACGTGCGAGAACCACCAGCATAGAGGAGAAATCACGAGCAAGCAGACCTGCAAGCGCATAAGGAGGTCGGCGCTGTGTTTCTGCTGGTGCCGGCGGCGTGTGAACTCATGGCGCGCGTCGTCGACCTCAGCGGTGGCAGCGTCGCTTGCTGTGGAGTCGAACACCCAGACCTGGCGGCCGGCGTGCGCGTTGGTTGTGCGCAGCCACGGCTCGTCGCCGATGGCCTTCCCGGTCCTTAGCCGCCACATCGATGGATCGAGAGTGGTACCAACCAAGCAACGAGAAGTGACTGCTTTCTTTTGAGTTCCTTGCTCACTTGCTTAATTACCAGTAGGGGTACTGCCCTGTGTGACAACTGACAAGGTCCGCACCGAGCTCTATTTATAGCAGAGAAAGAAGTACTACTCCGTACTAGAAGAAGTTGTGGCCTTCGTTGATCATGCCACAAAATATCTTTTGTGAGTGTGAGGTCTACAGATTTGCCACACATCCATTAAATTGATTGGCCATTGTTATACTCACGTTGGAATATATACAGCTCCTTCTGGCCAACAATTTTTTTGGTTGGACAGAGGAGTAGAATAATTTCTTCACTAAGTCGGGCTCTCGGTTTTATAAAATATTCATATCAACTTCAAAGAACTCGGCAAACAAAGATATACAAACCCACAATGGCAGCAGGATATGGTGTAGGATGTGCTATAGCATGCGGATAAAAAATTATCCAAAAAACAATTGAAATTAACCAAAAATTTAAATCAGGTTACATGAGGAACTTTTTTTTTAGATCAAGGAGCAACAGCTCCAACCTCTGCATCAATTGATGCACACGGCCTTTTATTAAAATTGTAGTTACATGAGGAACTACACCCCTACCTAATGCTTGAACGGAAGATCAGGTACATGAGAAAGCAAGGGAGTTGTTAAGACATAAATGTTCAACTATTGCCTAATTTCAGAGGGTCCTGATCAAGAATTAATGAATGTTGCTTCTTGATTGAAACTATTATTCCAATCTCTTCTTTCTCATCTGCATGTGAGAAAACCATTTTTTTGTTTTATTTGATGATTGTTTTCTTCTTGTTTCTAAAAAACAAAAACCTAAAAATATTTTTATTTCTTTATTTTCTCGTATTGCTTCATCTATGCCCTTTCTGTTAAAGAAATTTTTTTTTTGAGGGAAGGCCCCGAAGGGCCGAGAAGCTCCATTAATCGGTTGGCACAATTACAAGCAGGACCTTGGCTTTAGTAGTAATAGCACAGGAGTCCTGAAAAATTACAAGAAGGACCTCAAAAAGAAAATTGAAAAAGCAATCAAGTCCTTCTCCACCGCATCGTTGAATCAAACTCAGACCACGGTCGGTGGCGACGACGCCGGGGACTACGCCACTTGGTTCGCCGCTAGGATGGGTCACCGCGCTGAGCTTGCAGATCTTCCACCACAGCCCTAAGGCGTGGAGGAAGTTGACACTCCCCGGAGCAAAAATTGCCGAGGAACGGCAAGGCCCCCTTGGCCAAAGAAAGCGGCGGCGGAAGTCGCCGGCGCTTGGGATCCGCCGCAGACCGAGCTTCAAGGCATCCCAATGCTGTCGTGGCTCTGATTCCTGCATCTCCTCTCCGCTAGATCTCCCCTAGCCACCATGGCCGTCCAGAGGAAGAAGAGAGGAGGGATGCAGCGAATCAGGGCTAAGAACAGCCCGCTTCCTTGCTGGCTTGGGCGAACGTGAACCGCAGCACCACCTCCCCTCGCCTCCATGGCCGGCCGGAGAGGGTGTTGTAGCTCGGTACGCCACCGCTGGAGCAGCCGCTATTGTGTAAGCCCGGATTCCCCCGCCTCCTCGGCCGGCCAGAGAGGGGAACACAGCAGAACCAGGCTGTACCTGCAAGAGAAATTAGCAACTAGCGATTTTATTCGACCGTGTAGTGGTCTCCGCCGCCGATCCAAGCTCTGGCCAGGGGAGCTGAATCAAGGCGAGGAAGAACCCTAGCCTCCAGATCTTGCCGAACCAATCCGGAGCTGCACCTAAACTAAAACAACTACTGGCAAGATGCCAAAACCTAACCCTAATATCTACAGAGAGAAGTCCGGCGCCTCCCCTCCGCCTCCCTCGGCCGGCATCGCCGGCGAGGTCAGCTTTGGTTCGGCCCGGGGAGGAGCGGTTCTCCCTCAGGTACTGTAGAGAGGTGAGAGAAGAGAAGGGGGGGAATGAGCGCTGCGATGTGTTGTTTTGTTAAAGAAAAATACAACACCCAAAAAAGCATTGCTTCTTCTTGTTTCTTTCTAGCACTTTATTTTCCAAGCTCTTTTATCTGTTGTAATATAAGGATTATATTTCATTTACCGTTTTCAAAAAATAAAGTGCCAAGTTGCACCCATTTGTGTCTTATTGGATGTTCAGCAATATTTGGTTTTGTTGTTTTTAGCATGCTACTGTTCACTGCATGATTTATCATTTTTCTAGAAGCTCGTAAAATCATTAGAAAACACGGGATGAACATATTTTTGTCATATGCATGCAATTTTTCCCAGATTCTTTGACATTATTATGTTCCAAAAAAAACATTTTTCTAGCTATCGCTTTTTAAAACCAAATATGTATTTTGTTGCAACAGACGGTTTTTGATGATTAAATTTGAATCTTTTGGATCTTATTATATATTTTTGGATGTTACCCACTGGTGCAATCACTAGTAGAAAATCTCTCATCAGTACCGGTTCCAGAGGGGCATTAGTACCGGTTGAGCAACCGGTATTAATTATCCGGCACTAAAGCCCCCCCCCCCCCTTTCGTACCGGTTGCTTACGAACCGGTATAAAAGGCCCTCCACGTGGGCCACCAGGAGAGCTCAGGGCCAAGGAGCTTTGGTACCGGTTGGTAATACGAACCGGTACCAAAGGTTCCCACCCGCGGCAGGGAATTTGCCCAAATCTCGGCCGCGGCAGAGAATTGGTTTTTTAGGGTTTTTGGAGGGGTTTAGGGATATCGGTTTGTTTCATATCGCGTCGATGCACCAGAAACGCGTTTGGGTTTAGGTAGTACATGAAGATCAAGATGATGCATAGCAAATTGGTGCATATAATATAACACACATGTTATTGCATAAGATCGCAAATTAAGTAGCACTATGCATGAAGATCGATCTTCATGCATAGTGGTACTCTCCGAGGCGTACTCTATATATGTCTATTACATGTAGCATAGTGGTACTCTTCGAGTCAACTATATATGTAACATGTGCATCTTCATTCATAGTGGTACTCTGCGAGTGGTGGTATGATGTCCCGAAGGAAAAATCCCGCCAATTCCTCGCCTATTGCTATGAAGCGGTCATCGATTGAGAGCTTGTTCCGCTTTCTTGCCAACTATAAAAGAATAAGATACAAATGAATTCATGAAACAACTATTACTGAAACTCAGCACAACTTATGATAACAAAACAAATTTGTGAAGATTGTTTTTGTACCTCTTTATTTCTTTCATTATTCGTTCTCTCGCTGACAATTCTGCGGATGTACTCGCAAACGAAGAATCCACAGAGATCGGTCCCCGGAGGTTGTTGCGGGCATTTCTTTACAAGAATATAATTCAATCAAACAATAGTCAAGTATGATAATTAAAAGGTGTGTGGACCTAGGTAGTACTACTTACTTTCGCACGCCATCGCAGCTTCGGTGTCCATTCACGGGACGTATCTTCCTTGATGAAAGTTTGCCATACGCTGCTCGACAAAAGAAAATGCATAAAAGAGTCATCAATTAGTTCAAAGCAGGAAATTAACGAAACAAACCGATAAGAATTAAAATTACCTTCTGAGCATTAAAAAACAAGACACGTATAGTTCCGATTTTTTGCTTAGTGAGTCAAAGACTTCAACTTCTCCAATTTCCAAATTGATGACGAGAAGAATAAAGTGAAACCTACGCACGTTTCAATATGTAGTGTCATATATATAAGTCATTAGTTAAAATTTTGACATACGGTGAGCAAAATATAATGTGTTATAAGACAGTAAGACTCACTCGAAGTTGTAAGGCCAAATTATTAGCTTTTTGTCACGTTGTCGCTTCAAAAACCTTAGCAAAGTCTGCGGTGTATCCTTGTTATAGAGGGGATTCTCTATGGTTTTAACATGCATTGTGTGCGGGTCAATGAACCCAATGTCTGTGATATCGTCCCTTTTGCATTCGAGCATCTTCGATCTGCATAATATAGCGCACAAAAGATTATAATCTGCAGACAATGAACGAGCTGAGCTAAAGACTTCTCAAATTAAATAAATAAATCACTTACAGACAATAGCAACTGATGATTGATTTGTCGAGGGCCCGGAGATTGTATAACTGAAAGAGTTCGTCGAAGTCAACGTTCACACAGTACTCCTGGAAGTTGTGCTCTTCCCTAACTCGCACCATGTTAGTCTCGATCCCTTCCTTTGATGCCTTTAGGTAGCACGAATGCAAGTTACGCATACATGTTGGTACCTTCCTGAGATTCTCGACCAAATCTTTCCCTTGAACAAACTGATATGCTCGTTCAGCGAAGGCGTAATCAGTTGCGTATTGTCGAGAACTTTGAACGGTCTTCCCGTCAAACACCTTGAGAGGGGCGACCGATTGAACGGGCTGTTGTCCGAGCTGGTAGACACTGTGTATCTCTTTTATCTCCCTGATACCCGATTGAACGGGTTTTGTTGCCTCGATCATCTTGTCATACGACCTTTCAATAGAACGCGCATAGTCAGATGGCGGCGATGGTACAGGGTCATATAGATTGTCAACGGTACGCACAACTTTCACCGGATCTAGTGTCTTCTTGAAAGGTATCTCTGGCACTTTCGGTGCAAACCATTTCTTCAACTCGGCCTGAACGGCCTCCGCGTTTTCCTCTGGAGTTTTTTCCCAAGGTAACTTCTCGATGGCGGCGATTGTTTCTCCTTTCTAGCTTTCTTCCTAGGCGGCGTACCGTTCCGCTTAACGGACGCTGTCTTACGTCGCGGAGGATCTCGAGATGGTGGACTCACGCTGGGGTCCCTCTCATGTAGGTGTGGACTTGGCTGCTCACCAGGACTGCCACCAGGAGGAGTCGATGGCATTTGCTGCTCATGTGTAGGAGTCGGTGGCCTTTGCAAAAGGACGACGTACTTCTTCGGCCATAGGGCGAAACCGTGCTTGACATCGGCCAGTGTCCTCTCATCTTCACCTCTAGGAATATCAAGCTCCACTGTTTCAAAACCCGGAACAACTTCATCCACCCCGACACGAACACAGCCAGGTGGAATGGGCATATGATGGTGCATTGCTCCATCTTCACTTGGGTACACATAGCCGACCGCCACCTTAACGGACGCGGTCCTGAATAACATATGTAGCTCGCAATCTGTCTTCTCCGTGACATAATCCACGGGGTAGCTTCCTCCACATCCGTCAAGATGCGAGGAACCGACACTGCTTCTTCGCTGAGATGGGGCAGCATCGGCTTGTGGATCTGTAGAAACGGCTGATCGGGTGCCCTACGATTTCTCTCAAGAGCCTCCACCCTAGTTAACAATTCCGTTACAATGTCGGCGTCCTTCTTCTTCTTTCGCGAACGGCTTCTATAAGTGTCAGCGCTGTCCGGCCACGCTTCCTTCATGGTGAGACACAGGCGAGCTCGTACCCGTCCAACATGTTCGGGGTTCCCAGAGCGAGTGTCACTCGTCATTCTCTCGATCGGGAATGTACTCTCCCTTTCTGACCTTTTCAATTGCATCTACAAGCTTCGGTACAATTGCCTCAATTTTTTCCTTCCATTTTCCCTTCGCAACGATCAGCCCTGTCTTTGGGTCCAACCCTGCCCCATGAGCGAACAACCAGAACTTGGACCGTTCGGGCCAGTCCCATGTCTGTGGAGTGATTCCATGATCCATCAGTTTATTCTCAAACGATGTCCACTTCGGAATGGCACTCTTGTAGCCACCTGACCCCAAATGATGCGGAAGTTTCTTCTTTGCAGCATTTTCGGTATTTTTCTTCGATCGGGACACAAAAGTAGACGATTTCTTATACTCCTTAAATGCGGCCCAGTGATCTTTTATCTTCACTAGATTATCATCGAATACTGGATCTTCATTCTTATATTTGTCCCATAAATTTTTCTTGAAGCTCTGGAATTGTATGGTCATCTTCTTCAATGTCCATTCCTTGACTTTATTCTTCTGGCCTTCCGTCATGTCTTCTGGTAGGCTGAACTTTGTCAGTAGCGTGTCCCAAAGAAAATTTTTCATCGTGTCGTTGACATAACTAGCACCACTCTCTGGGTTCTTCGGCTTATGCCACTCTTGAATGCTGATCGGTACATGGTCCCTAACAATAACTCCGGATTGACTTGTAAATTTGCGGCAAAACTCCTTGGGATGAACTGGTTCACCATTATCCTTGAATGCCGTGAGGGCTAACCTGCCCTCGCCCTTTAGCACCCGCGTCGGGCCTCGTTTTGTTCTAACAGACTTGCTCGATGATCCAGAAGGCTAAAAGAAAAAATTATTCGTTAATAAGTGCAATACAAATAAATGAATGCATCTAGGGATGAACACAGACTAATTGATACATAGATATACACCTCGCCGGAGTTTGTGATGGACACTTCATTGTCTTTTCTAACTTGTTCAGACTCAAGTCCCTCGCCAAAATCATTCAGAAAGTCTTGGTACTCGTTGTCATCTCCATCGTCGGGTTCCGGACCACGGGCACTCTCATAGATCAATTTCTGCACCGCTTCTTCCCCCTCCTCATCTCGGACGAAGCTGCCGTCCTCCATACCTCAATGTCACTACAAAATTAAGAAAGCAATTGTATTTCATTCATCATGTAATGATCATATAACAGATTGCTAGATGGATAACAATTGACTCGATGTCGCGGCGCCACGGTCACAGACTCGGCGTTCCCCTCCTCCTCTCGCTCTTCTCTACCCTAACACTACTCGGCGTTCCCCTTCCTCCTCTCGCTCTTCTCGACCCTAACACTACTCGGCGGCGCGCCCCTCTCGCTCTTCTCGACCCTAACCCTATCGTCATGCAGCTTTTAAAATTCTACCGAAACCAGTTTAAAGCGCACCTGCACATAATGAAACAATGTACTGTAATACCCTTTTAAACATGAAGAAACCAAATGAAATATAATCCTGGAACTTGTTCTGCCCATAAACAGAACTTACTGAAACATCCTTCTGAACTATACGTGGTCGCTATATCTTTCACAGGTCCAAAGAGTTTCATGCATGTTTTTCATCCTGTTCCGGAAGTTTGAAATTTAAAATTCCTAAAGTATCAAATAATGATCTTTTTAAAATATCTCATCAGTACGAATGTGAAGGTCCAAAGGCCTTTGTACATCTGACTTTATATTAGCCGGTCAATTTTTTTGAATGAATATTAAAATCGACATTTGGGTGTGGGAGCTGCTAACACAACATATACTTGATTACTGAAATAAGAACAGCAATTCGAGGCTGAGTTTAAGGCGAAGATCAGGCCGTCCCCGTGGGCGTGGACAGCCACGGCCTCACCGTCAAGGACGCCGTCAACAACATCCTCTTCGTGCTCGGCTTCAACGCCTTCGGCGGCTTCTCCGTCTTCCTCCCCTTCCTCGTGCTCGAGATCGGCAAGCCCGACGCGGCCGGCCTCCGCACCCGCCTCCGCGACGAGGTCCGCACCGCGCTGCAGGAGACCGGCGGCGAGGTCGGGTTCGCGGCGGTGGCCAAGGGCCGGATGCAGCTGGTGCGGTCCACGGTGTACGAGGTGCTCCGGACGCGCCCGCCCGTGCCGCTGCAGTTCGGCGCGCGCGGCAGGACTTCGTGCTGCGCTCCCACGGCGGCGAGGGCTTTGCGGTGTCCGCCGGGAGATGCTGTGCGGGTACCAGCCGCTGGCCATGCGCGACCCGGCGGTGTTCGACCGGCCGGAGGAGTTCGTGCGGACAGGTTCGTCGGGGAGGAAGGGGAGAAGCTGCTCAGCTACGTGTCTTGGTCCAATGGCCCCGAGACGGACGACCCCGCGCTCGGCAACAAGCGATGCGCCGCCAAGGACGCCGTCATTGCCACCGCCTGCATGCTCGTCGCCGAGCTCTTCCACCGCATTTCCTCGAACACCTAGCGCGCGTGCGTGAGGAGGCCGGCTGCGACCGCGGCGCGGCAGCGGCAGCGCGCGCGGGCTCCTCCCGGCGAGCGCGCGGCGGCCGGGGAGGCGAGGCGAGGAGGCGAGGCGAGGAGGGAGGGAGGGGTGCTCACCTCGGTGAGGGCGACGGCGGCGGGGAGAGGTGGAGCGGCGCGGGCGACGCGGCGACGACGGCGGCGGCCGGTGAGGGCGACGGCGGCGGCTACGCCGAGGGCGACGGCGACGGCGATGGCGACAGCGGCCGCTACGGCGACGGCGACGGGGAGCGGCGTCTGCGAGGTCTGCGGCGCGCGGAAGAAGAAGAAATTTGGGGAAATTGCCCCGCGCTAAGTCCTAAACAAGGGGATCGACCTTTGGTACCGGTTGGTACCACCAACCGGTACGAAAGGCCTTTCGTACGGTTGGTGGTACCAACCGGTACCAAAGGTATTTTTTGTTTTCTTTTTCTTTTGCTGTTTTCTTTTCTTTTCTTGTTTTCTTTTCTTTCTTTTTTTCTTCTGTTTCTTTTTTACTTTTCTGTTTCTTTTTCTTTTCTTTTCTTTCCTTTTCTTTTCTATTTTTATTTCCTTTTCTTTTCTATTTCTTTTTTCTTTTATTTCTTTTTTACTTTTCTGTTTCTTTTTCTTTTATTTTCTATTTCTTTTCTTTTTATTATTTTCTATTGCTTTTCTTTTTCTTTTCTATTTCTTTTCTTTCCTTTTCTTTTATATTTCTTTTCTATTTGTTTTCTTTACTCCCGCCACGACGACGTCCGCGCGGGAAAGTTTCCCGCCACGTACGACGTCGCGCGGGAAACTTTCCCGCCACGACGCCGCGCGTGGGAGAAAAAAGGCGGGAAAGAAAGGGCGGGAATAAAATTTTATTACGAGTGAACTCGAATTAAAAGTACATAGCTTAACTGAAAATTAAAGATACATGGCCAAATTCTACTATTGGAGTCATTCAGTCATACTCGTGCCTAGCCCTGTAGTAGTCGCCACTGTAATCGTCGTAGTCGCCGTCATCATCGTCGCTGGCATCGGGGTCGCGGTACTCGAACGTCGGCGGGTGAGCACGCGTGGGCTGGGACTGAGGGTAGCGCAGGCGGGGGCCACGGTAGGCCATGACGCCCTGGAGAGTCCGGCCGCGCCACCACAGCCGACGTCCAGCCTCGTTGAAGTTCGGAGGAGGCGGGCCGCCCTCCTCGTGCCTGGCAAGCGCCCTCTCACGCTGATTGATGAAGAAGCTTTCCCAAGTCGGGCTGTAGTCGGGATGCCACTGGGGATTCCTCCGCTGCTCTGGCGTGAGCTCGAAGTAGTAGTGGTTCGTGATGGCCATCTCGCGCGCCACACCTAGAGGGACTGGAGGGACCGGTACGCCTCCGACACTTAGCAACCAGCCGGTCGGGACGCGGTAGCCCGGCGGGCAGGGGTAGTTCGAGGCGCAAAGCGCCTCCGCCTCCCGGGGGGTTAGAGATGCGATGGAAGCCATGGGAGAGAATGATGAGGTTTGCAGATATGAGTCTAGATGTGATATGTAAATGGTGGCCAAGCCTACATATATATAGTGAAAAAATGGCGGGAAGACAGAGGCGGGAACCGGTGGAAAGTGCGGGAAGAAAAATAGGCGGGAAGACAGAGGCAAACCTTTAGTACCGGTTGGTGGGTGCAACCGGTACTAAAGCTGTCGGCAGGATAAGGACGCCCTGCTCGATGAGATAAAGTATGTAGCGCACGACGCCCTGTCGGTGGGATAAGGACGCGTGGGTAACCTTTAGTACCGGTTGGTGGGTGCAACCGGTACTAAAGCTGTCGGCAGGATAAGGACGCCCTGCTCGATGAGCTAAAGTATGTAGCGCACGACGCCCTGTCGGTGGGATAAGGACGTGTGGGTAACCTTTAGTACCGGTTGGTGGGTGCAACCGGTACTAAAGCTGTCGGCAGGATAAGGACGCCCTGCTCGATGAGATAAAGTATGTAGCGCACGACGCCCTGTCGGTGGGATAAGGACGCGTGGGTAACCTTTAGTACCGGTTGGTGGGTGCAACCGGTACTAAAGCTGTCTGCGGGATAAGGACGCTCTGCTCGATGAGCTAAAGTATGTAGCGCATGACGCCCTGTCGGTAGGATAAGGACGCGTGGGTAACCTTTAGTACCGGTTGGTGGGTGCAACCGGTACTAAAGCTGTCTGCGGGATAAGGACGCTCTGCTCGATGAGCTAAAGTATGTAGCGCATGACGCCCTGTCGGAGGAAGAAGAAGACAAAGTAGAAGCGGCGCCGTGCCTATAAAAGGAGCATCTATACACCATGGGAAGCAGCTCAACAAGCCAACATGGATGGAGAGTTTCATCACCATGGATGGAGGAAAGGGTTGGGAAATCTCCCGTGGCGGAACTTGTCGAAGATGCCCTTGGTGCACACGCCCTATGGCATCTTCGGAAGTTCCGCCTCGGAAAAATTTCCCTGTAAGCCCGTGGAAGACTCCATCGATCTCCTCTAACAATGTTGGGGAAAGGGTTGGGAAATCTCCCGTGGCGGAACTTGTCGAAGATGCCCTTGGTGCACACGCCCTATGGCATCTTCGGAAGTTCCGCCTCGGAAATTTTTTCCTGCAAGCCCGTGGAAGACTCCATCTCCTCTAACAATGTTGGGGAAAGGGTTGGGAAATCTCCCGTGGCGGAACTTCTCGAATATGCCCTTGGTGCACATGCCCTATATATGGCATATTCGGAAGTTCCGCCTCGGAAAAATTTCCCTGCAAGCCCGTGAAAGCTACTTAACTAGTAAAACAAGCCAACCATCTCGATTGTTAATATCTTACATACAGTAACATCATTACACAAAAGTGATTTCCATATTGAGATACACAAGTTATGATCCCTATATGTAGCTAGCTAGTCTTCTGAGTTTTCTTCGCCCGTTTCCCTTTCTTCTTACTGCGACGCAACCATGGACAATCTTCATTGTTTAAGATGATGCTTGGGTCAATTTTTACCTTGAAGGGTGGAATATCGTCAAACTTATTATAATCTTCTGACATGTCTGTCTTGTCCTCTACTCCCACGATGTTTCTTTTTCCTGAAAGAACTATGTGCCGCTTTGGCTCATCGTATGATGTGTCCTCTTGCCTTTCTTTTCTTTTTTTCGGTTTGCTAGACATATCCTTCACATAAAAAACCTGAGCCACTTCACTGGCTAGGACGAATGGTTCGGTGTCGTACCCTAGATTCTTGAAATCCACTGTAGTCATTCCGTACTGCGGGTCTACCTGTACCCCATCTTTCAGGTTGAACCATTTGCCAGGAACAAAGGGACCTTGAAATTAGGTCCATAGTCAAGTTCCCATATCTCCTCTATGTACCCATAATATGTGACCTTGTTCCCATTGCCATCTTCTGCATCAAAGCGGACACCACTATTTTGGTTGGTGCTCTTTTTGTCTTGGGCGAAAGTGTAAAATGTGTTCCCATTAATCTCGTACCCTTGAAAAGTCGATATAGTAGAAGATGGTTGCTTGTCCAACAAGTACAGCTGCTCTTCATCGGTGACATTCATGAGACGTGTTTGCAACCAACCGCCGAAAGTCTTCATGTGTTCTCCATCAATCCAATCTTCACGTTGCTCCGGGTATTTAGAGCGTAAGATCTCCTTGTGTTCCTCTTTGTACGGAGCCACCAAGATGGAATTATGTAGAACTGTGTAGTGTGCTTGAGTGAAAGAATGTCCGTCCATACACGTTGCTGATTTCTTTCCTAGCGTGCCTTTTCCACGCAGTCTCCCCTCATAGCGCGATTCAGGAACACCGATCGGCTTAAGGTCAGGAATAAAGTCAACACAAAACTCAATGACCTCCTCTGTTCCATAGCCCTTGGAGATGCTTCCTTCTGGCCTAGCACGGTTATGAACGTACTTCTTTAAGACTCCCATGAATCTCTCAAAGGGGAACATGTTGTGTAGAAATACAGGACCGGGAACGCCAATCTCTTCGACCAGGTGAACTAGGAGATGTGTCATAATATTGAAGAAGGATGGTGGGAACACCAACTCGAAGCTGACTAGACATTGGACCACATCCTTCTGTAAATTTTGTAGAGTAAGTGGATTGATCACCTTCTGAGAAATTGCATTGAGGAACGCACATAGCTTCACAATGGGTACTCGAACATTTTCCGGCAGAAGCCCCCTCAATGCAACCGGAAGTAATTGTGTCATAATCACGTGGCAGTCATGAGACTTTAGGTTTTGAAACTTTTTCTCCGACATGTTTATTATTCCCTTTATATTCGACGAGAAGCCAGACGGGACCTTGATGCTACTCAGGACTTCAAAAAATATCTCCTTCTCCTCTTTGGTAAGAGCGTAGCTGCCAGGACCTTGATACTTCTCTGGATTCAGGTTGTTTCCTTCGTGGATACTTTGCTGGTCCTGCCGTGCATCCGGTGTATCTTTTGTCCTCCCATACACGCCCAAGAAGTTTAGCAGGTTCACGCAAAGATTTTTCGTCACGTGCATCACGTCGATTGCAGAGTGAACCTCTAAGAATTTCCAGTAGGGTAGCTCCCAAAATATCGACTTCTTCTTCCACATGGGTACGTGTCCGTCAACATCATGCGGAACAGATTGTCCGCCGGGACCCTTTCCAAAGATCACTTTTAAATCCTTGACCATATCATATATAACTTCCCCAGTAGGGCGGGTAGGCTTCGTTCGGTTATCTGCCTCACCTCCGAAATGCTTTCCTCTCTTTCTTACGTGATGTTGTTTTGGAAGAAATCGACGATGCCCCAGGTACACATTCTTGTTTCCCAAATAATTACTGTCAGTCTCACCTAAACAGTGTGTGCATGCATTGTATCCCTTGTTTGACTGCCCTGAAATGTTGCCAAGAGCAGGCCAATCATTGATGGTTACAAATAACAACGCTCGTAGGTTAAATTCCTTTTGTTCGTGCTCATCCCACACAGGTACACCTTCGTCACGCCACAACTCTAAAAGTTCTTCAACCAATGGCCTCAGGTACACATCAATGTCGTTGCCGGGTTGCTTCGGGCCCCTGGATGAGCAGCGGCATCATAATGAACTTCCGCTTCATGCACAACCAAGGAGGAAGGTTATAGATACATAGAGTCAACGGCCAGGTGCTATGGTGGAGCTCTGCTCCCCGAAAGGATTAAAGCCATACGTACTTAGACCAAATCTTAAGTTCCTTGCGTCATCCGAAAATGACTTGAACTCTCTGTCGATTTTCTCCACTGCGACCCATCGGCGGGGTGTCTCGGCATCACATCTTTCTTACGGTCCTCTTTGTGCCATCGCAACAAATTGGCATGCTCTTTGTTCTGGAACAAACGTTTCAACCGTGGTATTATAGGAGCATACCACATCACCTTCGCAGAACCCTCTTCCCGGGGTGGACTCACCCTCAACATCGCCAGGGTCATCTACTTTGATCTTATACCTCAATGCACTACATACCGGGCATGCATTCAAATTCTCGTACTCCCAGCGGTAGAGGATGCAGTCATTGATGCATGCATGTATCTTCGCACCTCTAATCCTAGAGGGCGGACAACCTTCTTTGCTTCGTACGTGCTAGAGGGCAACACGTTCTCCCACGGAAGCATCTTCTTTATTATTTTCAGCAACTTTTCAAATCCCTTGTCGAAGTACCATTCTCTGCCTTCCACTGCAGCAATTCCAGCGTGGTACCCAGATTTTTCTGACCATTTTCGCAATTTGGGTACAACAGTTTGTTGTGATCCTCTAACATTTTCTCCAACTTCAACCTCTCCTTTTCATTTCCGCAGTTCATCTTCGCATCAAGAATGGCCCGACCCAAATCGTCATCCGGGTCATCAAAAATCGGCTCATCGAAAATGGGCTCTTCTTCAGCTTCGTCTTCCCCCATTCTACTACCACCGTCTTCAGTGAATAAGGGATAGTTGTCACTATCCTCTTCTTCTTCGTTGTCTTCCAATATAACCCCTCTTTCTCCGTGCTTGGTCCAACAATTATAGCTGGGCATGAAACCGTTCTCCAGCAGGTGGACATGAAGGGTCTTCGAGGTAGAGTAATCCTTCATATTCTTACAGGAACTACATGGACAATACATGAAACCATTCGACCGCCTGTTTGCCTCAGCCACGTTGAGAAAATAATGCATGCCAGTAATGAACTCGGGATGGCACCGGTCACCGTACATCCATTGTCGACTCATCTGCATTTTATATGTATATCAAAAATCATTAAATACACAACATCATGGATATATGAGTGACCAACTTAATTAATATTCAAGTTCATCACATAAAACTAATTGTTTTTTATAAAAAAGAAGAGGGGCACACCGAGGTGGTACCGTGCCGGCTAGGGGACAACGCTGGCGATCGACAGCGGTAAGGACGGGGATGATACAATTAAAACCTACAAAACATACCATAATTTCAGCTCAAATTGCATATAAAAAATAAAATCACTAACTTAGGCATTTCATCGAACACCTTGCTTGCACTACAAAAATAGTACGAGTTAAAACTACCAAAGAACTGAGCTAAATTAGGAACGCTGGAAGGAAGGATGATATTGCTAACCCTTGGATAGATGTATGCCGTTAATCTTGTTAAAATGGTGGAAAAAAATAAAGATTATTGGAGTGTGAGAGGTGCAAAATATTTGGAAATGTGAGAGAAGTGAGAATGAGATATGCAGGGAGCTCGGGCGCTGCCGCGCGCTCATATAGGGCACAGACCCTTTAGTACCGGTTCCTTACACGAACCGGTACTAAAGGTGCAACCCTGGCCCCACCACCACCTGAAAATCGGGCCCAAACCCTTTAATACCGGTTCGTGTTACGAACCGGTATTAAAGGTCCATACCGAACCGGTATTGATGTCCCACACACGGAACCGGTATTAATGCCCCCTTTAGTACCGGTTCGTAAGGGAACCGGTACTAAAGGCTTAGATGGATGAGAGGTTTTCTACTAGTGAATACTTCTGTACTTTCAAAATAATTGTTTTGAAGCTTTCAGCAGTCGCTTAGATCAAACATGAGACCAGCATCCTAAAAAAGAAAAAACGAACGCAAAAGATTTACAAACCCTTATCATTCTTTTTTAAATAAGACAGGCCTATTTTATATGGCACTAATGTATCCTTAGAAAAAATGGGGGTGTTTTAGTGGTGAAGTTTTCTTTCAGCAAATGAAGGAGCGCCACGCTGAGCAATATTGAAAATAAGTGAGAACCATAATCTTGGAGATGCCCTCGTATTCCCCTCTACATTTTCGATAAAGGGAATATATTAATATCAAAAGATACCAATTACACCTAGCCTCTGCAACAACGCACCACCATAATGGCACTACGGATGCACACAGCCAAAAAAAGAAAATAAAACTAAGAAACAAAAGTTCCGCTACAGTATCTCGGGCCTAACAACAGCAATACATCCATCGCCAAGACAACACCTGAAATACAGACTCTCCAAAAACGACGGCTTCAAGAAGGGAACAGTGCTCTAACACCGTCGTCGCCCGATCAAAGATCTTAGGTTTTCACCCTGAAGATAGTCTCCGCTCTCAAAACAATGCCTCCAACAAGGTCATTGCCAGGCACAACCAATTAAGGCCAGACATTGGGTTTTCACCCTGAAAGGTAGGACTCTGAACTTCACATGTGTTGTCGCCCCCACTTTCATACCGCTGCTGTGAAGCCCAGAACACCAAGCCAGTTCCATCTCACCACCAAGATCCCACCACTATTGCTCTTCCACCAATCTTGACTTTCATGACCTTCTCCGCCAGCACCATGGAAAGAAAACAAGCTCCATGATATTAACAGCCAGCAGAGCTTCGAAGCGCTCCATCTGAAACCAAACGGTCAGATAAAAAACATGGGTGCGCTCGACCGAAAACACCCAATCCAGCAATCTTCAGGCATTGATCGCACAATGAATTTCGCCGGCAGGACCTTCCGGAACACGACAATCCAGCAACCTCGGTGGGAAGAAGCTTCCGAACGATCTTCACTTGGCGCGAGAGAAACCCTAGGACTGCCACCTTTATTAGGCAGAATGGCAGGCCCCCTCGCCGCCGCCCGCCGGCAACCTGCTCCGCCGCGGACGCCGCACATGAACAACATCTCAGTTCATAAACCTTTTGACATTGTTATTTAAGCATCTGAAGGTGGGTAGCTCGTGTCTCACCGTCCCGGTAGCTCCCCGCCTTTTGCCCACCACTCTCTCTCCACGCCGTGAGGTACACTCTATGGCGTACTTGTCGATAACACAACAACGTGGCTTCCCATTTAATTTTTTCTAATATTTCAGCGGACGGGCCATGTTTATTGTGAAACACTCTAAGCTTTGCACTCGTTCCAAATTTTTCAAAAGATTATTAAACGGGTTATGGATTGAGCTGTCCGTCATCATAATCCACCACTTCTTGATTGAGAGGTGTAAAAATTGTCTGAGTGAACATCGTGGGTACCTATTTAATATTTTATGTAGCACAAAATGTGGATTGAGAAGCGACAAATAGATGATTGGCCGAATCCTTCGTTTGCTTCAAAGTGGATACAAGCCGCAGTTTTGCCACCTTTTTTTTCAACCTATCAGAAATCAAAATTCTATTTTGTGTTGCAAAGCCAAGCGATTTTTCCTTACTTTTGGACAGGCCTAGGCCTTCCAAACTATCTTGTTCCCAATGGAGGTGGTAGGGCCCAAGAATTGGATCTCATAGATCGAGCTTGTGGAATATTGGCCATTCTCCATCAGCTTCCAACTATTGTAGTCTTCCATTTCATCAAGACCTACATTTTGGAGAATGTTACAACCACGGCCGAGAAAAAGTGAGGAGGTAGGTCGAACAAACGCAAAGGACAAGAGATTTTTAACGTGAAAACCCCCTCAAACAAGAAGAGGAAAGCCACGGGTGCCAACCAAAAAAACTTCACTATTGTGGGAGGAGTTTACACACGCCGCCGAAAATTTCACATATTCAACTTATCTCGTGTAGCAGCTTACAAAGTATATATAGTGGTTGTGACCTAGATGACAATCCATACCACAGGAACTCGAGCGGTCCAAGCCTCCAGCGGTGGGCCTCTTGCTCAACTCCTTAGAAATTAGCTTTTATATGAATTTTGATCACAATATAATAGGGAAACCCCAAAATTTCCACCCAACCATGGCGCATGTAAAAGTGGTTCTGCAACCATTCCCAATCGCAGTGGTTGTGGCGGCGTAGAAAATGTTCATATCCTCATTGGGAAAAAGATTTCCTAATCTCACCTATCCAGGGTCCTTCCAGTCAAGCCATGGCTACCACAAGCGAAACTCCATCGGGACTTAGTCCAAGTTCATCACACTAAACTTATAAGCTTTTTGGGATGACACACCAGTTCCCAGTTCACTTTATATTTGGCGCTAGTGGTAGTATCCTTAGCCGACCAAATAAAGGTCAGATCAATCTTGTTCATAAGTTGTGAATGTCCAAATGCACATGAGATTGAATTGTGTCTTCAACCTTATCGTCGTGGTGAACAAACATATGCCATAGGTAGGCTTAAGTTGGGGCCGATGTGCCCCGGTGGATCTGAATGAGGGGAGATGGAAGAACACACATACGACACAAGGTTTACCTAGGTTCAGGGTCCTCGTGACGACGTAAAGCCCATACTCCCGCTTGTCTGCGATGTATAGAGCAGTATATGAAAGCTACAATGACGCTCCATAAGCTGTATGGCGAATGTAGAAGATGAACTCCTATCGCTAAGGGGGATGATGGGATCGTCACGTGCAAGGGAATCCTGCCTCTCCTTATATAGGAGGGAGGCAGGTTACAAGGATGAAACCCTAGCATGTGCTGAAGGAGCATCTCGCGAGGATCTTTGATTACGTTGCCTCTGGCCTGTAGCTCATATCCTCTCCCATGAGGTACCTTTTGACTTGGCCTTCTAGCACTGTAGCGCTGACCACTTTGGCGCTAGCCACTGTAGCAGTTCCTCATCTGCGTGCTCTGGCCTCCTTTGGAATGGAGCGCTCGCCTTCGTCATGAAGAGATCCTACGTATCTCCTTCATGTCCATAGTGAAACGACCGGATCTTGGACTTTGGGGATAGACACATGACTGTTAGGCCTTTGCCGGACCGCTATTCCGGTTCCGCATAAAGTAAGCCGGATCTTCATCCTTCGATCATTTTTCTATGATCTGGCATATCTTGACCTTTCCGGCTTACGGTGTGCTGGCAACTCTATTCCGGCATGGCTACGCCGGTATTCCGGATTACTCAACCGAATGACCTTTAATCCGATCAACCTCATATTAAGTGATAAGCAAGCTCATCCGGCTTATCCGTGTAAGCCGGTAATTAGCCACATGACTTAGCCATTTAGTCAAGCTCTCGACCCACTGGGGGTCGTCCCCCTGACAAACCTGCCAACTTAAACATAAGCATAAATAGTGTCTCAACGAAAACGATAAGACTTGATGACGATGAGATCCCTAATAAAATGATCAACTCTGGTATATGCCTGGTGTCACTTCTTTTCAGTGTGCATGGCCTTCCCTAATCAAATGGTCAACTCCGGTAGATGTATGATGTCACTTGTTTTCACTGTGCATGGCCGTCCCTTTGGCGGCGGCTGGAGACGACACAAGGTGTCGGCTGCGCCCGCTAGCTGGGGCTGCGCCCCTAGCCATGGGATGACGTCGACGTTCCCTCGGGCGTGACACCCGTGTGGGATGGCTTCTTGCGGTAGATGGGGCAATGCCATGTTGCAGCGGCAGCTTCCTTTGGGCATCCACGCATGGGGAGGAGGTCGATGTCACAGGTTTAGGCTCCCGTCTAGATCCGTCATCGGTGCGGCTACCTGGTCGCCCGGAGGTGCGTGGGGAGGTGGCGTGGTGCACAACGCCGGCCTTGGCCCAGAGCGTGCGCGTGCTTCGTGCTATGGCTTGCCTCCTCTTCCGCCGGAGAGGGTTGGCCAGCGGGCGGCACTGTGGGGGCATGCCGATCTGCCTAATAATAGTGGTTGTCCTAGGGTTTGTCTTGTGCGAAGATGGAGAACTTTCTGAGACCGTTTCTTCTTGATTTGGCCGACGTGGTGATTTCCGGAAGGCTCCGCCGACGATTGTAATAGTGCACCTTATGCCATGGACTGGAGAAAAAACTATCGAAAACTACTTCAGAATTTTAGGGTCGTCATCGCGTTAGTTAACATTAAAAATTACCGTCGAATAATTACTATCAAGTAATTACCTCCAACAAATACAATAGATAACTTAGAATGGGTTTTATTGTTCATGGGGTACTGTTCATGCGAAATGATACCGTTTGTACACTGCTGAAGAATTAATATTGCGAAATTGCCACCAGTAAAGACTTTTTTCGATAAAGGAAATATATTAATATCAAGAATATACCAATTACACCCAGCCTCTGCAACAACGCACCACCCTAGTGGCACTACGGATGCACGCAACCAAAAACAAGAAAAGAAAACTAAGAAACAAAAGTCCCGCTACAGTATCTAGGGCCTAACAACAACAATACATCCACCGCCAAGACAACACCTGAATTACAGGCTAGTCCCCGCTCTCAAAACAATGCCTCCACCAAGGACATTGCCAGACACAACCAATTAAGGCCAGACCTTGGGTTTTCACCCTGAAAGGTAGGACTCTGCACTTCACCTGTGTTGTCGCCCCCACTTTCATACCGTTGCTGTGAAGTCCGGAACACCAAGCAAGTCCCTCAACATCGCAGAGACTTGAACCTCCCTTAGCTAGTCCTCCCCTCCGGTCTTCATGAAATTCTCTTCTTTCGATTTTCATCATGTATCCATAGTCACTTGATGTCAATCAAAGAAAAAGAGCTTCGCGCCGCTCCCTCCAGAACCAATCGGTCGAAATAAAAACATGGGTGCCCACGACCGAATACCTCCGATCCAACAAATATGACATAAGCATATTATGATATGATACTAGTTTGTGATACCACCTCCACAATGCATAATATCATAATATGCTTATGTCATATTTAATGTTTTGTTGAATCTCAATGCAAATGTGTGTATATGATGTATTTATCATGAAGTTTTCTAGGTTTATGTGTCATGATACGGTATCATATTATGATACTACTCTCATCTCTCACCTCATTAATTGATGTGACACATCAGATTTTTGTCAATATGGCATGCATGATACTACTTATGATACTTCTATTGGGGCTAGTCTAACAACTGCCAAAAAATACCATAGAGAACTTTTAGTGCCTTGTTAATGTTCATTTGGTTATTACTTCCAAAAAAATACTGTAAAAAACTTCTAGTGCGTTGTTAATGTTCACGGGGTCACTGTTCATCACGTTATTAACCATCAATAAATTACCCTTAAATAATTATTATTGGGTAATTACTGCCAAAAATACGGTAGAGAATTTTCAGTGTGTTGCTCCATTTCCTTGCAGGTTTGATATAGGTAGTAGATATATGTGTTTTAATGTATGGGTCTCAGTCGACTACCAGTAAGTTGTGTGATCGCTCCTTTGTTTCCTCTGGCACAGTTTCTTTTTCCTTTTTCCGAAACAACCTTATGCTTTCCTCAGAAAAAAAGGAAAATGTTAGGTTTTCCTTGGCCCACACTCCATGACCATTTGGTTACACGAGCTTTGATTAAAAAGGAAACGTAGAAAGATTGGAGCTGCTAAGACAACAAGTAAATTCAGCCCGGTATATAAGCTCATCAGTTTGGGCCGTGGAATCAATAACTACTATTTCATAAAATGCTAACTAAAAAAATATGGAAAAATCAATAAAGGTGATTGTCAACCTCGTAAATTGGTCATGAAGTAAGGTTTCCAAAGGTGGAATAGCCGGTTCTTGGCATTAGCGCTACCTTATAGAATTCTTACTTTTTTTTAGATCAACAGGGGTCACACCCCCAGCTCCATTTCATAGAAAGAAGCCAAGTTCTTACATGAAAGAAAACAATACCAAAGATAAGAAAACGAAACAGGTTTTGCTGGGGAGTATGGCTGCCATCCCAGCCAGCTCCGAAATACCAGCAAAACCTGAGAAGGATTTTAAAAACGGGAAAACGATGACTAGGGAAAGTAAAACTAAAGCCGACTAGTTCCATTATAGGTTTCAGAAGGAAGAAAGGACTACTGAAGCCCTAAACAGGCAGAAACTTTTCTTCTCGACACTCGCCAAACTTCTCCTTCATCAATCCTGGTTTCCTTTTTCATTTCCTCCCACGCTGAGAGCGATCAAGTGACCACATGGATCTTGTGGGATTCGCCAGGATTGTCTAGGAGGTAGGTTAGCGTCGCCCTGCCTTCGTAGCTTGAGTTCCAGGTGGAAATCCAGTCGAAAGAAGGGCATCTCACCCCACTGGGAGGCAGAGAGGAGCTTTTAAACTGACTAGCAGCAGGTCAAAAAATTGACCGTTTCTTCCAGACTCTAGATCTTTGAATAGTTTCATCCAATCTCGAAGGAGGAATAGAACCCTTCGCCACACCTGTTTCACATTTATCCAAGTAGTTTTATTAAAAACAAGACTATTTCTATTAAGCCATAATCCCCAAAGAACAGCAGAAGAATCAACATTAAAATGCATGATTTTTTTATTACACAGCCATTTTGAAGCAATGGATTCAAAGCTAGTAACATGCACTTCAAAAACTTCTTCAAACAGGTTCCAAATGGATTTAGCTACCACACATTCAAACATAAGATGATGAACTGATTCAAATTCAGAGCACATTTTGCAATTCATGGGTTTTGGGATACCTCTAGCTCTCAAGTTATCTCTAGTCATGATCTTATTCTGAGAGAAAAGCCACAGAAAAACTTGGATCCTAGGAGGGATTTTCAGTTTCCAAACAGCAGGCAGATAAATGGGTGTAACACCTCTAAAATTAATAATAGCATATAAAAAACTAGAAGAATAGACCCCAGATGAGTTATATTGCCAGATAAGCTGATCCTCATCCTGGGAGAAAGAAATAGTTTAATCAATCTCTAGCATCTCATACCATTGAGTTATCATATCCTCAGTAAAAGTTCTCCTAAACGTACCTCTGATCTCATGACCATCCTAGATGTCAATGATAGTTTTGTTTTGTTGGTTAGAAAAAAAATATAAGTCCCAGAATTGAGTGGCCAAGGGAGAGTTAGCAAAACAAATGTCCTCCCAAAACTTTATGGATTTACCATTTCCTACATGCCATTTATATCCAAATTTCACTACCTTAGAATCCCACATCACACCTTTCCAAAAGGTGGAAGGCTGAAGATCATGGCAGGACAGGATGTTTGGGTTTTTAGTATTATATTTAACATCTAAAACTTTTCTCCACAACGCTCCTTCAGTCTGGATATACCTCTTAATCCAAGATCCTATCAAACAAATGTTCAGGTCTTGAAGGTTTGGAATACCCATCTCTCCAAAATCTTTTTTCATGCAAATGGAAGTCTTACTTGACCAATTACGAGGTTGAAAGTCACCCTATGGGTGATATGGACTGCGAGGGGGAAAGCTATACACAAAGACATTTTCCAGAGTCTCCTATTTTTTTCCCACACGATCCACCAGGGGGATCGAATTTCCATTATCAGAGAGATAACGAAAATACAGAAGTGTTCAGCAAAAGAGAAAAGCAAGGGGAGGAGCGCCGCCTAATGCTAACTTTCAGAGAGTTTAATTACAGACCCGGCAACACCAGAAAAAGCACCTCCAGCATGAAGATAAGGAGAGCTAAGTATCAAACTAGAACAAGAGGCACACAACAACAAAACGAGCTTTTTTCCAAATTTTCAACTTGCTTCTTGAAACAGCAACAGAGAGAGCTTCATCTTTTCAGGAGGCATTCCCATCATCAGCATCTTCAGGATTCTTGTCACCCAAGCGAGGCAGATCAACACGTCCAGCATTTCCTGATGAAGAAGTTCCAGCTCCAGCCGCAACCAGTCGCATGAGGCCAACAGCTCCTGCACGAATATCTGCTGCATCTTTTTCCCCGTGGAGCCCTGCCCAATAATTCATGAAGACAACAACGTAACTGATCAAGTCAAAAGGAGAACTAATGAGCTTCTTTTCAAAGCAAGCTCTACTCCTAATCTTCCAAATAGCCCAACAAATAGCTGTCAAACCAGCTATTTGGGTGTTACGGCTCCTAGGGACATATTGTGGGAACCACCAGAAAAATTGCGAAAAGCTCCCAGGGCGAGTGGGAGAGTTGATAGCAGTGGTGACAGCGCTCCAGACAAATTTAGCAGCTGAGCAACCAAAGAATAAGTGATTGATGGTTTCTTGTTCGTTGCAAAACTGACAGGTAGAATCCCCTGACCAGTTGCGCTTAATCAGATTATCTCTAGTAGCAATGGCATTATGCCAGATCATCCATAGCCAGACTTTGATTTTGAGAGGGAACTTGCTTTTCCAGAGATGCCTGAAAGATCTGTCTCTCCCATTCCTGCACAGATGCTTGTAAACTGACTTCATAGTGAATATGCCGTTTTTTGACCATTTCCAGCGAGGTGAATCTTTTTCCTGGGACAACCTCACCTGGTTCATATTCTGAAGTATGTCAGCTTCTTGGATAATAAGGTCAGGTGTCAGCCACCTCCTGTATGTGAATCTCCATCCCAGGATAGCTGCTTCAGCCACAGTAATTTTCTGATCATTGTAGATATCAAAGAGAACAGGGAACATATCCTTCAAGGGACTAATACTGCACCAAGAATCACCCCAGAAACTAGTTAGGGTCCCATTCCCAACTCTCATCCACCTACCACAAAGATAAATATCTCTCACTTGCATCATATCAGCCCACAATGCAGAGTCTCTGGGTCTTCTTTTTGTGTAATAGATTCCTTTACCCTTAAAATATTTCCTTCTCATGAAATCTTGCCAGGGGCCAGTGTCATGCTCCAATTTCCACCACCATTTGCAAATCAGGCTGATATTGAACTTGAGCAAGTCTTTAACACCCAATCCACCTTTCTGTTTTGGTTTACAAATCCACTTCCATTTCACAAAGTGATATTTCCTTCTGTCAGCACTACCAGCCCAAAAAAAAGATCTGATGGGTTTATCTATTTGCTCAATATTTGTTTTGTGTAACAACCTCAGAGACATCTGGTATACCGCAGTGCTGGAGAGACAAGCATCAATCTTCACTAATCTTCCACCAATAGACATGGAATTGCCAATCCATCTACTCATCTTCTTTTTAGTTTTTTCACCCAGGAACCTCATCTCAGAAACAGAAGTTCTTCTGGAACACACTGGTGTTCCCAGGAACTTGATGGGCCAGCTACCTCTCTGACAGTTGAATAACTCAGCATAGAACTTTTGTTTAGTATCATCCTCCAGGAACATCAACACCTCACTTTTCTCAAAATTGATTTTTAATCCAGACATGGATTCAAAAATGTACAGCAGTAACTTTAGATTGACATCTTGTTGAGGTACATCTTGAATTAGCAAAATGGTATCATCAACATACTGCAAAACTGCTATCCCTTGATGTATCAAATTATCAGCCAGTCCTAAAATCAAACCATTTGATTGGGTCAGATGTATCATTTTTGCCAAGCTATTTGCTGCCATATTAAAAAGGAAGGGGCAAAGGGATCTGCTAGTGTCACTCCCTTATGGATAGTAAAATATGGGCCCACCTTGTCATTAACTTTGACACTAAGGGTCCCACCAGTAACCACTCCTCTAATCCAAGACAACCAACTGTTGTTGAACCCTTTCTGTCTACTGCAATCAAACAGAAATTCCCAATTCACCTGATCATAAGCCTTTTCAAAATCAATTTTCAATATCACCCCCTAGTTTTTTCTGAACTTATAGTCCTTCAGAATTTCTTGAAGTAACATCACACCATCAGTGATATATCTGTCTTTGATGAAAGCAGTCTCGCAAGGAAGCAACAATTTGTTCATCACAGGATTTGCTCTAACAGTCAAAACCTTAGTTACAATCTTAAAAAAGACTTGCAACAGGCAAATAGGTCTATACTTTTGAATGATATCAGCATCATCAGTTTTGGGAATTAAAGTAATGATCCCATAGTTAATTCTATCAAGGGTAATTTTTTGGTCATGCAGGTCCTCAAAAACCTTCATAATATCAAACTTAATTATCTCCCAACAGTGCTGATAAAATTTGATGGGAAAACCATCAGGACCTGCAGCTTTATTCTTCTCCATATGGTCAATAACATCCTTGACTTATTCTAAGGAAAAACACTTATCCATGTCCATCCTGTCAAAATCATTGAGTTGTTCCTCCTCTGTCCAAAGCTCATCCCTCAGTCTAATATCTAAATCATTTACAGGGCCAAACAATTCCTTATAAAAGGAAGTAGCATGCTCTAGTAAAGCAGCATCACCTTGCACAATGGAATCACCATTGTTTAAGGAGAAGATTGTCCTCTTCCTCCTGCATCCATTAGAAGCTCTATGAAAAAAAAGCAGAGTTGTTGTCCCCCTGTAGAAGCCAATTTTCTCTAGATCTCTGCCTCCAAAAGAGTTCTTCATTATCAAGGATTTCCAACATTTCCTGCTGTAACAGAATCTTCCTTTTTCTTTGGTCTGGAGACAATAGACCAGCTTCTTCAATATCCTCAAGGTTTTTCAAGTCTATACTAATATTCTTTTTCCTCTTAATGTCTGCACCTCTCAAGTTAACACCCCAACCCTTCAAAGCCATTTTAACATTTTTTAATTTCTTCTGCAACCTTTCCAAACTAATTGTGGCAAATACCTGTTTGGTCCAGCTTCTCTTGACTCTATCCAAAAAAGTTTCCTCACAGAGCCATCTTTTTTCGAATCTGAAGTCTTTGTTCTTCTCCCTAATTTCCAAAGTATCCAAGATCAAAGGACTATGATCAGAAATCTCTCTCACAAGCTTGTGTACAGTGACTAGAGGGAACAAATATTCCCAAGAGCTACTCATGAGGAATCTATCCAGTTTCTCCAGGATAGGATCAGCATGGTTATTGGACCAAGTAAATTGCCCACCAGCCATATGAATTTCTCTCAAAGCACAAGAATTTATGATGGAATTGAAGATATCAGACCATTTGGTAAGATTCATTGTCCTATTCTTCTAAGAGGGAAATCTTAACAAATTAAAATCTCCTCCTACCAAAAGTGGTAGAGTTTGATTGCAGCACACATTGCCTAATTCCACAAGGAACTCTTCTTTATCACAACTCTAAGCTGCTCCATACACAATCACCAGGCACCATTTCACAGAAAGCTTCAAATCAGACAGAGTTACCTTAATGTAGAATTTTCCTACAGAAGTATCACAAATGGTAAACCTGGATAGCCTAAAGCCACCAAGGATACCCCCACTTCTACCAACAGAGATGATCCATTTCCAATCAAACTCCCCTCTGGGATCAATCCTCCTGAAAAAAGCAGGAGAGTAATCTTTCTTGATTGTTTCCTGAAGACCAATGAAGTCAAGTTGTTGATCTCTCAGGAACTCAGCCAACAAAACACTCATACCTTTTTACCCACTCCTCTGCAGTTCATAGAAGCACCTATCATAAATACTTAGGATTTTGTTTTCTTCTCCTGGATCCAGCTACAATCCCACTCAAAGGGTGGTTATTGCAAGCTTTCACCTGGGCAGCACATGATTTTGCTTGTGCTCCCACCGTGGCATCACCTGATTTTCACTGTGATCCACTTCTACCCATCTTACAAGCAGATTTCTTGGATCTCTTTTTCTTTCTGGACACAACAGGAGTAAAATCATCCTCATCCACATCTCTATCACTGTCACTTTGATAAGATCCAAGCCCAAGCAAAAGGACTTGCTGAGTGTCAACACTATTGGAAACAACAGCAGAATTTTTCACAGAAACTATAGCATGTCTACCAATCTCAAGATCTTTCAGATAATTGATTTTTTCAAGACTAAGAGAAGCAGAATTAACACCCATTTCTAAAGCTCTATTTAAAATGTCCTCATCATCAAGAAAAGCAAAGGAATTGTTAGTGTTTAGATTTGTACCTGGAATGTTTCTTGCAATAGTGTTCTCCATGGCCCTTGTATCAATTCTTAGGTTGTGAGCACCCAGAGAATCAATCCTAGAACTCATCCTAGAAGGATGTTGACGTTGACCTTCACCAGCACCAGCATTATGGAAGTTGCCACCACCTGGAGATTCAGCATCAGTAGGAGGATTATCAACCTGAGAGAGAGGATCCTCTTGAGTGTCAGGGTCAGGTTGGGAGCTCTCATTAGTTCTTTCAGCCCTGGGGGCATCTAGAGCAAGGATCCCTTGTCCTTGGGACAAGAAAGGAGTATCTGATGATTGTGAGTTGCCAGAGCTATCATAATCCACAAGTTCATCAGAGTGTCCACTTCTTTCTCTTACATTCTCAGCAATGGGATCAAGGAGGCTTATGTACTCTTTCTGTATTGTAAAAGCTTTGTCACTGTTTGATCTGGCTAGAGAATTGACAAATTGTCTATAAGACTCATCTTCTTTCTGTTTGGAGGGACCCTTGATACGTCCAATTTGCATCACTATTTTATATCATAATTTGCTGTTATTCATTGATATATTTCATATTTGGAGATAATACTTATGTTATTTCATCTATTTTGCATGTTTCATGATTATTGGAGAATCGCGTACCGGAGCCAGGATTCTGCTGGAAAAAGCGCCGTCAGAATGCAATATTTCGGAAGATCAACAGTTGACAGAAATTATACGAAAAACCTTATTTTTCCAGAAGATGAAGTGAGCCAGAAGGGGGAGCCAAGGGGACCCGAGGTGGGCCCACCCCATAGGCTGGCGCGGCCCAAGGCCTGGCCGCGCCGCCCTGTGAGGAGGGGGCCCACAGCCCCCTCTCGCCTCCTTTTCTTCGCGAACGTCTTCGTCCCGAAAACCTAAGCTCCAGAGGGTACCTCGCGAAGAGACACAGCCGCCTCTGCGGGGCGGAGAACACCAGAGAGAAAAGAGCTCTCCGGCAGGCTGAGATCCGCCGGGGAAATTCCCTCCCGGAGGGGGAAATCGACGCCATCGTCACCGCCATCAAGTTGGACATCATCTCCATCACCATCATCATCATCTTCATCATCATCACCGCCGTCTCCACCGCTGCACATCGTCACCGCTGTAACAATTTGGGTTTGATCTTGATTGTTTGATAGGGGAAACTCTCCCGGTGTTGATTTCTACTAGTTATTGATGCTATTGAGTGAAACCGTTGAACCAAGGTTTATGTTCAGATTGTTATTCATCATCATATCACCTCTGATCATGTTCCGTATGATGTCTTGTGAGTAGTTCGTTTAGTTCTTGAGGACATGGGTGAAGTCTAAATGTTAGTAGTGAAGTATGGTTGAGTAATATTCAATGTTATGATATTTAAGTTGTGGTGTTATTCTTCTAGTGGTGTCGTGTGAACGTCAACTACACGACACTTCACCTTTATGGGCCTAGGGGAATGCATCTTGTACTCGTTTGCCGATTGCGGGGTTGCCGGAGTGACAGAAACCTAAACCCCCGTTGGTATATCGATGCAGGAGGGATAGCAGGATCTCAGAGTTTAAGGCTGTGGTTAGATTTATCTTAATTACTTTCTTGTAGTTGCAGATGCTTGCAAGGGGTATAATCACAAGTATGTATTAGTCCTAGGAAGGGCGGTACATTAGCACAGGTTCACCCACACAACACTTATCAAAACAATGAAGATTAATTAGCCGTATGTAGCGAAAGCACTAGACTAAAATCCCGTGTGTCCTCGAGAACGTTTGGTCATTATAAGTAAACAAACCGGCTTGTCCTTTGTGCTAAAAAGGATTGGGCCACTCGCTGCAATTGTTACTCTCGCACTTTACTTACTCGTACTTTATTCATCTGTTACATCAAAACCCCCTGAATACTTGTCTGTGAGCATTTACAGTGAATCCTTCATCGAAACTGCTTGTCAACACCTTCTGCTCCTCGTTGGGATCGACATTCTTACTTATCGAAGATACTACGATACACCCCCTATACTTGTGGGTCATCAAGACTATTTTCTAGCGCCGTTGCCGGGGAGTGAAGCGCTATTGGTAAGTGGAATTGGTAAGGGAAATTTCTACTGTTTGTGCTGATTTTATTTCTGCCTGCTGCCATAATTCATTATGGAGAGATCTTCTCTTGAGTTTTTATTTGGAAAATCTGCTACTACTGCAAAGGTAGTGGATGAGGCGCCAGGTGAGGAAGAGATACCATACAAAATACCTATGAAAATTATTGAACGTGTAGTGGATAACCGTTATACAGGGGATGGAACTGTCCACCCTGGGGATCATTTACTATTCTTACATGAATTATGCGGTTTATTCAAGTGTGCAGGTATTGCTATGGATGAAGTGAGGAAGAAACTATTCTCTATATCGCTGTCTGGTAAAGCGGCGCATTGGTATAAATTACTGGATAATGGGGATTCTCTTGAATGGAATGATATTGTGCCCCGGTTTTATTCTAAGTTCTATCCTCCAAGTGAAATTCACAAGGAACAGAATCGCATATATAATTTTTGGCCTCATGATGGAGAGAGTATTGCCCAAGTGTGGGGGAGATTGAAGTCTTTAATGCTCAAATGCCCCATTCATGAGCTTCCTGGTAATGTTATTATTGATAATTTCTATGCAAGACTTTCTTTTGAAGACAAGACCTTGTTGGATACTTCTTGTTCTGGATCATTCATGCGCAACAAAGAAGAGTTTAAAAGGGACCTTCTCAATCGGATCCAGGAAAATACTGAAGGATGAGAGAACGACAAAGATAGAGAATCAGGTATAAATTATGATTATAAATGCATTGAAGCTTTTATGGATACTGATAAATTTCGTAATATGAGTGCTACTTATGGTCTTGATTCTCAAGTTGCTGCAAATCTTTATAAAGCTTTTGCCTCTCATTATGAATTGCCTAAGAAGAATTTTGATAAGTATCATGAACCGTATAAAGATAAAATTGATTCATCTATTAATAAATGTGTTGTAGTTGAAACTGTTGATCATGTTATTCCTGAAGCTTATATTGAAAAAACTCCTTTCCCTGCTAAAATGAAGGAGTACTCTGTCATAAATAGTGCGGTTCATAAAAGTGAAAAGAAACCTATAGAACCTGAAGAACAAATAAAAGTTGAACCTGCTGTTGCAATAGTTAAAGATCTTGTGACTGAAAATGTGGAGGATGGACATATTATTTTCTGTGAAGATGCTTCTAATATTGTTTCACATCCTAATAAGTCCAAGCAAGCTAGTGTTCCTATGCTATCTGTTAGAATTGGTGATCATTGCTATTATGGTTTACGTGATATTGGTGCAAGTATTAGTGCTATTCCTTATGAGCTTTATACGGAGATTATGCACGAAATTGGTTCTTGTGAACTTGAAGATATTGATGTGGTTATTCGGCTGGCTAATAGAGAAACTATTTCTCCAATTGGTATTGTTCGAGATGTGGAAGTTCTATGCGGTAAGATTAAATATCCTGCTGACTTTTTGGTACTTGGTTCTGCTGCTAGTAAATATTGTCCTATCATTTTTGGTAGACCTTTTCTAAATACTTGTGCAGCTATTATAGATTGCAAGAAAGAGAAAATTTTAACTAAATTTGCTGGTGAATCTTATGAGTTTAACTTCTCTAAATTTGCCAAAACTCCTTATAAAATTGATCCGCCTAATGATGATTTTAAAGTTGAACAGTGTGCATCTATTGTTCTTGCTCCTAATAATCCCTTGCAGCAACATTTGGGGAATAGCGAGAGTGAAGTTTTTAGGGAAGAAAGAGATGAGCTTGATGAAATTTTCCTTCGTCAACCTATTCTTAAGCATGATTTACCGGTGGAAGATCTGGGTACAACACCACCACCAAAGGAAGATCATGTCTTTGATTTAAAACCGTTGCCTGATAATCTTAAATATGCTCATATTGATGATAAGAAAATATATCCTGTTATTATTAGTTCTAAGCTTACAGAGTTTGAAGAAGACAGGTTATTGGAAATATTGAAGAAACACCGAGGTGCTATTGGCTACACTCTTGATGACTTGAAGGGGATTTATCCCTCTATTTGCCAACACGCCATTAATATGGAAGATGATGCGAAGCCTGTTGTTGAACCTCGGCGTCGTCTAATTCCTAAGATGAAGGATGTGGTAAGAAATGAGGTATTAAGACTTCTTGAAGCTGGTATTATATATCCTATTGCTGATAGTAGATGGGTTAGTCCTGTGCATTGTGTTCCTAAGAAAGGAGGAATGACTGTTGTGCCTAATGATAATGATGAGCTCATACCTCAAAGAGTAGTTGTAGGGTATAGAATGTGCATTGATTATCGAAAAGTTAATAAGGTTACTAAAAAAGATCATTACCCTTTGCCTTTTATTGATCAAATGTTAGAAAGGTTATCTAAAAATACTCACTTTTGCTTTCTTGATGGTTATTCTGGGTTTTCACAAATTGCTGTTAAAACTAAGGATCAAGAGAAAACCACTTTCACTTGTCCCTATGGAACTTATGCTTATAGACGTATGCCTTTTGGTTTATGTAATGCTCCTGCTACTTTTCAAAGATGCATGTCTGCTATTTTTCATGGCTTTTGTGAGAGTATTGTAGAGGTATTCATGGACGATTTTTCCATCTATGGGAATTCTTTTGATAATTGCTTGCGGAAACTTGATAAAGTTTTGCAGAGATGTGAAGAAACTAACCTTGTTCTTAATTGGGAGAAATGCCACTTTATGGTTAATGAAGGAATTGTATTGGGACATAAAATTTCCGAGAGAGGTATTGAAGTTGATAGAGCTAAAGTTGAAGCAATTGAGAAGATGCCCTATCCTAGGGATGTTAAAGGTATTCGTAGTGTTCTTGGTCATGCTGGGTTTTATAGGAGGTTTATTAAAGACTTCTCCAAGATTTCAAAGCCTCTTACTAATCTTCTTCAAAAAGATGTACCTTTTGTTTTTGATGATGATTGTAAGGAAGCTTTTGAAACTCTAAAGAAAGCCTTAACAACTGCTCCTATAGTTGAACCTCCTGATTGGAACTTACCATTTGAAATTATGTGTGATGCTAGTGATTTTGCTGTAGGCGCTGTTCTTGGACAGCGAGTAAATAAAAAATTGAATGTTATTCATTATGCTAGTAAAACCCTTGATGCTGCTCAAAGAAATTATGCTACTACTGAAAAGGAATTGTTAGCTGTAGTCTTTGCTTGTGATAAGTTCAGATCTTATATTGTTGATTCAAAAGTTACAATTCATACTGATCATGCTGCAATCAGATACCTTATGCAAAAGAAAGATGCTAAGCCAAGGCTTATTAGATGGGTACTTCTGTTGCAAGAATTTGATTTGCATATTGTAGATAGGAAAGGTGCTGATAATCCTGTTGCTGATAATTTGTCTAGATTGGAAAATATTGCTTATGATCCTGTTCCTGTTAATGATAGTTTTCCAAATGAACAATTGGCTGTAATAAAGGTGAGCTCGCGAGACAGTCCTTGGTATGCTGATTATGCTAACTTTATTGTTTCCAAGTACTTGCCTCCAACCTTTTCAGTTCAGCAAAGGAGGAAATTCTTTTATGACTTGAGGCATTATTTCTGGGATGACCCACACTTATATAAAGAAGGAATGGAGGGTATTCTGCGAAGATGTGTTCCCGAATATGAACAACAAGAGATATTGAGTAAATGTCATGGTATTGCTTATGGAGGACATCACGCCGGAGATAGAACCGCGCAAAAGGTTCTACAATCAGGTTTTTATTGGCCAACTCTCTTCAAAGATGCAAGGAAGTTTATTTTATCTTGTGATGAATGTCAAAGGGTTGGTAATATCTCTAGACGCAATGAAATGCCTATGAATTATACTCTTGTTATTGAACCGTTCGATTGTTGGGGATTTGACTTCATGGGACCTTTTCCCTCTTCAGAAGGTAACACTCATATACTTGTTGCTGTTGATTATGTTACTAAATGGGTGGAAGCTATACCTACAAAAAGTGCTGATGGTGAGACCTCTTTAAGAATGCTTTTAGATATTATTTTTCCTAGATTTGGAGTTCCTAGATATATTATGACTGATGGAGGTTCTCATTTTATTCATGGTGGTTTTAGAAAAACTCTTGCTAAATATGGTATTAATCATAGAATTGCTTCCGCTTATCATCCTCAAACTAGTGGGCAAGTAGAATTATCAAATAGAGAGATTAAATCTATCTTGGAAAAGACTGTTAATAAAACTAGAAAGAATTGGGCTAGTAAATTGAAGGATGCACTATGGGCTTATAGAACTGCTTATAAAAATCCCATGGGAATGTCACCTTATAAAATGGTTTATGGGAAAGCTTGTCATTTACCTTTAGAACTAGAGCACAAAGCTTATTGGGCTGTTAGAGAATTAAATAAAGATCCTAAACTTGCCGGTAATAAGAGGTTGCTGCAATTGAGTTCTCTAGATGAATGGAGAAGTGAAGCTTATGAAAATGCTAAACTCTTTAAAGAGAAAGTTAAAAAATGGCATGATAGAAGGATTATCAAAAGAAAATTTAATATTGGGGATAAAGTCCTATTGTATCGGTCTCGTCTCAGATTCTTTGCAGGGAAACTGCTCTCGAAATGGGAAGGACCATATGTTGTTGAGGACGTGTATCGTTCAGGAGCAATCAAAATTAGCTCTCTCCAAGGCAATGCCACACAAGTGGTGAATGGACAAAGACTCAAGCATTATATCTCAGGTGATTCTTACAATGTAGATGTTGATGTTATTCGAGTGGAAACACCGGAGGCCTTCATCAAAGGTCAAATTGACAGTCCGCCAGAACTCGACTTTGAATAGGTAACAGTACTGGTAATGAAAAGTTCGCGATTTACTTTCCGAACAATGTTTTTGCTGTTTTTGGAAAATATGAAAAATTACGAGATCGAAACGGAGTGGAGGAGACGCACGAGGGCGTGCCCTCATAGGCCGGTGCAGGCCCCAGCCAGGCCGCGCTGCCCTATGAGCTGGCCGCCTCGACGCCTCTTTCCGACTCTAGTTCGACCTGGTACTTTCCTTTCGTCGTGAAAATTCCTGCTATATAATCCCCCGGACCCCTGGAGGTCCGTATATCGTTTTCTCGACGTGTTTTGTTTTGAGCTGTTTCTGCCAGGATCTGTTTTCAGTCTAGAAGCACCATGGTCTCCAAGAACAAGGGCAAGGAGCTTTCGGATGAAGATATTCAAGATCCCGAGTGGAAAGAGGTGGACAAGAGCGTCAAGGAAGAGGATGAAGAAGAGGTGGAGGAAGACTCGCGCGCACACCCGCGTGCTACCATCGCAAGCATCGAGGTGGTGGATAACCCTTTTAGTGCAAACAAGAGCGCAAGAATTCGCACCGGAGGAAGGGTTCCACGTCATTACCTAGCTCCGAAGACATCTTCTTCAGGCACTCACCATCCCTTCCGCAATCTAATTTTCAATAGTCAAATTGAAAGGACTCCCAAGGCAGCATTGCCTAGCAATTGGGATATAGATCGTTCTAACACTGCAGGAAGGATGAAGCCTGAGGGTGAAGAGTGGGGAAATAACTCCAAGAGTTGGGACTCGCCGTCGGACATACTTCTTAACCGCGTCGAGCACAATTCGGAGATGATTCGCAACCTCACGTACAAGATTGATGAGCTTCAGGAGCTTGTTGAGAAGCTTGTCAGGAATTCTTCACCACCATCGCCGAAGGAATAATTCATCATCGGTATTGGCATCCCCTTGGTTTGTTCCAAGCTTGGGGGAGTGCCGCGGTATCACATCATCACTACCTTTTACTTTTTACTGTCAAGTAGTGTCATATCATGAGTAGGAAAGTTATCATATAAGATAGGTTGCAGTGTGGAAGTATGTCCCCTTTAGTTGGTTGTCTATGTATCCCTTGGTGTGAGTTATCGTTATGGAATATTAATGAGAAGTCTTATCATTTACATATTGCACATCTTATTTTAGTTTGCAATCTCTATTATATGATTGATCTTGATTTTAGTATTGGTATCACTTTGGGAGCATTGAATAAATCTATTTGGTTTTGGCAAACTTAGCATTGGTCAATAGCAACAACACTTTGAGGTTTAAGTAGAAAAGAGAAATACATGTAGTTGTTTCATTATCTTTCTTTCTTGTTAGCTCATAGCTTATTATTCTGAAGTTAAAATTGTTTGTGCTTGCAAGGAAGATGCATGATTGTTTCTATCACATGTATATTTGTTTGTTTCCCTCGACTCTTATGCTTGCTAATTAACCTTGCTAGCCAAAGACCTGTACTGAGAGGGAATACTTCTCGTGCATCCAAACCTTAACCCAAACCTATGTCATATGTGTCCACCATAACTACCTACTACATGGTATTTCCTACCATTCCAAGTAAATACTTCGTGTGCTACCTTTAAATAATTCAAAATTTACTATTTCTTATTTGTGTCAATGTTTTATAGCTCATGAGGAAGTATGTGGTGTTTTATCTTTCAATCTTGTTGGGCAACTTTCACCAATGGACTAGTGGCTTCATCCACTTATCCAATAATTTTGCAAAAAGAGCTGGCAATGGGATTCCCAGTCCCAAATTAATTAACCTAAATAGACACTCCTCCATGGTATGTGATTGATGGACGGCACCCGAAGGATTCGGTTAGCCATGGCTTGTGTAAGCAAAGGTTGGGGGGAGTGTCATCATAATAAAACTAAAATAAAAAGGCACTCCTTCATGGTATGAGATTGTTGGCGGGCACCCGAGGATTCGGCTAGCCATGGTTTGTGAAAGAAAGGTTGGAAGGAGTGCCACACAAAAATAAAATGGGAGCCGCTCTTTGAAGGTTTGTCTGGCAAGGGGGTTAGAGTACCCGCTACCAGTCGTTGACAACAACAAACACCTCTCAAAATGTTACTTTCATTCTCTTTATATGATTTCAAAACTGAAAAAGCTCTAGCACATGATTTAATCCCTGCTTCCCTCTGCGAAGGGCCTGTCTTTTACTTTATGTTGAGTCAGTAAACCTATTTCCCTCCATCTTAAGCAAGCATTTCAGTACTTGTGATCAAACCATTATATTGTGATTTGCTTCATCATGTCTTTTATTCTTCCTTGTTTAGTACAAGTTTTATCTGAATGAATATAGCTTTGCAAGTTATCAATGATCACGAGGAAACTATTATGATTGAGTATGCAAGTTGTGCCATATAAACTTTAACATGAGAGCGCTGCTCGATAGATAAGTATAACCTGTTAATTGTTCTCTGACCAAGAACGAAGTTTGCCATCACCAACTATGATTTCTTATGCACCTTTATTTGTGATTACCTTATACTTGTTTCAAGTTGAATTATATGAGGAAGTTGTTTACTAGAATATCTTGTGTGAATGAATATGATGCTTCTTGTCCGTATTTTATTTATCGACTCTTCACTCCATAAACATGTGGTCCTGTTTACCGAGTTCAGTTTCGCTTGGGGACAAATGAAGTCTAAGCTTGGGGGGAGTTGATACGTCCAATTTGCATCACTATTTTATATCATAATTTGCTGTTATTCATTGATATATTTCATATTTGGAGATAATACTTATGTTATTTCATCTATTTTGCATGTTTCATGATTATTGGAGAATCGCGTACCGGAGCCAGGATTCTGCTGGAAAAAGCGCCGTCAGAATGCAATATTTCGGAAGATCAACAGTTGACGGAAATTATACGAAAAACCTTATTTTTCCAGAAGATGAAGTGAGCCAGAAGGGGGAGCCGAGGGGACCCGAGGTGGGCCCACCCCATAGGCCGGCGCGGCCCAAGGCCTGGCCGCGCCGCCCTGTGAGGAGGGGGCCCACAGCCCCCTCTCGCCTCCTTTTCTTCGCGAACGTCTTCGTCCCGAAAACCTAAGCTCCAGAGGGTACCTCGCGAAGAGACACAGCCGCCTCTGCGGGGCGGAGAACACCAGAGAGAAAAGAGCTCTCCGGTAGGCTGAGATCCGCCGGGGAAATTCCCTCCCGGAGGGGGAAATCGACGCCATCGTCACCGCCATCAAGTTGGACATCATCTCCATCACCATCATCATCATCTTCATCATCATCACCGCCGTCTCCACCGCTGCACATCGTCACCGCTGTAACAATTTGGGTTTGATCTTGATTGTTTGATAGGGAAAACTCTCTCGGTGTTGATTTCTACTAGTTATTGATGCTATTGAGTGAAACCGTTGAACCAAGGTTTATGTTCAGATTGTTATTCATCATCATATCACCTCTGATCATGTTCCATATGATGTCTTGTGAGTAGTTCGTTTAGTTCTTGAGGACATGGGTGAAGTCTAAATGTTAGTAGTGAAGTATGGTTGAGTAATATTCAATGTTATGATATTTAAGTTGTGGTGTTATTCTTCTAGTGGTGTCGTGTGAACGTCGACTACACGACACTTCACCTTTATGGGCCTAGGGGAATGCATCTTGTACTCGTTTGCCGATTGCGGGGTTGCCGGAGTGACAGAAACCTAAACCCCCGTTGGTATATCGATGCAGGAGGGATAGCAGGATCTCAGAGTTTAAGGCTGTGGTTAGATTTATCCTAATTACTTTCTTGTAGTTGCGGATGCTTGCAAGGGGTATAATCACAAGTATGTATTAGTCCTAGAAAGGGCGGTACATTAGCACAGGTTCACCCACACAACACTTATCAAAACAATGAAGATTAATTAGCCGTATGTAGCGAAAGCACTAGACTAAAATCCCGTGTGTCCTCGAGAACGTTTGGTCATTATAAGTAAACAAACCGGCTTGTCCTTTGTGCTAAAAAGGATTGGGCCACTCGCTGCAATTGTTACTCTCGCACTTTACTTACTCGTACTTTATTCATCTGTTACATCAAAACCCCCTGAATACTTGTCTGTGAGCATTTACAGTGAATCCTTCATCGAAACTGCTTGTCAACACCTTCTGCTCCTCGTTGGGATCGACATTCTTACTTATCGAAGATACTACAATACACCCCCTATACTTGTGGGTCATCAACCCTCTCCCACTTGTGATGGAAAAGAGGCCAGAGCATCAACCACTTGTTTATGTACCTCAGGGAGAACAAGGGTAGTTTTACCAGGGACTAAGTTCTCACTCAGATTGCAGGAAGGATCCATTTCAAATAATTTCCTTTTACCAGTTTCTTTGTTCCCATCCAAAGGAGAGGCATGCAAAGCATTTTGTCGATGAGAACCATTGTGGTTTCCTGAGAACTTAGGGGGGGCAGACTGAGATCCAGCATCAGACTCTTGCGAACCCACTCTGTGTCTCTTGGGAGTACCTTGATTTCCTTCATTACCTTGGGTATCAGCAGGAATGACAGACTTGTTACCAGCATTTGCAGAAGGATCAAACAGTTCCCTAGAATATTGAAATTCATAAAAGCCTTATTTAATTTCCCCAATTCTAGAGTTAGGGACTAGGGCCAGATCTTGACTGCCAATCTTGACCCTCACAAAAGCAAAATGTCCGAGATAATTCTTATCCAGAGCAAGGGGTTTGCCAACCAAACTAGCAGCATAGAAAACTATAGAGTTGTTCCTAAACTTCATGGGAATCCCCTTAATCCTGAACCAGGCTTCCTGCATGATGGAAATTGGTTCAATATCACCAACCCATTTTTTCAAACTGATAATAGCACCAGGAATAGTTCTCATAAATAATTTCCCAAAGTGAGCTAGCTCTTCAATGGCCTTAGCTGAGGGGAATCTGGTTCTGAACTCTGTAGCAGAGACCTCTTTGGCAAAGAACCTCCAATTGATCTTCATAGATTCAGCCCAAACGTTGAATTCATGCTCAATGTTTCTGCAGTTCACTTCACCTTTTTCCACAGTTATATGAGCGTAATTGAGTTGCTCAACAGGATAATTATCCTCTTCAGGCACAGGGATGGAGTAGAAGCCAGACCCAAATTCTTCACTACCGAAGAAATGAGCCTTGTATTCCCACGGATCACGTTCTTGACAAACACAAACATGGTGCTCACCACCGCAGTTAATGCAAGAATCAAAACCAAAGTTTCTGGGAGGATTATCTAATCTTCTGTTAGCAGGCGGCATGGAGGCAGGAGCAGGAGGAGGTACAAAGGACCCCACCGGCTCCGGCAGAGAAGCAAGAGACTGAGAACTGTCTGCTACAATAGTAGATCTATTCTGTGGCTGAGCTCGAGAATCGGTTGCTAAAGCATCTGCAGCTACGGCATTAGATGATGGCAAGGATGAGGCAATGGGACTTACATCTGCGGATCGGGTAGACACCTGGTTGGATGTGGCACCAGGAACCATTTCAGCACGATGAGCCCACCGATCTCGAGTTAGCAGCTCTTCTTCCTTGCGGATCCTCTCAGCAAGGGTGCGTTCACGCGCCGCCTTCTCTAAGATTCGGATAGCTTCACGCTGGCGATCTTCATCAAGGCGACGACGCTCCTCGGTTCTTCTGCGCTCTTCGAAACGGAGGCGCTCCTGATCTGCCAGGCTCCTCTCGTCATCTCTTCGACGGATCTCTTCATCACGACGCCAATCTTCTTCACGGCGGCGCTCGTCTTCCCAATGGCGTTGTTCATCCCGGCGATCTGCATCAGATCCAGCCCTCGGCCTGAATCCGAAGCAATTGCTGCGAGGGGAGTTCCTCCTGGGAGGAGATCTACGAGATCCCCCGAGCCTTCTATCCATCCGAGGCTGCGCAACGACCTGGCGAAGGATCTAGAGTCTCCGGCGACCGTCCCTGACCAACGGCGCGGATGGGGTGGGTGGGTGGGATCAGATCTGGGGGACGGAGGAGACGAAACGAAGACGATTGCGCCCGTGGTGAATGATCTAGGGTTAACCCTGACCCTCTCTTCTGGAAAGGTTAACCGAGCCTCCGCAGGAACAGTGATGGGCTGAAGCCCATTGGAAACCACCATGGATAAATCCGAGCAAGCTCTGGATCCATGTCGTGGATTAACGACCGCACACTCGCGAAATCGGAGCGAAGAAAAGCGTTGGGCTCGACCCAAAAAAATTCGGTCCAACCCGCTTCCAATCGCTGGCCCGAAGACGATTTGAATCTCATTAATCTCCCGCGTAGCACCAACGCTAATCCCTGAAACATCACAAACAGATTCAGTAATCAATCTGCGATTCAGATCAAGAAATCGGGTGATTGACGGATCCAAAACAATCAATCCTGGGGAGCGAAAGATGTATCCATCACGCGCAAAACGAAAGATTGCTGCGCGCTCAAAAAGCGGCCGCGAATCCCCCGATAGATCATCAGATGCTGGAGCGGGAGGAAGGTGCTGAGGTGGTGTCGACGGAGATCGGAGCAGCGTGGTGGCGATGTGCGAGGGCGGCGCGGCGGCAGCTAGGGAGGACGGCGGAGCTAGGTTGCTTGGAGGGGACGACTGTCATCTTCCCGTTACAATGGTGGTAGGTATGCGAGGCGAGGAGTTGAAAGCACTAGCTAAACCCAAGGTTACAAGTACACGGCGGAACCTAGAGATGATAGCACAATGGAAGTGGTTACCTTGTAATTTATATAGATCATTCACCTTGTAATTTTCTTACATCGTACGATACTTACGACCGGATAAGGCCGATTCCATGTCTGGTGAATCGGCTGGCGTGCTGACGGGTCGAGTCGTCTTATGTACAGTAGTTGCAAGCAAACAAGACAGTTCGTTGTCGATCAGTAGACAGTAGTGCTATGTCCCACTCCCACCGTGAGAAAGAAGCGAACCAATGACCTCGCATTTCCTAGGCAAAGTGCCAAACACGCAGGACTTTGAGAGGCACGCACAACGCGACGCACACAGCAAGCATTGGCTACCTCTTCTCACCAGTCACCAGGCGCCCATGGAGAACGGCGGGGAGGCGGCGAAGTGGCGCTTCGGGGCGGTCAACCCGGCGCTCCAGGCGGCCGGCAGGCATAACCTCCGCTCCCTCGTGCACGACCTGTATGACCGCCTTGACAAGAGCGACCCGCGGCCCGTCGTGCCGCTTGGCCACGGCGACCCCTCGGCGTTCGCCTGCTTCCGCACGGCGGCGGCCGCCGAGGAGTCCGTCGTTGCCGCTGCCATGTCAGGCAAGCACAACAGCTACGCCCGTGCCGCCGGCGTGGAGGAAGCGCGCAGGTACTGTATTCTTCTCTGCTTCGCTAAGTCAGTTTTGCTCTCATGGCTCCGCCAACGCACTCTGCATGCTATGCTGCAGCGCCGTTGCCGCGCACCTGTCCCGCGAGCTCCCCTACGAGGTCACGGCGGGTGACGTCGTGATCACCGCCGGATGCAACCACGCCATCGAGGTCATGATGGCCGTGCTAGCCGCGCCCGGCGCCAACGTGCTGCTTCCACGGCCGGGCTACCCGATGTACCAGTCGCGCGCCAGCCTGTGCGGCCTCGAGTTCCGGAACTTCGACCTCCTGCCGGCCAAGGGGTGGGAGGTCGACCTCGACGGCGTGGAGGCCATCGCCGATGAGAACACCGTCGCCATGGTCATTGTTAATCCCAACAACCCATGTGGGTGCGTCTACTCGTACGACCACTTGGCCGAGGTATCTAGCTTCCTATGCACATGTCCTGATGTCAGTGCATTATACTGCTGCAGTACTTCGTCGTCTTACTACTAAAATTCAGAGAGAGAGAGTGAGAGAGATGCTCCGAATATATGATCTTTTCGAACAAAAATTCTACATATGATGGATCAATGATAAACAGATTGCAGAGACCGCAAGGAAGCTTGGAATCTTTAGTCATCAGTGATGAGGTGTATGACCACTGCACCTTTGGGAGCAAGCCGTTTGTGCCGATGGGTGTGTTTGGGGAGATAGCTCCCGTGGTGACCATGGGAGGCATCTCCAAGAGGTGGATGGTGCCTGGTTGGCGACTTGGCTGGATTGCAGCAACCGATCCCAGAGGAATCCTCAGGGAGAAGAAGGTACCTACCTACGTATTCCAGATGACAAGTACCACCTCAACCTCACAGAGAACCTTATATCTTCTTCCAACAGATTATCGAGTCCGTAATAGGCTACCGTGCCATCTCCGCAGACCCTGCAACATTTATTCAGGTCAGTAGCTAGCTAGACAAAATTCACATGGAGTATATCATCAGCAAGTAATTAACACTATGGATGAAATCATCAAAATGATTAAACAGGGAGCTCTACCCCAAATCATCGCCAACACGGACAAAGCCTTCTTCGAGAACGCCATGAACGTGCTGAGTGAGGCGGCGGAGATATGCTACCAGAAGCTCAAGGAGATCGAGTGCGTCACCTGTCCTCACAAACCGGAGGGGTCCATGTTTGTCATGGTGAAGCTGGACCTGTCCTGCTTGGACGGCATCCACGACGACGTCGACTTCTGCACCAAGGTTGCCCGCGAGGAATCCGTGGTAATTTGCCCAGGTACGCACGTAATCTATCGATCATGGATTTAACATGTGAACTGCTACCTTCCTTGTAGTATTGCCAGAGGTTTACACATACATGGCTCTGGATGTCCGCGTCACCCATGTGCATCAATCCAACCAGCCTAAACCATATCATAAACGGAAAACTATCTTCCAATTTTCGCTTGGCCTTCGCTAAGTACTCGCTAGCTGCTCCAAAGTACAACACAAATCTAAAAAGCTTCAACGTATTGAGACGCAAGCTTTTTTTGCACTTTTCTCCAAAAACATCACCATCTAAAAAAAAAGGACTTAAACTTCAGGATCCTACGTTTTAGCAATTGGGGTCAAAATTTTAGTTTCTTTTCTCATTAGTTACAAGCCTAAATATCCCTTTATCATTTTCTTTATTTCTGTAATTTTGTGGCTAGTTAAAATTATTTGCAGCTCAATTTTTTTCCAGGTTGCTCAAATAGTTCACTTGATGCCATTTGAAGTACCAAAAATTAGCTTATTTTTCGGTTTTAATATTTTTTATGACTATATTGTGAACACATTACCTGGGAGATCTGAAGCTCCTCCCGTTTTCTATAAGATATTCTTGCTACAACTCACGGGGGTATTTTGATGGTTCAGTTTAAGAGTAGTATTTTTCAGTTGAAAATTAACACATAATCGTGCACTACAGGGAGCGGGCTAGGAATGAAGGATTGGATCCGTATTACATTTGCAGTTGATCCACCCCTTCTTGAGGATGGCCTGGAGAGGATTAAGTCCTTCTGCAAAAGACATAGCAAACCAAGGAGGTGAACTGATATATTCATATCGATCGGGCCCTAAAAAATAAAGTTTGATTGTGCATGTGCAACTTGCATTGCATATGAGAGAAATCAAACTTAGATGAATGTAATAGTTTTTTAAGGGAATGAATGTAATAGTTAATGAACTTGTGTATTTTAAGGTACCCTTTGGAACAAGAAATTGGGTTATCCTACATTCTTTGAAATCATGTAGTAAAATGTAAAGAGCAAGGAAAAGCCAAAGCCAGAGAGCAAGGAAAAGCCAGAACAAGCTTCCAAAAGACCTTAAGCCTTCATTCTCGCCTAATTGGATTACACGAATGAATTCCGGTGATCACATGAATATGTGAGCAACCATGCTAAAATGTTGAAATGCAAAGAACAAGGAAAATCCAGAGCCTCGGAATTCCAAGTACAATCCGGTTGCCCGACCGAGGAAATTTTTAGCATCAAATATGAACTGCCATGGTCACCTCTCTCTTAACATAAACTCAAAAATAATTGGAACATTATACAAGTATCTGGTTTAGGGTTAGTAATTCGGAATAGGAGTAATGTCTGGTCCTACTCTCTTGAGTTGCACAAACGACACTCAGATTTGTGAGTAGTCCGTTGTGAAAATTGCCTTCTTTAGGTTGACATGTCAGTGCCCTATGGGCTCCATCTGGGTTGCGGCTTTCCGTCTAGTCTGGCGTCGGGGGCACATCCTGGGATGGTGGGGAAGGTGAGCTCGAGGCTAGGGTAGGTCGCGACGGGGGCCTGCTTGTTGCATCCTAGCGGTGGGCTTTACAGCCCATCTGGGCCTGACCGGACCCTCTTGGGACTAGTGTACCTCTAGGGCTTTACGGATCCACTGGGTCCGACTGGACCCAATAGGGACTGGTGTGTCCTGCTACCGTATTCGGTCAACTACCCCCGGGGCTGGAGGTTGTTCTCTCCCCCGCGGTTGTGGTACTATTGACCCTGATTCAAGCTTGATTTTGCTTTCGTAGCGCATGCCTTGTGACGGTAGCTTCGGTGAGACCACGATGGCGAATTTGTGAGCATGGTGGCGCATGCTGGTGGGTGTCGAGAGTGGTGGTGTCGAGGCTTCGGCCTTGCGGGGCTCCTGTGCATCGGATCGTCCGAGGGTCAGTAGTCCCCGATTGGGACTGATGTATCCTTCTACCGTGTCCGGTCGACTACCCCCCCCCCCCCCGCCGTGGAGGTTGTTCTCTCCCCCGCGGCCATGGTACTACTGACCCTGATTCAAGCTTGATTTCCCTTTCGTCGTGCATGCCTCGTGACGGTAGCTTTGGTGAGACCACGATGGCGAATTTGTGACCATGGTGGTGCATGCTGTTGGGCGTCAAGTTGGGTGGTGTCGAGGCGTTGGCCTTGCGGGGCTCATGTGACTTGGATCGTCCAAGGGTTGGGATAATCCAAGGGTGAGTAGTCCCCAATTGGGACTGGTGTGTTGTGGTGACCCTGCATGCCACTGCATGGTGTAGTATGCCAGTCGTTGACATAACATGTGCGAAGTACCAATCCACAAATATTGCATCCCTCGGATTAGTACAACAGAAGCATACCTGGTCTTTATTTCAGTCACTTAAGATTACAAGCCATATATATACATCACATTGGAGCTCCTTCTGGGTCCACAGAGGATAACTCCGAGGTTCTAGGTGAACCCTACTTAACTTATACAATATATGCCTCAGAAGGCTTAACACCATTCTACTCGAGCAGCTAAATACTATAGAGTTCGTGCTCCTCGACTACTACTGCTACTATTGTTGCTCAAGCGTGGTCTTCTTCTGGAACCTCCCCAATTCTGTACACGATTAGGTAATCTACCCCTCTACTCTTCCAGAGAGGTCTGGTTCTTCATAGCAGATCCCATCTGCTCCTTCTTGTCCTTCAGTGGCCTCCTCCGGGTGATTCAGACAATCTAAGCATGAGGTTATAAGAGGTATGAGTATGAGCGTACTCAACAAGTTCATTATAGGAAAGATGTGTTTAATGCACTAGCTACGACATTAGACCAGAAAGTCAAATGCCAATGCAGGTTTTCATAAGCATTTCTTCAAAAGGTTGCTTTTATTCCGAAGAGCTATGTCCGTCAGCCTTCACCGGGTGTCTAGAACTTCATGGAGTTCCTTTCCGGCCACGTTCGCAGTTCCAAAACCCAGAATAGAGAGTGACAGGTCACGATTCATTACACTCTGCAGAGGTGTGTTGCTTTACCCATAAGAGTTCTTAACCTTGGTGCCAACCGGGCAGCTTTCCCGTTCACACTTCCGTGGTGTGAGGCCCGATATAAGGTCCTAGTCAATTATTGCATTCCTCCGCGACCCCGCACAGCCACCCTTTGTTGCAGTTCCGACCTTGGGTCCTCGCCGGTCAGCGTATCCATTGGATACCATCCGACCTCGACTACTATCAGGTATCAAGACCTCGATACCTTCGCCGGTCGCTGCAACCCATCATAGGCCGCATTACTATGGGGAATTACAATGGGATCCCCACCCACCGGTTGTTATCGCAAGACACAACTTCTATGGTCAGCGCATCCGTTGATGTACGAGAGGAAGAAACACAACTGACTACTTCGTCCCACTCCAGATCTTATGGTTAACACGGGTATTATGACACAAGAATCAGTGGACGACATTTGTTGTTAATCCTAGATGGATACAAACCCTTTGCAATGGAACCTCCACCATGCTCATACCATGGTTTCATCGCCCACCACATAGTCATATTCATAGTTATGAAAGTAGCATTTTGCTTTTTATGCAAGAGTGATAAGCATAGTACTTTGCAAGTAATTTGATAATGTACTCAAATCGACATGAGCATGCGATGAACTTGCATATGACTGCAAGGTAGTGTAGTTGGATTGTTTGGACTGACCCTGGTCCTGTTTCTGAAAGATAAGATCATTATCCAATAAGGGCAATATTTAAAGATTCAAATATGCATGCTTTCAGTTTTTAGGGTTGTCTTCCCCTTCTCGATGTTTAGTTATTTAAATGTCGGAGGTGACGAATAAGAATAATTAATAGTACTCCTTAAGAGTGAACATAATATCTTGGAATATTTCCAAGAATTGGTTAAGTCCAAAGTATTTTATGGACTTATTTAATTGTTAAAAATATGAAGTTTATTTTAATTTTTTTATTAATGCATTATTCTTGGAGTAAATAATGATGAATATTCACTTGCTCCAAATATGCTAACCAATATTTGTTTATGATAGAGGATAAAATTTTAAGTGGTTTTCATATTTTACTCTATTTTTTTTGAGTTATTTACAATTTATGGATTTATGTCAAAGTTTATGTTTTAATCAAAATGTGAAATGACATTTTGCCCCTTGGCCCACCTGTCAGGTGCACCCAGTGGGTTAGGTCGGACCAGCTCGGCCTGGTCCGGCCCGTTCGGCCTCACTCGTCCCCTTCCTCTCTCGCACGCCTAACCCTAACCCCTCTCGCTCTCACGACACCGAAATAGCCAGCGCCGTCGTCGATTTACTCCGGCCATCTCCGGCGGTCTTCGGTGACGCGGTTGGTCGCATCCGCTCGGCCTCTCGACGGTGCACCTGGTGGTCTGCGTCGATCTGGAAGTCATGGCCTCCTCCGGTCGCCCCCAACCCTACCGCGCCTAAGGTTTGCGCGGTGCTCGCGGCGATTGGTGATACACCGGTGTTCAGGGACGCCGTGGAGTTGTCGTGTACTTCGCTGGTGCTACGCTGGAGCTCCAGTGCCCGGCGAATCCCTGGCTTGGCGGCGGCTTGGCGTTGTCGTGGCCAGGCTATGCCGCCGTGCCGCCACGGTGACGCCCGTGGTGCTTCTGCTCGAGGTAGGTGCCTCCTGCTCTGCTCCTCTCTCTCCCCTTCTTCTAGCTAGCTCTAGTCATTAGCCCTGCCCTCCTCGTTGATGTGCTGGCCAGACCATGCTGCTCCTGTGCTTGTGCTCCTGCCATCCATGCCATGCTTGATGTTGCTGCTGCACTTGATCTTGTGCTTGGCCTACTACTGCACTACTGGTTGTTGCCTTGCTATTCCTGCCATGTTCTATGCTGCTGCTGTGCTTATGTGTGTGCTCTTACTGCTACTGTAATACTCATGGCCTTGCTATTCTAGTGTTACTGCTGTGATACTCATGCGCATGATCATGTTGTGATGCTCATGGCCTTACCATGCTGCTCCAGCTGCTGATGTGCCTCTGTCTATTCATGTGTATTCATATTTTTCATCTCTGGCTTGATTGCCTTGAGCAATCCTTGCCTGTGCAAGTGCTAGTGATGTGTGATGTGTGCTGCTGTGACATCCTTGTGTTACTTAGTTCAGTGGTACATCATTTCCTTGATGTGCTTCTCGATACAATTATAAAGTTGTATATGAGATTACTGTGTATTTAGTTATTTCTTGACTGTATTAATTCAATAAATGGTAGTAGTTACTAATGCTATGGTTGGTTCTAGCAAGCTCTGGCAAGGTCTGATGATCATATGATCATCAGTTGCTTGATGATTGATCACTGTACCCTTATATGTACTTGCTGATGGTGCTTCCTGTGCTTGTGTAGCACCTCACCATGTACCGGTAGTTGCTAATGCTTGCTAAAGCATATGCTTATGCTTGCAGTGATCTACTGGATCATTAGCAAGTGTTTTATGTTGCTGGTTACTTGTTTACTTCATTTATCTGAATATCTTATCATGAATTACTAGATAAATGAGATGAACTGCTTGCAGTGATGAATCTTATGATTTATGTGATTGAGCTAGAGGGATGCCAACTGCTGTTGGGGACCCAAGCTCCATTTTGAACCCATTTGGGTGATGATAAGTGTGTATGGCTTGGTAGTTTTGTGGTTGAGGTGGCCTTAGCAGTAATTAACTGCTGTTTTGGTAGCTCCCACCTCTGTTGGCTTGTTGTGAATGGATAATGCTTGCTGGGTGATCATATTTGATTGCCTGCAGCTTTTGATGTTGAAAATACTTGCAGATACATATATTTCTGCTTTTATATGATGGTTTTAAAAGGGCTAGTGTAGTCTAGGTAGCTTTGGCAATTCATCTGGGATAGTTTCCTTCCTAGTTCTATTTCGAAGATGCTACTGTTTAATTGGTTGGCATAACCATGGTGACTTAGGTTGATCAAATCCCTGGTCTTTGCCATTTTTACCAGGCTCACTTGGTCTATGACCAAATGATGATCAAACATATTTAATCCACCCTTTGTGTGCTTGTGTGTAGCATGACTGTGCAAATGGTGAACAAAACCATCTGGTTTGTTCATGTTTCAATGGTATACCTCACTCTTGCTCCTAGCTTTGTGTTGATGTAGTGGTTAGCTTCAGTGTGGTTGCTGGTGCTTGCCCTGCTCCTCCTTGATGGCTTGTGTTGGTGCTACTCCACCATTGCTTTGCTTCAACAGTGACTGATTCTTGGTGGAATTAGTACTGGACTAGATGTTCTTGCTGTTCTTGGTTTTATGGTTGTTCTTCATGGTCTTGTAGATGAATGACTAGGGTTTGGGTTGTGAAAAGGTTTTATATTACATTCTCCTTGCTTCTCTGGTCGACAGCAAGGTGATGTGTTGTGGTGACTAACCAGTAGGGTTGTGTGTTGTGCAACATGCACACTGCCTTGTGAGCTACTTGTGTGTTCCATGTTGGAACTTGTGGATGATTGGATCAGCTCGGCTGGTCTGGTCTTACCCTTCCTATTTTACTTCTTTTGACATTCCAAGTGGCATTGCCAATTGGCAAACCATGTAGGTTTCCTTTGTTTTGGTTTATGCACGGTTCAAGAGGGTTCAAGATGATGAAGAAGATCAAGACATTCACCTCTACTTGATGATCAAGAAGACCAAGGCAGTAGCTTAGGTGTAGTTTAGTTTAGTTCATCATTTCATTTTTTTTCTTTTTCATTTATCATTTTTGAAATGAGTTATGTAATAACTATTCAGTTTGGATATTGTAAAGACAATGTATTTATTGTGTGATGATCAATAAAGCTCAAGTTTTGTCTAATGAGCCTTTTGTGATATGTTTATATTCTTTTCTTATTTATATTATTCAATTATAATATTATTATTTTAATTATTCATTGTTTCAATTATGAATTGTCTTAGTGTTGTTTGAGTTTGAATTTGACTTCAAACTCATTTCAAATTCAACCATACAACTCAAAGTGTGAGATGCAAATGTTCCCCCTCTTCTCAAAACCCTAATTCAAAAGAGATCATGTCCAAGTTTGTCGCACTCTCGAAACCCTAACCCTAGCTGGTGTCGAGAGAGAAACTTGTTCCCTCTTAGGTTTTATGCAATTAAGCGCGAAATTTCCCCTAGTTTTGCAATGCATGCACAACATTTTCTAATTCTACCCTGCAAACATCTCAAATCCTGGGATATTACATGTGTCCTTCTACCGTCAAGCGTCGACTACCCCCCTCTCCCTCCGGGGGGGGGGGGGGGAGATTGTTCTCTCCCCCGCAGTCGTGGTATTACTCACCCTGATTCAAGCTTGATTTCGCTTTCTTCGCGCATGCCTCGTGACGGTAGCTTCGATGAGACCACGATGGCGACATCGTGACCATGGTGGCGCATGCTGTTGGGCATCAAGTTGGGTGGTGTCGAGGCATCAGCCTTGAGGGGCTCCTGTGGCTCGAATCGTCCAAGGGTTGGGACGGGGTTTTTTCGGGAGAAATCTTGTCGGTGCGACCGACACCGGCGCGGTTTCTCCTTTGGGTGGCATCATTCCTTCCTGGAGGGCGGCGTGGCTACCCTATGTCCACTCCCTCCGTGTGCCGAGGGAAACCCTAGGACCAAATGGTCTAGGCAGTAGTGTCTCGCTTTCCTTCTTGAATTTGTTCCTTGGTATAGACGCGTCAACGCTAGGAGTCTGGTGGTATGCCTCCAAAGGGCGCATCGGTTGTGGGTCACCGTCGCTTAGTTGATCCGCCCAAGACCCCATTTTGTTTCTATTCGGCATGTGTTTGCTGTTGCCCAACACTTTCTTTTTTCTTCCAAACTATCGTTGGTTGTATGATGTCGTTGCTATATTAATATAGCGGGACAAAGAACCTGTTCTCAGAGTAGTAAGAAAAATGGATTGCACGACATTAAGGCCGGCCATTGCTTCAGCTGATTCAGGAGTAGAAACCTGCATCAAAATACAGTTTCACCCAGCCATATTAAAGTTTCTTCCATAGCATAGCTTTGCTGTATCTTCTCCGATCAAGACATATCAGATCACATGTCTGCAACTTGGCTCGCCGGCCAGGTAATGGCGATGGGGCTCGTCACGGTGTGTTTGCCGTCGCTCCACACGATCGACCCGAAGGTATGCTTCTCGGTGACATTCCCTCGCTGCGCGAAGGTGATGGCGTACTCCTGCTTCTCCTGCGTTGCACTGAACGCTAGCTTCCGCGGCTTTACCGTCACGAGCACGCCGGCCGGGCTGGTGATCTTGGCCGTATACGTCGCCCTGACGTTGCTGCCAACGTTGCGCACGGTCCGGCGCTGCGTGACCGCGCGTCTGTCCGAGCCGAGCACCGCCGAGAAGGCCGGGTAGTTGAGGTCCCCCACCGAGGCGCCCGTGCGCGCCGAGCAGCTGGCCGACGAGCCGAACACGGCAAGCTGCTCGGCGGTGTAGCCGAGCGCGCAGAGGAAGGTGACGTAGTCCTCCGTGCCGGCGTCGTAGACCAGGCCCGGGTCGGCGGCGCGGTTGGGGTCCACGTGCCCGGCCCCGCGCGCGAACGGCGTGGACGCCTTGCCGGTGGACATGTCACCGATGACGCCGCCGGCGTTGTCCACGTTGTACGCGGTGGTCATCAGCGCCGACTTGATCGCGGCCGGGCTCCACTTGGGCTTGGCCTGCCGGAGCAGCGCGGCGATGCCGCTCACCTGCGGGCACGAGATGGAGGTGCCTGACATGATGTTGAAAGGAACCCGTCTCGTGTCGCCGTCGAGCAGCGAGGGCGAGGCGGCGCCTGTCCAGGCGGCGAGGATGTCCACGCCGGGCGCGGTGACGTCCGGCTTGAGGATCTCCGTGACGAGGCGGCTCGGGCCGCGGCTGGAGAAGGATGCCATTCTAGGCGATGGAGGCGATCCTCCGACGACGGTGCCGCGGAACACGATCGTCGCAACAGGGGATGCTTTTGCTTTCAGGTACTTCTTGATCTTCTCTGCGTCCGCGAATGTGACTGCGCTGACGGGGAGGATATGGGCGCTGCTTCTGGCCTGCCCGCCCTGCGCTTCTTCGCTACCGAGGATTGCTCCGGCGCCGCCGGCGAGTTTGACAGCATATCCTTTCTCCGTCCGTCCATTCACGCCGGGGTCGCACAAGACAATCTTCCCGGTGACCATGGCGGGATCGAGCTTCCCAGCTTCACAGGTGTTCGAACCCACGTCCCCACCGTACACCAACGGTATCTTGGTCCCGCCGAGCGGTTGGCCGGCGTACAGTGAGGTGCCAGTGAAGGTCTCGCCGTTGCCAAGAATGACGTCTGCTGGGAACTCTCGGTTGATGGTGGACGCGCCGACGGTCAAGAACCACGGCGCGACGTTGACGACGGTGGACTCGCCGGGGCCGGAGTTCCCCGCCGAGGCGGCGACGACGATGCCCTTGCGAACGGCGTTGAAGGCGCCCACGGCGGTGGTGTCCTTGTAGAACTTGCGTGCCTTGATCGTGCCGAGCGAGGCGGAGATGACGTCGACGCCGTCTGCGATGGCCTCGTCGAACGCGGCGAGGACGTCGGAGCTCGCGCAGCCGTGCCAGCACGCCTTGTAGACGGCGATGCGCGCGCCCGGGGCCACGCCGACGGCTCTCCCCTCGCCGTACCCGAACAGGGACGCGTCGGCCGCGGCGGAGCCGGCGGCCGTGGAGGCGAGGTGCGTGCCGTGGCCCTCGGTGTCCAGCGGCGACATGGAGTCCTTGGCACCGAGCACGCGGCTGCCCCGCAACGCGTCGCGCCCTGTGCGGAAGAACTTGGCGCCGACGATCTTGCCGTTGCAGACCGCGGAGCCGTTGAACTCCGGGGTGGACACGCAGCGGCCGCGGAACTTGCGGGGCTGTGGCGGCAGCGTCGGGTCCGCGGCGAAGGAGGCGCGGTCGACGGGGTACACACCGGTGTCGATAATGCCGATGACGACGTCGGAGGCGCCGTTGGAGGCCGGGAGCAGGCCGGACGAGGAGGAGAGGCCGAGGAAGGACGGCGAGAGGGTGGTGTGCAGCTCCTGCATGACGTCCGGCACGACGGCGAGCACGGCGCGCGAGGACGCGAGGCGCGCGGCCTGGCGGCGCGTGAGGCGCGCCGCGAAGCCGGTGGCGGCGTGGGCGTAGGAGTAGAGCACCCTGGGCGCCTGGTCGTCGGAGTTGGACAAGGACAGCTCCACGGGGAGGTGGTCGCGCAGGAACGAGCCGTACGCCCCGGTGGTCAGCGTGGGCGCGTGCTCCGGCGCGACGTGCACGATGTAGGAGGACACAGCCTCCGTCGTCTGGATCCCCACCTCCGTGGCCGTCGCTACATTTGCCGTGCCGGCAATGGCGACGGCGAGCAGGACGCACAGGGCCACGAGCGGCGGTCTGGTCAGCTCCATTGATCCTTGGCTGTGCAGGAGAATGTTTGCGGTGTGCTGTGACTGGTGAGGGTGTGGCAATAGGTACGCGCAGTTCCGGTGGCCACGGCCGGCAGAGCGCGGAGCAGTTGTCCGGATCTGAAATGTTTTGCACATGAGTTGCGCATAATTGTAGTGTAGTACGAGAAAGACATTCGCCATGGGACCAGTAGACTCGTGTTACGCCTGCTCCGTGCTCCCAGTCATCTTCAGGTTTATCTCAGATGGCTCGTTGCTGCAGAATGCCAGCACTTTGTTTGGCCCTTTTTGTCTTGAAAACAAAAATACACCGTATAATAATTGCATGATTGTCCATTTGTGATTTTGTGCAAACGTGTGAATCGTGTGAAGAATTATTTGGTTAGAGGTTAATTATTACAAGCTTGTCACCTGAAACTTTGATAACAAAGCCTACAAGATTCCAGTCTTAAAATGGTGCAATGTTAACAGTATGTTTGTGAACATTTTTTCTGGACAAATACATAAAGGAAGATTAAAAATAGTGCATGATATTCTTCCACCAGAGCACTAGCTATACATAGGTGTAAATATTTGTTTAGTTAGGTTAATTATCACACTTGTGCTGCTATCTGAAACTATCATCACTAATAAGCCTAAAAATGGATTCCAGCCTCAAAATGCTACAATGTTTACAATATGTTAGTGAACATTTTTATTTCTATGTTACACATTGAGTGAGGCGTGGATGATGATGATTAAGATGTTGATACACAAAAGTTTCTGAAATAAAAAAAGGTTTTAGGAGAAAGAATATCAAACAACATACATTTACCAGCCTTTTGGCGCCCTAATTGCATTTCTTCCAGTTAAGCTTGGGTTGTACCGTTGCAAGGAGCAGTAATCAGATTAAAATAGCTGAGTGCGAAATTACTCAGGGATGGCACTAGTTTCTCAAGGTTCAATTGTATGCGTCCAACATCAATAGAGTTCCCAGCTAAATTACTCGGGGATAGCTGTTTCACAACTTCTGAAATTCATCATCTCCCTGAGCTACTTGCTGCCGCCAAAGATAAAGTTGTGACCACCTTAAGGGTGTACTTATTTGTTCTGTGCTTTGACCCACTTGAGGCTGAACAGAAGAAGACCTTTGCACTCCTAGGGGATGGTCACGACTTCTGGAAGCATTGCAGATCCTGACTCGCAACTGTAAAACTTGGATACCCCTTTCCTGTCAAAGAGAAGATTAGAATTACTCATCAAGAGCTGTAATATTATGAATAATAATTTCTCTTCACTAAGATATCTAGCAATATATACAACTTCATGCACAAGAACAGCCTACATGCTGCTCAAAGGGAACATATACGAAAATTAAGTTGCCGGATCAATAAGATAGATAACTCACCAAATATTTTAAATGATGCAGATCGCCAAATTATTTGCATATACAGCAAGCTACCTAACAGGAACATATGTTTGATACTGTTCATGTGTTAACCATGTCTTATCTGCATCAATTTCTACCCCAAGTCGTGATGACATACCATATGCCTATGTCATATGGAATCAATGCACCAGTTTACGCGGCTATGAGTGATAAGAACCAAGTAGAATTAAGCTACTAATAAATACGCTACATCCGCAGTACTGTAGATTAAAGAGCAAAACGACTTAATCGTAGATTACATGCTAAAACTAATGTGTTTCCTTTTGCTCTCATTGTCTCCTAGATTTGAGGTAAAAATATGATAAACAACCTGATAAAATAAATAGACCATATTCAGGTTATGCAGAAACAAAGAAACGAAAAAATATATATACTCAGGTGACATATAAACAGATCCAAGATGCTCTAATGATGTCGAGTAACCTCAAATGTTTCTTTTACACTGTCAAACTGACTTTACCTGGAAAATGTACCAGATATTTATGCTCTGATTCTTGTAAGAGCGCATGTTCTTTAAGAAGTATAGACCAGTAGAAGGATTTTCGCAATGGGAAGAGATAAATAAATAAAACAAGAGCAGTTCGTTCAAAGCAGAAATTTGTCCAGTCATATTTAAGGGCCAAATAGGCAAAGATTTATAAGGCATGCACAGCATCTGATAATGATGTTAAGAATCATCCATATACCATAGATTACTTTGCTTTGAATACAAAAGTTTGGAATGACTGGCTGGTCTGCCATCGAATTTAAGTCATCAGGTTCACCAGTCAGAACTCTCAACCAAAATCAATTAGCACGAATTCTGCCTCGAGTAGTAACAGGGAATATCACAAAGCGAAGTCAGGGAATGCTTTGAATTTCAAGATTCAAGATAATATCTAATGTTTCTAATCCAATTCAGAGCTTGGTTGGGGTAAAATGTTACACTAGAAAATAGGAAATAACATTATCAATTTAGAAAAAAAAAATGGGAGTTGCTTATTCTAAAATTTATATATTTGCACTTCAAAAATATGGTTGATCTAGCAGCTTCCTTAAACTTGTCAAACTTTCCCTATATCACGGAACTGTGCTTTTGCTGATCAAGATGAAGACACAAAAACAGGCGACTTCAACAAAAATCGTAACCTTTTCAGCCAAGCCTGTAACTAAAAAATTATAGGAGGATTTTATTTTCATTATCTTTATTTTTTATTTCTTTTAGTAGTTACTTACAAGAAAGTACTCTGTACACAGTGAATTTAATTCTAGTATATTTATATGAAGTAGATGATGTTCACTATTTGCATGAAACACCGCCACAGAGCCATCGCAAAGAAAAAAGATCACCAAAGAGTATGGGAACAGAATACTATAGAATAACATCTGCAGCATAAACAAAAATGATACAACCTACTCGACATCGCTAGCTTAACACGAAAGGATGTCAACTACATTCCATCAACCAGCTACTGAAAGATAATTTGGTTTTGTTATACCCGCAGACCGCAGTGTTAAGGCATGCAATTACCTGAAGCATAGACAATTTCAAATGGATGGCAAAACATAATGTTGGTTTCGGGAAATTTCTTGAACTGCAACAAAGAGTCAAGCTGGATCATGAAGATGCCGCTAACTGTGCGCATGAACACCACATTATTGCACTCAGCAAATCCAACTATCCTTGGAGGCCCTCTCTTCTCATCTGGATTTAAGGAAAGTAGCTTGTCCAGTTCAATAGTTCTTGCTAGCACCCCTGCTGCAACGCCGTTACAATCGGTCTTGCAATTCCATAATTGGTCGGTGAAGTCCAACAAAAGGAGGAAACCAAGCCCACCACCCTCTGCCCGTGTAATTGTGAAGTCGTCGTGTACAGAGATATCAAGTACTGGCCCTTGTATCACAGCCAGGCTTTGCCTTTCCAAATCGAGCTCGAGAATTCCAACATCAAGCAGCCAGTAAAGGGAATTCCCAACCATCACGGCGGCCTCCGGAAAAAGTTCCTCGGATGTAATCGGTGTTGAGATGAGGTCCCCCCATAAGGCAGTCTCTGATGAGTAACCGCAAGCAAACGCCCGTCTACAGTTGTTGTGATCTCCGTCTGCCATTACCAGGACGACCTGGAAGTGGACGTCCCCGGCAGCGCGAAACACCGCCCCGTTGATCAATCTCTTATCCGCATGTGACGCAATCCACGGGGGAATGGCAACGCGGTGCTGGTCGCCGGTGACGGGGTCCCAGACCAGGACCTGCAGACGCTTGATAAGGAGGGTAAGCAAGAGACCATGGCGGCATCCGAGAGAAAGGAAGCGGTCGCCATCGTCGCGCTGCAGGGAGAAGCGTCCGGGAGGGACACGATTGGGGGCCTCCAAAGTTGGTAGGAAGGGCAGACGTTGATGCCTATCAAAGAAACCTAGGAGAGGAGGGTTGCGGCGGTGGTGGATGCGGAAGCGGCGGCAGAAGCCGGCGTCAGAGACGAGGCGGCGCCAGCGCTTGCAGACGGCGGAGGCACGGGAGAGGGACGACGGCTGCGGGGGAAGGCGGAGCAGTACCTCGCGGAGGAGGTCATCGTCGTCCAGCGGCCCGGTTGCCGGCGAGTGGGGGCGGCGGAGGCTGGCCGCCATGTCGCCCTAGTCCTCACAGTTCTGGGAAGAAGGGGATTGCGGTGGTGGGCCGAAGCGATACTGAATATGAGGAAATAACGAGACAGCCCAGCCCAGCCCAGCCAATGGTTAGACAAACATTAAGGCCCACGATCTGGGTTTCTTTTTGTATAGCTGAGATTCATCATGAGGAAGCAAATCAAACAGCTTACACTTTACCAATTTCATCATATATCTAACAAGTGTATTTACATGCTTACAGCATCCCCTGTTCCTTCCAGCATCAGCATTCATCAAACAAGAATCCCCATCCCAGGAAGAAAACTATGTAACTGATGAATCTCTCTGGCCAGACATGTTTGTTCCAAAATGTGGGGAATACTAGCAACAAAACAGAACAAAACCCATATTGCTAATGCTACTTGCACACAGATACAGCGCAGAGCAACATGATTGAATTAGTCGACAATAGCAGATTCCAGCATTTACAAGTCAACAAGTAGCAACCAATGCATGAAAAGGCCACTAATTACTCTGGGATGGCATTAGTTTCTCAGGTTCATTTCTATGTATTGAGCATCAGGGTATAAGGAGAGTTTCTTTCCCAGCTCTATCGACACAGGTAGGTCCATTCGACCTTGCAAAAAGCATCGCTAGCATACAGGTAGGTCCATTCGACCTCGCAAAGAGCATCGCTAGCACACAGGCATCGCCCACTGGATTCCGCAGTCTAAAATGGACACCAGTGGTTGGGAGGACTGAAGGAGCGCTGAGATCCAGGTTTCTTGCTAGTTCTTCCTGCGTTTGTCCCTGGGAGAGACCATGGCGGTCGAATCCGACACGTCCTGCAGCTCACGCATCGACTGCGATCTGTTGTGAGCTGGGAACAGCTTCGGTGGACGAGGCATGGGCGGAGAAGCAAAGACACCCGTGCCACTGCCGGACTTTCTGGATGGTCGACGGGACGGCAGCTTCTGAGCTTCATCATCACTGCCGCTATTGCTCCCTGAGCTGCTTGTGGCAGCCGGAGACACCGTCATCCTCCTGCAAGCCATGGGGCTGGGGCTGTCCACAACATCATCTTCAGGGTATACCTCTTTGTTCTGTGCTTTGCCCCACTTGAAACTGATGAATGGAAGAAGACCTTTCCGCTTCCTAGGGGATGGGGTTTCTGGCTTTGGAAGGCCCTTGACAGATGGAGGAGACAGTATCACAGCAGCTGGAGGCTTTGCAAAAGATCCGGCCTTGCCGTTGTAGAACTTGGATACCCCTTTCCTGCCATAGGGAAAAGATTGAAATTACTCAGCAAATTCGAAGATCTGTATATTTTCTCAAGATTTCATAGGAGAGCAATCTCCAGGCAGCTCACAGGGAACAAACAGACAAAATTAAGTTGCCAGATCAACCACATAGAAAAATCAGTGAATATTTTAATGCGCAGTTTGACAACTAGTATGAATATACAATAAGCAAGCAAACAAAAGCATGTGAAACAAGATCGTGGTATCTGTTTGATCCCTGTGTTGGCCAAGTGTTAGCTATACCTAATGTGTCCTTTCTCCACATAACTTAAGCTCCTCTTTGATCATATGGCACCAAAATGCACCATTTTATGCTGCTATGAGTGGCAAGAGCCAACAAGTAGCATTAAGCTACTAACAAGTGTGCTAAGATCATAGTACTGCACAAAATTCCCCAGAAAAATGCCAATACTGAATCACAACCACAGCTTAAGTGCTAAAAAACAACATGCCCTATTTTTTTTATCTGATTGATTGGCGGTAAAAAAATGATAAACAGTCTGATATCATAGATGATTGTATTCAGTTTATTGCATACAGAAACAAGGAAAAGAAATTCATAATCAGTTGCTTTAATTAAAACAACCAAGTATTCATGCTAAAGAGTATATGCAATTGGCAACATCAAACATCTGTGTCTACCCTGCCCATTGTAAGGATGGATCAGTAATGATGCGTGATTACCAACGGTCAATATTATTGACCTTTCAAACTATGTTAAACACGCTATTGGTAATATTATTGTGGCAAAGTTGAATGTATTTGCATTGTACATAATTGATTGTCTTACTGACTATCATAAGAAATACGACGACACAGAACAACCATAATTCTGGGAGAGCAATAGAGCAAGATCTGGCAATGTAGCAATGTAGCATGTCGCTTCAGGTGAAATAACTACAATAGCTTTACCATGATCTACTAATAATGGGCTTGAACCCAGCACAGGGCAAGGTACAATAACGAAAACGCTCGACACACTTGGCTTGGTAATACTATTCCACATTCCATGATACCGCCCTGATATATATGTTATAACGACACAAGAACGCACAAGGAACTGCGTGAACTGAAGAGCAATCTTTCTGTCCAGTGTGGACAAAGACAAATGTTCTTGTGACCACACTAAGGGCTTAATCAGATGAACCTAAGTGCCAGCATTCCTCAATGTGAGGATGAACTAAGACACTATAAGTCATAACTTCTTATAACTTATCAAACTATTCCATGCTCATAACTTATTCATTCAGAGTTATGAGCATCGAAGAGCATTTGCAACGGATTAGATAGAGCATATACCTGCAAGTAAGATCAATCTTCCAAGCTAGGTATCACCAAAATATACACACAGAAAAAAAAATCCAGCGCAATTAGCAGAAATACATACACACAAAATATCTTGTGTATGCACTGAAATCTTTCAACGTGTATTCACTGAAGCCATTCAGCCTCAATCTGCCCCAACTCCACAAGCCAATGGAGACTCATTACTCACAAATTAGTTCAGTAAAAGAACATGAATGCCTGTTGAAACTATATATATGATGCGGCGAACACTAGCTACAGCAACATAGGCTAATCTCCCCAACCGCGTTGGATGTAAGGGCGAAGCGCCAGCAAGAATCACCTAGAACTCTAAATCGCCTCAAATTAGCCGTCTATCCGTTCCAAACCGAAAAAGAAACCCCCCAAATTACTACTATTAGACTCGCCGACCCGAGGATCGGGAACTGAATGACCTCACCCAAATCGCTTCAAGACCACCCAAGAAGACAAGGAGAAGCAAGAAGCTAACGCGCATTCCCCCGGCTAAACCCGAGCAAGAACCAATCTTCGCCGCCGCGCCAGTCCTAATGAACGGCCCAAGAAACCCCCAACATTTCCCCCCAATGGAACACGCGCGAAGGGATCAAGAACCGCCGGTTCCAGCCACATTACCCCGAATCCCCCGGAGGAACCGCCAAGAAACCTCGGGACCAGCCAAGAACCAAGATCCGCGCTTGGCGGCGAGGTTGCGGGTGGGGGAAAGAGAGGTAGGGGCGCTGACCTGTAGGGCAGGGCCTCCTGGAGCGCGTCCATGGTGTCGAAGGGGGAGCCCTTGTAGGAGCTCTGCACCTCGCCGTCGCCGCCCTCCACCTCCTCGCCGTCCCACTCCCACTGCGCCGCCGCCGCCGGGCTGCTGCTGTTCCGCCCCGCCGACGACGAGCCGCCGCGCCCCGCCGAGGCCGGCGGCGAGGCCGCCGCGCAGGTAGCGCCGCAGCGGGCGACGCGGCCGAACCGGCCGCCGCCGCCGCTGCCTAGCCCGGGCCCGCTCTCCAGTGCGATCGACATGGCCCCGCTCTCCTCTGCTCACATGCAAAGGAAGCCGGCTCGCACGCGCACGCTGCACGCCGCACGCACACCCAGAGCGAGAAGTGAAGAAAGAGCAGGGTAGGGGACTGGTTTTTCTTTATGGACTGGAGGGGCTGGGTAGGTTTACTAATATATACGGTTCAATTTGATTTTTGTTTCAAAAAGAAATTTACATGGTCCTCGATTAACAGTTTCCCACTCTATTGTTTTTTATAAATGTATGTATTGACATTAATTTTGCACCATGTACCCCTTACAAGGCACACAAGTCAACTAGGTACATGTTTTAAATCTAAAACATCATTTGTTCCATTTCGTTTTAGAATTCATTTTTATTAAGTTCAGATCTAAAGTTCCACTCATTCAAATATAAAAATAAATTTCATGCATTTCGTACATATGAAATTCGTTTCTTACATGGCATTCATTTATTTGACCTTGTCCCGATTTCATTCTTCAACTAGAATTAGAAAGCAAAAAAAGATGGGTATGAGCCTCTCATCGTTTAAAGACCGTCAATAAATTGAACTACCTATACATAAAAAAGTTCACTACTTCGCGAACAAAGAAGTGCAATCTGCTTGTATGGGAAGTCATCAAGGTCGACATCAGGAAGAGAAATGATGGCCTCGTCGTTTTGCACTCACTGCTCATCACGGGAGAGGCGAATATGCATACCGTCCTCCTTGCAGGAGATCTACCTGCCATCGTCCTGACACTGGATCTAGAAAGGCAAATAAGAGTGATCAATGAAGAGGAAGAAGGAGAAGAAGTAGGAATTTAGAGAATAAGGGGAGAACATACCCGCCGGTTGGGAATGTCGGCGAAGGAGTTTGGTGCGGCTTCCGGTAGGGGAAGGAATGGGTACTAACCCGCCATAGACATCATGGTTGTCTTCAACTCGTGGACCCATGAAGATGAATATATTAGTACTAATCGTGATGAAATATATTGTAGGGTGTAGTATAGCGAGTCTGATGGATGTTATATGTACGATGAGTATGTGGCGAGGGGGAAATACCGAACGTCGGAAAATGAAAAGGGGTGCTATTTGGTTGGTGTTAGTTGTTGGAAAGTAAAAGAAATATCGTCTCCCTGCATCGAGATAAACTTGCAAATATTACTGTTTAGTTGCGTACTCTTATTACGAAATGAAGTTGCATTAATTATTACTCATCTGAGAGGTGATACATGTCCAAAAACTTTACCAGAGAATATAAAACTTACATGAGCTATAGAAATCAATTCATGCAAAAAAAAGATACCGCGGAAACAAACACGCACGCAGGACAATTCACAAAGGTGTGCCCGAAATGTGCAAGCCATCTCTTGAGTGACGTGTAAGTAGAACACAAGATGATAGAGCTGAATCTAAAGGGGGAAATGGTACTTTCCAAAAGAGGTTGATCGATGCAGTTAGTCTGTTGAGAGGACAACTGGCCAGGCCAGGGACCCTCTCTTTTTCTAAGACTGCTCATAGTGGGGGTAACATAGGTGGTAATATCACACATCTCAAAGCATTTTGATGACATGACATACCAATAAATGAAGAAAAAGAGTGAGGTGGTAACTAGCTATGTTACCATAACATCACACATTTCAAAGCAATATGAGTCTACAACATAATTAATGACACATTGCATGACACCATATCTAAGTTATTACCCACTATGGAGGTAGTAACTTAGACTAGTAGCATGACATATGTTACTAGTCTAAGTTACTCTCCACTATGAGCAGCCTAATGCAGCTAGGATCTGTTTGTTGCTTCACATTTATTGAGCAACCCCATTTTGCAGGAAGGAAGACAGCAATGCAAGGATGGAATTTTGTATATACACACACACGCATACGCTAGGTAACATTTAGCTTTGCGCTAGCTATATATGTGGTGGTGCTGCATGCATCGTCCAAATGGCCACACAAGATACAAAATAGGATAGCGCCGGTTTCCGAAAGCATGCCGTACGTGTTAAGATACTCGGAGACAAGAGCTTGTGTGATGCGTTGAAGGAGATATGTTTTTTTTTTCGTCTATGGGAGGTACGTGTGCATGTTTGTGATCGGTTTTCTGTTTTAAAATTTGTGCCATATGTTAAGTTTCAGTTTGGTTTGACGGATCGAACGGCGCAGGAAAGAATTCCCAGGTTGAAGGACCTCCTGATAGAGTTTTCTCTAAAAGAGTTATCTGTTGTATAGGACATAACTACTACGTCTATTTTGAAATTCTCTCTCCGTATCATGAAAGTTGTCTTAGATTTGTTAAAATTTAAATGCATCTAAAAACTATCTACTACATAAATACATCTAAAAATGAATAAATCTCAGGGAGATCTTCTTAGGCCATCTCAAACGTAGGGACGCACTTCGTCCGCACGTGTCCACACAGTGATACATGCATTTTACACTTATATTATTAGTTTTGAATAATATTTACTATGATCAACCATTATTTATGCCTTTTTAGTTGATTTATGATTTTTTTTACAAAGTTTATTTCATTGGTATTTAATTTCTCGAAGGCAGAAAACCTCCTTTTTCGTATTTTACTGTTGCAGAGACCTTCTGGACGCCTAAAAATCAAAGTACGAGAGGGGAGCCATGGTGCACCCCCTCTTTTGGGCGTGCCACCTAGGCCCATTTGCACCTCAGGCACTGTGTCGACCCCTCCTTTTGATAGTACCTCCGACATGCTAGAAAACCTACGCTATAATTTTCCCGAGATTTACAAAGGCGACGGTAGAGGCAAAAGTCCTCTCCTACTCCGAGAGAGGGCAGAGCCTGCAGCACCGGAGCCTCCAGTGAGGGGGAAATCAACGTCATCGTCAGCACCACTCCTACCTTGGCATAGGGGGAGGCCTCTCCATCAACATCTCCACCAGCACCATCATCATCACCATCTCCATCTCCAAGATTCACTTCATCCCGCTCATAGTTTATGATTGACTGAACCCTGGATATTGTGTGCTATTTGCATGATTGCGATTGGTAATTTTTCTTTATTGGTGGAGAGATTGTATTTCAAGATTATGTTGTAATATATATGCCTCTGATCCATACCATATTTTTCACTTGTGAGTAGATCCCACGGTTTCTACGGGCATAGGATTAATTGGCTATGATTTCCATATGATGTGCAATGTGTATTTGGTCAAGTATCCTATCTTTTATGTTGTTATATGATGGTTTTATGCATCGAATGCATATTACTTCAGCTATATGGGCTCATAGGGCTCCACTTTGATGTAATGATGAGGGTTGAAAAGGATGGAATGGCAAAAACCGTTTTCTAATACTTTGAGCTGCATTATAGAGGTTTATGTCGGGAACCAATGAACTAATTGCTATGGTAGGATAGTTATGTCTTAACGATTCCTATACTTGCTCATAAAAATGGCTTTGTGACCCATCATAAGAGGTGAATTTGCTCATATCTATGGTGGCACATAATTTAGGCTCCACCCTAAGAAAATGAAACTTGATAAAATATTCTACATGTTGTGTACAAATCTAAATGCTAAGTAAATCTATGCTATCCTTAGGAACACTTGTCATATATAAGTTTACACACACTCTTGAGCTTATCCTCTTGCTGCATAGATGATTGTGTTTTCTCTCATCGAGAGCATTTGCTTATTGTGTTATTTACTTTTTGCACTTTACTTTATTTTAAACTACACACGCAAAACACACTAATCAATACCTTCAGCTCCTCGTGGGTTCGACAACCTTTCTTATTGAAATGTAGTACAATTGATTTCCTTCACTTGGGAGCCATCAGGCGGTTGCGGAGGTCTCCGGTCCGGCAGCCTTCCCGGATCGGAGCGATGCCCCTTCCTCGTCCGCGACTCGCGCCTCCACGGGATAAGAAGGCGATAGTTGGGAGGGGCATGCTTGCCGGCGGTAACGCCCCTCCCTCTCCTCTCCTCCAGCGACATGACCACCACCGCAAGCACGGCTCGGGAGGCCGTCGTGCTACCGGCGGCGACCCTCCACCTCTCTTCACACAGACGCGCTCCACCCCAACTCCCCATGGTCTCCATGATGGCGGCAGGTGATCAGGAGGTCTCGGGCAAGGCAGTTCCTATGGCAGCCTCCACTCGAGCGTGCGCGCGTCGGGCGAGGCTGCAGAAATCACAGGTGGACCTCTGACTATGGCCTACACCTCCGACGATGCGCGGTGGCATGTGCTCGAGGACGCACACTGGTGGAGTTGCTGCTCCGTGGCGGGTGGTGTTGTCTCGCTAGTGTTTCTTTTGTGTTCTGTCTGCCACCACGACGTGCTTGGCATTGCGAGGGAGGGGGCGCTCTATGGATTAGTTTTGCAAAGAATTAAACAATAAACACAGTGTATTGAGTCGCCCCGCGTTGGGTGCACATACCAACCACTCGTTGTCGGCGTGTCCACGCAGACGACCAAACCGATTAAATAAGTAAGATACACAAGATGTCTGATTCAAACCTCAGCGTTGTGCTTCCGGTTCAACGAGAAAGCGGGAAAGCCCGGTTAACTCGGCCCAACCACCAGCCGATCGAGACCTACCCCAACAAGGCAACAACTCGTCCATGCCTTTTCGCTCAATTTTTTTTTTCTATTTTTGCAGGGGAATTCGGTTGTCCTATCGATGCAAGCGCGCTGGAGCAGGCTGTGGAATCGACATAAGCTGGACTATAAACATGTCACGTTTAACAAAGGCTTGGGTATATAGCCTGGAAAAACTCTATGACGACCCATGTTCTTGAATCTTGATGTTTGAGAGACCAGTGATTGAGAACCAACCCGAGGTGGATGGTTAGGACTTAGGAGGGCAGTGGCACCCCCTAGCCTACCAGAGTTCAAATCCAAATTTAACACTTTGGTGTCTCATAAAAGTGGAATATTTTTTAGTAGGAGGCGACGTTTCGGTCGACAGCGAGGCGCCTGTAGTGACTTCGTCAATTTCAAGATCTGCCAAATCAGTTCTTCGACGCAATCTCTTGAAGGTGCTTGTAGGGATATAATGTGTGTGCGTACGTTCATAGGGGTAAATGTGTGCGCGTATGTATAAGCATCATTGATTGTACTGTGTTTCAAAAAAAAAAACCAATGATCAAATGATCAAACTCCTCGCTGCTCCCGGTATAGCCTGGCAGCCGGCTAGGAGCCCACGAGCATTGTGGGGCACTGTTTATCTCGGGGGCTGATCGACATCATCTCAAAACCTATATATGGCATCTACCACGCGACATACATCTCCACAAACGATATGGGTTGGCCCAGTTAGATGCTGCATTTTTTTTTTCTTGTTTCTTCCTTTTTTTCTTTTCTTTTTTGTTTCTTTCTTTGGTTTGATTTTCCATTTTTTTTCTCGTGTTACTCAATCTGGTTAAAAATTAGTTTCCCAATATAAATTTTAAAAATATTCAAATATATAAAATGATTTGATTTTGAAAATTGTTCAAATTTTTAAAATATTCAGATTTACAATTATTCAAATTCAAAAATGTGTACACCTGAAAATTTTCAATCCAAAAAATTGCCCATATTTGAAAATCGTATCTTAAAATATGTTCAAATTTTGTAAAAATCAAATTTGAAAAATGTTTAGTCTTTTAAAAAAGTCTAGATTAAAAAGTTAAAAGTTTTTTAAAATGGAAAGAAAAATAGAAAAAAAAAATAAAAGGGATCGTTGGGGCCTGCCCAACACCCATCATGTGGTGTGGGGCACCTGGTCCCGCGCAATCATGGTGGTGTATAGGCTTCAGATTTCAAATGAATGTCAAAATTTGTAGTTTGCTTAAAATTTAAAAATATTTAGATTTTAGAAAATTTTAATTCAAAAATGTGTAAACTTGAAAATGGTTCAGATTTGAATAGATTTAAATTTTGAAAAAAGTTTAAACTTGAAAAAATTTCTGATTTGAAGAACTTTCAAATTTAAAAAAAATAAATTGGAATTTTCAAATTTGAAAAAACAGAAATCTCATGAAATAACTATTAAATAAAAGGAAATAAAAAACATTAGGAAAACTACAAAACCCAAACAAACCAACAAAAACCAGCGAAAATTGCGCTTCGGCACACATTAATGGAAAATCCCATGCATCCGACGGCTTTAGGCAAGAGTGAATCGATACCGCACTAAGCGGAGAATAGGAATCGCCGAGTTGGGCGTACTTCAAGCTTCAAGGAGAGAATGCACATCCTTCAGCGGGGCGAATCCATGAATGGTATTGGTGTGGAGTGTTCTAAAACTAGATAATACCCCGCACGTTGCTGCGGAATATGTCGATATATCTTTGTAGGATTGGTAAAATAAAGAACAATGCATATTTAGTAACGGGTGTATCAGTTAAGCTAAAAATATATCATGCTGCTATTCACCTTGCAAAGTTGCAATGAATCCCATATACTATATTTATTTATTCATTGCAAGTGAATCCCATATATATTTAGAAAGTAGAGAGCTTGAAACAACACTAATGTAGTACAAAATAAAAATAAGTTAACCATTGGCAGATTCTGACTCAACCTTACAAATTAAGCCCATTTAGTCAATATCATACACTAATTTCAGATATGCGATGCTCACCGATAAGTACTTTGATAGGTACAAAAACATATATACCCTTGGTTTGTGCTGTAAATTTAGTCTGAACACTATTAACATCTAGGATATGCTAGTCCCCATGCCGATGCATTATGAGGCAATGTCTAAAGATCATGGAACCATGGGGGGGGATATTGAAATCAATTCAGTGGTCAGTAGTAAGATGAAGTAACTCAGAAAAGCGAGTAACTGCCTATGTTTTGTTGCAACAAAACTGCAAGGGAAACATCTACAGTATGGCAATTACCTATGTTGAGCAGGATACGTGTTCATTTCCACATGCTAAGTCATTGAGCACCCATTGAACCACAATTTCCATTGTTCCTTAAATAGCATCCTTGTTTCTCAATTTGTCTAACCTATAGATTATCTTGAAAATATTATCTAAACAATGCTAGTCTAGGAAACAGACAATGCAGAAACTTGTTTCAGTATGGTTCATCAGTTTTCTAAGTTGCCATACCACCTGAAACAATGATTATCCAATGTTCTGTTCTTAAATCACACTGAGCCCTTGTAATACATATGGTTAGACTATATGACTCGGGCATAAGTAATCCAGAGCGTCTACCTCACACATTGAATTTGATTCTATGTGAATAAGCAAGAGACCATCGTCATTGCCAGTTTGCAAATGAGTGAAATAAATAACAAAAATTATAGAAAAGATGGAATATAAGAAAAATGATAGAATATATGTCACATTCGAAATTTTGGATCCACGATAATAATTAATTTCATAATCCCACTTTACTTCATGAAAAAGTACAAATGCCATGGAGTATCCAATATATGACTTCTCCTTTTCTTGAACACATTGCCGTGAAAATAGAAGGGAAATAGGCAGAGAATCACACTGCATCTACAGAAGCATGTCTCACATAAAATTTCCGAACAAAAAATTTCTCACATCAAATTAATGGTCCACTTAAACACGTGCAGTTCCATTAGTACTACAGAATAAAAAAAAGATAATAGACATGTACCAGTAATAGGGGCGATATTACAGGAGTGTTGGATGCTAGCTAGATAGGAGTCGCCACTTTACATGTTCAGCTTGTGGTGTGCTTCAGTCTTCTTTCTTGGTGCTGGTATGTGGCATTGGATACGGGAGAACCTGGACTCAAGAATAGTTGAGCCAGGTCCTGGGAGCTCAAGTCTGCGGGCGTCAGCGTCATCTCCGAGCCTCCGCGTTGGTGTTGGCCGGCGCCCCCTCCTTCGTGGCGTTCCGGCGGCGCCCACGGTGCTTTTCGGCGGTGCTCGGTCGGCCACATGTTGTGCAGCCCGGCCTCTCATCTCCGCGAGGTGCGGTGGGTGTCGGTCGTGCTCGCGGAGCTCTCTGGATTGGTGGTGGTGGTGGCTGTTGCGCGGAGTCGGCGCGCGGGGTGGTGGTAGTGGGCTGGCCGGCCCTTTGCGGCGGATGTGAGGTTGCGACTCTCTGCCGGGCGAAAGTCTTGTTCTGGCTGCGGCTGGAACCGACGGCGGCGGCGCCTTTTTGGCGTCGTGACCTCCTTGGAGGCGTCGTCGTGGTGGTGTTCTTGCACCTCCGCCCGGGTGCTCCAGGGGAAACCCTGATTCCTCGTGGGATCGGGCGAGGGCGACACTTTCCTGTGTCGTTTTGCCTGCTGGGGTCCTCGCCTTGGTTGCTCCGTCGGCCGGAGGGAGCTGTGGAGCGAGTTGGTTGTCGGTGTCGACGAGTGGTTTGGCTTCCTCGACTAGGCGGTCAGGCGAACATGACTTCGGTTTCGGTGTGCTCCGGGTGAAAACCCTGCACCGGCCTCGGCCGATGCCGGTGATGGCGGCGCTCTCGGACGTCGCTCCCCTCGTTGGAGGCATCACTGTGGAGGCCCTTCACTGCAAGTTTGTTGTTCGTTTTGTCTGTCCTGTCGGTTTCGTCTTCGGCTTGTCTTCGGCTAGGTGGTGCGCGGCCCCGGGGGTCGGCGTGGATGTCGGAGCGGCGGCTCCGTGTTTTGCCTCCGCCTTGTTGCGTTTTGAGGTGTTTTAGGGTGCCGGCCTTGGCCACTGGGGTGGCTAGGCCGTCGACTCGTGTGGTGCGCGGCCTCGGGGCCGGCGTGTTGTGTTGTGTTGTATCGGTTTTCGGCCGGTTTCCCTCATAAACTGGCCATTCTCTTCTCCTATATCAATGAATGGCAAGCCTCTTGCCTAGTTTCAAAAAAAAGGAGCATGGCTCCGGCGGCGGGCAGACGGGGCGTCCATGGGTGGCGTACTGCAGATCTATAAAGAACAAAATCATATGAAGCAATAAGATAGGAAATCTGATCGCATATACAACAGCCGATCGAAATTTAGGCGAGCTTGAAAAGCAGTGAGGAAGAGGAAAACGTTAAAGACGCCCACCGGTACTAAGGACGATGGGAGAAGGTTGATGGAGCTCGGAGTTTAAATAGGGGAAATCTGAATGGACTCTTCATATGCATCTATACGTTTCTTGATTTTGGGGGAGAGAAGAGAACGCACTATCAGATCTGAGAAATTAATGAGATTAGAAGAGCAACAGGAAATGGCTGTTATTGTTTGCAAAGAAGAATAACAGTGGTGGGCCTTTAGTTATGCATTGAAGAGGATGAGTAATGGGCTGCATTTTGTTTGCATGAAGTAACGGACTGCATGGTGTGTCACATTTAGTTGAAGATTAAACGGAAACTGGGGATAGAAAATGAAACCAAGCCGGACACGCTGTGTGGTAGACTGGTAGCACTACAAAAAAGGAGGTGACGTGGGCACATGTGAGGGCAGAGAAATGGGGTCCCCTATTTAGATAGAGAAGATGATTGGAGTTTTAGATTTTCTTTAAGTTAATTCCATCTATGTTCAATAGAGTTAATAAAACAAACCAATATCTAAAGCGTCAAATCTATATAATAAGAAAATATATTTTTCACCATGAAATTAATGAAACGAAATCATATTTAAAGTAGTTTGAGCTATGACAAACCTATAACTTGAAATCTTTTTTCTAATGGAGGAAGTACGTAAGTTCCGAATTTCTAATTTGATGGTAGACCGTAGATCGAGATGGACTACAATCAAGAACATTAATTTTAGACTCTAGAGGCTCATATATACATTGTACAATTGAAAACACGAATGTTAGTTCTAGAGGCTCATATGCATTGTACCATTGAAAACGTACACCACCCATCGAAAACCAGCATCGGAGTAAGGGTTTTGCCGAACATTGTACATCCGGGACTTTCATGTGCTATCCTCCTGATCTCCAAGCGTGACCCCTCCGAACAAACTATACCATCGTAAAATACCTCGACAACTCCCACTTGTGAGCATCCAAATACAATAATTGGAATCACAGGTTCGATTGCGCTGTGGTTTCTCCACCCACGAAAATACGCACATGCCGTGTGAGTGCCTCGACAATCTTGTGGAAGTCACTGAATGGTGGAACACCTATGTCAATGCGCAATGTCAGGTTAGACATCCCCATTGCGGCGTTCAACATGCGACATGCCTCGTCGGGGGCATGGACGGCCGACGGAAAAAATGGTCGACATCACTATGCTGATCTTGATGCAAGATCCTACGACAATAGTTGCATGTGTAGTTACCACCATGCGTAGAAAATCCACTGTCATGTGACTAATCTCAAGGCTCACAGGAAAGCCTAGTTTGGCTCCAGTCATGGGAAACATATGAATCTTGTTGAGTTCACTTTGGTTCTAAGAAAAAAAATCTCCACCAAATATCTGCTGCAGTTATCTTCTCCATATCACTAGATCAGCGTAATTTGACATACTTATTTTTGGGAGGAATACCTTTGTGACAATAGTTCCAGCTATTTCATATCATGAGTATGGAATTTGCAGATATCCCTGTAAGCATGATTCACACTGATCGTGCCGCTCATGCTTCAAGCATGTACACGTAGCTGAGTCAACAAAGCACACTTTAGCATGATCAAGACTACACATGGCAGTTAATCATGACATTATGTTGAAAAAGATCAGTTGATGAGAGTGAAGGTGAAGGACCTTAGCACAATATATACAAGTGATGGGAGCTTCAACTCCTATGCTTGCTCCCTCTGTACATCATCTCACAAATTAAGTTCACTCTCTCTCTCGGTAATTTCCCACCTACCCATGGAAAGCTGATTAATTTCCAAGGAAAAAAACACTACCATTTGAGATGTTGGAGCAAACCAAACCGGATATACTCCATGATTCAGTATGCGTTTGGATGTAGATTTGGCAAGCGTTTCTATGCTCCTTGGAGAACCGCATCGTCGATCAGAGCCAATGATTTACATTGTTAGGAATACAGCAAGAACTGGTTCCACGACTTTCAGTCGCTTACGAGGGGAGAACATGTGGTGAGCAGCGGGGTCGGCAGGCCGTGCACCGCGTCCACACCTGCTGGTATCAATAGCTGTATGAGCCAGCTTTGAGGATTTCAAAACATCTGGCAGACCAGCGCAGAGCCCGTGCGCAGAGACCAACTTGCTCGCAGAAGCGAAGAGCATGGGGAATTTGATGATCTTCTTTGTTCGCGAATCCTTGCTCACAAACCCCTTTTCGCTGTCACTGACATCGAGGGTTATCATCGAATTCCCCAGTGAGCAGTGCAGTTTGCCCATGTATATGAGCCTACTTCAAAATTCTGAAATTGCAAGATAAGACTATGTGCGTGAGAGCAACTTATAAGGGGCAGCTCATGTTGACTCCTAATTTGATTTATATATTTTCTATGATTTTACTTCCATTTACTCTAGACTTTCCTTGATTGTTGGTCTATTAGTAAATTTTTTAGCAGATTGATTATAACAAACTAAGTTCATGCATAAACCTTAAAATGACAATGATGGTGAAACCTCATGCCAATTCTAATAAATATCCATACATATATGGTATATTATCGAACCAAATATCTTCTAAAGACAATTCTCTACTATAATAATTCAACAGAGGATATATTTGGAGGGTTGGAGATGGGGAGAAGATTAACATTTGGTCTGATCCGTGGATCCCCTCAAGTCATGATCGAAAAGTTACTACTTTAAGAGGAAATACTGTTTATACAAAAGTAAGTCAACTTCTGGATCCACTTACTGGGCAATGGGATGAAATATTGCTGAGAAGTATTTTTAATCAGCTGGATGTTAACAGAATTCTGCGGATCCCTTTGAATGTCCATGGCTTTGAGGATTTTATTGCTTGGAGCTTTAGCAAGCATGGCATGTATACTGTCCGATCTGCCTATCACTTACAATGGAGATATCAATTTGGGTCCACGGGAAGACTGCTCACTAGTCCAGGGGTTTCAGCTACAAACCCGGTTTGGAAAACTGTCTGGAAATTAAAACTCCCAAGCAAAATTAAAATTTTTATCTGGCGATCCTTGCATGGTATACTCCCTGTGAAAAGTACATTGGTTAACCGTCATATTGGTACGTCCGGACAGTGTCCGATTTGTAGTTCTGGACCGGAAGATATTGCCCATTTATTATTTAGATGTCCAAAAGCAAAGGAAGTTTGGGAGTCGCTTGGTTTGGCTAATTCAGTTGATGATGCAATTCTGGCTGATAGAGCGGGGTCTGCTATCCTTGAGCATATTTTGTGTAAGGAGGAACAGAATTTTCAAAACTTTGATCTTGGGCTGAAGGAGGTTATGATGGTCACCTGTTGGTATTTGTGGTGGCTGAGACGAAGGCGAACACATGATGAAGAGACTCCTCCGGTTAATAGGTGCAGACTTTCCATTCTATCTATTACTTCTAATGCCAAGAGTGCTAACTCAAAACTGAATCCATTGACTGCTACTTGGGTCAAACCAATGCCTAGATGGATGAAGGTAAATGTTGATGCGTCATTTCATGTGGATTCTGGAACAGGTTCGGTGGCAGCAGTTCTTCGTGATTATCAAGGTCGTTTTGTTGCAGCGGCTACCAGATTTCTCCCATATGTTGGATCAGCTTCGATGGCAGAAGCCCTAGCGCTGAAGGAGGGGCTCGGTTTGGCTACCAGAAAAGGTTGTAATGCGGTTATTGCAGAATCTGATTCGTTGGAGAATATTGAGGCCCTAAATGGCGTAGCTGTCTGGTGGACAGGTTCGGCGGCAATTTTTGCTGATTGTATCGATTTGGCCCTCTCTATTGGAGAGGTATCCTATGTTCATTGTCCAAGAGAAGCCAACAAGACTGCGCATGAGCTTGCTAGAGTTTGCCATATAGATAAAGAATCGTGTAATTGGGACGATGATCCCCCTAGTTTTCTTCTCTGTAAGCTCATTGAGGATGTAACAATACATTGATGTGGGTCCAGCAAGTTTCAGACGCACTCTTTTCCTTACCAGGGTACCTAAGGGGACTGGAAGGTTTTTAATGAGGCGGCTTGCTGGCGTATAATATATTATGGTTTCAAAAAAAAAAAAAACTTCGAATAATCATCTTCCAACAAATGACAATAACCCCTTTACCGGTTTACCCTCATTACCCCCAAACACATTATTATTTATTTGGCTATTGTATTAGGCTTGCTACTCTACGTTCAGAATTTTAAAAAAAGTAACATGTCCCTTACTTGAACAGTGTGAGGAATCAATTAACAGATAGTTTGAGTCAATTGGTTACACATTATGGCACTTAATAATACAATCAAGTATACAGACCTAAACATAAGGATCACACAAATAAGCTGAGACAATACAAATAACTGCGAGAGAAAGAAAACAGTCCGATTGAGGAATTAATTAGGGACACAATCAATTAACAGAGTTCGTTCAGGTGCGCACACCTCCATCGCGGACATGGTGTTTCTGAGTTTCGACGGAATCAATTAACACATACGTACATGAGTAATACGTTTTAAATGTATCTGTAATTTTTGATGTTTCATGCTTGTTTTACACCAATTTCTATATGTTTTGTTTACACTTCGTTGTACTTTTATACTTTTTTCGGAACTAGCCTATTGACAAGATACCACAGTGCAAGTTCCCTGTTTTCTGTTGTTTTGTATTTCAGAAAAATTCTACAGGAAATATTCTCAGAATTGGACGAAACAAAAGACAAAGTTCCTATTTTACTGTAATAAAGACATGTAGGATAACGTTGCATAAAAAACAAAATTTTTCTATCGCGAACACACAATCCAAGCCAAGATGCAATCTAGAAGACGGTAGCAACGAGGGGTTTATCGAGTCTCACCCTTGAAGAGATTCCAAAGCCTACAAGAGGAGGCTCTTGTTGCTGCGGTAGACGTTCACTTGCCGCTTGCAAAAGCGCGTAGAAGATCTTGATCACGATCGGTTCCGACGCCACGAACGGGCAGCACCTCCGTACTCGGTCACACGTTCGGTTGTTGATGAAGACGACGTCCACCTCCCCGTTCCAGCGGGCAGCGGAAGTAGTAGCTCCTCTTGAATCCGACAGCACAACGGCGTGGTGTTGGTGGTGGTGGAGAAATCCGGCGGAGCTTCGCTAAGCATGCGGGAAGTGGAGGAGCGGGGCGGCTAGGGTTTGGGAGGGGGTAGCCGGCCACTCAAGGGGGGCGGCCAGGTTGTGGTCTTGGGGTGACCGGCCCCCTCCCCTTGGCCCCTCATTATATAGGTGGAAGCCCCAAGAGTTGGTCTCCAAGTCTTCGAATAAGACCCGAACCAAAAACCTTCCATATGGTGGGGAAACCTAGCCAAGTTAGGACTCCCACTAGAGGTGGGAGTTCCACCTCCCATATGGGGGGGTGGCCGGCCCCCTAAGGGGGAGTCCACTTGGGACTCCTCCCCCACTAGGGTTGGCCGGCCATGGAGGTGGAGTCCCATGTGGACTCCACCTTCCTTGGTGGTTTCTTCCGGACTTTTCTAGAACCTTCTAGAACCTTCCATAGAACCTTCCGCGTCAATTTAATTCACATAAAATGACATCCTATATATGAATCTTATTCTCCGGACCATTCCGGAACTCCTCGTGATGTCCGGGATCTCATCCGGGACTCCGAACAAATATTCGAACTCCATTCCATATTCAAGTTCTACCATTTCAACATCCAACTTTAAGTGTGTCACCCTACGGTTCGTGAACTATGCGGACATGGTTGAGTACTTACTCCGACCAATAACCAATAGCGGGATCTGGAGATCCATAATGGCTCCCACATATTCAACGATGACTTTAGTGATCGAATGAACCATTCACATACGATACCAATTCCCTTTGTCACGCGATATTTTACTTGTCCGAGGTTTGATCTTCGGTATCACTCTATACCTTGTTCAACCTCGTTTCCTGACAAGTACTTGATGGCGTGTATTTCACACGTTCGTTGGGCAACCCCAAGAGGAAGGTATGATGCGCACAGCAGCAAGTTTTCCCTCAGAAAGAAACCAAGGTTTATCGAACCAGGAGGAGCCAAGAAGCACGTTGAAGGTTGATGGCGGCGGGATGTAGTGCGGCGCAACACCAGAGATTCCGGCGCCAACGTGGAACCTGCACAACACAACCAAAGTACTTTGCCCCAACGAAACAGTGAGGTTGTCAATCTCACCGGCTTGCTGTAACAAAGGATTAACCGTATTGTGTGGAAGATGATTGTTTGCAGAAAACAGTAGAACAGTATTGCAGTAGATTGTATTTCAGTAAAGAGAATTGGACCGGGGTCCACAGTTCACTAGAGGTGTCTCTCCCATAAGACGAACAGCATGTTGGGTGAACAAATTACAGTTGGGCAATTGACAAATAAAGAGAGCATGACCATGCACATACATATCATGATGAGTATAGTGAGATTTAATTGGGCATTACGACAAAGTACATAGACCGTCATCCAACTGCATCTATGCCTAAAAAGTCCACCTTCAGGTTATCATCCGAACCCCCTCCAGTATTAAGTTGCTAACAACAGACAATTGCATTAAGTATTGCGCGTAATGTAACTAGTGACTACATCCTTGAACATAGCACTAATGTTTTATCCCTAGTGGCAACAGCACATCCATAACCTTAGTGGTTCTTGTCACTCCTCCAGATTCACAGAGGCATGAACCCACTATCGAGCATAAATACTCCCTCTTGGAGTTACTAGCATCAACTTGGCCAGAGCATCTACTAATAACGGAGAGCATGCAAGATCATAAACAACACATAAGCATAGCTTTGATAATCAACATAACAAGTATTCTCTATTCATCGGATCCCAACAAACGCAACATATAGAATTACAGATAGATGATCTTGATCATGTTAGGCAGCTCACAAGATCCGACAATGATAGCACAATGGGGAGAAGACAACCATCTAGCTACTGCTATGGACCCATAGTCCAGGGGTAGACTACTCACACATCACACCGGAGGCGACCATGGCGGCGTAGAGTCCTCCGGGAGATGATTCCCCTCTCCGGCAGTGCCGGAGGTGATCTCTGGATCCCCGAGATGGGATCGGCGGCGGCGGCGTCTCTGGAAGGTTTTCCGTATCGTGGTTCTCGATGCGGGGGTTTCATCACGGAGACTTTTTATAGGCGAAAGGGCAGGTCAAGAGGCGGCACGGGGGCCCCACACCACAGGGCCGCGCGGCCAAGGGGGGGGCCGCGCCGCCCTAGGGTGTGGCCCCTCCGTGGCCCCTCTTCGTCTCTCCTTCGGACTTCGGGAAGCTTCGTGAGAAAATAGGCCCCGGGGCTTTGATTTCGTCCAATTCCGAGACTATTTCCGGACTAGGATTTCTGAAACCAAAAACAGTGAAAACAAAGAATCGGCACTTCGGCATCTTGTTAATAGGTTAGTTCCAGAAAATGCACGAATATGACATAAAGTGTGCATAAAACATGTAGATAACATCAATAATGTGGCATGGAACATAAGAAATTATCGATACGTCAGAGACGTATCAGCATCCCCAAGCTTAGTTCTGCTCGTCCCGAGCAGGTAAAACGATAACACAGATAATTTCTGGAGTGACATGCCATCATAATCTTGATCATACTATTTGTAAAGCATATGTAGTGAATGCAGCGATCAAAACAATGTATATGACATGAGTAAACAAGTGAATCATATAGCAAAGACTTTTCATGAATAGCACTTCAAGACAAGCATCAATAAGTCTTGCATAAGAGTTAACTCATAAAGCAATAATTCAAAGTAAAGGTATTGAAGCAACACAAAAGAAGATTAAGTTTCAGCGGTTGCTTTCAACTTGTAACATGTATATCTCATGGATATTGTCAACATAGAGTAATATAATAAGTGCAATAAGCAAGTATGTAGGAATCAATGCATAGTTCACACAAGTGTTTGCTTCTTGAGGTGGAGAGAAATAGGTGAACTGACTCAACATTGAAAGTAAAAGAATGGTCCTCCATAGAGGAAAAGCATCGATTGCTATATTTGTGCTAGAGCTTTGATTTTGAAAACATGAAACAATTTTGTCAACGGTAGTAATAAAGCTTATGTATCATGTAAATTATATCTTACAAGTTGCAAGCCTCATGCATAGTATACTAATAGTGCCCGCACCTTGTCCTAATTAGCTTGGACTACCAGATCATCACAATGCATTGTTTTTACCAAGTGTCACATAGGGGTTCCTCTATGCCGCTTTGTACAAAGGTCTAAGGAGAAAGCTCGCATTGGATTTCTCGCTATTGATTATTCTTCAACTTAGACATCCATACCGGGACAACATAGACAACGAGATAATGGACTCCTCTTTTATGCATAAGCATATAACAACAATTAATAATTTTCTCATTTGAGATTTGAGGATTGTTGTCCAAAACTGAAACTTCCACCATGGAACATGGCTTTAGTTAGCGGCCCAATGTTCTTCTCTAACATATGCATGCTTAACCCTATGGTGGTAGATCTCTCTTACTTGAGACAAGACGAACATGCATAGCAACTCACATGAAATTCAACAAAGAGTAGTTGATGGCGTCCCCAAGAAACATTGTTATCGCACAACCAGCAACTTAATAAGAGATAAAGTGCATAATTACATATTCAATACCACAATAGTTTAAAGCTATTTGTCCCATGAGCTATATATTGCAAAGGTGAATGATGGAATTTTAAAGGTAGCACTCAAGCAATTTACTTTGGAATGGCGGAAAATACCATGTAGTAGGTAGGTATGGTGGACACAAATGGCATAGTGGTTGGCTCAAGTATTTTGGATGCATGAGAAGTATTCCCTCTCGATACAAGGTTTAGGCTAGCAAGGCTTATTTGAAACAAACACAAGGATGAACCGGTGCAGCAAAACTCACATAAAAGACATATTGAAAACATTATAAGACTCTACACCGTCTTCCTTGTTGTTCAAACTCAATACTAGAAATTATCTAGACCTTAGAGAAACCAAATATGCAAACCAAATTTTAGCATGCTCTATGTATTTCTTCATTAATGGGTGCAAAGCATATGATGCAAGAGCTTAATCATGAGCACAACAATTGCCAAGTATCACATTACCCAAGACATTTATAGCAATTACTACATGTATCATTTTCCAATTCCAACCATATAACAATTTAACGAAGGAGAAACTTCGCCATGAATACTATGAGTAGAAACCAAGGACATACTTGTCCATATGCTACAGCGGAGCGTGTCTCTCTCCCATAAAGTGAATGCTAGGATCCATTTTATTCAAACAAAACAAAAAAAAACAAACCGACGCTCCAAGAAAAAGCACATAAGATGTGATGGAATAAAAATATAGTTTCGGGGAGGAACCTGATAATGTTGTCGATGAAGAAGGGGATGCCTTGGGCATCCCCAAGCTTAGACGCTTGAGTCTTCTTGATATATGCAGGGGTGAACCACCGGGTGCATCCCCAAGCTTAGAGCTTTCACTCTCCTTGATCATGTTGCATCATACTCCTCTCTTGATCCTTGAAAACTTCCTCCACACCAAACTCGAAACAACTCATTAGAGGGTTAGTGCACATTATAAATTGACATATTCAGAGGTGTCACAATCATTCTTAACACTTCTGGACATTGCATAATGCTACTGGACATTAGTGGATCAAAGAAATTCATCCAACATAGCGAAAGAGGCAATGCGAAATAAAAGGCAGAATCTGTCAAAACAGAACAGTTCGTATTGACGAATTTTAAAATGGCACCAGACTTGCTCAAATGAAAATGCTCAAATTGAATGAAAGTTGCGTACATATCTGAGGATCATGCACGTAAATTGGCTTAATTTTCTGAGTTACCTACAGGGAGGTGGACCCAGATTCGTGACAGCAAAGAAATCTGGAACTGTGCAGTAATCCAAATCTAGTACTTACTTTTCTATCAACGGCTTAACTTGGCACAACAAAACACAAAACTAAGATAAGGAGAGGTTGCTACAGTAGTAAACAACTTCCAAGACACAAAATAAAAACAAAGTACTGTAGGTAAAAACATGGGTTGTCTCCCATAAGCGCTTTTCTTTAACGCCTTTCAGCTAAGAGCAGAAAGTGTGTATCAAGTATTATCAAGAGATGGTGCATCGTTATCATGAGCTCCCCCATCCATAGTGGTACTAAGGGCTTTGTCAATTTTAGGCCTATAATAATACTTCTTTGGTCTAGGCACTTTAGAGACATACATAAACTTTTGCTCCTTACCCACATAAGCTTTCTCCTTATATTTAAGAGAAGAAAATGTTGAACCCAAGGTTCCCATAGCTTTTTCAAGTTCATAAATCCTATTGATTTGATCATCATGGTCAGCATTAGTTCCTAGGACACTAATTCTTTCATCAATTCCTCCTAAGGATTTATCAAGTTCATCAGTTTTATCAAGTAATATTTCCAATTTAGCTTCAATACTTGGAAAATTTTTCTCTATGGTTTCCAATTTTTTCATAACATCTTCAAGAGAGATTTCAGTTTTAACTTTATCAACAGGTGGTATTCCAAATAAGCTCTCAATAATGCAACTAGCTTCTAATGCAGGAGTACTTAGGAAGTCACCTTTTGCGAGACTATCAAGAACATATCTATTCCAGCTAGATATACCAACATAAAAATTCCTGAGTAAAATAATGGTGGAGTGCTTCTTAGTGCATCTATTATGAGCATCGCTAATTCTATACCAAGCATCTCTCAAACATTCTCCCCCTCGTTGCTTAAACGTGCGAACTTCAACTTCAGGATTACTCATTTTAGTAGCAGTAAATAAAGCAAACTAGATAAAGTAAATGCAAGTAAACTAATTTTTTTGTGTTTTTGATATAGCAAACAAGATAGCAAGTAAAGTAAAACTAGCAACTAATTTTTTTGTATTTTGATTTAGTGCAGCAAACAAAGTAGTAAATAAAACTAAGCAAGACAAAAACAAAGTAAAGAGATTGAGAAGTGGAGACTCCCCTTGCAGCGTGTCTTGATCTCCCCGGCAACGGCGACAGAAAATATGCTTGATGGCGTGTATTTCACACGTTAGTTGGGCAACCCCAAGAGGAAGTTATGATGCGAACAGCAGCAAGTTTTCCTCAGAAAGAAACCAAGGTTTATCGAACCAGGAGGAGCCAAGAAGCACGTTGAAGGTTGATGGCGGCGGGATGTAGTGCGGCGCAACACCGAGATTCCGGCGCCAACGTGGAACCTGCACAACACAACCAAAGTACTTTGCCCCAACGAAACAGTGAGGTTGTCAATCTCACCGGCTTGCTGTAACAAAGGATTAACCGTATTGTGTGGAAGATGATTGTTTGCAGAAAACAGTAGAACAGTATTGCAGTAGATTGTATTTCAGTAAAGAGAATTGGACCGGGGTCCACAGTTCACTAGAGGTGTCTCTCCCATAAGACGAACAACATGTTGGGTGAACAAATTACAGTTGGGCAATTGACAAATAAAGAGAGCATGACCATGCACATACATATCATGATGAGTATAGTGAGATTTAATTGGGCATTACGACAAAGTACATAGACCGTCATCCAACTGCATCTATGCCTAAAAAGTCCACCTTCAGGTTATCATCCGAACCCCCTCCCGTATTAAGTTGCTAACAACAGACAATTGCATTAAGTATTGCCCGTAATGTAACTAGTGACTACATCCTTGAACATAGCACTAATGTTTTATCCCTAGTGGCAACAGCACATCCATAACCTTAGTGGTTCTTGTCACTCCTCCAGATTCACAGAGGCATGAACCCACTATCGAGCATAAATACTCCCTCTTGGAGTTACTAGCATCAACTTGGCCAGAGCATCTACTAATAACGGAGAGCATGCAAGATCATAAACAACACATAAGCATAGCTTTGATAATCAACATAACAAGTATTCTCTATTCATCGGATCCCAACAAACGCAACATATAGAATTACAGATAGATGATCTTGATCATGTTAGGCAGCTCACAAGATCCGACAATGATAGCACAATGGGGAGAAGACAACCATCTAGCTACTGCTATGGACCCATAGTCCAGGGGTAGACTACTCACACATCACACCGGAGGCGACCATGGCGGCGTAGAGTCCTCCGGGAGATGATTCCCCTCTCCGGCAGGGTGCCGGAGGCGATCTCTGGATCCCCGAGATGGGATCGGCGGCGGCGGCGTCTCCGGAAGGTTTTCCGTATCGTGGTTCTCAGATGCGGGGGTTTCGTCACGGAGACTTTTATAGGCGAAAGGGCAGGTCAAGAGGCGGCACGGGGCCCCACACCACAGGGCCGCGCGGCCAAGGGGGGGCCGCGCTGCCCTAGGGTGTGGCCCCTCCGTGGCCCCTCTTCGTCTCTCCTTCGGACTTCTGGAAGCTTCGTGAGAAAATAGGCCCCTGGGCTTTGATTTCGTCCAATTCCGAGAATATTTCCTTACTAGGATTTCTGAAACCAAAAACAGCAGAAAACAGAATCGGCACTTCGGCATCTTGTTAATAGGTTAGTTCCAGAAAATGCACGAATATGACATAAAGTGTGCATAAAACATGTAGATAACATCAATAATGTGGCATGGAACATAAGAAATTATCGATACGTCGGAGACGTATCAGTACTCTTTACTCGTACCGTGGTATGTGGTCTCTTATGAACTTATTCACATGCTTGCAAGACATTAGATGACATTCCACCGAGAGGGCCCAGAGTATATCTATCCGTCATCGGGATGGACAAATCCCACTGTTGATCCATATGCCTCAACTCATACTTTCCGGATACTTAATCACACCTTTATAACCACCCATTTACGCAGTGGCGTTTGATGTAATCAAAGTACCTTTCCGGTATAAGTGATTTACATGATCTCATGGTCATAAGGACTAGGTAACTATGTATCGAAAGCTTATAGCAAATAACTTAATGACGAGATCTTATGCTACACTTAATTGGGTGTGTCCATTACATCATTCATACAATGATATAACCTTGTTATCAATAACATCCAATGTTCATGATTATGAAACTAATCATCCATTAATCAACAAGCTAGTTAAGAGGCATACTAGGGACTCTTTGTTGTTTACATATCACACATGTATCAATGTTTCAGTTAATACAATTATAGCATGGTATATAAACATTTATCTTAAACATAAAGATATATAATAACCACTTTTATTATTGCCTCTTGGGCATATCTCCAACAGTCTCCCACTTGCACTAGAGTCAATAATCTAGATTACATTGTAAGGTACCTAACACCCATGGCATTCTGGTGTTGGTCATGCTTTGCCCTAGGGAGAGCTTTAGTCAACGGATCTGCTACATTCAGATCAGTGTGTACTTTGCAAATCTTTACTTCTCCATCTTCGATGTACTCGCGAATCGAGTGGTAACGCAGCTTGATATGCTTCAGCCTCTTGTGTGACCTTGGCTCTTGTGCATTGGCGATGGCACCCATGTTATCACAGTAAATGATTAATGGGTCCAATGCACTAGGAACCACACCGAGCTCTACAATGAACCTCTTCATCCATACCGCTTCTGATGAAGCCTCTGAAGCCGCTATGTACTCTGATTCTGTTGAAGACTTCGCCACCGTGCACTGCTTCGAGCTTGCCCAGCTTACTGCAGCACCATTCAATATAAACACGTACCTAGACTGTGACTTAGAGTCATCAGGATCAGTGTTCCAACTTGCATCGGTGTAACTTGTTACAACGAGCTCTTGGTCACCTCCATAACAAAGAAATATATCCTTAGTTCTTTTCAAGTACTTCAGGATATTCTTGACCGCTGTCCGATGTTCCATTCTGGATCACTTTGATATCTGCTAGTCAAACTAACAAAGCATGTGCTATATCCGGTCTAGTACATAGCATGGCATACATGATAGAGCCCATCGCCGAGGCATAGGGGATCTGACTCATCCTTTCTCTTTCTTCTGCCGTAGCCGGACCTTGAGTCTTACTCAAGACCTTGCCTGGTAACATAGGTAAGAATCCTTTCTTACTTTCGTCCATTCTAAATTTCTTTAGAATCTTGTCCAGGTATGTACTCTGTGATAGCCCTATTAGGCGTCTTGATCTATCTCTATAAATCTTGATGCCTAATATGTATGATGCTTCACCAAGGTCTTTCATTGAAAAACTATTATTCAAATAACTTTTAACACTGCTTAATAGTTCTATATCATTCCCGATCAATAATATGTCATCTACATATAATATCAGGAATGCTACAGAGCTCCCACTCACTTTCTTGTAAATACAGGCCTCTCCATGACACTGTATAAACCCAAAGTCTTTGATCACCTTATCAAAGCGTCGGTTCCAACTTCTCGATGCTTGCTTCAGTCCATAGATTGAACGCTGAAGTTTGCATACTTTGTCAGCATTTTTAAGATCGACAAAACCTTTGGGTTGTACCATATACAACTCTTCCTCAATGTCTCCATTAAGGAACGCCGTTTTGACATCCATCTGCCAAATCTCATAATCGAAAAATGCAGCTATTGCTAACAAAATCCTCACAGATTTTAGCTTCGCTACAGGTGAGAAAGTCTCATCGTAGTCAACACCTTGAATTTGTCGGAAACCCTTTGCGACAAGTCGAGCTTTATAGACAGTAATATTACCATCAGCATCTGTTTTTCTCTTAAAGATCCATTTATTCTCAACAGCCTTGCGGCTATCAGGTAAGTCTACCAAAGTCCATACTTTGTTATCATACATGGATCCCATTTCGGATTTCATGGCTTCTTGCCATTTGTTGGAATCTGGGCTCATCATCGCTTCTTCATACGTCGCAGGGTCCTCATCATTGTTATCTACAATCATGACATTTAGACAAGGATCATACCAATCAGGAGTGGCACGTTCCCTTGTCGATCTGCGAGGTTCAGTAGTTTCCTCGTTCGAAGTTTCATGATCATTATCATTAGCTTCCTCTGTTGCCGGTGTAGGCGTGCAGTACAACTTCCGATCTTGCGCTACTCTGATCAACGAGTATAGATTCATCAATCTCATCGAGTTCTACTTTTCTTCCAGTCACTTCTTTAGTGAGAAATTCTTTCTCAAGAAAGGTTCCGTTCTTAGCAACAAAGATTTTGCCTTCGGATTTGTGATAGAAAGTGTACCCTATAGTTTCCTTAGGGTATCCTATGAAGACGCATTTCTCCGCTTTGGGTTCTAGCTTGTTCGGTTGTAACTTTTTTACATAGGCTTCGCAACCCCAAACTTTAAGGAACGACAGCTTAGGTTTCTTATTAAACCATAATTCATACGGTGTCGTTTCAACGGATTTTGATGGTGCTCTATTTAAAGTGAATGCGGCTGTCTGTAATGCATAACTCCAAAATGATAACGGCAAATCAGTAAGAGACATCATAGAACGAACCATATCTAAGAGAGTTCGATTACGACGTTCGGACACACTGTTTCGTTGAGGTGTTCCCGGCGGAGCCAATTGTGAAAGTATTCCGCATTTCTTTAAATGCATGCCAAACTCATAACTCAGATATTCACCTCCGCGATCAGATCGTAGAAATTTGATCTTCTTGTTACGTTGATTTTCTACTTCACTTTGGAATTCCTTAAACTTCTCGAAAGTTTCGGATTTATGTTTCATGAAATAGATATACCCATATCTACTCAGATCATCTGTGAAGGTTAGAACATAACGATAACCACCGCGCGATGCTACGCTCATTGGTCCGCACACATCGGTATGTATGATTTCCAATAATTCAGTAGCTCGCTCCATCATACCAGAAAATGGAGTCTTAGTCATTTTTCCCATTAGACATGCTTCGCATCTATCAAGTGACTCAAAGTCAAGTGATTCAAGTAATCCATCAGTATGGAGTTTCTTCATGCGTTTCACTCCAATATGACCAAGACGACAGTGCCACATATAAGTAGAATTATCATTCAATTTAATTCGCTTAGCATCAATGTTATGTATATGTGTATCACTACTATCGAGATCTAACAGAAATAAGCCATTCTTTTCAGGTGCTCGACCATAAAAGATATTATTCATAAAAATAGAACAACCATTATTCTCAGACTTGAATGAATAACCGTCTTGCATTAAACAAGATCCAGATATAATGTTCATGCTCAATGCGGGTACAAAATAACAATTATTTAGGCTTAAAACTAATCCCGAAGGTAGATGTAGAGGAAGTGTGCCGACAGCGATCACATCGACTTTGGATCCATTTCCAACGCGCATCGTCACTTCATCTTTCAGTAGTCTTCGTTTATTCTTTAGTTCCTGTTTCGAGTTACAAATATGAGCAACCGAACCAGTATCAAATACCCAGGTACTAGTACGAGAACCAGTGAGATAACATCTATAACATGTATATCAGATATACCCTCTTTCTTCTTCTTGACAAGGCCGCTCTTCAGATCTGCCAAAAACTTGGAGCAATTACGCTTCCAGTGTCCCTTCTCCTTGCAGTAATAGCACTCAGCATCAGGCTTAGGGCCGTTCTTAGGTTTCATAGGAGGTGTGGCAGCTTTCTTGCCACCCTTCTTGAATTTTCCCTTAGACTTGCCCTGTTTCTTGAAACTGGTGGTCTTGTTGACCATCAACACTTGGTGCTCTTTCTTGATCTCAATCTCAGCAGCTTTAAGCATGGCGAAGAGTTCAGGTAACTCTTTGTTCATGTTCTGCATATTGTAGTTCATCACAAAGTTCTTGTAACTAGGTGGCAGTGATTGAAGGATACGATTAATCCCCAGTCTGTTAGGAATAACTATTTCCAAGTCACTGAGTTTCTTCGCATGCCCGGTCATGGCGAGCATGTGCTCACTAACGGAGCTACCTTCTTCCATTATGCAGCTGAAAAATTGTTTCGATGCTTCATAGCATTCCACGGCCGCATGAGTTTCAAAAATAGTCTTCAACTCTTTTATCAACTCATGTGGATCGTGGTGCTCAAAACGTTTTTGAAGATCGGCTTCCAGACTGCATAGGATGGCACACTGTACTTGAGAGTACCGAGTTTTCCGAGTCGCGTAAACATTCTTTACTTCATCGGTTTCTGTTTACGGGAGGGTCACCTAGCGGTGCATCAAGCACATATTGCAGATTTCCGCCAGAGAGGAAGATCCTCACATGACGGAACCAGTCGGTGAAGTTGCTACCGTTGCTCTTAAGCTTTTCTTTCTCTAGGAACTGGTTAAAATTGATTGGGGACGCCATATCTACAACATATATTTGCAATAGTTTAGACTAATGTTTATGACAAATTGAGTTCAAATTTTAATTCATCATAATTAAAAATCTAGGTGAACTCCCACTCAAAACAATATCCCTCGCATTGTCTTAGTGATCACACGAACCAAATCTACCGCACCTAAGTCCGATCATCACGAGACAAGGTGTGATTTCAATGGCGAACATTCAAAGTGTTCATCATATCAACCATATGATTCATGCTCTACCTTTCGGTATCACGTGTTCCGAGACCATGTCTGTACATGCTAGGCTCGTCAAGGCCACCTTAGTATCCGCATGTGCAAAACTGTCTTGCACCCGTTGTATGCACTTGTTGATTCTATCACACCCGATCATCACGAGATGCTTCGAAACGACAAGTCTTGGCAATGGTGCTACTAAGGATGAACACTTTATTATCTTGAGATTTTAGTGAGGGATCATCTTATAATGCTACCGTCGCGATCTAAGCAAAATAAGATGCATAAAAGGATTAACATCACATGCAGTTCATATGTGATATGATATGGCCCTTTTGTCTTTGAGCCTTTGATCTTCATCTCCAAAGCACGGACATGATCTCCATCATCTTCGGGCATGATCTCCATCATCGTCGGCGTAGCGTCAAGGTCAATGGCGCCGTCTTCATGATTGTCCTCCATGTAGCAACTATTACAACTACTTTGAAATACTACTCAACATGAAATTTAAAGACAACCATAAGGCTCCTGCCGGTTGCCACAATACAATAATGATCATCTCATACATATTCATCATCACATTATGGCCATATCACATCACCAAACCCTGCAAAAACAAGTTAGACGTCTCTAATTTGGTTTGCATATTTTACGTGGTTTAGGGTTTTCGAGAGAGATCTAATCTACCTACGAACATGAACCACAACGTTGATACTAATGTTGTCAATAGAAGAGTAAATTGAATCTTCACTATAGTAGGAGAGACAGACACCCGCAAAGCCTCTTATGCAATACAAGTTGCATGTCGAACGAGGAACAAGTCTCATGAACGCGGTCATGTAAAGTTAGTCCGAGCCGCTTCATCCCACTATGCCACAAAGATGCAAAGTACTCAAACTAAAGATAACAAGAGCATCAACGCCCACAAACCATTGTGTTCTACTCGTGCAACCATCTATGCATAGACACGGCTCTGATACCACTGTAGGATAACGTTGCATAGAAAACAAAAATTTTCCTATCGCGAACACACAATCCAAGCAAAGATGCAATCTAGAAGACGGTAGCAACGAGGGGTTTATCGAGTCTCACCCTTGAAGAGATTCCAAAGCCTACAAGAGGAGGCTCTTGTTGCTGCGGTAGACGTTCACTTGCCGCTTGCAAAAGCGCGTAGAAGATCTTGATCACGATCGGTTCCGGCGCCACGAACGGGCAGCACCTCCGTACTCGGTCACACGTTCGGTTGTTGATGAAGACGACGTCCACCTCCCCGTTCCAGCGGGCAGCGGAAGTAGTAGCTCCTCTTGAATCCGACAGCATGACGGCGTGGTGTTGGTGGTGGTGGAGAAATCCGGCGGAGCTTCGCTAAGCGTGCGGGAAGTGGAGGAGCGGGGCGGCTAGAGTTTGGGAGGGGGTAGCCGGCCACTCAAGGGGGGCGGCCAGGTTGTGGTCTTGGGGTGGCCGGCACCCTCCCCTTGGCCCCTCATTATATAGGTGGAAGCCCCAAGAGTTGGTCTCCAAGTCTTCGAATAAGACCCGAACCAAAAAACCTTCCATATGGTGGGGAAACCTAGCCAAGCTAGGACTCCCACTAGAGGTGGGAGTTCCACCTCCCATATGGGGGGGGGGGGTGGCCGGCCCCCTAAGGGGGAGTCCACTTGGGACTCCTCCCCCACTAGGGTTGGCCGGCCATGGAGGTGGAGTCCCATGTGGACTCCACCTTCCTTGGTGGTTTCTTCCGGACTTTTCTAGAACCTTCTAGAACCTTCCATAGAACCTTCCGCGTCAATTTAATTCACATAAAATGACATCCTATATATGAATCTTATTCTCCGGACCATTCCGGAACTCCTCGTGATGTCCGGGATCTCATCCGGGACTCCGAACAAATATTCGAACTCCATTCCATATTCAAGTTCTACCATTTCAACATCCAACTTTAAGTGTGTCACCCTACGGTTCGTGAACTATGCGGACATGGTTGAGTACTTACTCCGACCAATAACCAATAGCGGGATCTGGAGATCCATAATGGCTCCCACATATTCAACGATGACTTTAGTGATCGAATGAACCATTCACATACGATACCAATTCCCTTTGTCACGCGATATTTTACTTGTCCGAGGTTTGATCTTCGGTATCACTCTATACCTTGTTCAACCTCGTTTCCTGACAAGTACTCTTTACTCGTACCGTGGTATGTGGTCTCTTATGAACTTATTCACATGCTTGCAAGACATTAGACGACATTCCACTGAGAGGGCCCAGAGTATATCTATCCGTCATCGGGATGGACAAATCCCACTGTTGATCCATATGCCTCAACTCATACTTTCCGGATACTTAATCCCACCTTTATAACCACCCATTTACGCAGTGGCGTTTGATGTAATCAAAGTACCTTTCCGGTATAAGTGATTTACATGATCTCATGGTCATAAGGACTAGGTAACTATGTATCGAAAGCTTATAGCAAATAACTTAATGAAGAGATCTTATGCTACGCTTAATTGGGTGTGTCCATTACATCATTCATACAATGATATAACCTTGTTATTAATAACATCCAATGTTCATGATTATGAAACTAATCATCCATTAATCAACAAGCTAGTTAAGAGGCATACTAGGGACTCTTTGTTGTTTACATATCACACATGTATCAATGTTTCAATTAATACAATTATAGCATGGTATATAAACATTTATCATAAACATAAAGATATATAATAACCACTTTTATTATTGCCTCTTGGGCATATCTCCAACAAGACAGAGTCCAGAGGGCAGACGAAGAAGCGCCATGAGGCGGCCACACCTGGCCTAGGCGCGGCCACACATGTGCATCCCCAAGCTTGAGTTTTTATCCATACTTCATCTCATCACATCATTCTTCTCTCCCTACACTTGAAAATTTCTTTCATACAAAACTTCACACAATTTTCATTAGCAGCATTAGTGCAATCAAAATAATAAATCTACTTTGGTTCAGTTATAACACAAGTCAAACATGCATTAAAACATTAGCTACTGTAGAAACTTCTTTTAAAAGCTCTTTCTCTCGAAAGAAATCAAAAAGAAAAATATTAAGAGGCAAATGCAAATAGTGGCAGAAATCTGTCAAAACAGAACAACAGGTAAATTTCGATTTTTTCGAAAATCCTCTGTTGCTCAAATGGAATGTGCAAACCTAACGGAATTTAGATAACAACCCGGGGCACCATATGCTCAAAAATTATCAGATCCATATGACGTTCTGGCTGGGAATATGATTTTTTTGGGTGATAACACACAAAATATGTTTTAGGACATCAACTTCCCCAAATCTTACCTTCTTCCTATTAGAGTCTATTATTGGCACAAAAACAAAATAAAAATGATAAGGAGAGATTATTACAGAGGTAACAACTTTCAAGACTCAATAAAATAAAAAAATTACAGAAATAAAACATGAGTTATCTGCCAAAAGTGCTTTTCTTTAACGCCTTTTAGCTAGGCACAATAGTTTGAGAAGATGCTCACATAAGAAATATAAATTTAAGTAAAAGAGAGTATCAAGAAGAAAATATTAAACAAATTTAAGTGTAAACCACTTCCTATGTAAAATAATTTTGTAAAGAAACAAGTCATGGAACCACAAAGAAACAAGCATAGGAAAGCAAAACAAGTGCAACTTCAAAATTTTCAACATAAAGAGGTGAAACTTAATATTGTTAAGATACATAAAACCATGTTTCCCTCTCTCATAATGACTTTCAGTAGCATCATGAATAAAATTAACAATATAACTATCACATAAAACATTCTTATCATGAGCCATATGCATGAAATTATTACTCCCCACATAAGCATAGTCATTCTTATTAATTATAGTGGAAACAAATTCAACAAAATAGCTATCATTATTATTCCATCACAATAATTATCAAATATAGGAGGCATATTGTAATCATAATTAATTTTCTGCTCAATAGTAGGTGGGCTGAAAATGTCATATTCATCATTGTAATCATCATATATTGGCGTTATAGTGTCATCATAAGCAATAGAATTGTTATCTTCCAAAGTGTGTTCATTTGTAAACATATCATCATTGGAAGGAACATGGATAGTACTAATCGTGCATCAATTATTAAAATCATCATTTTTAGAATTGGTAGCCCAACGATTTTCTATATCAAAAGTAGTGTGATTTTCACAATCATGATCACTACTATAGGTAACATGTATAGGCTTATCATCGAGTTCAGACTCATCAACAAAAACTAAAATAGGAGCAACATATTTAGGGGAAAATACCTTTTCCTCCCTCCTTTTACTCCTCTTCTTCTTCTTCTTCTTCTTGTTCTTGTTCTTCTTCTTCTTCTTCTTCTTCTTCTTCTTCTTCTTCTTCTTCATCTCTTTAGGAGGGAGAGACTTGAAATGAAGCTTCTCCACATACCCTGGTTTATTATCAGAAACAATAGAAGAAACTTTGGAGGATTCATCATTTTCATTAATAAGAGAAAAATACATATTAGTCCTGTCATATTTTGGTAAAGTTTCATCTTTTACAATATTTTGTATGTAAGTATTTGCGTGGCAATTATCAACACAATAAACATGATATCCATGCAGTATGCTATTCATATCAAAAGAACTCATATCTACCAAAGAAGTTTTCCTTGATAACTCTTCACACCCCAAAAATAATGTAAGTTCATCATGCTAATTATGAGTGATCATGTCATCACAATATAAACTTGCAGTACTCATTGGATTCGAAAGGCTATTATCATAGCTTGAGCATTGAAAATTGAAATGAACTACTTTATAGCAAAGTTCACAAACAAAAGGATAGAGGGAACAAACTTTTTCACCAAGATCATTTAAAGCCCCGTCCCACATTTTAGTTTTTCATTCCTCTGATGGATACAATATTCTTCTTAGATTTGATTATTTTCACAAGGTCTAAGTGCTCCACAAAAATTAGCATGCTTATAAGAAATAGTACTTTCAGAAGTTTGAGCGTGTGTATTGCAATCATTAATAACAATTTCATTTTTCATGCATGTCTCTTTAAAAGGTTTATGATATATACCCCAATTTCCTTTAGGAGCATTAATATCAGAAGTAAAGGATCTACAACAATCAACAATAATTTGAGGATCAAGACCATATTTATCACTAAGCTCTTGAAAATCAGCAGTTTCAGCGAAAGACTTAATGAAATCATACTCATAATTTATACATGATTCTTTACCTTTGTCGTTATCCCAATCTTCAGTATTGTTTTGAATTGTTTCAAGAAGATCTCACTTAGCTTCAACCTCCTTACTTGTGAAAGATCCCTCTAAACAAGCATCTAGATAGTCATTGTATTGCCCTGAAAGCCTTGCATAAAAAATATTAATAACAATGTTACAGTGGAGCTCATGAATGGGACATTATTTGATCATTAGTGTCTTCAATATTCCCCAAGCTTGAGCAATACTTTCTCCATCATGAGGATGAAAATTATAAATATAATTCCTATCTATATGCATTTCATGAGGAGGATAAAATTTAAAGTAAAAGAGAGATTCAAGCTCCTTCCACTCCGAATGATGAGGATCATCTAGTAGAAGGTACCACTCCCTTGATTTGTCCTTAAGTGACAATGGAAATAATTTCTTCATGGCATTTTCTTTTGATAAACATGCAACCTTAAACAACTCACAAAGTTCCTTAAGTTTCAACAAGTGATCACTTGGATGGACTGTTCCATCCCCTGCATAACGTTCATCCATGATCTTTTCAACAATTTTCATAGGTACTTTAAAAGGAATACTTTCAGTAGGTTGATTTAAAATATCACAAGTATCATAACATATGGGAGATCAAATATCATCAGAGAAAATTTTCTCCTCTAAAGTTGGGGGACTAAAAAGATCATAAAAACTAGCTTCCCCGAGCTTAGACTTTTCCATAGTGTTAGCAATAACGGTGTCCAAAGAATTTATACTAATAACATTGCTATTAGGATGCAAATAAAGTTTCATAGGTTTTTTAATTTTCTCTTCAAATACCTCATGTCCTAACTCAAGATAAATACTATAAAGCTCTCTAATTTTGTTGTTGGTTTCCATTAAGCCTAACTAGTGAAAATAAGAACAAGAAACAAAAAGATATAATTGCAGAATCTAAAGGAAATAACTTCGAGTACTCACCAGCAACTAGATAGCTTAGTAGCCAGAAGATGTGAGTACCTTTTAGCTTACCTCCCCAGCAACGGCGCCAGAAAAGAGCTTGATATCTACACACGCTTCTATTCTTGTAGACAGTGTTGGGCCTACAAGTGCAGAGGTTTATTGAATAGCAACAAGTTTCCCTTAAGTGGATCACCCAAGGTTTATCAAACTCAGTGAGGTAGACATCAAAGATATCCCTCTCAAGCAATCCTGCAATTACGATACAAGAAGTCTCTTGTGTCCCCAACACACCCAATAGACTTGTCAGGTGTATAGGTGCACTATTTTGGCGAAGAGATAGTGAAATACAAGTAATATGAATGATCATGAGTGGTAATTGCAGTCTGAAATAAAAAGGGCAGCAAGCAAACATGTAGCAGAACTTGATTGTAAATAGTGTTTCAATGCTTAGAAACAAGGCCTAGGGATCATACATTCACCAGTGGACACTCTCAACAATGGTGCCATAGTTGAATACATAGATATTATCACTTCACTATGCTTCTCTGAACCACTCTCTGATTTAATAACAAACACAAATTCACTGCGTAGGGCTGCATAAGCATTCCTTAAAGTTCGCATTCCCAATCTATAGACGCAACACACTATCACCTTGAGCATACAAAGATGGTACTAACTAGACACCACATTTCATATGTATTTATGTAAATTAAGCTTAAGAAACAAACACGGTGTGCACACAGTTACCTTCACACCGTTGGACAAGATGTCCCCGGAGATCACACAATAAAACCACTTGATTAGCATAATAGTTGAAGAATAACAAATACATATTCAAATCGATTACAAAGCTCACAATCACATAAATATCATATCATGGGAGAGAGAGACGAACCACATAGCTACCGGTAAAGCCCACAGCCCCGAGAACTACTCCCTCCCCATCATGGAAGTCAGCAATGGCGATGGAGATGGCGACGGAGTCGATGGAGATGGCTCCAGGGGCAATTACCCATCTCGGCAGGATACCGGAAAAGAGACTTCTATCCCCAAAACTTGTCTTCGGCGGCGGCAGAGCTACAGAACTTTTCTGGGACAGGGTTTTTGCGTCAGGAAGCATTTATAGGCGGAAGGGCGATGTCGGTGGAGGCCAGGGGCCCCAGACCACCCCTAGGCGCGGCGAGGGCCTGGGCCGCACCTAGGCCTGGTCTGGCTGCCCTGTGGAGCCTCCTTGTATCTCCTCTGGACTTCGTATTCGTTACGGAAAAATAAGATCTTCGGCTTTTGTTTCGTCTAATTCTGGGAATATTTCCTGTAAAACTTTTATGAAATACAAAACAGCCGAAAACATGAAACTGGCACTGTGGCATCTTGTCAATAGGTTAGTGCCAGAAAATGTATAAAATTGCAACGAAGTGTAAACAAAGCATATATAAATTGGTCCAAAACAAGCATGTGGCATCAAAAATTATAGATACGTTTGCGACGTATGAAGCATCATCAAGGCTTTTTCTAGCGTCGTTGCCGGGGAGAAAGAGGATTTCTGCAAGGGGAGTCTCTCATCCCCAATATCTTTACTTTGTTATTGTTTTTCTTAGTTTATTTTACTTTGTCTTGATTGCTTCTTTATATAAAAACACACACAAAAAATCAGGTCCTATTTTAAGTTGCTTCTATGTCTAGTCCTATGTCACCTGAGGAAATGATCTTCACTTTCAAACAAGGGAGTGATGAGAGTTTTAAAGAAGCTTGGTGTAGAATTAATAATTTTTATGATAAAAATGAACCTAAAATGACTCTAGGCCTGCTTCTTAGTAGGTTTTACTTTGGTCTTATTCTTTGCTATAGATATGGTTTTGACACTATATTAGGAGGATATTTCCTTCATTGTGATTGAGATCAAGCCTTTAATGCCATAAAAAGTTGATTACAACATATAGCTAACATAGTAATTTTAATTCATCCCTTGTGAGCATTTATGCTATATTAAATACTCTTGAGATAAGTACAACTTGCTTAAAAGAATGTTATAATCTAATTTGCGAAAATTATGATCATGTTTCAATAAATTCTGAACACTCAAGTTGGCTCCCTACAGTGAAAGTTGATATAAATGATGAATTTTTTATGCTCGTTGCGATATTGTGTCTGAGTTCTATCTGATGCCTAAAGATATTTATGAGTCTTTGCTGGGCGCGGAGTTGATTAAGGAGAATTTATGCGCAACGTTGAGTGGAACCCCAAGAGCAAGATATGATGAGCACAGAAGGAAGTTTTCCCTCAGTAAGAAACCAAGGTTTATCGACCAGTAGGAAAAAAACGTTCTCTCCCGAGGTGTTGCGAACCAACCCGTGGCAGGGCGCACTGCCGGCGTCAGCAGCAACGTGGAGACCTGCACACAAACAACCAAGTACTTTGTCCCCAACTTTCAGCGAGGTTGTCAAGCTCACTGGTTTTGCTGAAAACAAAGGATTAAACGAACCGTGTGGAAAAAGAATTGTTTGCAGAGAACAGAACAGAAAAATGTTGTAGAAGATTGCTATTAAAAGAAGAAGGATCGGGGTCCACAGTTCACTAGAAGCGCTCCCCAATAAAATAAACTAGAGATGGTAAAAGGATTAGTAGTTGGAAAGCTTATACGCGGGGAAAATGAAAAATAAGTATAGATAGATTAGATAAATTAGAACCATAGCAGCACTCAAAAAATAATCTACTTAGCCATGTACATATATATCACTGGAGATGGTAAAAGGATTAGTAGTTGGAAAGCTTATACGCGGGGAAAATGAAAAATAAGTATAGATAGATTAGATAAATTAGAACCATAGCAGCACTCAAAAAATAATCTACTTAGCCATGTACTGATGGTAAAAGGATTAGTAGTTGGAAAGCTTATACGCGGGGAAAATGAAAAATAAGTATAGATAGATTAGATAAATTAGAACCATAGCGCAGCACTCAAAAAATAATCTACTTAGCCATGTACATATATATCACTGGAGATGGTAAAAGGATTAGTAGTTGGAAAGCTTATACGCGGGGAATATGAAAAATAAGTATAGATAGATTAGATAAATTAGAACCATAGCAGCACTCAAAAAATAATCTACTTAGCCATGTACATATATATCACTGGAGATGGTAAAAGGATTAGTAGTTGGAAAGCTTATACGCGGGGAAAATGAAAAATAAGTATAGATAGATTAGATAAATTAGAACCATATTGGTCGCTAATACTCTGATGTTCCCAGTGCGTTTTCCTTGGGTAAAAAATCCTATGCATACAAATTATCCATCATTTTTTATATAGTGTTCTTATAGGAACCGCCGAAATTTTCAAACATGTATAACTAATTCAATAACTCAAGATGGATCAGACCAAAGCGTTTACACCTGGTCTGCACTTAATTAATAGGTTGCTCTTGTAAAATCACGATTTGCATCAAATTTGAGGCCCATGCGACAATTATGCTCCACCTCCAAAATGCGTCCCTTGAAAGAACATACTGCAGAGGGTTCATTATAAACTCCTGTAGGGTAGGCAACTGAGAAAAATAAGAGGCATGCAATGATAATCAAACACGAGGTAGAGGCTATGTAGCAAATATAATCAAAGGACCAGATCGGAGGAAAACCTGACCGGAACTTCACCAGGGGAATCGCCTAATAAGCTGGTACATTGTGCTGAACTGCATTACCTTAATTGATCCGGTGACAACGGCGGCGCTGGCAACATCTGCAACACCATGGTTTCTAATCTCGGAGAGGCTCATGACAAATGCAGGCTGAATCAGCGACATGGACATGAGTTGGATCGAGGCGGCGTGATTGGAGCCCACCGCCAACCAGATGCAGCTCAAGGACAACCTCATCACTTCTAGGGACAGACCACGTGCCCAGACCAGCGCGACGGCCTAAGAAGAACCCAACAGGCAAACTCGATCCCAGCCTTGAAAAACGGTGTTGCTGGATTGGTAAACCCAAAATCCGGTGAATCCACATCAGAATCGAAGAAGAAGCGCCCCACGCCTCCACCAACGTTCATCCTCGGCCGCCATGGATAAGAGAGCAGAGAAAGAAGAACGAAGAAGAAGAGTTTTCAAAAGAAAAACCAGAACACAAGATAACACAACCCATAAGAAAAAGATCCACTGCGCGCTGCGCAGCCCTCGTTGAGAGTGGCACGCCGGCAGCGAGAGAGCAGCAAAGGAAAACCAGGAGGCGAACCGCATTCTGTGCAACGAATTCGTCGCCCGCTAGGCAGCGTCCCCTCGCGCCGGTCATGAGGCAAATCCATCCATCCCCCGCTCGACTTCCCAGATCCGTCGATCTTGAGCGGTTGAATTGGCATCCAGGCATCCTCCTCTCTGCTCCTATAGCGCGTCATCGTCGCCCGGAGCAGCGCGCCGCCGTCGGCCAGGAGCAGCGCGCGGACGCCGGCCAGCACAAAGCGATTTGGTAGGCAAGAGATCAAGCAGGGGGGATGCCGGTGGAATTTGGTGGAGAGAACGGTGAGGGTCGGTGGAAAAATAGTAGAGATGAGATATGGAGAAGGCACGCGTCGAGCCATGCGTGGAACTTGTCATCGGCGCCGCTTTGACCATCGACAGCGCACGAATAGAACTGGCCTAGCACTTCCCGAAAAGCCTGGCAGCTACGGCCACACAAACATCCCGTCTTCAAACACCAAGAGGGAAAGTAGGCCCTAAAATTGTAGAGAGCACCGAAATCGTACACAACATAAACCTCAACTAAGCTCAAAATTCTATCAAAAATCGAAGCAGTTCAGGTTTAATATAGTAGTTATATGCTGGGTAAACAAATTACTGATTGACAGTTGACAAACAGAGATTCTATGCTAATGGTTGGTGCCAAATACATGCTATGAAAGTATGCGGGCATTACAATAATATATAATCCACCTTGAGGATTGCATCCGCGACACCCGCCAGTATTAAGTTGCAAGCAACAGACTATCACTTTAAGCAATGTGTGTAAAGTAAACGATAAAACTAACCTTGAATAGAACAGCGCTATTTTCTCCCTAGTAGCAACAACACATCTACAACCGTAGAGAACAATGTCACTTCACATGGTTAAATAGAGGCATGAACCCACTATCGAGCATAAATACTTCCTATTGGAGTCGCTAGCATCTATTTGGTCAGAGCATCTACTAGAAACGGAGAGCATGCAAGATCATAATAACATAATACATAATCTCAACCAAAACAATCTCTCTATAAATCGGATCCACATGAAACCAATATGTAGAAATTACAAATAGATTATCTTGATCATGTTAGGCAGCTCACAAGATCTATACATGAAGCACAACAAGGAGAGAACATCCATCTAGCTACTGCTATGGACCCATGGTCCCGTGGAGAACTACTCACACATCACCTCGGATGAAGACATGGCGATGTAGAGGCCTCCGGCGGTGATTTCCCTCTCCGGCAGGGTGCCAGGATGGACTGCAGAACCCTCTCGAACTAGGGTTTTGGTTGACGGCGGCGTCGGAACTTTTTCTGGATGGAGGCTCTCGTCTCTGGGGTTTTTCCGATACGAGGAATCAATAGGCGGAAGGGCGGAGCAAACGAGGCGACGAGGCGCCAGTACATGGGCCAGGCGCGGCCAAGGGTGGGGTCGCGCCTGCCCTATGTACTGCCACGTGGCAGCTCTCCTGCGCGTGTTCTTCTGGCTCCGTCTTCGCCCCGGAAAAAACAAGACTCTGGGCTTTTGTTTCGTCCAATTCCGAGAAACTTTAATGTACAACTTTTCTGAAACACAAAACAGCAGAAAAGACACTGCGGCACTGCGTTAATAGGTTAGTCCCAGAAAATGCTAAAAAGTGTGAAAAAGTGCACATAAACCATATAAGAATTGTAACAAAACAAGCATGTAGCATCAAAAATTATACATACGTTTGGGACGTATCAACATCCTCAAGCTTAACTCCTGCTCGTCCTCGAGTAGGTAAGTGATAACAAACAAATAATTTTTGAGGTGATATGTTGTCACACTACTTTGATCAATCTAAGTGTAAAAGCAAACATAGCTGGAATCATATAATCCTAACATAAGCATGATAGATATAATCAAACAATGAAACTTAATAACCATGCTAAAACATGAATAGTAATCACAGAAAATAAAATATATAACGTGCATGGAAAGCAAAGTGATTGTCAAGAGCATAGCATAGACACATAATAAAGTGGTACTCAGCTTGTCCCATAAGTGGAAGCAAAACATAAATGCTTGGACACCTTTAAAATATTATAAGGATGACTAGAAACAAAAAAATTGAACAAGCAATACCATAATTATGAATCAATTAATAAAATCTTGGGACCATGCACATTAAACTAAGAATGACAACTATGCTCTCATAAGAGCATGTCTAGCAGGCCCCTTACTTTTCTGCCCCGTATTTCGCCGTTTTTTCGCCCTGTATAAAAAATCTGGTCGTAGATGCACCGCTCCGTCTAGCAGAACCCGTATTTAACCCCGTATATTTGAAAATTAAAACCCCGGGGAACTTGTTCATTCATAGTTCGTCGATCATACATAGGAATCGACGTACCTACATACAAAATGTGCGATCAAGGATCGCGACTTCTAGTCGGAGAGGTCGATGATGTAGCCGTCGGCCTCCGCCTCCGCCTCCCGCGCCTCCGCCTCCTTCACGGCAGCGATGGCCGCCGCCCTCTTCCTCTCGTCGGCGTCCTTGAGGGACTCTTCAATCGCCTTCAAGAAGGCGGGGTCCTGGTTCTCGTCTTCCTCCTCCTCCTCGCCGGCGAGCGGAGCACCTCCGCCGCTGGTGCTCCCGATGGTCGCCCTCCATGCCTCGTCCACCCAGCGGCGGCGCTCCCACTCGGCGCGTCACGCCTCGAACTTGGGGCCGCTCATCGTCTTGAGCGGCGGGTCCTCGTCGTACCAGCGGCCGCCCCGCGTGAAGTCACGCAGCTTCGCCGGGACGAACGGGCCGCCGTCGTACTTGCAGGCCGCATGGCGGCTCCCGGCGGCCGATCTTTTGCATTGCAGCCGCCAGGCGTCCTCCACGTTGTCCGGAGATGGGGTGGAATGCGGCGCGGGGGAGCGAGGAATTGCTCGCCGGAGCAGGATGGAGGAGGCGGCGGCGCACGGCGGAGCTAGGGTTGCGAGTGAGGGGTTAACCCCTCACTCGCACCTGCGCCCAGTATAAGTAGGGGGCGACGGGGCCGATTTCCTGGGCCCCGTATTCCGCCGAAACAGGCCGACCCGAATACGGGGCCTGCTAGACGCCCCAAATCGTGCCTGCCCCGTATCCCGCCGGAATTTTACGGGGTGAGCGGGTTATACGGGGCCTGTTAGACATGCTCTAAGTGGTGCATAAACTATAAGGTGGAGACTCAAGATAAAAGAAAAAGAAGGTCTCTCTTTGAGAGGCAAGTAAGATCACTCATGTGCTAGAGCTTTTTATTGAATCAAGAAGAGTATAAATGCACTTTTGAGAGGTGGTTGTTCATGTCAACGAGTAGTAAAAGAAACTATTGTCATCTTTCATACTAAGCAAGTTTGATAGCGGTTCCGAAATATTTGGGTGAAGCCTCTTTTCATTTATACTACTTATAAGGTTGTGACACTCCTCCCAGCCTTTGCTTACACATACCATGGCTAACCGAATCCTAGGATGTCGACCAAGCAATCACAAACCATGGAGAAGTGCATTTTTCTTATAATTTTCCTATTTTCTTCCCCTATTGGACATTGTTGTCAAACAACTCTTTTTTATATATACTTTTTTATATGACAAGCAAGATGAAGCTCGCGAGTCTTTGAGTTACTTAACTGGTATGGAAGACGACAACCAAAATTTTAATTTACTTCCTCATGAGCTAAAAACAATGTCACAAAACGAGAAACTATTTGAATGTTTTAAAGGTAGCACACGAGCAAACTACTATGGAATGGCAATGAAATACCACATATAGGTAGATATGGTGGACACTTTGGCATATTTGGTTTTTGGTGGTTGGATGCATGAATAAAATACTCACACAAATGGACGCTAGAAAAAGAGCGGATGAGACCAACTAAGAGAGCATAATGGCCATAATCATGCACACCGACAAAATATATTAATCAAAGCATAAAGTGATACACAAGTTGCAAACTAAATGATCGTAGAGGCAAGAACTGACTAGAATGTAGTCATAACATGTTGCAAAACAGGTGCCAAGTCGACCCAAATAAAAACATTCGCAGGAGAATATATACCACAATATTATGCTTTTCTATTATATGCTAAAAACAATGCATGAAACCTTCAATGACACACTAAACACTCTCAGTATTTGAGAATAATCATAATAAAAACATAATTAACAAGCTCATCATGAGAATAACATCTAGTAAGATATGCAAAAATAACTATGCCATAGTCTACTAGGGTTCCTCCCGAGTTGCCTGCTCGGGAGCGATCGGCCTGCCCATGATTTTATATAAGCATGTTGACTATTAGTCAGAGTATAAACAACATGAACATGTGAAGCATGATTTAAAAATATTAGTCCTCGTCTGTCACCACCAAGAGAGAGAAATGCATCTCCAGCTCAATTGAAAACAGATACTTTGGTATTTTTTTGACACACTAAGATGTTGACCTCTCAACAATTAACGTGACCTAGATACCACCATGCACTGTTGATGCCAATGGTCATGCGAGTGTGATGACCCAACAAAATTCATTGCAAGCAGGGGAATACTCAGTACTATATATATGTGCAAGAGCGAGCTTTTCTTTTCCATCACGTCCATGCATACGGTGCCACATAGGAGGTTCTTAGTATGTTGTTGACTTTGTTGTAACAGTCCATACTCTGTTCTGTTTCTTGAGATATTAGAGTGAACCAAAGTAGAGCACACATTTTACTCGAGTAAATTTGTGAACTCATAGGGAAGTGGTGCGTCGGATTGTGAGTTGTGACGTTGCACGGCATGGGACAGGTGGTACGCGACCAATAGTCTGCGTCGCATGGGATGTCCTGTTCAAATTAGCGTGAATGGCCTGTAATGAACTGTATATAACGCTTCTGACATCGAAAAGGGGCTGCGCCACCTAAGGCGGGTGGTCAATGATGTAGCAGTCCGCCATGTACCACCCCATCAACCAACGAACAGGTGCGGCCGCATTGCTGAGGGATGTACGCAAGGCTGTCCGTGCTTGACTTTGTCTTCACTCGTGCGAGCTCCTTGTGGGCAATGGCACAAACTTTATGGTCCGGCTTGTAAAGGCTCCAGAAGTCCAAGTCACAACTTAATTCATTGAAATCTCGTACTTGTTGTTTGAATAACTAGCATGGTTGCTCTGGCAAATACGAGTGCATCATCTATATTACAAAAAACTAAAATTATTTTAAATTGTTTAAACTTTGTTTCCTGGTATTAAACTTCTTCACTACGAAGTTATTTTAGAAAATACATACATCGGTACTTGTTAAATTTATCTGCGATTTCTAAATTAATATATTAGTATGTTGCATAGAAATAACAAAATAAAATAAAACATCTCTTAGGAAAATCGGAAGGTACTGGTTTACATTTTCTCAAAGATATTTATATAACACAAAAAGCTGTAGCTGCGACACCTACAAACTAAGCTGCAATCTGTGAGGCCTTTACATCAATAGGTGTATGCTCTCTAGTGTAGGTGGTGTGCAGCTCTATGCATATTTGCCATATTACACATAGCTATACGTTATAATCCAACGTTCTTGTTGGTATCGTTGCTCGAAAAAAAAGTTGCTATATATTAGCTGAGTTTTTGCTCACATTTACAATTCGATATATCTATTATCAATAAATAAAATATAACTAACAAACTGATCCATGATCACCACACACACTTACACGCATCTTTCGCATGTTTTCTTTCACATAACACTTCAAGTTGAGTTGATCTGATGTTTTCTCTCACTACTGCATTTATGTTCGCTAAATTTTGTGCTTTTGCTCATCTTACACAAGTTTTCCTCGACACTTGTCTGTGTAAGAGAACATAATTATATGTGCATATTTTATCTCTAAATTCTATAGAAAGATCGGTTGCATTACTTAATATAGGGTTCTTATGAAAAAAAATCATGTCTTTTTTCTCATTTTCTGTTTCCAAATTTCATAGAGAAAATGACCAAAAAAGAAAATGTAAATGTTATATAGCTATGGATTATATGATAGGATTGTATCATTCATCCATCTAACAAAATTTAATATATCAAACATCTACTTTTGGCCTACATGTACAATCGTGCTAAACCAATCCAACGGTGTTAGTAAGTTGAGTTGATATGATGTTTCTCTCACTACTGCATTTATGTTCGCTAAATTTTATGCTTTTGCTCATCTTACACAAGTTTTCCTCGACACTTGTCTGTGTGAGAGAACATAATTATAGGTGCATATTTTATCTCTAAATTCTATAGAAAGATCGGTTGCATTACTTAATATAGGGTTCTTATGAAAACAAAATCATGTCTTTTTTCTCATTTTCTGTTTCCAAATTTCATAGAGAAAATAACCAAAAAAGAAAATGTAAATGTTATATAGCTATGGATTATATGATAGTATTGTATCATTCATTCATCTAGCAAAATTTAATATATCAAACATATAATTTTGTCCTATATGTACAATCGTGCTAAACCAATCCAACGGTCTTAGTAATATGATAATATTGATATATATAGGGAAAATTTATTTTGGCTCCTAAGGTTCAGCGAGATTGGTTTAAGAAAAAAAAATCAAAAGTTCATTTTCTTCTCGTGAAAAATATGAATATAAATATACAGTACATATATATGTCTAGTACGTACGACCATGTTTTCATTGAAAAATATTTTCATATAGAATTATTTTTGACCTTTTTAAAGCCATGGTTTTGTAATTTCTGTGTAGCCAAAACACAATGTATTATTTGGCAAATGTCCATATACATGTCGAATATATATGCATGTATCCATGAAAATATTTTTAGAATAAATCAAAACACTAAAATACCATTTTTTTATTTTTAAAATCCTGAGTTCACTGGAGCCCCCGAGAGCTTCAAACTCTACACTTATCCTGATATTTCTCATATTCAAGTGTAACATGTGACCCATAACCATCCGGATATGCAAGTGGTCTAGTATAGCTCCCATATATTACCGTGATCAATTTACACGAAACACACCTTTGCTCCTTTCGATTAAAACTTGAATAGAGCATAATATGGTCTCTCCTTCTTCCATCTCGGAGTAGGAGTAGCTATTTTTATGGGAAGAGTAGTATTTCCTTTCTGCTAAAATAAATGTCTTATTTTTGTCTATATATAGATATTTCTAGATTCATTTTAGTTATAAATACATCCATATTTATAAAGAAATTAAGACAATTATTTTAGATAGAGAAAATACTTGCCAAGCTTATTTCATGGTATGTTTTCATTACTTTACATGCATGCATGTACCGGGTTTCAAGTGATCAGCCCCCGTGACGAAGGCCCTTAATTTGTTTTTACAAGTTCTAGATGGTGTCCTAGGTAAACAACTACACACGCTAGCTAGTTATGTCTTTATTTCCTTTTAAATTAGATCTCCCCCATCTATTTGAGTGCTTTGGCGCCAGATAGGTTCTCCGGAAGGCATTTTTTTTCATGTGCTCAGTTTGCGTGTTTTACCATCTCCTCATACGTGACGGTTGCTAAAAATATGACTCCTTATACGTGCCATCCTTAACAGATATGTCTACCAATCACAGTTTTACGTAACCTTTGTTATCTTTAAATTCCCACCGTAAATTATAGATCTAACAACCACAATAATTAGAATGATGTGAATTAACGTGACATCTCTATTTTAAACATCCGTATTTTTCTTTTAGTATATAATAGATAGATAGATTGCAAACAAGCAACAGTAGGGCCTTGCCACCGTCACGAGATTTTCAAAGCTGGGTAACTCGTGTGTTCCCGTCCGGTGAATCCTCGCCCTATGGCCCCCCTCTTTCTCCCCTCCGTGAGGCGTCGATCATGCAACGGCAGTGGGCTACCAGCCTTGAGAAACAAGCAGCGCTGACGATCAGGAGCGCAAAAAGACTTGTCCTGCCCTCATTGGTGCGAGTTAGGGTGTGTTTTTCAATTCTGGAAGTTGCTCATGCATGAGTGAATATGCAGGGTTCAGCCTGTTTTTTATGTATTGTTTGGATGTTCACGAAGCTCATTGCGGACATAAATTCGAAATTTTCTCAAAATTTTTAATATCATTTATTATTTCTATTCCATGCTTACCAGAGCCTGGGAGAACAAATGTGTTCTCAACCTAACCTTTTGGAGATACAGTTTTGATAGTTCTTGGCCGATTGAGAATTAGCTTAGAGCTCGATCAACTCGAGCACCGTTAGATTTGAATTGTAATTTGTGCAACATGTGAGTACGTTGCAGGTGGATTGCAACTGAGAGAAAAGTATCCCTCACCGTTTGATTCATCTCGAGATTCGTTATCGCTAGGATTTATAAATGGGTGACAATTGATTGAGAACTAAGCTAATTCTCGATCATCGAGAATTAATTGATCAGATCGATTATGTACACATTATGAGATTAGGTCACATAGTACTACAATAATCAAGTACACACCTAAGTCACATACGGATCGATCACAAACGAGCTGAGACAACACAGATAGCTGCGAGCGAAAGAAAACAGTCCGATCGATGGATGAATCAATTAACAGAGAGTTCGTTCGGGCGCGCACGCCTGGTTTCGGACACACTGTTTCTAAGTTTCACCGGAATCAACACAGTACTACATACATACAAGAGGAATCTGCTGTGTGAGGCGACGAGCTTGGCCCGCAGCCGGCGAGCGCGGCGAGCGGGCCGATGGCAAGGGGGTTGATGTAGGTGCATGGCTCGGTGCAGGCCGAGGCGTTTCGTTTGTCGATGAACTTGTCGGCGCCGTCAGGCCCGCCCATGATTGCCCCGGCGAGCTCGTTGGGGTTGGCCCTATCGGGCACGAACGAGTCGCCGAAGCTCATGCGATTAATCTCAAGGGTCACAAGGAAGTCTATTGTTTGGCTCCAACCATGGGAAACATATGAATCTTGTTCAGTTCAGTTTGGTACTTTGGTTTTAACAAAAAGAAAATCTCCACAAAAGATAACTAGATCTGCGGCAGTTATCTTCTACATATCACTAGATCAGCAATACTTTGGCATATTTATTTTTTGTGAGGATCTTTGTGACGATAGTGACAGCTAGTTCTTATCATGAGTATGGCATTTGCAGATATCAGTGTAAGCATGATTCACACTGATTGCGCCTCTCATGCTTCAAGCATGCACACGTAGCTGAGTCAAAGAAAGCACACTTTAGCATGATCAAGAGTACACAGGCCAGTTAAACATGGCATTATGTTGAACAAAACTATTGATGGAAGTGAGGAACTAGCACAATATATAAGGGATGGGAGTTTCAACTCATATACTTACTGCCCTCTATACGTACTCTCACAAAGTTCACTCTCTATTGGGAATTTCCTACCAACCCATGGAGAACTGATTAACCAAGGAAAAACACACTACCATCTAAGATGTTGGAGCAAACCAAACCGGATATACTCCACGGTTCGGTATGCGTTTGGGTGTAGATTGGGTAAGCATTTCTACTAGCCTTGGAGAACCGCATAGTCGGTCAGAGCCAAGGATTTTACATTGTTAGGGATACTCAAGATCAGGTTGCACGACATGGAGTCTCCTAGAAGGCGAGGTCCTGCGGGGTCGGCAGGCCGTGCACCGCGTCCACACCTGCTGGTATGGATCGTTGCCTCAGCCAGTTAAGGAGGGTTGCCAGTTCGATACTACGCAATGTACCACCCACTGGCGGAGCTACACAGGGGCTGATCCCGGCCATGGCTCGCCCAGAATTTCCGCGCAAAGCATCTATACCTACGTGTTGTTGGCCCAGTCCGAGCTAGGCCACCTGACGAGCAGGCAGCAAACATGCCGGCAGCCTCGCATAGATTCAGAGCGACCAAGCAATGCAACGATTTCGTATTTCCTGCGACACGCGCGGTACAGAGAAAGCCCAACAAGAAAGTGGTCTAAGAAGACAGGGTGCGCTGCTTTGACTTCTTGATTGATTTTTTTTCTGAAAAAGGACAAGCTGTCGCTGGTAGCAAGCTAAGCTAGATTTGCTATTGTAATAAACATGTTGGCCCATGTATATGAGATCTACTTCAAATTCTAAGAGTGCAAGATAATTAAGGCAATGTGAGTGATGTTGGAGTTAACGTTGTTATACGATTATTTCATCATGTTTACTCCGTAGTGCTTTCTGAGTTATGCATGCACCACGGGAACACGCCGCGGTGCCAACGGCAAAATACCGGGGCCGTCGGCACAGGCCCGTTCCGGCCAGGCCAGCAGGCAAGCCGTCGGCACAGGAAAGCCGCCGGCACAGGAAGGTATGTGCTGACGGTAACCGTCGGCATAATTTCGGCCGTCGGCACAGCCTCTTCGCCGTGACGGCGAGGTAACATCGTCATGCCTGTGTCGACGGCAAAGCCGTCGGCATTAATCTTCTAAAAATCATAACTAAGTCATTATAATTCAGAAAAATACAAATAATATATCAATTTTTTTAGAAAAATATCAAACTTGAAATATTGCAAATATCTCAAAAAACCTTCCCAAAAATGAGCTATCATGTCCAATGTTTTATGTTTTTCACGTCAACAACCAATGTTATAGCTAGAATCATCGCATAGTTTGTGATAATATGCCCATATTACGCACACATGTGCATCTTGGGATGTCTTACGATGTTGCAGGAGGAAGTTTTCCTTTTTATCGCACGAAAAAACCATTTTCCATTTTTTAGGTGCCAAAACGGGGTGTTTTGTGAAGCAACCACCAAATTAAAATTTTACATTGGTACCAACACATTTTTCAAACATAATAGACAACCTAAGACGGATAATTTCTCAACCGGTGTATCTTGAACCTTTCCGTCCACCCTTCATGAAAAAGACAAATTCATGCCAAATTGGTAGGAGGCCGACCAGATTTGAACTACATGTACATGATATAATGCTCAAGATTTTTGTAAAAATCATTTTTAGGTTAACAACATGCTATTTCATCAGAGATCCAGTGCAAATTTAGCAAGCCTCAGCCCCGGGCAAACGATCTTCTTGCCTGCCGTTTTGAATATAGTTTGAAACATGCATAACAAATTCAAAAATAATCCAAACAATGTGAAACCTTCGTGTTGTGCCATATTATGTGTCATAGTTGCAAGGAAAAATATTAAAGTTGGAAAATTACAAACATCACAAAATGAGCTATCACGTTTGAGGTTTCATGGCATTTAGGTCAAACGCAATGTTATAGATAGAATCGCGGCATAGTTTATGATAATGTGCCCATATTATGCACACATATGCATCTTGGGATGGCGAACAATGTTGCAGGAGGAATATTTCATTTTCGTCAAACCAAAAAGCTATTTTCCATTTTTGCCCGGGATGGCGAACAATGTTAAACTACACGTACATTAATGCTCATGAATTTTTGGAAAATCATTTTTAGGTTAAAAATATGATATAGATGTCATATTTGGATTCCTCTCATTTTTCTGATCGATTTAAACATATTATTTGTAAAATTGTGATTTACGGATTTAAAGATATTAATTATTCCATATTAAATAGAAAAGGAAAAATAATAATATCATTTTATTGTCCATTTGAATTCAAGATTAATATACTTATTCATTGTTGTTTATGTAGGTAATTGTTTGGAATTCAAAAAAATAAAGATGTGCAACATCAATGAATAGGTGTTAATATGATTGATATGGTAGTATTATTAACAATGTGTTATTTCTTTCATGGAAGCAAGTCTACAAGAAACATAGAAGTTACGCGTGCTAGGGGTGGAGTAGTGTGAGGATGGGTGACTGACCAGAAAGTTTGATCATGAGTGAAATTTGACCTAATATTAAATGTAGTTAGAGTTGAAATGGTCCATGTGAGAGACTAATAAAATTGTGAAAAAATTGATTTTTTTTTGAAAAGAAATCGAGCTAGAATTGCCAAACGGACGTTATTTCTATGCCGACGACCAGTCTATACCGACGGCAACTTATTCTGTGCCGAGGCGTTATTGTGCCGACGGCAAGCAAGTTGTATCGACGGCTGCAGTCGTCGGCACCTTGACTGGTTCCCATAGTGAGTTGCATATGTTGGCATCGATAGGATAAGGGCATGCAACAGTCGACGGTAGGCTGTCTGTATAAGTTAACATGTAAGAATTTGTCTGAGGTGGAGGAAAGAGAGGGTGGAGAGAGAAAGAGCCTGTCGGTAAACTTACACACGGTCTGTAGCCGAAAGAATCGGTCGCTACCCTATGGAGTCATGGGTTCTTAGCTTCATGCAGTTGTGGATTTCTAGTTTCTACAGACACCACAAAGGACGACCCAATGTAGGGGCAGTCTTTCTGCCTGTCGGTAGATGACGTGGGGCAGCATTGCACATGACCAAAGTAGCAGGAAGGTATCTGAACTATTGCTGACGGAGTTGCATATAGCCGTTAGGGCATGTACAATGGTCTATCTATTTTTAGCCATAATCATGTGTGAGTATAAACACCCTTCATATAACAATAAAAATGTTGTCTGTAAGCCATCTGTAAGAAGCCTACAACTGTCTATAACTTTACAGACAGTCTCCCTCTCTCTTCTCATTCTTTTTCCTCCACATCACCAAAATCACCTATAACTACTCCTTACAGACAGTCATCACCATTGTACATGTCCAGATGTGGACCGAGTAACCAGGGAGAAGTGGGGCGTCGGCTGAACCGTGAGGCCGTGTCCAACGTGGTTATTTGTGGAGTTAATGGCACTGGGAGTCACACAACTTGTTCCGCATGTGCAGAAAAGTCACGGAAGTTGTGAAACGTACAAACCAGTCATATAACTTTACCGTCGTGTGCACGCGAGGTCACAAAATGGTTTGCCGCCCAGTTCGTACCAAAAACCGGACATATGCGTTGCACGTGAGTTGGGGAGAGACAGAAAATTCTGCACGTGAGTTGGAAAGCAGATTGCAACAAAGCATGATCATGTACTTGGCTATGATGATGTCAATGAAGCTGATCTGGAGTTACTAGTGGAAGATGACAATGAGAGGAGACACAAGGGCGATTCTAACGACGAGGAGTACAACAAGAAGAAAAGGAAGAGTCAAGTGACGTACAAGTTCAAGCCTTTTAACTCAGCTGGTGACATGGATGATCCTAAATTTAAAACAGGCATGGTGTTTGACTCTGTGGAGGTCGTTAGGAAAGCAGTGTCACGGTATGCGATCAATGAGAGAGTTCAAATTAGGAAGATAAGGAACAACAAGATCAGGTTTGAGGCCGTTTGTGAAGGAAAAAACAAGTAATGGTGAAGTGTGTAAATGGAAGTTCATTGCTGTGAAGGATAAAAGACAAGTAGATTTTATCCTTAAGTGCTATGTTGGAGAACACACTTGTGAGAGAGTGTGGGAAGTCAAAGAACTCTCGGCACCTTTCTTGGCCTCGCATTATGTTGAGATGTTCAGAGACAATGACAGAATGTCACTTAAAACATTTGCGAGAAAAGTGAGGAAGAAATACAACATGGAGCCTAGCAGGTACAAACTTGGAAGAGCGAGGCAAGCAGCAGTGGCGGTGGTACATGACAAGGTATCAACTTGTCAATGCCTATGGATTGTAGGCTAGGGTTTAGTTGGAAGTAGAGGGTAAGTAGATCTCGAAGGTTTCAGCCGGAAAGTACTCGACGATTATGAAAACTAGGGTTTGTAGACAATGATTCGATCCTTTCTTCGTCCCTCGACTCCCCCTTTTTATAGGAGGTGGAGCCGAGGGATTCGTGCTATACAAGTTACAGAGTCCGGGACGGTTTCTAACTCATCCCGCCAGATTACAAATAACACTTCTTATTACAACTCTTGACTTTCCTTGATATATCTTGGGCTCCCGAATCTTCTTATTCTTCGGGTAGTGGGCCTTCAATAAACCCCGGGTACTATCTTCGGCAGGCCCATTTGGGATGCCTATGTCAGTAGCCCCCGAGATTTTGCTTGAATCGTAGAATCAGGGAAAATCTCCACTGTTTATTTTTATTCGAAAGCTTCAACTTTTTTATATTTCTTCACATAAAATTCTATATTGTACAGGGATAATGGTAGTTGGGGCTAGTTCATCTGACGGATCGTGTACTAGTTAACGCTGCTCTAGTGGCAATCCGCAAAAACCTACTTCAAGATCACGTCCCTGGACATGATCTCGGGATACTGGTGTAAACTTCGACAAGTGCCGCTTAAGGTCTTACCATTCTGTCGAGTCCCAGTCAAATTTATCGGGTACCTAACGCGTCCGTTAGGATTTTTCTTCGTATCTGTTGATACGGATAAAGGTAGCAGAGCGCAGTCTTTGGCGATGCCACGCCCAGCAGAACGGATCTGGGGTCTTACCTTCGCAAATTTGCGGCATTCAGAAATTGATCGCAACTTCGGCGTTCTGAGAATATATTGTCGAATGCTTTTCCGGCTGTTGGAATGGCACATTTTATCGAGTCAATTTTGACTTATATTGTTCTCCCGATGGGAGTATATGTAGAGTTAATTATAACTCGAAATATACTCTCTTGCTTTTCTATTTTTCCTTTGTTAATTTCATCGGGCACGCGAACAGCGCTCCCGATGGGAGTAGCCCCCGAGGCTACAACCAAGAACTTGTGCTTGGTTGTAGGCTCAACATTTTAGTCCACCTTGTCGCTATATTGTCATTATTTCCCAATATGATCTCTTTCTTCTTCTTTTTTTATCTCTCGGGTGCGCGAACAGCGCTCCCGATGGGAGTAGCCCCCGAGGCTACAGCCAAGGACTTGTACTTGGTTGTAGGCTCCCGTAATTTCTATATTGCCATACTCGAAGTTTTACTTTTTGTCGAAGTAGCCCCCGAGCATTTGGGCAAAAACTTGTATTTGATCAAAGGCTCCCGAAGTACTTAATAATTCTCCCTGTCGCCAATCTTCTTTTATTTTCCTTGTCGACATGCTTCCCTTAACCAAATTTACTTCATCTCTGTTGAATAGTCGTGATTTTTCTGCCCTGTGGGTCCATTACTTCCACCACGTTGACACGTCGTGCAAGTGGGGGACACACGTCCTCCGCTTTTTCTGGCGCACGTACGGTAACGCCTATCTCAAGAAAAATACCTTTTTACCCTTGTATCTAGGAGATCTTTTTCACCACACGATTTCTTCATCCAACGGCGCACCGCTTCACCCGATTCTTATATAAACCTTTCTTCAACCTCCGTTCATCCCTCGCTTGCGCCGCTCATCTGTTCCTCTTCGCAAAAGCTTCTCCCCGCGCCCAACTCTCTCTCGATCATCCGCACTCACGAGCATTGCTCTGCCCATTGCCGTTGATGCCACCGCGCACGCGACTCACTCGCCACAAGATCTCGGAATCCAAGATGGCCGTCGAGGATCTTGAGTGGGAGAGATCTAAAATCTCCAACCAGGACATCAACACGCTGAAGAGGCTTGGCCTCATGAAGAAGGAAGACGCCATCCGCTTTCCCAGCGAAGAAAGCTACCCCAAGCCTCCAATGGAGTACCGGGTTAGTTTTGTTGATCACCTTATCCGTGGTCTTTCGACCCCAATTCACGATTTTCTCCGCGGCCTTCTTTTCGTTTATGGGATTCAACTGCACCCGCTTGACCCCCAATTCCATCCTTCACATTTCTATTTTCATCACACTTTGCGAATGCTTCCTCGGAATCCCTCCCAATTGGGCTCGTGGAAACGCATTTTCTCGCCTCCGCCGCAATGGCTCCCACAACGTCACTTATAACATAGGTGGCGTTGTTATCTGTGTTCATCGATGTCGATTATTTCGACATCAAATTTCCTGATTCTGTCCAAGGATGGCGCAAAAAGTGGCTCTATATTCACGAAGAAAGCGCCAACTCCGTTGAACACAACATAGTTCCTTTCGACGGAAATGCCAGAATTCAGCGCCGCCGCTCCTGGGATGCCGAAGCTTCTGAGGAAGAGAAAAAGGCGACAGAGGCACTCATGTCTCGTATTCATCAGCTTCAAAACACTCGAGGGAAAGAGCTGTCTGGTGTTCAAATCACTGCCTACTTCCTTAGGATTAGAGTGCAGCCTCTTCAGGCTCGCAAAAATCCCCTTTGGACGTACTCTGGCAAAAACGACGCCAACAGAATCTCCAACGATCTTTCTGTAAAGGACTTGGAGAAATTGGTTCGAAGAGTTTCTCGACTAGCCAAGAAGGATCCTATTCCCTCCTCTTGTCGAGTAGAACCATACAGTGCTTCCAATCCTCTTCCCGAGGTATTTTGTCTTCTCGAGTTTCTGTCTTGCTCTAAACTTTTCCTTGCATCTCATTGTATTGGTATCTCGCTAATTTTCTTTTGTCGCTATTTTCTTGCAGAATCATCCTACTATGGCTTCCCTTCCTCCTCTTCCTGAGGATGGAGAAGTCGAAGAACAGGCCATCATTGCCGAAGATACTCAAGGTTCTTCTATTCCTGAAAGTGAAGTCGCGGGTTCTCACAAATCTGTGGCTTCTCACGAAAAAGAAGTTGAGTCTGAAGCCAGTGAGTCGACTCAATCCCTTCCTCCTGCTGTTTCTCCAAGGAACAAAAGGAAAAGGACTGATGCCGAGGATTCTGGCACTTCTAAGGCTGAAGAAGTTGTTCCTTCTCATCCGAAGGCAGCTTACGATCCTTATGTTGAATCCCTCGTCAGCTCGTAAGTCGTCTTTATTTCTCCCTTTTTTTTTTTTTTTTTTTTTTACTCGAAATATTTATCTTGTCTTGCTTTTTATGCTGCCGATTTTTTGATCAACAGTGATGACGAGGAAGAAGTACCAAAAAATTACGTGGCTCCACGGACAAGCACGTCACGCATCGTACTTGCTTCAGACACGCTAGTTGAAGGAGAAGAAACCTCGCCTCCTCAACAAAACGTCGTCACCACTACTCCACCATCAAGCCCCCTTGCTCCTTCACCAAAAAGGACAAGGGTTGAAAAGATTGTTGAACCTGCCCCTCAGTTGGGCAGTTCGTCGACTCTGCTCTTAGATGATGTAAGCTTGTCGACATCTATATTTTCCTTATTTTGTTTTTTCACACCTTTTCTCTTTTTCATGCCGATGTTTCTCTTGCTGTGTTCACCTTGAACAGCCTATGATCAAAGATCTTCTCCGCATCGGTTCCCAATTTATTGGATACCGTGAATATGCTAATAGAGTCGAAGGTAACGACTTTTATACTTGCTGTTTTTCCTTGATTTTTTACTCCTGTTGCTTTTCGCGATTTTGATCTTTCTTCTCTCTCTTTTCCATATCTCGACAGAGAAACTTGCAGAGGCCAACGAACGCGCCAACGCACTTGCTCGAAAATTTGAGCAAAGTGAGGCGGCTCGCAAGAAAGCCGAACTCGCTGCTAGCAAAGCCAAGGCCGAAGCTGATGAAGCCAAGGCGAGAGCTGCTGGTGTCGAGGAACTGCAGAAAAAACTTGAGGATGCTACAGCTGCCTTGGATGAGCACAAAGCTGCGCAAGCTTCTCGTGAAGAAGGAATCCTCAAGCGCCTGAAAACTCAGAGTCGCCGCACTTTCAGTAATTTTGCTGATCCCTTCTATTTTTATGAGAATCGTTGTTTCTTGTCTTTTCACTAATGCTTTGTTTCCTTGACAGCCCAAACAAACCAGGATTTTGATCTCGACGAATCCTGTCAATGACCCTGTCCTTGACGCACTTTCCTATCTGGAGCTTCATGGATCCGAGATTCGTGAAGGTGTGTCGAATGCTAGCGCAGTGTTGTCGGCATTGTTCCCCTACTTCTTCCCGAAGAAAGAGGAACCTGCGACTTTCCTCAACCTTGCCAAGATGTTCAATACACCGGAAGACCTTGGACTGAAGATGCGCCAAGAAAATATGAAGGTTGCCGTTGAGAACACTGTCGCGTTGGTTGCTGACAGTCGACAGACTATTGACTGGATGAAAGTTAGCGACACCGAGCAGATAGAGCAATCAAGATGGAGGTCGTTGATTAAGGCAGCCAAGCCCAACACGAAGAAGATCTTGGCCTATCTCGGGATCAAGCCAGTGTCGACTCCTAGCTCATCAAGGCCGGAGGTCTAGTTGCATGCCTCTTTATTTTTCTTTCTATGTTTCTTTTGCTCTTGTCGCCAAAGTAGTCATTTGGCGACACGCACTTCCTTAGCTCCACTGTAATGCCCTTGTAATTATTCCAAGAGATTAATGAAAACTCTATCTTTGCTTGTTGTTTGATGTTGTCTTGTTTAAATTTCAGTTGATATTTGATAACTATACTCCATCTTCCGCTCCTTCCGATGTTTCGCCGCCTTCTCGCGCGAGAACTTTTGCTGATACTGCACCTGTCGACGATACCTTGTCGCAAGAACTGGATGAGCTTCGACAGCAGCTTCAGTATGCGAAGAAGCAAACACTTGTGATGATGGAGCAATCTCGTAAGTCATCTGAAGCCGAAAAAGTTGCTCTTCAGCAAGCTCGCGAGGCCGTGGCTGCTAAGGAAATTGCTGCTTCCGAGGCTGAAAAGGCAACCACTCGAGAGAATTTCACGCTCGAATTAATGAATGAAGCCAGTGCAGATATGTCGGGTATGCTTGCTTCATCCTCCGATATCTTTCATCCTCATGCTATGTCTCTTAAAGGTTTCCCCTTCATTGTTTTGATAGGTTCCTTTACTGATGCCGTCGCCGAGGAAGAGAGGGTAAATGCTAGGACGAACCTCCTTGTTAACCTTTCCTGGACCATGGTTCTTTGTTTTGGGCTACCCTGCAGAGGACCCGACAAATTGTCGTATTCCAAGATCGCACCTCTCAAACTCGCGATTTCCTTGACTTCTGTACCAAGACCTTGTCCATGGTTTACAACTCCATGTTTCCTCGGAACGTCCAACCAAAAACTCTCCCTGAATTGATGGAAAGATTCAAGGATGCTCGTAGTATCCATGATTTTGTCAAAGCTCAACTGGTAGCTGGCGCCAGATTTGCTCTTATCATGCTCCAGATCTGCCACTCAAATCTTGACCTTACCCAAGTTGTCGCAAAAGTTCATCAAAAGGTACGACGTCGAAGAGTTGGTGTTGACAGGATTAACACGAAGGTTACGCCTATAGCCGAAGAAATGATTGAGGACCTTCTTCGGATGGACGCCGACTTTTTTGCCGATGGCCATTATGCCGATTTTCTTGGTGCTGCTCCTGAAGAAAACAGAGTTACTCTTGATGACATATTGAATCAAGACTAGTTATTTTCCTCTTGTAGATACTTCTTCTTTGTAATCCATGACTATATTGTAAAGCAATCATTATATTTCTCTGTTCATCTAGCCCCCGAGTGTTTCGGTGACTCTTTACTGTATTTATATATTTGCGAGGTTTTGAACCAAGGCATTTATATATTTATGGCGAATATGAGTCCCCGAGCTTCTTTATTGAGTACTATTTTGTATTTTTACTGACTCACGAGGTATTTTAATACCAAGGCAAGGTTTTTTCTTTTTGATGGACTATATTGAAATTCGTCGGAGCGAAGACTTTGAACATGTCGATAAAGAGAAAGGTATATTGACACTATCTTTATTATATTGCAGCACCGCGAGCCCGCCTCATTAAAAACCTTCTCCGGCCCCACTCGGTGCCCCGAAAAAGGAAAAGAGTGCGTCTGAAAACTTGCGGGCGTTTCAGTATATTGAAGTTTTACAAGGACTATATTTCGACTCTAGGCGTAGAACCGCCTGAGTTGCGCCACGTTCCAGGGGTTTGGCTCCTCCACCCCTGTCTTCTTGTCCTTTATCCTGTATGCTCCTCCTCCGATTACTTCCGTGACAATGTAAGGGCCAAGCCATGGTGACTCGAGTTTTTCATGACTTTTTTGCGTGAGCCGAAGAACTAGGTCTCCCACCTGAAAAGATCTTGGCCGCAAACGTCGACTGTGGTAATTCTTCAAGTCCTGTTGGTATTTGGTTACCCGAGACAATACTTCGTCTCGGGCTTCATCAAGTGCGTCCACGTCGTCTTCTAGCGCTTTTCTCGACACTTCTTCGTCATATTCGACGACACGTGGAGAGTTGTGCTCTATCTCGATTGGTAGTACTGCTTCTGCTCCATGAACCAAGAAAAACGGCGTTTCCTGTGTTGCTGTGTTTGGTGTTGTTCGGATGCTCCACAACACACTTGGTAGTTCCTCTGGCCAGGTATGCCGAGCTTTTTCCAGTGGTCCTAACAAGCGTTTCTTGATGCCATTGCAGATGATGCCATTGGCTTTCTCGACTTGCCCATTGGTTTAAGGATGTGCAACTGACGCAAAGTGCAACTTGATGCCCGCCTCTTCGCAATAATCTTTGAATTCGTGGGATGTGAAGTTACTGCCGTTGTCTGTGACGATGCTGTGGGGCACTCCAAATCTGAAGACGAGGCCTTTTATAAATTTTATCATGCGGATGCTCCGTCTGGTGAATTTATCGGCTTCGCTTCTATCCACTTTGTAAATTTGTCGACAGCTACTAGCATATACTCCTTTCCTCCTGGCCAGGATTTGTGTAACTTGCCCACCATATCAAGTCCCCATTGAGCAAAGGGCCATGACAATGGTATTGGTGCTAGCTCTGCTGCTGGAGAGTGAGGTTTTGCGGCAAACCTTTGACACGCGTCGCAAGTTCTTACTATGTCCTTGGCGTCCTCGATTGCTGTCAACCAGTAGAATCCTGCCCGAAAGACCTTGGCTGCAATAGCTCGACTACTCGCGTGGTGGCCACATATTCCTTCGTGTACGTCCTTCAGAATTATTCTTCCTTCTTCGGGTGTGACACACCTTTGCAAGATGCCTGAAATACTTCGCTTATACAATTCTCCTTTGACCACCGTGAAAGCTTTGGAGCGTCGAATTACTCGTCTTGCCTCAACTGGATCATCGGGTATTTCTTTCCTGAGGATGTATGATATGTACGGCTGCATCCACGGTATTTGTATCACCATGACCAGGTCCTGATCTTCTTCTTCTTCCTCTTGCTTTTCCTTGGTAGCCCCCGAGGGTTTCTTCTCCTTCTTTTTTGATTTTGTTGATTTGGTGGACCTCTCTGTTATCTCTTCCCAGAATACACCTGGCGGGACTGCAAGGCATTGCGACCCGATGTTTGCAAGAACGTCGGCTTCGTCGTTGCTCAATCTGCTAATATGATTTACTTCGCATCCATCGAACAACTTCTCGAGCTCGTTGTACACCTCCTTGTACGCCATCATGCTATCATTGACTGCGTCACATTGGTTCATAACTTGCTGAGCCACCAACTGTGAGTCGCCAAAGATTTTTAGTCGAGTTGCACCGCAGCTTTCGCCATCTTCATCCCGTGTATGAGAGCCTCGTATTCTCGCTTCATTGCTAGATGCGTTAGGGAACGTCATCCGAAGGATGTACTTTAACTTGTCGCCTTCGTGTGATATGAGTACTACTCTGCGGCAGCTCCTTCTCGTATTTTGGACCCGTCATAGTTCTTGGTCCAGGTTCTCGTCAAATCTGGAGGTCCTGTTTTTTGCTACTCCATCCACTCGCAATGAAGTCCGGTAGTATTTGCGACTTGATTGCTTTTCTTTTTTCATACGTGATGTCCCGAGGGGAAAGTTCTATTCCCCAAAGGGAGACATGACCCGTAGCTTCTGGGTTGTTCAGTATATTTGACAAGGGAGCTTCGTTGACCACTATGATCGGATGTGCCGAAAAATAGTGGCGCAATTTTCGTGCTGTCGTGAACACTCCATATGCTATCTTTTGGTACTGAGGATACCTTTGTTTTGAGGGCGATAAAACTTCGCTAACGAAGTATACTGGCCTCTGCACGCCGTGGAGTTTTCCTTCTTCTTCCCGTTCAACAACTAGCACCGTGCTCACCACTCGGGGCGTGGCAGCGATATACAGCAGGAGAGGTTCCCTTTCTTTTGGCGCCACCAAAATTGGTGGTGTCGAGATTGTGCGCTTCAAATCCTCGAAAGCTCTGTCGGCTTCTTCGTTCCACTGGAATTTATCTCCTTGCTTTATCAAAGCGTAAAATGGCAACGCTTTTTCACCCAGCCTAGCGACGAATCTGCTCAAAGCTGCGACTCGCCCAGTTAGCTGTTGTATCTCCTTCAACTTTGTTGGCTTCCTCATTGTTATGATAGCTTGTATTTTGTCGGGATTTGCTTCAATCCCTCTTGCTGAGACTAGAAACCCCAGAAGTTCTCCTGCTGGGACGCCAAAGGAACACTTCGTCGGGTTCAGCTTCAGGCAAAATTTGTCGAGGTTATCAAAAGTTTCTTTGAGATCCTCGATCAGCGTTGCCCCCTTTTTTGATGTTATGACGACATCATCAATGTATACTTGCACGTTCTTCCCGATCTGTGTCGCCAAACACTTCTGCATCATCCTCTGATATGTTGCTCCCGCATTTTTTAAACCAAAGGGCATTGTTCTGTAGCAAAACACGCCGTAAGGTGTAATAAACGCGGTCTTTACTTCATCTTCTTCTTTCAATCTGATCTGGTTATAACCAGAATATGCATCCAGGAAGGAAAGACGTTCACATCCAGCCGTGGAGTAGATAATTTGATCGATCCTCGGGAGGGGAAAGTGATCCTTTGGACAATGTTTATTGAGACACGTAAAGTCGACGCACATGCGAAGGACCTTAGTGTTTTTCTTCGGCACCAGCACAGGATTTGCTACCCATGTAGCTTCTGTGAATATCTCTTTTATAAAACCAGCTTCTTGTAGTCGATTGATTTCTGACAGCATGGCTTTGCGGTTTGGTTCCGAAAAACGCCGCAAAGGTTATTTGATTGGTCTCGCTAGTGGATCCAAGTTTAGGTGGTGCTCGGCAAGTTCCCTGGGTACTCCTGGCATGTCAGCTGGACACCATGCGAAGATTTTCCAGTGCTCACGGAGGAACTCGACGAGCGCGCTTTCCTATGCGATATCCATGTCGTTTGCGATAGATGTCGTCTTTTTCGGTCTGTCGGGTGAATCTGCACTTCTTTTGAATTTTTCTCGGTACTGAAAGTTGATTCTTTGTTTGGCCTTCCAACGTCTGGTAGTACGTCGTAATCAGTCATGCTTTTTGACGCCAAGTACTCAGCTTGCATCCCGAAAGTTTCTGACAGCCGGTGAAAATCCTTGTCGCATTTATCGGCTAAGGCAAAGCTTCATTTGATCGTGATTGGTCCCTTTGGCCTGTGCAACCTCCACCACAGGTATGTATAGTGTGGCACCACCATAAATCTAGCATATGCTGGTCGTCCCAACAGAGCGTGGTACTGCGACGGAAAATCCACGACTTCAAATTCGAGCCTCTCGATTCTATAATTTTCTCGGGTCCCAAACTGAACGTCGAGATTGATCTTTCCCAATGGATAACTTGGTTTCTCCGGTGTGATGCCGTGGAACCTTGTGTCTGTTGGTTTCAAGTTTGCTAAGGATATGTTCATCTTCCTCAATGTATCTGCATACATAAGGTTCAAGCTGCTGCCGCCGTCTATGAACACTCGAGAGACATCAAATCCCGCGATAACTGCTGGCAGAATAAGTGCTGACTGCCCTGGTCGAGGAACTTGCTGCGGATGATCTGCTATTGTGAAGCCGATATCTTGTCCTGACCAATTAAGGTACTCAACTGTTGGTGGAGGCATTTTCTCTGCCATAAACACCTGTCGTGAGATTACTTTCTGAGCTCTATTGGACGGCCTTCCCTTCTGAATCATCGACACTGCTCCATTGGAGTTAGGATCAACATAAGGTGGTGGTGCAGGTGCTGCCGCTATTCTGAGCTGATGCCGATTGTCGTCTGTGATCGCGGGAGGAGGCGGCAAGTGAATCTCGCTTCTAGGTTCTCGAGGATTTCTCTGTGCTGCCCGTGCGTTAGCGTTGCTGCGTACCGCAACATTGCCTGAAAATTTCGACGCTCTTTACGCAAGTGCCCCGACTGTCTTTTACCGTTGCTGTCGAGGAAAAAGTGCATCTGGCACGGTCCATTCATCATCTCTTCAGGGGACACGAAGGGTCTTGGGAACCTAGGCCCGCTATTTTGCCTGCTGCGTGAATCATCCCTGTTATCACCTCGCTGTTCATTGCTTCTCTGGTAATCATCTCTGTTGCTTCCTCCTGTATTTGTCCGAAAGCCTGCCGAAATTTGTCCTGGAGCGTCATAGTTCTGGTACTGCCGAGGAAATCTTCGCCTCGGTTGATAGTTTCGACCACGGTCCTCCTCTGGCGACCTGTGCCGTTTGTTGTGGACAGCGTCTTCTCCATCTGCCCATTTATTTGCTATCTCCATTAACGCGGATACTGTCTTTGGATTGGTCCTTCCCAAATCCTCGACAAAATCTCCACGCCTGACTCCTGCGACAAACGCATCTATTGCTCTCTCGTCAGATATATTTTCTGCCGAGTTTTTGATGATATTCCACCTTTCGATGTACTTTCTCATTGGCTCATCTGGCTTTTGTCGACATGCTCTCAACTCCTCTAACGACGCGGGTTTTTTGCACGTGGATCTGAAGTTCTTGACGAACACGTCCTCGAAACTTTCCCAGCTGTCGATGGATCCTGGAGTGAGTTTCTTTATCCAAGATCGTGCGGCTCCACTCAAATGTACCTGGATGCTTTGCATGGCTGTTGCCCTGGTTCCTCCCGTGAGCTTCACTGTCTCCAGATAGTCGACTAGCCAATCCTCTGGATCTTGAAGGCCGTCGAACTTTTTGAAATTATCGGGTAGCTTGAATCCTGAGGGGACTCGAGTTTTTCGGACTCTCCTCGTGAAGCATGGCAAGCCGCACATATCTTCGTCGTTAAGCTCCGGAGATTGCCGATGATCCCTTCTGCTTTGTCGTGCTCTGTCGACTCTTGCTTGTGCTGCCGTATCTCTTGCTCCACTTGGTCCTTCAGGGGCTGCCGCCGTTGCTGCTGCAGGTCGTGGACTATTTTGCCTTGCTGTTCCTTCGGGAGGCGTTGTAACGAACGCTGTCCCCATAGCTCCAACTCCTGCTATCGCCATATTGTATAGTGTTTCCCTTGGATCACCTGGAGGTGGTTTAGACACGAGGATAAAAGCTTGTGTCGCCATATACCCAGCTTCTGGTGTCTTAGGGATAATGTTTCCTCTTGTGTCTATCGACATAAAGGACATGTCGAGGTTTTGAACCAAGTGCTCTCTTTCTGCTTCGGGTATGTGTTGTAACCTTGATCTTCCTCTGTTCCGAGCCTCCCTGTGGCTATCACCCGAAGTTCTAGATTGTCGACTCAGATCTGCCCTTCTCCCGCTGGATGCGTAAGCTGCTTCCTTTCTCCTGTTCAACTCAGCTGTCTGTTTTTCCAATTCCCTCGCAGCTCGTGCGAGCCTATATTGATATGCTTGCAATTCTTCTGGTGTGGCTGTGGTAGCCATTGGTTCTGTGCCGTTCATAGCTCTCGCAGCTCTGTCCCACGCTGCTTGTGAAAGTTGAACTCTATCTCGCGGCTCTGGCCCGACGTATTTGTTGCCCAGGCCTTGTCGCAGATTGGAGGGATCGACGTATGGATTTCCCGACCGTCGAAAGCCTCAGATGTCTCCTCTTGATCTTCAATGGCGTAAATCTGATGATACTTTGTACTCAGATCTACGTTGGGTTTGGTGACATCATCGTTGAGATTGATGAAGACCTTGCCTACTGTGATAGATTTGTCGATGAAGTCGTAACTGTCGACATCGCTTGAGCCATCGCTTATATATGAGTCCGCAGATGACTCAAACGACATGTCGTTGAAGATCTTGGCGAGTTTCTCTCTTGTTCTGGTGCTGACGTAACGTGTCGCCGAGGTTTCTTCTTCTCCTGACTCGGTTGACGACGCATAGCTTGAAAAATCGGTATCGACCTTCGACGATCCCGACGAAATCGGAACCTCGACACGATACGATCCTTCCTTCTCGACGCGAAAGTGAAACCTTCCGAACGTCATCTCCATGGGCTCCGCCAGATACGCATATGCATCCAAACGGGAGGGTGGGTGAGGAACAAAATCGACAAGACCAGCAGCGATCTGTTTACCTCGATCCATTGTGTTGCTTGCGGTTGACGATGTCGAAGATCTTGAGCGTGCCATCGAGATCAGATCCTTACGCCTCTAGTTCCCACAGACGGCGCCAATTGACAAGGTATCAACTTGTCAATGCCTATGGATTGTAGGCTAGGGTTTAGTTGGAAGTAGAGGGTAAGTAGATCTCGAAGGTTTCAGCCGGAAAGTACTCGACGATTATGAAAACTAGGGTTTGTAGACAATGATTCGATCCTTTCTTCGTCCCTCGACTCCCCCTTTTTATAGGAGGTGGAGCCGAGGGATTCGTGCTATACAAGTTACAGAGTCCGGGACGGTTTCTAACTCATCCCGCCAGATTACAAATAACACTTCTTATTACAACTCTTGACTTTCCTTGATATATCTTGGGCTCCCGAATCTTCTTATTCTTCGGGTAGTGGGCCTTCAATAAACCCCGGGTACTATCTTCGGCAGGCCCATTTGGGATGCCTATGTCAGTACATGGTGATGAGATCAAGCAGTTTTCATTGCTTTGGCAGTATGGCAAAGAATTTGTAACTAGAAATCCTCGTTCCTCCTTTTATGTACACCTTGAGCATGGTTTATTTAGCACATGCTACATGAGTTTAGCAGCTTGCAAGATAGGCTGGCTGAAGGGTTGTCGACCAGTCATTTGTCTTGATGGAACTTTCATAAAGACAAAGTATGGTGGTCAGTTACTCACTGCTATTGGCGTTGATGGCAATGATGCCATCTATCCAATTGCAGTGGCAGTGGTGGAGACAGAGTGCTACAGTTCATGGACCTGGTTCCTTGCTACGCTAAAGCAAGATCTAAACATAGTCAACACATCTCCAATTACCATCATGAGTGATAAGCAAAAGGGCCTTATCAAAGGTGTGCAAGAACAATTTCCTGATGCTGAGCATAGGTTTTGTGTGCGTCATTTGTATCAGAACATCCACCAGGTCCACAAGGGTGAAACAGTAAGGCAACAACTATGGGCTTGTGCCAAATCCACAATAGTAGCATCATTTGAGAGGAACATGGCAAACCTAAAGGAAGACAATCCCGGAGCACATGCATTTGTCGAGGAGATGGCTCCAAATACATGGTGTAGAGAATTCTTCAGTGATTTCCCTAAGTGTGACAATCTCCTAAACAATACATGCGAGGTGTTCAACAGGTACTAAATATTTCTCATTGACTTGTATTGATTTCTTTTTGTCATTTGCTGATTTTTTCCCTCATTTAATTGTTGCCATTTGACTTGTAGATACATCTTATATGCAAGGGAGCTCCCCGTGATGTCCATGTTTGAGAAAATTAGATCACAAATTCAGCACAGGCAATACACGAAGAGGAAGGAATCACTTGAGAAATGGACAGGCAATATTACTCCAAAAATTAGAGACAAGTTGAGGAAAAATACCGAATTTTCAAGAGATGTTGAAGTGTCACCAGCTAGTGGAGGAGTATTTGGAGTGGAGTCACATGGAAGGGATTATGTGGTAGAGCTTAACATGAGAGCTTGCTCTTGCAGAAGATGGCAACTTACAGGTATCCCATGTAGCCATGCAATTGCTTGCATGAGGCATGATAGAATAAAGCCTGAAAGCATGGTTTCAAGCTGCTACACTCTACCAACATACATGCTAGCATATGGTGGGCAAATCTTTCCTCTTAGAGATAAGGATGAGTGGGCACCTGTAGATGCAACTCCTATCTTGCCTCCTCTTTATGAAAAAAGTGTTGGAAGGAGGAAGAAAAATAGAAGGAAGCAACCAGAAGAGAGTGAAGATGGCACTAGACTGAGCAAGCATGGTGTTACAATGCACTGCGGATATTGCAAAGTAGCAAGCCATAACAGAGGCGGTTGCGGTGAGCTAAAATCTGCAATAATAAGGGAAAATGATGTCGCTCTTGGCAATAATAAGGAGGAGGAGCTGCAACAACAAGAGCATGCACAAGATCAACAATCAGTGCAACAAGAAGAGCAAGCTGCAGCACATATAGTACCACAGAGTAGCAAAATAAAAGGAAAAGCTCCACCCGGTCAAGCTCATGAGAAAGGAAAAAATACAAGCTCAAGAGGAAGGAAAAGAACACAAAGTAACAAGATGAAGGAGCATGTTGAGCATCTTTTGCAGATAGCTAAGAGGAAAAAATCAAAACAGATTCTAGATGAAAATGGTGATATTGACTTCCCTGTGATTAGAACTGTGAGTATTCTTCATGTTTTGCCATATTTCTTATTTATATTATCCTCAAAGCAATACTTGACATATTTCTTATTAAAATGAATAGCACATTCATAAACAAGAAAGGGCAGATCTACATCTGAAAGATTCCATGGTTGACATTCTATCACGTGAGGTACATTTCACTATCCAAATTCTTTGCATGCGTTAAATAAATATTGATGACATTATATGTGTGTCTAAATAGGGGCCTGCACAAGCAATGCCTGTAATTGTAGAGGAAATGCCAGAGGAAAGTTACTTTGTTGCAGAACATAGAGCCAATATACCTTCAAGAAGAGGTCCACTTGTCAACACATCTGGGAGAGCACTAGGATCAAGAGGAACTAGAGGGGCAAGAGGAGCAAGAGGAGCAAAAGCAGTTTAAGTTATCTCTATATGGCAGTTTAATTGTGATGGCAATGTCTTAATACTGCTCACTTTTGATGCCATTTTGCTGTAAAATATGATGTTGATTTTCTTTTAGGGAAAACATGATGTTGAATTTGTGTCAATAGATGCTGTAAAAAATTTGGACAAAAATGCTGTCAAAAATCTGGACGGAAATGCTGTCAAAAACATGTTATTTTGCTGTCAAAACTAAATATGCTGGATATTCCAGTCCTAAAATAGTTAAGTGCAATAAAACAACCCCTCTCCATCTCACGTGCAATGCACATGTCTGGTTTTTGGCATGAACCAGGCAGCAGACCATTTTGTGACCTCACGTGCACACGAGAGTAAAGTTATGTGACTGGTTTGCACGTTTCGCAACTTCCGTGACTTATCTGCACATGCGGGACAAGTCCTGTGACCTCCAGTGCCATTAACTCTTATTTGTGGCCTTGCTAACGACTAGTGGAGAGCAATAGTGGATCAGATCAGTAGTGCGTGTGTGTGTTGTCTCCTCTATTTAAAAACTTGTAATCAGCTGAAGTTAGTTAAAAGCAACGTGAACAAGAGAAAAGCACAAGTACGTGTGCAGAAAACTCTGTGTGTTCTTCTCCTGTCTGTGCGAGTTCTTTCTTCCACCTTGCTGTTCGTGTGAGAGATCAAGGGAGAGAGGGCCACAGGCTATCAAGTGAGAGCAACTTATTACTTATAAGGGGCAGCTCATGTTGACTCCTAATTTGATTGCTGTCTATGATTTTACTTCCACCATTTACTCCAGACTTTCCTTGATTGTTGGTCTATTAGTAAAATTGTTAGCAGGTTGTCTAACAAAAAAAAAGTGCATGCATAAAACCTTACAAGGACTATGAGGCTGAAACCTCATGCCAACTATTGCCTGCCATATCACGATCATGACGGATACGTACATTGCTATTATTACCTGCTCTCTTGTTGTCACAAGTAAAAGGAAGGCCTGAAAAACTCATTCAGCTCACAGACTCGTACACAATCGCGGAAGACTGAGATTTGAGACTTCGAGGGCACACAAGCCAAGAAATGCTCATACTGTGAGAGGGCCTCATTGAAGTCACGTAGAACGAGCCAAGGAAGGGAGGATGATGCCCTCAGCCGTGAGAGAAGGGACCACATCCGATGACGGTTGCACACTCGTGGTTCCCCATACACGAATGCCACATGAAGTAAAGGTTCACCAGGACTCAAGCGGACATGAGCATCAATAAATCTCGGGCTAGGATCCTTGATATCCATGAAAACCACTTTCTCGTGCCAAAACAGGGCCAGACCCCGCTCTTGCCATCACTATCAACACCGAAGAAACCATCAAGGCCCATGCGGTTTCGGAGATGGTGAACACGATCATAAACGAGTTTCACATAAAAAGACCAGCCGGGGACTATGTGTTCCAAGAAGAACAAGGATCTCTCAAACTATCGCGCTGTTTCCAATACCCCGCCAGTTCCAGTCGATGCAACTCACTGGACCCGGCAGTCATTGACATAGGCATCCCAAATGGGCCTGCCGAAGATAGTACCCGGGGTTTATTGAAGGCCCACTACCCGAAGAATAAGAAGATTCGGGAGCCCAAGATATATCAAGGAAAGTCAAGAGTTGTAATAAGAAGTGTTATTTGTAATCTGGCGGGATGAGTTAGAAACCGTCCCGGACTCTGTAACTTGTATAGCACGAATCCCTCGGCTCCACCTCCTATAAAAAGGGGGAGTCGAGGGACGAAGAAAGGATCGAATCATTGTCTACAAACCCTAGTTTTCATAATCGTCGAGTACTTTCCGGCTGAAACCTTCGAGATCTACTTACCCTCTACTTCCAACTAAACCCTAGCCTACAATCCATAGGCATTGACAAGTTGATACCTTGTCAATTGGCGCCATCTGTGGGAACTAGAGGCGTAAGGATCTGATCTCGATGGCACGCTCAAGATCTTCGACATCGTCAACCGCAAGCAACACAATGGATCGAGGTAAACAGATCGCTGCTGGTCTTGTCGATTTTGTTCCTCACCCACCCTCCCGTTTGGATGCATATGCGTATCTGGCGGAGCCCATGGAGATGACGTTCGGAAGGTTTCACTTTCGCGTCGAGAAGGAAGGATCGTATCGTGTCGAGGTTCCGATTTCGTCGGGATCGTCGAAGGTCGATACCGATTTTTCAAGCTATGCGTCGTCAACCGAGTCAGGAGAAGAAGAAACCTCGGCGACACGTTACGTCAGCACCAGAACAAGAGAGAAACTCGCCAAGATCTTCAACGACATGTCGTTTGAGTCATCTGCGGACTCATATATAAGCGATGGCTCAAGCGATGTCGACAGTTACGACTTCATCGACAAATCTATCACAGTAGGCAAGGTCTTCATCAATCTCAACGATGATGTCACCAAACCCAACGTAGATCTGAGTACAAAGTATCATCAGATTTACGCCATTGAAGATCAAGAGGAGACATCTGAGGCTTTCAACAGTCTGGGAAATCCATACGTCGATCCCTCCAATCTGCGACAAGGCCTGGGCAACAAATACGTCGGGCCAGAGCCGCGAGATAGAGTTCAACTTTCACAAGCAGCGTGGGACAGAGCTGCGAGAGCTATGAACAGCACAGAACCAATGGCTACCACAGCCACACCAGAAGAATTTCAAGCATATCAATATAGGCTCGCACGAGCTGCGAGGGAATTGGAAAAACAGACAGCTGAGTTGAACAGGAGAAAGGAAGCAGCTTCTGCATCCAGCAGGAGAAGGGCAGATCTGAGTCGACAATCTAGAACTTCGGGTGATAGCCACAGGGAGGCTCGGAACAGAGGAAGATCAAGGTTACAACACATACCCGAAGCAGAAAGAGAGCACTTGGTTCAAAACCTCGACATGTCCTTTATGTCGATAGACACAAGAGGAAACATTATCCCTAAGACACCAGAAGCTGGGTATATGGCGACACAAGCTTTTATCCTCGCGTCTAAACCACCTCCAGGTGATCCAAGGGAAACACTATACAATATGGCGATAGCAGGAGTTGGAGCTATGGGGACAGCGTTCGTTACAACGCCTCCCGAAGGAACAGCAAGGCAAAATAGTCCACGACCTGCAGCAGCAACGGCGGCAGCCCCTGAAGGACCAAGTGGAGCAAGAGATACGGCAGCACAAGCAAGAGTCGACAGAGCACGACAAAGCAGAAGGGATCATCGGCAATCTCCGGAGCTTAACGACGAAGATATGTGCGGCTTGCCATGCTTCACGAGGAGAGTCCGAAAAACTCGAGTCCCCTCAGGATTCAAGCTACCCGATAATTTCAAAAAGTTCGACGGCCTTCAAGATCCAGAGGATTGGCTAGTCGACTATCTGGAGACAGTGAAGCTCACGGGAGGAACCAGGGCAACAGCCATGCAAAGCATCCAGGTACATTTGAGTGGAGCCGCACGATCTTGGATAAAGAAACTCACTCCAGGATCCATCGACAGCTGGGAAAGTTTCGAGGACGTGTTCGTCAAGAACTTCAGATCCACGTGCAAAAAACCCGCGTCGTTAGAGGAGTTGAGAGCATGTCGACAAAAGCCAGATGAGCCAATGAGAAAGTACATCGAAAGGTGGAATATCATCAAAAACTCGGCAGAAAATATATCTGACGAGAGAGCAATAGATGCGTTTGTCGCAGGAGTCAGGCGTGGAGATTTTGTCGAGGATTTGGGAAGGACCAATCCAAAGACAGTATCCGCGTTAATGGAGATAGCAAATAAATGGGCAGATGGAGAAGACGCTGTCCACAACAAACGGCACAGGTCGCCAGAGGAGGACCGTGGTCGAAACTATCAACCGAGGCGAAGATTTCCTCGGCACGTAACTATGACGCTCCAGGACAAATTTCGGCAGGCTTTCGGACAAATACAGGAGGAAGCAACAGAGATGATTACCAGAGAAGCAATGAACAGCGAGGTGATAACAGGGATGATTCACGCAGCAGGCAAAATAGCGGGCCTAGGTTCCCAAGACCCTTCGTGTCCCCTGAAGAGATGATGAATGGACCGTGCCAGATGCACTTTTTCCTCGACAGCAACGGTAAAAGACAGTCAGGGCACTTGCAGAAAGACTGTCGAAATTTTCAGGCAATGTTGCGGTACGCAGAAAACGCTAACGCACGGGCAGCACAGAGAAATCCTCGAGAACCTAGAAGCGAGATTCACTTGCCGCCTCCTCCCGCGATCACAGACGACAATCGGCATCAGCTCAGAATAGCGGCAGCACCTGCACCACCACCTTATGTTGATCCTAACTCCAATGGAGCAGTGTCGATGATTCAGAAGGGAAGGCCGTCCAATAGAGCTCAGAAAGTAATCTCACGACAGGTGTTTATGGCAGAGAAAATGCCTCCACCAACATTTGAGTACCTTAATTGGTCAGGACAAGATATCGGCTTCACAATAGCAGATCATCCACAGCAAGTTCCTCGACCAGGGCAGTCAGCACTTATTCTGCCAGCAGTTATCGCGGGATTTGATGTCTCTCGAGTGTTCATAGACGGCGGCAGCAGCTTGAACCTTATGTATGCAGATACATTGAGGAAGATGAACATATCCTTAGCAAACTTGAAACCAACAGACACAAGGTTCCACGGCATCACACCGGAGAAACCAAGTTATCCATTGGGAAAGATCAATCTCGACGTTCAGTTTGGGACCCGAGAAAATTATAGAATCGAGAGGCTCGAATTTGAAGTCGTGGATTTTCCGTTGCAGTACCACGCTCTGTTGGGACGACCAGCATATGCTAGATTTATGGCGGTGCCACACTATACATACCTGTTGTGGAGGTTGCCTGGGCCAAAGGGACCAATCACAGTCAAAGGAAGCTTTGCCTTAGCCGATAAATGCGACAAGGATTTTCACCGGCTGTCAGAAACTTTCGGGATGCAAGCTGAGTACTTGGCGTCAAAAAGCATGACTGATTACGACGTACTACCAGACGTTGGAAGGCCAAACAAAGAATCAACTTTCAGTACCGAGAAAAATTCAAAAGAAGTGCAGATTCACCCGACAGACCCGAAAAAGACGACATCTATCGCAAACGACATGGATATCGCATAGGAAAGCGCGCTCGTCGAGTTCCTCCGTGAGCACTGGAAAATCTTCGCATGGTGTCCAGCTGACATGCCAGGAGTACCCAGGGAACTTGCCGAGCACCACCTAAACTTGGATCCACTAGCGAGACCAATCAAATAACCTTTGCGGCGTTTTTCGGAACCAAACCGCAAAGCCATGCTGTCAGAAATCAATCGACTACAAGAAGCTGGTTTTATAAAAGAGATATTCACAGAAGCCACATGGGTAGAAAATCCTGTGCTGGTGCCGAAAAAAAACACTAAGGTCCTTCGCATGTGCGTCGACTTTACGTGTCTCAATAAACATTGTCCAAAGGATCACTTTCCCCTCCCGAGGATCGATCAAATTATCTACTCCACGGCTGGATGTGAACGTCTTTCCTTCCTGGATGCATATTCTGGTTATAACCAGATCAGATTGAAAGAAGAAGATGAAGTAAAGACCGCGTTTATTACACCTTACGGCGTGTTTTGCTACAGAACAATGCCCTTTGGTTTAAAAAATGCGGGAGCAACATATCAGAGGATGATGCAGAAGTGTTTGGTGACACAGATCGGGAAGAACGTGCAAGTATACATTGATGATGTCGTCATAACATCAAAAAAGGGGGCAACGCTGATCGAGGATCTCAAAGAAACTTTTGATAACCTCGACAAATTTTGCCTGAAGCTGAACCCGACGAAGTGTTCCTTTGGCGTCCCAGCAGGAGAACTTCTGGGGTTTCTAGTCTCAGCAAGAGGGATTGAAGCAAATCCCGACAAAATACAAGCTATCATAACAATGAGGAAGCCAACAAAGTTGAAGGAGATACAACAGCTAATCAAGCGAGTCGCAGCTTTGAGCAGATTCGTCGCTAGGCTGGGTGAAAAAGCGTTGCCATTTTACGCTTTGATAAAGCAAGGAGATAAATTCCGGTGGAACAGAAGAAGCCGACGAGCTTTCGAGGATTTGAAGCGCACAATCTCGACACCACCAATTTTGGTGGCGCCAAAAGAAAGGGAACCTCTCCTGCTGTATATCGCAGCCACGCCCCAAGTGGTGAGCACGGTGCTAGTTGTTGAAAGGGAAGAAGAAGGAAAACTCCACGGCGTGCAGAGGCCAGTATACTTCGTTAGCGAAGTTTTATCGCCCTCAAAACAAAGGTATCCTCAGTACCAAAAGATAGCATATGGAGTGTTCACGACAGCACGAAAATTGCGCCACTATTTTTTGGCACATCCGATCATAGTGGTCAACGAAGCTCCCTTGTCAAATATACTGAACAACCCAGAAGCTACGGGTCATGTCTCCCTTTGGGGAATAGAACTTTCCCCTCGGGACATCACGTATGAAAAAAGAAAAGCAATCAAGTCGCAAATACTGCCGGACTTCATTGCAGAGTGGATGGAGTTGCAAAATACAGGACCTCCAGATTTGTCGAGAACCTGGACCATGAACTTTGACGGGTCCAAAAGACTAGAAGGAGCTGGCGCAGGAGTAGTACTCATATCACCTGAAGGCGACAAGTTAAAGTACGTCCTTCGGATGACGTTCCCTAACGCATCTAACAATGAAGCAGAATACGAGGCTCTCATACACGGGATGAAGATGGCGAAAGCCTGCGGTGCAACTCGACTAAAAATCTTTGGCGACTCACAGTTGGTGGCTCAGCAAGTTATGAACCAATGTGACGTAGTCAATGATAGCATGATGGCGTACAAGGAGGTGTACAACGAGCTCGAGAAGTTGTTCGATGGATGCGAAGTAAATCATATTAGCAGATTGAGCAACGACGAAGCCGACGTTCTTGCAAACATCGGGTCGCAATGCCTTGCAGTCCCGCCAGGTGTATTCTGGGAAGAGATAACAGAGAGGTCCACCAAATCAACAAAATCAAAAAAGAAGGAGAAGAAACCCTCGGGGGCTACCAAGGAAAAGCAAGAGGAAGAAGAAGAAGATCAGGACCTGGTCATGGTGATACAAATACCGTGGATGCAGCCGTACATATCATACATCCTCAGGAAAGAAATACCCGATGATCCAGTTGAGGCAAGACGAGTAATTCGACGCTCCAAAGCTTTCACGGTGGTCAAAGGAGAATTGTATAAGCGAAGTATTTCAGGCATCTTGCAAAGGTGTGTCACACCCGAAGAAGGAAGAATAATTCTGAAGGACGTACACGAAGGAATATGTGGCCACCACGCGAGTAGTCGAGCTATTGCAGCAAGGTCTTTCGGGCAGGATTCTACTGGTTGACAGCAATCGAGGACGCCAAGGACATAGTAAGAACTTGCGACGCGTGTCAAAGGTTTGCCGCAAAACCTCACTCTCCAGCAGAGCTAGCACCAATACCATTGTCATGGCCCTTTGCTCAATGGGGACTTGATATGGTGGGCAAGTTACACAAATCCTGGCCAGGAGGAAAGGAGTATATGCTAGTAGCTGTCGACAAATTTACAAAGTGGATAGAAGCGAAGCCGATAAATTCACCAGACGGAGCATCCGCAGTAAAATTTATAAAAGGCCTCGTCTTCAGATTTGGAGTGCCCCACAGCATCGTCACAGACAACGGCAGTAACTTCACATCCCACGAATTCAAAGATTATTGCGAAGAGGCGGGCATCAAGTTGCACTTTGCGTCAGTTGCACATCCTTAAACCAATGGGCAAGTCGAGAAAGCCAATGGCATCATCTGCAATGGCATCAAGAAACGCTTGTTAGGACCACTGGAAAAAGCTCGGCATACCTGGCCAGAGGAACTACCAAGTGTGTTGTGGAGCATCCGAACAACACCAAACACAGCAACACAGGAAACGCCGTTTTTCTTGGTTCATGGAGCAGAAGCAGTACTACCAATCGAGATAGAGCACAACTCTCCACGTGTCGTCGAATATGACGAAGAAGTGTCGAGAAAAGCGCTAGAAGACGACGTGGACGCACTTGATGAAGCCCGAGACGAAGTATTGTCTCGGGTAACCAAATACCAACAGGACTTGAAGAATTACCACAGTCGACGTTTGCGGCCAAGATCTTTTCAGGTGGGAGACCTAGTTCTTCGGCTCACGCAAAAAAGTCATGAAAAACTCGAGTCACCATGGCTTGGCCCTTACATTGTCACGGAAGTAATCGGAGGAGGAGCATACAGGATAAAGGACAAGAAGACAGGGGTGGAGGAGCCAAACCCCTGGAACGTGGCGCAACTCAAAGTGTTCTACGCCTAGAGTCGAAATATAGTCCTTGTAAAACTTCAATATACTGAAACGCCCGCAAGTTTTCAGACGCACTCTTTTCCTTTTTCGGGGCACCGAGTGGGGCCGGAGAAGGTTTTTAATGAGGCGGGCTCGCGGTGCTGCAATATAATAAAGATAGTGTCAATATACCTTTCTCTTTATCGACATGTTCAAAGTCTTCGCTCCGACGAATTTCAATATAGTCCATCAAAAAAGAAAAAACCTTGCCTTGGTATTAAAATACCTCGTGAGTCAGTAAAAATACAAAATAGTACTCAATAAAGAAGCTCGGGGACTCATATTCGCCATAAATATATAAATGCCTTGGTTCAAAACCTCGCAAATATATAAATACAGTAAAGAGTCACCGAAACACTCGGGGGCTAGATGAACAGAGAAATATAATGATTGCTTTACAATATAGTCATGGATTACAAAGAAGAAGTATCTACAAGAGGAAAATAACTAGTCTTGATTCAATATGTCATCAAGAGTAACTCTGTTTTCTTCAGGAGCAGCACCAAGAAAATCGGCATAATGGCCATCGGCAAAAAAGTCGGCGTCCATCCGAAGAAGGTCCTCAATCATTTCTTCGGCTATAGGCGTAACCTTCGTGTTAATCCTGTCAACACCAACTCTTCGACGTTGTACCTTTTGATGAACTTTTGCGACAACTTGGGTAAGGTCAAGATTTGAGTGGCAGATCTGGAGCATGATAAGAGCAAATGCGCGCCAGCTACCAGTTGAGCTTTGACAAAATCATGGATACTGCGAGCATCCTTGAATCTTTCCATCAATTCAGGGAGAGTTTTTGGTTGGACGTTCCGAGGAAACATGGAGTTGTAAACCATGGACAAGGTCTTGGTACAGAAGTCAAGGAAATCGCGAGTTTGAGAGGTGCGATCTTGGAATCTGACAATTTGTCGGGTCCTCTCTGGGGTAGCCCAAAACAAAGAACCATGGTCCAGGGAAAGGTTAACAAGGAGGTTCGTCCTAGCATTTACCCTCTCTTCCTCGGCAGCAGCATCAGTAAAGGAACCTATCAAAACAATGAAGGGGAAACCTTTAAGAGACATAGCATGAGGACGAAAGATATCGGAGGATGAAGCAAGCATACCCGACATATCTGCACTGGCTTCATTCATTAATTCGAGCATGAAATTCTCTCGAGTGGTTGCCTTTTCAGCCTCGGAAGCAGCAATTTCCTTAGCAGCCACGGCCTCGCGAGCTTGCTGAAGAGCAACTTTTTCGGCTTCAGATGACTTACGAGATTGCTCCATCATCACAAGTGTTTGCTTCTTCGCATACTGAAGCTGCTGTCGAAGCTCATCCAGTTCTTGCGACAAGGTATCGTCGACAGGTGCAGTATCAGCAAAAGTTCTCGCGCGAGAAGGCGGCGAAACATCGGAAGGAGCGGAAGATGGAGTATAGTTATCAAATATCAACTGAAATTTAAACAAGACAACATCAAACAACAAGCAAAGATAGAGTTTTCATTAATCTCTTGGAATAATTACAAGGGCATTACAGTGGAGCTAAGGAAGTACGTGTCGCCAAATGACTACTTTGGCGACAAGAGCAAAAGAAACATAGAAAGAAAAATAAAGAGGCATGCAACTAGACCTCCGGCCTTGATGAGCTAGGAGTCGACACTGGCTTGATCCCGAGATAGGCCAAGATCTTCTTCGTGTTGGGCTTGGCTGCCTTAATCAACGACCTCCATCTTGATTGCTCTATCTGCTCGGTGTCGCCAACTTTCATCCAGTCAATAGTCTGTCGACTGTCAGCAACCAACGCGACAGTGTTCTCAACGGCAACCTTCATATTTTCTTGGCGCATCTTCAGTCCAAGGTCTTCCGGTGTATTGAACATCTTGGCAAGGTTGAGGAAAGTCGCAGGTTCCTCTTTCTTCGGGAAGAAGTAGGGGAACAATGCCGACAACACTGCGCTAGCATTCGACACACCTTCACGAATCTCGGATCCATGAAGCTCCAGATAGGAAAGTGCGTCAAGGACAGGGTCATTGACAGGATTCGTCAGATCAAAATCCTGGTTTGTTTGGGCTGTCAAGGAAACAAAGCATTAGTGAAAAGACAAGAAACAACGATTCTCATAAAAATAGAAGGGATCAGCAAAATTACTGAAAGTGCGGCGACTCTGAGTTTTCAGGCGCTTGAGGATTCCTTCTTCACGAGAAGCTTGCGCAGCTTTGTGCTCATCCAAGGCAGCTGTAGCATCCTCAAGTTTTTTCTGCAGTTCCTCGACACCAGCAGCTCTCGCCTTGGCTTCATCAGCTTCGGCCTTGGCTTTGCTAGCAGCGAGTTCGGCTTTCTTGCGAGCCGCCTCACTTTGCTCAAATTTTCGAGCAAGTGCGTTGGCGCGTTCGTTGGCCTCTGCAAGTTTCTCTGTCGAGATATGGAAAAGAGAGAGAAGAAAGATCAAAATCGCGAAAAGCAACAGGAGTAAAAAATCAAGGAAAAACAGCAAGTATAAAAGTCGTTACCTTCGACTCTATTAGCATATTCACGGTATCCAATAAATTGGGAACCGATGCGGAGAAGATCTTTGATCATAGGCTGTTCAAGGTGAACACAGCAAGAGAAACATCGGCATGAAAAAGAGAAAAGGTGTGAAAAAACAAAATAAGGAAAATATAGATGTCGACAAGCTTACATCATCTAAGAGCAGAGTCGACGAACTGCCCAACTGAGGGGCAGGTTCAACAATCTTTTCAACCCTTGTCCTTTTTGGTGAAGGAGCAAGGGGGCTCGATGGTGGAGTAGTGGTGACGACGTTTTGTTGAGGAGGCGAGGTTTCTTCTCCTTCAACTAGCGTGTCGGAAGCAAGTACAGTACGTGACGTGCTTGTCCGAGGAGCCACGTCTGTAGTTGGTACTTCTTCCTCGTCATCACTGTTGATCAAAAAATCGGCAGCATAAAAAGCAAGACAAGATAAATATTTCGAGTAAAAAAAAAAAAAAAAAAAAAGGGAGAAATAAAGACGACTTACGAGCTGACGAGGGATTCAACATAAGGATCGTAAGCTGCCTTCGGATGAGAAGGAACAACTTCTTCAGCCTTAGAAGTGCCAGAATCCTCGGCATCAGTCCTTTTCCTTTTGTTCCTTGGAGAAACAGCAGGAGGAAGGGATTGCGTCGACTCACTGGCTTCAGACTCAACTTCTTTTTCGTGAGAAGCCGCAGATTTGTGAGAACCCGCGACTTCACTTTCAGGAATAGAAGAACCTTGAGTATCTTCGGCAATGATGGCCTGTTCTTCGACTTCTCCATCCTCAGGAAGAGGAGGAAGGGAAGCCATAGTAGGATGATTCTGCAAGAAAATAGCGACAAAAGAAAATTAGCGAGATACCAATACAATGAGATGCAAGGAAAAGTTTAGAGCAAGACAGAAACTCGAGAAGACAAAATACCTCGGGAAGAGGATTGGAAGCACTGTATGGTTCTACTCGACAAAAGGAGGGAATAGGATCCTTCTTGGCTAGTCGAGAAACTCTTCGAACCAATTTCTCCAAGTCCTTTACAGAAAGATCGTTGGAGATTCTGTTGGCGTCGTTTTTGCCAGAGTACGTCCAAAGGGGATTTTTGCGAGCCTGAAGAGGCTGCACTCTAATCCTAAGGAAGTAGGCAGTGATTTGAACACCAGACAGCTCTTTGCCTCGAGTGTTTTGAAGCTGATGAATACGAGACATGAGTGCCTCTATCGCCTTTTTCTCTTCCTCAGAAGCTTCGGCATCCCAGGAGCGGCGGCGCTGAATTCTGGCATTTCCGTCGAAAGGAACTATGTTGTGTTCAACGGAGTTGGCGCTTTCTTCGTGAATATAGAGCCACTTTTTGCGCCATCCTTGGACAGAATCAGGAAATTTGACGTCGAAATAATCGACATCAGTACGAACACAGATAACAACGCCACCTATGTTATAAGTGACGTTGTGGGAGCCATTGCGGCGGAGGCAGAAAATGCGTTTCCACAGAGCCCAATTGGGAGGGATTCCGAGGAAGCATTCGCAAAGTGTGATGAAAATAGAAATGTGAAGGATGGAATTGGGGGTCAACTGGTGCAGTTGAATCCCATAAACGAAAAGAAGGCCGCGGAGAAAATCGTGAATTGGGGTCGAAAGACCACGGATAAGGTGATCAACAAAACTAACCCGGTACTCCATTGGAGGCTTGGGGTAGCTTTCTTCGCTGGGAAAGCGGATGGCGTCTTCCTTCTTCATGAGGCCAAGCCTCTTCAGCGTGTTGATGTCCTGGTTGGAGATTTTAGATCTCTCCCACTCAAGATCCTCGACGGCCATCTTGGATTCCGGAGTACTGTGGCGAGTGAGTCGCGTGCGCGGTGGCATCAACGGCAATGGGCAGAGCAATGCTCGTGAGTGCGGATGATCAGAGAGAGTTGGGCGCAGGAGAAGCTTTTGCGAAGAGGAACAGATGAGCGGCGCAAGCGAGGGGATGAACGGAGGTTGAAGAAAGGTTTATATAAGAATCGGGTGAAGCAGTGCGCCGTTGGATGAAGAAATCGTGTGGTGAAAAAAGATCTCCTAGATACAAGGGTAAAAAGGTATTTTTACTGAGATAGGCGTTACCGTACGTGCGCCAGAAAAAGCGGAGGACGTGTGTCCCCCACTTGCACGACGTGTCAACGTGGTGGAAGTAATGGACCCACAGGGCAGAAAAATCACGACTATTCAACAGAGATGAAGTAAATTTGGTTAAGGGAAGCATGTCGACAAGGAAAATAAAAGAAGATTGGCGATAGGGAGAATTATTAAGTACTTCGGGAGCCTTTGATCAAATACAAGTTTTTGCCCAAATGCTCGGGGGCTACTTCGACAAAAAGTAAAACTTCGAGTATGGCAATATAGAAATTACGGGAGCCTACAACCAAGCACAAGTCCTTGGCTGTAGCCTCGGGGGCTACTCCCATCGGGAGCGCTGTTCGCGCACCCGAGAGATAAAAAAAGAAGAAGAAAGAGATCATATTGGGAAATAATGACAATATAGTGACAAGGTGGACTAAAATGTTGAGCCTACAACCAAGCACAAGTTCTTGGTTGTAGCCTCGGGGGCTACTCCCATCGGGAGCGCTGTTCGCGTGCCCGATGAAATTAACAAAGGAAAAATAGAAAAGCAAGAGAGTATATTTCGAGTTATAATTAACTCTACATATACTCCCATCGGGAGAACAATATAAGTCAAAATTGACTCGATAAAATGTGCCATTCCAACAGCCGGAAAAGCACTCGACAATATATTCTCAGAACGCCGAAGTTGCGATCAATTTCTGAATGCCGCAAATTTGCGAAGGTAAGACCCCAGATCCGTTCTGCTGGGCGTGGCATCGCCAAAGACTGCGCTCTGCTACCTTTATCCGTATCAACAGATACGAAGAAAAATCCTAACGGACGCGTTAGGTACCCGATAAATTTGACTGGGACTCGACAGAATGGTAAGACCTTAAGCGGCACCTGTCGAAGTTTACACCAGTATCCCGAGATCATGTCCAGGGACGTGATCTTGAAGTAGGTTTTTGCGGATTGCCACTAGAGCAGTTAACTAGTACCTGATCCGTCAGATGAACTAGCCCCAACTACCATTATCCCTGTACAATATAGAATTTTATGTGAAGAAATATAAAAAAGTTGAAGCTTTCGAATAAAAATAAACAGTGGAGATTTTCCCTGATTCTACAATTCAAGCAAAATCTCGGGGGCTACTGACATAGGCATCCCAAATGGGCCTGCCGAAGATAGTACCCGGGGTTTATTGAAGGCCCACTACCCGAAGAATAAGAAGATTCGGGAGCCCAAGATATATCAAGGAAAGTCAAGAGTTGTAATAAGAAGTGTTATTTGTAATCTGGCGGGATGAGTTAGAAACCATCCCGGACTCTGTAACTTGTATAGCACGAATCCCTCGGCTCCACCTCCTATAAAAAGGGGGAGTCGAGGGACGAAGAAAGGATCGAATCATTGTCTACAAACCCTAGTTTTCATAATCGTCGAGTACTTTCCGGCTGAAACCTTCGAGATCTACTTACCCTCTACTTCCAACTAAACCCTAGCCTACAATCCATAGGCATTGACAAGTTGATACCTTGTCAGTCATCCTCGAAGGATGTCATCGATGCAGTAGAATATCTAGAAATTTAAGTCCCATCTTCCTTCTTGTACCTTTTATTATCCTTTTTTTGAATTGCTCAGCTTCTTCTACAACCGGTATTACATGGTCCCATCAATGTGCATGGTGTTCATCAGGGCTAAAACCCCTGCATCTTCCGGGATAGTTTTCTCGAACATCAACCTTTTCATAGCATTTTTGTCGGCATCAGACATGTGTTGTTCCTCCGGTTTGTTGGGGCTAGAGGCAGTGTCCGATAGCTCACAATCAATGGTGTTGGTACGTCTTTCCGAGTGTTTACATCAAATTTCCACGGCCCAGCATTGCAACTCTACCTGGGAAGCCTCTTCCTTGAGAATGAAATCCATCCATGGCGCCTGACCAACAATATGCATTGGAGGCCCGCGTCAACCAATCGGAATACCACCAATTGAGCCAGCTCCACATCCCCACCTTGGATATGCATGGATCCACTCCCCAAACGTTAAGTCCTTGTCCTCAAACACACCTATGACACACTCCTTATGCTCATGATCGATAAGTCCACATGCAAAGCAAAAAATGCCCAGCTTCTCAGACTTCACCTCAAACACAGATCTCTTCCCTCCCAAGGAAATCGAGACAAAATGAGAAAGTGACCGACGAACATCATGTTACAAAATTACACTTGAACCCTTTGGCTCGGTTGATCTTAACAATAACCACCTCCCCCGCTTGACGACTAACCAATTTTCGCACCACCGCCTCCTTGTGGTAAGCAGGCGGTAAGCTTTAGGGATTTTATGGATTTGAATCCACACTGGCATGAACTCTAGATGACTGAATCTGGGTTGAAAATACCATCACAGGGAGCAATAATAAACATCCCAATCTCGAAACAGCCAAGGACCACATTCCAATACCTTTCCCACCGAGGCAAAAACATTTTTATCACGATTTTTTGGCACCCGCGGGATGGATTGTAATTTCCGCGCCGAGTTCCACGTAGCTCTCATCTGCTGACAGAAATATTCATGGTATAACCCTTCCCGCAATTCACACGGGCGACTGCTAACTATCAAGTGCTCTCCACGAGATTCGCATCCACCTCCTCAACGATCAAGTCATCGAATTACTCCTTTCCAATATCCATACGATCAGAAAGAGGGTCGATACTTCCATCACGTGGTGCCTCAGAGATTGTCGATTTACCATCAACTTCTTCTACTGGCAGCACCGTTCGGACGGTGTTTAGCTTTCCTTCTCCCGTCTCGTTGGTGACGGATTCAGTGTTGTAAGATGATTGATTATCAGCAATGATGCCGATACGAAAAACCCCTAACTCCAACAATGTCGAGAGTCACGAAACAATCTGGGGGCGATCCTCCTTAAGGCAGAAGGATGAACATGCAAGCCTGAGTTATAGTCTGGAACGACCAAGAATCATGGACAGAATGGTAGTAGAGTCGGGATGCAGACGAGATTCAAAGACTCGCCACCAGAGTCGCTGGGGGGGGGGGGGGGGGGGGGGACGGAAACCGTAAGGGGCACTTTTTTTCATGGTTTGTTAATTCAGTTTATAAATAGCTAAAATTTGTGCGAAAACTCATCCGTGCTCTTGAGCACAAGTGAACCTGGTTTTTGAAATTTTTGAAAATCACACTTTTAATTTGGTATCGAAAAATTCTTCAAAAAACTACGTACCTATATACATATACATCAATTTGCACACCAAAATTTTCGTTAAAAATATGTTATATTTTGGGAAATACAAAAAAGACACATTTCTGACAAAAATACGCGTATGTAACCCCTACTGACAGATTTTTTTTCTCTAGCCCAAAATATAACGAGTTTTTTACTGAAACTTCACACAGATATATGGACCATGTTTACATATTCCCGAAATAAAATTAGATTTTTTTAAAACTTAAAAGTACTTCTTTTTTTTTAAAAAAAAAGAGGGCACACTGGTGCCCAGGTGCACGGAATTCTCTTGTAAATTTGTGTAGCCTACTCTCACCATGCTACATGTCCATTAAATATGCATAATTATACCTAAAAAAGTACTGTAACCAGTAGTGTTATAGCTACATAAATCACGATCGCTATATGTTCGTAGTGGTACTAGATAGATCTCAGATGATACATACAAGCATGATTTAATGTAAGTGTACATGTTAGCTATTAGTCATATGAAACTGTGAAGCATGATTTAAATATATTAGTCCTCACCTGTCACCACTAAGTAAGAGAGAGAAATACATCTCCCGCCTCAAGTAAAAATAGATACTTTGATATTTTTTTTGGCACACTAAGATGATGACCTTTCAACAATTAGCATGACATAACTACCATCATGCACTGTTGATGCCAATGATCATAGGACGTGATGATCCAACGATATTCATTGCAAGCAGGGGAATAATCAGCACTATATATATGCAAGAGCGAGCTTTACTTTCCCATCACCTCCATGCATACGAAGCCACACAGGAGGTTCTTAATGTGTTGTTATTAGGGAGGTTGTTGTAACAGTCCATACTTCTTATGTAGCTTGAGATATTAGAGTGAACCAAAGTAGAGTACACATTTTACTCGAGTAAATTTGTGAACCCATGCGCAACTTGAGCGTTGGGTCGTGACGTTGCACGGTACGGGGTGGGCAGTGTGCGACCAATAGTCTGCATCGTACGGGAGGTCCTGGCCGAAGCAACATGAGTTGCCCGTAATGCACCGTGTAGAACGCTTCTGATGAGTAGATTAGCGGGGGAGGGAAAAAAAACGTTTGGCTCCTGCGCGTCGCTCCCGCGGGCGACGGCAGGGGCGAAAACCTAATCCGCGCCTCCACCCATCCTCCTTCCCTCCTCCCCCGCCGCCGCCGGCCTGGGCCGCCGGGCAAAGCCCGCGTGGCGCCGGCGGCGGCGGGATCTCCCTTACCCGCTCGCGCGTGGTCCTGCGCGGGGCAGGAGCGGTCGGCGGCGGTGCGGCTCGGGGCGCCTCGTGCTCGGTCCGGCGGCGATGGCAGGGCATGGCGGCGACGGTTCCGGCGGAGGGATGGGCTGGTGCGGCTCGTGGTGCTGGGCGGCAGCGGAGGGCGGTGGCGGGGCGGCTGCCGGCGATGCGGCCCAGTTTGGGGCCAGGCGGGCCCCGATCTGGGCCAGAAGGGCCTCGGCCTGGGACAGGCGGTCCTCGGTCGGGGCCAGCTCCGGCGGACGTCCGCCCTGCTCTCTCCACTGTTGGTGCCAGGGCTGGGCCAGGTGGGCTCAGCTCCGGCGGTCCTCGGCGGCACGGTCCGAGCCGCTCCTCCTCCGTTTGGGGGGTCAAAGCGGTGTCCTTGCGGGAGTGCAATGGCGAGCGCGAGGTTGCCGACAAAGTGTCGGGCTTGACCAGCGGCATGGCGGCGTCGGGAACGGTGCGGCTTTGTCCCTGGGCGTCGTGGTGGGGGTGCTTCTCTGCGGCGGTATGCGGTTTCGGCCGAGGCCGTCTTGCAAGAAGTGAGGTCGCGGCGACGCCGCCCTTGGTCTCTGGCTAGCGCATGGCGATTCGGTGGTGGCACGATTAGGATTGGCACGGTGTTGCAGGTGGATGGCGACGGCGGCCTGGGCGCAGCTGCACAGTGGCACGGCTAAGGAGGCTTGATCGAGGCCTGGCAGGCGGCCGGGCCTGATCTTGGCTGAATCGGCTATGGTACTGTGTCCGGTCGGCGGGCACCTCCTGGTGGCGGAGGGCGGATCCCCTCCCCTAGGTTGTCGTGTGCTCTGATGGCTGCTGGCAACGGTGCCTCCTACTTTGTCCAATTCGCGTTGCGATGTGATGGCCGAGTCACGGGCTCGAGTTCGTGGGGATGCCGGGGCGGCGGCCCTGGAAGGCGGACTGCGCGGATGGCTCTACGGCGGGCAACGTGGCAGCGGTGGTGGTCTCACTCTTCGGTCATGAGGATGGCGTGGAGCGGACGGTGGGAGTTCCTGGAGTTGGCGGCGCTTCGGCTTTGGCAACCCCCAGATCGTGTTTGGAGATCCCACCTTGGGGACAGCGGGTGACTAAGTTCTCGGGCGTGGTGTGCGGATGCTTTCGAGCGAAAGTTCAGCGCCTCGGCGCCAACGACGGCGATGCCTGCGGGTGTCGTAACCCTCTTGGGGGCGTCGTTGTGGGTATCCGTCCCACGCTACGGCTCCGGGTGAAAACCCTAGACCTCACGGTCTCGACGACGGCGGCGGAATGCGTCGTTACCCTCTTGGGGGCGTCGTTGTGGAGCCCCGAGTCGACTTGGTTTCACCTTAATATCTTCGGTGGCAAGTGTGGGGTTTTCTGTGTTTTTTCTTTCTTTTCTTTGATCTGCTTTGTATGAGGTTCTCCTCTCCACCTTGTATCGGTTCGGCCGTTGTGGCTTTATTTATAAAGCGGGGCGAAGGCCTATTTCGAGGAGAACGCTTCTGATATATACAAGGGACTGCACCACCTGAGGCGGATCGTCATGGTTGTAGCAGTCCGTCATGTACCAGACCATCAACCAGCGAACTGCTGCAGTCTCCATGTCGAGGAATGCACTCAAGGCTGTGTGTACTTTCCTTCCTTTTCACTCTTAACTCGTATGAGCTCGATGGAGGCGGGCTACCAGCCTCGTGAAGCAAGCAGCGCTGATGATCAACAGCGCAAGAAGACTTTTCCTGGCCTCATAGGGTGTGAGTTAAGGTGTATTTGGTTGCTCGCACCAATTTTTTTCTTTTTTCTTCAATTTCGGTCAGTTGAAAGTTGCCTGTGCGTGAGTGAAAATGTGGCTTGGGCATGTCTTGTGTTTTGTTTGGATGTTTGATACGTCTCCGACGTATCGATAATTTCTTATGTTCCATGCCACATTATTGATGATATCTACATGTTTTATGCATACTTTATGTCATATTTATGCATTTTCCGGCACTAACCTATTAACGAGATGCCGAAGAGCCAGTTCCTGTTTTCTGCTGTCTTTGGTTTCAGAACTCCTAGTAAGGAAATATTCTCGGAATTGGACGAAATCAACGCCCAGCATCTTAGAATCCCCGGGAGCTTCCAGAACACTCGAGAGCCGCCAGAGAGGGGCCACAGGGGGCCCACATATGGGGCTGGCGCGGCCCAGGCCCTGGCCGCGCCGCCCTATTGTCTGGTGGCCCCAGACCCTTTCTGACGCCGCCTCTTCGCCTATAAGAAGCCCCTCGACCCAAAACTTCGATATGGAAAAGGCACGGTACGAGAAACCTTCCAGAGCCGCCGCCATCGCGAAGCCAAGATCTGGGGGACAGGAGTCTCTGTTCCGGCACGCTGCCGGGACGGGGAAGTGCCCCCGGAAGGCTTCTCCATCATCACCACCGCCATCTTCATCAACGCTGCTGTCTCCCATGAGGAGGGAGTAGTTCTCCATCGAGGCTCGGGGCTGTACCGGTAGCTATGTGGTTCATCTCTCCCTATGTACTTCAATACAATAATCTCATGAGCTGCCTTACATGATTGAGATTCATATGATGATGCTTGTAATCTAGATGTCATTATGCTAGTCAAGTGGATTTTACTTATGTGATCTCCGGAGACTCCTTGTCCCACGTGTGTAAAGGTGACAGTGTGTGCACCGTGTGGGTCTCTTAGGCTATATTTCACAGAATACTTATTCACTGTTATGAATGGCATAGTGAAGTGCTTATTTATATCTCTTTATGATTGCAATGTGTTTTGTATCACAACATATCTGTGTGCTACTCTAGTGATGTTATTAAAGTAGTTTATTCCTCCTACACGGTGTAATGGTGACAGTGTGTGCATCGTGTAGTACTTGGCGTAGGCTATGATTGTGATCTCTTGTAGATTATGAAGTTAACTATTGCTATGATGGTATTGATGTGATCTATGCCTCCTTTCGTAGCGTGAAGGTGACAGTGTGCATGCTATGTTAGTACTTGGCTTGGTTATGTTGATCTGTCATGCACTCTAAGGTTATTTAAACATGAACATCGAATATTGTGGAGCTTGTTACTCCGGCATTGAGGGTTCGTGTAATCCTACAAAGTTAGTGGTGTTCATCATCCAACAAGAGGGTGTAGAGTCTAGCATCTATCTATTTATTCTGCTATGTGATCAATGTTGAGAGTGTCCACTAGTGAAAGTATAATCCCTAGGCCTTGTTCCTAAATACTGCTATTATCGCTGCTTGTTTACTGTTTTACTGCATGTTTACTTACTACACGCCAGCAAGCTATTTTCTGGTGCCGTTACTACTGCTCATATACATTCATACCACCTGTATTTCACTATCTCTTCGCCGAACTAGTGCACCTACATCTGACAAGTGTATTAGGTGTGTTGGGGACATAAGAGACTTCTTGTATTGTGGTTGCAGGGTTGCTTGAGAGGGATATCTTTGACCTCTTCCTCCCTGAGTTCGATAAACCTTGGGTGATCCACTTAAGGGAAACTTGCTGCTGTTCTACAAACCTCTGCTTTTGGAGGCCCAACACTGTCTACAGAAAAAGGAGGGGGCGTAGACATCAAGCTATTTTCTGGCGCCGTTGCCGGGGAGGAAAGGTAAAAGGCACTCATACTTCGGTTTCAGGTAACTAAGTACTTTTCTGGCGCCGTTGTGTTTGTGCTCGAAGCTATTTCCTTTAGATTCTACAATTGCATCTTTTTGTTTCTTGTTTACACTAGTTTGGCATAATGGACAACAATGAGCTTCTTATTCTATTTCCTGATTTAAGACATGGATGGTTTGATCTGAAAATTAAAAAACCCATGGAACATGTTAGTATGAACGCTTTGAACACTATTGTTGCTAATGATATGGAAAATTCTAAGCTTGGGGAAGCTGGTTTTGATGAGCATGATATTTTTAGTTCCCCAAGCATTGAGGAGAAAATTTACTTTGATGATACTTTGCCTCCTATTTATGATGATTATAATGATAGTAGTCTTTTGGTGCCACCTACTATGGAGGATAAATTTGATTATGATTACAATATGCCTCCTATATTTGATGATAGCTACTATGTTGAATTTGCTCCCACTACAATTAATAAGAATGAATATGCTTATGTGGAGAGTAATAATTTTATGCATGAGACTCATGATAAGAATGTTTCATTTGATAGTTATATTGTTGAGTTTGCTCATGATGCTACTGGACATTATTATGAGAGAGGAAAATATAGTGGTAGAAATTTTCATGTTACTAAAACACCTCTCTATATGCTTAAAATTTTGAAGTTAAGCTTGTCTAGTTTTCCTATGCCTGTTGCATTATGCCTACATAACTTGTTTATTTACAAGATTCCTATGCATAGGAAGCATGTTAGACTTAAATGTGTTTTCAATTTTCTTCTTGATGCTCTCTTTTGCTTCAACTCTTATTTCTTGCGAGTGCATCATTAAAACTGCTGAGCCCATCTTAATGGCTATAAAGAAAGAACTTCTTGGGAGATAACCCATGTGTTTATCTTGGTACAGTAACTTTGTTTTATATTTGTGTCTTGGAAGTTGTTACTACTGTAGAAACCTCTCCTTATCTTAGTTTTGTTGCATTGTTGTACCAAGTAAAGTCTTTGATAGTAAGGTTCATACTAGATTTGGATTGCTGCGCAGAAACAGATTTCTGTCTGTCACGAATCTGGGCCTAATTCTCTGTAGGTAACTCAGAAAATTATGCCAATTTACGTGAGTGATCCTCAGATATGTACGAAACTTTCATTCAATTTGAGCATTTTCATTTGAGCAAGTTTGGTGCCTCAATAAAATTCGTCTTTACGGACTGTTCTGTTTTGACAGATTCTGCCTTTTATTTCGCATTGCCTCTTTTGCTATGTGGAATGGATTTCTTTGTTCCATTGACTTCCAGTAGCTTTAAGCAATGTCGAGGAGTGTTAAGAATGATTGTGTCACCTCTGAACATGTGAGTTTTTGATTATGCACTAACCCTCTAATGAGTTTGTTTCGAGTTTGGTGTGGAGGAAGTTTTCAAGGGTCAAGAGAGGAGGATGATACACTATGATCAAGAAGAGTGAAAAGTCTAAGCTTGGGGATGCCCCGGTGGTTCACCCCTGCATATATCAAGAAGACTCAAGCGTCTAAGCTTGGGGATGCCCAAGGCATCCCCTTCTTCATCGACAAATTATCAGGTTCCTTCTCTTGAAACTATATTTTTATTCGGTCACATCTTATGTGCTTTACTTGGAGCGTCTGTTTGTTTTTGTTTTTGTTTTTGTTTGAATAAATGCTTGTGTGGGAGAGAGACACGATGAACACATGTGTTCTTAGCTTTTAGTGTTCATGGCGAAGGTTGAAACTGCTTCGTTAATTGTTATATGGTTGGAATTGGAAAATGATACATGTAGTAATTGCTAAAATGTCTTGGATAATGTGATACTTGGCAATTGTTGTGCTCATGTTTAAGCTCTTGCATCATATACTTTGTACCTATTAATGAAGAAATATATAGAGCTTGCTAAATTTGGTTTGCATAATTGGTCTCTCTAAGGTCTAGATAATTTCTAGTAAGAGTTTGAACAACAAGGAAGACGGTGTAGAGTCTTATAATGTTTACAATATGTCTTTTATGTAAGTTTTGCTGTACCGCTTCATCCTTGTGTTTGTTTCAAATAACCTTGCTAGCCTAAACCTTGTATCGAGAAGGAATACTTCTCATGCATCCAAAATCCTTGAGCCAACCACTATGCCATTTGTGTCCACCATACCTACCTACTACATGGTATTTCTCCGCCATTCCAAAGTAAATTGCTTGAGTGCTACCTTTAAAATTTCTATTCTTCATCTTTACAATATATAGCTCATGGGACAAATAGCCTAAAAACTATCGTGGTATTGAATATGTACTTATGCACTTTATCTCTTATTATGTTGCTTGTTGTGCGACAACCATGTTCCTGGGGACGCCATCAACTACTCTTTGTTGAATATCATGTGAGTTGCTATGCATGTTCGTCTTGTCTGAAGTAAGAGTGATTTATCATGATCAAATGGTTTGAGTATGCATATTGTTAGAGAAGAACATTGGGCCGTGATAACCCACAAGTATAGGGGATCGCAACAGTATTCGAGGGAAGTAAAACCCAATTTATTGATTCGACACAAGGGGAGACAAAGAACACTTGGAAGCCTTAACAGCGGAGTTGTCAATTCAGCTGCACCTGGGAACAGACTTGCTCGCAAGAGTTTATCAGTAGTAATAGTTTTATAGCAGTAGCAGTAGTGAAATAACAGCAGCAGAGTAACAAAGACAGCAGTAGTGATTTTAGTAAACAGCAGGATTAAAATACTGTAGGCACGGGGACGGATGACGGGCGTTGCATGGATGAGAGAAACTCATGTAACAATCATAGCAGGGCATTTGCAGATAATAATAAAACGGTGTCCAAGTACAAAGCAATCAATAGGCATGTGTTCCATATATAGTCGTGCGTGCTCGCAATGAGAAACTTGCACAACATCTTTTGTCCTACCAGCCGGTGGCAGCCGGGCCTCAAGGGAAACTACTGGATATTAAGGTACTCCTTTTAATAGAGTACCGGAGCAAAGCATTAACACTCCATGAACACATGTGATCCTCACATCACTACCATTCCCTCCGGTTGTCCCGATTTCTGTCACTTCGGGGCCATTGGTTCCGGACAGCGACATGTGTATACAACTTATAGGTAAGACCATAAACAATGAATATCATGATGAAACAATAACATGTTCAGATCTGAGATCATGGCACTCGGGCCCTAGTGACAAGCATTAAGCATAACAAGTTGCAACAATATCATCAAAGTACCAATTACGGACACTAGGCACTATGCCCTAACAATCTTATGCTATTACATGACCAATCTCATCCAATCCCTACCATCCCCTTCAGCCTACAGCGGGGGAATTACTCACACATGGATGGGGGAAACATTGCTGGTTGATGGAGAGGCGTTGGCGGTGATGGCGGTGATGATCTCCTCCAATTCCCCGTCCCGGCGGAGTGCCAGAACGGAGACTTCTGGCTCCCGCGACGGAGTTTCGCGATGTGGCGGCGTTCTGGAGGGTTTCTGGCGACTTCGACTTCTCTCCGTGCATTTTTAGGTCGAGGCGAATAAGTAGTCCGAAGGAGGGCGTCGGAGGCCGGCCGAGGGGGCCACACCACAGGGCCGCGCGGGCCCCCCCTGGGCCGCGCCGCCCTATGGTGTGGGGCCCTCGGGCCTCCACCTCAATTGTCCTTCTGGCTCCGTTAGTTTCCTGGGAAAATAGGGCCTTCTGCATAAATTCCGAGGATTTTCCCGAAAGTTGGATTTCTGCACAAAAACGAGACACCAGAGCAGTTCTGCTGAAAACAGCGTTAGTCCGTGTTAGTTGCATCCAAAATACACAAATTAGAGGCAAAACAATAGCAAAAGTGTTCGGAAAAGTAGATACGTTTTGGGCGTATCAACTCCCCCCAAGCTTAGCTTATTGCTTGTCCTCAAGCAATTCAGTTAACAACTGAGCGATAAAAGAACTTTAACGAACACATTTGCTCATATGATGTATATATTCTCATGCTATGGCTAATACTTAAGCAATTCATAATGGGATACATGCAAATAAGATCATCTAACAGCCATGTCAATCATGGAGAGGTACCAACAATTAATAATAAGCATCATGAATCATGTATATAAGCAGGATTGCAATGTTCATAAGAGAGTATGATAAAGTGGTATCTCGCTTTTGTATTTGATTGGCAAAACATAAATGCCCGGGCACCTCTGGAGTTCATAGAAAGACTAGAAGTAGTGATTGTCAAAAGATAAATGCATCAAAGTTATACCACAATCAATCATATTTTGAGACAAGCATATTATACTAAGAATGACAGTTGTGCTCTCAAGATAGTGCTCAAAGAAATAATGGAGACACAACATAAAAGTAAAAGATTGACCCTTCACAGAGGGAAGCAGGGATTAACATGCGCTAGAGCTTTTCATTTTTATAAAGACAGGAGTAAAATTATTTTGAGAGGTGTTTGTTGTTGTCAACGAATGGTAATGGGTACACTAACTACCTCGCCAACCGGACTTTCAAGAGCGGCTCCCATGAATTATTGCATATTTTATTTGGCACTCCTTCCAACCTTTCTTTCACAAACCATGGCTAACCAAATCCTCGGGTGCCTGCCAACAATCTCATACCATGAAGGAGTGCCTTTTTATTTTAGTTTTATTATGATGATGACACTCCCCCCAACCTTTGCTTACACAAGCCATGGCTAACCGAATCTTCGGGTGCCGTCCATCAATCACAAACCATGGAGGAGTGTCTATTTAAGTTAATTAATTCGGGACTGGGAATCCCATTGCCAGCTCTTTTTGCAAAATTATTGGATAAGCGGATGTGCCACTAGTCCATATGAGAGTCCGTCAAAAGTAAATGACAAGGGTGAAAGCTAAACACCACATACTTCCTCATGAGCTATGAAACATAAACACAAATTGAGAAGCATTTTGAAGGTTTTAAAGGTAGCGCATGAGAATTTACTTGGAATGGTTTGAAATGCCATGCATAGGTATTTATGGTGGACACTTTTGGAACAACTTGGTTTTCAGGTGTTTGGAAGCACGAGCAGCGTTCCCGCTCAGTACAAGTGAAGGCTAGCAATGGACTAGGGAGCGACAAATCAAGAGAGCAGTAACTGTCATAATCATGCTTGCGGCAAAATAAATTAACGGAGGCATAAAAGTGATACAAGAACTCTGAAGCAATATAGATCATCGAGGCTTAATTGACTTTTTGTTCAGTCATATGCATGCGTGAGCATGTGCCAAGTCGATATGAATGAATTATCCAGAGGAGGATACCATAATGCCATACTTACTTATGAATAAAACAATGCAAGCAAACATCCATGACATGCTACTCATATTAATAAATTGGTGCTAAACATGAGAGATCATGAACTACTAGACTTTCTCAAATAACATATACCTCACATGAACCAACTAAGCATGCTCACATGGATGAGTATATGTACAAAAATGAAAACAAATAGAGTTCATACCAGCCTCTCACCACAATCCAATTGTCGTAGATCGTCATTATTGCCCTTTCACTTGTGTAGCTTGGATAATATGAAATGAAAACCACGCTCCAGCCACCGAAGACCATTGAACTCATAAAGAACTTTACAAACCAAAGAAGAACAGCAAATATTTTTGGTGTTTTCGAATTTGAGAACAAGCACAAAAGGAAACAAACAAACAAAGCAAAATCTTTTTGGGTTTTCTTATAGCAAACTAGCAATAGCAAATAAAGTGAAACAAATGCAAGAAACCAAAGCAAACAAATGGTGAAGAGAAACAACAGAAATATTTTTGGTCTTTTTGTGTTTTGGGAAGGAAACAAAGCAAAAACAAGAAATAGCAAACTAAAAGAAACACATAACAGCAGGATGACAGAAATCTGCCAAAACCTGACAGCAGTACAGAAATCGATTTTTACAAAAATTTTACGTTGCTCAGATCGAAAAGTGTTCAACTAATGAAAGTTAGATAACAACCTGGGGAACCTGCACAAAAATTGGCAGCTCAAAATGATGCTCTGGCTATTTTTGAGAATTTTTACGGTAACGTTCCAGAATCTGTTTTCAGGCAGCACTTCCCCAAATATCATCTTCCTCTCATTAGAAAACCACTCAAACGAACAAAACAAGTATGTACAAGTATCCAGCAACCATAATATGCAAAGAATGAGTGATGCCGGTATACCTCCCCCCAAGCTTAGGCTTTTGGCCTAAGTGGAGTTCAATCCCATCGATCACATGAGGTAGTGTCTCCGTAATATGACGAAGATGGATCGTATTCCGGGTATGTGCTAGAAGAAGCACCTGGATATGTGACGGTGTGGTCGTAGGAGGCCCCGGCGTCCTCGGAGTCATGTTGCTGGTGGAAGTCTTTTATCTTCAAATGCTCATCCACTTCCTCCTTAGTGCACGACCATGATTGCCTGTCAATACTTAACAAACCTAGTTGGGGAAGAGGAATTTCTTTCTCATCCCCGTCAGAAAACAACATTCTATACACCATATTATCTAAAGTAGATTCAGTGGTAACAAAATGATGACTCTTCATAGCAGCAATGTCGAGTCTCCTAGGGGCCAATGGCACATCATTAGGATCAATAGGAAGATTAAGATATGTTAAAACACGCAGTGCAATAGTTCCTCCAAAAATAGGCCCCCTGGTAGTCAGGCGGCGAGCAATAAGAGCACCAAGGTGATAGGATGTCTGACCAGTAAGTGCAATATTCAAGAAAGCAAGATGGTAACTAGAAATGTTGCTAGTGTTCTCCCTACCAAGAATACTAGTAGCAATGTAGTAGGCAAAGTACTTAATGGCGGGGAGTTGGATGTTCCTTATCTTGCCCCGCTGAATGGTGCGACAATCATCATCGGTGATCCCTCGGTAGAGCTCCAACAAGTCCCGGGGGTTGTCATCAATCCTACTTGCTGTACCTACAGGGGCAATATCCAATGCAAGACAAAAATCCTTCAATTGCATTGTAACAGTATTACCATAGATCCTGAATGCAACCGTCGGCTCATATTGCTTGTTGTTGAACTGGAAACTCTCGACGAAGATCTTGGTGAGCATGTAGTATTGCTCCCTTTCATCTTCCATATAGGTGGTTAACCCTGCCCTATTGACAAGGGTCAAGAAATCCTCCAATATCCCTGCATTCCTTAGAAAATCATAGCATGGAAAAGTAGAAGCATTAGGAGGCCCGTTGTCCTCTTCAGGCGCGAAGCTAGGCGCGAGGATGTCTTCATTGTATGATCGCCTAATCCGGGTGGCGGCCCTAGAAGGCCTCCCGGTGCTGGTTGTCCCTTTCTTGAACAACTCTCCAAAGTTGAACTTCTTCATAGCTTCTCTGAAATTTTTAACAAGTGATATAAAATTTGATTTGGTGACATATAAACAAGGGAAACTACCATAGGAACTTGCTAGAGTACTAATCATGCGTCAAAACTAATTTCTACCACTTAGAACAAGCATGCAAGCTCACTAAACATGTTACCTACAGCAGCAAAATAATCAAGATATACTCAACCAAACGAAATTCTACTTGGATCATTGGAGGAGTCACATACCAAGGAGCAAATGTGCCAAATTTCAGCAGGAAATCTGGGCTGAGCAAAGAGATCGAGAAATCTGGAGCTCTGGAGCAAAAACGCGAGTGAGAGGAACTTGGTACGAGTTTTTTCGGGAGAGAGAAGGTGCTGGAAGAAAGAGATGACAAAGTGGGGCAAAGGGGGGCCCACACCACATGGTGGCGCGGCCACCTCCTTGGCCGCGCCGGCCTGTGGTCCGCGCCCTCCGGTGCCCCACAGGTCATCCTCTGGTGCTCCTGTGTTCCTCGTCGAAAAATAGGACCAACGGTATAATTTTTGTGAATTTTTGAAAACTTTGAAAAATGAACATTTCTGGGTATTTAGTTTATTATTACTGGCCAGGAAAAATTTTGAAATCTTCAAATAACTAAGGAACTTTGCAAATTAAAAAGTGCTACAGCAACTAGAGCAAGTGGAGGAAGAAAAAGATGTTGTTTACCTCCTCTATGCATATAAAAGGTATTTGTTAACAAGGTTGATCAAGTCTTGCCACCAAATAAATTTTACATAGCATAAGAAGAAATAAACCTCAAATCAATCATGTTACCTTGAATTGTATTGATATGGATCCAATCACGAGAGTTTGATATTCTTCTTTAGGCTCATATATAGGACAATCAATAGTTCCCACTTTAACACTTCTCACATTAGTAATAGTATTGACTCCACATACTTTATCAATCTTCTTGGGGAAATAGACGGTATGCTCCTTATCATCAACATTAAAAGTAACCTTTCCTTTATTGCAATCAATAACAGCCCCTGCGGTGTTAAGAAAAGGTCTCCCAAGAATAATAGACATATTATCATCTTCAGGCATTTCCAACACAACAAAATCAGTTAATATCAAGCAGTTAGTAGTGACTTGAACAGGAACATTCTCACATATACCAACAGGAACAGCAGTAGATTTATCAGCCATTTGTAAAGATATATCAGTAGGTATCAACTTATCTAAGTAAAGTCTCTTATAAAGAGAAAAAGGCATAACACTAACACCGGCTCCCAAGTCACATAGAGCAGTTTTAACATAATTATTCTTAATAGAACAAGGAATAGTAGGTATACCTGGGTCGCCCAACTTCTTTGGTATTTTGCCATTGAAAGAGTAATTAGCAAGCATAGTGGAAATTTCCTCATTGGGTATTTTCCTTTTGTTAGTAACAATATCTTTCATATACTTTGAATAAGGAGGCAATTTAATAGCATCAGTCAAAGGTATTTGCAAGAATAGAGGTTTCATCCAATCACAGAATTTATTATAGTGTTCTTCTTCCTTTGATTTTAGTTTCTTAGCAGGAAAAGGCATTTGCTTTTGCACCCAAGGTTCTCTTTCATTACCATGTTTCTTAGCAATAAAATCTTCTTTAGTATACTTTTTATTTTTAGCATGCTTTTCAGGTTCAGCTTCAACTTCTTCTTTATCAGAAGCGTCATCCTTATCATTATCTTTATCATTATCATGTTCATTACCACTTTCAGTTTCAGCATCAGAAATAGAAATACTATTAGGATCATTAACAAGTTCAGAGGATTCTACAACATTTTTATGTTTCTTCTTCTTTTTCTTCCTAGAATGAGCACTAGGTTCAATGCGTTGAGAATCTTGTTCAATTCTTTTGGGATGCCCTTCAGGATATAGAGGATCCTGGGTAGAGACACCACCTCTAGTTGTTACTTCATAAGCATGTTTCTCTTTAGAATTATTCCCTAACAAGTCATTTTGCACTTTAGTGAGTTGATCAATTTGAGTTTGAATCATATGAAAATGTTTAACAAGCATCTTAACATCATTGGAGGTTCTCTCTACAATACCATGCAATTCACTAATAGCTCGAGAAATTTCCATTAAATGATTCTCTACTCTCATATTAAAATTTTCTTGCTTAACAATATAATTATCAAACTCATCTAAGCATTGTGCAGGAGGTTTTGAATACGGAATATCTTCCCTAGTAAAGCGTTGAAGGGAGTTTACCTCAATCATGGATGAAGGGGGAATTATCTCACATATATCTTCTATAGGAGGTAGATTCTTCACATCTTCAGATTTAATACCCTTCTCCTTGAGAGACTTCTTGGCTTCCCTCATATCTTCATCATTCAATTTAATTAAACCCCTCTTCTTCAATATTGGTGTTGGAGTTGGTTCACGCGTAGTCCAATCATCATGATTCCGGCTTATTTTAGCCAATAATTCTTCAGCGTCATCCGGAGTTTTTTTCCTGAAAACACAACCAGCACAACTATCCAGGTATGCCCTAGACTCAATGGTTAGTCCACTATAAAATATATCAAGTAAATCATGCTTTTCCAAATCATGCTCAGGCCGAGCTCTAATAAGAGAGCAAAATCTCGACCAAGCCTCAGGCAATTTCTCTTCATCTCCCTGGTCAAAATTATAGATTCTCTGCAAAGCAATATGTTGAGCACTAGCAGGAAAGTATTTGCGGAAGAAAGTATCAAGCAATTCTCTTGGACTTTTAATAGAATTAGGTGGCAAATTATTATACCAAGTTTTAGCGTCATCCTTTAATGAGAATGGAAAGATTTTAGCAACAAAGTAAGTACGCATCTTGACATCATCAGAAAACAAACTACTCAAAGTAGATAACTCAGTCATGTGTTCAACATCACTCTCTTTTTCAGTACCACAAAAGGGTGTTTTCTCAACAATAGCTATATGAGATAGATCAAGAGAAAAATCATAATCTTTATCCCTAATGTTTATAGGAGATGTGGCAAATTTAGGATCAGGAGATAGTTTATATTTAACAGCATGTTCTGCAAGCAACTTTTTAATTTTTCTTGCATCAGTAGTAGCATTGCATTTTTCAATAAAATCATCATTAAGCTCCACATAATCTTCCTCAGGATCATCACTAAAATAATCAAGTTCAGGTGAACTAACAGGTGTAGTAACATTAGGAGTTTCAGCATTTTCTATTTGTCTAGACCTAGCAATTGTAGCATCTAGAAAGGATCCCAATGAACCACTATCATCAAGCACAGCAGAAACATTATCACTATTATGAGAGTTTTCAGATTCAGCAGAAGTACCCGCATGTGAAGCATGCGGCGGTGAAACAAGTTTATCAATCACAGATGGTGAATCAAGAGCAGCAGAGGTATTCAGAATTGTACCTTTTCTTGTAGTGGATGGTAATATGGCGATCTTAGTATCGCGAGGTTTACCCATGATGGAGAATTTGCAGCGAACAATATTAATCCAAGTGAACTTCCAAATAAAGCTATGCTCCCCGGCAACGGCGCCAGAAAATAGTCTTGATAACCCACAAGTATAGGGGATCGCAACAGTCTTCGAGGGAAGTAAAACCCAATTTATTGATTCGACACAAGGGGAGACAAAGAACACTTGGAAGCCTTAACAGCGGAGTTGTCAATTCAGCTGCACCTGGAAACAGACTTGCTCGCAAGAGTTTATCAGTAGTAACAGTTTTATAGCAGTAGCAGTAGTGAAATAACAAGAAGAGAGTAACAAAGACAGCAGTAGTGATTTTAGTAAACAACAGGATTAAAATACTGTAGGCACGGGGACGGATGACGGGCGTTGCATGGATGAGAGAAACTCATGTAACAATCATAGCAGGGCATTTGCAGATAATAATAAAACGGTGTCCAAGTACAAAGCAATCAATAGGCATGTGTTCCATATATAGTCGTGCGTGCTCGCAATGAGAAACTTGCACAACATCTTTTGTCCTACCAGCCGGTGGCAGCCGGGCCTCAAGGGAAACTACTGGATATTAAGGTACTCCTTTTAATAGAGTACCGGAGCAAAGCATTAACACTCCATGAACACATGTGATCCTCACATCACTACCATTCTCTCCGGTTGTCCCGATTTCTGTCACTTCGGGGCCATTGGTTCCGGACAGCGACATGTGTATACAACTTATAGGTAAGACCATAAACAATGAATATCATGATGAAACAATAACATGTTCAGATCTGAGATCATGGCACTCGGGCCCTAGTGACAAGCATTAAGCATAACAAGTTGCAACAATATCATCAAAGTACCAATTACGGACACTAGGCACTATGCCCTAACAATCTTATGCTATTACATGACCAATCTCATCCAATTCCTACCATCCCCTTCAGCCTACAGCGGGGGAATTACTCACACATGGATGGGGGAAACATTGCTGGTTCATGGAGAGGCGTTGGCGGTGATGGCGGTGATGATCTCCTCCAATTCCCCGTCCCGGCGGAGTGCCAGAACGGAGACTTCTGGCTCCCGCGACGGAGTTTCGCGATGTGGCGGCGTTCTGGAGGGTTTCTGGCGACTTCGACTTCTCTCCGTGCGTTTTTAGGTCGAGGCGAATAAGTAGTCCGAAGGAGGGCGTCGGAGGCCGGCCGAGGGGGCCACACCACAGGGCCGCGCGGGCCCCCCTGGGCCGCGCCGCCCTATGGTGTGGGGCCCTCGGGCCTCCACCTCAATTGTCCTTCTGGCTCCGTTAGTTTCCTGGGAAAATAGGGCCTTCTGCATAAATTCCGAGGATTTTCCCGAAAGTTGGATTTCTGCACAAAAACGAGACACCAGAGCAGTTCTGCTGAAAACAGCGTTAGTCCGTGTTAGTTGCATCCAAAATACACAAATTAGAGGCAAAACAATAGCAAAAGTGTTCGGGAAAGTAGATACGTTTTGGGCGTATCAGGCCGCTAACTAAAGCCATGATCCATGGTGGAAGTTTCAGTTTGGACAACAAACCTCAATCTCTTATGAGAATATTATCTGTTGTTGAATGCTTATGCATTAAAGAGGAGTCCACTATCTGTTGTCTATGTTGTCCCGGTATGGATGTCTAAGTTGAGAATAATCAAAAGCGAGAAATCCAATGCGAGCTTTCTCCTTAGACCTTTGTACAGGCGGCATAGAGGTACCCCTTTGTGACACTTGGTTGAAACATGTGCTATGCTATGATAATCCATGTAAATCCAAGCTAATTAGGACAAGGTGCGGGCACTATTGGTATACTATGCATGAGGCTTGCAACTTGTAGGATATAATTTACATAACTCATATGCTTTATTACTACAGTTGACAAAATTGTTTCTTGTTTTCAAAACCAAATCTCTAGCACAAATATAGCAATCGATGCTTTCCTCTTTGAAGGACCTTTCTTTTACTTTTATTGTTGAGTTAGTTCACCTATCTCTCTCCACCTCAAGAAGCAAACACTTGTGTGAACTGTGCATTGATTCCTACATACTTGCATATTGCACTTGTTATATTACTTTACATTGACAATATCCATGAGATATACATGTTACAAGTTGAAAGCAACCGCTGAAACTTCATCTTCCTTTGTGTTGCTTCAATACCTTTACTTTGAATTATTGCTTTATGAGTTAACTCTTATGCAAGACTTATTGATGCTTGTCTTGAAATACTATTCATGAAAAGTTTTTGCTTTATGATTCAATTATTTACTCATGTCATTTACATTGTTTGGATCGCTGCATTCATTACATATGCTTACAATAGTATGATCAAGGTTATGATGGCATGTCACTCCAGAAATTATCTTTGTTATCGTTTACCTGCTCGGGACGAGCAGGAACTAAGCTTGGGGATGCTGATACGTCTCCGACGTATCGATAATTTTTTATGTTCCATGCCACATTATTGATGATATCTACATATTTTATGCATACTTTATGTCATATTTATGCATTTTCCGGCACTAACCTATTAACGAGATGCCGAAGAGCCAGTTCCTGTTTTCTGCTGTTTTTGGTTTCAGAAATCCTAGTAAGGAAATATTCTCGGAATTGGAAATCAACGTCCAGCATCTTAGAATCCCCGGGAGCTTCCAGAACACTCGAGAGCCGCCAGAGAGGGGCCACAGGGGGCCCACACATGGGGCTGGCGCGGCCCAGGCCCTGGCCGCGCCGCCCTATTGTCTGGTGGCCCCAGACCCCTTCTGACGCCGCCTCTTCGCCTATAAGAAGCCCCTCGACCTAAAACTTCGATACGGAAAAGCTACGGTACGAAAAACCTTCCAGAGCCGCCGCCATCGTGAAGACAAGATCTGGGGGACAGGAGTCTCTGTTCCGGCACGCTGCCGGGACGGGGAAGTGCCCCCGGAAGGCTTCTCCATCATCACCACCGCCATCTTCATCAACGCTGTTGTCTCCCATGAGGAGGGAGTAGTTCTCCATCGAGGCTCGGGGCTGTACCGGTAGCTATGTTTTTCATCTCTCCATATGTACTTCAATACAATAATCTCATGAGCTGCCTTACATGATTGAGATTCATATGATGATGCTTGTAATCTAGATGTCATTATGCTAGTCAAGTGGATTTTACTTATGTGATCTCCGGAGACTCCTTGTCCCACGTGTGTAAAGGTGACAGTGTGTGCACCGTGTGGGTCTCTTAGGCTATATTTCACAGAATACTTATTCACTGTTATGAATGGCATAGTGAAGTGCTTATTTATATCTCTTTATGATTGCAATGTGTTTTGTATCACAATATATCTGTGTGCTACTCTAGTGATGTTATTAAAGTAGTTTATTCATCCTGCACGGTGTAATGGTGACAGTGTGTGCATAGTGTAGTACTTGGCGTAGGCTATGATTGTGATCTCTTGTAGATTATGAAGTTAACTATTGCTATGATGGTATTGATGTGATCTATGCCTCCTTTCGTAGCGTGAAGGTGACAGTGTGCATGCTATGTTAGTACTTGGTTTGGTTATGTTGATCTGTCATGCACTCTAAGGTTATTTAAACATGAACATCGAATATTGTGGAGCTTGTTAACTCCGGCATTGAGGGTTCGTGTAATCCTACACAGTTAGTGGTGTTCATCATCCAACAAGAGGGTGTAGAGTCTAGCTTCTATCTATTTATTCTGCTATGTGATCAATATTGAGAGTGTCCAGTAGTGAAAGTATAATCCCTAGGCCTTGTTCCTAAATACTGCTATTATCGCTGCTTGTTTACTGTTTTACTGCATGTTTACTTACCACACGCCAGCAAGCTATTTTCTGGTGCCGTTACTACTGCTCATATACATTCATACCACCTGTATTTCACTATCTCTTCGCCGAACTAGTGCACCTATACATCTGACAAGTGTATTAGGTGTGTTGGGGACACAAGAGACTTCTTGTATTGTGGTTGCAGGGTTGCTTGAGAGGGATATCTTTGACCTCTTCCTCCCTGAGTTCGATAAACCTTGGGTGATCCACTTAAGGGAAACTTGCTGTTGTTCTACAAACCTCTGCTTTTGGAGGCCCAACACTGTCTACAGGAAAAGGAGGGGGCGTAGACATCAATGTTCACAATGCTCTTTGTGAATGTAAATTCAAATTTTCCTGAAACTTTTAGATACCATTTTATTATTTTTATTTCAGCCTTACTAGAGCCCGGGAGAACAAAGATGTGCTCGACCGAACCCTAAGGAGATATAGTTTTGCTAGTTCTCCATCGATCGAGAATTAGGATAGAGCTCGATGGACATGAGGATCATTAGATTTGTATTGCGATTTGTGCCCCATCTGTATTGTAATTTGCAAGTAGATTGCAACTGAGAAAAAGGGTCCCTCGCCATTTGATTCGTCTAATGATTTGTTATAGCTGGAACTTCTAAGTAGGATTGAGTTGACTAAGGACTAAGCTAATTCTCCGTCATCAAGAACTAACTGCTAACATTGGTTATATACATATTATGATGAGATTAAGTCACACATAGTAATACAACAGTGAAGTACACACCTAAGTCACATACGGATCACAAATAATCTGAGACAATACAGATAGCTGCGAACCAAAGAAAACAGTCCGATCGAAGAATCAATTAGCACAGAGTTCGTTCGACCAGGGGACACGGTGTTTCAGCGGAATCAACACTGTACTACATACGTACATGAGGGATCAGTGTGAGGCGACGAGCTTGGGCCCTCGGCCGACGAGCGCCGCGAGTGGGCCGATAGCGAGGGAGTTTATGTAGGTGCACAGCTCGGTGTAGGTCGACGTGTTTCGCTTGTCAATGAACTTGTCAACGCCGTCGGGCCCGCCCATGATGGCTCCGGTGAGCTCGTTGGGGTTTGGGCCAGTCGGGCGCAAACCAGTCGCCGAAGCTCATGCCGCGTTGACGACGGTCCCGGGCTTGAGCACGGCGAGGAGCACCTGCGCGCCAGGGTAGTCCTTGTCGTGGCGGAAGAGAAGGGAGGAGGCGGCCAATGCATAGCGAGCTTTGCCGGAGACCGAATGGGGGGCTAGTGGAGATGCTCTAACGGGCACCTTTTTGTCATGTTTTGTTAGTTGAGTTTATAATGAGCTTGAATTTGTGTACCCTACAAAGCCTACTCTCACCATACTAGATATCCATTAAATATGCATAATTGTAGTTAAATATATTGTAACCGGTAGAGCTATTGCTAGATAAATCACGACTGCTAGATGTTTACAGTTGTACAAGATCGATCTCAGATGATACATAGTTATAAGTGTACATGTTTCTTTTCGATAAGTTGTCGCCTCCTCCAGGCGACAGGGGGCGTAACCCTAAATCCTGCCACCACCTTCCCTCTCCCTCCTACCCCACCGCCTCGTCGCCCCTAGAGGCGCTACCGGGCCAAGCTCGCGGCGCCGGTGAAGGAGGCGGCGGGGATCTGGGCCCTTGGCTCCCCGCGCGGTGATAGGTGGAGGACCTCCGCGCCGGGCTCGCCGCTGCTGACGAAGACATTTGGCGGGCTCCTTCTGCTCCGAGCTGCTCCTCTGGAGTGGCCGTGGTCCAGGGGTGGCGCCTTCCAGTGCTTTTCCCCGGAGGGTGCCCTGTGCTCCAGGGCGGCGGGTGGATGGGTAGGGTCGTCCGGGTGGCTTCGGCGCCCTATCGTCAGATCTGGAGGCCGGTGACCTGATCTCCTCTCCGCCTCTCCCTCTCCGCCAGATCTGGGTGGGGTCGGCCTTCGGCCGCCCGATCTGTGGCTGGGGATCCAACGCGCATGGGTTCCGCCCACCTGTGGAACCGGGCGAAAGCCCTGGCTGGCTTGTCGAGCCCGACGACGGTGACGCCTATGGGCGCCGCGGTCCTCCCTGGAGGCTTCGTGGTGGTCTCCGTCAACAGGCAGCGTCTCGGGTGAAATCCCTAGGCCCCTGGGCCGGGCAGTGGCGGCGCCTCGGTGTCGTGAGCTTCTTGAAGCCATTGCCTTGGGACGAGGTTCTCCATGTGTTTGGCGAGTTGGTCGTGTGTTGCTCGGCGGCGCTTGGTGTGGCCCTTGATCTTGGCCTCGAGGAAGTTCTTGGGCCCGTTTTGCTGCAGGCATCTTTTTTGGTGGTTCCTTGGCGTGGTGCTCATGGCGGTGTTGCTTTCCGGCGGTCCGGCGCCCACGAGCCTGGGCGAGGGGATAGGGTTCCCCTCCGGAAGCAATCCCGGCATGAGCGACGTCAAGGCCCGGTTCTCCTTTCCCTTCCTGCGTGCGGGCTATTCCTTCGTATCGGATCCCGGATCGGTGTTACTCCTTTGCATCTCCAGTTCATCCCGTCTTGGAAGCAGGTGGCTTTCTCCGTCTGGGGCAGTTCCTAAGCAACGTCTTGAAGTTCGATGGCAGCAGAGCTCTGGCTAGCTTCCCTGTTCTTCGGTGCTTTGCATTAGGCTTCTCCTGTTTCTTTCTGTTGACCTATTTTCGTTTCTGTAAGCTATGTTCAGCACCCTTGTACTTCTACCGTGTGTGGCTTAATTAATTTTAAGCTGTGCTGCAAAGCCTTATGTTTAAGAAACATGATTTAATATATGTGTGCATGTTAACTATTAGTCAGACTATAAAATACATGAAGCTGTGAAGCATGATTTAAATATATTAATCCTCACCTGTCACCACTAAGTAAGAGATAGAAATACATCTCCGCCTCAAATAAAAATAGATACTTTGATATTTTTTGGCACACTAAGATTATGATCTCTCAACAATTGGCGTGACCTAACTATCACCATGCACTGTTGATGCCAATGATCATGGGAGCGTGATGATCCAACGAAAAGAATTGCAAGCAGGGGAATAATCAGCACTATATATACTATATGCAAGAGAGAGCTTTTCTTTTCCATCAGCTACATGCATACGGAGCCACCCAGGTGGTTCTTACTCTGTTGTTATCAGGGTGGTTGTTATAACAGTCCATACTCTTATGTACCTTGAGATATTAGAGTGAACCAAAGTAGAGCACACATTTTACTCGAGTAAATTTGTGACCTATGGGAAACTTGTGTGTTGTGACGTTGCACGGCACGGGGTGGGCGCTGTGCAACCAGCACTAGGGGAGGTCCTGGCCGAAGTAGCGGGGGTTGCCCGTAATGCACTACGTAGAACGCTTCTGACATAGACAAGGGACTGCGCCACCTGAGGCGGATCATCAATGGTGTCGCAGTCCGCCATATACCACCCCATCAACCAGCGAACTAGTGGGGCCTCACTGTTGACGGATGCACTCAAGGCTGTGCGTACTTTCCTTCCTTTTCACACTTAACTCGTGTGAGCTCGATGGAAGCGGGCTACCAGCCTCATGAAGCAAGCAGCGCTGATGATCAACAGCGCAAGAAAACTTCTCCTGGCCTCATAGTCATAGGTGTGAGTTAGGGTGTATTTGGTTGCTCGCACCGATTTTTTCTTTTTTCTTCAATTTTGGTCTGCCGGAAGTTGCCTGTGCGTGATGAAAATGTGGCTTGGGCATGTCTTTTGTTTTGTTCGGATGTTCACGATGCTCTTTGCGAATATAAATTCAAATTTTCATGAAACTTTTAGATACAATTTTATTATTTTTATTTCAGCCTTACTAGAGCCCGGGAGAACAAACATGTGCTCAACCGAACCCTTAGTGAGATATGGTTTTGCTAGTTCTCCATCGATCGAGAATTAACTTAGAGCTCGATCCACATGAGGATCATTAGATTTGTATTGTGATTTGTGCGCCATTTGTATTACAATTTGCAAGTAGATTGCAACCGAGAAAAATGGTCCCTCGCCGTTTGATTCGTCTAATGATTTGTTGTAGTTGGAATTTCTAAGTAGGATGGAGTTTAATTAAGAACTAAGCTAATTCTCCATCATCAAGAACTAATTGGTAAGATTGGTTATATGCAGATTATGATGAGATTAAGTCACACATAGTAATACAAAGTACACACCTAAATCACATATGGATCACAAATAAGCTGAGGCAATACAGATACTAGCTGCGAACTAAAGAAAACAGTCCATTCGCAAAAAAGAAAAAAGAGAAAGAAAACAGTCCGATCGAGGAATCAATTAACACAGAGTTCATACATACACGAGGGATCAATGTGAGGCGACGAGCTTGGGCCCGCGGCCGGCGAGTGCAGCGAGCAGGACGATGGCGAGGGAGCGGATATAGGGGCAAAACCTATACACCGACCAGGTCGGTGGCTGCCTGCCACCGCACACCCCCTGGTTGGGTATGGGCTAGGCCCATTTGTGTCTGTTTAGCCTGTATTAGTTCGTTTTTCCTTTTCTTTTTTCTTTTATGGCTTCTTTTTCTGTTTTTCTTTTCTATTTTCTGTTTTCGGTTTTGTTCATATTTTTTGAGATTCGCAAATTTTAATTTTTAAAAATTGTTCAAATTGAGAAAATGTTTAAATTCAAAATTGTTCAAATTTGAAAACCGTTCAAATCTGAAAACCGTTCGTTCAAATTTGAAATACGTTCAACATATTTTCAAATGCGAAAATATAAACAAAATGTTTAAATTAAAAAATGTTCAAATTTGAAAACTATTCAAATCTGAAAACCGTTCAAATTTGAAAACAGTTTAAATTTGAAAACCGTTCAAATTTGAAATCTATTCAAAAAATTTCAAATGCGAAAATATTGAAATTCGAAAAATGTTCAGTTTCTAAATTTGTTCAAATTTTCAAAAAGTTTAGATTCAAATTTTGTTTATATTCAGCAAAACATAAATGAAATAGCAGAAGAAAAAAGAAAGAAAGGAGAGAAAAGTTACTGGGCCAGCCCAGTGCCTCCCGCCTGGGGTGTGCGGACGATCAGCTTAATGGGCCGAGCCCATATACGCCCGGGGGGGTGTGCGGTGGGTTCGCTGCCACCGACCAGCTCGGTGAATAGGAGCCCCCACTGATATAGGTGCACAACTCAGTGCAGGCCGAGGCGTTTTGCTTGTCGATGAACTTGTCGGCTCCGTCAGGCCTACACATGATGGTCCCAATGGGCTTGTTGGGATTGGGCCTATCGGGCGCGAACCAGTCGCCGAAGCTCATGCCTCAGTTGACGACCGTCCCGGGCTTGAGCGCGGGGGTGGAGGCTCCGTGGTGGTGCGGCTGCATGGGCGGAATGACCCCGAATCCGATGACGTAGGACCTCCCCATGGGGTTGGCCTCGAGCAGGTAGTCCATCTGCTGCTTGGCGAACTCCCGGGGTGATGAAGACCTGGTGGAAGGGGGTGTGGGGAAGTGGTAGCACGGCGCAAACGAAGTTGTCGCCCTGCGTCTTGAAGTTCTACATGCCCCCGCTGGCCGTCATGTTGAGCTGGCGAGGAGAACCTGTGCGTCGGGATACTTGAGGTCCCAGCTGAACTCGGCCACGCTGGAGAAGATGGCCTCGTGGCTGATGAAGGGCCTTTTTGAATCCTTTCTGCTTATATTTCTGAATCCTTTCTCCTTCATTAATATTTATCAATAAAATTATCACACTGAAATAAGATGAAAAAGCTGAAGTTGTCCAGCATGGAGAGCACCCAAAAGCTCCATCGAGTCTGCTGGACTCTCTGGGAAAACCATACGGACGTAGTGCCTTATTGTGTTACATCTGAAAAAATGTCTTCTTCACTTCCTTCTCGGAATGCGTTGCAGTAAGAAGGGCATTTTCCTCATCGAAAACTTGAGGAATGTCATCAGCACGGGTTTCATCCATCGAGAAGCTACTTTCCTCTAGATCCCCAAACTAACATTTATAATAGTCTGAGCTGATTGTGTCCTTCAATCATACCTTATCATGTACTAGAGAATCAATGAGTTTCTTCATGTGCCTACCATTAGTGTCACTATGAAAGTATTTCGCATTCAAATCTATTTCCAAAATGAATTGGGCCTTTGATCATTGTTACCACTTGAGTTCCCCTTTGTACAGTTGTCCGGCTAACTTAGCGTTGGATTGCCTTTTCAGTTCAATCTCTTGCGTCGTTTTTGGTCTCACATCTTCGATCGCTTCAATCTCATCCATAACCGATGATAAGAAGAGTTCTCACCTTTCAATCGCCCTGTTATATATCTCACCCATATCCACCAAGGTATATATGCATAGCGCAATGTGTTATTCCACCTGTGAATGGGATTCAGACCAGAGACAGGTGTCTCCCATACCTTTTTAACCAAACTAGCATAGTGGCCCGCGTAATAAGTACCGGGAAATAAAATTAAAATAAAAAGGTAAAAAAAAGGTTATGTCGCTGAGGGCCTCTAATGTGGCCTTCGTCGTACACCTACCACTTCACGTGACAGGAACCCACGTCAATGGCTATGGCTTTGCTAACGGACACCCTTGGCGTCTGCCGACATTCTCTTCAAGAAAACCCACAATTATGGCGAGGACCAGGTTCTACCGATGACCTTCGTCGTCCACCTACCACTCCACGTGACAGGAACCCATGTCAATGGCAATGGTTTGGTTGACGGGCACCCCTGACATAACGGCACGTATGCCGACATTCTCTTCCATAAAACCCAGCTTTATGGTGAGGACCAGGTTTTGCCGATGACCATTTGAGAGCGCTCAACATGCCTGCATATATGTAGGCCAACCCTATATTGTGCCATATGTTTGTGTTTTAAACAGAGCGGCAAATCCATTTTTTGAAGCCACATGATATGTACGTGGATAAATATATTGGTCAGATTAAATTTTTAGAAAATTCTTACCGTTGTATATGCCGAGGGCCTCTAATGTGGTCATCGAATTATTGGCATACACCTACCGCTGCCAAACTTCCATCAGTATTGCAGAACTGCGTTGTCACATGTCAAGAATCTATGTCGACGGCTATAGCTTTTCGACGGGCACTCTTTGCATAAATGCATGCATGCAGACGACAAGATTTTGCCGATGGTCTGTTCAAAAAATCCCTTGTATACCTACGTGTATGCTGACGGTCATCTTAGAGCGCTCAGCATGTCGGCTTGTATGCCGATAGACCATATATCGTGCCAGCTGTTGTATTTTAAACAAAGCGTGAATTCAATTGTCCTTCCCTATATTGATTAGATCAACTTTGTGCTCTGCAATTCTTTCAGTACGGGTATTAGTTTTACTAGCAATGAACGGCGCGGCGGCACGCCGCGCCATATTGTGGCTCTTTGATGGTAATTTTACCGTGGTAAATATTTTTGGGTCGAGTTGATTAGTTTGTCCTTTTAGAGTTGATGTGTTCTGATTTTTCTAAGACTAAGCTGTTGTGTCGTTTTGTTTTTATATGGCAGATCCATTTTGATTTCTACTTGGATGTGGATGGTGGTGGAGTATCTTAGTAATCGGTGGATCACAGAAAAATAAAATTATTAATGAACCATCAAAAGAACACATTGTGTAAACCAATCAACTGCAAAATTATGCGTGCAAAATTCAGAGTTCTAGACTGTGAGTGCATTCCGAGTGTTGTAGTCTTATTTATCTTTTTTCTTTCTTCCATAGGTGGGGTTCAACCTTGTTTTCGTAATATTATCCTTTTGTTATTTCCCCCAATTGTGATTAGAGGACAGTGCTTAATTAGTTAATTTGTTGATTTGTAGGTCTAAGTATAACATGTGACTTGCTAGCCAATACGAATTTCCTGCTCCGCCACTGCGTCGGCAGCAACAACCAAGTGAGAAAGACACGTCAACAGCCCAGCGACGGCTATGGAGAAGCCCAACAACGGCGGCAGATGACAACCTAACAAAAATGGTTGAGATGTGCTTAGCAGGATTTTTTTTTCCAGCTTGTGCTTCCAGCAGGATCGTTTAGAGTGTTCCCAGTTTGTAGCATTGAGAAAATTCAATATGTATTGAACAAATTTCAGCGCAACAGAATTGCAATGCGCTCTCAGCGATGATATTCCTATTTTTCGAAAAAGGAGGCTTTATTACTCAAAAGGTGCGATGATATTCCCATGGGCATACATATAATACGATTTGCAATAGGGGGCGCATTATGTGATCAAATGGTAGATTAGCAGAACGATACAGTCTTGCAGCTACTCAGAGGTCTATTACATACGATCGTGCGGCAGTATTTGTAGCATGCAATTTGAATTTATTACTGATATCATTCAAACAAAATATCAAGGAAACATAAGAATGACATATAGACTTTAACTGACAATGTGATGTCACATAAGAGTAAGCTCGCTACATATTTGAGCAAACAACTATAGAACTTCTTATTAAAAAAAACATGGACCGATAATCTTTTAGAAGTGGTAGGAAGGAAAATAAAAATGTTCTCTTACATGAAGTTACATCATCTTGATCCAGTAAACCTAATATTCATTTGCATAATAGATGTTCCCTTGGCTGAGAAAGTACTCAGTTGTTAGCAATCTAAACGATGATGGCGACAAAGCCTTTTGATCATGGTGTCCTGAAATTGTTTCACCGTATGTTGGAGTCAGCTGCAAAATATCATTGTGTAAATACTTTAGTTAGAAAAATGAACCATACAGTATAGAAGTAATAGTTGTTGATTAGTACATTACATTTCAGCCTTGAATAATACCAGTTGGACATGCAACACGAATCTCAAACACCAGGACAAAATCATGTTACATCATTATCTCGATGTATGGAAGCACATTAGAGTCTTTGTGAATGGCAAAAGCTCAGTTCAATCTCACACTTGTACCATCTGAAAAGCAACTTAGTAGGCATGCAAGTAAGAAATGTGTCAATAAAAAACCCTTGAATGTTAAGCAAGCATAGCTAAAAATGTGTATACACAAAAATGTATGCACCGCTGCTCAGATAAACTGATCATGATCCGACAGAAATATTGAACCTACCGTAGCTATAGAAGAACAATATTTATGCAGCTCGACATATTTGAGTTTTTGTTTCCAATCACCAAGTGACGGTTCAAAGAGGAAGATGTTTTTACAGAGAGACATCCACATCTCCACTCACCAATAAAGCTTTAAATTTTCTTAGCCAATACCCGCAAACTTTTCTGATTAGCCAATACATTTGATGTAGCTAGCAATTGACATCCATAGAAGCAACGTGCAATAAACAAAATTTGTTGACTATCTGTAACGAAATTGAAAAAAATAAGTAGTTCTTAATTTAATAGTACGGAAATCTATTCACTATCTCGAATGCCTTAAGTTGATTATCTGAGACAAAAAAGAAAGGAACAAACCTTGATACATAAACGTGTTACCTTAATTCCTCAAGCAATCAAATAAATTGGACTCTAGATACTTGGCTGAATTGTTGCAGTATCTACCTTTAACATGAAGTTGTGTGCATTTCAAAGTTTGCCATTTTGAAAAATATCTGCTGTGTCATACCTGCTGTGAAAAATTCAGATTTGTAGATGCGCGTGTTATCTCAGTTGAGCAAGTATTAACACAGAGATCACCTACAGGATATTGTAGTGGTAAAACAAGCGTAGTATATTTATTTATAAATAATACTCTAAATCATGAAAAAGTTAGTTCATATTTGCGGTACTACATCCCAGTTAAGTTCCAGTGAGGGCATGTACTCAGGTTATTTAATATGGAAATCTTTGTACAATGTATAATAGATTGATAGGGACCAATAAATACCCATAGCTTTCTCACATAGCTATTTCTGTAGCTCTTCGTAGGAATTATTTATTAGCAGATATTTCTGCATTACTGGTCTGAAGAATTAGATCCGGAACTTGCGCCTTTATATTCTACTGATCAATCCGTTTGAGGAGATCCTAGGCTGTGTTTAGTAAGAAGAAAAAACTATTAACAATGCTTTTGTTCATGCGACTAAGGCCGAGCTGAGATGTAGATGAAAAAAATCTACAACTGAAAATTAGCAATGAATGGTGAACGCCTTTTCATATCGATAAGAATGAATTATTAATTTAATGAATCGACTGATTTTTAGAAATCATTCATGGCTAGAAATATTCAGGGTAAAAGAAAAGGAGCAAGAAAATTACGTTCAGTTCATCTAGCAAGGACAACATAAATCTTTATCTATTCGAGTTTTGCATACACATGTTGTCTACAGCATTAAGCATGCACTGGTACAACTACATAATATAATAAAACACACGGATAGTCTAATCTTGATGAATTAAATAAGCCTGTCAAATGTGAAACCTGCATGCTTTTCAGGTCTTGAAAACACAATAGGCATGTTTCTCTGAAATAAGATTTGTTCTTAAATAATTAATATGTTCATATAACTTACCCACGACCAGTTGCAGTTGTATAGTAGGGTAGGTCACTTCCGCAGAAATTTTCAAAATGATTTCTATTTATCTTCATAAGTTAATAATTTTGGCTCCACATTCATAGCTCATGTAGTTGTGATTCAGATGTATGATCAAATCGTGGGTTATCTTTGTTACATGAACTATCGGAACGCACCTAAAAGATAGTCTGGAATTTAAGCCGACAACTTTACAGTTTCCTGTAACTATCAAGGGCGGTCATAGAAGCACACTATCATGGTAAGCATACTTACAATCTATGTCCAGTATCAGAGACCTTACTCATCTTACTTTTCTACAGCAACTCTGGAAGCCAGCGTCGGTGCAGTGGCTACAAATTCAGATTGCGGCGTTATCTTATTGGTTGCCCGCACCTTTGCCAATTGCATGGATGCTAATAAAGCTGAACTTCGTGCTCCGAAAGAAGGCATCGACCTTGCTGCTCCTGGTGTCACAGACCAGTTAATTTTGAGAATGATTGTGCAGCTATTGTACATCCTGTGAATGCCAAGTGCTTTACATAAGGCACTAACCTGATCACTTGGTTGGCAAGTGGTCTCAACCACGGTTCTGCATTCAAGTATCTGCATGTAAAGCATCTGTCAGCCATGCTCTTTTAAAAAACAATATAGAACATGATAAGTAAGCACAATGTACATAAGGGTGTGGTCAAAGGGTTAACGATAATTAGTATGCATTCTACATTTCTTGTCACCACAGATTTGATGCATATGATGCTCGACCTTTCTATTGTCTCAATAAGATTTTGAAAGCATGTTTTCAGTTAAGAAGAGAAGATGAAGATTCAATTAGCAAACAATGGAGAAAATGACAATTGTGGTAGATCCTGCTTTTCCCCGCGACTCATACATAAATACAAATTAGTATAAATTATCGAAGTAAAGAACACAAATTATCTGTTGCGCGCTTAAAATACATGTGTGCACAAAATTATCAGCTGCACTTGAAATACATATTATATATATATATATATACATTAATTGGTATGTTGAAAAGGAAAGTGATGTACATAATAACTTAGAAAGGGAATTGATTCATCTCGGTTTAATCAATCTGTGCAAACATTATAAAGAAAGATTTAGAGGTCACACGCTCTGTTGTTACATCCAGAAAAGACCTTGTAGCTCGTCGGCGGCACTTCAGGCTTCAGCGTGCGGAAGCGGAGGACTGGAAATAGAGTCACCGATGTACATTGTATCGGATGGTAATGCAGAGAAAATGATCCGAAGTCAGAATCCAACAGATCATGCTATGCAATGCTGATCAAAGAAGTGAAAGCGTTGCTTCAGGAAGGGGAGAATTTGTTATCAATCACATTAGAAAGAAATCAAAATACTATCAGTTATTAGCTAACTGATGTTAACCATAGCGAACCTTGCACATCTCACCTGTCTGGCTATGTTCAGGGAGACGGTAGTAGGCTAGTAGCTGCTCTGTGCGAGAATGGTTCTTTTCACGGAGAAGAAGTGAGAATAACCGAGAAAAAACTTGGGAGGAGGGAAGGGGATGAGATGAGTAGCGGGGAAAGAGGAGCATACACCCGACCACGGCTGCTGGTGGATGTGAAGGCGGCACCGTCAGCTCTCTCTGGAGATCCGGTGGAGGAGAAGGCCTGGCCGACGTTGGGAAAGCGCTCGCGGTCGTCGTGCCGCCGCTTGCCATCAGACCCCGGCTGCACGACGAACGCCAGGCCCGTCTCCGTCATGGTCCGCCTCCATCATCGCTCTCGGGTTCCCTCGTCCGCCTGCGCAAGCTGCTCCCATCGGTTTTGCTCGGTGTCCTGTACCGTCGTGCCGCCGTGCCGCTGTGCCCGAGATGGAAGAGGAGGATGGCGCTGTCGCTTGTGTGGGTGCTGTTGACAAATGGGGTAGGGATGAGGAGGATTGGGCCTCACCGGCTACTGCTGCTTGGCGTCGAAGCCATCAAAGACCTTCTCCCCATCATCAAGTTCGGTTGTTGCATCCCCTCCCGCCACCGGCCGCCGGCCACCTACGACCCCCTCTCTTTACACCGGCAACCGCTCACCGTGGTCACCACCTGCTTTGTCTCTCCCTACCACCGCAAATCTCCGGCCCGTGGTGTGGCAATATTTTTTCTGATGGAAAGAGACAATTGTATGAGACGTGGGAAGGAAACGGGAGGGATCGGGAGAGAGGAAGGGGAACGAATTTTCTAGATAGGTCCTGGCGAGGAGAGGAAATAGTCAAAGCGGCGAGGTCAGTCAGGTCACTGCTATTGGTTCAGAGAAACACCAAAACGCTAAAGAACCCCCAAACTACACACAAGAGAATCGCATGTTAATTCCGAGCAGAACCCCAAAATTATGAGAAAAATCGAGTCAGTTAAGCTTTAATATAGTAGTTATATATTTGGTCACTATACATTCCGGTCAAAATCTAAATGTTTTTAACCTCTAATTTATTGACATACATTTAGTTCAGATTAGCATCCTAACGGAAAGCCAATTTCAACTTCTCCTTTCACGTGTAATAGCCATGGTGATTTTTTCCTTTTAAAGATCACGTGATAGTGCTTTTACTATAACCATTTCCAGGCTACTCCTTTTAATTTTCTTTCCTAGGAAGGGTGTCACGTAAATGTTAAAGTGTATGTCTATAAAACATGTGGGCATGTATGTTACGTAATTGTTCTAAATCTTATCCATTGAAATTACATATCTAACCGTTAAAATAATTCCGATGATGTGGATCAACGTAGTGCCTCTATTTTAAACCTCTGTATTGTGCTTTTAGTATATAATAGATTAGAAAACCATCTCGATGCAGCCACCCAAGTTCGAATTTTATTTGACGTTTGCACGGTGGTCTAGCGCTCCGGTGATTATCAGTATAGGAGCATGGTCCAACAAAACTTGAATACGTGACCAGTGGAAATTTCGGTTACCAGTCTGAGTCCATAAGTACATGGTTAATAGTTCCATATATTTGTGGTAAATATAGCTTAAGCGTGATTATACACTTATTGATGCATATCATGCTTCAGGCACATGTAACTGAATCGGCAAAGCACATCTTTAAAATGATCAATACTGAACACGCCAGTTAATCATGACACTAACTTGTTTGGAAGCTGCCTAGGCCACGCAAGATGCATGCATATGTGATCACAGAGATGCTCTGCCTTGGCTCGTTAAGTCGTTAATTAGCCATAAAAATGTGAATGGGGCGTAGATGGATGATGCATCTCTCTATCTCTATATAAGCCAGAGCTTCCCAGTCGATTCGAACTCTACATGAGAGATGAGTATGCTTTTTAGATGGTCAAATACTTCGAAATTCAGCACACAGCTGGGACATTAGAGAAAACCAAAAGCCGATGGTGCACGGCCTATTGCGGTGCGCGCACTCAGACTTACCTGAGTGCACAATGTTGTGCCGTTGCACGGCACGGTGTGGCGCCTGCGCTACCGCGGGAGACGTTGTATATTGCCTGAGCCAGCTGCTTGTTGCCAACAGGGACGGAGCCACGATTGGGGTATATATAGAGGGGGCGAACTGGCTAGCTCAAATAAGATGTAGCATATCAGGATGTATTAAGTCCAAAATAAAATAGGTTATCAAGGTATGTTTAGCAGTAATATTAGGTGAATATTTTTTTTCCACATACTAACACATATATTGAATAATCCGTGACAAAGTAATGCTTGTACCACTTTATAAGTTCAAATAGTTCACCAACGAACAGATCAAATTTTAAAAGCCAGATTTGGGGTTGAAGCAGTAGGCGCGAAAAAGGAATCTATACTCCTACAATATTAATCCTATAATGCTTGTGCCACTTTATAAGTTCAAATAGTTCACTAACGATCAGATCAAATTTTCAATACCAAGCCAGATTTGGGGTTGAAGCAGTAAGCGCGAAAAAGCAATCTATGTATTACTCCTATAATATATATGAGAACTGAATAACGAGAACAACTAATGGCATGTCTAACCAGCTGAATGATTGCTGCATGTCGTGTAGTGGCATATAAAATTCAAAATTTTCTAAACCTTAGTTTGAAATTCTTGTAGACTTTAGCTACCTAAAGCTGCACATTGCCAGGAATTGCAGAGTACTTCGTGAGCGCCAGTTTTTTTTTAGATAAAAAAGGGTGAAACCCCCAGGTTCCATTAAAATGCAACCAAAAGTCACAAGGATCCAACGAGTTGTGAACTCAAAACTCAACAGTTAAGGCATAGTTTTACAACTAAAAAAAAAACTGGGAGGCACCATCTGGAGATAGCCACATGAGCATTACATAACTGGGGGGGAACCAAATGGCAAACACCATTAACACTAACTTCTCACAGGCTATCAGAGGCGGAGCTAGCTATATGGCGAGGTTTGGCGGCCGCCATACCTAAATTTTGACGCTAATATTATGTACATATATGCAGATATGCTTCAGGTTTCTCTTCTGCTGAGTACTGATTGCTTCCATCGATGGGAATCAGCGCATCGGTGCTGTTTGGCGAGCTGGAAAAGATCGAACCGGTAAGTGGTTTCCCCCGTGTTGGGCCTGGGATCAGTTGGGCCTGATCGGTAGATCACTTGGGCTGTACCTGTACGCTCATTGGCATCAAGAGTTAGAAACCGATCGCCACATGATGATACAACACCGAAGACCGAATCCTGCCGCCTACTCACAAACCGATGGCGATTATGCGGAGCGGAAGCAGTCAAAACCGCGACCGCCGGCCAACGAGACGAGGCCGTGACCGGCGACTGGGCGAAGAAGGATATGGCGCGGAAGAAAAACACCAAATACTTAATGCAAGGTACTGTATTTGATTTCGGAACTAAATTTGGACTTCGAATTCAGAAACCAATCTGACTGAAATAAGCTCCAGTACAAAATCTGCTATAGTGCTCTCAATGATCAGTTGATTGATTTTACCCTGGCTGTCTCCCGTGATTTTCTTGTACATACATAAAAAGCCTTTTTGCCAAAGTATGTGACGCTAGCAGCTCAACCTAACTCATCATCCTAAGGCAGAGAGTGAAGAGGAAAAACATGTTCATGATCTGATAGTTGGTCAAGGGAAAGAGGATCTCAATGAAGAGTGAAACTCAGATAACATTTAGTGAGGTATTTTCAGTACAACAATTTATTTTAACATTGCGAAATTATATTGTACATGTTGAACAAAGTAATATTTATCTTCTGGAGTCTTGCATTTCTCATTTATGCCAAACCTAAAATATTTTCCTGCCTCCGCCACTGCAGGCTATCTCCTAGTGCCAGCATGGAACGGCTCTCGCGGCGGTCGAGGCTTGAATGGTCTTTGCCAAACATCCCCAAAAGCAGACATTTCATATCCAAGCTATCCGCAAGAGCTCCCCACGAAGATGATCCAATCGCATCAGGTTTGCATCTAGAAGGGACGAGTGTTTGTCCAAACACAACAGGCGCCAGCTTCTGATCAACACAACAGTTTTTCTTAGTAGCTCTTTGACACCTGGCCAACTCAGTCCCTGGAAACACATAGCATTACGAGTAGACCATAAGGTCCAGAGCACAGCCGAGGAAAATATATTTAAGACAGAATTATTATCTTCACTAATCCACCATCTAGCAATAGATTCAAAACTGTCCCCAATTTTCTTGCCAAATATGTCAGAAATAATTTCCCACAAGTATCTAGCTACTACACACTCAAAGAACAAATGTGAAGATGATTCCAGCTCATTGCAAAACAAGCAGGTGGAATCATCCACATGTCTGCGTTTTCCAAGATTATCTCTTGACAAAAGTTTGTCGTTTGCAAGCAGCCACAAGATGATATGAATCCGAGGAGGAATATGAAGTTTCCAAACCGCTAGGGTATGGATCGGAATCACACCACCATTGTTAACAATGCCATAGAAAGATCGAACCGAGTAAGAACCAGAGGGATGGAACATCCAAATTGGGCAATCATCATAATCGGAAAAAGAAACAGTTTGCACCAAGGCAACCAAATCAAGCCACCTATCATATAGGACCTGTGATACCGTTCTTCTAAAGGTAAACTTCAGATTAGAACCGTCCCATGCATCAGCAATTGTACACTGTTGTTCATTAACTATAACATATAAATCCCAAAAAAGAATAGCAAGTGAACAATGACCAAGCCATGTATCTTCCCAAAACAGAACTTTTTTACCATTACCAACTTTCCACCTGTACCCAACCTAGCTGATGAAGCAGCCCACATAACCCCTTTCCGAAAAGGGGAGCAGTGTACAGGTTTAGCATTAAAGATATTAGGAGAAAGATTATACTTATAATCCACAATCATTTTCCAAATTTTATTGTTATCAAAATGATATCTCCTAATCCAAGACGACAACAGACAGAGATTAAAATCTCTCATATTTTGAATACCAAGGCCCCCATATTCTTTTTTACGGGATACAAAATCCTAGTTCACCAGATGATATTTATGGGAATCCCCAACATTATTCCAAAAGAAATGAGCCATTTGTGAGTTAATCGCTTTAATAGCCCATTTAGGAAATTTGAGGAAAGATAACAAGTACATAGGGATGCTAGCAACACATGCTTGTAAAAGGATCAGCCTGCCTTTGTAAGAAAGCAGCTTGCCTCGCCAACCGGCAATCCGTTTAATGATCTTATCTAAAATGGGTTATAAATCTTCCTTTTTTAGCTTTGAGAAATGCAAAGGCACACCAAGGTAGATAAAAGGGAAATCTGCTAATTTACACCCAAAGATTTGAGCAAACACTCTAGCATCATCTTCTTCCACATTAATAGTAAGAAGATCACTTTTATGATAATTAATGCGCATGCCCGACATTTGTTCAAAACAAGTTTAAAGCCATTTTAAATTCCTAGCCATCTCCACATCTTTTTCGAGAAAAAGAATGGTGTCATCAGCATACTGAAGGCTGATGACACCACCAGGAACAACAGAAGGCATAAGCCCTGAGATAAGATTGTTCCTGGCTGCTTTGTAAAGAATTTTTGTGAACACATCCGCAATGTAGTTTAATAGGATGGGGGAAAGGGGATCCCCCTGTTTAAGGCCTTTACCAGCAACAAAATAAGAACTATTAGAATCATTAATACGAACACAAAAAGAACCTTTATATAAAACAGATTTAATCAACATTCTAAATTTAGGAGAGAAATTCCTAGATTGCAACATAGAATCCAGGAACTCCCAATCAATACGATCATACGCCTTCTCATAATCTAGTTTCAAAACTAGACCTGTGTGCTTCTTAGAATAAACGTCGTGGATAACCTCATGAGCCGCCACTACACTCTCAAGAATGTAGCGACCCTTGATAAATGCAGTCTGATTATTAGCGATCATCCTATTACTAATCGGAGCAATCCTGTTTGTAATAGCTTTAGTTTTAATTATGAGCGGCAGTTTTAGACTCAGCATGTTACGTTCCAGCTTCCAAGGACTAGAAACTCAACTGTTTTTGCTGTTGTTTTTGCCATGCATGACACGGAAGGAGAAATTAACCACGCGAGAGGCGACCTCCCCTTGACCGGCCTGAAACCGAAGCCATTCTGGGCCGAACACTTCGCAACCTCCTAAACGCAAGCGCACCCCTCCCCTTTTAGCGAGCTTCCCTCTCCCTCCCGACCCACCTCCCATACGGCATACCCACGCGCGCCTTGCCATCGAGCTCCTCCCTCGCGTCGGCCCCTATGAAGAAGAAGCACACCGCGACGACCGGCGGCGTCCGTGCCGTCGCGCTGGTCCTCGCGGCGCTCGTCCTCTCCGGCGACGTCGCCGCGCACGGTACCTCATTCAACTACAAGGATGCGCTCACCAAGTCGATCATGTTCCTGGAGGCGCAGCGGTCCGGGAAGCTGCCGCACAACAACCGCATCAAATGGCGCGGCGACTCCGGCATGGAGGACGGCAAGCTCGCCCATGTACGTATATATGCATTGCCGCCGTTCATCTTGCTCACTTCTCTCTCTAAATTTCTTTAGTGTAGCTTCTTGGTTTGGTTCATCATATCTGTGTGTGCGTGTCTGTAGGATTCATATGAAATTATGAATGAATGCATGTAAATGTGGAGTGTTCATGGCATACGTTATCAAAGGATCATGCATGATTCATGGAGATATAACAGCTCTAATAAATGTGGACTATTGGCATTTGCACCACATGTAAATGTTTGCCCATTGAGTGCTTTAGCTAAAACATTGACGAAATGACTAGTAATTATCTTTTCGATTAATTTATTTTCGTCTTGCAATTATACTGTATGTACAAATTGTGCAGTAACCAACCAAGACAATTTTCGATAAAAAGACGAAGCAGGCAATGTCAGGTCGAAATCATGTCAACACACGTGCATGCATGTGTTTCAAGCAGCTGTGCATGCATAACTCAAACATTTCTTTCCCTAAAATAACAAAAAAAATCATGCATTTCTCCTGTATATATGGACGTGGTGAGTGAATTCGATCCAATGCATGGTCAGGTGGATCTCACCGGCGGGTACTACGATGCCGGCGACAACGTGAAGTACGGCCTGCCCCTTGCGTTCACGGTGACGACGCTGGCGTGGGCGGCGCTGGCGTTCAAGCCGGAGCTGCAGAAGACGGGCGAGCTGAAGAACGTGCACGCCGCCATCAAGTGGGGCACCGACTACTTCCTCAAGTGCGCCACGAAGAAGAACCACATGTGGGTCCAGGTGGGCGACCCCAACCTCGACCACCAGTGCTGGGTCCGGCCGGAGAACATGAACACGCCCCGCACCCTCTACCAGATCGACGACAAGACCCCCGGCACCGAGATCGCCGCCGAGACTGCCGCCGCCTTGGCCGCCGCCTCCCTTGTCTTCCGCAACGAGAAGGCCTACTCCCGCCGCCTCATCAACAAGGCCAAGCTGGTACGTAATAATTAACCATGTTAATTTTAATTTGGTGTGGCGGCATGCAATGCATGTACGGTGTTTGATCGAAACATAATATATTTTGTTCTTGTGTGAATGAGCAGTTGTACCAGTTCGGCAAGAGCCACCTGAAGACGTACGACGGCGAGTGCCCGTTCTACTGCTCCTACTCCGGCTACAACGACGAGCTGCTGTGGGCGGCGACGTGGCTCTACATGGCGACCAAGCGGCAGGTGTACGCCGACTTCATCAGCCACGAGGCCATCTCCTCCAGCGTGGCCGAGTTCAGCTGGGACCTCAAGTACCCCGGCGCGCAGGTGCTCCTCGCCGAGCTCAACATGACGGCCAGCGGCGGCCTGCAGAGCTTCAAGACGCAGGCCGATAACTTCGTCTGCGCCGTCCTGCCCGACACCCCCTTCCACCAGGTCTTCATCACCCCGGGCGGCATGATCCACCTCCGCGACGGCGCCAACTCGCAGTACGTCACCGGCACCGCCTTCCTCTTCGTCGTCTACGCCGACTGGCTCCACCGCGCCGGCGAGAAGGTCATGTGCGGGGACACGCCCATCAAGCCGGAGAGGCTCAGGGAGTTCGCCAAGCAGCAGATGGACTACCTGCTCGGGGCCAACCCCATGGGGAGGTCCTACGTCGTCGGCTTCGGGGTCAACCCGCCCACCCAGCCGCACCACCGGGGAGCATCCACCCCCGTGCTCAAGCCAGGGACGGTGGTTAACTGCGGCATGAGCTTCGGCGACTGGTTCGCGCCCGACAGGCCCAACCCCAACGAGCTCACCGGGGCCATCATGGGAGGGCCCGACGGCGCCGACAAGTTCATTGACAAGCGAAACGCATCGGCCTGCACCGAGCCATGCACCTACATCAACTCCCTCGCCATCGGCCCGCTCGCCGCGCTCGCCGGCCGAGGGCCCAAGCTCGTCGCCTCACACTGATCCCTCGTGTAACGTAGTATTGTGTTGATTCCGGTGAGGCCGAGCGCCGTGTCCGCGAGGCGTACTGTGCACCTGAATGAACTCTCCGTTAATTGGTTCCTCCTCGCACTGTTCTCTCTCTCAGCTATGTGTATTGTTTCTTTCTGATTCCGTATGTGACTAGGTGTACTTGACTGTATTCTGTGACTCAATCAGCTGTATGGTTAATCCGGCCATTCTCGTATGACTGCATGGTTGATGCGTGAACTCCCATGATTCGATCCGGCCATTCTTAGGTATGTACTTGACTGTTGTATTACAATGTGACCTACTCTCATAATATGTACATGATCAATCGGATCAATTAGTTTTCGATGATCAAGAATTAGCTTAGTTCTAAATCAATTGCAACATACATACAAATCTCATTTTCATTCACGCACGAGCAACTTCTAGCAACCAAACACGCCCTAATTCGCACTACTTAATGAGGCCATTACAAGTCTCCTTGGGCTGCTGATCATCAGCGTTGCTTGCTTCACAAGGCTGGTAGCCCACCTCCACATGGAGCTCAGACGAGTGAAGATGAAGGCAAGCACGAACAACCTTGTGTGCATATACCCCTCAGCGATGCGGAGCCGCATATTCGCTGGTTGATGGGGTGGTACGTGGCAGACTCCTCACGATCCGTCTCTCGTGGCGCGATCTCTTGTCGATGTCAAAAGCGTTCTACGCAGTGCAATACGGGCCACCCCGGCTGCTTCGACAAGGACCTCCCCTACGACGTAGGCTACTGGTCGTGCAGCCCCCGCCCCGTGCCGTGCAACGATGCGATCCGGCACACCAATTTCGCATGTGTTCAAAAATTTACTCAAGTGAAATGTGTGCTTTACTTTGGTTCACTCTAATATCTCAAGATACAGAAGAGTATGGATTGGTATAACAACACACTAAGAACCTCCTGCGTGGCTATGTATCCATGGAGTTGATGGAAAAGAAAAGTTCGCTCTTGCATATATATAGAGCTGATTATTCCCTGCTTGCAATGAATTTCGTTGGGTCATCACACTCCCATGATCATTGGCATCAACAGTGCATGGTGGTATCTAGGTCACGCTAATTGTTGAGAGGTCATCATCTTAGTGTGCCAAAAATATCAAAGTATCTATTTTTGTTTGAGGCAGAGATGTATTTCTCTCTCTTAGAGGTGACAGGTGAGGACTAATCTATTTAAATCATGCTTCACAGCTTCATGTCGTTTATAGTCTGACTAATGACTAATTATCTTCTAAGAGCAACTAATGTAAGGCTAACGATATATCTCTCCACCGCGTTGATGAACAAACAATTTTATATTTTGAGTGGCTATGGAGATGTTGGTGATTAGGATTTCAACATGGTGGGGGTGGTGGGGGGAGGCGAAGATATGATCGATTTTACATGCAATTCCTTTGAACTATATGTGTCATATCAAGTGTGAAATAAAAGAGCATGTATCTTATCATATTTTATTACATTAAGAGTGAATTCCACTTTTTACCTTGAAATTGTGCATTTGTGACACATATTACCCCATTTAGCGACACCTTGCACAATGAACACATACCCAAAAAAAAAGGTACAAAGCGTTTAAAATGGGGAATCTGCACAAATTTTCACTCGGCGAGGAAACTATAGGGTAAAAAGTGAATTCCCTCTTACATTAATTAATGTAAATAGTCTCAACTTTCGCATAGATAAGTAAAACATAAGTTTTGGCAACAAAAGAAAGCTATTTTTCTAAGTTTAAATATAGCTCAATTGTTAACATCGATTTGATCTAAATTTTGCGATAAGCTAGATTCGAGATTTATGTGACTGGCATGAGAAGGTATTATGTTACTCTCTCTTCTCAGTTAGCGAATTGTAGTTAAAATGGAAGAGAAAATATCCTTAGATTAGATTAGCCGTTCGTATACAATAGATGCACTATATCATGTACCGTGTACCTTAGGAATAATACATCAGGTGATCAAGGTGCTTGTGCATTCTCTTCTTCTTGGAGACGTCACTTTTGGAGAGCCTAGAGTTCACGTGTTGTTTTGGTGGTGAATGTATTGTTGCTGCTATGACTAGAACACGGATTTTTCTCTTAGTTTCCGTTTTTAGCTGTATGCATCTGTATTACCATTAGGGTATTACGTTGTTGTAGAGATTCGATGTAATTGGTATCTCCCGATATTAACATATTCGTTTTATAAAAAAAAAACACACTATATCGTGCACCGTGTACCATAAGAATAATAACCTAGCGGTGAGTCAACTGGACGGAGGACGGAGATGTGCCGCTATAGGCCAGGCAACGACCATCTGCGACGGCCAGCGTACTGGGGCCACTCGGCTGCCTAGAGACCTAGACAAGCCGCTGATCAAGTTCATCGACAAGCGAAACACATCGGCCTGCACCGAGCCGTGCACCTACATCAACTCCCTCGCCATCGGCCCGCTCGCCGGCCGAGGGCCCAATCTCGTCGCCTCCCACTGATCCCTCGTGTAACATAATGTATTGATTCCGGTGAGACCGAGCACACCGTGTTCTTCCAAGGGATGGAGCTCTAAAGCCAATCACCCCGAGAAGGCAATGCATTTATACAAAAGTTAGTGAGTTGATCAGTCCAATTACTGGCCAATGGGATGTGCAATAGGTTACTGAAAATTTCTGGAAAATAGATGCAGATATAATCCTATCTATACCTATCAGAGAAGAGTTTGAAGATCTTCTTGCATGGCACTATGATAGTAAGGGAATTTTCACGGTAAAGTCAGCGTATAAATTATATGTCCAGGATAGAGATGGACCGCAGCAGTCATCTTCTGGGGATCCATCAAACACTTTACAATGGGAGAAAATCTGGAAACTAGCATGTACACCAAAAATACAACAATTTGTGTGGAGGTTTGCCCATAATAGTCTTCCTCTGAAACTGAATATAAAAAGAAGAGGAATGGATTGTGACACTAGGTGTGTTTGTTGCCAGAGGCTAGATGAAGATGGAGCGCACCTTTTCTTGAAATGCAAAGAAGTAAAAAAGATATGGAATGATCTGAACTTGGAGGAGGAACGTCAATTGCTATGTACCTGTCCAGATGCAAAGGAAGTAGTACACCAGATGCTAAAAATGGGAGCAGAAAAAAGTGTGCTAATTGCATGTATGATGTGGAGATGGTGGACAAACAGAAATAAAATCAATGCAAAAGAGAAAGTAGGAGGACAAGAAAACGTAGTGGCCCAAACCAGATTCTGGGCGGGAGAATGCAAAGTGTTTTCCAGCAAGTTACGCCCTGACAGTATCCCTGTAGAGACAGCAGAATGGAAGACGCCGTCAGGTGATCGCCTCAAAATCAACATCGACGGTGCGTTTGCTGCATCAACAAGGACAGGTGGATGGGGTTTTGCAGTCAGAGACAGTACTGGTCAGATCAGGGGATCGGGAGCGGGAGCTCTCCGCTACGCTGCGAGCGCGGCACAGGCTGAAGCACATGCTTGCGAGCAAGCAGCGCGTGCCGCTGCTGACTGGGGAATGGTTGATGTGATCCTAGAATCAGACGCGCAGAATCTTGTCCGAGCCATGAGGAGTACAGATTTTGACAGAACACCTGAAGGAATGATCTATAGGGATATACGTCTGTACATGCAGCTCCATTTCAACTCGTATGAGTTCTCCTATGTACCACGTACGTGTAATACTCTAGCTCATTCCCTTGCTGAGTATGGTGCGAGCCGGCAGGACATGAAACTGCTTTGGCCGGAATCGCTGCCGAATGATGTACCTTTGTGTGTGACCAGCGCTTCTGCTGGATCAGTTCAGTAATGGAATCAAGTGTTCCATTTCAAAAAAAAAAAAAAAAAAAAGAGCACACCGTGTCCGCGAGGCCTAGCTAATGTGCACCTGAATGAACTCTCCGTTAATTGGTTCCTCCTCGCACTGTTCTCTCTCTCTGATCTCAGCTATGTGTATTGTTTCTTTCTGATTCCGTATGTGAGTAGGTGTATTGACTGTATTATGTGACTCAATCTGTATGGTTAATCCGGCCATTCTCGTATGACTGCATGGTTGATGCGTGAACTCCCATGATTCGATCGGGAAGCAATATGGCTAGTACACACACTTTGTTTCCTAGCTAAAGTTTAGAAGAATTTCGAACTAAGGATCGGAACATTTTGAATTTTATATGTAAGTACTAATCGGCTCGTTCCTCTCGTTCGCTCCCATGGGGCGACAAGAGGAACCCTAAAACAGCCACCGCCGCTAGCACCTCCCCTCCTCCTCCCGTCGTCGCGAGGGTGCGGATGGGCAAAGCCTGACCGACGTGGCAGCGGCGGGGGCCTCCTTGACAAGTTCTTGAGCCTTGGCACCCCGCCACCCCGGTCATTAGAAAATTAGCAAAATAAATTGCAAATTTTGCAATGTTCAACACTGAGCCAGTTAAGTAGGTTGGGAGCATACATCACTATGCATTAAAGTTTTCATGTCATCATCAACAGAGAATTATTTGCTTGCGGACACCCTCCTTTCTCTTTCATCCAAGGCACCTCATTCGTGTGATCTTTGTTGTCAGCCTAATGGATTTTTTCTAAAAGCTAGAGAGAAGTACCCTTAATTGGGTGTATCCAACGGCCTTGGGGAAGTGAAAGTGAAGGTTGATCAATAGCTTAGAAAGTTTTCTTTCTTTCTTTTCATTGTGACTCAAAGCCACAAACAAGGGTTGTTGGTGGGGGATATGGTCCGGGGGGGGGGGGGGGGCATCACCAAGCTCGCTCGCTAGAAAAAACGGCCTAGAAGGTTCAAGCTACTCATCGAGCGACTAGACCAGGGGAATCACCAGCAACTGGGCCTAAGAAGATGTCTTGGAGAGTAGGCTAAGGCCCACTAGGCCTATGCGTTTATAACCACCATAGCATGATTCATGTAAACCCTAACCGGGGGTTGCTCATATAAACCCTGGTGTGCAACCCTAGAACGTTCGGAATCTCTAGTCTCGAAACCCTAGCTCGCACCCACCAACTGACAAGGGGTTAACTTGTCAATGCCTACAAGTAGTAGACTAGGGTTTCGTTGGATGTAGAGGGCAAGTAGATCTCGAAGGTTTCAGTCGAAAAGTACTCGACGATGTAAAAACTAGGGTGCGAGAAAACAATGATTCGATCCTCTCTTTGTCCCTCGACTCCCCCTTATATAGGAGGCGGAGCCGAGGGATTCGTAGTACACAAGTTTACAGAGTCCGGGAGGGTTTCTGACCCGTCCCGCAAGATTACAAATAACACTTCCTATTACAACTCTAGCTTTCCTTATCACCATCTCGGGCTTCCGAACTTTATATTCTTCGATACGTGGGCCTTCAGTAAACCCCGGGTACTATCTTCGGCAGGCCAATTGGGAATGCCTATGTCAGTAGCCCCCGAGATTTTGTTTGAATCGTAGAGTCAAGGAAAATCTCCACTTTTATATTTATTCAATATCTTTGAACTTTACCACATATCTTTGCATACAAATTTCTATATTGTACAGGGATGATGGTAGTTGGGGCTAGTTCATCTGACGGATCAGGTACTAGTTAACTGCTCTAGTGGCAATCCGCAAAAACCTACTTCAAGATCACATCCCTGGACATGATCTCGGGATACTGGTGTAAACTTCGACAGGTGCCGCTTAAGGTCTTACCATTCTGTCGAGTCCCAGTCATGTTTATCGGGTACCTAACGCGTCCGTTAGGATTTTTCTTCGTATCTGTTGATACGGAAAAAAGTAGCAAACCGACGTCAGAGACGGCGCCACGCCACACAGAACGGATCTGGGGTCTTACCTTCGCAAAGTTTTGCAGCATTCAGAAATTATTCGCAACTTTGGCGTTCTGAGAATATATTGTCGAGTGCTTATTCGGCTGTTGGAATAGCACATTTTATTGAGTCAACGGATGACTTATATTGCTCTCCCGATGGGAGTATATGTAGAGTTATTTATATAACTCGAAGTATGCTCCCTTTTGCTTCCTTTTTTCTCTTTTCTCTCTCTTTTTTTTTTGTAATTTCATCGGGCACGCGAACAGCGTTCCCGATGGGAGTAGCCCCCGAGGCTACATCCAAGGACTTGGACTTGGTTGTAGGATCCACACATTATGCCACTATATTGTCGCTCCTTCTCGAGCTTTTATATCTATCGGGTGCGCGAACAGCGCTCCCGATGGAAGTAGCCCCCGAGGCTATGAACAAATGCTTGCGTTTGATCATAGGCTCCCGCAATTTCTATATTGTCATACTCAAATTTTACTTTTTTCCAAAGTAGCCCCCGAGCATTTGGGCAAAAACTTGTATTTGATCAAAGGCTCCCGAAGTAATAGATAAATTTTCCTGCCGCCAATCTTTTTATTTCATACTTGTCGAGATTTTCCCCTTGGTCAAAGTGACCTCAATGCTGACGATAGCCACGATCTTTGTATCCAAGAAACTCGAGTACTGCTGTCCCTGCCTTGTGGGTCCAAAGTTCCTACCATGTTGACACGTCGTGCAAGTGGGGGACACACGTCCTCCGCTTTTCCTAGCGCACGTACTGTAACGCCTATTCTGTTTCATCTAAGTAAAAGTACCTTTTTACCCTTTAGTTACGAGTTCCTTGTCCACCGCACGATTTCTCCATCCAACGGTGCGTCGATTCACCACACCTTTATTTAAGATCATCGTCTTCCTCCTTCTACACTTTCGCTCGCGCCGCTCCGCTGCTCTCATCTGCCCAAATCCTTCTTTGCGCCCCATAGTTCTTTGAGCTCCGCCACGCTCGCACTATGCTACTGCGCCATTGTTAATGCCACCGCGCAGACTCACCAGGAACAGTACTCCTGAATCCTCGATGGCTGCCGCGGATCTGGGAAGCGCGGAGTGGGAGAGATCCAAAATCTCCGCCCAAGACATCAACCAACTGAAGAAACTGGGGATCAGCAAGTAGCAAGACGCGCTGCGCTTCCCCAGCGAAGAAAGCTACCCAACCCCTCCAATGGAGTATTGGGTTAGTTTTGTTGATCATCTCATTCGCGGCCTCTCTGCCCCTATTCACAATTTTCTTCGAGGGTTGCTTTTCATGTAAGGATTGCAACTCCACCATCTCACTCCCAACTCCATACTCCACATCTCGATCTTTATCACCCTCTGCGAGTCCTTCCTTGGAGTCCAGCCTAACTGGGCTTTATGGAAGCGTCTCTTTTTTTGTCGCCACAATGGCTCTGCCAACGTCGCCTATAACATAGGTGGCGTAGTTATCTGCGTCCGCCCTGATGTCGAGTACTTCGATGTCAAATTCCCTGATTCAGTTCAAGGGTGGCGCAAAAAATGGTTATACATCCACGAGGAAAACCATGGGTCTGTTGAAGACAACATTCCTCCTTTTGACGGTGCCGAAAGAATCTGTCGTCGCCGATCCTGGGATGCAGAGGCTACCGCCGAAGAAAAAGCGGCGACAGAGGCACTGATGACTCGCATCCGCGAACTTCAGAATACCCGTGGCCAAGAGTTATCGGGTATCCAAATCACGGCGTATTTCCTCAGGATTAGAGTGCAGCCTCTGCAAGCTCGCAAAAATCCCCTCTGGAAGTATGCTGGCGACGAAGATGTGGATCGCTTGTCAGTCGATTTGCCGGTCAAGGACTTAGAAAAACTTGTCCGAAAAATCTCCTCCCTCAACAAGAAAGATCCTGTCCCCTCGTCTTGCCGCGTGAAGCCGTATAGCGTCACCAACCCTCTCCCTGAGGTAATTTCTCGTGTGACCTTTTTTTTATCGACCACTTTTTTTTTGTTTTTGTTGACATCTTTTGTATAACTTTCTTGTCGACATTCTTCTGTTTTGTAGAACCATCCAGATCTTGTTTCTCTTCCTCCCCTTCCTGAAGGTGGAGAAGTTGAGGAACGGGCTGTTGTCACCGACGACAACCAGGGTACTTCTCGCCCTGAGAGTGAAGCCGCAGTTTCTCGAAAATCTGCTGTATCCTCTGAAAAAGAGACCTATTCTGAGGCCACTACCTCAGCACATTCCCCTCCTCCTGCTGTTTCTCCGAAGAACAAGAGGAAGAGGAATGAAGTTGAAGATTCCGGCACCTCCAAAGCCGAAGAAGCTGGTCCTTCCGAAGGGAAGAAAGCTTTCGACCCTTTCTTGGATGCCCTTGTCAGCTCGTAAGTCCTTTATTGTGCTTTGTTGCTTATCTTGCAAAATACTTGTCGTCATTTTTCCTTATATTGTCGACGTTTTATTGCAGTGATGATGAGGAAGAAAATCCTCCTATTGACGTGGCTGCTCGAACGAGCACGTCACGTACTTTAGTTGTGTCGGATGCTCAACCTGATGTAGAGGAAACTTCGCCTCCTCAACATAACATCGAGCATCCAACTCCACCTGCAAGCCCCCGGGCCCCTTCACCAAAGAGGGCCAGGATTGAACCAGTCGAAGAGCCCACTCAACTAAGTGGTGGTTTCACGACTTCTTCACTGAATGACGTAAGTTTTATCCATTACTCTTTTGTTTGATACCTTTTTTTTTCTTTGTTGCCATCGAATTTTTCCCGTACTATATTTGACTTTTCTTTCTTTGGATTTCTCTAGCCTTTGATGAAGGAGTTTTTCCGGCTCGATACCCAATTCGTCGGGTACCGTGATCTTTCGAACCAGCTGAAAGGTACTATCTTGCTATCTTTTTCTCAATTGCATTTCCTTCCTCTTAATTCTTGTCGCAATAGTCATTATTGTTGACCTCTTTTTCAGCCAATCTTGCGGAAGCTAAAAATCGTGATGACACACTTGCTCGCAAACTGGAGCAAAGTGAAAAAGCTCGCAAGGAGGCTGAAGCAGATGCCAAAAAGGCTAAGGCAGAAGCCGCAACCGTCGAAGATCTTCGAAAGAGACTTCATGAGGAGGAAAAGTCTTTAAGCGAGCGGATTTCCGAACAATCTGCTCGCGAAGAAGTGATTATCAAGCGCATGGCGTCGCAGAGCCGTCGTTTTGCCAGTAAGTGCCCAAACTATTTTGACTTCCTTGAACTTCTTCTATCTTGCTTACTTATCAATAAATTTTTGTCTTGGCAGGAAAGACGGGTCAAGAATATGAACTTACGGATCCCGAGAATGATCCCCTACTTGACGCGCTTTCTCTCCTTGAGATTCATGGAGACGAGGCACGCGACGGCCTTGCCGAAGCTGAAGCGGGGTTGTCGCAACTTTATCCCTACTTCTTCCCGAAGAAAGAACAACCTGCGCCGTTCCTTGCCCTCGCCAAGTGCTTCAACACTCCCAAAAACCTTGGGCTCAAACTTCGCCAAGAAAGTTTGAAGGTTGGCGTGGAGGGTACTATCGCCTTGGTTGCCGATAGCCAACAGAATATCGACTGGACTAGGGTTGGCGACACGCAAGAGATGGAGACCAAAATGTGGCAGTCGCTGATAAAAGCTGCAAAGCCAAACTCGAAGAAGGTCCTCGCTTATCTTGGGTGCAAACCAACTCCAGCTCCAAGCTCATCCAAAACGGAGGTCTAGTAGACCACCCTATCTTTCCTCCTTTTTTTTGTTTCTCTTTCTTCCTTTTGATGTTGTCGCTGATGTCTACGCGCGCTTCTATTCCTGTAGACAGTGTTGGGCCTCCAAGAGCAGAGGTTCGTAGAACAGCAGCAAGTTTCCCTTAAGTGGATCGCCCAAGGTTTATCGAACTCAGGGAGGAAGAGGTCAAAGATATCCCTCTCAAGCAACCCTGCAACCACAATACAAGAAGTCTCTTGTGTCCCCAACACACCTAATACACTTGTCAGATGTATATGTGCACTAGTTCGGCGAAGAGATAGTGAAATACAGGTGGCATGAATGTATATGAGCAGTAGTAACGGCACCAGAAAAGTGCTTGCTGGCGTGCAGTTGATGATGGTAATATTGCAGGAAGTAGAGATGCAGTAAAACAGTAAACAAGCAATGATTGCAGTATTTGGAAACAAGGCCTAGGGATCGTACTTTCACTAGTGGACACTCTCAATATTGATCACATAATAAAACCACTCTACACTCTCTTGTTGGATGATGAACACCACTAATTGTGTAGGGCTACAAGAGCACCTCAATGCCGGAGTTAACAAGCTCCACAATATTCGATATTCATATTTAAATAACCTTAGAGTGCATGATAGATCAACACAACTATACCAAGTACTAACATAGCATGCACACTGTCACCATCATACTATGAAAGGAGGAATAGATCACATTAATACCATCATAGTAATAGTTAACTTCATAATCTACAAGATATCACAATCATAAACTACACCAAGTACTACATGATGCACACACTGTCACCATTACATCATGAAGGAGGAATAGAGTACTTTAATAACATCACTAGAGTAGCACATAGATGAATAGTGATACAAAACTCATATGAATCTCAATCATGCAAGGCAGCTCATGAGATCATTGTATTGAAGTACATAGGAGAGAGATTAACCACATAGCTACCGGTACAGCCCTTAGCCTCGATGGAGAACTACTCCCTCCTCATGGGAGACAGCAGCGTTGATGGAGATGACGGTGGTGTTGATGGAGATGCCTTCCGGGGGCACTTCCCCGTCCCGGCAGCGTGCCGGAGAAGAGACTCCTGTCCCCCAGATCTTCGCTTCGCGATGGCGGCGGCTCTGGAAGGTTTCTCGTACCGTGGCTTATTCGTATCGAAGATTTAGGTCAGGGACCTTTAAATAGGCGAAGAGTCGGAGTCGGAGGGCTGACGGAGCCGCCACACAATAGGGGGGCGCGGCCCAGGCCCTGGCCGCGCCAGCCCCATGTGTGGGCCCTCTGTGGCTCCCCTCTGGTCCCTCCCAGGTGTTCTGGAAGCTTCGTGGATTTCTAAGATGCTGGGCGTTGATTTCGTCCAATTCCGAGAATATTTCCTTACTAGGATTTCTGAAACCAAAAACAGCAGAAAACAGGAACTGGCACTTCGGCATCTTGTCAATAGGTTAGTTCCGGAAAATGCATCAAAACGATATAAAGTGTGAACAAAACATGTAAGTATTGTCATAAAACAAGCATGGAACATAAGAAATTATCGATACGTCGGAGACGTATCAGCATCCCCAAGCATAGTTTCTACTCGTCCCGAGTAGGTAAACGATAACAAGGATAATTTCTGAAGTGACATGCTACCAACATGATCTTAATCATACTATTGTAAAGCATGAATGAAGTGATTCAAAGCAATGGTAAAGATAATGAGTAAACAACTGAATCATATAGCAAAGACTTTTCATGAATAGTACTTTCAAGACAAGCATCAATAAGTTTTGCATAAGAGGTCGTTTGGAAGCCAGGCTTTCATTTCGTTTGTAGCATTTGAAAATGAATACATGTATTCATTTCATTTACATTGTAATTTCAGAAATATACACTTGTTTGGTTGCCACAGGAATTGCAAATGACAGCAGAATTCAATATTGAATGTGTAGAGGCTTCCATAGAGAATTGCAAATGACAGGTTTCAGCTTGGAATCATGTTTACCCATGGAGTCATTTTGCTAGAATTCCTAAATGAAATGACAGCACAATTCTGTGGCAACCAAACAGCCCACCTATGGAATTCCAAAATGAATTCCAGGATTCCAGGCCCAAATGATGGATACCAAACGACCTCTAAGAGTTAACTCATAAAGCAATAAATTCAAAGTAAAGGCATTGAAGCAACACAAAGGAAGATATAAGTTTCAGCAGTTGCTTTCAACTTGTAACATGTATATCTCATGGATAGTTGTCAACATAAAGTAATATAACAAGTGCAATAGGTAAACATGTAAGAATCAATGCACAGTTAACACAAGTGTTTGCTTCTAAGGTGGAGGGAGATAGGTAAACTGACTCAACATAAAAGTAGAAGAATGGCCCTTCACAGAGGGAAGCAGGGATAAATCATGTGCTAGAGCTTTTCAAGTTTTAAAATCATATAGAGAGTATAAAAGTAAAGTTTTGAGAGGTGTTTGTTGTTGTCAACGAATGGTAATGGGTACTCTAACTACCTTATCAACCATACTTTCAAGAGCGGCTCCCATGAAGGACGTTATCTCTACCAGCAAGGTAGATCATCCCTCTTCTCTTTTGTTTACATATGTATTTTAGTTTCATTATTGATGACACTCCTCCCAACCTTTTGCTTACACAAGCCATGGCTAACCGAATCCTCGGGTGCCTTCCAACATTCACATACCATGAAGGAGTGTCTATTTGCAAAATTAAGTTGCTTACTGATGAATCAGAGCAAAACATGTGAAGAGAATTATTAATGAAGTTAATTAATTGTGGGCTGGGAACCCCGCGCCAGCTCTTTTTGCAAAATTATTGGATATGCGGATGAAGCCACTAGTCCATTGGTGAAAGCTGCCCAACAAAATTGAAAGATAAAACACCACATACTTCCTCATGAGCTATAAAACATTGACACAAATAAGGAGTGATAAAGTTTTGAATTGTTTAAAGGTAGCATATGAAGTATTTACTTGGAATGGCAGGAAATACCACATAGTAGGTAGGTATGGTGGACACAAATGACATAGTTTTTGGCTCAAGGATTTTGGATGCACGAGAAGTATTCCCTCTCAATACAAGGCTTAGGCTAGCAAGGTTGTTTGAAGCAAACTCAAGTATGAACTAGTGCAGCAAAACTTACATAAGAACATATTGCAAGCATTATAAGACTCTACACTGTCTTCCTTGTTGTTCAAACCCTCACCAGAAAATATCTAGACTCTAGAGAGACCAATCATGCAAATCAAATTTTAGCAAGCTCTATGTATTTCTTCACTAATAGGTGCAAAGTATATGATGCAAGAGCTTAAACATGAGCACAACAATTGCCAAGTATCAAATTATTCAAGACATTATACCAATTACCACATGTAGCATTTGCTGTTTCCAACCATATAACAATTAACGAAGCAGTTTCAACCTTCGTCATGAACATTAAAAGCTAAGAACACATGTGTTCATATGAACCAGCGGAGCGTGTCTCTCTCCCACACAAGCATGAACTTATTCAAACAAAACAAAAATAAAAACAAATAGACGCTCCAAGTAAAGTACATAAGATGTGACCAAATAAAAATATAGTTTCAAGAGAAGAACCTGATAATGTTGTTGATGAAGAAGGGGATGCCTTGGGCATCCCCAAGCTTAGATGCTTGAGTCTTCTTGAAATATGCAGGGATGAACCACCGGGTGCATCCCCAAGCTTATATTTTTCACTCTTCTTGATCACATTATATCATCCTCCTCTCTTGACCCTTGAAAACTTCCTCCACACCAAACTCGAAACAAACTCATTAGAGGGTTAGTGCATAATCAAAAATTCACATGTTCAGAGGTGACACAATCATTCTTAACACTTCTGGACATTGCACAAAGCTACTGGAAGTTAATGGAACAAAGAAATCCATCCAACATAGCAAAAGAGGCAATGCGAAATAAAAGGCAGAATCTGTCAAAACAGAACAGTCCGTAAAGAAGAATTTTTCTGGGGCACTTAACTTGCTCAGATGAAAATGCTCAAATTGAATGAAAGTTGCGTACATATCTGAGGATCACTCACGTAAATTGGCATAATTTTCTGAGTTACCTACAGACAGGGCGACTCAAATTTGTGACAGTAAGAAATCTGTTACTGCGCAGCAATCCAAATCTAGTATCAACTCTACTATCAAAGACTTTACTTGGCACAACAATGCAATAAAATAAAGATAAGGAGAGGTTTCTACAGTAGTAACAACTTCCAAGACTCAAATATAAAACAAAGTACTGTAGTAAAATAAACACATGGGTCATCTCCCAAGAAGTTCTTTCTTTATAGCCATTAAGATGGGCTTAGCAGTTTTAATGATGCACTCGCAAGAAATAGTATTTGAAGCAAAACAGAGCATCAAGAAGCAAATTCAAAACACATTTAAGTCTAACACACTTCCTATGCATAGGAATCTTGTAGATAAACAAGTTCATGAAGAGCAAAGTGACAAGCATAGGAAGATAAAACAAGTGTAGCTTCAAAAATTTCAGCATATAGAGAGGTGTTTTAGTAACATGAAAATTTCTACAACCATATTTTCCTCTCTCATAATAATATCCAGTAGCATCATGAGAAAACTCAACAATATAACTATCACATGAAGCATTCTTATCATGAGTCTCATGCATAAAATTATTACTCTCCACATAAGCATAATCAATTTTATTAGTAATAGTGGGAGCAAATTCAACAAAGTAGCTATCATTACTATTCTCATCAAGTGTAGGAGGCATAGTATAATCATAATAAAATTTACTCTCCATAGTAGGTGGCACCAAAATACTACTATCATTATAATCATCATAATAGGAGGCAAAGTATCATCAAAGAAAATTTTCTCCTCAATGCTCGGGGGACTAAAAATATCATGCTCATCAAAACCAGCTTCCCCAAGCTTAGAATTATCCATAGCATTAGCAATAATAGTATTCAAAGAGTTCATGCTAATAACATTGCTATTTTTCAAACAAAGTTCCATGGGTTTTTTAATTCTCTCTTCAAACACATCATGTCCTAATTCAATATAAAGTTCATAAAGATCTCTAATTTTTTTGTTGTTTTCCATTAAGCCTAACTAGTGTAAACAAGAAACAAAAAGATGCAATTGCAGGATCTAAAGGAAATAGCTTCGAGCACTCACAACGGTACCAGAAAAGTGTTTGGTTACCTGGGACCGGAGTGTGAGTACCTTTTACCTTTCCTCCCCGGCAACGGCGCCAGAAAAGTGCTTGATGTCTACGCGCGCTTCTATTCCCTCAGAGATGTGTTGGGCCTCCAAGAGCAGAGGTTTGTAGAACAGCAGCAAGTTTCCCTTAAGTGGATCACCCAAGGTTTATCGAACTCAGGGAGGAAGAGGTCAAAGATATCCCTCTCAAGCAACCCTGCAACCACAATACAAGAAGTCTCTTGTGTCCCCAACACACCTAATACACTTGTCAGATGTATAGGTGCACTAGTTCGGCGAAGAGATAGTGAAATACAGGTGGTATGAATGTATATGAGCAGTAGTAACGGCACCAGAAAAGTGCTTGCTGGCGTGCAGTTGATGGTGGTAATATTGCAGGAAGTAGAGATGCAGTAAAACAGTAAACAAGCAATGATTGCAGTATTTGGAAACAAGGCCTAGGGATCGTACTTTCACTAGTGGACACTCTCAATATTGATCACATAATAAAACCACTCTACACTCTCTTGTTGGATGATGAACACCACTAATTGTGTAGGGCTACAAGAGCACCTCAATGCCGGAGTTAACAAGCTCCACAATATTCGATATTCATATTTAAATAACCTTAGAGTGCATGATAGATCAACACAACTATACCAAGTACTAACATAGCATGCACACTGTCACCATCATACTATGAAAGGAGGAATAGATCACATTAATACCATCATAGTAATAGTTAACTTCATAATCTACAAGAGATCACAATCATAAACTACGCCAAGTACTACATGATGCACACACTGTCACCAATACATCATGAAGAAGGAATAGAGTACTTTAATAACATCACTAGAGTAGCACACAGATGAATAGTGATACAAAACTCATATGAATCTCAATCATGTAAGGCAGCTCATGAGATCATTGTATTGAAGTACATAGGAGAGAGATTAACCACATAGCTACCGGTACAGCCCTTAGCCTCGATGAAGAACTACTCCCTCCTCATGGGAGACAGCAGCGTTGATGGAGATGACGGTGGTGTTGATGGAGATGCCTTCCGGGGGTACTTCCCCGTCCCGGCAGCGTGCCGGAACAGAGACTCCTGTCCCCCAGATCTTAGCTTCGCGATGGTGGCGGCTCTGGAAGGTTTCTCGTACCGTGGCTTATTCGTATCGAAGATTTAGGTCAGGGACCTTTAAATAGGCGAAGAGGCGGAGTCGGAGGGCTGACGGAGCCGCCACACAATAGGGGGGCGCGGCCCAGGCCCTGGCCGCGCCAGCCCCATGTGTGGGCCCTCTGTGGCTCCCCTCTGGTCCCTCCCGGGTGTTCTGGAAGCTTCGTGGATTTCTAAGATGCTGGGCGTTGATTTCGTCCAATTCCGAGAATATTTCCTTACTAGGATTTCTGAAACCAAAAACAGCAGAAAACAGGAACTGGCACTTCGGCATCTTGTCAATAGGTTAGTTCCGGAAAATGCATCAAAACGATATAAAGTGTGAACAAAACATGTAAGTATTGTCATAAAACAAGCATGGAACATAAGAAATTATCGATACGTCGGAGACGTATCAGTCGCCAAAGTAGCTTTTGGTGACACTTATCCCACTAGCTCCATTGTAATGCCTTGTAATTATTTTGAAAATCAATGGAATTCTATTTTGCTTGATGATTGATATCGAACTTTTTAATTTCAGTTGATATTTGATAACTATACTCCAACTCCTGCTCCTTCCGATATTTTGCCTACTTCTTCTCGCTCGAGGAAAGTATTTGTTAATACTGAACTTGGTGAAGATTCCTCGAGTGCGAGTTTATCGCAAGATTTGGAAGAACTTCGGCAACAACTTCAGTATGCGAAGAGGCAAACACTTGTGATGATGGAGCAATCTCGCAAGGCATCCGAAGCAGAAAAAATTGCACTTCAACAAGCTCAAGAGGCCATGGCTGCCAAGGAAGCCGCCATTTCTGAAGCTGAGAAGGCAACTACCCGAGAGAACTCCATGCTTGAACTGATGAATGAGGCCGCTGCCGATATGTCCGGTATTTTATTTCGAACCAAAACTCCTTCTATCGTTCTGTTGTATCTTTTTTGAGTTTTTCGTGCTGTCGTCAAATAGGTTCCTTTCTCGATGCTGCGGCTGAAGATGAATGGGTAAACACGAGGACCAACCTGCTCATCAACCTTTCTCTTGACCATGGTTGTCTGTTCTGGGCCACTCCAGAACGGACCCGACAAATTGTCAGATTTCAAGACCGCGCCTGTCAGGTTCACGATTTCCTGGATTTCTGTACTAGAACATTGTCTCTGGTTTACAAGACGATGTTTCCTCGGAACGAGGCACCCGATACTCTTCTTGGCTTGATGGAAAAATTTCGAGATGCTCCGCAAATCCATGGCTTTGTTCGGGCGCAACTTTCTACTAGCGCCAGGTTTGCTATGATGATGATAAAAATCTGTTATCCCAAGTTTGACATGAGCCAAATTGTTTCCAAATGCATGGCCAAGATGGCAAAAAGGAAAAGGGATGTTAGCAAAATTGATGATCATGTGACCCCTGTTGCCGAAGATATGATGGATGAACTTCTTCGGATGGATTCTGAGTTCTTCGTGAGGGGCAGCTATGCTGAACATAGTACTCGTACTGTAAATCGGATGACCATAGACAATATACTAGGGCATAGTTGATTTTTCTTTTCCTCTGGTCACGTTGAGTTTTTCTCAGGAATTGTCTCTTGTATGTTGTGAACATGTTCTATATTGTAAAGTCAATAAATATTTTTATTTTTCCTCATCAAGCCCCCGAGTGTCTTTGTGGCGAAATTCTTTATTGTATCTGCGAGGTTTTGAACCAAGGCAACTAAATTATATTGAATATACTATATTTGCGGGTACAAGCCCCCGTGCCTTGTTGTTGATCGCTATCTTGTATCTTTGTTTATTTTGCGAGGTGTTTTCGCACCAAGGCGAAATATTTTTGGAGATATGTATTGCAAGTCTTACGCACAAGCCCCCGGGCCTTTCGAAGAGAAAATATGTATCTCGACTATTGATGTCTACGCCCCCTCCTTTTCCTGTAGACAGTGTTGGGCCTCCAAGAGCAGAGGTTTGTAGAACAGCAGCAAGTTTCCCTTAAGTGAATCACCCAAGGTTTATCGAACTCAGGGAGGAAGAGGTCAAAGATATCCCTCTCATGCAACCCTGCAACCACAAAGCAAGAAGTCTCTTGTGTCCCCAACACACCTAATAGGTGCACTAGTTCGGCGAAGAGACAGTGAAATACAGGTGGTATAAATAAGTAGTAGCAACGGCACCAGAAAAGTGCTTTGCCCAGGACAGTAAACAAGCAGTAGTAACGCAGCAGTAGTAACGCAAAGAAACAAGAAACAAGCAGCGATAGCAGTATTTAGGAACAAGGCCTAGGGATTAGACTTTCACTAGTGGACACTCTCAACTTTGATCACATAACAGAATAGATAAATGCATACTCTACACCCTCTTGTTGGATGATGAACACCACTAACTGTGTAGGATTACACGAACCCTCAATGCCGGAGTTAACAAGCTCCACAATATTCAATGTTCATATTTAAATAACCTTAGAGTGTAAGATAGATCAACACAACTAAACCAAGTACTAACGTAGCATGCACACTGTCACCTTCATGCTAAGAAAGGAGGCATAGATCACATCAATACTATCATAGCAATAGTTAACTTCGCAATCTACAAGAGATCTCAATCATAGCCTACGCCAAGTACTAACACGGATGCACACACTGTCACCATTACACCGTGCAGGAGGAATAAAACTACTTTAATAACATCACTAGAGTAGCACATAGATAAATTGTGATACAAACACATTGCAATCATAAAGAGATATAAATAAGTACTTCACTATGCCATTCATAACAGTGAATAAGTATTCTGTGAAATATAGACTAAGAGACCCACACGGTGCACACACTGTCACCTTTACACACGTGGGACAAGGAGTCTCCGGAGATCACATAAGTAAAATTCACTTGACTAGCATAACGACATCTAGATTACAAGCATCATCATATGAATCTCAATCATGTAAGGCAGCTCATGAGATTATTGTATTGAAGTACATAGGAGAGAGATGAACCACATAGCTACCGGTACAGCCCCGAGCCTCGATGGAGAACTACTCCCTCCTCATGGGAGACAGCAGCGTTGATGAAGATGGCGGTGGTGTCGATGGAGAAGCCTTCCGGGGGCACTTCCCTGTCCCGGCGGCGTGCCGGAACAGAGACTCCTGTCCCCCAGATCTTGGCTTCGCGATGGCGGCGGCTCTGGAAGGTTTCTCGTACCGTGGCTTTTCCGTATCGAGGTTTTAGGTCCAGGGGCTTTATATAGGCGAAGAGGCGGCGTCAGAAGGTCGAAGGGGCGACGACACTATAGGGGGCGCGGGCCCCCCCTTGGCCGCGCCGGCCTAGGGTTTGGTGGGCCTGTGCCCCCTCTCTGGCGGTTCTCGGGTGTTCTGGATGCTTCCGGGCAAAATAGGAACCTGGGCGTTGATTTCGTCCAATTCCGAGAATATTTCGTTACTAGGATTTCTGAAACCAAAAACAGCAGAAAACAAAGAATCGGCACTTCGGCATCTTGTTAATAGGTTAGTTCCAGAAAATGCACGAATATGACATAAAGTGTGCATAAAACATGTAGATATCATCAATAATGTGGCATGGAACATAAGAAATTATCGATACGTCGGAGACGTATCAGCATCCCCAAGCTTAGTTCTCGTCGTCCCAGCAGGTAAAACGATAACAAAGATAATTTCTGGAGTGACATGCCATCATAACCTTGATCATACTATTTGTAAAGCATATGTAGTGAATGCAGCGATCAAAACAATGTATATGACATGAGTAAACAAGTGAATCATAAAGCAAAGACTTTTCATGAATAGTACTTCAAGACAAGCATCAATAAGTCTTGCATAAGAGTTAACTCATAAAGCAATAATTCAAAGTAAAAGCATTGAAGCAACACAAAGGAAGATTAAGTTTCAGCGGTTGCTTTCAACTTGTAACATGTATATCTCATGGATATTGTCAACATAGAGTAATATAATAAGTGCAATATGCAAGTATGTAGGAATCAATGCACAGTTCACACAAGTGTTTGCTTCTTGAGGTGGAGAGAAATAGGTGAACTGACTCAACATAAAAGTAAAAGAAAGGTCCTCCATAGAGCAAAGCATCAATTGCTATATTTGTGCTAGAGCTTTTATTTTGAAAACATGAAACAATTTTGTCAACGGTAGTAATAAAGCATATGTATCATGTAAATTATATCTTACAAGTTGCAAGCCTCATGCATAGTATACTAATAGTGCCCGCACCTTGTCCTAATTAGCTTGGACTACCGGATCATCGCAATACACATGTTTTAACCAAGTGTCACAATGGGGTACCTCCATGCCGCCTGTACAAAGGTCTAAGGAGAAAGCTCGCATTTTGGATTTCTCGCTTTTGATTATTCTCAACTTAGACATCCATACCGGGACAACATGGACAACAGATAATGGACTCCTCTTTAATGCATAGCATGTGGCAACAATTATTATTCTCATATGAGATTGAGGATATATGTCCAAAACTGAAACTTCCACCATGAATCATGGCTTTAGTTAGCGGCCCAATGTTCTTCTCTAACAATATGCATGCTTAACCATAAGGTGGTAGATCTCTCTTACTTCAGACAAGACGAACATGCATAGCAACTCACATGAAATTCAACAAAGAATAGTTGATGGCGTCCCCAGTGAACATGGTTATCGCACAACAAGCAACTTAATAAGAGATAAAGTGAATAAGTACATATTCAATACCACAATAGTTTTTAAGCTATTTGTCCCATGAGCTATATATTGTAAAGGTAGAAGAATGGAAATTTAAAGGTAGCACTCAAGCAATTTACTTTGGAATGGCGGAGAAATACCATGTAGTAGGTAGGTATGGTGGACACAAATGGCATAGTGGTTGGCTCAAGTATTTTGGATACATGAGAAGTATTCCCTCTCGATACAAGGTTTAGGCTAGCAAGGCTATTTGAAACAAACACAAGGATGAACCGGTGCAGCAAAACTCACATAAAAGACATATTGTAAACATTATAAGACTCTACACAGTCTTCCTTGTTGTTCAAACTCAATACTAGAAATTATCTAGACTTTAGAGAAACCAAATATGCAAACCAAATTAGCAAGCTCTAGGTGTTTCTTCATTAATGGGTGCAAAGTATATGATGCAAGAGCTTAAACATGAGCACAACAATTGCCAAGTATCACATTATCCAAGACATTATAGCAATTTACTACATGTATCATTTTCCAATTCCAACCATATAACAATTTAACGAAGAAGAAACTTCGCCATGAATACTATGAGTAGAGCCTAAGGACATACTTGTCCATATGCTACAGCGGAGCGTGTCTCTCTCCCACACAAGCATTTATTCAAACAAGAACAAAAACAAGAAACATACAGACGCTCCAAGTAAAGCGCATAAGATGTGACCGAATAAAAATATAGTTTCAAGAGAAGGAACCTGATAATTTGTCGATGAAGAAGGGGATGCCTTGGGCATCCCCAAGCTTAGACGCTTGAGTCTTCTTGAAATATGCAGGGGTGAACCACCGGGGCATCCCCAAGCTTAGACTTTTCACTCTTCTTGATCGTAGTATATCGTCCTCCTCTCTTGACCCTTGAAAACTTCCTTCACACCAAACTTCTCATAAACTTCATTAGAGGGGTTAGTACATAATCAAAAACTCACATGTTCAGAGGTGAAACAATCATTCTTAACACTTCTGGACATTGCTCAAAGCTACTGGAAGGTAATGGAACAAAGAAATCCACCCAACACAGCGAAAGAAGCAATGCGAAATAAAAGGCAGAATCTGTCAAAACAGAACAGTCCGTAAATACGAATTTTTAATAAATACTTCCGTTGCTCAGATCAGAAAACTCAAAACTAATGAAAGTTGCATACATATCTGTGGAACACGCACGTAAATTGGCATATTTTTCTGTGTTACCTACAGAGAAAACAGCCCAGATTCGTGACAGATAGAAATCTGTTTCTGCGCAGAAATCCAAATCTAGTATCAACCTTCGATTAGAGGCTTCACTTGGCACAACAAAACACAAAACTAAGATAAGGAGAGGTTGCTACAGTAGTAAACAACTTCCAAGACACAAATATAAAACAAAGTACTGTAGCAAAATAACACATGGGTTATCTCCCAAGAAGTTCTTTTCTTTATAGCCATTAAGATGGGCTCAGCAGTTTTAATGATGCACTCGCAAGAAATAGTATTTGAAGCAAAAGAGAGCATCAAGAAACAAATCCAAAACACATTTAAGTCTAACATGCTTCCTATGCATAGGAATCTTGTAAATAAACAAGTTCATGAAGAGCAAAGTGACAAGCATAGGAAGATAAAACAAGTATAGCTTTAAAAATTTCAGCACATAGAGAGGCATTTTAGTAACATGAAAATTTCTACAACCATATTTTCCTCTCTCATAATAACTTTCAGTAGCATCATGAGCAAACTCAACAATATAACTATCAAATGAAACATTCTTATCATGAGTCTCATGCATAAAATTATTACTCTCCACATAAGCATAATCAATTTTATTAGTTGTAGTGGGAGCAAATTCAACAAAGTAGCTATCATTATTATTCTCATCAAGTGTAGGAGGCATAGTATTATCATCATAAAAATTACTCTCCATAGTAGGTGGCACTAAAAGACCAATATCATTATAATCATCATAAATAGGAGGCAAAGTATCGTCAAAGTAAATTTTCTCCTCAATGCTTGGGGGACTAAAAATATCATGCTCATCAAAGCCAGCTTCCCCAAGCTTAGAATTTTCCATATCATTAGCAACAATGGTGTTCAAAGCGTTCATGCTAATAAGTTCCATGGGTTTTTTAATTTTCGGATCAAACCATCCATGTCTTAAATCAGGAAATAGAGTAAAAAGCTCATTGTTGTCCATTATGCCTTACTAGTGTAAACAAGAAACAAAAAGATGCAATTGCAGGATCTAAAGGAAATAGCTTTGAGTACTTACGGCGCCGGAAAATAGCTTAGTAGCCGAGATCCGGAGTGTGAGTACCTTTTACCTTTCCTCCCCGGCAACGGCGCCAGAAAATAGCTTGATGTCTACGCCCCCGCCTTTTCCTGTAGACAGTGTTGGGCCTCCAAGAGCAGAGGTTTGTAGAACAGCAGCAAGTTTCCCTTAAGTGAATCACCCAAGGTTTATCGAACTCAGGGAGGAAGAGGTCAAAGATATCCCTCTCATGCAACCCTGCAACCACAAAGCAAGAAGTCTCTTGTGTCCCCAACACACCTAATAGGTGCACTAGTTCGGCGAAGAGACAGTGAAATACAGGTGGTATAAATAAGTAGTAGCAACGGCACCAGAAAAATGCTTTGCCCAGGACAGTAAACAAGCAGTAGTAACGCAGCAGTAGTAACGCAGTAAAACAGTAAACAAGCAGCGATAGCAGTATTTAGGAACAAGGCCTAGGGATTAGACTTTCACTAGTGGATACTCTCAACTTTGATCACATAACATAATAGATAAATGCATACTCTACACCCTCTTGTTGGATGATGAACACCACTAACTGTGTAGGATTACACGAACCCTCAATGCCGGAGTTAACAAGCTCCACAATATTCAATGTTCATATTTAAATAACCTTAGAGTGTAAGATAGATCAACACAACTAAACCAAGTACTAACGTAGCATGCACACTGTCACCTTCATGCTAAGAAAGGAGGCATAGATCACATCAATACTATCATAGCAATAGTTAACTTCGCAATCTACAAGAGATCTCAATCATAGCCCGCGCCAAGTACTAACACGGATGCACACACTGTCACCATTACACCGTGCAGGAGGAATAAAACTACTTTAATAACATCACTAGAGTAGCACATAGATAAATTGTGATACAAACACATTGCAATCATAAAGAGATATAAATAAGTACTTCACTATGCCATTCATAACAGTGAATAAGTATTCTGTGAAATATAGACTAAGAGACCCACACGGTGCACACACTGTCACCTTTACACACGTGGGACAAGGAGTCTCCGGAGATCACATAAGTAAAATTCACTTGACTAGCATAACGACATCTAGATTACAAGCATCATCATATGAATCTCAATCATGTAAGGCAGCTCATGAGATTATTGTATTGAAGTACATAGGAGAGAGATGAACCACATAGCTACCGGTACAGCCCCGAGCCTCGATGGAGAACTACTCCCTCCTCATGGGAGGCAGCAGCGTTGATGAAGATGGCGGTGGTGTCGATGGAGAAGCCTTCCGGGGGCACTTCCCCGTCCCAGCGGCGTGCCGGAACAGAGACTCCGTCCCCGCATCTTGGCTTCGCGATGGCGGCGGCTCTGGAAGGTTTCTCGTACCGTGGCTTTTCCGTATCGAGGTTTTAGGTCCAGGGGCTTTATATAGGTGAAGAGGCGGCGTCAGAAGGTCGAAGGGGCGACGACACTATAGGGGGGCGCGGGCCCCCCCTTGGCCGCGCCGGCCTAGGGTTTGGTGGGCCTGTGCCCCCTCTCTGGCGATTCTCGGGTGTTCTGGATGCTTCCGGGCAAAATAGGAACCTGGGCGTTGATTTCGTCCAATTCCGAGAATATTTCGTTACTAGGATTTCTGAAACCAAAAACAGCAGAAAAACAAAGAATCGGCACTTCGGCATCTTGTTAATAGGTTAGTTCCAGAAAATGCACGAATATGACATAAAGTGTGCATAAAACATGTAGATATCATCAATAATGTGGCATGGAACATAAGAAATTATCGATACGTCGGAGACGTATCAACTATCTTTATTATATTGCAGCACCGCGAGCCCGCCTCATCAAAAGCCTTTTCCGGCCCCACTCGGTGCCCCGAAAAAGGAAAAGAGTGCGTCTGAAAACTCGCGGGCGTTTCAGTACATTGTATTTTTACTGGGAGGACTATATTTCGACACTAGGCGTAAAAACGCCTTAGCTGTGCCACGTTCCAGGGGTTTTTCTCGGGAACCCTTGACTTCTTGTCCTTGATTCTGTATGCTCCTCCTTCGATGACTTCCGTGACGATGTAAGGACCAAGCCATGGTGACTCGAGTTTTTCAGTGCTCTGTTGATTGAGTCGTAGAACTAGATCTCCCACCTGAAAGGACCTTGGTCTCAGACGTCGACTATGATAATTTTTCAAGTCTTGCTGGTACTTAGTAACCCGTGATAGTACTTCATCCCGAGCTTCATCTAATGCATCGACATCGTCCTCCAATGCTATTCTTGAGGTTTCCTCGTCATATTCTGTGACTCTCGGGGAATCATGCTCTATTTCGATTGGCAACACTGCCTCAGCTCCGTGGACCAGAAAAAACGGAGTTTCCTGTGTCGCTATATTTGGTGTTGTTCGTATACTCCATAACACGCTGGGTAACTCTTCAGGCCAAGTATGTTGAGCTTTTTCCAGTGGTGCCAACAAGCGCTTCTTAATCCCGTTGCAGATAATGCCATTGGCTTTTTCGACTTGACCATTAGTTTGCGGGTGCGCAACTGATGCAAAGTGTAGTTTTATGCCTACCTCTGCACAATATTCCTTGAATTCCTTGGACGTGAAGTTGCTACCATTTTCCGTGACGATGCTATTAGGCACTCCAAACCTGAAGACGATGCTTTTCACGAATTTGACGACAGACGCCCCGTCTGGTGAATTTATCGGCTTGGCTTCTATCCACTTGGTGAATTTATCGACAGCGACAAGCATATACTCGTATCCTCCTGGCGAAGCTTTATGTAACTTCCCCACCATATCAAGGCCCCATTGAGCAAAGGGCCAAGACAATGGTATTGGCATCAGTTCTGCTGCCGGAGAATGAGGTTTCGCGGCGAATCTCTGGCACGCGTCGCAAGTTCGTACTATCTCCTTTGCATCCTCTATTGCTGTCAACCAGTAAAATTCGGCTCTGAAAACCTTGGCTGCAATAGCTCGACTGCTTGCGTGGTGGCCGCAGATTCCTTCGTGTACATCCTTCAAGATCATCCTTCCTTCTTCGGGTGTAACGCATCTTTGTAGTACTCCCGAAATACTTCGTTTGTATAATTCCCCTTTGACCACAGTAAAGGCCTTCGATCGCCTAATAACTCGCCTTGCTTCCACTGGATCGTCGGGTATCTCTTGCCTTAGGATGTATGATATATAGACATGCATCCAAGGTATCTACACCATCATCACCAAGTCCTGTTCCTCTTCTTCTTCCTCTGGTGCTTCTTTGGTAGCCCCCGAGGGTTTTTTGTCCTTATCCTTCTTTTTTGGTTTTGTCGCCTTCGTAGATCTTTCTGCTATCTTTTCCCAAAATACGCCTGGTGGAATTGCAAGGCATTGTGACCCGATGTTTGCGAGAACGTCGGCTTCATCATTGCTCAGCCTGCTGATGTGATTTACTTTGCATCCATCAAACAACTTCTCGAGCTCATTGTACACTTCCTTGTACACTATCATACTGTCATTGACTACATCGCATTGGTTCATGACTTGCTGAGCCACCAACTGCGAGTCGCCAAAGATTTTTAGTCGAGTTGCGCCACAAGCTTTCGCCATCTTCATCCCGTGTATGAGAGCTTCGTATTATGCCTCATTGTTAGATGCATTTGGGAACGTCATCCTCAAGACATACTTCAGCTTGTCGCCCTCAGGTGATATTAGTATCACGCCTGCTCCAGCTCCTTCTAATCTCTTGGACCCGTCTAAGTTCATAGTCCAAGTTCTCGATAAATCCGGTGGTCCTGTATTTTGTAACTCCATCCACTCTGCGATGAAGTCTGGTAAAATCTGCGACTTTATTGCCTTTCTTTTTTCATACGTGATGTCCCGAGGGGAAAGTTCTATTCCCCAAAGGGAGACACGACCCGTAGCTTCTGGATTGTTGAGTATATTGGACAAGGGCGCCTCATTGACCACTATTATCGGGTGTGCCGAAAAATAGTGCCGCAATTTTCTTGCGGTTGTAAACACTCCATATGCTAGCTTTTGATACTGAGGGTACCTCTGTTTTGAAGGCGATAAAACTTTGCTGACGAAGTATACTGGCCTCTGCACTCCATGGAGTTTTCCTTCTTCCTCTCTTTCAACGACAAGTGCTGTACTTACTACCTGAGGTGTGGCCGCAATGTATAACAGCAGAGGTTCTTTCTCTTTCGGCGCCACCAAGATTGGTGGTGTCGAGATTTTGCGTTTGAGATCCTCAAAGGCTCTGTCTGCTTCTTCGTTCCACTGGAACTTCTCTCCCTGTTTGATCAAGGCGTAAAACGGTAATGCCTTTTCCCCCAACCTGGCGACGAATCTGCTTAAAGCTGCGACTCGCCTGGTTAGCTGCTGTATTTCTTTTAACTTTGTTGGCTTTCTCATTGTTACGATGGCCTGGATTTTTTCGGGATTTGCTTCAATCCCTCTTGCTGAAACTAAGAACCCAAGAAGTTCTCCTGCAGGGACGCCGAAAGAACACTTTGTCGGGTTCAGCTTGAGACAGAACTTGTCGAGATTGTCGAAAGTTTCCCTCAAATCCTCGATTAGTGTGTCCCCCTTTTTTGATGTTATGATGACGTCGTCGATGTATACTTGTATGTTTTTCCCGATCTGTGTTGCTAAGCACTTCTGCATCATCCGCTGATATGTTGCTCCCGCGTTCTTCAAACCGAAGGGCATTGTTCGATAGCAGAACACGCCGTAAGGTGTGATGAACGCTGTTTTGACTTCATCTTCTTCTTTTAATCTGATCTGGTTATAACTAGAGTAAGCATCCAGGAAGGAAAGACGTTCGCATCCTGCCGTGGAGTCGATAATTTGATCGATCCTCGGGAGGGGAAAGTGATCCTTTGGACAATGTTTATTGAGACACGTGAAGTCGACGCACATGCGAAGGACTTTCGTGTTTTTCTTCGGCACCAACACTGGGTTAGCTACCCACGTGGCTTCTGTATGTAATTCCTTGATGAAACCAGCTTCTCTGAGTCTATCAATTTCCGACAGCATAGCCTTGCGGTTTGGTTCCGAAAAACGCCGCAAAGGTTGTTTGATTGGTCTTGCTATTGGATCCAAGTTTAGGTGGTGCTCGGCAAGTTCCCTGGGTACTCCTGGCATGTCAGCTGGACACCATGCAAAGATTTTCCAGTGCTCACGGAGGAACTCGACGAGCGCGCTTTCCTATGCGAGGTCCATATTTGTCGCAATGGACGTCGTCTTCTTCAGATCTGTCGGGTGAATCTGCACTTCCTTTGAATCCTTTGCAGTATTAAAAGTTGATTCCTTATTAGGCCTCCCTACATCTGGCAGTACATCGTAATCTGTCGTAAGCATTGACTCCATGTATTCTTCTTGCATCCTGAAAGTTTCTGACAGTCGATGGAAATCCTTATCACATTTATCGGCTAGCGCAAAACTTCCTTTGACTGTAATTGTGTCGTCGTGGTGAACGAGCAGATGCCATGGGATGGCTTAAGTTGGGGCCGAATGTGCGCTAGAGGATTCGGGGGAGGGTTTTGGATTAGATTGGATGAACTTCCGGATGCTTTCCTCAAGAACACAACCAAAGGTAGCGATGCAAGAAGAAGAACACAAGGAAGAACTCTGCTCTAGATCCTTCTCTTTATTGATCTTAACAGCATACAGGTTTCTCGTACATCACACCATCGTCGTGCCCGTAATGAGGCTACCCCCTCTCCTTATATAGGGGAGAGGTGGCTTACAGAGCAAGGAACCCTAACGGCATCTTTGACTAGACAAACTACTTTTACAAAGCTACTTTAATCATAAATGGCGGCGCCGGTGTCTTTAATCAGGGAGGCTGACGTCCTCCGGCTGCCTTTGACGTCATCCTCCTCTTTATCGTCAGGGCTTCGTTTAAAGCTACTTTTCTTAGCTCATCCTTGTCTTCTAGCTCCGAAGAGAATCTTTGACCAGCTTTGCCGACATGCTCTTCTTACCGGTAGCCCGGTGTCTTCTTTACCCGGTTCCGGTATACCCCTCTAGGGGATACCGGCTTAGCTTTACTTAGCCAAACACTGAACTTTGTCCTTCGGTATAAACATTAAACCGGTACCTTGATGGCTCAAACCATCTGGTTTGGCATACCGGGGGTCATCCCCCCAACATTAGTCCCCGAAGCTGGTATAGTCTGGTGGACTCTGTCCAACAGACCGTGCCAGTTTCCCGTATCTCAAGGTTTCGGTTTAATCTTTCCGTTGTTCACCTATGATCCCGGCATCTTTGCCGGACTCACGTCTTTCTTTCTTTCTAAGGTATTCTCCGGTATCTCTTTCTCCGGTATCTTTAGGCATTAAATCTCTCCTCGGCGAAGTCGAGAATTTCTCGGGTACAGTGCCTGTCAGTGACATGCGCACTGTGCCTAACGCGCCAGTGCCAGGGGTCACCTCCCTTCGTCTTCTGCGCCCTCATTAAATGCGGCACACCGGATCCGGGTTGCCGTTCCGGATCCGTGCGGCGAGCCTGTGGCCTTTTGTTTTCCGCGTGTGTATCCTTGCGCCACGTGGAGGCCCACGAAGCGAACCGCCGCGGCCTGGCATTTTCTGGCCCACTAAGTCCTTCTCCTATAAATGGGGGAACTGCCCCTTCTTCCTCTCTTCTTCGCACTCGCAACCTCCTTTGCGCACACAGAGCTTCTAGCCTCCCTGCGCCCTTCGCCATTCTCGCCCATTATCTGAGCCCAGCAGTTCGGCGAACTTGCTCTGCCGCTCCGCCAAACCTCGCCGAGCTTTGGTGCGCGGAGAATCTCTGCAGCGCATCTGCCGCGGCCGCTGCGTTCGCGTCCGGACGAACTCATCTCCGCCCCCTCGTCGCCAGGTCTCTCCAGCAACCACGAGCGCATCGTTTCGCCGGCGACCTTCTCCGTCAACATCTCCGCTGCCTCAGGTTAGGCCAGATTCACCTCTACCCCTCTCTTCTGTGTGCTTTTCAGATCTTGGGCCGGTAGAATATTTATTCCCATTTTCTTTTGTTTTTTTCTCTTACTCGTAGATCTTCGCGCAAGGGTAGATCCGGGGAAAACTGTTTTCCGGTTAGATTTGCATGTCTAGCGAGCGGTATCTTTCCGAGTCCTCCTCCAGTAGAGAACGGACTGAATCATCCGACGGGTTAACCGCAGAGCTTGCCCAAATGGAGACAGACACCGGCAGAGACCAAGAGGCCGGCAGCTCTAGCCAAGCCTCCGGAAAAGATCTATCCGGCATCACACGCGGAGCCTGGAGAGGTTCCGACGTGACCCAACATGAGATCGACTGGCTTTACCGGTCCAGAAGGATACCGGAAGGAGTATCCTGCCGGCTTCCAGGCGACGAGATCGAGCCGGTAGTTAATCCCGGTGAGTACGTCGTGTTCCTTGCTCACTTTGAGCGCGGCTTCGGCCTCCCTGCCTCCGATTTCTTCCGCCAATTCCTTGATTTTTACCGGCTCCAGCCTCACCACCTTCCTGGCAATGCCATCTTCTATCTTTCATGCTATGCCACCTTCATGGAGGCTTACATAGGCATCCGCCCCACTCGCGAGACTTTCGCTCGCTTCTTTGCTCTTCGGATTAATTCCGTTCAGGGCAAGGACATTCCTAAGCCCAAACCCCCTGTTCAATGCGGGTCTTGTATCATTGGCTCCCGCCAAGGGAGCCCTTTCTTTAAGTTTGCCTGTCTCGAGTCATGCCGGTTATGGCAAGAGACCTTCTTCTACGTGAAGAACGACGGCGTCGCAGATCTTATCAACTTACCGGCTTTCAATCCGGCGCCGCCCAAAAAGATCAACTGGGGCTACAATCCCGGGACGAATCTGACTGAAATGAACCGGGTGGTACGCTTCATAGAGAAGCTGATGAAGGAGACCAACATCTGCTCCGACGATATCATCCGCGCCTTCATCTCACGTCGGGTGCTCCCTCTCAAGCGCCGGACTCACAAGATGAGCGAGATGTATGGTCCCGGCGATCCCACGAAGATCACCGGCCTCCCTCTGAGCAAGAAGGATGTAGTCCTCAAGGCTAGGCAGATCTGCCAGACTGCCATGCCGTTTGATTGGGAGTGGGGCTTCTTGCCTCTTAGCTCCACCAACCCTCCGACTAAGGAAGTAAGAACTTGTGCAACCCGGGTTCTCATGCCGGTAACTTTTATGCTGCGACTGACTTGTCTTTCATTCGTTTTCAGGCCAAGGAACGCTTCGCCCGCATCGACGCGGATCGACGAGGCCCTTGCCAGAAGCGTCCTCTGGACCGGGTGGATCCTGACCCCTACGTCCATTGGAACGATCTGAAGATGGGCCGAACGCATCTCTCGCGCCCCGGTAACCCTTCGTCAGAAGCTTCCGGCTCCGCCGATGATCTCACTATGCTCGAGGTAGCTTTCTTTTCCGGCTTCTTATACTTTATTGTTATTTCTCCTCTGTAGATGCCCCCTCAGCTGGCACGCAACCGCAGGTCCATGAGCACGTTGCTCCCCTGCGAGCCGAGGCCGGCGACGAGTTTGTGGAGAAGCTGGCTCCACAGCTCAAGAAGAAGAAGGCCCCGGCACCTGATGCCGGCTCCAGCGACGGTCCTCCCTCCAAACGCTTCCGGACGGAAGTCCATGCGGGGAAGGAGACGGGCAAGAGGCGCTATAAGGGCAAGCAGATGCCGGTTGCTTCCGGGTAAGCTTGTGCTTCTCTTGGTGTCTTTGTTTTACGAACTTTTCTTCTGGTTGCTCTTTCCAACCTTCCTCTTTTGGTTGCTTTTTTCAACCTTTCTCTTTTTCTTGTTCAGCCCTGCGCTCAAGCTTGGCGCAAGGCCTGAGAGCTCTGGGGGAACCGTAAGGACCTCATCTCCATCTCACGCAAGCCCGGCACCGTCTGGTGCCAGCAACACTTCTGCCTCCCCTCTGGGAGGCACCTCAAGTTCGGGGCGCGCGGCCCCTACACCTCCAAAACACCGCGCGGAGGAGGAGCATGTCTCCCCTCCAGGGAAGCAAGATACCGGCGCTAGAAACACCGGCGCCGACTCAGAAGCTGTCGGGAGGGCGGAACCTCTGGTTCCTCCCGTCCCCAAGAAGAAAAAGAAGAAGGCCGCGGAGCCTTCCCCCTCCAAGCCGATGCCACCGCCGGAGGCCCCCAGCGCCAAGCCAACGCCGCCGCCGGAAATAACGAAGATCATCAAGGAGAAGGCCACGACGTCCGGTACCTCCTCCGCCGACCCGCAGCAATTGACGCTGCACGTCGGCCGCGCTGTTGTTGCAGCCGGAGGGAAACCTTCCGGCGTCCTGGGCCGGATAACTGAGCTGAAGCGCGGAGGCCGCGACCTGGGGCACCTGCTCCCCTACGCTGAGAGGTGGAACGCTGCGGATGAATCTGTAGCTACACGCGGCCTGGGGAAGGACCGGCTTCCGGTGGTGGACCCCGCCGGCCTTTTCGCTGCACGGAGGAGCACTTCACGCGCCTGCGGCGCGCGGTGAAGGAGTTGGACAGCGCGTGGTACGATGCCACCAACAACATGGTGGTAAGTTTCACCAAACTCTTCTCGGGTTTTCAATTTTTCAATTCATGCCGGTTTCTTTCTTTCCGGATCTTGTCTATCTTCCCAGTCCCCGAGTTTTGTGTTGAGAGCGTAGTTCTTAGCGCAAAACTTAAGTAACAACTCGAAAAACCGGCATGCCCAGTCCCCGAGTTTCGGGTTAAGAGCGCAGCTCTTAGCGCGAAACTTTATTTATAAACTCGAAAAACCGGCATACCCAGTCCCCGAGTTTCGGGTTGAGAACGCAGCTCTTAGCGCGAAACTTAGGTAGAACCTCGAAACACCGGCTTCTTTTCTAACATCTTTCTTTTGAACAGAGCACGGCCGACGCCCGGAAGCACCTCTTCGAGGAGCTTCTGTGGGAGCACCGGGACCTCGCCGAAGCGCACGGCAAGTGCCAAGGTAAATTTTTGTGTCTCCGGCACCTTCTTACCGGAAAGTTTTCTTTCTCATTACTTACAACTTTGTTCTCAACAGCCGTCCCGGAAGCTTCCATCGAAGCCCTCCAGGCTCAGCTCGCCAAGCTCCAAGGTATCACTTCTTTTCCGGCTAACCTGTTTCTTCTTTGTTTCACCAACTGCAATTTTGCTAACACTTTCTTTCCGGTTCTAGGTGAAAAGGAGCAGCTCATCCAGCAGCACCGCGAGGCCCTGGACGCCAAGGAGACTTACGCCAGCGGGCTAAAGGAGCAGTTGATCCAGCTCGGGCTCAAGCACAACGAGGCCATGAAAGCTGCCCAAACCGCCGCTGAGGCCAGGTTAAACGAGGCTCTGGAGGACGCCAACAACTCCACCGTTGTGCTGCGGGCGGAGCTGGAAGAGGGAGCCAAGGCGCGGCAAGCAGCCGAAGATGAGACCGCGCGCCTGAAGGGAGAGCAGCAGGAGTATGACCTTTTGGTCATGCAAACTGATGCGCTTGCTCTTAGTAAGTTTTTCTCTCTGCTTTTCGATTTCGCTTATAAGCTTACTTCTTCCGGTATCATATACTTATCTTTTGTCTTGTAGGGCTGTTTCCGGATTCTCAGGAATAAGCACGGAAGAAGGTTGCAGAGCGCCGGGTTGCGCAGGCATACAAGAACTTGGATGCCCCTTGGGACCCTTATGACCATCTGGTCGCGCTGTCTGCTGATGGCGTGTAACTCACACGTTCGTTGGGAACCCCAAGAGGAAGGTATGATGCGCACAGCAGCAAGTTTTCCCTCAGAAAGAAACCAAGGTTTATCGAACAAGGAGGAGCCAAGAAGCACGTTGAAGGTTGATGGCGGCGGGATGTAGTGCGGCGCAACACCAGGGATTCCGGCGCCAACGTGGAACCTGCACAACACAACCAAAGTACTTTGCCCCAACGAAACAGTGAGGTTGTCAATCTCACCGGCTTGCTGTAACAAAGGATTAACCGTATTGTGTGGAAGATGATTGTTTGCAGAAAAACAGTAGAATAGTATTGCAGTAGATTGTATTTCAGTATAGAGAATTGGACCGGGGTCCACAGTTCACTAGAGGTGTCTCTCCCATAAGATAAACAGCATGTTGGGTGAACAAATTACAGTTGGGCAATTGACAAATAAAGAGGGCATGACCATGCACATACATATTATGATGAGTATAGTGAGATTTAATTGGGCATTACGACAAAGTACATAGACCGCCATCCAGCATGCATCTATGCCTAAAAAGTCCACCTTCAAAGTTATCATCCGAACCCCTCCGTATTAAGTTGCTAACAACAGACAATTGCATTAAGTATTGCGCGTAATGTAATCAGTAACTACATCCTTGAACATAGCACTAATGTTTTATCCCTAGTGGCAACAGCACATCCACAACCTTAGAACTTTCTCACATCGTCCCCAGGATATCAATGGAGGCATGAACCCACTATCGAGCATAAATACTCCCTCTTGGAGTCACAAGCATCTACTTGGCCAGAGCATCTACTAGTAACGGAGAGCATGCAAGATCATAAACAACACATAGACATAACTTTGATAATCAACATAACAAGTATTCTCTATTCATCGGATCCCAACAAACGCAACATATAGAATTACAGATAGATGATCTTGATCATGTTAGGCAGCTCACAAGATCCGACAATGATAGCACAATGGGGAGAAGACAACCATCTAGCTACTGCTATGGACCCATAGTTCAGGGGTAGACTACTCACTCATCACTCCGGAGGCGACCATGGCGGCGTAGAGTCCTCCGGGAGATGATTCCCCTCTCCGGCAGGGTGCCGGAGGCGATCTCCTGGATCCCCTGAGATGGGATCGGCGGCGGCGGCGTCTCTGGAAGGTTTTCCGTATCGTGGCTCTCGGTACTGGGGGTTTCGCAACGGAGGCTTTAAGTAGGCGGAAGGGCAGGTCAAGAGGCGGCACGAGGGGCCCACACCACAGGGCCGCGCGGCCAAGGGGGGGGGGTCGCGCCGCCCTAGGGTGTGGCCACCTCGTGGCCCCACTTCGTCTCCTCTTCGGTCTTCTGGAAGCTTCGTGGCAAAATAGGACCCTGGGCGTTGATTTCGTCCAATTCCGAGAATATTTCGTTAATAGGATTTCTGAAACCAAAAACAGCAGAAAACAAAGAATCGGCACTTCGGCATCTTGTTAATAGGTTAGTTCTAGAAAATGCACGAATATGACATAAAGTGTGCATAAAACATGTAGATAACATCAATAATGTGGCATGGAACATAAGAAATTATCGATACGTCGGAGACGTATCAGCATCCCCAAGCTTAGTTCTGCTCGTCCCGAGCAGGTAAAACGATAACACGTATAATTTACGGAGTGACATGCCATCATAACCTTGATCATACTATTTGTAAAGCATATGTAGTGAATGCAGCGATCAAAACAATGTATATGACATGAGTAAACAAGTGAATCATAAAGCAAAGACTTTTCATGAATAGCACTTCAAGACAAGCATCAATAAGTCTTGCATAAGAGTTAACTCATAAAGCAATAATTCATAGTAAAGGTATTGAAGCAACACAAAGGAAGATTAAGTTTCAGCGGTTGCTTTCAACTTGTAACATGTATATCTCATGGATATTGTCAACATAGAGTAATATAATAAGTGCAATAAGCAAGTATGTAGGAATCAATGCACAGTTCACACCAGTGTTTGCTTCTTGAGGTGGAGAGAAATAGGTGAACTGACTCAACATTGAAAGTAAAAGAATGGTCCTCCATAGAGGAAAAGCATCGATTGCTATATTTGTGCTAGAGCTTTGATTTTGAAAACATGAAACAATTTTGTCAACGGTAGTAATAAAGCATATGTATCATGTAAATTATATCTTACAAGTTGCAAGCCTCATGCATAGTATACTAATAGTGCCCGCACCTTGTCCTAATTAGCTTGGACTACCGGATCATCACAATGCACATGTTTTAACCAAGTGTCACAAAGGGATACCTCTATGCCGCCTGTACAAAGGTCTAAGGAGAAAGCTCGCATTGGATTTCTTGCTATTGATTATTCTCAACTTAGACATCCATACCGGGACAACATAAACAACAGATAATGGACTCCTCTTTTATGCATAAGCATGTAACACAATTAATAATTTTCTCATATGAGATTGAGGATGTATGTCCAAAACTGAAGCTTCCACCATGGATCATGGCTTTAGTTAGCGGCCCAATGTTCTTCTCTAACAATATGCATGCTTAATCATAAGGTGGTAGATCTCTCTTACTTCAGACAAGACGAACATGCATAGCAACTCACATGAAATTCAACAAAGAGTAGTTGATGGCGTCCCCAGTGAACATGGTTATCGCACAACAAGCAACTTAATAAGAGATAAAGTGCATAATTACATATTCAATACCACAATAGTTTTTAAGCTATTTGTCCCATGAGCTATATATTGCAAAGGTGAATGATGGAATTTTAAAGGTAGCACTCAAGCAATTTACTTTGGAATGGCGGAGAAATACCATGTAGTAGGTAGGTATGGTGGACACAAATGGCATAGTGGTTGGCTCAAGTATTTTGGATGCATGAGAAGTAATCCCTCTCGATACAAGGTTTAGGCTAGCAAGGCTTATTTTGAAACAAACACAAGGATGAACCGGTGCAGCGAAACTCACATAAAAGATATATTGAAAACATTATAAGACTCTACACCGTATTCCTTGTTGTTCAAACTCAATACTAGAAATTATCTAGACCTTAGAGAAACCAAATATGCAAACCAAATTTTAGCATGCCCTATGTATTTCTTCATTAATGGGTGCAAAGCATATGATGCAAGAGCTTAAACATGAGCACAACAATTGCCAAGTATCACATTACCCAAGACATTATAGCAAATTACTACATGTATCATTTTCCAATTCCAACCATATAACAATTTAACGAAGAAGAAACTTCGCCATGAATACTATGAGTAGAGCCTAAGGACATACTTGTCCATATGCTACAGCGGAGCATGTCTCTCTCCCATAAAGTGAATGCTAGGATCCATTTTATTCAAACAAAAGAAAAAAACAAAAACAAACCGACGCTCCAAGCAAAGCACATAAGATGTGATGAAATAAAAATATAGTTTCAGGGGAGGAACCTGATAATGTTGTCGATGAAGAAGGGGATGCCTTGGGCATCCCCAAGCTTAGATGCTTGAGTCTTCTTAGAATATGCAGGGGTGAACCACCGGGGCATCCCCAAGCTTAGAGCTTTCACTCTCCTTGATCATGTTGCATCATACTCCTCTCTTGATCCTTGAAAACTTCCTCCACACCAAACTTAGAACAACTCATTAGAGGGTTAGTGGACAATAAAAATTAACATGTTCAGAGGTGACACAATCATTCTTAACACTTCTGGACATTGCATAAAGCTACTGGACATTAATGGATCAAAGAAATTCATCCAACATAGCAAAAGAGGCAATGCGAAATAAAAGGCAGAATCTGTCAAAACAGAACAGTTCGTATTGACGAATTTTATCGAGGCACCAGACTTGCTCAAATGAAAATGCTCAAATTGAATGAAAGTTGCGTACATATCTGAGGATCACTCACGTAAATTGGCATAATTTTCTGAGTTACCTACAGAGAAAACAGCCCAGATTCGTGACAGCAAAGAAATCTGTTTCTGCGCAGTAATCCAAATCTAGTATGAACTTTTCTATCAACGACTTTACTTGGCACAACAAAACACTAAACTAAGATAAGGAGAGGTTGCTACAGTAGTAAACAACTTCCAAGACACAAAATAAAAACAAAATACTGTAGGTAAAAACATGGGTTGTCTCCCATAAGCGCTTTTCTTTAACGCCTTTCAGCTAGGCGCGGAAAGTGTGTATCAAGTATTATCGAGAGACGAAGTGTCAACATCATAATTTGTTCTAATAATAGAATCAAAAGGTAACTTCATTCTCTTTCTAGGGAAGTGTTCCATACCTTTCTTGAGAGGAAATTGATATTTTATATTACCTTCCTTCATATCAATGATAGCACCAACAGTTCGAAGAAAAGGTCTTCCCAATATAATGGGACAAGATGCATTGCATTCAATATCCAAGACAACAAAATCAACGGGGACAAGGTTATTGTTAACGGTAATGCGAACATTATCAACTTTCCCCAAAGGTTTCTTTGTAGAATGATCAGCAAGATTAACATCCAAATAACAATTTTTCAGCGGTGGCAAGTCAAGCATATTATAGATTTTCTTAGGCATAACAGAAATACTTGCACCAAGATCACATAAAGCATTACAATCAAAATCTTTAACCTTCATATTAATGATGGGCTCCCAACCATCCTCTAGCTTTTTAGGAATAGAGGCTTCACGCTCTAGTTTCTCTTCTCTAGCTTTTATGAGAGCATTTGTAATATGTTGCGTGAAAGCCAAATTTATAGCACTAGCATTAGGACTTTTAGCAAGTTTTTGCAAGAACTTTATAACTTCAGAGATGTGGCAATCATCAAAATTCAAACCATTATAATCTAAAGCAATGGGATCATCATCCCCAATGTTGGAAAAAATTTCAGCAGCTTTTATCGCAGCAGCTTTCAAATAGCTTTAGCAATTTCAGGCAGTTTCTCGCGCTTTGCATTAGGAGTGGAAACATTGCTAACACCAATTCTTTTATTATTAATAGTAGGAGGTGCAGCAACATGTGTAGCATTAACATTGCTTGTGGTGGTAATAGTCCAAACTTTAGCTACATTCTTCTCTTTAGCTAGTTTTTCATTTTCTTCTCTATCCCACCTAGCACGCAGTTCAGCCATTAATCTTATATTCTCATTAATTCTAACTTGAATGGCATTTGCTGTAGTAACAATTTTATTTTCAATATCCCTATTAGGCATTACTTTCGATTTCAAAAGATCAACATCAGCAGCAAGTCTATCGACTTTAGAAGCAAGTATATCAATTTTCCCAAGCTTTTCTTCAACAGATTTGTTAAAAGCAGTTTGTGTACTAATAAATTCTTTAAGCATGGCTTCAAGTCCAGGGGGTGTGTTCCTATTATTGTTGTAAGAATTCCCATAAGAATTATCATAGCCGTTGCCAATATTATAAGGATATGGCCTATAGTTGTTACTAGAATTGTTCCGGTAAGCATTGTTGCTGAAATTATTATTTTTAATGAAGTTTACATCAACATGTTCTTCTTGTGCAACCAATGAAGCTAACGGAACATTATTAGGATCAACATTTGTCCTATCATTCACAAGCATAGACATAATAGCATCAATCTTATCACTCAAGAAAGAGGTTTCTTCGACAGAATTTACCTTCTTACCTTGTGGAGCTCTTTCCGTGTGCCATTCAGAGTAGTTGATCATCATATTTTCAAGAAGCTTTGTTGCTTCACCAAGAGTGATGGACATAAAGGTACCTCCAGCAGCTGAATCCAATAAATTCCGCGAAGAAAAATTTAGTCCTGCATAGAAGGTTTGGATGATCATCCAAGTAGTCAGTCCATGGGTTGGGCAATTTTTAACCAGAGATTTCATTCTTTCCCAAGCTTGAGCAACATGTTCAGTATCTAATTGTTTAAAATTCATTATGCTACTCCTCAAAGATATAATTTTAGCAGGGGGATAATATCTACCAATAAAAGCATCCTTGCATTTAGTCCATGAATCAATACTATTCTTAGGCAGAGATAGCAACCAATCTTTAGCTCTTCCTCTTAATGAGAAAGGGAACAATTTTAGTTTAATAATATCACCATCTACATCTTTATATTTTTGCATTTCACATAATTCAACAAAATTATTAAGATGGGCAGCAGCATCATCAGAACTAACACCAGAAAATTACTCTCGCATAACAAGATTTAGTAAAGCAGGTTTAATTTCAAAGAATTCTGCTGTAGTAGCAGGTGGAGCAATAGGTGTGCATAAGAAATCATTATTATTCGTGGTTGTGAAGTCACACAACTTAGTATTTTCAGGGGTAGCCATTTTAGCAACAGTAAATAAAGCAAACTAGATAAAGTAAATGCAAGTAACTAATTGTTTTGTGTTTTTGATATAACAAACAAGATAGCAAATAAAGTAAAACTAGCAACTAATTTTTTTTGTATTTTGATTTAGTGCAGCAAACAAAGTAGTAAATAAAACTAAGCAAGACAAAAACAAAGTAAAGAGGTTGGGATGTGGAGACTCCCCTCGCAGCGTGTCTTGATCTCCCCGGCAACGGCGCCAGAAAAAGAGCTTGATGGCGTGTAACTCACACGTTCGTTGGGAACCCCAAGAGGAAGGTATGATGCGCACAGCAGCAAGTTTTCCTCGTAAAGAAACCAAGGTTTATCGAACCAGGAGGAGCCAAGAAGCACGTTGAAGGTTGATGGCGGCGGGATGTAGTGCGGCGCAACACCAGGGATTCCGGCGCCAACGTGGAACCTGCACAACACAACCAAAGTACTTTGCCCCAACGAAACAGTGAGGTTGTCAATCTCACCGGCTTGCTGTAACAAAGGATTAACCGTATTGTGTGGAAGATGATTGTTTGCAGAAAACAAGAGAACAGTATTGGCAAGAGATTGTATTTCAAGATAGAGAATTGGACCGGGGTCCACAAGCTCACTAGAGGTGTCTCTCCCATAAGATAAACAGCATGTTGGGTGAACAAATTACAGTTGGGCAATTGACAAATAAAGAGGGCATGACCATGCACATACATATTATGATGAGTATAGTGAGATTTAATTGGGCATTACGACAAAGTACATAGACCGCCATCCAGCATGCATCTATGCCTAAAAAGTCCACCTTCAGGTTATCATCCGAACCCCCTCCAGTATTAAGTTGCTAACAACAGACAATTGCATTAAGTATTGCGCGTAATGTAATCAGTAACTACATCCTTGAACATAGCACTAATGTTTTATCCCTAGTGGCAACAGCACATCCACAACCTTAGAACTTTCTCACATCGTCCCGTATATCAATGGAGGCATGAACCCACTATCGAGCATAAATACTCCCTCTTGGAGTCACAAGCATCTACTTGGCCAGAGCATCTACTAGTAACGGAGAGCATGCAAGATCATAAACAACACATAGACATAACTTTGATAATCAACATAACAAGTATTCTCTATTCATCGGATCCCAACAAACGCAACATATAGAATTACAGATAGATGATCTTGATCATGTTAGGCAGCTCACAAGATCCGACAATGATAGCACAATGGGGAGAAGACAACCATCTAGCTACTGCTATGGACCCATAGTCCAGGGGTAGACTACTCACTCATCACTCCGGAGGCGACCATGGCGGCGTAGAGTCCTCCGGGAGATGATTCCCCTCTCCGGCAGGGTGCCGAAGGAGATCTCCTGGATCCCCCGAGATGGGATCGGCGGCGGCGGCGTCTCTGGAAGGTTTTCCGTATCGTGGCTCTCGGTACTGGGGGTTTCGCAACGGAGGCTTTAAGTAGGCGGAAGGGCAGGTCAAGAGGCGGCACGAGGGGCCCACACCACAGGGCCGCGCGGCCAAGGGGGGGGCCGCGCCGCCCTAGGGTGTGGCCACCTCGTGGCCCCACTTCGTCTCCTCTTCGGTCTTCTGGAAGCTTCGTGGCAAAATAGGACCCTGGGCGTTGATTTCGTCCAATTCCGAGAATATTTCGTTACTAGGATTTCTGAAACCAAAAACAGCAGAAAACAAAGAATCGGCACTTCGGCATCTTGTTAATAGGTTAGTTCCAGAAAATGCACGAATATGACATAAAGTGTGCATAAAACATGTAGATAACATCAATAATGTGGCATGAAACATAAGAAATTATCGATACGTCGGAGACGTATCATCCGCCCGTGTCTCCCACATGCGCGCGGTGGACCGGAATCTTTCTGATATCCCCGAGGTGGTGATCCAGCTCTTCAAGGTGCTGTGGCCCGAGGAGGTGGTGCCCGACAACTTGTCGCTCATCAATGACCGGCTGAAAGGTGCCGGCCGGAGGATGTGGGAGCGGACTCAGCGCTGCGCGTGGCTTGCTCTTGGTATCCGGACCTGGATCTTGATGCTCTTCTTGGCGTGCGCAAAGGCGCTCCCACCGATACGGATCCGGCCCTTACCGCGAAGCGGCAAGATCGGGCCTACCGGATTGCGGAGTATGCTGAGGCCCGCACCTTCATCCCTCCTCCTTCCAACGTCCAGGACTACCTCAGCGAGGACGAAGAGGAGGATGAAGATGAAGATGAAGATGCCGAAGCCGGCGACGCGCCTCCGGAAGCTATTAACTTGTCAATGCCTACAAGTAGTAGACTAGGGTTTCGTTGGATGTAGAGGGCAAGTAGATCTCGAAGGTTTCAGCCGAAAAGAACTCGACGATGTAAAAGCTAGGGTTTGGGAAAACAATGATTCGATTCTCTCTTTGTCCCTCGACTCCCCCTTATATAGGAGGCGGAGCCGAGGGATTCGTAATACACAAGTTTACAGAGTCCGGGAGGGTTTCTGACCCGTCCCGCAAGATTACAATTTACACTTCCTTTTACAACTCTAGCTTTCCATAACTACATCTTGGGCTTCCGAATCTTCTTATTCTTCGATACGTGGGCCTTCAGTAAACCCCGGGTACTATCTTCGGTAGGCCCATTGGGGATGCCTATGTCACCGGCGACGTTCCTTCCAAGGCTCCTGCTGCCTAAGCGCTTCCTGTTATCTGTTTGCCTGTCCTGTTTAACTTGAAACAATGCTTATCAAATTCTACCCCGGTATGCCGGGGTCTTATGATGTAATATAAAACCTATCCTTGCTTTTGGATGTGGTGCAACATTTTATGCCGGTATGCTATACCGGTATGCTATTAAGTTATGTTTGTCTTAGCACTTTGCTCGTGGTTTGTCTTTTTTATCCTGTACTGTGAAGATTCTGAAATCATCTCGGCATCCAATCCGATGCACACTTGGTTCTTTTGCTTTGGCTCTGCCTACCCTCTGGGTTTTTTGGCGTATGAGTCACAAAGTTCTTTTGCCAAGCACACACTTTCTTGAACTTAGAAATAACTCGAAATTTTTCACAAAAAACCGGTATAACCGGGGTTAGTTAATCTTTCTGGATTGTTTGTTCCCATCTCCTCTTTTCGTCGTTCGCGTGCTTAGTTCCTACCGGTTGATCTTGCTTGCCATGAAGCCGGGTTTCGGACAGCAGCAGAGTCGAAGACTCCGGTAGGTTTAGGACGCTACTAAACCGGAAAGAAAAAATGTTCTGCAACCAACCGGTAAACTGAAAAAATAAACATATTACATGTAGTTTCGGTAGAGGCAGTCCCCGAGACTCATTCGAGGTGCCAGCATCTTTTATTCATAGCATATAAGGTACAAAAAAGAACTCCTTACAGTACAACTTCATGCATAAAAGGGGCGCAAAAGAGCTATGTTCCATGGGCGCTTGGTCTCCTCTCCTGACCTGTCCGCCTTTCCTTTCTTTGCTTCATGTGCATCAACCAAGTAGTAGGCATCATTGTGTAGAGCCTTGCTCACAATGAAAGGTCCCTCCCATGGGGGTGATAATTTATGCCGGCCTTCAGTGCGCTGCACTAGGCGTAGCACCAGATCTCCTTCCCGGAACACTCTCGGGTTAACCTTCCGGTTGTGATAGCATCTCAGGTTTTGTTGGTAAATGGCTGTTCTTGCCAAAGCTAGCTCTCTTGCTTCTTCTAGCAAGTCCACATCATTTTCTCTTTCCTCTTTTACCTCTTCTTCGGTGTATTGCTGAACCCTTGGTGAGTCATGTATGATATCGGTTGGAATCACGGCTTCAGCCCCGTAAACCATGAAGAATGGAGTGTATCCGGTAGACCGGTTTGGAGTCATTCTTATGCTCCACAACACTGATGGTAGCTCATCGAGCCAACATCCCGGTGTCTTTTCAAGAGGTTCAATGAGTCTGGGTTTAATACCGGAAAGTACCAAAGCATTCGTTCTCTCCACTTGGCCATTGCCTTGTGGGTGCGCGACTGAGCACAAATCCAACCGGATATTGTTATCTTCACAAAATCTTTTGAACTCACCTTGAGCAAAGTTTGTGCCATTGTCAGTGATGATGCTATGCGGGTATCCATACCGCAAAATAACATCTTTTAAGAACTTTACCGCTGTATGCCCATCACACTTTGCGATAGGTTTTACTTCAAGCCATTTGGTGAACTTGTCCACCATTACGAGGATGTGGGTGAAGCTGCTTCTTGCGGTTTTGAATGGGCCAACCATGTCAAGGCACCAGACAGCAAACGGCCAAGTTAGCGGTATCGTTTTTAAACCGGATGCTGGGGTATGATTTTGCTTGGCATACCTCTGGCACCCATTGCATTTTTGTACCAGATCCTCAGCATTTTCCAACGCAGTAGGCCAATAGAACCCATGCCGGAATACCTTTGCCACCAATGCCCTTGATGAAGCGTGGTGCCCACATTCTCCTTGGTGAATTTCCACAAGCATCTCTTTTCCTTCTTCCGGCTCCACACATCTTTGAAGGACACCGGTAACACTTCTTTTGTATACCTCCCCATTGATGATGGTGTAAGCTTTGGATCTTCTTTGGATTCGTCTTGATTCGTTTTCATTAACCGGCAAGGTGCCGCTGATCAGGAATTCCTTAATAGGTTTAACCCAAGATGGTGCTTCTCGAACCACAAATACCGGCACATCTATCTCCATGTTATCCACCAGCATTGTTTCTTCCGGTATGGACGCAGCAGTCCCCGAGCTTGCCGGAACAGTCCTCGAGTTTACCGGAACAGTCCCCGGGTTTCCTTCGTCGATATCCATTGGTACAACATGTGATTCCGGTACGAAAATTGATTCCGATTCCGGGCTCGGTTTGATCGATGGTACCCTTAAGTGTGCCAAGGCTATACTGGGAGGGATTTCTTGCCTGGATGAGCCCAGCTTGGACAAAGCATCCGCGGCTTCATTTTCTGCCCGTGGCACATGGTGAAACTCACAGCCTTCAAAGAAGCCGGAAATCTTTTGCACGTGAAACCGGTATGAGGCCATGTTGGCATCCTTTGCGTCCCAATCTCCGGAACACTGCTGCACCACAAGATCTGAATCACCGTAGCAAATGATCCGGTGCGCAGCGATTTCTTTTGCGACTTTGAGTCCATGGATCAGAGCCTCATACTCAGCCACGTTGTTTGATGCTCTAAAGTGCACCTGTAGAACATACCGGAGATGGTCTCCCTTGGGTGAGGTAAGTACCACACCGACACGTAGACCCTCTTTGAGTTTGGATCCGTCAAAGTGCATCTTCCAGTATTCTATCTTTTGTTCCGGTGGTTTATATTGCATTTCCGCCCAATCAACAAGGAAATCAGCCAAAGCTTGCGATTTTATGGCATCTCTTCTTTCGTATTCTGGTACGTATGGGGATATTTGAATCGCCCATTTGGCCATTCTGCCACTTGCATCTTTGTTACACATGATATCAGAGATGGGTGCCTCACTCACCACTTTCATGGGATGTTCTTCGAAGTAGTGTTTGAGCTTTGTGGCTACCATAAACACGCCATAAGTCATTTTTTGGAAGTGAGGATAGTTCTGTTTGGAGAGGGAGAGCACCTCGCTCAGGTAGTATACCGGTCTCTGCACGGCTTTACCTTCCTCTTCTCTTTCAACTACAACCACCACGCTCACAACCCGGTTTGTTGCTGCTATGTACAACAACATGGGCTCCCTTTCCAAAGGTGAAGCTAGTATAGGTGCGGTGGCAAGCATTGTTTTTAACTCTCTAAACGCCGCGTCTGCCTGAGGAGTCCAGACGAAAGTATCTGATTTTTTCATCAAAGCATAGAGGGGCAGAGCTTTTTCTCCCAATCTGCTTATAAACCGGCTTAGCGATGCCAAGCTTCCGGTAAACTTTTGCACATCTTTTAGATTGCGCGGTATGGTCATTCTTTCAATTGCCCGGATTTTTACCGGATTCACCTCTATGCCCCGGCTTGATACGAGGAAACCAAGCAACTTGCCGGTAGGGACACCAAAGGTGCATTTTGCCGGATTGAGTTTCATCCGGAACCTTCTTAGGTTATCAAACGTTTGCCTCAAATCATCGATCAAGGTTTCCTTGACCTTAGTTTTTATCACAATATCGTCTACATAGACCTGCACATTTTTTCCAATTTGATCATACAAGCATTTTTGCATACAGCGCTGGTACGTTGCACCAGCGTTGGGCAAACCGAAAGGCATAGTGACATAGCAATAAGCCCCGTGCGGGGTGATAAACGCAGTTTTTATTTGATCTTCCTTTTTCAAGGGGATTTGGTGGAAACCGGAATAAGCATATAGGAAAGACAACAGTTCACAACCGGCAGTGGAATCAATCACTTGATCGATCCGGGGTAGCGGGAAAGGGTCCTTTGGGCAAGCCTTGTTCAAGTTGGTGTAGTCGATGCACATGCGCCATACCTTTGGAGCTTTTGCTTCAAGGTTCTCTTCTTTCTTCTTCTCGACCATCACCGGATTAGCTAGCCACTCAGTGTGTAGTACTTCTACGATGAAACCGGCAACCAGCAACTTTGTTACTTCCTCTCCGATGATCTTTCTCTTGTCTTCAGCAAACCGGCGCAGCAGCTGCCTTACCGGCTTAGCATCTTTCCGGACGTTTAAAGAGTGCTCAGCCAGCTCCCTCGGAACACCTACCAAGTCATCAGTAGACCAGGCAAATATATTCCGATTCTCACGGAGGAAGCTGACGAGCGCGCTTTCCTATGCCTCACTGAGGCCGGCGCCGATACGAACGGTACGCTCCGGGTGAGCCGGATCCAGCACGATGTCTTTTGTTTCATTGGTTGGCTTGAATGCCGGTGTGCCCAAGTTTCCACTCATTGCCGCTAAACTCATCTGTGAGGACTAAGCCAGCGCAACCGCAGTTTGCATTCTTTTCTTTTCCTCTGCGATCACCAGCGATTCGGCCAGGTTTGATCCGGCGGAAGAGGTTTCCAGTGAGATTTTGTAGTTTCCCACCACGGTCAAGGGTCCACGAGGTGCCGGCATCTTCATTTTGAGATAGGCCGTATGAGTCGATGCCATAAAAGCTGCCAGTGCCGGTCTCCCCAGCAGTGCATGGTAAGGGCTATCCAGGTCCACCACCTCGAACAGAAGGTTTTCCACCCGGCAGTTATCACGTCCACCAAAGGATACATCCACCCGGACTTTTCCCATGGGCGAGCAAGACAAGCCCGGTACGATTCCGTGGAAAGTCGTGTGTGTTGGTGATACGTCTCCGACGTATCGATAATTTCTTATGTTCCATGCCACATTATTGATGATATCTACATGTTTTATACACATTATATGTCATATTTATGCATTTTCCGGCACTAACCTATTAACGAGATGCCGAAGAGCCAGTTGCTGTTTTCTGCTGTTCTTGGTTTCAGAAATCCTAGTAAGGAAATATTCTCGGAATTGGACGAAATCAACGCCCAGGGTCCTATTTTTCCACGAAGCTTCCAGAAGTCCGAAGAGGAGACGAAGTGGGGCCACGAGGTGGCCAGACACCAGGGCGGCGCGGCCCAAGCCCTGGCCGCGCCGGCCTGTCATCTGGGCCCCTCGTGACGCCCCTTTACCTGCCCTTCCGCCTACAAATAGCCTTCATCGCGAAACCCCCGGTACCGAGAGCCACGATATGGAAAACCTTCCAGAGACGCCGCCGCCGCCAATCCCATCTCGGGGGATTCAGGAGATCGCCTCCGGCACCCTGCCGGAGAGGGGAATCATCTCCCGGAGGACTCTTCACCGCCATGGTCGCCTCCGGAGTGATGAGTGAGTAGTTCACCCCTGGACTATGGGTCCATAGCAGTAGCTAGATGGTCGTCTTCTCCTTATGTGCTTCATTGTCGGATCTTGTGAGCTGCCTAACATGATCAAGATCATCTATCTGTAATGCTATATGTTGTGTTTGTTGGGATCCGATGGATATAGAATACTATGTTATGTTGATTATCAATCTATTACCTATGTGTTGTTTATGATCTTGCATGTTCTCCGTTGTTAGTAGAGGCTCTGGCCAAGTTTTTGCTAGTAACTCCAAGAGGGAGTATTTATGCTCGATAGTGGGTTCATGCCTCCATTAAATCTGGGACAGTGACAGAAAGTTCTAAGGTTGTGGATGTGCTGTTGCCACTAGGGATAAAACATTGACGCTATGTCCGAGGATGTAGTTATTGATTACATTACGCACCATACTTAATGCAATTGTCTGTTGTTTGCAACTTAATACTGGAAGGGGTTCGGATGATAACCTGAAGGTGGACTTTTTAGGCATAGATGCATGCTGGATAGCGGTCTATGTACTTTGTCGTAATGCCCAATTAAATCTCACAATATTCATCATATCATGTATGTGCATTGTTATGCTCTCTTTATTTGTCAATTGCCCAACTGTAATTTGTTCACCCAACATGCTATTTATCTTATGGGAGAGACACCTCTAGTGAACTGTGGACCCCGGTCCATTCTTTTAATCGAATACAATCTACTGCAATACTTGTTCTACTGTTTTCTGCAAACAATCATCATCCACACTATACATCTAATCCTTTGTTACAGCAAGCCGGTGAGATTGACAACCTCACTGTTTCGTTGGGGCAAAGTACTTTGGTTGTGTTGTGCAGGTTCCACGTTGGCGCCGGAATCCCTGGTGTTGCGCCGCACTACATCTCGCCGCCATCAACCTTCAACGTGCTTCTTGGCTCCTACTGGTTCGATAAACCTTGGTTTCTTACTGAGGGAAAACTTGTTGCTGTACGCATCACACCTTCCTCTTGGGGTTCCCAACAGACGTGTGTATACACGCTATCAAGCATATTTTCTGGCGCCGTTGCCGGGGAGATCAAGACACGCTGCAAGGGGAGTCTCCACATCGCAATCTCTTTACTTTGTTTTTGTCTTGCTTTATTTTATTTACTACTTTGTTTGCTGCACTAAATCAAAACACAAAAAAATTAGTTGCTAGTTTTACTTTACTTGCTATCTTGTTTGCCATATTAAAAACACAAAAAAATTAGCTACTTGTTTTACTTTACTTAATATCATGCATGTTTTTATTTCACTAGTTAAGCATAATGGAAAACAACAAAAATATGAGAGATCTTTATGAACTTTATCTTGAATTAGGACATAATGTGTTTGAAGAGAGAATTAAAAAACCCATGGAACTTTATATGCATGCTAATGGGAATGTTATTACTATGAATGCTTTGAACACCATTGTTGCTAATGCTATGGAAAATTCTAAGCTTGGGGAAGTTGGCTCTGATGAGCATGATCTTTTTAGTCCCCCAAGCATTGAGGAGAAAATTTTCTTTTATGATTACAATATGCCTCCTATATATGATGATAGCCACTTTGTTGAATTTGCTCCCACTACAACTAATAAAATTGATTATGCTTATGTGGAGATTAATAATTTTATGCATGAGACTCATGATAAGAGTGCTTTATGTGATAGTTATATTGTTGAGTTTGCTCATGATACTACTGAAAGTTATTATGAGAGAGGAAAAATATGGTTGTAGAAATTTTCATGTTACTAAAATGCCTCTCTATATGCTGAAATTTTTGAAGCTACACTTGTTTTATCTTCCTATGCTTGTCACTTTGCTCTTCATGAACTTATTTATTTACAAGATTCCTATGCATAGGAAGCATGTTAGACTTAAATGTGTTTTGAATTTGCCTCTTGATGCTCTCTTTTGCTTCAAATACTATTTCTTGCGAGTGCATCATTAAAATTGCTGAGCCCATCTTAATGGCTATAAAGAAAGAACTTCTTGGGAGATAACCCATGTGTTTATTTTACTACAGCAACTTTTATTTTATATTTGAGTCTTGGAAGTTGTTACTACTGTAGCAACCTCTCCTTATCTTAGTTTTATTGCATTGTTGTGCCAAGTAAAGTCTCTAATAGAAGGATGATACTAGATTTGGATTACTGCGCAGAAACAGATTTCTTTGCTGTCACGAATCTGGGCCTAATTCTCTGTAGGTAACTCAGAAAATTATGCCAATTTACGTGAGTGATCCACAGATGTGTACGCAACTTTCATTAGTTTTAAGTTTTCTCATCTGAGCAAGTCTGGTGCCTCTTAAAAATTCGTCTTTACGAACTGTTCTGTTTTGACAGATTCTGCCTTTTATTTCGCATTGCCTGTTTTGCCATGCTTGATGGATTTTTCGATTCCATTGACTTTCAGTAGCTTTGTGCAATGTCCAGAAGTGTAAAGAATGATTGTGTCACCTCTGAATATGTAAATTTTAATTGTGCACTAACCCTCTAATGAGTTGTTTTGAGTTTGGTGTGGAGGAAGTTTTCAAGGATCAAGAGAGGGAGATGATACAACATGATCAAGGAGAGTGAAAGCTCTAAGCTTGGGGATGCCCCGGTGGTTCACCCCTGCATATATCAAGAAGACTCAAGCGTCTAAGCTTGGGGATGCCCAAGGCAACCCCTTCTTCATCGACAACATTATCAGGTTCCTCCCCTGAAACTATATTTTTATTCCGTCACATCTTATGTACTTTGCTTGGAGCGTCGGTTTGTTTTTTGTTTTTGTTTTGTTTGAATAAAATGGATCCTAGCATTCTTTGTGTGGGAGAGAGACACGCTCCGCTGTTGCATATGGACAAATATGTCCTTAGGCTTTACTCATAGTATTCATGGCGAAAGTTTCTTCTTCGTTAAATTGTTATATGGTTGGAATTGGAAAATGATACATGTAGTAATTGCTAAAATGTCTTGGATAATGTGATACTTGGCAATTGTTGTGCTCATGTTTAAGCTCTTGCATCATATACCTTGCACCTATTAATGAAGAAATACATAGAGCATGCTAAAATTCGGTTTGCATAATTGGTCTCTCTAAGGTCTAGATAATTTCTAGTATTGAGTTTGAACAACAAGGAAGACGGTGTAGAGTCTTATAATGTTTACAATATGTCTTTTATGTGAGTTTTGCTGCACCGCTTCATCCTTGTGTTTGTTTCAAATAACCTTACTAGCCTAAACCTTGTATCGAGAGGGAATACTTCTCATGCATCCAAAATCCTTGAGCCAACCACTATGCCATTTGTGTCCACCATACCTACCTACTACATGGTATTTCTCCGCCATTCCAAAGTAAATTGCTTGAGTGCTACCTTTAAAATTTCCATTCTTCACCTTTACAATATATAGCTCATGGGACAAATAGCTTAAAAACTATTGTGGTATTGAATATGTACTTATGCACTTTATCTCTTATTAAGTTGCTTGTTGTGCGATAACCATGTTCCTGGGGACGCCATCAACTACTCTTTGTTGAATATCATGTGAGTTGCTATGCATGTTCGTCTTGTCTGAAGTAAGGGAGATTTACCACTAAAATGGTTAGAGCATAAATAATGTTAGAGAAGAACATTGGGCCGCTAACTAAAGCCATGATCCATGGTGGAAGTTTCAGTTTTGGACAAATATCCTCAATCTCATATGAGAAAATTAATTGTTGTTGAATGCTTATGCATAAAAGAGGAGTCCATTATCTGTTATCTATGTTGTCCCGGTATGGATGTCTAAGTTGAGAATAATCAATAGCGAGAAATCCGATGCGAGCTTTCTCCTTAGACCTTTGTACAAGCGGCATAGAGGTACCCCTTTGTGACACTTGGTTAAAACATGTGCATTGCGATGATAATCCAGGTAATCCGAGCTAATTAGGACAAGGTGCGGGCACTATTAGTATACTATGCATGAGGCTTGCAACTTGTAGGATATAATTTACATAACACATATGCTTTATTACTACCGTTGACAAAATTGTTTCTTGTTTTCAAAATCAAAGCTCTAGCACAAATATAGCAATCGATGCTTTCCTCTTTGAAGGACCTTTCTTTTACTTTTATGTTGAGTCAGTTCACCTATCTCTCTCCACCTCAAGAAGCAAACACTTGTGTGAACTGTGCATTGATTCCTACATACTTGCATATTGCACTTGTTATATTACTTTGCATTGACAACTATCCATGAGATATACATGTTACAAGTTGAAAGCAACCGCTGAAACTTCATCTTCCTTTATGTTGCTTCAATACCTCTACTTTGATTTATTGCTTTATGAGTTAACTCTTATGCAAGACTTATTGATGCTTGTCTTGAAGTACTATTCATGAAAAGTCTTTGCTTTATGATTCAATTGTTTACTCATGCCATTTACATTGTTTTGATCGCTGCATTCATTACATATGCTTACAATAGTATGATCAAGGTTATGATGGCATGTCACTCCAGAAATTATCTTTGTTATCGTTTACCTGCTCGGGACGAGCAGTAACTAAGCTTGGGGATGCTGATACGTCTCCGACGTATCGATAATTTCTTATGTTCCATGCCACATTATTGATGATATCTACATGTTTTATACACATTATATGTCATATTTATGCATTTTCTGGCACTAACCTATTAACGAGATGCCGAAGAGCCAGTTGCTGTTTTCTGCTGTTTTTGGTTTCAGAAATCCTAGTAAGGAAATATTCTCGGAATTGGACGAAATCAACGCCCAGGGTCCTATTTTTTCACGAAGCTTCCAGAAGCCCGAAGAGGAGACGAAGTGGGGCCACGAGGTGGCCAGACACCAGGGCGGTGCGGCCCAAGCCCTGGCCGCGCCGGCCTGTCGTCTGGGCCCCTCGTGACGCCCCTTTACCTGCCCTTCCGCCTACAAATAGCCTTCGTCGCGAAACCCCCAGTACCGAGAGCCACGATACGGAAAACCTTCCAGAGACACCGCCGCCGCGAATCCCATCTCGGGGGATTCATGAGATCGCCTCCGGCACCCTGCCGGAGAGGGGAATCATCTCCCGGAGGACTCTTCACCGCCATGGTCGCCTCCGGAGTGATGAGTGAGTAGTTCACCCCTGGACTATGGGTCCATAGCAGTAGCTAGATGGTCGTCTTCTCCTTATGTGCTTCATTGTCGGATCTTGTGAGCTGCCTAACATGATCAAGATCATCTATCTGTAATGCTATATGTTGTGTTTGTTGGGATCCGATGGATAGAGAATACTATGTTATGTTGATTATCAATCTATTACCTATGTGTTGTTTATGATCTTGCATGCTCTCCGTTGTTAGTAGAGGCTCTGGCCAAGTTTTTGCTAGTAACTCCAAGAGGGAGTATTTATGCTCGATAGTGGGTTCATGCCTCCATTAAATCTGGGACAGTGACAGAAAGTTCTAAGGTTGTGGATGTGCTATTGCCACTAGGGATAAAACATTGATGCTATGTCCGAGGATGTAGTTATTGATTACATTACGCACCATACTTAATGCAATTGTCTGTTGTTTGCAACTTAATACTGGAAGGGGTTCGGATGATAACCTGAAGGTGGACTTTTTAGGCATAGATGCATGCTGGATAGCGGTCTATGTACTTTGTCGTAATGCCCAATTAAATCTCACAATATTCATCATATCATGTATGTGCATTGTTATGCTCTCTTTATTTGTCAATTGCCCAACTGTAATTTGTTCACCCAACATGCTATTTATCTTATGGGAGAGACACCTCCAGTGAACTGTGGACCCCGGTCCATTCTTTTAATCGAATACAATCTACTGCAATACTTGTTCTACTGTTTTCTGCAAACAATCATCATCCACACTATACATCTAATCCTTTGTTACAGCAAGCCGGTGAGATTGACAACCTCACTGTTTCGTTGGGGCAAAGTACTTTGGTTGTGTTGTGCAGGTTCCACGTTGGCGCCGGAATCCCTGGTGTTGCGCCGCACTACATCTCGCCGCCATCAACCTTCAACGTGCTTCTTGGCTCCTACTGGTTCGATAAACCTTGGTTTCTTACTGAGGGAAAACTTGTTGCTGTACGCATCACACCTTCCTCTTGGGGTTCCCAACGGACGTGTGTATACACGCTATCAGTTGGCTGCAGCATGTTCTCAGTTATCCCAAGCGTGTGCATAGTATGCCGGTACATGATGTTTATGCTGCTCCCATTGTCTATCAGCACCTTGCTGAATTTAACTCGAGTTGTTGGTCCATGCATGATAGGGTCCACAACCAGAGCGTAACCACCCGGATTAGGCATTATTTTCGGGTGATCCTTGAACGACCAGCTGACTTCCTGATCAGACCACAGCATGTACTTTGGAACTGCCGGCATCACCGCGTTCACTTCCATGGAACGGTGACGCAGGCTTTGTTTATCTGTTGGCTCAGTGACGAACACAACACAGCACAAATCCGGATCGTGGTAAATGTTCCGGCCTAAAGGTGCCGGTGGAGGTGGTTGGCCCTCGCCATCTCCCACCTGATGAACTTGTTGTGGTGGAGGCCGGTTTTGCTGAGGCTGTACCGGTATGGCATTTGGTCCGGTAAGCGGGGGTGGTGGTGGTAACCTCCCGGCATCTTTTGCTGTGCCTTGGCCCATCAACCTTTTGGTCCAAGTACAATCTTTTGTCAAGTGGTTTGCCGGCCTTCCGGGGTTGGGTGTGTGCCACCGGCATGGTTGATCCATAGCGGATTCCATGGTGTACCTTTCCTCATTGTTCTGCCACGGCTTCTTTTCAACCCACTATTTCTTTGGACCCGCCCATGGCTGCGATCCGGTTTTCTGCCTTTGGCTTCCGCTGTGGCCGGAATTATCCTGCACCGCGGCTACTTGTTGTGGACCATACCTTCGATCCGGAAACTCTTCCCTTCGTTTGTTTTGCCTGTTATCCCGGTATTGCTCTTGGCGTTGTTGAGGCTGGTTTGTTTGTTCCGGCTCAGCTTGTACTGCCGGTTGCATTGGGTCTCCCAATGCGTAGCTATCTGCCACACGTATCATTTCAGCCAACGTTGTTGGCATGTTTCTCTGTAGCTTTTGCCATAGAGGTGAACCTCTTCTGCACCCGTTGCAAAACCAAGCAATGGCTTGTGCCTCGATCACCCCTTCACAGGAGTTTCTTGTGGAGTTCCACCGGGTTAGGTAATCTCGATCTGTTTTATTGGAATGCTGCACGAATAAAGCAAGCTGCTGCGGCCTGTTTGGCCTCCGGTAGGTGCTACTGAAGTTGCTTACAAAGGCCTCTTCAAAATCCAGCCAGCCATTTATACTTCCTGCCGGCAAATTGTTTAGCCAGATGCGCGCTGGTCCTACCAGGAAAGATGGTACGATTCTTATGGCCCAGCGCCGGTTTCCTCCACCAGTGACGGTTCCCCCGCCACCGGCAACATATACCGCGGTCACGTAATCCGCGAGCCAGTCTTCCGGCTTGGTGGTGCCATCGTAAGTTTTAGTGTCACGGGGCAACGTGAAGTTGCGAACCGGTGGCTCCTCTCTCATGATTCTTGGGCCAAAACACTTGGGGCCTGGAGGACCTTCTGCCTCCACTATCTCAGATAAGTACACCCTATCCAGCCTGTGCCTCGCATCCCGGTCTGGTAGGCATCTTTCGCCTAACCGGTCTCCCAATGGATTCTGGTAAGCTGGAATTCTCTCAGCTCCTGAGTCAACCTCTTCATATCTTTCCGGTACCGCGGCTCTTGCCTGCCGGTACCTTGGCGGAGGCATTTCCTCTTCCACGTACGCTGCTCTTGCAGCGCGAAAATTTTGCCCACTTTGCTCTTTTCCGGCATAATCTCTTGCGGCGTAACCATTTCCGGCATAGCCACCTGCTGCCCCTTGATTTTTTTCTACCGGCCTCGTATCGCCCGGCTTGTTGTTTTCCCGCAAGTACCGGATCGTACACAGTCATTTGCTGTGCATTCATTTTTTTTCTTTTCTCTTGTCCGGATGGGGGGACGATGCCTGCCCTTGGGACTTGCTACCGGCATTCTTTGTTGAACGCGCGGATTTTGAAGCCACAGCCTTGTTCAGCTTAGCCAGCTGCTCAGCGTTTTGCTGCTCGATGGTTTCAAGCAGCTCCCGGACGCGCTCTTGCTGCTTTGCCAGAGCGTCCCCGGAAAGCGATTCACACAGCTCTACAGCAGTCTTAGCAGCTTTTATGGTTTTATCCGGGCTACTGTACTTAGGTTTCTCTATGATGCTCACAGATGCAGAGACACTCTTTCCGGTAAGAACTTCCTTACGCAAATCCTGATCTAGATTGCGAGCTCTAAGCCGGTTTTCCGGTTGCCTAGCCGGATGAGCGCTAACAGAAGCAAAGCCATGGGCAGCGTTATACTCACGTAGGGTTAGGTTCAGCTCGCGCTGCGCCCGGATGATGTCGTTGCCGTTCTTGAGCAGCCTCTGGCGCTCTGCCTCCAGCTCCGCCTGCGCCGCTGCCGGGTCGATGTTCTGCGCGATGGGCGTGGCGAGGACGTTCATCGCCGCTTGGAGAGGCGTTTCCGGTAGCGCGGAGGCACCCGCAACCACATGGTCACGCTCGGTCGGCGGCTTGGCCGAGCGCGTGGACTTCGTCGCTCCGGCGCCTTCCGCCGCAGCTCCTTTGCCGGCGTCGCCTGCGCCAACGACCAACACCTCGACGCTGCCGGCGGCGCGGCCGCTGGGAAGCGCAGATCTTGGCGGGTCCGGAGCCACCAGCACTGGCGAGAGGTACTGGCGCTCGGGGATGGTGTCGTAGTAGACGCGGAAGCTCCCGAGCTCGACGGTGTGCCTCTTCTTGGGGAACTTACCGCCGCTGGCGAAGTAGCCCGTGTTGTCGTTGATGAGGTCCATGTCGAGGACGCGGTCGACGAGCGCGGTGACGACACGCTCGCCGTCGATGGTGAGGAGGCCCGCCCAAATATGAACTCCAGCAAGCGCAGCTGCTGGCCCCATGGTGGGCGCCAACTGTCGTCGTGGTGAACGAGCAGATGCCATGGGATGGCTTAAGTTGGGGCCGAATGTGCGCTAGAGGATTCGGGGGAGGGTTTTGGATTAGATTGGATGAACTTCCGGATGCTTTCCTCAAGAACACAACCAAAGGTAGCGATGCAAGAAGAAGAACACAAGGAAGAACTCTGCTCTAGATCCTTCTCTTTATTGATCTTAACAGCATACAGGTTTCTCGTACATCACACCATCGTCGTGCCCGTAATGAGGCTACCCCCTCTCCTTATATAGGGGAGAGGTGGCTTACAGAGCAAGGAACCCTAACGGCATCTTTGACTAGACAAACTACTTTTACAAAGCTACTTTAATCATAAATGGCGGCGCCGGTGTCTTTAATCAGGGAGGCTGACGTCCTCCGGCTGCCTTTGACGTCATCCTCCTCTTTATCGTCAGGGCTTCGTTTAAAGCTACTTTGCTTAGCTCATCCTTGTCTTCTAGCTCTGAAGAGAATCTTTGACCAGCTTTGCCGACATGCTCTTCTTACCGGTAGCCCGGTGTCTTCTTTACTCGGTTCCGGTATACCCCTCTGGGGGATACCGGCTTAGCTTTACTTAGCCAAACACTGAACTTTGTCCTTCGGTATAAACATTAAACCGGTACCTTGATGGCTCAAACCATCCGGTTTGGCATGCCTTTGGCATACCGGGGGTCATCCCCCCAACAAATTGGTCCTTTAGGTCCAGTTAGCCTCCACAATAAGTACGTATAATGTGGTACCGCCATAAACCTGGCATATGCTGGGCGCCCCAACAAAGCGTGGTACTGTGATGGGAAGTCTACGACTTCAAACTCCAGCCTCTCTATCCTGTAGTTTTCTCGAGTGCCAAACTGAACGTCGAGATTGATCTTCCCCAATGGGTAACTTGGCTTTTCTGGTGTGATGCCGTGGAAACGTGTGTCCGTCGGCTTGAGGTTTGCCAAGGATATATTCATCTTCCTTAGTGTATCTGCATACATAAGGTTTAAGCTGCTGCCTCCATCTATGAATACTCGCGACACGTCGAATCCCGCGATTACTGCTGGCAAGATAAGTGCTGACTGCCCTGGTCGAGGGACCTGCTGCGGATGATCTGCTATTGTCAAGCCAATGTCTTGCCCTGACCAATTGAGTTACTCAACTGTTGGTGGAGGCATCTTCTCTGCCATGAACACCTGTCGCGAGATTACTTTCTGAGCTCTATTGGATGGTCTGCCTTTCTGAATCATCGAGACCGCTCCATGGGAGTTGGGATCAATGTAAGGTGGTGGCGTTGGTGCTACCGCTATTCTAAGCTGATGTCGATTTTCGTCCGTAATTGCGGGAGGAGGTGGTAGGTGGATCTCACTCCTAGGTCCCTGAGGGTTTCGACTCGCTGCCTGAGCATTGGCTTGCCCGGCGAATTTCAACACTGCTTGGAAATTTCGGCAATCTTTCTGCAAATGCCCCGACTGCCTCTTCCCGTTATTGTCGACATAGAAATGCATCTGGCACGGGCCGTTCATCATATCCTCGGGAGACACGAAGGGTCTCTGAAACCTAGGCCCATTGTTTGGCCTACTGCTTCGGGAATCATCTCTATTGTCGTCTCGCTGCTCATTGCTCCTTTGATAGTCATCTCTGTTGTTTCCTCCAGCGCTTACTCGAAACCCAGCCGAGATTTGGCCAGGTGCATCATAACTCGAAAATTGTCGAGAAAATCGTCGTCTATTTTGAAAATTTCGACTGCGGTCCTCCTCTGGTGACCTGTGTCGTTTATTATGCACAGCATCCTCGCCATCTTCCCATCTGTTTGCTATTTCCATTAGTGCTGATACTGTCCTTGGGTTAATTCTTCCCAAGTCCTCCACAAAATCTCCTCGCCAAACTCCTGCAACAAACGCGTCTATCGCTCTCTCGTCAGATATATTTTCTGCCGAGTTTTTGATGATGTTCCACCTTTGGATGTACTTCCTCATTGATTCATCATGTTTCTGCCGACATGATCTTAATTCCTCGAGTGTCGCAGGCTTTTTGCAGGTTGATCGGAAGTTCTTGACAAACACATCCTCAAAACTGTCCCAGCTGTCGATGGAACCTGGGGGAAGCTTCTTTATCCAAGACCTCGCGGCTCAACTCAGGTGTACTTGGATGCTTTGCATGGCTGTTGCTCTGGTTCCTCCTATCAGCTTCACCGTCTCGAGGTAATCGATTAACCAATCCTCTGGATCTTGAAGGCCGTCAAACTTTTTGAAGTTATCGGGTAACTTGAATCCCGATGGGACTCGAGTTTTTCGGACCCGTCGCGTAAAACACGGGAGTCCACACATATCTTCTTCAGCAAGTTCTGGTGAACGCCGATGTTCTCTTCTCTCTTGTCGTGCTCTATCTACCCTGGCCTGAGTTGCCGTATCTCTGACTCCACTTGCTCTTGGTGGATCTTGCACTGCTGCGGTAGGTCTCGGGCTATTTTGTCTTGCATGTTCTTCGGGAGGTGTGGCTGCGAATGCTGCTCCCATGGCTCCACATCCTGCCATGGCCATGTTCTACAACGCCTCTCTTGGATCTCCGGGAGGTGGCCTAGACGCGAGGATAAAGGCTTGTGTCGCCATATACCCAGCTTCCGGTGTTTTGGGAATAATGTTCCCTCTCGTGTCTATCGACATAAAAGACATGTCGAGGTTTTGAACTGAAGTTTCTCTTTCAGCTTCAGGTATATTTTGCAGCCGAGATCTTGCTATCCTTCGAGCTTCCCTATGACTATCTCCCGAAGTTCCTGATTGTCGACTCAAATCCGCTCTTCGCCTGCTTGATGCGGAAGCTGCCTCCCTTCTCCTGTTCAGAGCCGATGTCTGTTTTTCCAATTCTCTTCCAGCTCGAGCGAGCCTATATTGGTAAGCCTGCAATTCTTCAGTCGTAGCAGTTGTCGCCATTGGTTCTGAACCATCCATAGCTCTTGCGGCTCTATCCCATGCTGATTGTGGGAGTTGAACCCTGATTCGTGGTGTAGGCCCGACGTATTTGTTGCCTAAACCTCGCCTTAGGTCAGAGGGATCGATGTATGGATTTCCCAAATCGTCGAATGCCTCCGACGTTTCCTCCTGATCGCGACTTGCTTCTCCAATGGCGTAAATTTGATGATATTTTGGATTCTGCACCTTGCTGGTTTTGGTGACACCATCATAGAGATTGGTGAAGACCTTTCCAACAGTGATGGACTTGTCGATGAAGTCGAAGCTGTCGATGCTACTCGAGTCATCGCTTATATAGGAGTCCGCGGATGACTCGAAGGACATGTCGTTGAAGATCTTGGCGAGTTTTTCGCTTGCTCTGGTGCTGATGAAGCGTGGCGATGAAATCTCTTCGTCGCCTGACTCGACGGATGATGCTGAGCTTGAAAAATCGGGATCGAACGCCGATAATCCCGGCGAGATTGGAACTTCGAGACGGTACGCTCCTTCTTTCTCGACGCGAAAGTGAAACCTTCTGAACGTCATCTCCATGGGCTCCTCCAGATACGCATATGCATCCACACGGGAGGGCGGGTGAGGAACAAAATCAATGAGACCAGTTTCGATCCGTTTACCTCTGTCCATGATGTTGCTTGCTATCGATGAAGTCGACGATTTTGAACATGCCATCGAGATCAGCTCCTTGTCGCCTCTAAATCCCACAGACGGCGCCAATTGACAAGGGGTTAACTTGTCAATGCCTACAAGTAGTAGACTAGGGTTTCGTTGGATGTAGAGGGCAAGTAGATCTCGAAGGTTTCAGCCGAAAAGTACTCGACGATGTAAAAACTAGGGTTTGAGAAAACAATGATTCGATCCTCTCTTTGTCCCTCGACTCCCCCTTATATAGGAGGCGGAGCCGAGGGATTCGTAGTACACAAGTTTACAGAGTCCGGGAGGGTTTCTGATCCATCCCGCAAGATTACAAATAACACTTCCTATTACAACTCTAGCTTTCCTTATCACCATCTTGGGCTTCCGAACTTTATATTCTTCGATACGTGGGCCTTCAGTAAACCTCGGGTACTATCTTCGGCAGGCCCATTGGGGATGCCTATGTCACCAACTCCGTGAGCACCCCCTTGTCCAAAGATCTGTATAACTCCGAGCCAATCACCACGATGTATGCAGACAACATACTACAACAAGAATTTGTGAAGCCCGTCGACTTATCATGTATTATACATGTTTACCACCTAATTCGCTTCCGAGTTCCTACAATCCACAATCAAGGTGGGACATCCAGAATCATACCGAGTTGGCGGTAGCACTTGGGGTGATGGCATCATCGTTTGTGTTGCTCGGATAGCCAGCCCGTTCCATATGTTGTTGTCACTATTGTGCACGAACTCGAGCCAATCGGTATTGAACGGAATAGGCGGTTGAGTTTGTTTCGATTATTTGTACGAGATAGGACGTTAGGACTTTGAGTTGTATTAGGTGTGGACAGGGTACATGTAGTGTTGGAGTAGAACACGTTGTATCCTAGGGCCTCCCATATAATGTGGAGGCATCACATGTTGTAACTCATGATAGACTTGATAGCAGTAGGCGCCTCTCATATGGAGGCACCACATGTTGTAACTCATGATAGACTTGATACCAGTAGACGCGCAAGGAGAGCCGGCGGTTTGTGCTGGCAACCAAAGCGGCCGGTGCAGCGGTATCAATGGGGTGGAGCATCCATAGTCATGCCCCGCAGAGTAGGCAAGTCGCCGAACTGCATTAATAAATCTAGTAGGCAAGTCGCCGAATTGCGTTAATAAATCTTGGTGTCATCTTCGTGTTGTGATTGGTTGCTCGGTATTGTGCGCCTACGAAGGTAACATAGACAATGGCAAGATTCTTGTCATCCCATATGCTTTTAATAAAAGAAAGAACTTGCATGATAGAAAAAAGAATAGTTCATTACATCAAAAACATGAGCAGTGCAGGAAGAAAATCATCTATAGAGAGATCCTTACATCATAGGTGATATATTTGGCACTTAAACTTTCAGTAATCATACTTTTATCTTTTTTAATTATGCATACTCATATTTTGAATATAACTTGTTTTGTACAGATCAACCCCTTTGTGGTAATTATTTGTTACTGAGAAGCATTTGGTGTTGGCATCATAGGTTTACTTTTTTTTGAACAAAGAAAGGGCCTAGAAGGCCCCGGAGAGTTCATTGCATCACACGTGGCGGGTACAGATTTATAAAAAGGTCCTCTAGCATCTTTTGCACCGATAAACCAGAATTTGAAGAAAGGCCCTCCAAAATTGCATAAAACACCCTGAGACAAAAACTAAAAAAGCAATTGGGTCCCTGGACGTCTCCACCACCAGTCGCCGGTGACCTCGAGACGTTGCCGTCGAGATGCGATGCCAAGACGCTCGATAGCATGCTTCCGGCGACGTTGATGATCCGGTGGCCGCTTCTCCTCCTCCGGGGACGAACCACTTGGCGGTGGAGAGACGACGAGCTCCGACGAACCGAGCACCGAGGAGCCTCCATCTTGGAGGTTGAAGATGGGCCGCTTGTCCGGCAAAAGATCGCGGTGCCGTTGTATGGCACCACGTGATTCGCTCGAGGGAGCTCTTGCGTAGAGACTCCATAGCACCGTTCAGGCAGAAGTCGATGAAGATGCCGAGGGATCGCCTCGCCACCGCCTTTCTTCTTGCCACCATGGCAAGTGAGAAGAAGCCGCAGGTTAGCAAACACCTGCCACCGGACGCATCGACAGAGATGACAGGGACCTCTATCTCGATCCAAAATCAGCGAGCCGTGCTCCAGCTCCTCCTCGCCACCAAGGCCGGCCAGGAGCGAAGCAGAGACGCGCCTTGCAACTCCGCGAAGAAACCCCACCTCGCCTTCACGGCCGGCCAGGGGAACTTCAACATCGCTGTCGAGGTAGAGAGAAGAACCTGCCGCCGCAGGTTTATTGAAGAATGTTGACATGTACAAGTAGATTGCCTAACCCTTTCCATTAGTTCGGACTTTTGGTTCAAGTGGCTAGTGCATGAAGCTTAACATGGTATCAGAGCCCCAGGTCTCGAGTTCAAATCCTGGCTTTCACAATTTATTCTAAATTCCCCCGCAGCCTCTTGCCGTGTGACGTGTGGTCCCAGCGCTGCCTCTTTACCTCTCTACACGTGTTGACTTGTCTTCTCGTCTTCCCGTCACACATGAGAGGGGGTGTTGACATGTACAAGTAGATTGCCTAGCCCTTTCCATTAGTTCGAATTTTTGGTTCAAGTGGCTAGTGCATGAAGCTTAACAAAGAAGACGGCGCCGCTCCTTGCCACCTCTCCCTCCGACCACCGGAGTAGAGAGAGCTAGCAGCAGCCCTAGCAATTAGCATGCTCGAGATCCGGCGGCGTGGATCCAGACCGCCGCCTCCACTATGGGGCATCCGCCCAAAACGGTGGCAAACAGCCACAAACACCTAGAGAACTACAGATCTACACCTAAACTACTCCGGCGCTTCACCTCCACCGCCTCCGGCCGGCTATTCCGGCAGAGTGGCTTCGGATCTGCCCGGCGGAGAGATAGGGGGCGACCAAGAACTGTAGCGAGCTGAGAGCTATCTGGGGGGGAAATGGCACGGCGTATCCATCATAGGTTTACTTAGGGTGGATCAGTTTAAAAATGTATTATTGAAAAATCTGTTGCAGAAACAATGCATACTTTGTTACGGAGTACACTTCTAACTGAATCATTGTACATGGTATGGTAGGCCAGGAAACAACAAATAGTCAATCCATATGAAAAGCATGGATGCATTTGCTTTGGAGAAAGAGGCTAAGCAACCCTAAGTTGCGAATTTTGCATTTCTAACAAGTTACAGATATATTACTATACATGCAACATTGATCCTCTCCTATTTCCTATCTGTATGTATATGGCCCTTACTATTGTGAAGAAGAACGAAACAATTCCAAGACTCTGCCTTAAATTATTCTTGCTCTAGCATCTTCTAATGAGTCCACCCACATTTTTTGCAATGTCTTGTTTGGTCTCCACTGAAACAGGGGGGTCACCAATGTACATATCGAAAAAAGCCCCTGTTCATAAAGATAGGGTTTAATACACAATGGTACTAAGAGTAACTCTAAAACATAATAAATACAGTATTAGGTAGACGATTCAAAAATTGCACAGTAGAGTGTCTTTTGCTGGAAACTGGAACAAGAATGCACTTACTGCAAAGGTCTTTGCTCTGGATAGCACCAATTTGTTTGCCATCAACTGCATGCGGATATTCTTTGTTAATGTATATTGTAATGGAAAATTATCAATCATATACTTACTATATTTGTATCACTAACTTTCAGTTATAAGCTGGCCTCCAGATGTTTGACGGAAGTCGATCTTCGTACCCTGCATTTGTATTGGCTATAATATCTCACACCTAAGCGGAATACACTAAATTGACGAGATGCGATTAGAAGCTCACTGCAGGTATCCGGATGTCTTCACTGAAATAAGAGCCAAACGTCTTCAGGCAATCGTAATCGGTGTTAGGATTCATCTAATCATAAAGTAGACAGAAAGCTCGGTTAAAGCTCTATTGCTAGCAAAAAAATATTAAATTAGTTGCTGAATTAACAAGGACCTTTTGCAGTCTGAAGCACAGAGACTTCTCGAATGCACTGAAAAGCAAGTTAAAAAAACAAGTAATTAACATCAATCTTGCAGATCATACCTTTGATAATGGTCAAAATATGTCAGTGTTGGCACAAGAATACGAGGATACTTACTTTCGCACCGTTCCAATGCTAAGGCCATTGTAGCTAACTACCAGCCTAACTGTCATATGAATGTTTTCCCTGCATAACAGGCAAGTATAATGACAGAAGGCAAGATTTATTAGCAAACAGAGGCAGAAGAGAAAATGAATGTTGCTAATGTGGTGTCAGGCAATATGAAAATCCTACACAGCATCAAAGCTCTAGCGAGTCCTATAAATGGCATCAACTGAATTGCAGGTTTGGAACAGTGTCAGGAAGACTCTATACATATGATAACAGCACCTATCCTTCTATAGGTTTTTTCCACTGATTCTGCCAGATTATTCAAACAATTCCTCAGCTTGCACAGGTATTTCTTAGAGGCTAGATAACTAGGCTAGTTATGGTATTCAGGAAATATCTGCAATATACATAATTACAGAAACAACTGTAAATAATCAATAGAGAATTCACACCTTAGAAGATCTTCATAGAAATCTGGGTGATCCTTCAGCTCCGCAGCTGGAACAGAAGCATACTTCGAACCCAGCTTGTTGCAAACAGAATCTGGTTGTATATCTATTGAGAACAGTGAATGCAACATCAATGACATAAATGAACATCCTTTAAGCAATATCCTCAGTAACAGAAGCACACATGAAAATTAGCTTACTCACATAATCCAAAGGCATAGACATTCAGATTTTTTACCCGCATTATCCGCATGCTCCTAATACCCATCCCAACAAGTACCTGTAAGTTTAATTGTTTGTTAACTCATCAATGGGAATCCTCAAGTGCTCAAGGCCTGAGCAATATTACAGATTAAGTATATAAAATTGCAGCACTATGTCAAAAGAACAAGATAGAGGCACCGTATCCAAATAACTGTCACTGCCCTAGGAGCGGAACTAGTAATAGAGCAACATGGAAGGCTTATAAGCCTAATGAAACATTTCTTTTGGAATAAGGAAAAATGGTACATGCCAGTGTCCACAAAAGAGAGTTGGAAAAACAACCTCTGCAGTTGGGTTTGAATTGTCCTCAAGAAGGGTAGGGAACTTGATTCCTGTTGTTGGTTCTGTCACATCTTCTGGAAAGATTGTTCTTGGCACAGCAACACGAGCACAACCTGGACGCCTTTCTTCCAAATATGACTGGTCCATATGTTCTCTGATCTGTGTACCATCTTTGCCCAAAGTAATTGAATCCATGAGCATCTTTGGTGATCTTTGTCAATGCATAGATGGAACAGTAAACAAAGAAAAAATTAATTAAAATCCAAAGTGGGAAGCAATAATAACCCAATCCAACCATATATATATGAGAACCTTGTAAACTATTTCCATAAAAAGCAGGGGTAGACTACTGGAGTCTGAAATAGCAATAAATGAAACTTACATGTTTTCAAATGGTGGTATCACAGAAGCAGCAGCTAGCATAAGAATGTTACAGGCCTGTTGCTCCTCCACGTCATTCCAGAGTTGCCCAAATGTCACATTTGCAAGCCTGGCTAAGATCATCTGTATAGCACGCTCTTCTCTTACTCGAGAACCAAACTGCAATCCAGCCAAATGCTGCAGGCAAGAGGTCGCTTGTTTTATTTGTGACCGACAGGCTCTTGAACCAGAGCCTGCAACAGCAGACAGCCTATGTAAGATCTTGGGATTTGATGCTCTAGAAAGGCAGAAATAGAAAGCCCCCGCAACTTTGTTGAAGCAGCCGAACACCTCCTGAACTGCACCACTTCCTGCAGAACATATATGTCTGGGATTCTGAAAGGAACTCTCGACTAGTGTTCCGACCTGTGCTATTAATCTCAACCCGGTATCATGAGATATCAGAGAGTCTGCTGGGAACTTATGCAGATATCCTCCGTTGTGATCAAGCTTGGAGAAAAAGGTCCAATCAGGCTTCATAGTGTTGCCAGAGTATTGCGACTTCAGAAGTCCTTAAACCAAGCCGCCAGTCCTCGAGTTTGGCAGCAGGATAACCTAATCGGATCTGCCATTTGGAACAAAGAAACCAGGAGTCAGGAAACACATATGTCAATAGGAATTCAGTGTGTATTCACAGACAACAGTTCTACACGAGCATTTGACCCTGCCATTGAAAAATGTATGAACTAATCCCCAAAAGCAACCATCATGCGCTATTCTGCAAAATTACTTTCTGAGTTTACGTTATGGCATAGAAACCACTCTTTCCTCACACATCATTTTAATGATTTTCACTTCTCAAGACAATCACAGTAGTTGACATAATAATCCGCCCAAAATAGCTATTGGAGCTCCCAAAGAATCGGTTTGAGGCTGTGGAGGCATCGGCTGAATAGCCGTCGTCTGATCGTGCTCACCCACACCAACTGGTTCAGCAACGTATGATGGAAGAAAAAGCATGTGTGGTCTTTCTGAGCCGTTGTCTGGCTACCTTGTACTGAACTGTACATTTGGGGTGCCCGTGCTGTCGGCGTCAGCCAACAAAACTGAACTGAAAACGATGTACAGTATGAAACGTTTGTCTAATTTCACAAAAATGGAGCAGAGAGCTTTGCTCCCTTTTCTTATGATCCCAGTGACGCAAGTAAGATATGGAGAACGCAAAGCGGGTACATACGGAACGGTTCCAGGTAGATCAAAATCTCACCCCCCCCCCCCCCCCCCCGGCTGCAACTAAGCAGCAGTTGGAATACCAAATTTTTTTCTTCAGAAATCTGCAGGCACACAACACACAAACCGCCATGATCTCGCAGCTCGTACCAGATTCACACCCAAGAAACGCCCCGCAGCAAACACCAACCCATCATCCACAGGCCGCCGCCTCGACAAACCAACCAAAATCCCCCCGGCAGATCAACTGAACCGCCCACATTTGCCATACATCCCATGTAGAGCGACGCGCGCGTAAGAAAAGGACGGGGAAACAACACAGCTTGAGGAAAGCACCAACCTTGGCCGGGCGCACCGAATCGCGCGTCGCTGGCAGATCGGAGAGGGAGGAGACAGCTGCTCGCGCGCGCGAGCAAGGAAGCGGGAGAGGGGGCAAGGTCGAGGATGCCGTGCCTTCCTTGCCCAGCTGGTGTTCCCTCCGATTCGGGGCGTTGCCGGCGAATGGAGTGTGCGGGAGGGGGAACGGGGAGGTGGTGAAGAACAGAAAGCAAGCGCTCTCCCTTTCGTATTAACTTGCCAAACTACCTCGGCGGCGGCTGGCTGGCTGCCTCTCCGCCCGTGCGTGCGGCACGTGCGAACTCCTTTTCAGAACAGAACTTGTCTCTGCTCAATATGTAAAGCGTAGTAAAATTTTGTTAGGAGTATAAAATGATTGGCCAAAAACGGAAGTAGAACTTGTTGTGAACATTGGCGAACAAAATGCTCAAAAAAATCGACAAATTAGGAGAGTGTGCCAGACTTGACTAGAAGATATTGAGTCGATGGATCCCTTGGAGGGACGCCCAATAAAATTGAAACGATACGGAGAAATCGAGTCTACAACATGTGAACTTCATATGGTTATAAGAAATTATGGCAAGATACAAGGAAGATAGTGAACCAAACACATGTAGAAAATATTGTAGCACGATTAGAGTGAGGACAAGGGCAACCCTATACTACAAACCAAATATAAAATAAATGCAATCATAAATACCCTGCAGAGGGCATTTTAGATTGTATGAACATGCATTATTGCACAACCCAATTCGTGCATTACTTTCAACACGAGCGAAATTCGATGTCATCGATTGTACTTTCTCTACGATCCCATGTGTTCACAACACATGGTCGGTCGCGGTTTTGTTGCGAGGCTTGAGATGATGGTGTCATCTTTACAAACTCGTGAGAGAATGGGTAGCGACCATCACTTTCTGACATCTTTGCAAACCGTAATATAATGGGTTGGCGGCCATCACTTTCATCCTTTAAAGAGTGATTCCATCACTAACCTTGCAAAGACCAAAGACTTCAATTTTCGAGCAAATGCGTCGGCGTAGACCTTCAAAACATCCTTTCTGCTATACATGCTAAGATAGCGAGTTTCCCTAGGCGCTATCTCGAGCTCCCACTCCACTATCGACGCATTTGCAAGGTCGGTTTTCAACCGCATGTTGACAAGATTGGAGGAAGGATGCGATGATGGATGGGAAAGAACTTGCCTAGGGCGGAAGTTTGACCCTTGCAAAATCAATTACTATATCATTGGTGACTTACAATCTGTTAGTGACCCATGTGGCTTCGTGCCAAGTTGTACAAATCCTTCAACGGCTTCACCTAGAACGATCATGATAGCGACAATATGGGTAGGAGTCACTCACTCGTCTACTGGAAGATAGTTTGTTAGACAAAGGCGTTGGGTGGCCGAGGCATCACAAATATTGACATATTCGGGCACGCCCTCCGGTCACAATGGTTTTAGTTCCAAAGGATAGACCCATACTGACCTTGGATACAAATAAACTCTCAACCGCAAAGGGTGACAACAATATTATCAATGTCATCTGAAATGTATCAAAGGAGCGAACCCAATGCATTTCCATGGGACAAAAGGGTAACCTATGCTGAGGTTTTCTTAATCATGCTCTGGTGGACATCACATACAGGGTGGTGACCTTCAACATGTTGGCTCAGCATATAACTCACTCGGATGCTCGTGGGGTTAGTCATTTTGTTTCTTTAAGAGATTTGTGTCATGTTCTGCCTAAAACATGATCATTTTTCATAAATAGTTACTCTCCCACATCGTAAGATGATATTACAGCCGATACATGAGTATAACATCTTATATTATGGAATGGAGTGATATGTTTCTTCTCTTAAGGAAAGACAATCCCCCGATATATCTTTTTGTTTCCTTCGCAAAAAAAAATCGACAGTGAAATATATAGTGTTGATGGTGTCAAGTTCAACCCCCATAGAGGATGCGTCGAGCAAAAGAGTCTTTTTTTAAAGGTGGGCAAAAAGTTAAGGAGATGTGTCATTTTGGCTTGACTTTTAAAAAAGGATAAAATTTGCAAATTCTGTCGAGCCGGACGAATCGGTGGATGTAGATTCCAGGAATCATCCAGATGATCTCGGCTCTCCGCCGATCGCCGAAAACGGGCTCGATCTAGGACCCCCTCGATCATATATGCATGGCCGGCAGCCAAACGGTAAGAAAAGAAATCACGTGTGTATGTAGTATTCCACCCAATATAGGATATTTTATATATTTTCGGATTTGTTATGTCTCGTCGACTCTGTGTCACGCCCTTAACCTTCGATCAAGTGAAAATGACACTCATCTAGCATAATATGTTTAGCGTGTAACTAATGATGTAGACACGTAATTGTTTCGCCAGATCGACCTAGATTTGCATGCGTTGAACCAGAGGCCAGCTGACAGGGATCAACTTAACATTTCGTTATTGGCGCTAAGCAAACTGGTGACTTGTTCATGGAGTGATTCATTAGGGTGGCATGGGCCTCAGGATGGGCATGACAGCTCTTTGCTGCTTGATTGCCTCCCATCAGTCACATGCATGGATTGCTTCCTCAGCGTCTCGCACTGCACTGCCACATGCCTACCCAACTTTCCGAGGCTACGATCTGATGTGATCCCCTCCAGGCCTCCATGAATGAAAACATGTAACGACATTTGCAGCTGGTTCGGTTCATCAATTCGACATGTACGTACACCTCGGCATGATGGATGGCTCAACAAGACAGATCGTTGTAGAGGGGCCGCCGAAGAGGTAGGCGACGCGATGGAGTGTATAGTGCTGCTTTGCCGCACCAACCTGCTGTGTTCATTGAACCTGGCCTGGAAGGCTGGATTCCCAAACAGTGGGAAGGTGAGCTGAGAGCATCCTCGCTAAACGGCAAAGAAGACGACGTCTTTTTCCTCTAGGTATAATCTGCAAGTCAGTTTGGGCGCCACTGCTATCACTGTCGACTTCCACACTCTTTCCTGGTGAAAAAGATGGTCCAGACTCCAGACGAGAGTAACATTGACATCCAGTTCATTTTGGTTAGAACAACATTTCCAGTATGGAGCAGGAGTAACCTTGGCCTTGGTGTCATACTCAGACTAACGGGCTGTGAAAATCAAAGAGAAGAAATATCCTTATCAGAACATGACAAATATTACTACAGTAGTAGTCTTCTGATGGAAAACAAAAGCAGCTAATTCGCCAAAAAAAAAAACCGCCAAAGCAGCTGTCGAAACATCCTTACCAGAACATATCAAATAGACTACTGCAATAATATACACATAAGGTAAAAAAAAATATAGTATACACATCACATGCCAAAAGTATTCTTCTTCTCTTCAGAAAGTATTCTAGATAAATACCTGATTCAGCAGTAATATCAACAGCTCATGTTCATCGTGGCATGTTCAGAAAATTCATCGATGGACCCATGTGGTTTTTTTTTCCCTAGGTCAACGGTTCACCTTCGTTTCGTAACTGGTTAGAAAAAAAGAAACGTTGTCCTTTACATGTTAACATGCAGCCACACAAGGCTCAAGATCAACCAAATCTATGCTAAACCCCTCATACACCATTAAGGCATTATTAAACAACACTTTGCAGATTTACAAATCAAACTGTGCATTCACAGGAGAGCTGCCACGTATGCTTTTCCTTTTTTTCTGATGCATACCAGGCAGCGTGCTGGTCTTATACTACATTACAATTTTAGTGAAACCACTGATGCTCCTAAACTGCCAATTGTTAGGGGTTCGGGATTCACATGAGATGACTATCTTTGGTCAGTTGTCCTAGGTAAAACCTTCTGAAATTGAAGAATTTTGAACTAGCTGATACACACCAATAGACAAGGATTCCAAGAATAGGCGAATCAGGTGTGTTGTTCCTTTTGCAGTTGGCCTCGGAACTTTGCAATGTGCTTTCGCAATTCGATGTTTGACAGTCTCTCTGCCTCCAGTGCACGTTCAAGCTGTTGAGCACACCCAAAAAACAATTATGGGGAAGAATATTAGAATGTTATAGGACAAAAAGAATAGCACTTCAATTATCCAGAGTACCTTTGCTGCTCGAGCACTCCACTCTCCAAGAATGGCTCTGAGTCTATCATTTTCTTCAACATACTGCACCCATCATGTTCATTAATCAAGTAAGCATGCTTTGCAAGAAGATGTGAGAAAACCTAACTTGATCATCATTCTATGGAATAGTGCTATTTGCGGAAACATACCTGATTGTTGCTCACACGAATACGTTGGATCTCGGAGTCCTTCTCATCAATCAGTCCACGAGCAAGGTCAAGCTCAGAGTGCACTTGATTCATCTGAAGATTCAATTAGTAATTTAGTACGTATGTGATACTTCTTTTTTGCGAAAACGCAAAAGATTTGCGTTTCGATGCATTGATAGATAAAGAAAGTTAGATATGTACATGCCCCTCCGAAGAGGGACAAACACCCCGCAGTACAACTCGACCCAAGAGAGGAGACCCTATTCTAGGGGAGTAGCTGGCGAACACCCCGGGCTCCCGCGTCCGCCCATTGCCGCGCCTCTGTCCTAATGTCGCTGAATAGGGAGGGCCCCGAGGGCTGTGATACTTCATGATTCTAGTAAATGGTTCTCATAACAAGATTTGCAGCTCTCTATGTTATAATATGATTTCAGTAATAATAGGAGAGAATTAACACATACTAGTCAATAAGCACATGGTGCTGCTAGGCCGCTAGCAATTAGTTTGTTTACAGCCGTGCCAACAACTAGTTCAAATAGTAGTTATATTTACTGTAATAGTTTACGTAAGCATTTCCTTAAGTAGACCAGAGATAGGTGATTTGACCTTGGCCATTGGGAACCTGCCTCGTGAGGTCAAGAATAGTCTGTCTTTAGATAGTACAGATTATTACCTCAGCAGAGAGTGCTCGAAGTTCTTGGTCACGAGATGCTAAAAGGTGGGCAAGATCAACCTGCAGAATTGGAAAAGAGAATAATAGCATGTCAATCGATCACATCATATAACAGCTACAGGGTTTCTTCTCTAATTCTGAATCTGTGCAAGTGCCAGCTCAAACTAGTGCAGCATAAGCAGTCGACCTGAGGAGTGTTCCCAACATCAGTTCTCTGGTATTTGCTCAAGCTTTCTTGTAACCGCAGCACCTTTCAAGAAAAGAAACAATATTGTTTGTCAACAACCAAACTTATGAAAGTGCAACTGATTTAGTATTATAATCTGTGATTACTTTGACCAGAAAGGTAACTGTATATAAACTATCCAATCCTTCAGTCTCGGGTACTGATCTGATAGAGTAAGTGAGCGAAGAAACAGTATTACAGAGGTTTAACTCATTCCTCTTTTCATGAAATAGTATGACTAATCAACACAATCAATTTAAGGCAATGAGATTTAATAATGCACATAGTTCTGCTACAGGTTAGCTTCTCTACATCAATTATAAATGATCTAAGTATATAAAAGAGAACAGATCTAGTGAAATGGGTCTTGAGTATCGGGCATCACAATTGCATTCATTTTCTACATACCTCCTCACTCAGGTAATGAATATTCTCCCTTTGGTATTGAAGTAATGCCATCTGCTGGTCGGAAAGACGGCCATCGTAATATCTGGTAAAAAAAATGGGTCAGTGCATCTAGCTCTACTGGAAATGTCATGTTCGGTGATCTATACGACATATATTGACAGTTTTAACTCTCTGAACTCACATGCCCCTAAATGTGAGCTCAATACTATGTTTGAATTATTTTTCTGATAGACATGATTTAAAGAAGTCAATTTGAGACAGTCAAAAAATCAAACACCTAAGTGTTGTGCAACCTATGTGACAGAAGATAGATATCATATGTGCAGAAAAGACTAGACTACGAGTTTTGAAATATCAAAATGTAAGTACATATCAATTAACAGAGAGAAATTCAGCATATCTGCAGTGCCCCATTACTTTGGTACCTTCGATCTTCCAAAGTGCTAGATGGTTGAAGTGCAGAATATAATGACCGCAAGATATCAGGCCGCCCATTCAAAGAGTTGTATTTGTGGATATACCCTGTAAAAGGAACCAATCAGGCATTGCATCTTAAAAGTATCTAATGGGGCCAAACATGCATGTGAAAGGAAAAAAGAGCACATGTGCATGCACTAAATTAAGTAGATGAACTGAAAATATCATGAGAAACATGTGGAGTACCATTCAAGGAGTGACACAGCGTTGCTGGTTAGTATAATTCTGAAAGAAAAAAATCCTAACTGTGCGTGCAAAATAAAGATTTCAAAGATATTTGAAAAGGTGTGCCATGTTAATAAACCTGCAGACCAAATCATAAATTGCACAAGAGAGCACAAGTTGCTATGATTATAGCTATCTAAAAGGTGGTATAAGCAACTTAACTCACATATGTATAAGCTCATAAAACATCCAGCACATATTGCTTCAACCACGATAGCGATCCTGCATTATGGCAACTGGAATTGTGAGATGATTGCGAGAGCAAGAAAGAAGGAATAAATTATTGTTAGCTAGTTATGAGGTTGTTCAGTTCATATTTACAATCTAGCTTACTGAATGGTATAAAACAATTATCTAGCTAAACAGCAGGCTTCTAAGCATGTTGCGACTTCCTTCAGCCTAGGATTTCCAGTTTAGCTTTAGAAACTATACTATAAAGTTGGGAGCAGGCTCCCCAAGCCATAAACATGTTGAAACATCAGTCCAGGAACTCTACGTTTTGGGTCAATTGACAGCTGAACTTATGTCAATAGAATAGGACACTAGAACAAGGATTTGAACACAACAAAACTGTGACCAACAAGTTAACAACAGCAAACTGAAACAATGGAAAACAACAGCAAACTGAAACAATGGAAAATAACAGCAAACTGAAACAATAGAATAAACACCCATGCATTGCATTCTCTTGTCATTTCCCTTGAATACATGCCTATGAATTTTGCTTTGTAGTATAATTCATAAATTAAGTTAAATGTCATAGTGTTTTTCTTGCCAAAAGACAGAATGGCATCTCACATAGGCTTCACGTGTCCTGAACTTTCGTTCAAAAATCATGATTCAAGAGATATCTCACAGATTTACAGAGGCTAAATACAGTGGCAAAGGTGTACCTTAGCAACAGTGAAATTGATAGAATTCGTAGAAGGGGCTGCCAGACTATGATTAAAAGCATTAAAGCAGTGCCTGCGGAAGCAATACACATTAACAGTGATCAGCGTTAGCAAGATAAAAATTAAAACCATAAGCTATATACTCATTGTCGCACTCTCAAGAGATGGAACCACCAAGATGGTCACATGAAAGGAAACAGCGGTTCACTAAGTGGCTAATGCTAGTTATAAATTGTAAAATAATGATATTAGAGTGTCACACAAATTTGTTTGGTGCTGCTCACCATAAGCAATAGTGGCAAATGGAAGTCGAGCAATACGCTTCAGTTTCTGGCTAAAATCGTAATAGCCCTGCAAGTCAAAAGATGAAATACACTAGTTAATAAGCGAAACGAAACAAGGAGAAACAGCATGTTGAAGTAAAATAAACGGGAGATTCCGAATGAAACTAGGGACCTTGAGTACAATTTTTGTAAGTACATTTTCGTTAATGACAAAGTGTAACACTGTAACAATAGAAGAAAGGATAACAGAATGATAACGGAATATAAAAGTTGATGATATTGATAACATAGTCGAAAACACTATTGTGGAGAAGAATCAATAGGCTCTTCATTGGAGAGCATATATTCATGAAACTAACGAAGTGTCGATCAAATTGATTGCTCCAACAAACATATCAACTCTATTGCATAAAATATTAAGAAACTTAACAAATTAAAGCATTTTTATTGGGCCGTACCTGCAACCTCACTTTCCTGACCTGGTGAACCCAATATTGTTGAAAAATGCCTGCATTGAATTTCACGTGAACAGTAAGTAAATAACTCACATCAAGAGACATAACATGGAAACAATAAATTGTAAAGAAGGGAGTAGCCGAAAATATGCAGGTGTGGAAAGAATGAGCCAGCTGATCTGATAGAAAACCTGTAAGAAGAAGAAGGATAACATTGCAGCTGCAAAGCAATGGAGAGATCATATGCGGTAGACGGAGAAATATCCATGGAGCTGACACAGAAACAGCAGCATAACCTACCTAGAGAATAAGATAACAAAATCTATCATCGAGTGGATAAAGGAGGTGAAAACAACATCTTGCTGACTAATGACAGTCCAACAGGATAACAAAATACATAATTTTATAGTAGATTTATATAATTTACAAAAAATACACTTATATCCAACAAGGTAATCTTCTTAGACATGATAACATAGATGTGGTCAGTATCAAGAAACTTATCCTTACCAACAATATACAGTACAAGGTGCCGCTAACTATGCTTCTAGGCTCTCGATGACCAGATAGGGGAGCTTCATGTAGTAAATCGATAAACCTACAGAAAAGGAAGGATTATACATCCTGGGGAAATATTATGATTGCTAAAAACTAGAGAAGGAAGGACTGTACAAGGGCATGTAAATTCTCAGACAGCTGAACTAACTATCTCCATTACTTCAGTAAACGAAAGAGGAACTATCTCTGTTTCTGATTCACCCTTGGTCGTACTTGCTCAGTTTTGCGGAGAGCATACCAAATGCAGAAACAACATTTGGGTTGAGACTGAACCTGCAGTGCGGCTTGAGCTTATGCAGCGCAATCACCTCTAACAAACTGCTCAACACTCGACCCAGTCACTAACCCCATGGACAGGCAAACGGATTCAGGTCATCGATGAGGATGCCTACGCGCAGGCACCAAACAGTACACGGTGGCAGAAAACGCAGATTCAGAAAATCACCCCCCTTCCCTTCTACGCTCTCGCATTCGACGCGCTATCACAATAAACTCGAAAACCCGTCGCTGGGGTCGCGCAGAACCAGCACGCGAAAGCTCCAGCGAACACACCGAAACCTACGGATTCCGCAGGGCCCGGACCGCACCACGAAACCTGGCATGAGATAATGGGCCGGAACTCCGCCGCCACTGCCGCGGAATTGAGATCATAGATCACCGCAGGCACGAGGAGAACTTGTACCAGGCGTAGGGGGGTTAGGGCAGCGGACTCACAGCGAGTCCTCCTCGGAGGCGGGAAGGGCGGAGGCGGAGGACGCCTCGTGCGGCATCGCCGCAAGCCGCGGTGCAGGGGAGTGGGTCGCCCAGCCGCCGATAGGATGTCCGCGCGCGCGCGCCTTCGGATCCGGGGGGTGGTCGCCGGTGACGCTCAGGCTGCTGCGACTCCCATGCGATTTGAAACTGGAACGCGCCGGCGAGGTGAATTGGATGTGAGCTCTCTCTCTCGGCGGGAGGAAGAAGACAGACAAAGGTGCGTGCGAGTGGCACTCATGGCACGGCCGACGAGTCTTGGATGCCACCTCGTGTCCGCTTCTGAGAGGCTGCAGGTTGGTCCCACCCTACAGCGGCTTTCACAAAGCTTTTGTTGTGGATTTCGATAAATTTAACCTTTTTTCGACGATTTGATCTCTTTTTGAAAAATATTCAAAATCTGATCCTTTTAGTAGCGCCTTTTCTCGGGGCGTTACCCACTTCACGATAGCGCCGCTAACTGTGGCGCTGAATATGTGCTAGCGTGCCGAGGCTGGGCCAACAATTCGCGAGGTCAACACCCGGGCGCTACCTTTTTAAAGTTCAACTCCCCTCTCAAGGACGCTACCTTTCGGAATATGTTAAGTTGTGTGGGCCACCCCCATCCCCTCCACCTACCACTTACCTCTCACACCCCGACCAGGAAGGAACAAGGTCGCGTCCCCCTCTCTCTTCCCTCTCAAATCCCTCCCCTAGGGATTTGAAGATTTCTTCGTGGATTTTCTCAAGTCATCTTTTTTCTCTCGCTCCTCCTCACGAATCAACTGGAACATGTAGTTCCACTTCCTTTGCTCCTCGTACGCAATCTCTTCCTTGTGGCGGGGATCTTGCTCCAAATCTATCCACTTTAAAAATTGACAAAGAGGTGGAGGAGCCTGCAAATACACCCTTAATGTTATTAGCAGCAAGCACTCAAGAAAAATCATTACAAGTGGAGACCCATACCGGTGGGTAGTCGTATGGGTTTCTTGGCTTGGCCTTGTCATGTGCAAAGTTAGGACACATCCAAAACCTTCTTATGTGTTTGGCATCCCAATCATCACATCGCTTGGAGACACAAAGGTCACCGCACCAACAACGAGCCCGTTCCGTCCCTTCGGGAAAATTGGATGGCCAAAGTTCAGCGGTGTGCTTCCACTTTCTCGGTTTCTCCTTCGAATCGGACGACGCCATACCTACAAAAAATTTATATTAAAATTACTATGAACGATATTTCCAAACAAAGATAAGCAAACAATTCTAAGACAAAAAAACAAACACAAAATGCCTACAACAATGTTTGTAAACTAAGATAGGTGAACAATAATGCCTACAACAAATTTTTCCATCTACAAAATAGTTATCAAAACCAAATGCATAAACACTAAGTATATCAACTATAATCTTCACATTCCAAGTTAATCTAGATCTACAACACGAAGCTCAAACCATACATGGCAATATTGACAACAAATCATAGTCACATACCATAACTCTAACTAGCAAAATAGGCCAATTGATCAGGACATCCCTGCTAAACTACTACCTCCGTCATTTCAACATGAAGATGATGTTGCTGTGAAGCTCAAGTCCAATGAAGTCGAGATTGGACCCATTACAAGGGCTCATGCGAAGCTACTCAAACAGCAGGAGAACTTGTTCCTAAGTGATACTTTGATCGATGAGAACTTTATACTGCCTAAGTCATTTTACTTATGTATGATCAGGTTTGAAGAAGGAGAAAACATCGCACGAGGAGGAGAGGAGCAGCTGGACAAGAAGCTCGACATGGAGCTAGCCATGAAGTTGGACATGAAGACATTTCATGCACGCGCGATGGAGGAGAGGGAGGCATGCGCGAGGGAAGAAAATGAAGTCCAGGCCGGCGCCAGGCCTGGTCAGACTGGCCGCCCCGCCGGACGGCCCGATCCTAGGCCCGGTCCAACCGGACTCCAAAATGGACAAGCCCGGCGCCGACCGGATCCTCAGCCGGTGCACACGGGGCAACATCCAGGGGCTCTAGACCCCTAGCCCGGTCACTACCCGGTACCAGGCCCGGTTCCGACTGCCTGCTGTCCTGCACCCGGCCGATCCGGTCTCGACCGTCCGTGTCAAAGTTCTGTCTCGACCAGATCCGATCTGGGTCGGTTTTCAATGTATTTTCTCGAACCTTGGTCGTCTTGAACCCCTATATAAGTGCCCGGGACGCCCCCAAATTAGGTTTAGACCACGTTTAAGATAAACCCTAGTTCATAGTTGATTACTTTCCAACTGTATCGAATTCATACACCATATTGCATCGATTTGGTGTTTGTTACTGAAAGTCTTGTGTGATATGTTCTTTCATTGGGAATTAGATGGTTGCAACTTACCGCTTCATGGTCAGCGGCTACGTGCGCAAGTGTGTAGAGTTGCGAATATCTTGCAGGGTTGAGAGTTGTTGCATTGGCGACAGGGACCAATCGAGAGACTTCGTTGCGTCATACAAGTTATCATCCACTTCATCATCGTGTTATCTCCGTTGTGTTCATCACGTGATCATCATCACCACCGTGGTTACTGAGAAGATCGGGCCACCCCTTATCATCTTGGTATAAGACTTCAGCGTTTCGTCGGTAAGCCATCCACAATCCACCGCATAGTTGAGTTGTGAGTGTTTTCCTATCCAGAAAAAGCCATAAAAAGTTAGGATTAGGGTTTTCCATAGCCTTAGATTGCACTAATTTCGAGTTTTAATTGTCGTTCGTAGTTGTTTTTGCGTATTTTTTTCTTCCATCTAGTATTATTAGGGTTTGTGTTTCCGTTATCATCTAGTTTCAGTTTTTGTTACTCCGAGTCCACATAGCGTACAGTGTGCTTGTCCCAACCATAGACACAGCCTTTCGATATAAGTGACTAGGAACTTCCCTAGAAGAGACTAATTTTACCGCTCGACAGGCTGCTCATTATGGTTTTGGTTCTTTGCAATTTCTGTTGGCCGTGTTATCAAGGAGTTGAGTCAAAAAAAATATAAAAAAGTGAAAAGAAGCAAAAAGAGCTACATAGCTGCGTGTGATAAAAAAAAGTGAAGTGCTAGTAAGATCAAGTGAAGGCCTAGTTTACTTTTCTGCACCTGTAGTTGAGCAATCTTGTGCATGTTTCGTTGAGCTTTGCTAGTGTCTCTTAAGTGCATTGCAACCTTTTTTCATCCATATAGTTGCATTGCCACATTTTATCGCCTTGTGTGAGTATCATTGGTTGTCTACGGTCAGCGCTAGAGCTTGTTATTGGTGCAAATAGGTAGCCCACCTACAGCCCCACATATATCCTGCTTTGTCGTGTAATTGTTCTTATACCCTTGATATTCGCTTCGCTACATCCGTGCACTAGTTGTCACTACAAGTGGCAAGCAATACTAATTCACTTTGGAGCGATAAGATTTCCTTTTCTTATCAGTTTTGAGTGAGTTGTGAGAGTACCACCATATCTATTTGTTTTAGTGCACTAATCTACTAACCATGTCTTCTAGTGATGAAAAAATTGTTAACCAGAAAAACAAGGATGCCGCTGATGTGATGACATGGAGGGAGTATGAGGCTCTTCGTAATGAGATGCGACATGAATTCTGCAATCAGGACGAAGAACTTAGGGGGTCCATACAGGAGGTCGCCCAGAAGCTGGATACTATTAATGAGTCTGTCAATAAAATGCAAGATCAAATGACGGATATTCAGCGTTGTATTCAAGCGTTGACTCTAGCTGTTGATAATCTGACCCTACGACAACAACATGAAGATGAGGATGCTGAGCTTCATGATGAAGCACCTGGTGTTGGTCGTGGTGCAGGACGTGGTAACCGTGGTCGTGGCTTTGTTGAACTCGGAGCTCGCCGTGTCCCTCCACAACAGCAAGACGATGGTTTGGGTAAGCCAAAGTTCTCAATACCCAAATTTGAAGGAGGTGCTGATGTTGAAGAATACCTCACTTGGGAGCTGAAAATTGAGAAGTTGTGGTGCCTACATGATTATACTAAAGATAGAAAGGTTAAGCTTGCTTCCTCTGAATTTGATGGCTATGCATTGCGTTGGTGGGATGGAGTTACACGTGCTCGTCAGGAAGATAACGAATTGTTAGTCCTTACATGGCGCGAGATGAAGGCCATTATGCAAGCTTATTTCGTTCCCACTAATTATTTGCGATCTATATATGATAAGTTGACCCTCTTGAAACAAGGTGTGAAGACTGTTGATACTTATTTCATGGAGATGGAGATGCTTATGCAGCGTGGCCGTGTCCGTGAGTCACTTCAGATGACAATGCAGCGTTTTCTACATGGTTTGAAGTATGATATCAAAGTCATTGTTCGTTATCACAGTTACACTACTATGAATGAGTTGCTACATCATGCAAGAGAAGCAGAAGCACAGTTAGCTGAAGAAGCGCAAAACAAAGGTCGTACTACGGGAGCTGGGTGCTACACGCCTAGGACGCCTCCATCTACGGCGCCGGCGCCATCTTCGCGCTCCGCACCTTTTCCTACTTCGTCTAGCAAGTCGGTCTTCAATCTGTCCAACACAAAGAAGTCCAAATTTGCTGCAAGTACAAGTGGTTCTAGCATGTCTACTGCGCGTAACGTGATATGGCTTGTCATACATGTGGTGGCAAGGGTCACTTGAAGAGAGATTATCCTAACCGCAAGGCCATGTTTATCAATGAGGACAATGAGTATGAGACTGGAGATGATGTTGATCCATATGCTCCAGAAGATGATTACTATGACAGTGATGGTGTAGATGTTTATCCGTCTGAAGCTCGCACTATTGTTGTGTCTCAGTGTGCTCTTAATGTGTTGCCAAGTGCATCTACTCAGCGCTGCAATTTGTTCCAAACTAAGGCATTAGTTGGTCCTGATAAAGCTTGCAAGGTTATTATTGATGGCGGAAGTTGCCGCAATTTAGCAAGCAAGGAGTTGTGTACCAAGCTGAAACTGAAGTATCTACCGCACCCGCATCCATACTATACTCAGTGGTTGAGCGACAATGGTGAGATGAAAGTAAACCACATGGTGCATGGACCATATAAGGATTCCATTGATTTTGATGTGGTTCCTATGACGGTGTGTCACCTACTATTGGGTTGGCCATGGCTCTATGATCGTTCTGTGCAACACAATGGTCGTGCCAATACATATCACTTGGAGTTCAAGGGCAAGAAAATCAACATGCAACCTATGTCACCACAGCAAATTGTCAATGAATCTCGTCAAAAAGATGAAGTAAACTTGGAGGATGCACCTTTAGATAGGCGAGAGAATTGTAATGTCGTGAGTGATATAACGAAAAGTGAGAGAGTGAATTCCTTAGTCTTATTAGCCACCAAAGAGGACATGAGAGAATTTAGTGAGGATCATACAACCATGCCTCATGTACTCCTGTACAAGGGTGAGGTTTTGGTTTCTAACGATATGACTCCTATTTCTCTTGGTGTTTCTATTGTTTTGGAGGAATTCAGCGATGTGTTTTCGGAGGAGGTGCCAGCTGGACTACCACCATTGTGTGGTATTGAGCATCAAATTGATTTTATCCCCGGAACTTCGATGCCCAATAGGGCACCATACAGGACGAACCCCGAAGAGACGAAGTAGATACATAAGCAAGTACGAGAGCTACTCGACAAAGGTTCTATTCACATAAGCCTTAGTCCTTGTGGTGTTCATGTTATTCTAGTTCCTAAGAAAGATGGTACATGGCGAATGTGTGTAGATTGTAGAGCGATAAACAACATTATTATTCGATATCGTCATCCTATTCCCCGTTTAGAGGATATGCTAGATGAGTTGAGTGGTGCTGTTGTTTTCTCTAAAATTGATTTGCGTAGTGGTTATCATCAAATTAGGATGAAAGAGGGGGATGAATGGAAAACAGTCTTTAAAACAAAATTTAGTTTATATGAGTGGTTAGTAATGCATTTTGGTTTGACTAATGCACCTAGCACTTTCATGAGACTGATGAACCATGTTTTACGTGATTTTATTGGCAAGTTTGTGGTTGTGTACTTTGATGATATATTAATTTACAACCGCAATGAATTTGATCATACTATACATATTCGACATATTTTGCAAGTGTTGCGTGATAGTAAACTCTATGGTAATTTTGAGAAGTGCACATTTTGCAAAGATAAGGTCATATTTCTGGGTTATGTTGTCTCTAAGCATGGAGTAGAAGTAGATGTGTCTAAAATTGAACCTATTCAAAATTGGCCTACTCCTATGAATATGAGTCAAGTAAGAAATTTTCATGATCTAGCTGGGTTCTATAGAAGATTTGTGCCCAATTTTAGTACTATTGCTGCACCTTTGAATGACTTGACTAAAAAGGGTGTTGCATTTGAGTGGGGCGCAGCCCAAGATCATGTGTTTGATGAACTGAAAAGATTGTTAACTTCTGCACCGTTGCTTGCACTTCCTGATTTCAATAAGCAATTTAAGATTGAATGTGATGCTAGTGGTATTGGAATTGGTGGTGTGTTGATGCAAGAGGGTCGTCCAATTGCATATTTTTCTGAGAAACTTTCTGGTGCTAAGTTGAACTGTCCTATCTATGATAAAGAATTATATGCTTTAATTAAAGTTCTTGAGGTTTGGCAACATTATTTGTGGCCAAAAGAATTTATCATACATTCTGATCCTGAAGTTTTGAAATATCTGAAAGCTCAATCTACATTGCATAGGAGTCTTGCTAAGTGGGTTGAGTTCATTGAGTATATTATATACATTATTAAGCATAAGAAGCGAAAAGATGATATTGTTGTTGATGCTCTATCAAGGAAGAATATGCTATTAACTCAACTTGATGTTAAAATTCCTGGATTAGAAGTACTATGTGATTTGTATGCCACTGATCATGACTTTGCTGAACCATATCGCTTGTGTGATATTGGTAAAGCATGGGAGAAATATCGCATAAATGATGTGTTCTTGTTTAGAGCTAACAAACTATGTGTTCCAGAATCGCCAGTGTGTTTGCTCTTATTACAGGAATCACATGCTGGAGGTTTGATGGGTCACTTTGGGCGTGAGAAGACGCTACTCATGCTCGTCGATCACTTTTATTGGCCAAAGATGAGGCGGGATGTGGACAAGTATGTGAAGAGGTGCATTACTTGCAACAAGTCCAAGTCCAAGCTGAAGCCTCACGGTTTGCATACTCCTTTACCGGCACCTACTACGCCATGAGAAGATATAAGTATGGATTTTGTGTTGGGGTTGCCGCGTACTAAAAGAGGCCATGATTCTATATCTGTGGTAGTGGATAGATTTTCTAAGATGTCACACTTTATTGCCTGCCACAAAAGCGACGATGTGTCGCATATTGCTAACCTATTTTTCAGGGAGATTGTACGTCTACATGGAGTCCCGGAGACTACTGTTTCTGATCATGACGTGAAATTTATGAGCTAATCCTGGAAGACACTTTGGGAAAAGCTGGGGACGGAGCTACTTTTCAGCACTACTTGTCATTCCCAAACTGATGGTCAAACTGAGGTGGTGATTAGAACATTGTCACAACTATTGAGATCCATGATCAAGAAAAACTTGAAGGAGTGGAAATATTGTTTGCCGCATGTGGAGTTTGCTTACAACAGGACGGTACATTCTACCACAGAGTTGTATCCTTTTGAGGTGGTGTATGGTTTCAAACCCATTACTCCACTTGACTTGTTGCCTCTACCCATACATGAGCGAGTTAATATGAAGGCATAAAAGAGGGCAGATTTTGTGCGAAAGATTCATGTGAAGGGGGGTGGGAGATGACGAGGACATCCCTATGATACGTCCATTTTGCATCACTATTTTATATCATAATTTGTTGTTATTCATTGATATATTTCATATTTGGAGATGATACTTATGTTATTTCATCTATTTTGCATGTTTCATGATTATTGGAGGATCGCGCACCGGAGTCAGGATTCTGCTGGAAAAAGCGCCGTCAGAATGCAATATTTTGGAAGATCAACAATTGACGGAATTTATATGAAAAATCCTATTTTTCCAGCAGAAGGAGGAGCCGAGGAGGGCCACCATGGGCCCCCCTCATAGGCTGGCGCGGGCCCTGCCCTGGCCGCGCCGCCTTGTGGGGAGGGGGCCCACAACCCCCTCTGGCCTCCTCTCCTTCGCGTACATCTTCGTCCCGAAAACCTAAGCTCCAGAGGATAGTCGCGAAGAGTCACAGCCGCCTCTGCGGGGCGGAAAACACCAGAGAGAAAAGAGCTCTCCGGCAGGCTGAAATCTGCCGGGGAAATTCCCTCCCGGAGGGGGAAATCGACGCCATCGTCACCGTCATCGAGTTGGACATCATCTCCATCACCATCATCATCATCTCCATCACCATCACCGCCGTCTCCACCGCTGCACCTCGTCACCGATGTAACAATTTGGGTTGGATCTTGATTGTTTGATAGGGGAAACTCTCCCGGTATTGATTTCTACTTGTTATTGATGCTATTGAGTGAAACCATTGAACCAAGGTTTATGTTCAGATTGTTATTCATCATCATATCACCTCTGAACATGTTCCATATGATGTCTCGTGAGTAGTTCGTTTAGTTCTTGAGGACATGGGTGAAGTCTAAATGTTAGTAGTGAATTATGGTTGAGTAATATTCAATGTTATGATATTTAAGTTGTGGTGTTATTCTTCTAGTGGTGTCATGTGAACGTCGACTACATGATACTTCACCTTTATGGGCCTAGGGGAATACATCTTGTACTCGTTTGCCAATTGCGGGGTTGCCGGAGTGACAGAAACCTAAACCCCCGTTGGTATATCGATGCAGAGGGATAGCAGGATCTCAGAGTTTAAGGCTGTGGTTAGATTTATCTTAATTACTTTCTTGTAGTTGCGGATGCTTGCAAGGGGTATAATCACAAGTATGTATTAGTCCTAGGAAGGGCGGTGCATTAGCATAGGTTCACCCACACAACACTTATCAAAACAATGAAGATTAATCAGCTATATGAAGCGAAAGCACTAGACTAAATTCCCGTGTGTCCTCAAGAACGTTTGGTCATTATAAGTAAACAAACCGGCTTGTCCTTTGTGCTAAAAAGGATTGGGCCACTCGCTGCAATTGTTACTCTCGCACTTTACTTACTCGTACTTTATTCATCTGTTACATCAAAACCCCCTGAATACTTGTCTGTGAGCATTTGCAGTGAATCATTCATCGAAACTGCTTGTCAACACCTTCTGCTCCTCGTTGGAATCGACATTCTTACTTATCGAAAATACTACGATACACCCCCTATACTTGTGGGTCATCAAGACTATTTTCTGGCGCCGTTGCCGGGGAGTGAAGCGCTATTGGTAAGTGGAATTGGTAAGGGAAACCTTTACTGTTTGTGCTGATTTTATTTCTGCCTGCTGCCATAATTCATTATGGAGAGATCTTCTCTTGAATTTTTATTTGGAAAATCTACTACTACTGCAAAGGTAGTGGATGAGGCGCCAGGTGAGAAAGAAGTTCCATACAAAATACCTATGAAAATTATTGAACGTGTTGTGGATAATCGCTATACAGGGGATGGAACTGTCCATCCTGGAGATCATTTACTGTTCTTACATGAATTATGCGGTTTATTCAAGTGTGCAGGTATTGCTATGGATGAAGTGAGGAAGAAACTATTCTCTATATCGCTGTCTGGTAAAGCGGCGCATTGGTATAAACTAGTGGATAATGGGGATTCTCTTGAATGGAATGATATTGTGCCCCGATTTTATTCTAAGTTCTATCCTCCAAGTGAAATTCACAAGGATCGGAACCGCATATATAATTTTTGGCCTCATGATGGAGAGAGTGTTGCCCAAGCGTGGGGGAGATTGAAGTCTTTAATGCTCAAATGCCCCATTCATGAGCTTCTTGGTAATATTATTATTGATAATTTCTATGCAAAACTTTCTTTTCAAGACAAGACCTTGCTGGATACTTCTTGTTCTGGATCATTTACACGCAACAAAGAAGAGTTTAAAAGGGACCTTCTTAATCGGATCCAGGAGAATACTGAAGGATGGGAGAACGACAAAGATAGAGAGTCAGGTATAAAATATGATTATAAATGCATTGAAGCTTTTATGGATACTGATAAATTTCGTAATATTAGTGCTACTTATGGTCTTGATTCTCAAGTCGTTGCAAATCTTTATAAAGCTTTTGCCTCTCATTATGAATTGCCTAAGAAGAACTTTGATAAGTATCATGAACCGTATAAAGATAAAATTGATTCATCTATAAATAAATGTGTTGTAGTTGAAACTGTTGATCATGTTATTCCTGAAGCTTATATTGAAAAAACTCCTTTCCCTGTTAAAATGAAGGAGTACTCTGTTATAAATAGTGATGTTAATAAAAGTGAAAAGAAACCTGTAGACCTGAAGAACAAATAAAGGTTGAACCTGCTGTTGCAATAGTTAAAGATCTTGTGACTGAAAATGTGGAAGATGGTCATATTATTTTCTGTGAAGATGCTTCTAATATTGTTTCACATCCTAATAAGTCTAGGAAAACTAGTGTTCCTATGCTATCTGTTAGAATTGGTGATCATTGCTATTATGGTTTATGCGATATTGGTGCAAGTATTAGTGCTATTCCTTATGAGCTTTACACGGAGATTATGCACGAAATTGGTTCTTGTGAACTTGAAGATATTGATGTGGTTATTCGGCTAGCTAATAGAGAAACTATCTCTCTAATTGGTATTGTTCGAGATGTGAAAGTTCTATGCGGTAAGATTAAATATCCTGCTGACTTTTTGGTACTTGGTTCTGCTGCTAGTAAATATTGTCCCATCATTTTTGGTAGACCTTTTCTAAATACTTGTGGAGCTGTTATAGATTGCAAGAAAGAGAAAATTTTGACTAAATTTGCTGGTGAATCTTATGAGTTTAATTTCTCTAAATTTGCCAAAACTCCTTATAAAGCTGATTCGCCTAATAATGATTTTATAGTTGAACAGTGTGCATCTATTGCTCTTGCTCCTAATAATCCTTTGCAGCAACATTTGGAGAATAGTGAGAGTGAAGTTTTTAGGGAAGAAAGAAATGAGCTTGATGAAATTTTCCTTCGTCAACCTATTCTTAAGCATGATTTACCGGTAGAAGATCTAGGTACAACATTACCACCAAAGGAGGATCCTGTTTTTGATTTAAAACCATTGCCTGATAATCTTAAATATGCTCATATTGATGATAAGAAAATATATCCTGTTATTATTAGTTCTAAGCTTTCAGAGTTTGATGAAGAAAGGTTATTGGAAATATTGAAGAAACACCGAGGAGCTATTGGCTACACTCTTTATGACTTGAAGGGGATTTCTCCCTCTATTTGCCAACATGCCATTAATATGGAAGATGATGCAAAGCCTGTTGTTGAACATCAGCGTCGTCTAATTCCTAAGATGAAGGATGTGGTAAGAAATGAGGTATTAAAACTTTTTGAAGCTGGTATTATATATCCTATTGCTGATAGTAGATGGGTTAGTCCTGTGCATTGTGTTCCTAAGAAAGGAGGAATGACTGTTGTGCCTAATGATAATGATGAGCTCATACCTCAAAGAGTAGTTGTAGGGTATAGAATGTGCATTGATTATCGAAAAGTTAATAAGGTTACTAAGAAAGATCATTACCCTTTACCTTTTATTGATCAAATGTTAGAAAGGTTATCCAAAAATACTCATTTTTGCTTTCTTGATGGTTATTCTGGGTTTTCACAAATTTCTGTTAAGACTAAGGATCAAGAGAAAACCACTTTCACTTGTCCCTATGGAACCTATGCTTATAGACGCATGCCTTTTGGTTTATGTAATGCTCCTGCTACTTTTCAAAGATGCATGTCTGCTATTTTTCATGGCTTTTGCGAGAATATTGTAGAGGTATTCATGGATGATTTTTCTGTCTATGGGAATTCTTTTGATAATTTCTTGCGGAACCTCGATAAAGTTTTGCAGAGATGTGAAGAAACTAACCTTGTTCTTAATTGGGAGAAATGCCACTTTATGGTTAATGAAGGAATTGTATTGGGACATAAAATTTCCGAGAGAGGTATTGAAGTTGATAGAGCTAAAGTTGAAGCAATTGAGAAGATGCCCTATCCTAGGGATGTTAGAGGTATTCGTAGTGTTCTTGGTCATGCTGGGTTTTATAGGAGGTTTATTAAAGATTTTTCCAAGATTTCAAAACCTCTTACTAATCTTCTTCAAAAAGATGTAACTTTTGTTTTTGATGATGATTGTAAGGAAGCTTTTGAAACTCTAAAGAAAGCCTTAACAACTGCACCTATAGTTGAACCTCCTGATTGGAACTTACCTTTTGAAATTATGTGTGATGCTAGTGATTTTGCTGTAGGCGCTGTTCTTGGACAGCGAGTAGATAAAAAATTAAATGTTATTCATTATGCTAGTAAAACTCTTGATGCCGCTCAAAGAAATTATGCTACAACTGAAAAAGAATTGTTAGCTGTAGTCTTTGCTTGTGACAAGTTTAGATCTTATATTGTTGATTCAAAAGTTACAATTCATACTGATCATGCTGCAATCAGATACCTTATGTAAAAGAAAGATGCTAAGCCAAGGCTTATTAGATGGGTGCTTCTCTTGCAAGAATTTGATTTACATATTGTAGATAGGAAAGGTGCTGATAATCCTGTTGCTGATAATTTGTCTAGATTGGAAAACATTGCTTATGATCCTGTTCCTGTTAATGATAGTTTTCCAAATGAACAATTGGCTGTAATAAAGGTGAGCTCGCGAGATAGCCATTGGTATGCTGATTATGCTAAATTTATTGTTTCCAAGTACTTGCCTCCAACCTTTTCAGCCCAGCAAAGGAGGAAATTCTTTTTTGACTTGAGGCATTATTTTTGGGATGACCCACACTTATATAAAGAAGGAGTGGATGGTATTCTGCGAAGATGTGTTCCCGAATATGAACAACAAGAGATATTGAGTAAATGTCATGGTAGTGCTTATGGAGGACATCACGCCGGAGATAGAACCGCGCAAAAGGTTCTACAATCAGGTTTTTATTGGCCAACTCTCTTCAAGGATGCAAGGAAGTTTATTTTATCTTGTGATGAATGTCAAAGGGTTGGTAATATCTCCAGACGCAATGAAATGCCTATGAATTATACTCTTGTTATTGAACCTTTTGATTGTTGGGGATTTGACTTCATGGGACCTTTTCCCTCTTCAGAAGGTAACACTCATATACTTGTCGCTGTTGATTATGTTACTAAATGGGTGGAAGCCATACCCACAAAAAGTGCTGATGGTGAGACCTCTTTAAGAATGCTTTTAGATATTATTTTTCCTCGATTTGGAGTTCCTAGATATATTATGACTGATGGAGGTTCTCATTTTATTCATGGTGGTTTTAGAAAAACTCTTGCTAAATATGGTATTAATCATAGAATTGCTTCTGCTTATCATCCTCAAACTAGTGGGCAAGTAGAACTATCAAATAGAGAGATTAAATCTATCTTGCAAAAGACTGTTAATAAATCTAGAAAGAATTGGGCTAGTAAATTGAAGGAAGCACTATGGGCTTATAGAACTGCTTATAAAAATCCCATGGGTATGTCACCGTATAAAATGGTTTATGGAAAAGCTTGTCATTTACCTTTAGAACTAGAGCACAAAGCTTACTGGGCTGTAAGAGAACTAAATAAAGATCCTAAACTAGCCGGTAAGAAAAGATTGCTACAACTGAGTTCTCTAGATGAATGGAGAAGTGAAGCTTATGAGAATGCTAAACTCTTTAAAGAGAAAGTTAAGAAATGGCATGATAGAAGAATTATCAAAAGAGAATTTAATATTGGGGATAAAGTCCTATTGTATCGGTCTCGTCTCAGATTCTTTGCAGGGAAATTACTCTCAAAATGGGAAGGACCCTATGTCGTTGAGGAGGTATATCGTTCAGGGGCGATTAAAATTAGTTCCCTCCAAGGCAATGCCTCACAAGTGGTGAATGGACAAAGACTCAAGCATTATATCTCAGGTGATTCTTATAATGAAGATGTTGATGTTATTCGAGTGGAAACTCCGGAAGCTTTCATCAAAGGACAAATTGACAGTCCGGAAGGATTCGACTTTGAATAGGTAACAGTACTGGTAATGAAAAGTTCGCGTTTTACTTTCCGAACAATGTTTTTGCTGTTTTTGGAAAATATGAAAAATTACGAGATCGAAACGGAGTGGAGGAGACGCACGAGGGCGTGCCCTCATAGGCCTGCGCGGGCCCCAGCCTGGCCGCGCCGCCCTATGAGGTGGCCACCTCGTTGCCCCTCTCCGACTCTGGTTCGACCTGGTACTTTCCTTGTGTCGTAAAAATTCCTGCTATATAATCTCCCGGACCCCTGGAGGTCCGTATATCGTTTTCTCGACGTGTTTTGTTTCGAGCTGTTTCTGCCAGGATCTGTTTTTAATCTAGAAGCACCATGGTCTCCAAAAACAAGGGCAAGGGGCTTTCGGATGAAGATATTCAAGATCCCGAGTGGAAAGAGGTGGACGAGAGCGTGAAGGAAGAAGATGAAGAAGAAGTGGAGGAAGACTCGCGTGCGTACCCGCGTGCTGCCGTCGCAAGCATCGAGGTGGTTGAAAACCCTTCCAGTGCCACGAGGAGCGCAAGAATTCGCACCGGAGGAAGGGTTCCACATCACTACTTAGCTCCAAAGACATCTTCTCCAGGCACTTACCATCCCTTCCGCAATCTAATTTACAATAGTCAAATTGAAAGGACTCCCAAGGCAGCATTGCCTAGCAATTGGATATAGATCGTTCTAACACTGCAGGAAGGATGAAGCCTGAAGCTGAAGAGTGGGGAAATAACTCCAAGAGTTGGGAATCGCCGTCGGACGTACTTCTTAGCCGCGTCGAGCATAATTCGGAGATGATCCGCAACCTCACGTACAAGATTGATGAGCTTCAGGAGCTTGTTGAGAAGCTTGTCAAGAATTCATCATCACCACCGCCGAAGGAGTAATTCATCATCGGTATTGGCATCCCCTTGGTTTGTTCCAAGCTTGGGGGAGTGTCGCGGTATCACATCATCACTATCTTTTACTTTTTACTATCAAGTAGTGTCATATCATGAGTAGGGAAGTTATCATATAAGATGGGTTGCAGTGTGGAAGTATCTCTCCTTAGTTGGTTGTCTATGTATCCCTTGGTGTGAGTTATCGTTATGGAATATTAATGAGAAGTCTTATCATTTACATATTGCACATCTTATTTTAGTTTGAAATCTCTATTATATGATTGATCTTGTTATTAGTATTGGTATCACTTTGGGAGCATTGAATAAATCTATTTGGTTTTGGCAAACTTAGCATTGGTCAATAGCAACAACACTTTGAGGTTTAAGTAGAAAAGAGAAATACATGTAGATATGTTGTTTCATTGTCTTTCTTTCTTGTTAGCTCCTTAGTTTATTATTCTGAAGTTAAAATTGTTTGTGCTTACAAGGAAGATGCATGATTGTTTCTATCACATGTATATTTGTTTGTTTCCCTCAACTCTTATGCTTGCTAATCGACCTTGCTAGCCAAAAATCTGTACCGAGAGGGAATGCTTCTCGTGCATCCAAACCTTAACCCAAACCTACGCCATTTGTGTCCACCATAACTACCTACTACATGCTATTTCCTGCCATTCCAAATAAATATTTCGTGTGCTACCTTTAAACAATTCAAATTTACTATCTCTTATTTGTGTCAATGTTTTATAGCTCATGAGGAAGTATGTGGTGTTTTATCTTTCAATCTTGTTGGGCAACTTTCACCAATGGACTAGTGGCTTCATCCACTTATCCAATAATTTTGCAAAAAGAGCTGGCAATGGGGTTCCCAGCCCCGATTAATTAACCTTCATAATTTTACAAATAGACACTCCTCCATGGTATGTGATTGTTGGAAGGCACCCGATGATTCGGTTAGCCATGGCTTGAGAAAGCAAAGGTTGGGAGGAGTGTCATCTAAATAAAACTAAAAAAAAGGCACTCCTTCATGGTATGAGATTGTTGGCAGGCACCGAGGATTCGGTTAGCCATGGTTTGTGAAAGCAAAGGTTGGGAGGAGTGCCAACCAAAAATTAACTTTATGGGAGCCGCTCTTCGAGAGTTTGTCTGGCAAGGGGGTTAGAGTACCCGCTACCAGTCGTTGACAACAACAAACACCTCTCAAAATGTTACTTTTACTCTCTTTATATGATTTCAAAACTGAAAAGGCTCTAGCACATGGTTTAATCCCTGCTTCCCTCTGCGAAGGGCCTGTCTTTTACTTTATGTTGAGTTAGTAAACCTATTTCCCTCCATCTTAAGCAAGCATTTGAGTTGTTGTGATCAAACCATCTATATTGTGATTTACTTCATCATGTCTTTTACTCTTCCTTGTTTAGTACAAGTTTTATACGAATGAATATAGCTTTGAAAGTTATCAAATATTATGAGGAGATTATTATGATTGAGTATGCAAGTTGTGCCATATAAACTTTAACATGAGAGCGCTGCTCGATAGATAAGTATAACCTGTTAATTGTTCTCTGACCAAGAACGAAGTTTGCCATCACCAATTATGATTTCTTATGCACCTTTATTTGTGATTACCTTCTACTTGTTTCAAGTTGAATTATATGAGGAAGTTGTTTACTAGAATGTCTTGTGTGAATGAATATGATGCTTCTTGTCCGTATTTTATTTATCGACTCTTCACTCCATAAACATGTGGTCCTGTTTACCGAGTTCAGTTTCGCTTGGGGACAAGCGAAGTCTAAGCTTGGGGGGAGTTGATACGTCCATTTTGCATCACTATTTTATATCATAATTTGCTGTTATTCATTGATATATTTCATATTTGGAGATGATACTTATGTTCTTTCATCTATTTTGCATGTTTCATGATTATTGGAGGATCGCGCACCGGAGTCAGGATTCTGCTGGAAAAAGCGCCGTTAGAATGCAATATTTCGGAAGATCAACAATTGACGGAATTTATATGAAAAATCCTATTTTTCCAGAAGATGACGAGAGCCAGAAGGAGGAGCCGAGGAGGGCCACCATGGGCCCCCCTCATAGGCCGGCGCGGGCCCTGCCCTGGCCGCGCCGCCTTGTGGGGAGGGGGCCCACAGCCCCCTCTGGCCTCCTCTCCTTCGCGTACATCTTCGTCCCGAAAACCTAAGCTCCAGAGGATAGTCGCGAAGAGTCACAGCCGCCTCTGCGGGGCGGAAAACACCAGAGAGAAAAGAGCTCTCCGGCAGGCTGAAATCTGCCGGGGAAATTCCCTCCCGGAGGGGGAAATCGACTCCATCGTCACCGTCATCGAGCTGGACATCATCTCCATCACCATCATCATCATCTCCATCACCATCACCGCCGTCTCCACCGCTGCACCTCGTCACCGCTGTAACAATTTGGGTTGGATCTTGATTGTTTGATAGGGGAAACTCTCAGATTGATTTCTACTTGTTATTGATGCTATTGAGTGAAACCATTGAACCAAGGTTTATGTTCAGATTGTTATTCATCATCATATCACCTCTGAACATGTTCCATATGATGTCTCGTGAGTAGTTCGTTTAGTTCTTGAGGACATGGGTGAAGTCTAAATGTTAGTAGTGAATTATGGTTGAGTAATATTAAATGTTATGATATTTAAGTTGTGGTGTTATTCTTCTAGTGGTGTCATGTGAACGTCGACTACATGATACTTCACCTTTATGGGCCTAGGGGAATACATCTTGTACTCGTTTGCCAATTGCGAGGTTGCCGGAGTGACAGAAACCTAAACCCCCGTTGGTATATCGATGCAGGAGGGATAGCGGGATCTCAGAGTTTAAGGTTGTGGTTAGATTTATCTTAATTACTTTCTTGTAGTTGCGGATGCTTGCAAGGGGTATAATCACAAGTATGTATTAGTCCTAGGAAGGGCGGTGCATTAGCATAGGTTCACCCACACAACACTTATCAAAACAATGAAGATTAATCAGCTATATGAAGCGAAAGCGCTAGACTAAATTCCCGTGTGTCCTCAAGAACGTTTGGTCATTATAAGTAAACAAACCGGCTTGTCCTTTGTGCTAAAAAGGATTGGGCCACTCGCTGCAATTGTTACTCTCGCACTTTACTTACTCGTACTTTATTCATCTGTTACATCAAAACCCCCTGAATACTTGTCTGTGAGCATTTACAGTGAATCCTTCATCGAAACTGCTTGTCAACACCTTCTTCTCCTCGTTGGGATCGATATTCTTACTTATCGAAAATACTACGATACACCCCCTATACTTGTGGGTCATCACCCTACTACATTACTACCTCCGTCATTGCAAGATGAAGACGATGCTGCTGTGAAGCTCAAGTCCAATGAAGTCAGGATTGGACCCATTACAAGGGCTCGTGCGAAGCTACTCAAACATCAGGTGAAGTTGTTCCTATGTGATATTTTGATCGATGAGAACTTTATATTTTCTAAGTCCTTTTACTTATGTATGATCAGGTATGAAGAAGGAGCAAGCATCGCACGAGGAGGAGAGGAGCAGCTGGACAAGAAGCTGGACATGGAGCTAACCATGAAGCTGGACATGAAGACATTCCATGGACGCGCGAGGGAGGAGAGGGAGGCATGCGCGAGGGAAGAAGACGAAGTCCAGGCCGGCGCCAGGCCCGGTCAGACCAGCCGCCCCGCCGAACGGCCCGGTCCCAGGCCTGGTCCAACCGGACTCCAGACTGGACGAGCCCGACGCTGACCGGATCCTCAGCTGGTGCACACCGGGCAACATTCAGGGGCTCTGGACCCCTAGCCCGGTCACCACCCGGTACTAGGCCCGGTTCCGACCGGCCTGCCCGGTCCCTGACACGGTCGACCGATCCCCTAACCGGCCGTGTCCGAGTCTGTCTCGACCAGATCCGATCTGGGTCGGTTTTCAATGTATTTTCTCGAACCTTGGTCGTCCTGAACCCCTATATAAGTGCCCAGGACGCCCCCAAATTAAGTTTAGATCACGTTTAAGATAAACCCTAGTTCATAGTTGATTGCTTTGCAACTATATCGAATTCATACACCATATTGCATCGATTTCGTGTTTGTTACTGAAAGTCTTATGTGATCTGCTGTTCCACTGGAAATTAGACGGTTACAACTTACCGCTTCGTGGTCAGCAGCTACGTGCGCAAGTGTGTGGAGTTGCGAATATCTTGCAGGGTTGAGAGCTGTTGCATTAGCGACAGGGACCAATCGAGAGACTTCGTTGTGTCATACAAGTTATCATCCACTTCATCATCGTGTTATCTCTGTTGTGTTCATCACGTGATCATCATCACCACCGTGCTTACTGAGAAGATCGGGCCACCCGTTATCACCAATCTAGAGGCTAATAAAACTATTGAACAAAAACAAATTCCACAAGACCACACAAATTTCAAAATTTGTGATGATCTCACCAATACTACACAAAATTGGGTCTAATGAGACAAGATTTTCGAATAAATTATGTGGGATCAAAAGGAAATACCTAAGGGAGGGATGGAGACCAAAATCCACGAAGAAATCTTCAGATCTGAGGGATTTGGGAGAGGGATTTTAGAGGGGAGAGAGAGGGGTACGTGCCCTGGTTCCTTCCTAGTCGGGGTGTGAGGGGTAAGTGGTAGGTGGAGGGGATGGAGGCATCCCACGCAACTTAACATATTCTAAAGGGTAGCATCCTTGAGAGGGGAGTTGAACTTTAAAAGGGTAGCGCCCTTGTGAAGAAAGTTGACCTCGCGAATTGTGGGCCCAGCCTCGCCACGCTGACACATGCTCAGCGCCACAGTTAGCGACGCTACCGTGAGGAGGGTAGCACCCCGAGAAAAGACGCTACTAAAAAGGGTCAGATTTTCAATATTTTTTAAAAAGAGATCAAATAGTGCTGAACTTTCAAAAAAGATTAAATTTGTCGAAATCGACGCTTTTGTCTAAGGATGGTGGACTTGGTGATCGCGTGTATACGTGAACACGCATTCATTACCGTTGGATTTTCTTTAAGACGCTGACCTCACAAATCTCGGAGCTAAAGGGCATGAAACCTCTTTTTTCCAATCCCCTTGTGCTGTTGACTCCCAGCTCACCACTGCTGGCTTATCTCTTCCCAGTCCCCTTTTTTCTTCATCCCTTTCGCTGCCACAGCTCCTGCACCGCCGGCGATGCCGATGCTTGCGCTCAAATGGCCGTCGCAGCCTTGTGACCACCATCGCTGCTATTCGCGCTCGGCTCTCCAAACCCGTGCACGGCTTGCGCTGCGACCGCCGCCGCTGCCGTTCGCCGACCTCGCACACGGCTCGCCGGCGATACCTCTGTGACCGCCTCCGCTGCTCTTGCTCGGCTCGCTGGCGAAGTCGCTGACCGCCGCCTCCGCTGCTCTTGCTCGGCTCGCCGGCGAAGTCTCTGACCGCCCGCTGCTCTTGCTTGGCTCGCCGACCTCGCAGACAGCTGGCCGGCGAAGTCTCTGACCGCCGCCGTCTCTGCTCACGCTCGTCTCGCCGACCCGCCACTCTCGTGCAGCTTGCTGCCCCGCCTCTGTCGCCTCCGAGGCTGCAGCAGGGAGGTGCGGTGATGACGTGATGTAGTGATGACGTGACGTGATGTACTGTGCGCAGCATAGAGGCTGTTCGTAATTTGTTCTCAACCACTTCAGCAAAAAGGGTTAGACCCACGGATATGTAATGGGTTCAGTTCGGTTTGGGTGAAGAATAAAGTGGGTTTGGTTAAAAAATATTAAATGGTTTTAGGTATTAGGTGGGGTTGGGCTGAGAGAGATATACGTGCAGGTCTGGTTGAGGTATGGCTCGGTTTCTAAACCATTCTCAGGTTTACGTACGGGGCGGCGTACGACCACGACAAACGGCAAAACACACAGACGTTAGATACGTGTTGAGTAAAGACCGCGTGCTCACGTATACACCTGATCACCGGGCTTTATTCGTTTGTCTAAATCATGTTTCGGAAGATGTGAAATCCGTAACTCATCTCACGTGTTGCTTTCGGGAGCTGTTCAAAACTTTTTAGCGTTTTTCGCAACTGTGGGGAAAGGAAGTGGGATTTGAAGTGGGGAGTTCGGTGGAGTATTAGCCTACCAAATTAGACTTTTAGTACTAATCCCACGTTTGGTGCGTCGTGGGAATTACGATGGGAATTAAACATGAAGGTACTTTTTTGTGCACACATAGAACATGTCCTTTGCGAAACTTTCTTCCTAATTTTTTTAAGTTTTTGAAATATGTTTTATATATACAGGGTGCATATACAACCGGGATTAGTTTTGGTTTTCAGGTACTTAAACTCATAAACTCTAAAACATCATGTCAAGTTCCATAGTAGTCTTAGTAGATATTTAAGGATCGATCCTATAGGATAAAGACACAGGAAACACACTATGATACAATAATAGGCATACACTGATTTGTGGAGTGGTACTTTTGTGTTGCTTTCATTTAGGATGTAACTCACTGTCAACATCTTTCTTAAACATCCCAATTTTTTGCAACAAAATATTTTTCTAGTTTAGCATAAGTAAATGTCTTGCAATATTAAACATTAGAACAATATGACAACCATGTATATTTATACTTAATGAATAGCATGATTGATTTCATTGTACATTATATTAGGCATATTCATGAATATGGTATATTTAAGATGGTATATCAAAGAATGTAACAGTAAAACATCACACACTTACTAGAAAGATGGCTTATCACAAAGTCAAAAAGTTCAGTACAAATACATGGAAAGAAATTATACTAATTTGTTTGGGCAAATCAAAATAGTTTGTATGGATCATCCTTCTTCTACTAATGATGAATTCATTGTACATTATATTAGGTATATATTCATGAATATGGTATATTTAAGATGGTATATCAAAGAATGTAAAGTAAAACATCATACACTTACCAACATGTTTAGTTGGAGGGAATTAAAGTAAAGGAATGGGAATTGGAGGGGTGTGGGAGTTAAAAGCCCTTGTATGGTTACAGGGAATTTGAGTTATAGAGGGAAGGGTCATGGGAATTGAGGAGGCCAACTCCCCCGAATCTCTTCCCTGGGGGGAGGTGGTAATTGAGGCGAGATAGGGAGTTCGCTCTTTTTTTTCCTCTCCGTCTCTCCCGCGATGGAAGGGGGCGAAAAAACCCGCGAAAATCTTTGCTACTTCGCGGGAAAATCCTCTACATAAGAGCCCCAGCAGCATCCTACTTTTCCCCTGAATTCGCCAGCCCTAATGACCCCCCGATCTGCGCAGAGGAGACACCAGGTCCGAACAGCGCCAAGATACCTTGTTCATCCTCTTGCAATCTCAATTTCTCGAAATTTTTCATGCAAATCAGTCCCTGTAATGGCCGATTTACTCCTTCTGCACTGATGCCAACAATAGTCTGATGTTTATAGTTATTGCCCTCACAGAATCGATCTAGATCTGTTCCCCTTTCTTAATTTCGCTTTGCTCCCTTCACAAACTCATACTTCAGAGATCGATGGTGCCCCTAATCTGTGCCTTTTTTTTATAGATCACAAGCAAGAGCCACGAAAGGTCATAGGTCTGTAGCGATGCACTGTCTTTTTCCTCCATTTGTTTTCTAAGAAACTGTGCATCTCTTTCCCGCTTTGGTATATGTTTCCCTTTTGGCACATAGTTGTGAGACATAGATCTGAATAACCAGTGGATGATCTCTTGTATAAATTTATTAGTTAGAGAAATTGTAGTATTAGGCTACAAATGTTGAATTACTGCTTACTTGTTGACTGCACATTGCCGACTGCATATATAGAGAACCAACTGTCCGGTACTTGCTACCATATAGCAGATTGTTTTTTACAAATAGATAGATCACTTAAAGCCTCATTTGAGAATATGTTGACACACTTTAAACAAGCAACTAGCTGGCATGCACATTTTGTTCGACATGTATTTTCTATATCAATAAATCATGGTAGTGCAGGTCTGCTCAAAACAAGGATAATTATTTATAGAGTTCTGTAATAAACATTCCATTCGATTCATGTATCTAAGCCTCGACCAATTCCTGCCAATTGCACAGATGGAAGGTGGACGTGGTTTAAGGTATCAAAACAATATACCAACATTAGCAACCATTTTAGGTCTAATTCTATTCTTGGTCTAACACGTCATGTTCTTTGACAGAACTGTTTAGGTGCCTTAGATGGGACATATATAGAAGTTCACGTGCCCAAAGTTGACAAACCAAGATTTCGCTCAAGGAAAAAGGAAGTTGCAACCAATGTTCTTGGCGTTTGTGCGCCAGACATGCAGTTCATTTATGTATTGCCGGGTTGGGTGCTCCGAGATGCTTTATCGAGACCAAATGGCCTTAGGATTCCTCGTGGTAAGAGATAGTTCTAAAAATGGCCCATGTTAAATAGGTCTATATATTATGTCCACACTTGTTAAACACGTACATTTATTCTATTTGCGTAGGATGTTATTACCTAGTTGACGCTGGGTACAAGAACTGTGAGGGATTTCTTGCTCCATACAGATGCCAACGATGCCATCTAAATGACTGGACAAATCCCCCAAATACAAAAGAGAAACTGTTTAACATGAAGCATTCAACAGCCAGATATACGATCGAGAGGACATTTGGATTGTTGAAGATGTGTTGGGGTATCATTAGGAATCCCTCTTATTATCCTTTTGATACACAAGTTGATATAATATTAGCCTGCTGCTACATTCACAATCCCATACGACAACAAATGCGTATTTATCCTTGTGAGAAATATCTAGATGAGTACATGCAAAGTCTTCAGCAACAACATGTAAACGAGGATGTCATTCAGTCCACTGAAGCATCTTCAGAATGGACTGAGAAAAGAGACAAGTTAGCTGAGGACATGTGGAAATCTTGGACAGAGAAAAGACGAGACAATTGATGCATGGTAGCAGATACTAGGTGTATTACATTAAATGTTTGTGTGCCTAGCTATGTGTGTCAAAACATTCTGTCATGCTATTTGTTTTCTCCTATATGTCACAGTACCATATCTTTTTCACATGTGAATCTATGAACATCTTTTTCCCCTGTCGTTTGTTTTCTCCGATGTGTCTCCTCCTATGTTAATGTATGGTCATATTTTCGGTTTGTACAAATATTTCATTATCATATTTATAAAATGGCAGAATACAAAATCAAATAGGAGCAAATTAACATCCACAAAAAGAGACAAGAGAACATGGACATCCGAGGAGGAGAATTTACTTATTGATATTCTCCATCAAATGAACGACTCTTCTTGAAAAGTAGACACAGGTCACAAGTCTGGGTATCTCACGTACATTGAGAAGGAAGTGGCTAAAGTACTACCACATGCTGATCTCAAAGCTGATCCACACATCAAGTCAAAAGTGAAGATTCTGAAGAAGCAACTTTCGTATGTCCTAAAAATTATGCAAAATGGCAGTGGGTTTGGATGGGACGACGAGATGAAGATGGTAGTTGGAGATAGAGAAACCTATATGGGTTGGGCAAAGGTAATGTTGTTTTCTGTTAAATACAGAAAGCATGTTGTTAAGTTGTATTGGTTGTCCTTGTCTAAGTTTCTAATTTACATTCATGGTTTCTTTTTGTAGTCCCGTGAGGGAGCAGGTCCTCTGTACATGAAGCCCATGGTCAATTTTGACAAGCTTTGTGAGTTGTATGCCAGTGATTTGGCTCAAGGAGGAAGTGCTAAGGGTCCTGGAGAACATGAAGTGCCAGAAGATGAATCTCCTGTAAATGCAGAACCCACTAGTGAACCTAATGAGAAGAATGATACTCAAGCACGGGATAACACCAACCCTTCAGGAAGTTCGAGGCAGGGTCGTAAGAGAACGTACCCAGATGATGAAGCATCTGAGTTAGGACTTCTAAGTGTATCTAATACACTTGCTAAGTTCTTAGAAGTGGAGCAGGAGAATGCAAAAAACCATGAGTGGTTTACACAAGGCATTGTTTCATGAAGCTGAAGTTCATGAGCAAACGTCAGCCAACAGAACCAAGTTACTTGATGTTCTGCAGAATCTGAAGGATCTCACAGACGACGAAGTTGTCATGGCTGTTCGTGTCATTGGTCGTGACGCTGGACAAACAAAACTTTTCTTAAAGATGCGTGAGAAGTACCAAGTGGTGTTTGTTCATCAGGAGCTCGAGGCGGCAAAGAAGTAAATTATTCATGATCAGATTTAGAATAATTCACTATTGTTTGTTTGCTTATTTTAATTCTACAATGGTACTAGTTTTGTGCTTTTTAGAACTCATCAATGGAGGTTATTTTCATATGTTGATCAACTGGACGTCTTATTTTGTCTCATTTCTATTTGCCCAGGATTGTACCGTGGTCAATTTATTGGGGTATGACAACATGTCGGTTTATTTTGTTGTATGAATTTTTCTTATTTTTCTTTGAGATCAACTTTTCTTGTTGGCAACACCAGATGTTGCTGACTGGTCAAAGGTTTCATGTGTTTTGATTTAATGGTTAGTATACAGTCTCTTCACTTGTTTGATTCACCGAGAGGCTTGCAAAAATTGAGTTTGCTACATTCTGTACTATTAATTTCTGATACTACACTTTGCACTGTGGCTGCTGCAGTGTCGGTTGGGCAAAAGAGAAAAAAATCAATCTGATAACAAAAGGGAAAAACGACTGGGAAACTCCCCATACAATTCCCATCAAATAACAAACAGTGGAATGAGAGTAAATGACAACTTCCCCTGCCCATTACCCATGCGAACTCCCTGCCTCTAACTCCCGTTCCCCTGCCCTCCATTTACCAAACACGTTGTACTAGAAAGCTGGCTTATCACAAAGTTCAGTAGAAATACATGGAAAGAAAATTATGCTAATTTGTTTGGGAAAATCAAACTAGTTTGTATGGCTCATCCTTCTTCTACTAATGATGAATCACATGGCAGAAATTTGTGACAATGTCAATTCCTCTATGGTTTCTTTGGTACAATATATGTTGATGATCTACGATGGTAGGTTTCTTTTACGTATTGTTGTAAAACTTCGAAAAGAAACATATTATTGTAATAAACTATGCCATTATTTTCATGGAAATGAAATTGGGAGCTTGATTTTATTACATGGAAAAATAGAATCGCCACCTATCGGCGGCACCGCATGGAAACACGCAAAGTTATATAAACTCCCTTGTATGCATGCACGTTTGGCTCAATCTCACCTTCGCACGGCTAAAATAATAATGTTTCCTCTTCTTTACGTGGCTTCTTCTTGAACTAAAATGTTTGTTACACTTATGCCTTCAAATCCGAACACAGTGGTTATTACGACACAAGGTAAAATAGCACCTTTTAAATTTTGAAGAATGGATGAAAAGAATAGACTCAGGTATCGCGCTTGCGCCGCCAGAAAGAAAAAGAACCGCTGCCTCTACCTCCTACTCCACCATAGATCGGTTTCCTCTCCTCCGACCGGCTTCGTCGGTGTCAAGAGGAGTGGGAAACCCGATCTATGAGAGGTTTCAATAAAAGTAGTGCTTTTATATAAGATTAGGTTAAGGTTTTAGGTAGTCATCTTTTTTTGGTTCCCAAATCAATGAAGATGTCATCGTCTACAATAATTGATCTTCTGCCCACTTTTCGACAACGAGATCTTCCTCCCGGCATCAACGATGGTGTTGGAAGATTAAAATTCTCTAGGTATGGTTCTTCGGATCTTACCTTGCCGGATCTTTTCTCATAATTTCCGCGAGGATGTTTGTCGTCGCAACATTTGTCCCGACTGCTATGTCCTCGACAATGGTGGTTCGTACTCTCGGGTTTCCAGCGACGTTGACCAAGCTGTTCTGTTGCTTTTCCCTGGCATAATGGTGTTGCATTGCGGCTCAAAAAATTATGGGAGAATCTTCGTTGGTATTTTCAGATCTGCGGTTTGGTATCTACCTTTGACTGCTTCCAGAAAAGTACAAGATTATGTCATGAAAGAAGAAAGAGTTTGAAGACCTTAAAAATTTGTTGGTTTCTTTCATACTCTATTTGTAATAGTTGAAGTCAGCTGGTGTATCTCATTACCACGTACTATTTATTACTTTGGCTAGAAATCAGGCGCCTGATTTTTATTATGTCTTAGTCGCCTAATCAGCAATTAGATTAAGTGCTTTAATTTTTGTGCAAACTTGTGTGTTACGTTGGGCAACCTTTTCCACCCGGGGCGTTGCAGTCTGGTTTTTTGGCCACGGGCTGCTGCTGGCTATTGTGCTGTCGTGGGCTGTTTTCATGGGCTTTTTGCCGTGCCTTTGTACGATGAGGCATTTAGCTTTTTCTTGTTTCTTTGTTGCTTTTCCATGTGCTGCGTTTAATTTTTTTGCAAATGTCATGTGCTGGGTTGCTGTTCTTCTAGAAAAATAATAGCGATACATGTGGCGTAGCTGAGCAAAATGTTTTGGGCCTTTGGATTACGTCCTAATTCGTGATAGTCTAGGGAGTTAAACATTGGTTATAACGAAGTCGGATTGTAACCGAAATTTTTGTCAGTTGCATGTGGGTTGCGCCTAATATTTTTTCTAGTTGCATGTGGATCACAACTAAGGTTTTTCCTAGTTACATGTGGGTCGAAATTGAGATTTTCTCAGTTGCATGTGAGTCCCAACTGATATTTTCCAGTTGCATGTGGGTCGCAACTAAATATTTCTTAGTTGCATGTGGGTCGAACCTGAGAATTTCCAGTTGCATCTTGGTGGCAATTAAGATTTTTCAGTTGCATGTGGGTTGCAACTGAGATTTTTCCCAGTTGCATGTGGCTCGCAACTGAGATTTTTCCTACATGTGGGTCGAAAATGAGATTTCCCCGGTTGTATTTGGGTCGCAACTGAGATTTCTCAGTTGCATGTGGGTCGCAACTGGCGTTTTTTCAGTTGCATGTGGGTCGCAACTAACATTTTTCCTAGTCGCATGTGGGTAGAAACTGAGATTTTCCCAGTTGCATCTTGGTCGCAACTGAGATTTTTCAGTTACATGTGGGTTGTAACTGAGATTTTCCCCAGTTTCATGCGAGTAGTTGCATGCGGGTCGCAACTAAGATTTTTCCTAGTTACACGTGGGTCGAAACTGAGATTTTCCCGGTTGCATTTGGGTCGCAACTAAGATTTTTCCTAGTTGCATGTGGGTCGAAATTGAGATTTTCCTGGTTGCATTTGGGTCGCAACTGAGATTTTTCCAGTTGCATGTGGGTCGCAAATGACATTTTCCCGGTTGCATGTATATTGCAACTGGGAATTTTCTTGTTGCACGTGGGTTGTAACTAAGATTTTTCCAGTTTAATGTGGGTTATAACTGAGATTTTATTTTTGTACATTGGTATTTTTGTGTTCCGCGTGGGTTGCAATTGAGGTTTTTCCAGTTTCATGTGGGTCGCAGCTGACATTTTCTAGTTTCACGCGGGTGCAACTCACATTTTCCAGTTGTGTATGTGTTACAACTAAGTTTTTCCAGTTACATATGGGTTGTAAGTGAGACTTAAAAAAATAGTTCAGTTTTTTTAGTGCCGAGCTTTGTTGTTTTGACCTCACGCATTAAAAAAAGTTGTGAGTGCCTCCGTGAAATTGTAGTGCGTTGTTTTAGGCCTGTTTATGCCAGGAAGCAATTTTTCACAGCCCAACGTCAAAACAAAAGCAAAGGTCTATGCAGCACGAACGCAGGAAATCAGCCGAGATGATGTGGGCGACTGAGACTTATTAAGTCTCAGTCGATTGATCTGATATTGATTGTCAAAAAGAAAAGAGAGAAGTCCAATTTACACCCCTAAACTTGTCTCATAGTTCATTTTACAACCCTTAACTCTCATTTGGTTCAACCTGCACCCTTAAACTTTAAAAACCGTTCGTAATCCCCCCTTTCAACAATTTGATAGGTTTTGGCTTGGTTTTCTTAGCCATGTCAGCGGTTTTTTTAATCCAAGGGCCTACATTAGTACCTGTACTCGTACATGCAGGCATATCTCTCCCTAAAACGAATAAATCAGACGTATGTGTTTCTCTTCCTCTTTGTCCATGAAACAAGGAAACGAGAGATCGGTCATGAAGGAGGAGTGCTTCCACCGGTTGGCTAGATGTTATGCGGCTAGTGTACACCACATTCTTGTTCGATTAAACGCCCAGTTGAAACGCGAGATGGAGCCATGGAGAGTGGACGCTCATGTATATGCATGGGGAAGCCGTCATGTACGGCATCTCGTAGCAGAAATGTCCTGTGCCTTGGTACTGAATGGCAGGATGGGCGATTGGGCGGCCACCCTGAGCAGTGGCTGGATGCAGGCGACGCCTTGGGTGACGGCGCCAACCGAAGAGTTGGCTCACCGGTGGAGGAAACGGGTCGTGATCGTGCCCTCAATTTTTCCTATTCCAGCAAACGATTGGAAGATTCTTCCACAAGAAGAGGAAAATAATCCAAATATAGAGGTACAGTATGGTCATGCATAAATGATGATGTTAAATACATGTGAGATCTATGTACGGTGTATGTTGAGTTGGCATATGGAAATAAAAAACCGCTGACGTGGCAATGAAAACCAGACCAAACTTGTGAAATGGTCAAAGGGGTGTATTCTGAACGGTTTTTAGAGTTAAGGGATCAAATCTGAACCAAATCAGAGTTAAGGGTTGTAAAGTGAACTTTATGACAAGTTAAGGGGGGTAAATTGGACTTCTCTCAAAAGAAAATGAAGGTACTTCGGTTTGTGGGTTAATTTAGCTGTTGCAATGTCGTCTCTATAGCCTCCGTCGTAAATTTTTCCCAATTCACCTACATCAACTGGCTCTGTTTGTCATTGCGCTCACAACCTGCCCGGTCGTCGTATCAGCGGTAGGTTATCATGTCGCGAGCGGCGATGGGAATATGTTGGCGCATGAGAGGCAGAGTCCCTACTTCTTTCCGACGAGGCGTACGAGGCTATCTTGATTTCTGTCCGAGCTGACAAGGGCCGGTGGTTTTGGCCAGGATTGAGATCCATGTATGAAGCTAGCTCACCTTGATCGATTAGAGCATCCCCACTCGTTGGCGCTCCCCACGCCCAAATCCGGACGAAACTACCGCCGGATTGGACGAAATTAAGGCGTGGGGAGTACCATATTTCCAGTCGTCCACCCGGAGTTCGGCGGATAGAGTTTAAATTCAAACAAATCGCCATCCCGCGCTACAAGTACGGCCAGTTGATCGGCAAAAGGAGCAAAAGGATCAGGCACAGATCGGCGATCGGAGGGAAATTACACGGAGACAGGCTCGTCGGCAGTCCCGGCCGTCACGGCGGTGTCCGACGGACCAGTTTCCTCACACGCCGTGGCCGAAGCGGCTGCGGCGGGCGACGATGAAGCAGCGGCAGTGGACGTCGAAGCAGCCGCAGTCGACGAGGTAGATGGTGAGGTAGACGTGGTAGGAGCCGGCGGAGACGACGTAGTGCCTCGGAGGATGTCGTTGCGGTGGCCCTGGTACCAATTCCTCGTCTCCTCGTCCATCAGTTCCATGTCGCCGCCGCCCATGAGGAACGCCAAGTCTGTGTTCCTCTTCTTCGCCGCCACCGTCGTCTTCAGCAGGGCGCCTTGGTTGGCGAGCATCTCCCGCCACCTGCCGTCGAACTTGTCGTTCCTCCCGTCGGCGTGCGATCTCAAGTCGGCCCAGCACTTGTCGATCGACGCCTGCATCCTGTCGGCGGGATTGTCCGTCCGTTTAAGCTCTTTCTGCTTCTTCTGGCCGAGCTCAGGGCGCCCTTCCGCCGCGCAAGCCGGCGGAGCGTCGGGGTTGTACTGCTCGGTCTTGCTTTTCGAGAGGGACGTGCGAACTTCCTTCCACTTCTCGCACTTCTCGAGGCGGGCGTAGACGTTGAGGAACTTGAACTGCAGGCCGGTGTCGTCCGTGTACATGTCCAAAGCTCGGCGCAGCTGGGGAAAAAAGAGCACGGCGATACGGGTCAGCTAACGACGATGTACCTCGGTGGTGTAGGGCCGGCGGAGCATACCCTTTGCTCCAAGTCGTGGCCGCTGATCGGCCGTTTGTCGATCTCCTCCTGTACGCCGTGCCATTTGCTGCACGCCGTCTGCATGATCCCCCAATGGGTGGCCATTGCCTTGTCTCCCCGGTACACGTTCATGTTCGTCTTGTTGAAGTAGGGATCGACGAGCTTGCGTTCCTCGTACGCCTGCCTCACTCGAAACCAGTATGTGTCGAACGACTGATTGGCCCCGATTATGCCGTTCGTGGACACGGTCATCCAAGCTTCGGCGAGGCACTCCTCTTCCTTCGGCGTCCATTTGATACGCGGTTCGGCAGGCGGCGAGTCCTTCTTCCTCTTCTTCTTCCCCTTCGACAGGTTGGCGGCGGCTTCAGTTGGCTCTTCTTCTTCCTCGCCTTCTTCTTCGACGGCTTGGCTTCCGTCGGCAACATCCTCCCGATGCTCGTTGCGTGCCGCCACAGCTGCCGTCGCCCTCGTCTCCTCTTGCGTGAAGAACCCCGGGCACGCAGCGGCGGCGGTCATGAAGAACCCCGGGCTCGCAGCGGCGGCGGTGGAGCCGGAGGTGATCATCTCGTGGATCTCCTCTTCGTTCGGCGCCGCCATCGCACCGAACGTGAGCGGCCCTCGTCGCAGGGCCGGCGAGGTGCCCTCGAACAGGCCGCCGCCGCCGACGTCAAGCTCGGGCGGCGACGGTGTGGGATTGGACGGTTGGACGTAGGCGCCCTCTTGGAACACGGCAGTCGGCGACGGCGAGTACAGCGAAGGCGAGAAGGAAGACGGGGAACTTGTTGTACCTTGCGTCGGCCATTGGCCGGGGAACATGCCGCCGCTATAGGCCATGCTGATCAGCCTCGCTTGTTCGTCCTGGGCCGCCTCCGCCGACCTCTTGGCGGCGGCTCTTTTCACCCTCTCCGCCCTGGCGCTTGTTTCCACCTCGCGCCGTTTCTCGTCCGCCGCCCACTCGGCGTTCGACATGCCCGGCGGCTTCGTCTTCTTCGCCCGCATCTTCCTCGCCGGCGCCTTCGGCGGCATTGCGGTGGACGAGAAGACGAGGAGGAGAGTGGTGGTGGACGAGAAGACGCCGCCAGGAACTGGAGCTGGAAGACGAGGAGATTGGGGGATTTCGGCGGGATAGAATGGGGATATGCAAGCAAATTGGAGGGAATGGGGATATGCAAGCAAATTGGAGGGAAAATCGACAGGATTTGGTTTTCCAGTCGCCGACTACGCGGGTCCACACGCCGTTTCGCGCCAAAATCTTTCGTCCGGAGTCCCCGAGCGCGCCCCGGGGGGCCGGGGGTGGCGTGGGCTCGCCGGATGGATTAAGGGCCAAATCCGGACGAAAACGAGGAACCGGGGGCGCGACTGGACCGAATTTCGCCGTCCGGATGGAAAAAACGTCGCTCGGGGGCCTCGTCGGGGGACGAGTGGAGATGCTCCTAGCACTGTCGAGCAACAAGATCGATCTGTTCAGCTACACTGGCCGACGCGGCCGTACATTGTGACGCTGGTCTTGTAGCGGCCAGTCTTATAAAATGATAAGTCTGGACGCGCACGGTGGAGTACGCGCACTTGATGGAGTCAACCCATTCTTGATGAACGGCAACTCAGAAGAGCCTTCCGATGCACTGCGAACGAAACGTGCACCCCTGTTTCGAGAACGGATCGGCTGTCTCTACTGGCCACGGCGAGGCCTGGTGGAGAGTGGGCATGTAGCAGCAGGCTTGGCCGCGTCTGGGTCGACAAGCTCTGCGTAGCGCCACCGCGGCTCCAGTGAAGCCGATGAAACAATTTATTTCTTCCAATTCCCAATCCCCCGGTTGAATTACCTGGTCTCCCCAGGGAAGAGATCTGAGGGGCCTCCTTAATTCCCCTTCCTCTTCCCTCCCGAACTCCCATACCCACTAACTAATCAACGGACTAGCAGACCCACACCCCTTAAATTCCCATTCCCTATTAACAACACCCCCCCAACAAAACTCCACCGAATTTCCTGTGGTATCGGCTAATATAGCCACAACGTGAACACTTTCACACCGAAATGACAGAGTTCATGTGCAAAAGTCAAGAGTTTCACAAATAGATGCCAGAGTTTATGTGCAAAAACTGTTTCGCCTGTATAGTTATGTGTTCTTCAATAAGTTACAGGAAGGTCAAAAAGTTCAAGCGTAATGGTGTAGCTTGTTTGTACATGCTAAAAAATTGGGGCTCAAAACAAATATGCCCCTAAAACTCTTTCTCTTCTATTTTGTTCAGTATAACAATCAGAGTTTTCTCCGTGGAACATAAAAAACTCAATGAATACTACTCCAGATGGCCCACTCTTCAAATGACGGCAGCGGCTTCACGAGATGGTTCCGGTTGCAGATCAATGACACTGTGGCACCGAGAGCACAGCGAAGGATGGTCGACGAAAGATCCAACATCCTTGGTGTAAACCCAACACCGCTCACATTTCGCACCATCCGCACGAGTCACTCCAATCCATATCTCCCCAGTGCGCGGGTCACTGAACTTTCCGGTGTAGGATACACCTGACATAGTTTCTTCACTAAGGGATGGGAGAATCTCCACCTGCAGAAAGAAGGAAATGTCAAAACAATAATGCATACAGAAAGAGGGCCTCTCATTTTGAATAGAAAATGGTTCTACCTGAGATGTGATGAATAGGCGATGAAGAGCATCTGCATCATTGGTTGCAGAAGCTAGCTCCTTCAGCTTGGATACCGTATCAGCATTTTCAGCATGGAGATAAACCTTGGCGTCTAAACTAGCCCCAATCAGCTTTCCTGTTCGAGCGGTCTCCAATATCTTGTTCACCTCTGATCTCAACTGGTTAACAAGCAAATGCAAATCTCAGTACGAATTTTCGAAACCAGTCCCAAAGATATGAACTCTAGTGCACCACCAAAATATATTAAGATAATCACCATAATATCAAGAAAGAGCTGCAATGGTCTACCTAGCAATTAATTTAACTTATTCAACAAAGATGTTCCTATTACACATCTACACGTGATAAGTTGTTTCTTCTACTGATCAATTGTGGAATTTGAATGTTCCAACTTGGAGGCAGAGTTCCGTAAAAAGGGGGGGGGGGGGGGGTGGTTGGCCTCTAGGAATAAATTTGTGAAGTTATAAGCTACAACTAGGGATGCAAGTGGTACCACATATCATACACTCCAGTACTCATTAGTGTTAATTTTGTGAATAGAATTCTAATTGCAAGTTTTGCAGGACAAGCAGGCTACCACCTGCCTCTTGGCTCTTGCATCCCTACCTGCAGCTCATATACCATGGCAAAAAAACAACTATTGCTACATGAATGAATGCCTTAAAGTGATGCAGAAGTGTTGTGTACCTCCAGGATAACACTCAGAAAATCAACATCATCCTTTTCAACTGAACGCCATTCTTCATTTTTATCTGGCCATTTTAGATCAAAAACAAACTTGGCAACAGATCCATCTTCCAAGGTGTGTTCAAAGGGTAAGTTCTGCCAGACATCTTCAGCTAAGTGTGGCATAATCGGGGCAATGGCCCTAACAAGATAGAGTAGATGTGCAGCAAGCACTGTCTGACAGCTTTTCCTTGTGTAGCTAACTCTGCCACTGATAAGATGAAAAGTGGTACTATATCATGAACACTGTGATGTTGCATTAACAAACGACACCAGCTAGATTAACTAAAACAAACTATAAACTAACTTGCAAAATGGAAACAAACATTAGATGAATGTCATACCCAACATAAAGTCGGTCTTTTGCAACATCGAAGTAGAAATTGGACAAACCAACAATTGCAAATCTTTGAAGGGTCTGAAACAGAAAGAAACAGATATCAACAATCTAAGCACTGGAAAATATCTAAAGTGGACCATTTTGAGCATATGACGCCACATAATATAACCATTATGTATGCATGTGATCTAAAATTCTGACAAATAAATCAACCAAGCTCCAGAATGGGAATGCAGGAGTAACTGAACAAGATCATTACACTTCCAGGAAAAAACTCCGTTAGTTATTACTTTAAGCATCCAACTCTAATTAACTGCTAATCCCTCAACCAAATTCTCCAAGCATGCTTTGTGTGTTGTCGGAAATATGACCTGAATACACCAAACTAGATTTCTAACCACAGTTCAGACACACACATGAACACATGCAGTGGGGAAAAAAGGGAGGAACAGGAAACAGAGCAAAGAAAACCATGCAAAACTACTGCAACTAAGCAAAAATGTTACCCACCTGGTATATTTTATAGAATTGGTAATTATCATAATTATCCTTCATGGAGGCCACAACATTTTCCAATTGGAAAAGTGCGTACTGGTCAATTTTCGGCAGATCACTGTAGGACACAGAATTCTCTGGCTAATGAGAGGAAGCACATAAGAATATAAGATTAGATAAGTGTGCACTGAAATGAATGTTGCAACAATAAATAAGAAAAATAAAATGGAGAACAGAAATATTAACAGAACTTGGAATTCAACTAGGGGGTCATATATAATATTGCAGCATATCATGCTAAAACAATCCTCAACTCCGAGCATTACATTCCCTTAACAAAGATTAGTTGAAAGTTTTGCAATGGGGAAAGAAGGATAAAATATACAGCCTGAAGAAGTTTAACATGATTAATATGGGTTTTAATTACTAAATTAAAATATGTAACAAAATTTGTTGCTCTCTGGGACATCCCTCTTATCAGAAATAAAACTAAAACATATGCTCGACCAACTGAACTTACTTCCCAATCATGGAGATTTGAAACCAGAAACCGCATTGTGCCTCGTAGTTTTCTATACATGTCAGACATCTGGCGTAAGATCTCCTGACCAATCAGCACATCTCCAGTGTAATCAACACTAGAAACCCATAAACGGAGAACATCTGCTCCATAACCAGGTTCTTCCTGCACAAGGGTGGAGAGATATTTCACTCCTCAAAACTAGAAAGTGGCAGAATTTTCTTTTCTAGGGACATACCTTAGAATTTTTTCCACCAACAATCACTTTCTCTGGGTCCACTACGTTACCAACAGATTTGCTCATTTTGAAACCATTTTTATCCAACACAAAACCATGGGTTATAACACTGGAATATGGAGCCTTTCCTGTTTTTTTAATGGAAAATCAAAAATATATAACCAATAATGTCAGTCATAAAGAATTTCAGATGCCAAAAGGATGGTGGGAAAAGGCACAAGTGTTTTCAGATAACAGAGTTCTCATGAGAAATCAAACAATAAAATATAATAGCATATCGCAAAAAAACATGTTATTTTTGCATAAACATGATAGAATTGTCAGAAAGTAAAAAATAAAAATGCCTTAAAAGGTATCGTGTGGAATGAACAAAGTGTCCACGTGTTGTGGCGTTAGTAGTATAGCAGTTTCCATAATTAGAGTCCAGTTCAATTACTGCATTAGGGAAAATAGGGTAACGTGAGAGTCAAAAGAGTCCTACTTGTGTACTACAGATCTTGGAGTCAGTTTGGTCCACCAGGTTACCTGGCGGCTAGTCCTCCTATAAGAGGATGTGTATCCCGTATGTTTTAGGGCAAGCAATTACAAACACCATATCTTCTATGTGCTCTCCCCGGTCCCTCTGATTTCTCTTGATCCCTATCTCCTGCTATCACATCTAATCGCCGGCAACGGCACCTAGATGCAGAGAACGATCTCGTCCTCCTCTGTCACACCCCTATCACCTTCGAAGCTCTAAGCGGCCACAACACCACGAATCAAGCTGTGGGCACTTGGCATCACGGAATAACTTCTATCATACAAAAGAAATATATGTTCTTCGAAATGTGTCGTATTATGTAGTTTGTGATTACTCCACGCGTGATTGGGTACAGAAAAATCAAGTACTCAGAACACATGGAACAAATTTTGTTTTTCTAGGAAAAGTAAAATAGCAAACAAAAGGTGCTTCTAGAGATATTACACCCAAGAGAACTGTAACGAGTATTACTTATAATTACCTGTAGAAGCAATGCTGGTTAACAATGAACTCTGAAACCATCCACGATGTTGGTCTGAACCTTCAAGGTATACATCTGCAGGGAAATTAAGGCCATCTCTTTTTGCTGAAACAGCAGCCCACGAGGAGCCTGAATCAAGAGAAGATGCAGATGTAAAAAAAAGTCAAAGTCACCAGATTAGATGAGAGAACTATAGAATAAAAATGTTCCAAACAAAGCTCAATCTTAGTACTGAACATTATTACAATATGCATGCATTGAGAGGTAAGGACTAGTGTAGCATGTGCGCGCACAGACACACACACACCCACACCCACCCACAAACATACGGATCTATGCAGAACATTGATATGTACGGTGAAAACCATCGCCGATGCAGCTTTCTATAAAAAAAATGTTATAAGCGTAACAGTGAAAGACAGAATCCTACCAGAGTCGAACCAAACATCCATTGTATCAGTTCCCTTGCGATACTCAGATGCTTTGTCACGATATTCATCTGGAAGAAGTTCCTCAGTTGTCATATACCACCAGGCATCACTGCCTTTTTTCGACACTATATCTGCATAACAATGAACCTATATTTATTGGCAGAAATTCATGTGACTCTAAGGAGAAGTAAAGACATTTTTTTCCATAAAAAGAAAAGCGATCGAAAAGGAACTAAATGCCTGAGAAAGACTGGCAAGCATAAGCCATTTTTATATTAATTCATAAAGTTACAGGTACCGATGGTTCGAAGCTTCATGTCATAGATGATCACATAATGAATCATAGAGATGGGTCTGAAAATTTCTAAGCGACTTGCTACGGATGTAGTAACCGTATTTAGATGAAAATACTGTTAAAGATGGCATGTAATTCAGTTCATATGTTGCAGCAGAAAACAAAAATGTAGGAGTATAATCTAAAAAAAATGTTCAGGGACACCTTGAAACAAGACATTTAGGTCACCAATTGCATGAGCATGCTGGTGTTTCAAATACGGAGGGAACCTACGAAGTGCAAGAAATCATAAACATTTGCATACCCTTGATATGTTCAATCGTTTCTTTATTTATTAGAGGCTCTTGTGTGTCTACATGATAAAAGACGGGGATGGGAACTCCCCATGTTCTCTGCCGTGAAATACACCAGTCAGAACGGCCGGAAATCATGTTAACAATCCTGTTTTCACCCTGAGTAAACAACAGGCAAGAAACAAGGTTTACTTGTTAGATAACACGCAATACCAACTCAAGAAAATTAAGAAACGGTATGATTATGTGAATGCATGCTTGCATGTAAAATATTGCTTAAATGGCAACAATATTGTATGGATCCAAATATGGAAAGAAATCAGTTTCCTAAGGAAACAACAATCAAGACAAGTAAGAAATATGCACAGAACTTCAAGTTCTTCTACCAGTGTAGTAGTGCAGATGAAAAATATGCACTGAGAAAGCATGCCAAGCACTGTTGCCAAGCCCTAAGCTTTGTCGGTACTAAGCAGATTAACAGCTCAAACAGAGAGGTTCAGTGAGACAATAAACCAAAGGAAAATAAATAGTTTCTGATTTCTAATAAAAGTCCAGAAATAAAGCAGCTAAATACCTGAGAAGGAACCCAAGTTACACGTTTGATTGCATCCAGTGCAGCATCACGAAAACCATCCACGGAAGCAAACCACTGTTCGGTTGCTCGAAATATAGTTGGTTCTTTCGATCTCCAATCATAAGGGTACTTGTGTTCTGACATCCAAAGACCACAATGGGTAGACAAACTTCTAAGTGTTCTTGATATTCACATAGATTTTATACCAAAAACTGTGTATGTTATTGCTAAGTTACTCACTGTATGGCTCTTCTAAAATAAGTGAAACGTTTTCGTCCAGATACTTCACAACCGCAGCATTACCAGCTCCCAGGACAGATAAACCATTGAATTGTCCAGCTTCCTCAGTGAAGTTCCCCTCATCATCCACCGGAGAAACGATAGGAAGCCCATATTTCAAACCTGTTATGTAGTCTTCCTGGCCATGTCCAGGGGCAGTGTGAACAAGGCCAGTTCCAGATTCAGTTGTTATGTAATCTCCTCCAATAACAACGGAACATTCGTTGCCATTCACAGGATGGATGTATCTGAAAGCATCAAATATAGCATGAAATAAACTAAAGACAACCATACTGAAATTATAAAGGCAAAATAGATACCTGCAGTGTTCCAAGACTGAACCAGGAAATGATTTCCGGATTGCGAGCTTCACACCCCACTTGGACTCTAGAACTGAGACGAGATCAGAAGCCACAATAATAAATGGCTTCTCGTTCCCAGAGCTCAAAATACTCCCAAGTTTACGTTGTTTTCCTCCAGATGCTGACTCACTTTCCAGTACAGACTGAACCTCAATTACTGCATAACTAAGCTCAGGATTCACAGCAACAGCTGATACACGAATAGGTTTTCAAGCAAGTTAGTACAAATCTGAAAGTTAAGGAAGGTTTCAAGCAAATTTGTGCAACAACCACAGAAGGATAAGAGAGAAAACACTGCGATATAGTCATATTCCACAGTAGCTGCGAAATTTAATTTTCCATTGCTCCATCATATACCAATGCTTAAAAATATTGTCATGCCAACTATAAATGGGTACTTTTTATCGAAAGCAGTCAATGTGTTGTACTTTGTGTTTAAGCTATGTTATTTAGGCCCAGTTCTTTTGAAGCTTCTCAACAGCTTAGGGGTGAAAATAAGCTCAAGCTAAAAAGAACTCGATTTTAAGCCGTTTTCCGTGGCAGCCGGCTTATCCGATTTCTTCACGATTGGGGGAAGCTGGGGTACCCCAGCTTTGGGCAGCTTCCCGAGCTCTGTCCGAAACGGTATATGTGTATGCCCCTTTTTCCCTCCCTATTTACATGTAAGTGCCACTGCGTGCAAATGCTTTTACCGAATCGTTTTCTCCTCTGGTTTAAGCAAGCGTCCAGCTTTCATCCTGGTTCTAATCCCGATCTAGGGTTCCTCGTCCTCCTGCTAATACACCTCCGCCGCCGCCCCTAAGGTCAACTCCGGCCGCCGCCGCCACCTGCCACCCGACGCCGCCAAAATCATCCCCGCCTAACCCCGGTTCTATTCCATGGCGGAGGGGTAGCCCGTGGCGGCGCGGCCTGCCCCTAGCTCGTCCTCTCGGTTCGAGCTGAGCTGAGCTTGCCGGCCGGGGCTCGATCTGCTGTAGCCGTTCACCAGCGCTCCCGTATCCTGACCTGCATCTCCCGCCTCTCATGCTGCGACGAGGCAAGCTGCCTATCTCCGATTCTATCCAAGCAAGCATTGATGAGATCAGTAGAAAATTAAGTACGGGTTGATCCTGGGACTTGCAGGGAACGAGACGCAACTAGACTCCACACACTTTTAGCTTTCAGCTAACAACAATCTCCTCTAATACTATATACTGTAATAGGAGACCACATTATTTGTGCCTTTCGCTGGAAAATACATTATACAAAATTACATTGTGACCATATATGCAAAATTAAACAGTACAAAAGAACTCTAAAACAGGTTGTGAGCATAGAAATTCATTTCAAGGGTATTATAGACTTTTCATCATACAACTCAGACAATAAGCTATGACTGTGGAAGCTAAAAAGAACTGGACTGCAGCTTCTCAGAAGCTTATTTTCACAACTGTTTCTCTGGACAGCTCAAGCTGGAGTGGCTTATGCACAAGCCGCAGCTGAAAAGAACTGGGCCTTACTAGCCTTAATATTCATTTATCCTGATTACTAATTATCAAACAATGTTCCCTGATTCTATGAGCCAGTGGCATTTCATACAGGTTGTATGAGCTAAACAGCAAAATAGTTTGCATTAGTTGATTTCCTTAAAGACATACAGCTTGAAATCAGAAAAATACTCTACTGTCATCCCTCTCCCACCATTCAAAAACTTTGAAACAGTTTAAGGTGGCCTCATGATATCCTAGCTCAAGAGCGACTCACTGGGTGCTTCCATTATATTCAAGCAAACAAGGCATCACCTCACCAGCATTAGCAGGAATTGTCCATGGAGTAGTGGTCCATATTGCTAGGCAAATATTGGGAAGAAATTCATCTAGCAATCCAGATTTAGATGGACTTGTAATCTTGAATGCTGCATATATGCTTTTGGAAACATGATTTTCCGAATACTGGAAAGGATAAAAGGAGCATACGTAAGGAAAAAAATCAACATAGAAATCAATAACACGGTAATAATATAGAGAGCTGAATGCCCAAAAGTTCCATGGAAACTTAAAATACAAACAAAAAATTCTAGGATTCTCAGATTATTCACAAATAGGTCTACCATAGTGACAATATAAGCTAAACTTGCAGCACAGTAGCCACTAACTCATAAGTTTACTGGAAGACTACCCATTATGTCATAAGTTGTGCAAACCAAACTATGGTTAGCTACATAGAAATCAATAACACGGGAATAATATAAAGGGCTGAATGCCCAAAAGTTCCATGAAAACTTAAAATACAAACAAAAATTTCTAGGATTCTCAGAGTATCCACAAATAGGTCTACCATGGTGACCATATAAATTAAACTTGCAGCACAGTAGCCACTAACACATAGGTTTACTGGAAGACTACCCGTTATGTACTAAGTTGTGCAAACCAACACTAAGTTGTGCAAACCAAACTATGGTTAGCTAGTAACATAGTCATTAATATCAACATGAAATGACATCTGGACGATAATTTACAGGAGTTCACATGCAGCACTGTAGGGATATAATTAAATGGATATAATCTAGGAAACAACAACAAGCAAATTCACAAAGAGAAAACAAAACAAATCAAAAATCAGAATTTAAGTTCACTTTGGAAAAAAAATCAGAATTAGCAATTGTTTATCTGCATATTCAACAATCCGCACTGTCAATTATTTATTTACATATTCAACACTGGCCGGAAGTGGTATTTTGGCTGGTATATGAACCTATTATGAAAAATGCCTAACAAATACATTTCAAAATGCCAAAAAAAATTATGCGTGTACATCCAGGCATCTTATATTCGCACACAAAAGTTTCAGGGGGAAGGAACATTTTTTGTGGCCTGTGTAAAAATGACAAACAAATGTCTCGTGAATTGTCTTTTTACACAAGCCACAAAAATGTTCTTTTTCTACGAAACTTTGTGTAAGGATATAAAACGTGTGGGTGTATGTCCGATTTTGTTTTGCAGAATCTATTGATATTTCGAATATGATTTTCAAACAATGGGGTCATATACACCTAGGAGCCAAAGTGGATTTCTGACACTGGCCTAACAATTATTGTGCAACAAAACTTCTGATAATAAACCAATAGAATCACGTAGAAAGACTAAGCATACCTCCAACTCAGCTTCTGCTAAAGCTGTACGTGATGATGGACTCCAGTGCACCGGTTTTCGTCCTCTATAGATATATCCTCTCATAACCATTTGACCAAACACTTCTAACTAGCATGTCGAAACAAAAGATCAAAAAGTTTGTTAATGGCATGGTAAAATTTACGCAAGGGCTCCTGATAAGGATGAAAAGACAATATCGTATTAACTATGGTAACATAGATAAAAAAAAAATAGTTACCCCAGCATGTTGTGTTTATGCTGACATGGTGAACACGTAAAAATAACAGAAAAAAATAACTTCTCTAATTTCCGAGCAAGGGTAGAGATGTTGACAATCACGATCAAGTCACATACTTTTAAGTTCTCACTCATGTGAATATATGCAAAGGTGGGATGCGATTCCATTCTTTTGAACATAAAGAGTAGAAGCAGGTGTCAGAGTGAAAACCTGAGCAGCTTCATATTCTGGCGACAGAGTTAGGTAAGGGTTGTCCCAATCTGCCCATATACCGATTCGCTGCAAGCACAGTGTCATTGGTTAATATACAAGTAAGGAAGTAAAAGCTAAAAGTTTCGAAGGCTTCCATATCCAGAAGAACATGTGACAGGCATTAAATGACTCTGCCTTGTCTTAGAAAACAGCAAACACACCATGAAATACCAGAAAACTAAAATAAGGGCAGCTGACTCGCTAACCAGACCAAGTTGCCACTAAAATGTTAGAAAAACAAGAGATTACCTTGAAAGAGTTCATTTGTGCATTAACGGTCGCTTTAGCAAATTTTGCAGCCTTTTGCCTTAATTTTATAGGTGTTAGAGCACTCAATGTTTCCTTGTCCATTGATTTCAGAACTGCAGTAAATGGTCAACAGTTACTTGGTTTGTGTAACACATGCAGGCTGACATGTTCCAAGCAAACCCACCCATAGCAATCAAATTATCACAACCACAATCAGATAAACATTTGAAGACGACAACTTCAAAGATGAACTTGCCTTTTAATTCTATTGGAAGGCCATGGCAATCCCACCCAGGAATAAATGAAACCTTGTGATTCTGAAGCAGCTGCGTGAAAAAATAAAGATCAAAACACCGAATAAATGGCAAATTATTGATTCATTTGCTCCATGTTTCCATTCATATTTGAACACTGATAAATTTAGGCTATACCACCACCAGAAATGGAAGGGGTAGCGCCAAATCAATATGTACATCATTTAACATTGAAGAAATGAGTTGAAAACATTTCAACAGACAAGTGTTGCCAGAACAACATAATAAGATCTTATAAAAACCATCATCATGCCGTACACAACATACTACAATTAGGTAGCCAGCATATCATAAGATTGTATACAAGAAACTTTTTCATCATCTAGAATCTCATATCTCATGCACAACTGATTGCTATTAGTCTTGGTTGAATATGAGCCAGCCTATTTAGCATCAACAACTGCATTTACATAAGTTCAGCCATTTTAACTGTCAACAGCAAGCTGAATATGCACACTCTACATTTGAAGATAATGGCACATGCATCAAACACAGGGGGTAGCTCAGGAATTGCACTGGGACAAAATTAGAAGCCATGCCAATTGCTTTGCCAGAAAGAGATATATTAACGGTTTGCAAATAAACATGTACCTATAGCCAGATGAAATTTATGGGTAGCTGATACCTTGTAGCGATTTATAATATCCTTGAGGACTTTATTCAGCGCATGGCCCATATGAAGATCACCATTAGCGTATGGCGGACCATCGTGAAGAGTAAACGTAGCCTAAGCAAACAACCAAGAAAACCAACAAGGTCAGATGAATAGTTCCGCTTCTATTTATAGCTTTGCTTGAAGATATATGCTCACCCCAGTATTCCTTTCGGACACCCTCTTCAGCACCTGGTTCTCCTCCCACAGCTTCTGGAGCTCCGGCTCACGCGTAACAGAGTTTGCTCTCAAGCTGAAAGCCGTCTTTGGGAGATCCACCGTGTGCTTGTATTTCCCATCTTCTTTTTTCGCACCTAGCAAGAACAAACAAGCTATAAATTTTAAGTACCTCTGTGTTCTAACACCGGCAAGCAGGACCAATCGCTAGACTGAGACTCAGCAAGTCAAATATCAACTAACTGCTTAATTCAACTTTCAAACGTTCCAGATCAAACTAGTCATATCATCAAGAGCTTTTCACTTTGAAAGAGGGCAGATCGGACTACGTGTACCATTAAGCATCAGTAGCTTGGTCAAAAGACCTGATAGTAACGAGATGTCTCATTGCGTTTGACTCAATGGAAGTTACTTATGTCCCCATTACTTGATTCAGTTATATTGAGTTTTCTCTAACTTCTAAGAATAGCAGAAATATTCTTTACCATCCATGGAATTCCCAAATTCTGGGTATGCATAGCATATAATCCCAATAGGTTTGCATCATCACGTGCATAAGCACCATGATGTGAGCATTGTTCCACTATCCAATATCTAAAATAAGCTCCTTGTTATTCATAAAATGAAAATCAAGCTTGCGTTGTTACCACCAACACCTGATGCAGAAAGCTACAATGATGGAAGTCTAACACAGACCAAAGAGAAAACATGGGGAGAAACTGTGGTGAAGACCTAGAGCCCTAATAGACAGAGTAAATAAAAAGTATATAGATGATGGCCTGACCCAGCATGTGTCATGAATACGAATAAGAACCACTTATGTGAATCAGAGAAGTATGCCAGTCACGAAGGTTTGAAGCTACTCTAGCATCTACTAAAGGTAAAACCAACCGGAACAAGCTCAAGTTACACACATTCAGCAACTGAACACAGGATCTGTTGGTAAATTTTCTTCCAACCCCTCTACACTTGACCGAAATCTCAAGAAAGCTGCACCCAGTTCGCCTAATCCTATAGCTGCCGCGTCCCTAGCACTGCATTGCAACACCGAACATACAGACGGCCATGGATTCCTCAACCAAAACCCCTCCTCCCTGAACCCCCGATAACGCGTGCACCAACAGAACAACCGCGAGGGACGGACGGCTCACCCTGCGCGGCCTTCTTCGCGGCCATGACGGGGCCCCGGGACCGGCGCCTGGAAGCCGAGGACGCGGCGAAGGGGTCGGTGGGCTCGGTGCAGAACGGCCGCCGCGGCCCCGCCGCCGCCGCCAGCCTGCGCAGCGGGAAGCGGCACCTCTGCGTCGAGAAGACCTGCGGAGGGGGCTCGTGAGGGCTAGAAGGTTCGGGAACCGAGGGGGGAGGAGGAGGCGGCGGAGGCTTACGCGGCAGCAGGAGGCGGCGTCCATCCTCTGGTTTTGTAGGGCCCGCGCACCACCGCAGCCGGCCGTCGGCGAGGTGGGTCTCAGCGGCGCGGCGGCAATGGCATCGGGGGATAAGGAAGCCTGAGCCGGAGAAGAGAGGTGTGGAGGTGGATGGCTCCTTCGGGGAGACGCCGTTCTTGGGCCACTTTTTCGATCAGAGGGAGGGAGTCACTGGGCTGGGCCGCGTACTGGGGAGCCCAAGGCCTTACAGCATCACTATCACTCAAACTGGTCAAACCCATAAATTACCTGGTTTTCTGAGAGTTGAGCCGAAAGTTGGCGTGGAACAAAACCCTCAAACCCGTAAATCCCCCAAAAAAAATTGAAGGCACAGCTCTCATTTTCCATCTCAACCTACACAAATACAGGTTCAGAGGCAAAAACACAGGCGCTTCATTCTGGTCAACGACGCATCACGGGAGGGAAAAATCCCTTAACCGCTCGAGCCCTCCTCCTTCCCTGCATCGCCGCAGGCCCTCGTCTGCCCCGCCGCAGACCATGGAGGACCCGCCGGCCCCCGCCCCGCCACCGAATCCTGTGCCCGACCGCGCCTCGAGCGCCCCCGCGCAACCGCCTCCCGCCCCGGCCCCAAGCGTCGCCGTGGTGGCCGGTATGGTGGCCTCCACGCACGTTGGCGTGAAGAGGAGGCGGGCGCACGTCCTCTTCATGTAAACCATGTTTCCCGTATTAGTTTGTGGAATGTTTCTTCTCTTTATTCGAATTTCTATGCTTTTATTTGAGATTTTAACTCAAATCATCTATTGAAAGCGTCGGTTTGGAGGCGCCGGTGTGGGAACAGCATCCCCAAAATCTCAAATAGAGGATGATGTGTCAGCGTGTCCCATACGGCAGTGCCGGCGCCTCTGCCGACGACTATTTGAGGCACGTCGGTGAAGATACTCTTATATCTAAAAAAAAAATATGACACGTGTTTCGAAACGGAAGGAATACGAGTGCTTTGCATAGGAGGAGAAATTGATCAGAGAGCAAAGCACACGGTGGATGGTCGTGTTGTCAAGGTCGGGCCTGCGCCAACGCAAGGCACTATAGCAAAGCCTGCAGTATACGCATGCAACATCGATCACTCACGATCTGTAAGCGGAATTTATGGCTAGGACGCCATAAATTTGAAGCCAGTCTACGATCGCCGTGATTAGACGACGACGGACTAAGAACACAAACTGCACCATGCATGTACACGGCAGGGTATCTGGGTATGTGAAATCGAGCACGTACCTTTCTTTTCTTCACTTCGATCTTTGGGTTTCTCCATGGCTATGGGAGAAGCGTTGTTGGTCAGAGAGGGGATAGGAGACAAAGGAGGTGGAGAGCTTCGACCGTACGAACAGAGCACCTGATTTCCTTGTTCTTTTATATCTTTCTTTGCTATATAAACTTGACGACTACGTTTTCTCTTCTGTTCATACAGCCGGGCCATTATTTCCTCCATGAAGCTTGGCTTCCACGTTCTTGTTTTTTTTTTCGTTTATATATTTATTTGTCATCCTAGTGTTTCTTTTTTTTATTTTCTTTCATCATGGTTGATAGGTTTTCTCGTCCCGTTCTTCCTAATGCTTTTTTTTTAGATTCACGGAGAGACACCTTCATCGTACCCAGTGTTTAGATTCACGGGAACACTGGGTTAGAGTTGCTCTTACAACCACCATTCTTTAGCAGAAACTGCAAACAACTTTCCACCTTAAAAGCTTCAAAAGCCAGCCAACCTAAAATAAAGATCTACACTAGACACTACTACTACTTCAAACGTTGCTTTTTGCAAGATTGGGAAACCCGGTAGCTATTCCGAAACCACATGGATTACAAGAACCAACCTCCGTACCTGTTTAATATCAATCCAAGTTACACTATTAAAAACTATTCTATTTCTACAATTCCAGATTTCCCAAAGAAAAAATGAAATTAAATTGTAAGAAACGTTTATTGCAAAGTCACCTAGTAGCAACATCTTCAAACTTGTTAACTTGGATTTTAAAAATTCTATCCATCAGCTCCCACACACTCCTAGCTACTACACACTAAAAAAAAACATATGAAAGACAGATTCAAAATCTCTACAGAAATTATATTCCAGTGGCTTTGGAATCCCTCTCCTCCTAAGGTTATCTCTAGTCATGACCTTATTCTGAAAGAAAAGCCATAAATAGACTTGCACTCTAGGGGGGATTTTGAGATCCCAAACAACAGGTAGGAAAATAGGTGTCACACCCCAAAAATTGAATAAAATATATATAGATTTAAAAGAATAAACACCATTAGTTTCATAGGACCACATAAGCTAATCATCATCCTCAGAAAAAGTAAAAGTGTTGGCAATGACCAAAAGCTCTATGCCACTGGGACATCAGAAAAAGGTTCTACTAAAATTGTATCTAAGAGTTGTCCCATCCCATAACTCAGCTATAGTTTTAGACTGTTGATTGGACACAAAATAAATATCCCAAAACCGAGTGGCTAAATTGGTATTGCCAAACCCATTGTGCTCCCAAAACTTAACACTTCTAACATTTCCAATTTTCCATTTATAACCAAATTTAACATCTTCTGCTGCCCACATATCCCCTTTCCAAAAATTAGAAGGTTGTGTGTCATGGCAGCATAGTATATCAGGATCCCTAGTATTATACTTGTTATCAATTATCTTTTTCCAAAGAATACCTTCCCCTTGAATATACCTTTTAATCTAGGAGCCTAATAGATTTAAATTTAAATCTTGTAAATGAGGTATACCCATGCTACCATACTCATCCCTCATCCACACAAAGAGGGCCAATTTGCTAAATGGATTTTATACCCACTTCATTATTCCACAAACAATTAGCTAACTGGGTATTTTCCAGTTTCAAGACCCATTTAGGGAATTTGGAAAAGGAGAGTAAGTAAATAGGAATTCTAGCTAGCACGGACTTTACTAATTCTCCTTTTGCTGCAGAAGACATCAGTTTACCTCTCCACCCTGTCATTCTACCAAGCAAAGCATCTACCAGAGGTTGCAAGTCCTCTCTTTTCAATTTATCATGATGTAAAGGCACACCTAAATATTTGATTGGAAAGAAACCCAATACACATCCAAAGATATCTACAAAAGGAGTACATCCCTCAGCATCTAAGTTGATTGGAATCAGGTCACTTTTATGCTAGTTAATTCTCATACCAGAAATTTGTTCAAAACAAGTCAACACTCATTTCAAATATTTTTCTACCCAAGTATCATTTTCCAAGAAAAGTAAGGTGTCATCAGCATAGTGCAAACTCACCTTGAAGTGTAGTTTCATATCCCCATTCCAATGAATACGACTTTTTCTTTCAGAAGTCAAGGTAGCATGTATTCATATATATTTGAGGAAGAGTAGGGTACAAGAAAGGATTACAAGGAATCACTATGTTTATATATTGGAGGAAGTCTGGAAGAGTATGGTACAAGAAAGGATTTGCAATAATAAATCAGTATAGAATAGGAAATATTGTGTATATCTTAGCTTATTCAGTTACACACTATTTCTAACACTCCCGCTTTGTTTGAGCGAGTCGCGTTCACCTTTTCTCCAACCAGGCAACGGAAAAGCTCACCACCGTCTCGGGGCATCGTCGTTATGTATACTCTCCAGGCCTCCACGCCTCCGTCATGTCAACCCATCATCCATTCCGTTCCAACCAGCGCGATGAAGGCGCTACCACGTAGGATCAAGGCGTTTCTGTTGGGGTGCTTCGCCCCGCGCGGCGCCGACCCAGCGGCGGTGGGAGACCAGGACGAGACCACCACCACCACGGCCAAAACCCCGTCGAGGAGGACGGAGAAGAGGTCGATGCGGCGGGTGCAGAGCTCCACGGCGCGTCTCCGCACTCTGCCCCTGGACGACCTGTCCCGCACCCTGGCCTCGTCCGGCATGCACGCCTTCACGCTCGCCGAGCTCCGGCTCGCCACCCGCAACTTCTCCCGGAGCAACTTCGTCGGAGAGGGAGGGTTCGGGCCCGTCTACAAGGGGTTCCTCGACGACAGCATCGTTCCCGGGATCGAGCCGCAGCACGTGGCCGTCAAGTACCTGGAGGTCGAGGGGCCGGACGGGCACCGGCAGTGGCTGGCGGAGGTGCTCTACCTCGGCATGCAGCTCAGCCACCCGCACCTCGTCAAGCTCCTCGGGTACTGCTGCCAGGATCGTCATAGGATGCTCGTCTACGAGTTCATGGCCAGGGGCAGCCTAGAGGACCACCTCTTCAAGAGTAACCATTCTTTCATTAATTCGGGTGATCCCATCGATCGAGTACTAGTAATTAATGTCAGATGATTTCTGTTGCGTGCAGATTTGCTGGGGGCGACCTTGCCGTGGGCGACGAGGCTGAAGATCGCGGTGGGAGCGGCCAAGGGGCTGGCCTTCCTGCACGAGGCCAAGACGCCGGTGATCTATCGGGACTTCAAGGCCTCAAACATCCTGCTCGAAGCGGTCAGTAACTTGCTCCCTATACCAACTCTTTTTTATTTTTTGAACAGGCTCCCTAATCCCAACTCCGGTATGTCTCGAAAACAAGGCCAAGTCCCGGACCAAGTCTTCGTAATCCCGGCCAACAAGCCACTACAAATTTAAAACTGCCAAATGCAACACAGAACCGGCAGCCTTTTCAGGTAAAATTGTTGTCTATGCCTCGCGCTGAGTCAGACAAGGATGTCCATGTCATGGTAAGAGATAGGAAACATACACTTGAGGATACAAAATTGGTTGACACCAGGCTATATTAGCACCGACAGCTACAATCTACAACTCTTGGACGCAGACACGCATGTCTAAATCAGCTGTATCATCAACACCTTGCTTGGCCCTCTAGTATTTTACGGCCTCCGTTCGTGCAAATAAGCGCACGTTTAAACTTAATCTGAAGTCAAAAAATTCAAATTTGATGAACTTTATAGACATAAGTATGCAATGCATGTGATATTAAATTATATATTATGAAACTACACTTTAAGATTGATCTATTGATAATTATCTAGTGTGGTAAGTGTTGCTATATTCTTCTAGGGCGTGGGTCAAATTCAACAAAGTTTGACTTAGGATAGAAGCTAAATGGTACACTTATTCGCGGACGGAGAGGTAGTTAACAACTAAAAAACATCAAAAGAAGAAGAACAATTTAGTATCGACGCTTTAGTTAACAACACACGAGAAGAAAATCAAGCTACAACGGGGTGAAAACACCTCCCGTGAAAACCCCTCCCGTGGCGCTCCCCAGGGCGCCTCCAGGGGGCCGATCTCCCTCCTTCCGCCGCCCTCCCTCCGTTTCTCTCCCTCCGCCGCTACCGTCGGCGCTGGCCACGGTGGCGGCGGGCCCCGGCGCCTAAGTGCCCCGGGGGTTGTTGGAGGCGGCGACCGGCGATGGCGGCTGGGGCAGAGTCCTCTGGCTTCGGCGTGCTCTGCGTCTAGGGCGGCGTCCCTGGATGTGCGGTGGTGGCTCCTCCACCATGGCCTCCGACAATGGATGGTGGTGGCGGCAGCTGCTGGATCTTGTGCATGCCCATCATATGCTTAACATGTGCACATGCCGGCACCAGATTTTTTGAACACAAAATATATCTTTTATTTACCTACGCACGGGTGTGTGAGGTCTGGAAGGAGCTACCTCGCTTAAGCGCTAATCACCCCGTTCAATAATTCTTCATGGTTATTGAAACGATTGAATATTATTGAACAAGCTTTGGCGGTCGATTATTCAGGATCTGTTGTATTAGAATATATGCTTTGCAGTCCAAACAAGAAATCTCCGGTTCTGGATCAATTGTGGTTGTAAGAGTCAATTTTTTTTTGACACAAATACAGTAGGGAAAGACTCCCTATTTGCAAGAGTCAATTGCAGGTGGTTGCAGGTATGTATGGTGGCAAAGGGGAGAGATGGTGAAAGGTGCCCATATTTTTTTGATAAACAGAGTACAAACGCAGACGCTCATATACACACGCATACACCCATCCTTATGAACACACACACGCACACCCTACCCCTATGAGCACTTTCGGAAAACTGAGCCGGCGGATTGGATCTTGAAATTGATGAAGTCACCACAAATGTCTCGTTGTTGACGGAAACATCGCCTCCCACTGAATGAATATTTCGCCTTAGTGAGACACACAAATGTCAAACCTAGGTTTAAACTCTGGTGACCTAGGAGTACAACCACCCTCCTAACCATCTAACCTCAGGTTGGTTCTCAAAGGTGCCCGTATTTCATCCCCTACAAGCTCGGCATTTGCCATCAACGCATTGACCGCGATTTCTTGTGTGGTTCAACATAATGCAAAGATAAATTGCATGGTCCAAACAAATCCCTAGTTCATATAGCTGAAATATAGATGCATCATTTTATGTTGATGGCTCTAGCGCTATGGGTGTCGTGTTACATAAGCATCGATGTGAAGCAATTCTGGGGATGGCACGCCCTTTAGAGCACGTTCTGAGGTGTTGAAGCCCTAGCTCTTGCGAGGGGCTTAGGATTTCTTAACTAACTACTCCCTCCGTCCACAAATAAGTGTACGTGCGGGGTTTTCAAGATACATTATGAAGTGAAATACAAAATGCATTGGGAAGATGCATCTCCCCTCTTTAATTAGTTCACCTCCAATGAGCTAAGTGCTTGTAAAAAACAAGGAGAACATATGCTCAATATTATTGGGTTTGATTTCCGTGCGATGAGAGAGAAGCAATTAAAGTGCATTGAGAATATAGAAGTACACTCTTTTGTGGACAAAGTTTAGGGCTAGATGTCCACTTATTTGTGGACAGAGGGAGTAGGTTGTACGCCGGCGATTATGGAATCAGACTTGCTTGAGTTAATCCAGGCCTGCAATTGTGTGTAATTTAAGTTTGGAGAGCTCTTATTCAGCAACCATGGATTCATGGCGGAGTGCTCTGTGAAGGCTCGCATGATGAAGGATGTCCTTTTTCCGCATTGTCTGAAGAATGCAAAATCAAGTAGCGAAGAATGTTTATATCTGGAAAGAGTTTTTAATTTGGGACTATGGCCCTCCCAAATTAATGACTATTTTGAAATATATTGTATGTGTCCCTTTTCTATTCAACAAAGCGCCACTGGTATTTCTTAAAAAAACAGTGTATTGCTGCAACCTAATCTAGTCGTCGATGTGATCTAACTGTATTGTACGTATTGTAGGACTACACAGCGAAGTTGTCGGACTTTGGGCTGGCCAAGGAAGGCCCCATGGTGGGAGAGTCGTGCATCTGGCCGAGCACCATCATGGGCACCAATGGCTACGCGGCGCCAGAGTACATCAGCACGGGCCACCTCTCGGCCAGGAGCGACGTGTACAGCTATGGAGTCGTCCTTCTTGAGATGCTCACTGGCCGCCGCTCCCTAGACCCGCAGCGACGTGAGAGGGAGCAGAACCTCGTGGACTGGGCGCGGCCCTACTTGCGCCGCCCGGACAGGCTGCACCGGATCATGGACCCGAGCCTGGAGGGGAGCTACTCGGAGAAGGCGGCGGAGATATCCGCCATGGTCGCCCACAACTGTCTGCACAGCGTGCCCAGGTCCCGCCCCACAATGCTTGAAGTCGTCGAGGCACTCGAGCCACTCCTGGACATGCGCGCGGACGTCCCTGTGGGGGCGTTCGTCTACACGGTGCCGTTGGAGGTTGTCAACGAAAGGGCGGAGGGTTCCAGGGAGAAAGACGGCGGCCGTGGGGCGACGGTCAAGAAGAAAACGTCCTTGTACGCAGACAACGCGCTACAGAGAGTTGACAGGCGCCGGTACGCGAGCTTGGTGGCGCGGAAGGAGAGTCGTGGGTCGCCGAGACAGACAAGGGACAGAGGAGCGTAGCAATGGCGCCGGGGCATTCGTGTGAGTGAGCGTGTGCTTATTTTTGTGTCCAAGTTGATGAAATTGTAAATAGTGGCGAGCAGGTAGTGTAAATGTGTACTGTGTTCTTTGATTATTTTCTTGTTGATCATATTCTTGATCCCAAGAGTAAAAGATGTTGCTACTGTTTTTTGAGGCAAAGAGTTGTTGTTCTGCATGGTGAGTATTTTTTTGACAAATCGGATCCTTTGACAAGCTTGGGCAGTAGAAGGAGGGAGGATCATCTACTCAGGAACCCACAATCCTGGTAGCTTGCCTAGCTAGTTCATATGCCACCTTTTTCGATTCTCTAGGGCAGTGTATAAAAGTTGCTCTTAGAAATTCCCTCGCGAGTTCCTTGCAATTATCTAGTACCGCGCGCGGCTGCTGGTCCTAAATAATTTCCTTCATGCTGCATTGCTTGGATGACACCTATACTATCAGAGTTGACGATAATACGATTGCATCCCATCTGATTTAGGAGCTACAGTCCATTGTTGGGGCTGCGTCTCAGCAGCCCCTCTTCACTCTCTCTCTCTCTAGACGGAGATAGAAGAAGAAGACAGGAAAAAAAATTCTAGGCCGGCGCACCCCTTCTTCCTCCTCTCCCTCCTCTTTCCGGGCCATTAGTTAGTTGTCTTGTATCTTTTTCGTTGCAGGATATCTTATTTGTGTTATGCACCTTTTCATGCATGCATATTACTTCACCATGCTTGCAGGGGATCCCATCGGCTGGTTCCCACAACCTATCGCACCAAGGCGGATACAAGCTGTGTTACCCCAGCTGGTAGTTCTCATGCACTTCTCCTTCTCTTGTTTGCATAGATTACACCTAGCACTATTTTTAACCATATTCCCCCATAGGTACCAAAAGCTACTCCATTTTGTGCTTATTACCTCAACTTGCCCATTTGTTGCCTTGTGAGAATCATATGTCAATTATGCTTGTCAACTAGTTTTCTACGGTAAACCTTACTATTCTGTGCTTTCGATGTTGTAGGATTTTATCGAAGACTCCCATGTCGATATGGACTTGCATGTGTTGATCATGGAGTCTAGAACCACATGATGAATTTGTACTTATTTGTCGCTTGAGGATCGTAGTGTGGACTTGTAGTTTACGATCGTCTACTCGTTTGTCGGTTGGGGACTTGTGACCATTCTACTTGTTTGTTGGTTGAGGATTGGTGAACTTGTGTCATCTTTGTTGGATATGTCAACTTATACTTCTTTATGTGTGTTATTCGTGATATTTGTAATATCAATGTACTTCTATATGTCGACTGTTGGTATTAGAGTTCAACATTTTTCTATTTGTATATTATATGCATAATTGTGTGTGAAATGCATGAATATTAGAGAAAACAAGGGAAAAGAAGTTATTCTTGCCTCTTTGCCGTGTATCCCAGGAAATGACACATGACGAAGAGGTCTTTGCCTTGTATCTCAGCCCAAGACACACAACGAAGAGGGTGGTGACATGGCCTTTTACTTCTTTTTCATGTGTGCCAGGCCCAAGCACACGGGGCGAACAGAGGAGTGTCGTGGCCTTCCGGGTTCTTTGGCAAAGATCCTCTGCCTTGCCCGAAGGAAAGCACTTGGCGAAGATTCTTCGTCGAGAGGAACTTCACTGTGTCGGTTTTTCCGAGTGTTGTACACGACGAAGTCTTCGCCAGATGTTTTTAGCCGTTTGCCATGTATTTTTGGTACATGGTGAAGATGGTGTTTTCTGTAGTGATCAGCTACGTCACGCCCGCATACCAGATGCATTTGGGAAGAAAAACGTATTTGCAGATTCATCGTGACCACAATAATTTGTTATGGGCGCGTTTAGTAGGCTGGGTGGGCCTTTTTTGCATGGGTGGAGACACAAAACGGCCCGTTTGATTGCCTGGCTCGCATTTTTGCATCGCACTGTTCTTAAAGTACTGTTTTGCCTGCATCCGGAGAAACGTCCGAATCAGCAGTTTCTCCCGGGCCAGTCCCATTCTCGCGCCTCCTTGGCTCCACTGATGCAACAGTTGTACGAGCTGCTACTTATGCTCGCTCTCCCTTACACGACTCCACACACTCTCTTGAAATCAACACGAACATATCCCGACGACTCCACACACTCTCTTGAAATCAACACGAACATATCCCGAATCAAAATAAGCTGTATACGAAAAATATGCGTGTCGATGATATGAATCAATTCCCACAATCGGTTTCGAGTTTCGTCAGTCGTAAATCGTCAATTTTGTGTATGAAGTTTTGAGCGAATTTCACCAAATTCGTCGCACACGCTCAATCGTTTGAAATTTCCTCCGAGGAGTAGGTTCACTTCACCATTCCGCATGACTTTCATGTTGATAGGTTTTTGTTTAGGTGTACATATACGGATAGATAAATGACTAGCTAGTATACTGTAATATGTACATATTTGTGAGTATTGTTTGGAGTACTTTTGCTCAACTTCTTGCTCGCCATCTTCATGGACGGCGACGTGGTGATGATGTGTGACAAGTGAGAGGTGATAATCCATGGTGGTAGAGGCTTGGTGGTGTTCGTCTTCGTGGTCGGCGACGTGGTGATGCTTGTGACCGGCGTGACCGACGGTGTTATGGTGGTCTTCGTCTTCATGGTCGGCGACATGCCCATTCTTGTGACCGGCGTGAACGGCGGTCTCATGGTGGTGTTTGTCTTCATGGTCGGCGATATGGTGATGCTTGTGACCGGCGCGACCGCCTGTGTCCTGGTGGTCTTCGACTTCGTGGTCGACAACTTGGTGATGGTTGTGACGGGCGTGAAAAGCAGTGGCGTGGTGGTGTTCGTCTTCGTGGTCAGCGACGTGATGATGCTTGTGATCGGCGTGAACGATGGTGCCATGGTGGTATTCATCTTCGTGGTCGGCGACATGCCCATGTTTGTGACCGGCGTGACCGATGGTGTCATGGTGGTCTTCGTTTTCGTGGTCGGTGATGTGGTGATGCTTTTGACCGGTGGTGCCATCGCCGACGTGTCGAAGCTTGTAAACGGCTGTGCTATAATGGTCTTGTGATAGGTGAGGTAAGGTCACCATGTTGCCATATAGGTGAGGCTAGAAAATCATACGACCAACCAATCAAAGTGTCATTTGGGTGCCATCGATGCAACTCAGGCTATCAAACGATGTGCGATTTGTGTACGAGAGCTTATCCAGAATGAGATGGGAGTCCCATCTTGCTGGCACAGTGAACCACGAATCGCATACAGTCTACCAAACGCGCTCTGTAAAATACCACGCCGTCACAACCAGGAACGTACATATGCGTGGTTGGCCGTTTCACTCGCTCTTCTTATCGTGTTTATATGTTTATAATGCCTACGTACCGTGTGTCGCCGGTGTACGTTGTTTTCAATTACATCTAGAGCGCACAGAAACGGTCATGTATACGCGTGGCTCATGCAAGCATAGTGTATGAAGTTTTGACTTGGGGAACATAGTATAAGAGTATCCCAAAGCGTTCCCAAACCGATTTGAGGCGTGCCGGACAAAAAATTGTTTCAGCCGCGTCCCCTAAAGCTGAATTTTGTTCGGCGCGGTCCGATAAGGTGTCCGGCACCCCGAGCCCATCCCCATCCCACAGAGACACACCGGGCACGCCGGACACAACGAAAAGGGGCCCGACGCGTCAGCGGCTCGAAAGGCTAAAACCCCGTCATCTACCTTTGGTCAAGCGATGTTAATGGCGTCCCTGGTTTCTCAGGCGACGTAGGGACGCGTCTCGTTGCGCATGACCGCGTGACCGTCCGGGCCAGCGTTATTGCGTGCAACAACCCGCTGCCGCTACTGTACATTAAGACGCCCTGCGGTTCGTCCCAATCTCTCACCGCTCCCAAACCTTCTCATCGCCGCCGCCTCCCCCCTCCCAAATCTTCTCCTCGCCGCCGCCTCCCCCCTCCCAGATCTTCTCCTCGCCGCTCCAAACAATGTCGACCTCGTCCTCCCGCAAGATCGCCGCGGCGAACGGCTTCGGCCGCGGCAGCCTAACCGTGGCGGAGGCGTGGGTATCTAGTCCCCCCGGACATGCGGCTGCCAAGCAGCAGCGGCGGGAAGATGGCCGTGAACGACATTGGCATCCCGCTGCCGCCGAAGCCGGGCACGGACCAATGGAGGGACGGCATCAAGGCCCGGCGGGCTCAACTCACCGCCGAGGAGCGCGCGGATCCGACATGGGCAGCCAACGACGAGGACGGCGGCAGCAAGAGAGGCGTGGCGGCGCCCTCCTCATCCCGAAGCCGGAGGTGAAGGAGGAGCCGGAGGAAGCGTCGCAGGCGGCGCTGCTGGCGGAGTACGAGCGGCAGCAGCGGCTCATCGTCAGTAGCGACGACCCCGAGGACTTCCCAGGGCTGCGGGCGGCATGCTTGGCGTCGATGAACGACAAGGACGCCTGGAGGGGCTACCTCGACATGGCGATCGTCATGTCCATCCGCGACTCCGGCAAGCCGCTCGTCGACCTCACCGACGACGGCGAGGCAGGACCAATCGGCTTGGTGAAGGACGAGCCCATCGATGAGCGCGTCAAGTAGGAGGTCGTCACCGACGACATGTACAACTTCCACCAATACAACGACGCCTCCGGCCGCCGCAAGTACTTATAGATTAGGTTTAGTTTAAATTTAGTCAAATTTCGTTCGAATCTATGTAATATATGCCAAGTTTGGACGAATCTAATTGAATCTCGCTCTAGTTTAAAATTGCCGAAATTTTGTTTGGGGGACTCGACTAGGGAGCGACGTCTCCCAAACGCGACACGAACGAAACACGTCCCCCAAACGCTCAACCCGACGCGGTTTCGGGACGCTTTGGAGACGCTACTGGAGATGCTCTAACTTGACGATACAAGAAAGAATAGTTATAGTCGTGCGATGCATTGACCTCGCGGCAGCCAAAAGAGCGTGTGTATGAACGATCATTTCCTTGTTAATGATTTGTTTCCACGAAAAAATATATATACCTACGTATCAGATAGATGCACTGGTGGAAAAAGGGCCTTTGGTCGCGGTTGGCAACTGCCATTAGTCGCGGTTGCGCAACCGCGACCAAAGTAGCGCGACTAAAGGCCCCCCCTTTAGTGGCGGGGGCGTGAGAACCGCGCCTAAATGCCCGGCCCCGTGGGCCGCAGGGCGAGCGCAGAGGCGGAGGACCTTTAGTCGCGGTTCTTCGGGGCAACCGCGACTAAAGGCCTCCGCAGGGTTTAGGGTTTAGCCCCCCCTCCCCCTAAATCTGGTTTCTTTTTAATTTGTATTGTTTTATTTCTTTTGGGTTTTAATTTTGAAGGAGTTTCACATATTCTACGGTACTACATACATGCATATGAATGTACAATTTCAAACAAATTTGAAATTAGAACCAAAAAGAATTCAAGAGGAATATACAATATATATTCAATATCGGATGACCATATACAATATATATTCAATATCGGATGACCATATACAATTTTGAACAAGTTTCCATCCATAATTTAGTGCATATGAAGTTCTACGTCATCGTAATGGTGTTCTCCTCTAGGATCGATGACTTCCCTCGCCAACCATCCAGCTAGTTCCTCTTGAAGTGGTCGGAAGCGAGCTTCTGGACTAAGCGTCTTCCGGAGGTTATTCCTCATGATGTTGTTCTCACACTTCTGGTCCCGCTCATTGCAGTATCTCCGGATCCTCTCACAAACATAGTATCCACATAGATTGGTCCCCGGTGGCTGAATATCCCCAGTCGTCCGCACTGCCATTTTAAATTGTAGCTCTTTTTTGAATTCACCGACCTTTTTATCTACGAACCGTCTCCAAACCCTACGAGGCAAAGAAAATTAAATGAACAAGAGAGTTATTAATTAGTTACTTGATATTAGGAAATGATGAACGAAATAGGCCGATCGATATAGAGCGCAAATGAATGAAAATAATTACTTTTGCATCATTTTTCTCATGTCGGCCCAAAGCGCCGGATCCATATTCAGAGAGTCGTGGACGAGAAGTGTGGAGGTGTGAAATTGAATTACCATAAGAATCCAGTGAAACCTGCGGACACGATACATGCACAGTCATGCATAACTCATCGATTAGCCACATACCATGCATGGAGTAAACAAAAGAGAATGTGCTCAAGACAGAAACACTCACCCAAAATGGTAAGGAAATAGAATATCACTTTTGAGTTCCTGTTTTCTAATAAACCGCCACGAGGTCATCCTCCACGTCGTCGGGGTGGTGTTCTAACACATATGAATTAACGATTTGTGGGTCAATGAACCCAACATCATGGATGTTCCTTATTCGCATTTCCCGCTTCTTCATTCTGCATAATAGCGTACACAACAAGATAGTTAGGACAATATATATATATATATATATCTATATATAGTGCAGGCAATGAACGAGATGGGGTAGAAATTAATAAATCACTTACAGAACGTAGCAACTGATGATAGATTTGTCGAGGTCGCGCAGATTGAACAGCTGGAACAATTCACTCCGATGAATTTGTATATAGTAATGTTTGAAGTGATGCTCATATCTAACTTCCGCATAAATATAGTCTTTGGCGTTTTTAAGTTTTATGTAACCCTTGTACCAATTTAGCAGACCTTTCATTTGTCGAGGTAGATCCTCTTCCTGCGCAGGCTCGACGAGAGGGCCATTCTTCACATATGTAAATACTACGTCCTTCATTGGCGCCTCATCAAGGCCTAACGATTGCACGAAGAGTGATACCTAAGTCGGCCGCTTGTTCTCCGGCACTCGTTACGGTCAATCCATGTGCTGCGCAGCTGCTATGATATCGGGGGCATCCAGGACCGGCGGCTTGCACTATGAGCGGGGCGATCGATTGTTTACTTTGTTCCCCGAGCTGGGCAACTTCTTTCCCCCTTTCTAATTTTTCTCGGCCTCCTCCAAGGCTTTCTTCTCCGCCAACTCTTGGTTCCTCTTGAACGCGAGTGCTTGCCTACGAAGTTCACGTAAATAGTCGTCAGGCAGATTCTTCGCGGCTTGGGACGGTGTGTTCAAAAATGACTTAGCCCAGCTCTTTTCCTTGTCAGAAAATACTTGCTTGGGCTCGGGCTCTCTTTTCTTCTTGCAGTCCGCCTTCCATTTCTCATAATCAGCAGCCGCGTGTGCGTCGACTTCCTCGGCACTACGTTCCCAAGGCCTTGTGGGGAGAGGCTTCAGTGATGGCTCTGGTATCTTTGTGGTTCTAGGTACATAAGGGTCCGGGTTAATAACCCAGGACTGCTTCTGCTTCTTCGCCGGAGGTGGATTGGGGGGCGGTGTCTGATCACCCGCCGGACGAGGACTGGGGGGCGGCGTCTGCTTACCCGCCGGAGGTGAATTCGGGGCGGCGTCGGGCCGACGTGAAGGAGGTGTAGGTGAAGCACCACCACCACCACCGCCACCGTCACCGCCACCGCCACCGCCACCGCCACCACCACCACCGTAGGGGGTGGACTTGTTGGCGCCGCCCGGAAACTTGATAAATTTCTTACGCCATAGAATGAACCGGCGCTTGACATCTCCAAGTCTTTTCACCCCTTCGGGTGTAGCAATGTCAATGTCCGTGTCCTCAAACCCTTGGACTATCTCCTCCACCGTGACACGAGCATAGCCATCTTGAATGGGGTTGTTGTGGTGGAGTGCTCCAGGTGGTAAAGCACTGCCGATGGCTACCTTCATGGACATGTTCCCGATAGGATAATACAGATGACATGCTTTCATCTCCTTTATATCGTCCACGGGGTAGCGAGGAGGCTCCGGTGCAGTAATTTCGACCACCAGAGGCTCCGGTGCAGTAATTTTGATCGTCGGTGCACCAGCCGGTGAGGCCTCCGTGGAAGCCACGCTGCTTCTTCTCCGCTGCTGGCTTCCGAGATCCATTGGATGATCTTCATGCTGCGCCCGAGCTGCATCTCTTTCGGCTACTAGTACACTCACGGTTTTCTTCATCACATCCATTTCCGTTACCAACTTCGCCACAACATCTCGCATCCCGATCCATCTTTCTCTTACGGCTTCGTAACCGTACGGGTCATCGTCTGGGGAACCCTACTTTCCACGGAATGGGCCCCATGCCTTGTACACGTCCTCCGTGTTCAGGATTCCCGAGGGCTTTTGTCAGGGCGTCGTTCTCTCTGTTGAACTTGATCCGCCCCTCTTGAGCATCCCTCATTGCCTCAATAAGCTTTTGGGTGGGTTTAATTATTTTGCCCTGATAAACACACTCCCCTGTCTCCGGGTTCAGCGATCCCCCATGCCCGTACCACCAGCTTTTGGCCCTTGGGTCCCATCCCTCCGCACTGGACGGATTCCTCGCGCCCTCGGCTCGTTCTCCATCTTCTCCCACTTAGGCTGCCAAAAGCGATACCCTCCTGGCCCCATAATATGATTGTACTCCTTCTTGGCCGCATTCTCCTTATTTTTTCGATATTTCAAGGAACTGCTCCGATTTCTTTTGCTTCACAAATTCTGGCCAATAATGTTGCGGTTTCTCATATTGTCCTTTGAAATCCGGAGTCTTGCCCTGCTTGACAAAGTCATGGGCTAGATTTTGCTTGTATTTCCGGAATGCGTTGGACATCTTAGAAAGAGCGAACTGTTTGACTAGCTTGCACCTCTCCTTGTTTTCCTGAATCTTGTTACCCTTCTCATCGTATTTGCGGTATTCCGGAGGTAGAACGAAATATTCCATAAGCTTGTTGAAGCAATCTTTTTTTGTTCTCTTATCGACAAAAGTGAAACCAAGACGTGCCTTCTTTGGCTCATTCCACTCCTGGACGGTGATCGAGACGTTGTCTCTAACAACGGCTCCGCATTGGCTGATAAACTTGGTGGCGTTCTTGCTGGGCTCCAGCGACCTGCCGGTTTCTTCATCGACAACCTCGATGGTGCATGTTTCGTTTGGTTTCATCGTCTTGGTTGCGCCACGCTTTGACGACGTACTCGATTTTTTTGACGATCCGGCCGAGGGCTAAAATAAGAAAGAGAGTCGCGCGCGTTAGTACACACACATTTATTCAAATCAGTTAGTTTGTATCACCAGACGCTCAATATGTATATATATACCTCGGCGCCGGAGGTGGTTGCTACTTCCAATTGAAGATCGTCGTTTATCGACGTTTCTTCGGCATCATCTTGCTGACGGCGCCCTTCATCTTCACCCTCAAGGTTCAGATAAGAAGAGATATCATCTTCTTCTTGTGCGGTCGGCACATATAGAATATCGCCTTTTATGATGCCGAACATATGGTCTTCAGCGTCCGGATCATAGTTGTCCAGAATCGGGTCAGCTCTATCGTCCGCCATATGTCAGTCCTGAAAACATGTAGTCAAAACAAATTAATTGTGTATATACATTATCACATCTCTTCTACATATAAACAGAGAGGGCGACGAGCGGGAGGCGAGAGGGGGGACGCGTGTTATATGCGGACGATCGACCTCGCAATGACCGCGTGACCGAGAGACCGGTGGCGGTGGCGAACCGGTGGCGAAAGGGCGCGGCGGTGGCGGTGCCGACGACACATAACCCTCGCCGCCCCCTCTCGATCCCAAAAAAAACACCGCGCGTATACGGAGGGGGCGACGAGCGCTGCCGGCCCCCTCCGTATACGCGCGGTGGTAGCTGGTCACCGCGGCAGCGCGTTCCCATGCCGAGGTGGGCGCCGTCGGTGGGGAAGGAGGACGTACGGGGAAGAAAAGTCGACGAGCACGGGATTTTTCATAAATTTGACTTAGTTTTTTTTAAGTCAAAATTTAGTTCTTTTTTGAGACAAAAATTTTAAGTCAATTTTTAGTTTTTTTAAAGTCAAATTTTAGTTTTTTTTACACAATTTTTTTTAAGTCAAATTTGTAGTTCTTTTTGAGACAAAATTTTAAGTCTCAATTATTTGTTTTTTTAAGTCAAATTGTAGTTCTTCTTTTACACAAACTTTAAACTCAAATTTTAGTTAGTTTTTTAAGTTATTAGTTAGTAGTTAGTTTTTTAAGTTAAAAAAAAATCCGGCCAGATCCATCGAGGCAATATACTTAGCACACTATTTTTAAGTTGCAATATACTTAAAACTATTTTTCATTTAAAGTTACAATTTTTAAGTTAAATAAAAATTTGAAGTTACAAATTACTTAAAACTATTTTTCATTTAAGTTACAATTTGTAAGTTACAAATTTGAAGTTTTAATTTTTAAGTTAAAAAAATCAAAAAAAAGAGAGAGGAAGCGCCGGCCAGGGGCGCTCCTCTCTCAGAAGGCAGCGCGCGAGGAGGTCTAGCCGGCGTGTGCGCGCGCAGGAGGTTCCTGGCCGGCGGTGGCGAAGCGCGCACATGCGGGCCTTGGCGACGACACGGGCCGCATGGTTCGGCGGCGGAGGGTCCGGGGGTTATTGGGGCGCGCGCGGCAGAGATCGATCGTCGATGACATACGGGCGGGCGCGGGAGAAGAAGAGGAGGCTGCGGCCGACGGCGGCGACGAGGGCGGCGGTCGGCGAGGACGAGGGCGCGCGGCGGTCGGCGGCGACGAGGGCGGCGGTTCGGCGGAGCAGCCTGGCGGTTCGAGGAAGAAGAGGAAGTGATGCGCCCGCCGCCCGCGCGGATATTTATAGGAAGGGGCTTAACATTTTGAAAAGAATTAGTTTTATTTTTCTTAATTTTTTGATATATAATTTGTATTTTTCACATTTAGAATTTTGAAAAAGGCCTTTAGTCGCGGTTGGCACAGCCAGCCGGGCTAAGGTCATTCCGCGAGCCGGAAAAACGGGCGAAAAAAGGGCTTTAGTCGCGGTTGGTGTGGCCAACCGCGACTAAAGGGGCCCTTTAGTCGCGGTTGGCCACACCAACCGCGACTAAAGCCCTTTTTTCGCCCGTTTTTCCGGTTCCCGCGGAAATGACCTTTAGTCGCGGTTGGCCTGCCTTTTTCAAAATTCTAAATGTGAAAAATACAAATTATATATCAAAAAATTAAGAAAAATAAAACTAATTCATTTCAAAATGTTAAAAATACAAATAATACAACAAAAAATTCAGAAAAATAAAACTAATTCATTTCTAAATGTGAAAAATACAAATTATATATCAAAAAATTAAGAAAAATAAAACTAATTCATTTCTAAATGTTAAAAATACAAAAATTATATATCAAAAAATTAAGAAAAATAAAACTAATTCATTTCAAAATGTTAAAAACACAAATAATACATCAAAAAATTCAGAAAAATAAAACTAATTCATTTCTAAATGTGAAAAATACAAATTACATATCAAAAAATTAAGAAAAATAAAACTAATTCATTTCTAAATGTTAAAAATACAAATTATATATCAAAAAATTAAGAAAAATAAAACTAATTCATTTGAAAATGTTAAAAATACAAATTATATATCAAAAAATTCAGAAAAATAATACTAATTCAATTCAAAATGTTAAAAATACAAATAATATATATCACAAAATTCAGAAAAATAAAACTAATTCATTTCTAAATGTTAAAAATACAAATAATATATCAAAAAATTCAGAAAAATAAAACTTATTCAATTCAAATTCTTAAAAATACAAATAATATATCAAAAAAATCAGAAAAATTAAACTAATTCAATTCAAATTCTTAAAAATACAAATAATATATCAAAAAAATCAAAAAAATAAAACTAATTCAATTCAAATTCTTAAAAATACAAATAATATATCAAAAAATCAGAAAAATAATATATCAAAAAAATCTTTCTTCCCGCCACTTTCTTCCCGCCACTTTCTTCCCGCCTCTTTCTTCCCGCCACTTTCTTCCCGCCACTTTCTTCCCGCCTCTTTCTTCCCGCCTCGTGTCTTCCCGCTCCCATTTTTCCCGCCATTTGTCCCTACATATAGGTAGCCCGGCTTGGCCAGCATTATCACATCTCTACAATCTCTCATCACTCTCTCATGGCTTCCACCGCACCCACTCTAACCTACCAGCAGGTGGAGGAGCTTTGCGCCTCGAACTACCCTTGCCCACCGGGCTACCGCGTCTCGCTACTGAGCCTGGAGCCTAGCTACGGCGTGGCGTGCCGGTCCCTCCCGTCCCTCAGGGTACTGCGCGCCGGGCGACCATCACGAACCACTACTACCACGACCTCACGCCGGAGCAGCGGATGAATCCCCGCTGGCATCCCGATAACCAGCATACTTGGGACGCCTTCTTCATCAATCGGCGTGAGAGGGCGCTCGCCAGGTATGAGGAGGACGGTCTGCCTCCTGGAAACTTCCACGAGGCCGGCCGTCGGCTATGGTGGTACGGCCGGACTCTGCAGAGCGTCATGGACTACATCACGGCCGGCGATATCCCCCGCCTGCGCTACCCTCAGTTCGAGCCACGAGCGCCGCCCGACGACAGCGACGACAGCAGCGACGACAACGCCGGCAACTTAGAAGGCGACGACTACCAGTACAACGGCGGCGGCTATGAAGACTACGAGTATGCATATTATACGCCTAGGCAGGAGTATGACTAAATCACTCCAAATTTCATGTATGCAGGAGTATGACTTAGTCACTCCAAATTTCCTGTATGCAGGAGTATGACTTAGTCACTCCAAATTTCATGTATGCAGGAGTATGACTTAGTCACTCCAAATTTCCTGTATGCAGGAGTATGACTGAATCACTCCAAATTTCATGTATCATCAGTGCTATGTCGAGTCAATTGAATCATTCGAAAATGGACACCAAACACATCACGGGTAATATAATTCACATGATTCATTCAACAAAGTTTGGTACAATAAATTATTACACATCATTTCTTCCCTTGTGTCCCTGCTTGCTTACGATTGTGCCGTATCCATGGAGCATCCTCATCATTTAACTTAATGCTTGGGTCGGTGTTCACTTTGAAGGACGGAATTTCAGCAAACATATTATAATCTTCTGACATGTCTGTCTTGTCCTCCACTCCCACGATGTTTCTTTTCCCTGAAAGAACAATGTGGCGCTTTGGATCATCGCATGATGTACTGATCGTTTTCTTATCTTTCCGTTTCCTCGGTTTGCTACTCATGTCCTTCACATAGAAAACCTGAGCGACATCTTTCGCTAGGACGAATGGTTCATCAAGGTAACCAAGATTGTTGAAATCCACCATTGTCATTCCGTATTGCTGGTCCACCTTTACCCCACCTCCCGTTAGCTTGAACCATTTGCACCGGAACAAAGGGACCCTAAAGGAGGGTCCATAGTCAAGTTCCCATATCTCCTCTATGTAACCATAATATGTGACCTTTTGCCCATTCTCGGTTGCTGCATCAAAGCGGACACCACTGTTTTGGTTGGTGCTCTTTTTATCTTGGACGATCGTGTAAAATGTATTCCCATTTATCTCGTACCCTTGGAAAGTCGTTATAGTCGAAGATGGTGTCTTGGCCAACATGTACGACTGATCTACAACATGATCGTCACTCATTAAATGTTTTCTCAACCAACCGCCGAAAGTCTCCATGTGGGCCTTCCTAATCCAGGATTCGGGCTTCCCGGGGTTGTCCGAGCGTAAAATATTCTTGTGTTTCTCAAAGTACGGAGCCACCAAGCTGGAATTGGTCGAACCGTGTGGTGTGCTTCGGTCGGAGAGAATGGCCGTCCATACATATCGTTGATTTCCTTCCGATCGTGCCTTTTCCACTTAGTCTCCCCTCGTGCCGCGATTGAGGAAGACCAATCGGCTTAAGGTCAGGAACAAAGTCAACACAAAACTCAATTACCTCCTCATTTCCATAGCCCTTGGCGATGCTTCCTTCTCGGCCTAGCACGGTTACGAACATATTTCTTTAATATTCCCATGAACCTCTCGAAGGGGAACATATTGTGTAGAAATACAGGACCGAGAATGGAAATCTCATCGACTAGGTGAACCAGGAGGTGCGTCATAATATTGAAGAAGGATGGCGGGAACACCAACTCGAACTGACAAGACATTGGATCACATCGTTCTGTAACCGTGGTAGAACTTCTCGGATTGATTACCTTCTCGAGAGATTGCATTGAGGAATGCACATAGCTTCACAATGGCTACTCGAACATTTTCCATAGAGCCCCCTCAAAGCAATCGGAAGCAATTGCGTCATAATCACGTGGCGATCGTGAGACTTCAGGTTTTGGAACTTTTTCTCCGCCATGTTTATTATTCCCTTTATATTGGACGAGAATCCCGACGGGACCTTCATACTGCTCGAGGCATTCAAAAAAGATGACCTTCTCTTCTTTGGTCGTAGCGTAGCCGGCACGACCTTGAAACCGTTCCGGATGCCGGTCATCGTGGTCTTTCAAACTTTGCTGGTCCCGCCGTGCTTCCTTTGTATCATTTGACTTCCCATACACGCCCAAGAAGCTTAGGATGTTCACGCAAATATTCTTCGTAACGTGCATCACGTCGATTGCAGAGCGGACTTCTAGGACTTTCCAATATTCTAGCTCCTGAATATAGATTTCTTCTTCCACATGGCTACGTGCCCGTCAGCTCCCTTCGGAATCGATTATCCGCCAGGACCCTTTCCAAAGATGACTTTCAAATCCTTGACCATATCAAATACCTCAGCACCAGTGTGTTCCGCAGTGCTTCGGCCGGTGATCTGCCTTGCCGTTGTAATGCTTGCCTTTCTTTCTTCTTGGATGACCTTTCGGAAGAAATCGACGATGCCCAAGGTACACGTTCTTCTTACAATTTGGCAAATGTACACTTTAAGTCTCATGTAAGCAGTGCGTGCATGCATTGTATCCCTTATTTGACAGTCCCGAAAGGTTACTAAGAGCAGGCCAATCGTTGATGGTTACGAAAAGCAACGCTCGTAGGTCAAATTCCTCTTCTTTGTGCTCATCCCACACACGGACACCAGGTCTGCCCCACAGCTGTAAAAGTTCATCAACTAATGACCTTAGGTACACATCGATGTCGTTGTTAGGGTTGCTTCGGACCTTGGATGAGCACTGGCATCATAATGAACTTCCGCTTCATGCACAACCAAGGAGGAAGGTTGTAGTTGCATAGAGTCACGGGCCAGGTACTATGGCTGGAGCTCTGCTCGCCAAAAGGATTCATGCCATCCGTACTTAGACCAAATCTTATGTTCCTTGCGTCAGCTGCAAAATCTTTGAACTCTCTGTCGATCTTTCTCCATTGCGTTCCATCCGCGGGTGTCTCAACTCCCCGTCCGACTTACGGTCCTCTTTGTGCCATCGCAACAACTTGGCATGCTCTTTGTTCCCGAACAGACGTTTCAACCGTGGTATTATAGGAGCATACCACATCACCTTGGCGGGAACCCTCTTCCCGGGTTTACGGCCCTCAACATCGTCACCAGGGTCATCGCCTACGATCTTATAACGCAATGCAGTGCATACCGGGCATTCATTCAAATTCTCGTATTCACCGCGGTAGAGGATGCGGTCGTTGATGCATGCATGTATCTTCGAACCTCTAAACCTAGAGGGCAGACAACCTTCTTTGCTTCGTACGTAGTGGCGGGCAACTCGTTATTCTTTGGAAACATATTCTTCAACATTTTCAGCAAGTTTTCAAATGCCGAGTCAGCTACACCTGCTTGTGCCTTCCATTTCAGCAAATCCAGTGTGCAGCCCAGCTTTTTCAGACCATCATCGCATCCGGGGTACAGCGCCTTCCTGTGATCCTCTAACATGCGATCCAAATTCTCCCTCTCTTTTTCAGTTTCGCAGCGTCTCCGTGCATCAGCAATGGTCCGACCAAGATCATCAACGGGATCATCACGTGCCTCTTCTTCACCTTCCCCCTCACCTTCCCCTTCACCTTCAGCATCCTCCATGAAAGTATCACCGAAATGAGCAAGATAGCTTTCATCGATGAAATCATCCCCTTCTTCATCTTCTTCCATTATAACCCCTCTTTCTCCATGCTTGGTCCAACAATTATAGCTTGGCATGAAACCGTGCCGAAGCAGGTGCATGTGAACATCTCTTGAGGAAGAGTAACCCTTCTGATTCTTACAGTTAACACATGGACAGATAACAAAACCCCCCTGCTTGTTCGCATTAGCCACTACGAGGAAATCTTTCAAACCCGTACTGAACTCGCCGGAGAGTCGGTTACCGTACATCCATTGTCGATTCATCTGCATTATTATAATATAAAATATATAATTAACCATCATGCATTTGTTAAACTAACTAGCTACAAACAATATAAATTAAACAATGAACTACACACACATGCATATTTTATCAACGACACATGAAAGGTTCAAGTTGCTAACCGCGATCGAGGAGGAAAAAATAAATGAGAAAGCTCAAGTGTGGCTCCAACACTTCATATCATGTTTGTTTCATGCTCTTGGGGCATTTCATCAAACACCTTATGTGCATAAGAGGAACCAAAAGCAAACCTAACACCCACTTGTTAAGTTTGTGAAGAGAATGGCTCCAAATGGCTAAGTGTTGGCTGCTGGATGGGTATATATAGGGGGGGTCTTTAGTCCCGGTTGGCCTGGCCAACCATGACTAAAGCCCCCCACGTGCACCGGCTGGCCACCGAGCGCCCTGGACCCAGGCCTTTGGTCGCGGTTCGCCTCCCGAACCGCGACTAAAGGTCCCATTAGTCGCGGTTCCTACAGCTTCGCGACTTATGGGGCTCACCGGAAGCCTGTTTTTCTACTAGTGATGTGCACATGTCTTTCTTCGAAACCGATCCAGGTAAGCCTTGAGGATGACGACTGGTAGTCTACAAAACCTTGCGGCTTATGACTAACATCCGGAAAATTTCCGGCCGGTTTTGGTCAACCCGCGGAAACCGAGAGCTTCCAGTAGGTTTTGCCATTTTGATCGATCCGGTGGAGAAGGACAGAAAGTCACATGCATGAATCAGAAGAGCCAAATCTTCGGAAGCGCGCGTTTCTGATCCAGCGAAAGATTTGATTGTTTTACAAGACAATGCGAGCAGCTTTCTAGACCGAGCTAAGTAATCACAGATGATGATGGAGAGAATATCTCCAAATTAATTTGACCGGGCAGCGGGCACCAGCTCTTGCCTTTGTCTAGGACTAGGAGTCAATAAGATGTCGCAGACAAAATTAAGCACGATGCTTGATCGAGAAGTGGAAGTAGTCAAAAGGAAACGCGCGTGGTAGTTTCACCAGCCTTAGAAAATCCGTTTGTTTCAGGACAGCAATAGAATAGCCTGTTTTGTTAATTCTCGTTTTTCTTTCGAAAGAAAAAAGAATTATCTTCATACGAAAGCTCCCTTCACTGCACTTTTGTGATAATTTTTTGCCCTATTTATCTTTTGATCTAACTTCCATTGTTGAAAAATAGTAACATAGGCAAAAGTTGTCGAAGTGCCACAACAAAGAGTAACATGTGCCAACATTATCTGAATGGAGTAAAGGAAATTACAATGCAACAACTGGAGAGTAAAATGTAAAATTTACTCTGTCAAGTGCAAGCTCCCAAGTGTAAGCTCTTCGCATGGCTTATAATTGAAAATCAGGTGTGGACGGCGAATCGACTCGAGAGAGGGGATGGCCCAATGATAGAATTTGCCCTCTTTGTAGGGGGTCACGACGAGTCGGCTTCTCACCTTCTCTTCAATTGCCGCTACTCCATCCGTATTTGGAAGATGGTTAAGGATTGGCTACAAATTCACGACTTTGACCCATCTTCTTGGGATGAGTTTGAAAACGTTGAGACTTGGTGGACCTCCGTCTCCTTGGCTCATGATGGCCAAAGGTAAGCAATGGGCACCATTCTTATAGTGGTGGCATGGAAAATTTGGAGTGAACGAAACACAAGAACCTTCAAGCATGTGAGCACCATGCCAACAATCTATCTTCGATAGAATCAAGTCGGAAGCTAAGACATGGGTTATTGCTGGTGCCAAGCACTTGGGTCTGTTCATGGCGGGTGTGTAAACCTATATTCCTCCGCGTGGTTGTAAAACTAAATTTGGACTGCTAAACTCTTCTTCTCAATTAATGAATTAAGGCAAATCTTTTGCCTTCCTTTCAATTTTTTTTTTACTCTATCGATTAATAATAACTTATAGGACAATTGTCAAGTCGTCGTAGTTGACTTAATTGAAAGCAAAGCTATCAACCGGTGAAATGGGAATAAAAGGAAAAAAGAAGAGATAGAAAACTTGACGGTTCAAAACTATGCCATTCAAACTAATTACTCTCTCCGTTCACTAATTAATTTAAGATCTTTTTAGCTTTCTTTTTGTTAAATATCTTCATGTGTAAAAAATTGAGTCAATTAATTTCAAAGGAAAAGGGAGGGAGTAGTTAGTTACGTCGTTATGCTCCTCTGCCTGCTAGACCAGGCGTGACGCCAGGCATTGTCTTCGTCGATGGTCCAAACCCCATCTCACCATTGACACACACACAGAGACACGGGCACCCGCTTTTGATCAACTATTCAACTATAGTAAGTAGTGCGATAGATCAAGCTTACCATATATCGATCGGTGGTGCGTCGCGCTGTGGCTTCCTACGTAAACGTGATCAACTTCTTCCCCACGTTCTACCCGTGCTCTACCGGCTGGCCGGCCGGTACCTGCAACGGCGATTCCTGCTGGGACATGCACACACGGCCGACCGGTCGGCAAATCACGCGACGTCACGACGACGTACACGCGCGCCCACGCGGCCACGCACGGCTTCCCTTCCACCCGCGCAATGAGTGTATTGTTAGCTTTTGTTTTGAGTCAAATATTTTAAAATTTGATCAACTTTATGGAAAATAGTATCAACATGTATGATATTAAATTGGTACATTATAAAACAAAATTTTAAAACTGACACCAATATAGTGTCAAACATGTATTACATTTGTTTTCACATAGTGCACTGGTAGAAAAAGAGGCTTCCGTCCAGCCCCATTAGTCGCGAAAGTATAGGAACCGCGACTAACGGAGTCTTTAGTCGCGGTTCGGGAGGCGAACCGCGACTAAAGGCTCCGGGGCTCAGCGCTCGTTGGCCACCGGTGGACGGGAGGAGCTTTAGTCGCGGTTGGCCTGGCCAACCGCGACTAAAGGTGCCCGAATGCCTTTAGTCGCGGTTGGCGACTAAAGCCCCACCCCTATATATACCGTTCAGCCCACAGCACTTAGCCATTTGGTGCCATTCTCTTCACAAACTTCACAAGGGGGTGTAGGTTTGCTTTTGGCTCCTCTTATGCACACAAGGTGTTTGATGAAATGCCCCAAGAGCATGAAACACACATGATATGAAGTGTCGGAGCCACACTTGAGCTTCCTCATTTATTTTTTCCTCCTCGATCGCGGTTAGCAACTTGAACCTTTCATATGTGTCATTGATAAAATATGCATGTGTGTAGCTAGTTAGTTTAACAAATGCATGATGGTTAATTATATATTTTATATTATAATAATGCAGATGAATCGGCAATGGATGTACGGTAACCGACTCTCCGGCGAGTTCACTACGGGTTTGAAAGATTTCCTCGTAGTGGCTAATGCGAACAAGCAGGGGGGTTTTGTTATCTGTCCATGTGTTAACTGTAAGAATCAGAAGGGTTACTCTTCCTCAAGAGATGTTCACATGCACCTGCTTCGGCACGGTTTCATGCCAAGCTATAATTGTTGGACCAAGCATGGAGAAAGAGGGGTTATAATGGAAGAAGATGAAGAAGGGGATGATTTCATCGATGAAAGCTATCTTGCTCATTTCGGTGATACTTTCATGGAGGATGCTGAAGGTAAAGGGGAAGGTGAAGGGGAAGGTGAAGAAGAGGCGCGTGATGATCCCGTTGATGATCTTGGTCGGACCATTGCTGATGCACGGAGACGCTGCGAAACTGAAAAGGAGAGGGAGAATTTGGATCGCATGTTAGAGGATCACAGAAAGGCGCTGTACCCCGGATGCGATGATGGTCTGAAAAAGTTGGGCTGCACACTGGATTTGCTGAAATGGAAGGCACAGGCAGGTGTAGCTGACTCGGCATTTGAAAACTTGCTGAAAATGTTGAAGAATATGTTTCCAAAGAATAACGAGTTGCCCGCCGACGTACGAAGCAAAGAAGGTTGTCTGCCCTCTAGGTTTAGAGGTTCGAAGATACATGCATGCATCAACGACCGCATCCTCTACCGCGGTGAATACGAGAATTTGAATGAATGCCCGGTATGCACCGCATTGCGTTATAAGATCAGAGGCGATGACCCTGGTGACGATGTTGAGGGCCGAGAAACCCGTGAAGAGGGTTCCCGCCAAGGTGATGTGGTATGCTCGTATAGTACCTCGGTTGAAAGGTCTGTTCAGGACCCAAGGGCATGCCAAGTTGTTGCGATGGCACAAAGAGGACCGTAAGTCGACGGGGAGTTGAGACACCCCACGAGATGGAACGCAATGGAGAAAGATCGACGAGAGAGTTCAAAGATTTTGCAGCTGACGCAAGGAACATAAGATTTGGTCTAAGTACAGATGGCATGAATCCTTTTGGCGAGCAGAGCTCCAGCCATAGCACCTGGCCCGTGACTCTATGCATCTACAACCTTCCTCCTTGGTTGTGCATGAAGCGGAAGTTCATTATGATGCCAGTGCTCATCCAAGGTCCGAAGCAACCCGGCAACGACATCGATGTGTACCTAAGGCCATTAGTTGATGAACTTTTACAGCTGTGGGGCAGACCTGGTGTCCGTGTGTGGGATGAGCACAAAGAAGAGGAATTTGACCTACGAGCGTTGCTTTTCGTAACCATCAACGATTGGCCTGCTCTTAGTAACCTTTCGGGACTGTCAAATAAGGGATACAATGCATGCACGCACTGCTTACATGAGACTGAAAGTGTACATTTGCCAAATTGTAAGAAGAACGTGTACCTTGGGCGCAGCATGAAGATCATCCATTGGATCTCGGAAGCCAGCAGCAGAGAAGCAGCGTGGCTTCCACGGAGGCCCCACCGGCTGGTGCACCGACGATCGAAATTACTGCACCGGAGCCTCTGGTGGTCGAAATTACTGCACCGGAGCCTCCTCGCTACCCCGTGGAAGATATAAAGGAGATGAAAGAATGTCATCTGTATTATCCTATCGGGAACATGTCCATGAAGGTAGCCATCGGCAGTGCTTTACCATGTTTACCTGGAGCACTCCACCACAACAACCCCATTCAAGATGGCTATGCTCGTGTCACGGTGGAGGACATAGTCCAAGGGTTTGAGGACCTGGACATTGACATTGCTACACCTGAAGGGGCGAGAAGACTTGGAGATGTCAAGCGCCAGTTCATTCTATGGCAAAAGAAGTTTATCAAGTTTCCAGGCGAGGCGCCAACAAGTCCACCCCCCTACGGTGGTGGTGGTGGCGGCGGTGGCGGTGCTGGTGCTTCACCTACACCTCCTTCACGTCAGCCGACGCCGCCCCCCAATTCACCTCCGGCGGGTAAGCAGCCGCCGCCCCCTAGTCTGCCCCGGGCGGGTAAGCAGACGCCGCCCCCCAATCCACCTCCGGCGAAGAAGCAGAAGCAGCAGTCCTGGAGTATTAACCCGGACCCTTATGTACCTAAGATAACAAAGGTACCGGAGCCATCACTGAAGCCTCTCCCCATGAGGCCTTGGGAACGTAGTGCCGAGGAAGTCGAGGCGGCCGCGACTGCTGAATATGAGAAATGGAAGGCGGACTGCAAGAAGAAAAGAGAGCCCGAGCCCAAGCCAGTATTTTCTGATGAGCAAAAGAAGTGGCCTAAGTCATTTTTGAACACACCGTCCCAAGCCGCGAAGAATCTGCCTGACGACTATGCACGTGAACTTCGTAATCAGACACGCATGTTCAAGGAGAAGAAAGAGGAGGCCGAGAAAGCGGAATTAGAAAGTAAAAAAAGCGGGAAACGAGTTGCCCAGCTCGGGGAATAAAGTAAACAATCGATTGCCCCGCTTATAGTGACAGCCGCCGGTCCGGATGCCCCCGATATCATAGAAGCTGCGGCAGCACAGGGATTGACTGTAACGAGTGCCAGAGAACAAGCGGCCAACTTAGGTATTACTCTTCGTGAACTGTTAGGCCTTGATGAGGCGCCAGTGAAGGAGGTAGTACTTACATATGTGAAGAATGGGCCTCTCGTCGAGCCTGCGCAGGAAGAGGATCTACCTCCACAAATGAAAGGTCTGCTGAAATGGTACAAGGGTTACATAGAAAATAAAAACGCCAAAGATTATATTTATGCGGAAGTTGGATATGAGCATCACTTCAAACAGTACTCTGTACAAATTCATCTGAGTGAATTGTTCCAGCTTTTCAATCTGCGCGAGCTCGACAAATCTATCATCAGTTGCTACGTTCTGTAAGTGATTTATTTCTTCCCCATCTCGTTCATATTGCCTGCACTATATATATATGTCCTAACTATATTGTTGTGTCCGCTATTATACATGCAGAATGAAGATTAAGGAATGCAGAGTAAGGAACATCCATGATGTTGGGTTCATTGACCCACACATCGTTAATGGATATACGTTACAACATCATCCCGCCGACGTGGAGGTAGACCTGTGGCAGTGATACGTCTCCGACGTATCGATAATTTCTTATGTTCCATGCCACATTATTGATGATATCTACATGTTTTATGCACACTTTATGTCATATTTGTGCATTTTCTGGAACTAACCTATTAACAAGATGCCGAAGTGCTAGTTGCTGTTTTCTGCTGTTTTTGGTTTCAGAAATCCTAGTAAAGAAATATTCTCGGAATTGGACGAAATCAACGCCCAGGGTCCTATTTTGCCACGAAGCTTCCAGAAGACCGAAGAGTCAACGAAGTGGGGCCACGAGGCAGCCAGGAGGGTGGCCGGCGCGGCCCAAGCCCTGGCCGCGCCGACCTGTCTCCTGGGCCCCTCGCGACGCCCCCTGACCTACCCTTCCGCCTACAAATAGCCTTCGTCGCGAAACCCCCAGTACCGAGAGCCACGATACGGAAAACCTTCCAGAGATGCCGCCGCCGCCAATCCCATCTCGGGGGATTCAGGAGATCGCCTCCGGCACCCTGCCGGAGAGGGGAATCATCTCCCGGAGGACTCTACGCCGCCATGGTCGCCTCCGGAGTGTTGTGTGAGTAGTTCACCCCTGGACTATGGGTCCATAGCAGTAGCTAGATGGTTGTCTTCTCCTCATTATGCTTCATTGTCGGATCTTGTGAGCTGCCGAACATGATCAAGATCATCTATCTGTAATGCTATATGTTGTGTTTGTTGGGATCCGATGAATAGAGAATACCATGTTATGTTGATTATCAATTTATATCTATGTGTTGTTTATGATCTTGCATGCTCTCCGTTATTAGTAGATGCTCTGGCCAAGTTGATGCTAGTAACTCCAAGAGGGAGTATTTATGCTCGATAGTGGGTTCATGTCTCCGTGAATCTTGGGGAGTGAGAGAAACCTCTAAGATTATGGATGTGCTGTTGCCACTAGGGATAAAACATTGATGCTATGTCCGAGGATGTAGTTATTGATTACATTACGCGCAATACTTAATGCAATTGTCTGTTGTTAGCAACTTAATACTGGAAGGGGTTCGGATGATAACCTGAAGGTGGACTTTTTAGGCATAGATGCATGCTGGATAGCGGTCTATGTACTTTGTCGTAATGCCCAATTAAATCTCACTATACTCATCATAATATGTATGTGCATGGTCATGCCCTCTCTATTTGTCAATTGCCCAACTGTAATTTGTTCACCCAACATGCTGTTTATCTTATGGGAGAGACACCTCTAGTGAACTGTGGACCCCGGTCCAATTCTCTATACTGAAATACAATCTACTGCAATACTTGTTCTACTATTTTATGCAAACAATCATCATCCACACTATACATCTAATCCTTTGTTACAGCAAGCCGGTGAGATTGACAACCTCGCTGTTTCGTTGGGGCAAAGTACTTGGTTTGTGTTGTGCAGGTTCCACGTTGGCGCCGGAATCCCTGGTGTTGCGCCGCACTACATCTCGCCGCCATCAACCTTCACGTGCTTCTTGACTCCTACTGGTTCGATAAACCTTATTTTCTTACTGAGGGAAACTTGCCGCTGTGCGCATCACACCTTCCTCTTGGGGTTCCCAACGGACGCGTGTTGAACGAAAAGACATAAAGTTAACTACGCGCATCAAGCAAAATTTCTGGCGCCGTTGCCGGGGAGATCAAGACACGCTGCAAGGGGAGTCTCCACAATCCAATCTTTTTACTTTGTTTTTGTCTTGCTTTTATTTTATTTACTTTCTTGTTTGCTGCATTATATCAAAACACAAAAAAAATTAGTTGCTAGCTTTACTTTATTTACTGTCTTGCACTCTATATCAAAAACACAAAAAAATTAGTTACTTTTTTTACTTTACTTAATTCCATGCATATTTTTATTTCACTAGTTAGGCTTAATGGAAAACAACAAAAATATTAGAGATCTTTACAGTATTTATCTAGAGTTAGGACATGAGGTGTTTGAGGAGAAAATTAAAAAACCTATGGAACTTTATATGCATTCTAATGGCAATGTTATTAGTATGAATGTTGTGAACACTATTGTTGCCAATGCTATGGAAGAATTTAAGCTTGGGGAAGCTGGTTTTGATGAGCATGATATTTTTAGTCCCCCAAGCATGGAGGAGAAAATTTACTTTGATGATACTTTGCCTCCCATTTATGATGATAGTGGTATTTTGGTGCCACCTACTATGGAGGATAAAGTTTATTATGATTATACTATGCCTCCTATATTTGATGAGAATAAAAATGATAGCTACTTTGTTGAATTTGCTCCCACTACAATTAATAAGAATGACTATGCTTATGTTGGGAGTAGTATTTATTTTATGCATGAGACTCATGATAAGAATGCTTTATGTGATAGTTATATTGTTGAGTTTTCTCATGATACTACTGAAAGTTATTACGAGAGAGGGAAACATGGTTATATGCATCTTAATAATATTAAGTTTCCACTCTTTATGTTGAGAATCTTGAAGTTACACTTGTTTTGTCTTCCTATGCTATTCACTTTGTTCTTCATGAACTTGTTTATTTACAAGATTCCTTTTTATAGGAAGCATGTTAGGCTTAAATATGTTTTGAATTTGCTTCTTGATGCTCTCTTTTGCTTCAAATACTATTTCTTGCGAGTGCATCATTAAAACTGCTGAGCCCATCTTAATGGCTATAAAGAAAGAACTTCTTGGAAGATAACCCATGTGTTTATTTTGCTACAGTACTTTTATTTTATATTTGAGTCTTGGAAGTTGTTACTAGTGTAGCAACCTCTCCTTATCTTAGTTTTGTGCTTTGTTGTGCCAAGTAAAGTCGTTGATAGTAAGGTTCATACTAGATTTGGATTACTGCGCAGAAACAGATTTCTTTGCTGTCACGAATCTGGGCCAAATTCTCTGTAGGTAACTCAGAAAATTATGCCAATTTATGTGAGTGATCCTCAGATATGTACGCAACTTTCATTCAATTTGAGCATTTTCATTTGAGCAAGTCTGGTGCCTCAATAAAATTCATCATTACGAACTGTTCTGTTTTGACAGATTCTGCCTTTTATTTCGCATTGCCTGTTTTGATATGTTCGATGGGTATTTCGATTCCATTGACTTTCAGTAGCATTGCGCAATGTCCAGAAGTGTTAAGAATGATTATGTCACCTCTGAACATGTATATTTTGATTATGCACTAACCCTCTAATGAGTTGTTTTGAGTTTGGTGTGGAGGAAGTTTTCAAGGATCAAGAGAGGGAGATGATACAACATGATCAAGGAGAGTGAAAGCTCTAAGCTTGGGGATGCCCCGGTGGTTCACCCCTGCATATATCAAGAAGACTCAAGCGTCTAAGCTTGGGGATGCCCAAGGCATCCCCTTCTTCATCGACAATATTATCAGGTTCCTCCCCTGAAACTATATTTTTATTCCATCACATCTTATGTGCTTTGCTTGGAGCGTCGGTTTGTTTTTGTTTTTTGTTTTGTTTGAATAAAATGGATCCTAGCATTCTTTGTGTGGGAGAGAGACACGCTCCGCTGTAGCATATGGACAAGTATGTCCTTAGGCTTTACTCATAATATTCATGGCGAAGTTTCTTCTTCGTTAAATTGTTGTATGGTTCGAAACGGGAAATGTTGCATGTGGTAGTGCATAATAAAATACTTGTAGAACATTGAGCTTTGATAACTTGATTCTTTGCAAATGTTTTAAGGTATTTAGATGGTAAGGCTTGCTGGATAAATAAGTTAAAATTAGTAGTGGATTGTTGTCTTTAAGCTTGTGCCGTACTACAAACTCTATTTAAATAGTTGAAGGCGTAGTTGGACTTGATAGCTTTCCATGTCTGAGAGTTCATCGTAATAACTAAGTTGTGCTGAAGGTCGAGGGAGCTAGAGGGGTACTTGTGCCACCGTGAACGGCCCTCCTTGGAGTAAATTTTAATCATGCTCTTAATGATGAACCTGCTAGTTGTTTGCAATAAGCTTGTGAGTTCTTTTTGACTAATGTTAAGCTACGGTTTTTGGCACTTCCACCATCCAAATTTGCTAGCCTCTTCGGTACTGTGCATTGCCTTTTGCTCACATTGAGAATTGTGCATACTTCGCCGGTACATCCAAACCCGTGGGAGAACTTTCTCTTGTTCTCCTACACATAAGCCCATACATCTCCTCAAAACAGCCACCATACCTACCTACCACAGCATTTCCATAGCTGTTCCGAGATATATTGCCATGCAACATCCATTTTTACATTACATGCCATGTTGTCATTTACTATTTATATATTGCTTTGCATGATCATATACAGCTGATGTGTGGTTTACCCATGTTACGCTAGATCATTGCACATCCTGCTACACTGGCAGATGCATACAGTTTCATACATCATGTTTCATTCATTATGTGTTATTTGTACCAAAAAGTGTGTTGTCATATTAGGATGTTGCCCCTAAAAATGAAAAGAGGCGTGGAGGCCATCAAAAAAAAAATGAAAAGAAAGAAAAAAGAAAAAAAAAAGAAAAAAGAAAAAAAAGAGAATAAAGAAAAAGGGGGCAGCATTACTATCTTTTATCCACACTTGTGCTCATGTTTTAGCACCCGCATTATTCATAGTCATCATTTGTGCTCATGTTTAGCACCTACATTCATATGAGAGAGTTTTCATGTTTTACTAGTATAACTATGTGGGGAATTTACACTATAGAACTTGGGTTGTATATTCCAATGATGAGCCTCCTCAAAAGTGCTCTAGGTCTTCGTGAGCAACCAAGTTGGATGCACCCCCACTAGTTCCATTGGAGAGCTTTCATACACATATAGCTCTATGTGCATCCGTTGCATGGCAATCACTACTCCTTGCATAGCTTCGATCATAAGGCTTCCTCTTGTCTAATGTTCATTTACAGCTTTGCAAGCCTTTCTTCCATTTGGCCTTCCAAACCCCCATTAACGTTCTTTATGCCATAACATCCTGGTGCTAATACCAAATGCTTGCGCTCACCGGTTGAGTAGACTTCGAAACAGTTGATTCATGACGTTCATGTTTATGTTTACTTGACTGAATCCTTCTTATGTTGTGAAAATTTACTTGATGCTTGGAATGAAGGATAGAACTTCTATGCTGAATGCTTAATACATCTTTAATGAACTTTGTACGGTTGCATGTTTTTAAAGCAATAGTTCATGAAAACTTCTAGCTTGTCTAACTCTTGCATTATCATCTCTTATATCAATATAGATACTTGCTTTGAATGATTTGATCTCAGCTCATATGCTTTACAATAGTATGATCAAGGTTGTGATGGCATGTCACTCCAGAAATTATCTTTGTTATCGTTTACCTGCTCGGGACGAGCAGAAACTAAGCTTGGGGATGCTGATACGTCTCTGATGTATCGATAATTTCTTATGTTCCATGCCACATTATTGATGATATCTACATGTTTTATGCACACTTTATGTCATATTTGTGCATTTTCTGGAACTAACCTATTAACAAGATGCCGAAGTGCCAGTTGCTGTTTTCTGCTGTTTTTGGTTTCAGAAATCCTAGTAAGGAAATATTCTCGGAATTGGACGAAATCAACGCCCAGGATCCTATTTTGCCACGAAGCTTCCAGAAGACCGAAGAGTCAACGAAGTGGGGCCACGAGGCAGCCAGGAGGGTGGCCGGCGCGGCCCAAGCCCTGGCTGCGCCGACCTGTCTCCTGGGCCCCTCGCGACGCCCCCTGACCTACCCTTCCGCCTACAAATAGCCTTCGTCGCGAAACCCCCAGTACCGAGAGCCACGATACGGAAAACCTTCCAGAGACGCCGCCGCCGCCAATCCCATCTCGGGGGATTCAGGAGATAGCCTCCCCGCACCCCCGCCGGGAGAGGGGAATCATCTCCCGGAGGACTCTACGCCGCCATGGTCGCCTCCGGAGTGATGTGTGAGTAGTTCACCCCTGGACTATGGGTCCATAGCAGTAGCTAGATAGCTGTCTTCTCCTCATTATGCTTCATTGTCGGATCTTGTGAGCTGTCGAACATGATCAAGATCATCTATCTGTAATGCTATATGTTGTGTTTGTTGGGATCCGATGAATAGAGAATACCATGTTATGTTGATTATCAATTTATATCTATGTGTTGTTTATGATCTTGCATGCTCTCCGTTATTAGTAGATGTTCTGGCCAAGTTGATGCTAGTAACTCCAAGAGGGAGTATTTATGCTCGATAGTGGGTTCATGTCTCCGTGAATCTGGAGGAGTGAGAGAAACCTCTAAGATTATGGATGTGCTGTTGCCACTAGGGATAAAACATTGATGCTATGTCCGAGGATGTAGTTATTGATTACATTACGCGTAATACTTAATGCAATTGTCTGTTGTTAGCAACTTAATACTGGAAGGGGTTCGAATGATAACCTGAAGGTGGACTTTTTAGGCATAGATGCATGCTGGATAGCGGTTATGTACTTTGTCGTAATGCCCAATTAAATCTCACTATATTCATCATAATATGTATGTGCATGGTCATGCCCTCTCTATTTGTCAATTGTCCAACTGTAATTTGTTCACCCAACATGCTGTTTATCTTATGGGAGAGACACCTCTAGTGAACTGTGGACCCCGGTCCAATTCTCTATACTGAAATACAATCTACTGCAATACTTGTTCTACTGTTTTCTGCAAACAATCATCATCCACACTATACATCTAATCCTTTGTTACAGCAAGCCGGTGAGATTGACAACCTCGCTGTTTCGTTGGGGCAAAGTACTTGGTTTGTGTTGTGCAGGTTCCACGTTGGCGCCAGAATCCCTGGTGTTGCGCCGCACTACATCTCGCCGCCATCAACCTTCACGTGCTTCTTGACTCCTACTGGTTCGATAAACCTTGGTTTCTTACTGAGGGAAACTTGCCGCTGTGCGCATCACACCTTCCTCTTGGGGTTCCCAACGGATGTGTGTTGCACGAAAAGATATAAAGTCAACTACGCGCATCAGGCAGTTTCTTACAAAGCAGGAACTCAAAAGTGATATTCTATTTCCTTACTATTTTGGGTGAGTGTTTATGTCTTGAGCACATTCTCTTTTGTTTACTCCATGCATGGTATGTGGCCGGCTAATCGATGAGTTATGCATGACGTACTGTGCATGTATCGTGTCCGCAGGTTCCACTGGATTCTGCTAGTAATTAAAGTTGACAAATCAGAATGTCTCGTCCACGACTCTCTGAATATGGATAAGGCGCGTTGGGCCGACATGAGAAAAATAATTCAAAAGTAATTTTTTTAATTCATTTGCGCTCTATATCGATCGGCCTATTTCGTTTATTTCCTAATTAAGCTGCTTCAAGTAATTAACTAATAACTCTCTTGTTCATTTAATTTTCTTTGTCTCGTAGGGTTTGGAGACGGTTCTCAGATACAAAGGTCGGTGAATTCAAAAAAGAGCTACATTTCATGCGGTCAAAGGCTAAGAATGGTGGCGATATTCAGCCACCGGGGACCAATCTATGTGGATACTATGTCTGTGAGATGATCCGGAGATACACCTCTGAGCGCGTTCCGAGTGATACCAATGCTCAGAGGAATAACCTCCGGATGATGCTTAGTCCAGAAGCTCGCTTCCGACCACTTCAAGAGGAACTAGCTGGATGGTTCAGGAGGGAAGTCCTCGATCCTAAAGGAGAACACCATTACGAGGACGTAGAACTATACATGCATTAAATTATGTATGGAAACTTGTTCAAACTTGTATATGGTCATCCGATGATATTGAATATATATTGTATATTCCTCTTGAATTCTTTTTGTTCTAATTTCAAATTTGTTTGAAATTGTACATTCATATGCATGTATGTAGTACCGTAGAATATGTGAAACTTCTTCAAAATTACAATAAAGCACAAAAGAAATAAAACAATACAAATTAAACAGAAAACAGGTTTGGGGGGGGGGGGGGGCAGGTTTAGGGGGGGCCTAAAACCCTAAACCTGCGGCGGCCTTTAGTCGCGGTTGGCCAGAAGAACCGCGACTAAAGGTCCTCCGCCCCGACGGTCGCCTGGCGCCCACGTGGACGGGCCTTTAGTCGCGGTTCGTAAGCAACCGCGACTAAAGGGGGGGCTTTTAGTCGCGCTAATTTGGTCGCGGTTGCGCAACCGCGACTAATGGCAGTTGCGAACCGCGACCAAAGGCCCTTTTTCCACCAGTGGTGGGTGCATGACGAGAAATTTCACCATCTTAATTCGGCTCTGGCTGCACATCTGCCCAAGAAGGATGGGACGGAATCTATGGGCGACTATTGTCACGCTAGCTTAATTCATGGGATGGCAAAAGAAATGTCTTTGAGGTTTATCCCGTACATGAATGTTTTTATCTGTACCAGGAACATTCATGACAATGTCTGTCCACAACTTTGCTAGGAAGCTGCATCGGACTCGATCTCCGGCCTTGCAATTAGCGCTAGACATTAAAAAGGTTTTTGACTCAATTGGATATGGGATTACCCTTTCAACCTTCTGCGCCACTTGGGTTTCCTCAATATATTTTTAGGACGACTATCGATTATCCTTTCGTCTGTAACATTGTGAATTCTCCTCAATGGTGTCCCCAATGATCCCATAGGTCGTGTCAGGGCGCTGTGGCAGGGAGAACCCCTATATCCACTCATTTTTGTCATTGTTATTGACCCGCTGCAGCAGCTTCTTCAGATTGCCACCAACCAAGAACTTCTTCGGTGGATCAAGGGAAGGGGTCTCATAATTGCACATCCATATATGCAGACAATGATGTAATATTTCTGAAGCCTATCCTCACCAACGTAAACACTCTCACCTCAATTACCGCTGATTTTGGTGAGGCTTCACGCATGGTCACCAACTTCAACAAGTTCCCAGTTGTCCCCATTCGATGCCCCAATATTGGCATTGATCTATTGCTTACAAATCTCCCTGTTGTGAGGGCTTATTTTACGATGCGCTATCTTGGTCTCCTGCTCTCTACCCATTGCTTGTGAAAACTAGAATTTCAATTTTCAGGATAAGATTGTGGCCAAAGCTTCCCATTAGCGTTGGAAAGCACCTCACCGTCATTGGCTTACACTGGGATCTCCACCTCCCATTCCATATATCATATTACGCCCCTCATTATCCCTCCAAGGAAGCATGCAGGGTATTGAGAAAATCCAGTGAGCCTTCCTTTGGGTGACATCCACTTCTATTACTAGGGGCAAATACAAATTGAACCGGAAGAAACTATGTCATCCCAAGCTCTCGGTGATCTTGGAATCATCTTTTTGGACACGTTCACGAGGATGTCGAGGTCGTGCTAGCCTTGGTTGAAGTGGAAGACACCAGAGATGTTATGGGTGGGATTGGGAAACCCATGCAATGAATCTGACATGGCTCCATTTTATGGGGAAACTACGATCTCCATTAGAAACTGGGACATAACTAACTTTTGGCATTGCCCGTGGCTCTTTTGTTGTCGTCCCATGGACATGGCTCCGGGTATATTCCTCATTTGCAAGCGAAAAAATGGTCGGTTGTAGATGCTATGTGTGAGGATGCTTGGAACAGGCAACTCGACTTCACCTCTAGACTTGCGGCTGACAATACCCTCCAATTTCTTTATATATATATATATATATATATATATATATATATATATATATATATATATATATATATATATATATATATATATATATATATGGTCGAAGTTCGAGGATGTAGACTTCAACACAGAGGCCGAGGACTCCATCTCTTGGAGTGCTTCATCATCCGAAGCATATTCTTCTTCGTCGTCCAATCAGCATCAGCTTCTCGGTGCCATGGAAACCTCGATGAACACCCTCATTTAACACGCTTGGGATCCTCTAGGTAAAGTTGTTTGCACGGATGATCATTCAAAATCGAGTATTAATGTCATATCGTTTGCAGCGCCGGGATGGTCTAATTGTGGGGACTGCCCTTTTTGCTACCAGGTTCAGGAAACTGGATGTCACCCCTTATTCACACTTCTGCTACTCTATCCACATATGGGATGCGATCATTGTGTAGACTGGGACCACATAGTTGCCAAACCTATGGGATAATATTCATAGGCAAGGATTGTTGGAGCGTTGTGGTTATTCTTCCTATAGGTCCTAGCAAGGCCATCGCTTCCATGGTCACTCTTGTTGCATGGAAGCTTTGGAATGAACTTAACTCCAAAAATTTAAGGCACATCTCCCACATTCCTAGTTTGATCATCAATGACATCAAATAGGAGGCTAAACTTGGGTGATTGTTGGATCCAAGTGCATGAGGACTTTCATACATGGAGAATAATCATTTCTCTTTTGTTGTTTTGGGCATTGTACTTTGTGCACCCATGTTCGGTGTCGGTGGGCGATGTTAGATTTGGCCATGTAATTTCTAAACTCTCTTCCTCGCTTAGTGATTGAAAAAGACAATTCTTTTGGCTCGTTCAAAAAAGGTGAAAATCTAAGAAGAATGCAATTTGAAAAAGACGGGCAATAGTTCTTGCAACTCTTGTTTCTTTGGAGTCAACGCGTCGTAGCCACCTGTCCATAGGGAGGCCGAAGAGGCTAACCGCTCCGGTCAAAAGGAGTATTAGCTTTTTTATTCCAATATATTAGTGAGTATGTGAAAACAACTCCAATTTTGCATTGCCAGTTCTACACCTAAGATCTCAGACATATATTATATAGGAATAAAATCTGATCGATAATTATGATTTGTGAATTTAGTTAGGATCCTAGTCTCCCTGCATGGATTCTTTATACGTTATAAGTAGATTCCCACTTATGCACAAAATTTAATTTGAGAAATTGGCATAAGCTCTTGTATACACGACATGAAACTAAGTGGATTCAAGAAGAGCATACAAATAATGAAATGGTATATGTGCCAACTGCGAAGTAGGATCTATGTCAATTTTGTGTTCGTCATCAAATACTGTAAGAAATGTTAATTTTGTAGATAGCTTAATTAGCGGTTTCACGTGCTCTGAACTTATTACTCAACAAATGTGCGCACATTTGCTTATTTGGCAACAGTTGAAATTATACTCTAGAGGTTTTCATAATTATACTTTCCCGAGTATACACTAGAAAAAACTACCAAGATATTTGTTCTATTGTAGGCTTTAGTGATCTGTATCATAATATTTGAGGATATCAATAATATATACACAAATGAATATACTTTTACACAGATACATATGTATACACTACAATATTTATGCAACCATAAATAATCAGGTGAAGGAAAACTTTTATTGCAACCTACAATTTAAACTTAAATCAACCAAACTTTGCAGTGATATACATAAAATGTATAACAAATAGCACTCTACTATTGTTATTTTTTATGGGTTAAATATGTCACCAAATAATGGAAAACCATCCTTATTATGACTATATTTGAGGAAAATAAGTATGCAAGTTTAATACAAAATATGAAAATAGCCAGAGCATAAGGTTCTATCAATTTGATTAGGGATCACAAATGTGCTCCACAATAGCACAACACTTTAACAACAAAAAAACACGGTAACACCGAGAGTAACCTCACTGCTCCTTCATAATACTGCCACAAATCTGCTCACAAAGTGACCAAAAATAAATGCGCCGCCGCACGCCATCAACCAGACCGCTCACACTCTCCAACAGATATACCAACAACAGACAGGGAATCAAATGCAGCAGCCCGATGGCTCTGTAACAAGGTCGTTTCTCTCTGAGATGGTTTCTTAAAATTATGTAAAGATAGTGCCACAAAATCTCAAAAATACTATTGCGGTAAGACAATTTGTGTATGCAATAGATCTCTACATTTATCGCACTAAAAATTTCATAAAACATCTATGTACCATACAACAGACAAACAAACGCTTGCAGCATGAACACTACATTTTAACACATACACCTAAAGTCATCACAACATGTCACCTGAGCGTCTGCAACTAAATGAACATGAGTTGTTGTATCGAAAAATCACAAATCACCAATCTTTGATTTGGAGCACTGACATTGCACGCTGAACACCTTCATCATAGTCTTAATGCTTCCTAGACTTTGGAAATAAAATTCATGCCAATCGATGAGCATGAGTTAGCGACAGACTGAAATATCCTCATGTGTTCTGACATCTTAGAGCTCCTTTGATTCATATGATAGAAAAACCATATAAATCAATCAGGTTGGGTAGGAAATCTTCCATAGAATCCAAGTCCTACATAATTCCTATAAAAATCCTTCGAATCAAAGGAGGCCTTAGGCTATTTTCATAATAATTATGTAGCTAGTGTCGAGTCCATTTGATCGAGAGTTTGTCGACCAGCAAAACAACATCTTTGATAATTCTTAGTCGACTACGAATTAACTTAGATCTTAGTCAGATTTTAAGCCTTTGATTTGCACTATGATTCGTGTTAGAGGTGAGTTGCAAGTAGGTTGCAACCAAATCCTTTTCAGTTCAAATGGGCTGCTGGAAAAAGTAGTCCACTCAATACAAAATGGTGTGATGATATCACTTCACTTATAATTAATACAAGAGCCCAATTGATCGGTCATCAGTTCAGGAGAGACGAGTCGGCCGAAAATAATCGTTATTAATCACGAACTATTAGGTCTTGTTTAGTACAAGAGTTTTTTTTTGGGGGATTTCGGGGATTATCCCCACCAAAACCAAAATTCTAAGTTATTAATAAAATTTTGTTTGGTTCTAGTGTATTGATTAATTTAATCCCTATTTTTAATTTTTTTAAAAGTATTATTCTCAATTCTCAATACACTACCTCGGCAAAGTAGATTGGAGATTAGGGTTTTATAGAAATTTGAAGGGATTTTAAGAAGATAGGGGTTTCACCTTACCCACTTAAAATTATTCCTTCTAATATCCAAAAAGCGAGAAAGTACATGTGAGAAAGACTGTGAGGCATATTGGTTAGTACATGTGAAGTTGTAATAAACAGCCCGAGACTCACCACCTCCTATATTAAATACAACGGTGGTTCCTCCCACTGTTGGTTTCATCTTTTAATCCCAAAAAGCTCCGGTACCAAACAGGCCTTACATATCGATCGGTGGTTCATAGTTGTGGCGCTGATGGACGGTCTCCACGTTCTACACCTGCAGGAACGGGGATTTGTCTGGCCGGCCGGGCGAGTGCTGAACTTCCTGATCTGCAGATTTGGCACTGCTAGGACGATTCCTGCTGGGACACGCACACACACGGCCGGCAGACCGCGCGACGCCATCACGCGATGTCACGACGACGTCCGCGCGCGCGGTTCGCTTCGACTCTGGCGGCGGCTCGGGTTGCCGTGTGTCGCGTGATCGTCGCCGGTGTACGTTGCTTCCGTTTACACACCTAGCTACACACATAGAGACGTTAGTGTCAAGTTTTGACCAGGGAGTTTAGTGTATAATTTGACGCTGTGAGAAAGAACAGTCGCACGTCGTGTTGACTTCTGCAGCCGGCTAGCCAAAAAAAGGAGCACGCGCGTGAATGAATGCATGAGTCGCTTCTCGTCTCGGTAATTACCTGGATAATATAATGTCGATCCTGACGACTTTGGTTTCGACGAAACTATATATTGTGTACCCGCGCGCGTACGTAGTAGATTGGTGCGCACTATTAATCCACTTTTGGTCAAGCCCGCGCAAATGTTTCAGCGGCCTCGGCGGCCGTACTTTGAACTTGTCAGATTCGGCGAAGAAAAGTTGCATCACCACAGGAAAGGCAGTCTTAAGTTGCTAACACAACGGAAAGCAACGCAAGAGAAGGCAGCACCACTTTCTTGATTCTCTTAACATGTCTGTCCGAATAAAGTTACCGAAGCTTCCATTTAGCACATGCGTCACACATTCTCGATACAAGACATATACTTGCTCCATCTCAAAATTAAGACGTCTAAAAATTACTCAAAAGTTAATGTTTTCTAAGTTTAACCAAGTTTATACATAAAAGTATAAACAACTACAATACTGAATCAATGCCGATAGATTCACCATAAAGTATATTTTATTAATGTGTTCATTCAATATTGTAGATGTATATATATTTTTCTAAATATTTGGTCCAAATTAGTAAGATTTAACTTTATCTAATGCGTAGGCTCCTTATGTTTTGGGACGGAGGGAGTAGTTTTTGGCATGGAAATTACAGAGCACAAATGAAGCAAAGATTGTACTCCCTCTGTCCCATGGAACATGTCGGAGCTTTGTCAAAAATTGGATACATCCAGATACTATTTGGTGTCTAAATACATTTAAATTTATACAAACTTCAGACATTTTTCATGAGACACATGGAGTATCAGGTTTGGGTAATACAATAGAAGACTTCAATATTTGAATGTCCTTCTTGTGGGTTATCCCATGTATTTGGGAGGCTTCTATATCCAAGATCGGCGAAGCGACATTAATCAACGGCTTCATGAATACCTTCCATCTTCTATTCCTGCCGATCATACCCGCCAAATTGTTCCAAGGCACATATATAGGACCTCGTATTAGTCATCAGCGCACAACCATGGGTTATCATACTCCCTTCTAAGGTGTCTCAACAACTCCCAGTTTCGCTTCCTTGTTAATCTAGCAGAATCACCATAGAATCTCGTGAAACACCATTCAGTTGGACCAATCAAGTTGTTCTTTATCATCACATCAATTTGGTTCCGACTAAAGGACTTCAAGGACACATCAGAATCGTTGTTCCAAAACAGAACCAAACCACCCTTTTCTCCAACACTTTTAACACCAAAAGCGCAGACAAAGCCTAACCTTCATTTTAACTCTTGAGATCGGATATCAGACATTTTGGTTTGTATGAGAAAAATGAAAGATGAACGATGCAGCTTCAGCAAGCTGCTTATTTCCTGAACTATCTCGGGATGCCCACGGCCCGGGAATTCAGACCTAGGAGATTCATTGCTTCTCGCAGTCAAAGCAACAACTCCTACAGCCTCTAAGAAAACCAATATCCACTCATACTCCAATCCCTTATAATCACATGATTCATGATTGTTGAAACTGGACACGTATTTGATTCTAAGTACTCGCTCTTGTGGGCAACGACGAGAATGGCCAGCTATCACCACCAAAGAAAATCGCCCTGATGCGCCATCGTGGAGGGAAATATACTTCTCATCATCATTGCTAGCGCAGAGGAAAACACAAATTGCTACACGAACACTGCCGGGTTGATCTGAAACCCTAGGCAATGGACCTTAGGGGATGAACTTCACTGCAACAGCTGCAACAAGACGAAGTGTCAGGATGGCGCAGAACGATCACGTAATACTCAACTGGATAGAGAGAGGTAGAAGCCAACGTCCGAACCACACCACCCATTGCCATGACGCCACAACTTAGATAGCATTAATGATCGCCTAAGCCATCGCACCGTTTCGCCTAAGCCAACCTACATACAAGTATAGTAGCAAGCAAGAGGGGAAACTTGGAACGGAGGCTGAGCTATACATAGCCTCTTATTTTCAAACACTCAAAATTCGTATTTTAGAGTTTCAGAAAAAAATCTAAAACAAAATTGTATGATTAGCCAACGATGTATACTACAAACATGCAAAATCTTAATATGAATTACTTCTTATTCTAGGCTACGCAACACTATGTAACCTTTTCAGATTTTATCATTTTTATGTAGCCTGGAATATAAATTTGTTTGTATTGATATTTTATAGGTTTGTAGTACACATTATTGCTTATCTTAAGGATTTTGTTTCGATTTTTCTAATAACTTCAAAATGTGAATTTTAAGTGGTTTAAAATATATAAAAAACTACATGTTCAGCCTTCATTTGTTCACTATCCAAGCAAGAGCGATTACACAGGACTAATAAACAACCTTGGCATGCAACTTACCATGGACACACACGCACACGCTTCTGACACGTACGGACTTACAGTCGGTAGTGCGATCAAGCTTAGCTTATATTTCGATCGGTGGAGTATGATCAACGATTTCCACACGTTCTACCCGTGCTCTGCCCGGCCGTACGGAGTACGCGCTGATAGTATTTGCGACTTCTGCTGGGAGACGCACCATCACACGACGATCGCGCGACGCCATCACACGACGTCACGACGATGCATGTACGTTCCTTCCGTTTACACCAGAGACGGCGCCACGCCAGTGTTCAGTTTTTGCCAGAGAGTACATAATTTGACGCTGTGAGGAAGAACAGTTGTACCCGCGCGTCGGAACGAATGAGTCCCTTCTCATCTCGGTAATTAAGTGTACTGACAGACGTACCTACTCCAAAACATATGAGCTCACTACAGGAATCGACGTAGACGCCGACGGCCGGCTGCCCTCGGCGTAGCCACGCCTGGCCCTCGGCGTAGGCTACGCCGACGGCAGCCCTCGGCATAGCCCCTCGGCGTCCAGGTCCCTCGGCACCAGTCATCGTGCCATCGGCGTAGGGCCGGCCGTCGGCGTATGCCTCCTATACCGACGGTGCGACTTCCCCTCGGCGTAGCTGCCCTCGGCGTTTGGCCACGGCCGGCCGTCTCCGTTAACGGTGCTCCGTCAGAGGCCGACGGTAATCCCCTCGGCATAGCCCAGCCATCTGCGCGCCGTGGGGGCGACGTGGCGCATCGTCTGGCTGCCACGTACGGAGTCTATGCCGACGGCCCGGCCCTCGGCGTCTGCATGGCGCATGCAGCCAGGCCTCCTCGCGGGTGGGCGACGTGGCGCGTCGTGGCGCCGCCAGCTGGGCCTCTACGCCGAGGGCAACCCCCTCGGCATATACTTGATCCATGCAGCCAGGCCGTGGACACGCGGCAGAGCCTGGGCGCGTCGGGCTACGCCGAGGGCAACCCCCTCGGCATAGACCTGACCATATGGCCCTATGTCAGGGTCTATGCCGACGGCCTTACCCTCGGCATAGGGCCTGCCATTTTTTCTGTTTTCCAGCCCAGCCCAGTTCAATCCAGTTCCGATTCAGTTCATATCATCCACCAAATTCACAGAAATATCATATAATCGACCAAATTCATCCAAAATCGACCAAATTCGTCATAATTCACGTAAATAGCATGAAATCCACATAGTAGCATACAAATACATCCAAATTCATCCAAAATCACCATAATTCACATAAATAGCATGAAATCCACATAGTAGCATACATGGTGCATGTAGTAGCATACAAGAGGAGAGTGCCATGTCATCCAATACATAGTAGTAGGTAGCAAATGATGGCAAGCAAGAAGCCCGGTGCTGACTAGCGGAGGAAGGACCCGGGCGGGGTGTGTCCGCCCACATCCTTGGCGAAACGAGCAGCCCGGGGTTTCGCTCCGGTAGAAGCTGCAGAAGAACCACCTGGAGAAGGACCAGTAGCACGCCTGTGAGAAGTCGACGGAGAGGCACCGGGAGTAGTCCTGTGAGTAGTCGACGGAGAGACACCAGTGAACGCCCGGGAGACCGACCACCTTCATGAACCGGTGTGACCTCGCGCCCACCCGGCGATGCCTGGTTCCCGGACCATCCCGTTCCCTACGTGTTCCCTACATGTTAGCAACTTGCGAGGCAAAGGAAAGTGGTAACTACCGGTTTGGCAAAGAACTTACCTCCGGTGTGGATCCGTAGTAAGTCGCAGCGAAAGCTGCCCTCGATGGCATGATAGGCATGTCCCCCGCCACGGTAACTCGATCCGGTGGCGGTGTACCAAGATAGACATAGAGATCATCATTTCTGCAAGATAGGTTACAAGTTAGGCTTTGCAGAAATAAAGCATCAAACCGAGACTTGTCATCTACTTGTGCGAGAAGGAAGATTCAGACATCGATAAATACGTCATATAGGCCGTATTCTCGCCTATTCCACCGGGCAACGGCCTGCTGATACGCTTCATTGCAGGCTTCGAAGGCCGCCTCGAAGTCGAGCTACAATTTCAGAAACAATGAATCTCGTAAACACTTAGCCATGTAGGAAGGAAAACCGGAAAGAGGATGAAAATAAGGAAACTTACATCGTAGGCGGGTGGACGAGCAGGCCGTGGACGAGGCTGGGGGCTGTCGGCGGTGAGGGTATGCTTGAGGCGCGTGTAGCTCGTGGAGTGGGTAGGCTTGACCGCCTTATTCATCCAAGGGAAACGGCCATGCGGACGCCCGTGCCCCGACAGGACCAACGACTCCTCGTCGACCGGAATGCTCAAGGGGTCATCCACCTCGGGGTGACGAGACTTGACCATGTCGCGCAGTCCTCCTTGGCGGCCTTGGCATTGCCGTAGTACCGTGGCCGAGGCAATGCGGGATTGGGCTTCGCTTCGTTCGCATCATGTCATATATCTGGGCATCATGAAGCACCACCCCGTGTGGTGCCTCGGCCACCGCATCGCGAAAAGAAAAGTTAAGCGTACCACAAATGAGACATGGCGGGAAATGAATGAAGGTCGTTCCATGTATATACATACCTTTTTCCCCTTGAAGCGGGTGTAGTCGCGGTTTCCCGCGCATGTGTGCCACCGGTGCCTCGGTTCTCCATGTTACGCCTCGACACGGCTGCAAACTCCTCGTCTGCCCGAGCCACCTCGCCTAATCAGCTCCTCCCATGCCTCCCTATGCTGCTCGGCCCACTCCGGACAAACCTGAAAACGCAATACTCAAACTTTTCAAGATAATTCAATGAAAACTTAGCAACAATGTAGAATCTCATTGACATTTTACTCACCGACATGTACTCCTCAATGGTCATTGCCCATTCCTCCGTAGGCTCGTTACCAACATAGTACTCCTTCTTGACCCTCTTACCCTTGTTAGCCCAGAAGGCACTAGCGCTGGTGAACTTTTGGTTGTACCACTTCTGCGGTGTCAACCTCTCGCAAGCGCCACGCAAAGTGAGACGCGCCTGCGTGTCATGCTCCGGGTCCACACGATAGAAGCACTTCAATCATGCATAAATCAGTTGTGAAAGTCATGAGTTAGCACATTAGGGTCATCAACTATGAACGGTGCTCGAGAAATATATGCCTTACCCAGAACTTGGTGGTCACAGCCTCGGCAAATTGTCGCGAAGCCTACGGCAGGGGCATCCTCATAGTCCGCCCAAGTAGTGGCTAGCTTCGTCGGGCCACCGGGGACCGTGCTAAGGGGAGTGTATCTGCCGGGCCAGAACTTCTTAATCGAGCCCCAAGCAAGCCGTTAGGCATGCGGGGGGCTTGGCATCCCATGTCCGATTCTTTGCAAATAAATCACACATTAGTACACATGCCAAATTGTTTATTATGCCCAAGATGAAAATACATGTTCGAAATTTCTGAAGTAGTACACTTACTCATCGCTCGAAGGAATGATAAGGGCCTTGTCATCATGGGTCTTCGGCTCCTTCCTCGCATCGGGGACTCCAGCTTCTCCACGAAGCTTCAAGGGCTTCGGCGCACCCCCATCCTCCATCACCTCCAACTCAGCCCTAGAGTCCGACTCGTGTGTAGACTCCGTCTCCATCTCCACCTCCCCACTAGACGGACCCTCTAGGTACAACTCAGGAGCCACGTCGCCAGAAGCGGAGGGTGGCTCGTCAAAGTCCATGTGTACCCCGCCGCCACCTCGTCCTCCACCTCGTCCTCCTCGTCCTCATCCTCGACCTCCACCTCGTCCTCCTCGTCCTCGTCCTCCATCGGTACCATCGGCGTAACGCGGATTTTGCACCGGGGCTCGATCACTCCGTCTAGTGGGTCTAGGAATATTCCTCTTCACCTGCGCCAGCGTCTTAAGCAAGCTCTCGAGTCCGCCTTGCCGCTGCTCATATTGTCCAGTCCACTGCATTGAGAAGAATAAAACAGTTAAGCACAAAGACATATTATATGAAGATACTAAGAATAAAAGGCACAATGCAATTAAGAAGCATGTTGACATAATAAAATGAAGATACTAAGAATAAAAGGCACAATGCAATTAAGAAGCATGTTGACATAATAAAATGAAGATACTAAGAATAAAACGCACAATGCAATTAAGAAGCATGTTGACATAATAAAATGAAGATACTAAGAATAAAAGGCACAATGCAATTAAGAAGCATGTTGACATAATAAATACTAAGAATAAAAGACCCTCACCAGCCATCATCGCTCTCATGCTCACTCTCATACTCCATCTCTTTCTCTTTCTCTTTCTACGGCCCACTATCACTATCACTATCTTGTGAGTACAAAGTTGAAGGGTCGACGGGTGGAGGCTCATCATAATTGTCATTCGCCTCAAGTAACTTCTCGAGCATAGATATGTCCTTTAGATCCACCACCGACTCACCACGAGTTTACGCATCGTTCCCGAGGTCTTCTTGAACAAACGGTTCTAAAATATATTCCCCGAAGTCCTGTTCCTCTTGATAGAAAATCCCCTCGTATGTCACGGGGTCAATGTTGTTGTAATCATCCTCAGAGGGAATCGGTAGGTTACCATGTGGCGATACTCGGAAGACGACTTCCCAACCCTTGAGTTCCGCTTCGGCATGGGTAGGGCAAATAATAAACTTGCTTGGCTTGGTGAGCCACAATAAAGACATCGGCTCCGCTATAGGTGGTTGAAGGCTTAACTTCAACTAACCCAATGGACTTATCACTTCTCTGTCCACCTATTGGGTCGAACCAATGACACTTGAACACGACGATATTGAGTTGCACGTTCGTACGATTGAATGTCAACTCGTATACACTTTGTAACCTTCCGTAGTAATCAAAGTTGTTGGCTCCTTTGGTGAAGACCCCAGTATTTATCGTTTTGGGATTCGCCGGCCCTTACGGTGCGTCTCGTGTGGAAGCGAAACCCATTCACATCATACTTCTCATACTTGGTCACCTCACGGCTACAACCTTGGGAAACACATTTCAACTCATCTATCATATCAACGTTTCTCTCACGGCCCTACAAGAACATTTCAAATTTGTTGTGTGCATTAGTTACGTGTAATAAGAGGGACAAGTCACGTGTTGCAATGTAAGAGGAAAGGTTAGAAATTACTTTTTCCATGAACCATGTCACAAAGTTTTTATTAATTCCGGGAGCACCGTCTTTCAATAGAGTGTCCATCTCCGAGGTTTCGGGCAATTCATCATACGGCCACATTTCATCCGTGAATTCGCTGAAAGGAGAAAATAAGCATTAGACCGAGACGAGGTTACTAGCTGCAAAGTAATTTGTTCACCATTTTACCTTACGAATGGGATCACTTCCTCCATGTTCATAAGCACATATAGCATTATACAATCCTTCTCTTCGTTCTCCAATTTATATTTTGTTCCTTTACCAGCCTTGCCACCGGGAATTGGAATAGTTTTAGCTTGGGGTCATTCTCGGGCACGTCGACATTGTAACGAGTGACCGGGTTATGCTGAGTGGGAACATCATCGGGATAGTACGTTGTCGCGGCATCTGCCATCTCCCGAAGGCATATTGCCTCAGCTATGCATGCTTCAATCTTGGCCTTGTTTCCGATTATCTTTCGAATATACTTAAACTCTCTCTCAATACGAAGTGCCAACGAAACTGCACCGGACCACCCAAGAGTGCCTCGTTGGCGAGGTGCACAATGAGATGTGCCATCGGAGTAAAGAAGCCCGGCGGAAATATCATCTCCAAATTGCATAGCAACTCCGGCCTTGTATGTTGTAGCTTTGCAATAACCTCGGGACATATACGCTTAGCACGGAGCGTGCGGAAGAAATGGCTCAAGCTAGCAAGCACTCGCGACTTTCTCGGGAATATACCCTCGAAGCATCACCGGCATGAGCCGCTGAATCCATATATGATAGTCGTGACTCTTGAGCCCGGTGACTTTTCCCGTCGAAAGATTAACTCCCTTACTCATATTCGAGCAATAACCATCCGGGAACATCACGACGTATTTGAGCCACCCGAATGCCTCCTTCTTTTGGATGGAATCAAGGCAGAAGTTGGCATGCGGCTTGAACCAATTCTTTTGACGGCCAATAGGACGCTTCATGTGTAATTTTTCCCTATCACAGAGGATCTCAATATCGACTCTAGCCTTGACATTATCCTTTGACTTCCCGGGAATGTTCAGGCATGTGTGAAAGACGGACTCCGCGACATTCTTTACAGTGTGCATCACATCGATGTTATGGGGAAGTTCGAGGTCCTTGTAATACTCGAGCTTCGTTAAAGCCGCCTCGTGAGTCCAGTTGTGCGTTACACCATATCCCTCAAATTGATGGCCAGTTGGCGTCGCTGCCGGCACGAGAGCACGTAGCTCGGCTTCAACAAGTGTACCATCAAACTTCGGCACATCTTTTTTTTCATGCACAACTTTGCCCTTCTTGAAGTTCTTTTTGTCTTCTCTAAACGGATGCCTCCTTTTGAGGAACTGTCGATTCGTGTCAAACGCAACATACTTGCGACCCTTCTGTAGCCAAAGGAACTCAAGCCGATGCTCGCACACCGGGCATGGCCACTTACTGTACACCATCCACATGTTAGGGCGTACCCGGGCATGTCATGCATGGTATACTGCAACCAAACTCTCATGCAGAAGTTTGTCTTCGATGCTCGGTCGTACGTCAATGTCCCGTGGTGCCAAGAGTGGTTCAAATCTTCCACAATCGGCTGCATGTAGACACTCAAATTCTTCCCCGGGTAATGAGGGCCTGGAATGATCAGCGATAGAAACATGGTCTTCCTCGTTGACCGACCTCCGATGACAGCTGATCAATGGACTTTTCTCTTCCTTTGTGTTGTGTTAGGTCATAGGTACATGTGGAAACAAGGATCATCCCATATGATCTCAAGTTTCTCTCCGGTTCACCTCCGAGGGAGTTCCCCCCTATACATGCAGAATCTGCCCAAGTGTAGGAACCCCCTGTCCGAGAAGCCGGACACACCTGGGGGTAGCCTTGGATATAAAACCATCTCAAATCACTTTTGTGCATTCCATGTGGACACACACAAGTTTTGGGGCCATTCCCTACATCTCGATGCTCGATTTCCGACAAAACCCTAGTTACGTTGGACCGCGCGGTCTACCCCTTTGACTGCATCCCATCGGGGGTCCCCCGGTGGGCATATGCCTCCATTTGAGCTTGGTTAGCTCATAGGTACATGTGGAAACAAGGATCATCACATATGATCTCAAGTTTCTCTCCGGTTCACCTCCGAGGGAGTTCCCCCCTATACATGCAGAATCTGCCCAAGTGTAGGAACCCCCTGTCCGAGAAGCCGGACACACCTGGGGGGGTAGCCTTGAATATAAAACCATCTCAAATCACTTTTGTGCATTCCATGTGGACACACACAAGTTTTGGGGCCATTCTCTACATCTGATGCTCGATTTCCGACAAAACCCTAGTTCTGATGACCGCGCGGTCTACCCCTTTGACTGCATCCCATCGGGGGTCCCCCGGTGGGCATATGCCTCCATTTGAGCTTGGTTAGGTCATAGGTACATGTGGAAACAAGGATCATCACATATGATCTCAAGTTTCTCTCCGGTTCACCTCCGAGGGAGTTCCCCCCTATACGTGCGAGAATCCGCCTAAGTGTAGGAACCCCTGTCCGAGAAGCCGGACACACACGGGGGTAGCCTTGAATATAAAACCATCTCAAATCACTTTTGTGCATTCCATGTGGACACACACAAGTTTTGGGGCCATTCTCTACATCAGATGCTCGATTTCCGACGAAACCCTAGTTCTGTTGACCGCGCGGTCTACCCCTTTGACTGCATCCCATCGGGGGTCCCCCGGTGGGCATATGCCTCCATTTGAGCTTGGTTAGGTCATAGGTACATTTGGAAACAAGGATCATCACATATGATCTCAAGTTTCTCTCCGGTTCACCTCCGAGGGAGTTCCCCCCTATACATGCATAATCTGCCTAAGTGTAGGAACCCCCTGTCCGAGAAGCCGGACACACCTGGGGGGGTAGACTTGGATATAAAACCATCTCAAATCACTTTTATGCATTCCATGTGGACACACACAAGTTTTGGGGCCATTCTCTACATCTGATGCTCGATTTCCGACGAAACCCTAGTTCTGTTGACCGCGCGGTCTACCCCTTTGACTGCATCCCATCGGGGGTCCCCCGGTGGGCATATGCCTCCATTTGAGCTTGGTTAGGTCATAGGTACATGTGGAAACAAGGATCATCACATATGATCTCAAGTTTCTCTCCGGTTCACCTCCGAGGGAGTTCCCCCCTATACATGCATAATCTGCCTAAGTGTAGGAACCCCCTGTCCGAGAAGCCGGACACACCTGGGGGGGTAGCCTTGGATATAAAACCATCTCAAATCACTTTTGTGCATTCCATGTGGACACACACAAGTTTTGGGGCCATTCCCTAGATCCGATGCTCGATTTCCGATGAAACCCTAGTTCTGTTGACCGCGCGGTCTACCCCTTTGACTGCATCCCATCGGGGGTCCCCCGGTGGGCATATGCCTCCATTTGAGCTTGGTTAGCTCATAGGTACATGTGGAAACAAGGATCATCACATATGATCTCAAGTTTCTCTCCGGTTCACCTCCGAGGGAGTTCCCCCCTATACATGCAGAATCTGCCCAAGTGTAGGAACCCCCTGTCCGAGAAGCCGGACACACCTGGGGGGGTAGCCTTGAATATAAAACCATCTCAAATCACTTTTGTGCATTCCATGTGGACACACACAAGTTTTGGGGCCATTCTCTACATCTGATGCTCGATTTCCGACAAAACCCTAGTTCTGATGACCGCGCGGTCTACCCCTTTGATCGCATCCCATCGGGGTCCCCGGTGGGCATATGCCTCAATTTGAGCTTGGTTAGGTCATAGGTACATGTGGAAACAAGGATCATCACATATGATCTCAAGTTTCTCTCCGGTTCACCTCCGAGGGAGTTCCCCCCTATACATGCATAATCTGCCTAAGTGTAGGAACCCCCTGTCCGAGAAGCCGGACACACCTGGGGGGGTAGCCTTGTATATAAAACCATCTCAAATCACTTTTGTGCATTCCATGTGGACACACACAAGTTTTGGGGCCATTCTCTACATCTGATGCTCGATTTCCGACGAAACCCTAGTTCTGTTGACCGCGCGGTCTACCCCTTTGACTGCATCCCATCGGGGGTCCCCCGGTGGGCATATGCCTCCATTTGAGCTTGGTTAGGTCATAGGTACATGTGGAAACAAGGATCATCACATATGATCTCAAGTTTCTCTCCGGTTCACCTCCGAGGGAGTTCCCCCCTATACATGCAGAATCTGCCTAAGTGTAGTAACCCCTGTCCGAGAAGCCGGACACACCTGGGGGGTAGCCTTGAATATAAAACCATCTCAAATCACTTTTGTGCATTCCATGTGGACACACACAAGTTTTGGGGCCATTCTCTACATCTGATGCTCGATTTCCGACGAAACCCTAGTTCTGTTGACCGCGCGGTCTACCCCTTTGACTGCATCCCATCGGGGGTCCCCCGGTGGGCATATGCCTCAATTTGAGCTTGGTTAGGTCATAGGTACATTTGGAAACAAGGATCATCACATATGATCTCAAGTTTCTCTCCGGTTCACCTCCGAGGAGTTCCCCCTATACATGCAGACCCGCCCAAGTGTAGGAACCCCTCGTCCGAGAAGCCGGACACACGTGGGGGTAGCCTTGGTTATAAAACCATCTCAAATCACTTTTGTGCATTCCATGTGGACACACACAAGTTTTGGGGCCATTCTCTACATCCGATGCTCGATTTCCGACGAAACCCTAGTTACGTTGACCGCGCGGTCTACCCCTTTGATCGCATCCCATCTCGGGGTCCCCGGTGGGCATATGCCTCCATTTGAGCTTGGTTAGGTCATAGGTACATGTGGAAACAAGGATCATCACATATGATCTCAAGTTTCTCTCCGGTTCACCTCCGAGGGAGTCCCCCCCTATACATGCAGAATCTGCCTAAGTGTAGGAACCCCCTGTCCGAGAAGCCAGACACACCTTGGGGGGTAGCCTTGAATATAAAACCATCTCAAATCACTTTTGTGCATGCCATGTGGACACACACAAGTTTTGGGGCCATTCTCTACATCTGATGCTCGATTTCCGACGAAACCCTAGTTCTGTTGACCGCGCGGTCTACCCCTTTGACTGCATCCCATCGGGGTCCCCCGGTGGGCATATGCCTCCATTTGAGCTTGGTTAGGTCATAGGTACATTTGGAAACAAGGATCATCACATATGATCTCAAGTTTCTCTCCGGTTCACCTCCGAGGGAGTTCCCCCCTATACATGCATAATCTGCCTAAGTGTAGGAACCCCCTGTCCGAGAAGCCGGACACACACGGGGGTAGCCTTGGATATAAAACCATCTCAAATCACTTTTGTGCATTCCATGTGGACACACACAAGTTTTGGGGCCATTCCCTAGATCCGATGCTCGATTTCCGATGAAACCCTAGTTCTGTTGACCGCGCGGTCTACCCCTTTGACTGCATCCCATCGGGGGTCCCCCGGTGGGCATATGCCTCCATTTGAGCTTGGTTAGCTCATAGGTACATGTGGAAACAAGGATCATCACATATGATCTCAAGTTTCTCTCCGGTTCACCTCCGAGGGAGTTCCCCCCTATACATGCAGAATCTGCCCAAGTGTAGGAACCCCCTGTCCGAGAAGCCGACACACTCGGGGGGGGTAGCCTTGAATATAAAACCATCTCAAATCACTTTTGTGCATTCCATGTGGACACACACAAGTTTTGGGGCCATTCTCTACATCTGATGCTCGATTTCCGACAAAACCCTAGTTCTGATGACCGCGCGGTCTACCCCTTTGACTGCATCCCATCGGGGGTCCCCCGGTGGGCATATGCCTCAATTTGAGCTTGGTTAGGTCATAGGTACATGTGGAAACAAGGATCATCACATATGATCTCAAGTTTCTCTCCGGTTCACCTCCGAGGGAGTTGCCCCCCTATACATGCATAATCTGCCTAAGTGTAGGAACCCCCTGTCCGAGAAGCCGGACACACCTGGGGGGTAGCCTTGGATATAAAACCATCTCAAATCACTTTTGTGCATTCCATGTGGACACACACAAGTTTTGGGGCCATTCCCTAGATCCGATGCTCGATTTCCGATGAAACCCTAGTTCTGTTGACCGCGCGGTCTACCCCTTTGACTGCATCCCATCGGGGGTCCCCCGGTGGGCATATGCCTCCATTTGAGCTTGGTTAGCTCATAGGTACATGTGGAAACAAGGATCATCACATATGATCTCAAGTTTCTCTCCGGTTCACCTCCGAGGGAGTTCCCCCCTATACATGCAGAATCTGCCCAAGTGTAGGAACCCCCTGTCCGAGAAGCCGGACACACCTGGGGGGGTAGCCTTGAATATAAAACCATCTCAAATCACTTTTGTGCATTCCATGTGGACACACACAAGTTTTGGGGCCATTCTCTACATCTGATGCTCGATTTCCGACAAAACCCTAGTTCTGATGACCGCGCGGTCTACCCCTTTGACTGCATCCCATCGGGGGTCCCCCGGTGGGCATATGCCTCAATTTGAGCTTGGTTAGGTCATAGGTACATGTGGAAACAAGGATCATCACATATGATCTCAAGTTTCTCTCCGGTTCACCTCCGAGGGAGTTCCCCCCTATACATGCATAATCTGCCTAAGTGTAGGAACCCCCGTCCGAGAAGCCTGACACACTGGGGGTAGCCTTGGATATAAAACCATCTCAAATCACTTTTGTGCATTCCATGTGGACACACACAAGTTTTGGGGCCATTCTCTACATCTGATGCTCGATTTCCGACGAAACCCTAGTTCTCCGTTGACCGCGCGGTCTACCCTTTGATCGCATCCCATCGGGGTCCCCGGTGGGCATATGCCTCCATTTGAGCTTGGTTAGGTCATAGGTACATGTGGAAACAAGGATCATCACATATGATCTCAAGTTTCTCTCCGGTTCTCCTCCGAGGAGTTCCCCTATACATGCATAATCCGCCTAAGTGTAGTAACCCCCGTCCGAGAAGCCGGACACACCTGGGGGGGTAGCCTTGAATATAAAACCATCTCAAATCACTTTTGTGCATTCCATGTGGACACACACAAGTTTTGGGGCCATTCTCTACATCTGATGCTCGATTTCCGACGAAACCCTAGTTCTGTTGACCGCGCGGTCTACCCCTTTGACTGCATCCCATCGGGGTCCCCGGTGGGCATATGCCTCAATTTGAGCTTGGTTAGGTCATAGGTACATTTGGAAACAAGGATCATCACATATGATCTCAAGTTTCTCTCCGGTTCACCTCCGAGGGAGTTCCCCCCTATACATGCAGAATCTGCCCAAGTGTAGGAACCCCCTGTCCGAGAAGCCGACACACTGGGGGTAGCCTTGTATATAAAACCATCTCAAATCACTTTTGTGCATTCCATGTGGACACACACAAGTTTTGGGGCCATTCTCTACATCTGATGCTCGATTTCCGACGAAACCCTAGTTCTGTTGACCGCGCGGTCTACCCCTTTGACTGCATCCCATCGGGGGTCCCCCGGTGGGCATATGCCTCAATTTGAGCTTGGTTAGGTCATAGGTACATTTGGAAACAAGGATCATCACATATGATCTCAAGTTTCTCTCCGGTTCACCTCCGAGGGAGTTCCCCCCTATACATGCAGACCGCTAAGTGTAGGAACCCCTGTCCGAGAAGCCGGACACACCTTGGGGGGTATCCTTGGATATAAAACCATCTCAAATCACTTTTGTGCATGCCATGTGGGCACACACAAGTTTTCCAGTGATTCCGACGCTCCGGTGGTCTGTAACTTGGAAAACCCTAGGGCGGGGACCCCACACATCTACCCCTATAGCTTTCTCCGTGCGAGGGTTTACCAGTGGACTTTTTTATTTAGTTTGCTTTGTTTAGGACATATGTACATGGAAACGATAGGTTGGGCATACTTTACCATAAAATAGGCTCCGTTCGAGCCATGGCGGGGGTTTCCACATACAGATCCTGGATTTTACCAACTGGTAGCCCATTATGCGGAAATCGTCAACGCCGGGTACATCCAAGGTTAGCCAAACCTTACATCACACTTGTACATGTATGTTAGGGGCAGAAGCAAGTTTTCCAACAATTCGGACGCTCCGGTGATCTGTTTCTTGGGAAACCCTAGGGCGGGACCCCTAGGGTTAGGGTTTTACCAAGTGATCTGTTAGGGTTATAGTTAGGGTTAGCAATGTATGTGGAAACCCTAGGGTTAGGGTTAGAGTTAGGGTTAGGTTAGGCTTAGAGTTAGCAATGTATGTGGAAACCCTAGGGTTAGGGTTAGGGCTAGAGTTAGGGTTAGGGTTAGAGTTAGCAATGTATGTGGAAACCCTAGGGTTAGGGTTAGGGCTAGAGTTAGGGTTAGGGTTAGGGTTAGAGTTAGGGTTAGAGTTAGGGTTAGAGTTAGGGTTAGGGTTAGGGTTAGGGTTAGAGTTAGGGTTAGGGAAACCGTAGGGCGGGGACCCCGCGGATCTACCCATATGTACATCGATAGCAAATGTTGGGCCTAGTGGCTCCGGTTGACCCGTCTGCGAAGAGCGTCACCCGTGGGACCTACATATGCCATCTACGAATTCTTAAAAAATAGAACCATTTTTTACATAATGCATACTAGTAAATAAATAATAGAAACATAATATAAAGTAATATGAGAGAGAGAAAAAAGAAAAAATAAAAAAAAAGTCTATATGCCGAGGGTGGCCGTCGGCATAGGGTGGCCATGCCCTATGCCGAGGGTAGCCCTCGGCGTCTGTCTGACGCCGTGAGAGGGCGGTGACGGTGCGGGTGCGAGGTGAGGTGATGGAGACCTCTACGCCGAGGGCCAGGTAGACGCCGACGGCGGCCCTCGGCGTAGGAGCCTATACGCCGACGGTACCTAGACGCCGACGGTCGGCTTCCGGCGCTGCCCTGGCGAGGCCGTACGCCGACGGCCCCGATAAAATGCCCTCGGCGTAGGGTTTGGCCGTCGGCGTATAGGCCCATTCCTGTAGTGGCTTGGCAGATTTGGCGAAGAAAAGTTGCATGAGCAGAAGGTAATCTTAAGTTGGTAACCCAATGTTCTGTTATCCTGTGTCACCCAGGCTGTGTGTGGCTTAATTTATATATAAAATCAATCTTGAGGCTTTTCGCTTAAAAAAAGTCGATAACACAATGGAAAGCAACACAAAAGAAGGCAGCACAACTTTCTTGTAGATACAAAGGTTGACATTTCCGTTTGGATAAAGTTACCGGAGCTTTTCATTTAATTAGCACATGCTTAATAATCATGTACGAAAAAAATTGTACACGCGAATTCGACCAATACTTTCGCAAGCAGCGTTCCCTAATATCTTTCCTTTGGAAGTCAATGCGTGGTCGCGCATAGAGAATTAAACCATGAACGGGTTCAGCTTGGGACGGGATGGCCACGTACGTGGATCGGGCGCTTAGTGCATACTCCCTCCGTCCACAAATAAGTGAACGCGCGCGGTTTTCAAGAGATCTTAAACTTTTTGTATAAAAATTGCTCATTTCTTCGATTAATCTGCTCATTAATCAATAAGATGTTTTAATTTAGACGCTAATAAATGTTGTACATGCTAGTAACCAATAAAACAATATTGAGAAACCAAAAATGATTAATGCGGGCTAGGATCAAGGCATGTACTATGGGCCTAAACGTAAAAAATATACCATGAAATCTAGATGTACACTTATTTGTGGATTTCCTTAAAAAGCTAGATGTCCATTTATTTGTGGAAGGAGGGAGTACTGGCTTGGGAACGAGTCCAACGACAAGCATGCGCAAATTAAGCTCCGTCTACCTTTTTTTTAGGACAAACAATTAAGGCATTAAGCTAAAGCAGATGTATCTTAGCGCGCTATCCTATGTACTAGTAGTATATGTTAATACTGCCTCCGATTCAAGGAATAAGGTGCCCTGGTTTTACGTGCTTTTCATTTGACCAAGAATTACTATAAATAAATAAGGATTATTTGTATGAAATTAGCATCATTAGAAAGTGCTTTTCAATACGAATCCAATGATATTATTTACATATAATATAGCCAAGATTTTGTTGCTCAATTTTATGGTTAAAGTTCGTCTCGAAATACGTGTGCGCCTTATTCCGAGGTATTAGACAATACCTACAATGCATTGTATCTACATTTAATGATTTTAGTGATATACATGCATGTGATTAGTCTAGCAATGCATTTTGCCTATGGTTTTGTGTAAGAGTTGTATCTCAGCTGAGATACAATACCACTCTCTTTCATCATTTAATATAATATAGTGTCACATAAGCAAAGTACCCTCATTGTGAAAGGCCTAAGATTGACAATCCGTTTTCTTCAGAAACACATAAGCATACATGATCGAGCAAAGGAAGTTCTCTATTGTTTGCCGGCCCTTTGACACATAGGTATGCCTTGGGTAGGGCTGCAAGCAGGAGGCCGCATAGATCCGCATATAGGTGTTGTAAAAATCAACGTAGTGCAACTTATATTTGAGATTACCACATATTTGATATTTTATATATCTCTATGCGGGTTAATTTGTGAGATGTCCTTTGCAACTCTAGCCTCGGGAAAAACACGCAACTGGTTGGTCAAAACAGATTTCATGTATACTAGTACTCCCTCCATTTACTATTATAAGATGGTTTAGATTTTTTTTCCCAAAAATGTATGCATTCAGGCGTATTTAAGTGTTTTAGTCCACTCTCATATATAAACATCTCCTAATGTTGAACAGAGAGAGGGTACATCACTCCGCGCCTTTCAGATTGTTAGATTGATTGTAGGAAAGCCAAGCTAAGGTAGCACATCTCAGAACTTTATTAAGTAATTTAAATCGATTGTCTTAAGGGAACCATATCAAGTGATTCTTCTTACATGTAACGGAGGTGGCATGCATATGCTTTGCTTAATCAAATCGAATTGCAGATCGAGCATCTCCTCTATCGTCTGAAATGCAAGATCTGGACCATCCGACTACGGCAACATACACATCACCCACACAACACTTCTTGTCTATGTTTGCAACATTTTTTCTCACGACATGTTAAAATCATGGAAAATGAATGCCACCTCATATCAAGAATGCTAGTGCATCAAGAAATGTGTGCATGTAATAATCTCCATTATTGTCCATTGTTCGCACTAAATAGTCCAAAATGATCGTCGCACTATGCAACGTAGAAATCAAAGCTTGTAACATGAATGCAGGCCCAAATTTAACAATATTTCAAACCTTGAGTTCTGAAAGACTGAAACGTCATAATTGACAATGAAACCCAATGAAACACATTCGACGTTTTCTATCTTGTTTTTCATCAATATATTTTATGGGTTGTACTCTAAGCCAGTTGCCAATTATTTTCCAACTTTGGTGAACCAAGTTTAAAATGCAGTGAAAAAATTGTTTAAAAAAATAGTTTCACTACGTTTCATAATGTTTTTCAAAGTTTCACCATCTTTCGGAAGTCAATTTCCAAATATTATTAAAATATATAAAATATTGAATATATGAAAAAGGCTCCAATTTTCAGCATGTCCACAACAGGAATAGATGGCATCTACTATGTAGGGGAAAACCATGATTGACAAATTGTGAGCTTAGTTGGGATGCTAATCTCTCTAATGGATTTTCTAAAAGTTGTAAGTAGATTCTCATGTTTAATTTTGTGCACAAAAATTTATTTCAAAAAATGGCATGACCCCTTGAATACACGAAAAACCAAGTGCACTAGAGATTAGCATAGAATAGAAAACAATAAGATGATATGTATGCCGAGTAGGATCTATGCCAAATTTATGTTCATCATCAATTACTATAAGAAATTCTAGTTCAATACCTAGTGCAGAGGATGCACATGCTCACTTATTGTTGGGGAGACTTGCAATAGACATTTTTTAATTTGCCAACAGCTGAAATTATACTCCATAAGGTTTTGTACTTATTCTTACCTTATTATACACTAGAATCGCTATGAAGATATTTGATGTAGTGTACAATTTAATGATCTCTATTATAAATTGGAGGATATAAAAAATGGACCAAAAAATATACATGTACACAAATACATATGTATGTGCTATATATCTATGCAACCATAAAATTAGCTTGAGGATAAATTTATTACAACATATAGTTTGAACTCAACACAACCAAAACAATTTGTGATATACATAAAAAATGTATAAAAATAACACTTTGATTTAGAATCTGAAATATTGTTAGGGTTAACTATGACATCCAAATAATAGAAAATTTTACTTATTAGGACTAAAATTTGATGAAAATAAGTATTAAAGTTTAGTATACAATATACTCCCTCTGTTCTTGTGCTTAGGGCGCATAAATGTTTTCTATTTTTTGAAATAGATTAAGGCGCATGGTGTAGTTATCCCTAGTTTGTTCGGGCCTGGAAAATCGGGGGAGAATAGTTATTGTGGCGTCCAGCACGGTGCATGCGGGCTAAGGAACGGTTATTGCACGTCAAAAGAAGAGAATAGAAGGAACGCTACGCAGAGAGAGAAGGAAGGATACCGTTCACAATGAGAGAGATAATCAAGGAACAAAGTACACAAATTAATAGGGGTACCTTTGAAACGAATTAATCTAACTGGATTTCCTTAATCAACGAGCAAAAAATGCCTTCATTTAAGAAACAGAGGGAGTACATTTCAATTTCCCCTGAATACAAAATTTACTTGGACCGGGCGAGGTGGTAGCTCACATGGTTCACCATGGGAGTTGGGGCCGGAGCATCAACTATGTTACACTCGCATATTTTATGCTGGGTTAAGAAAGAGTCCAACGCAAATTTGTGCCCGTCGCTAGTGGATCTAGTTGTTTTAAGGTTCCACACAAAATTGTATATTTTCTCATACAACATGCATGTCGATCAAATAAATAAACTTATGAGCTATTTGCCGGCACTTTCACACATATATGGGTTTCATCTACACTTGTATGTCACACCGTATCATTTGGATTGTCAAATTAGTTGTAGCAGCCCCAAGGGTAGGTAGCTCATCGAATAAGTTAATTGATTAATTTGAAATGGCTTCCTTAATGAAAACATATAAGGTGATTGATATTCTCACATCTAATTGAGATGCATGCACATTTTTTTCGTAATTGTCTCGAATTCGACTTGAGATCCAACATATCGCTGATGCTTGATATCACTAAAAACATAAGGTTTGGGCCATCCGACTATTGCAGCAATACACCATACACATTGGCAGTGCAACACTTCTTTTATATGTTTGCAATGTTGCCTCAATAGTTCTTCTCGTGGTAAATAATGCAAAAATAGTGGCACAAAATATCAAAATTACTAATGTGAACCAACAATGTGTATATGATATCCATATAACTCGCACTACAAAAAATGCACCATCCAACATACGAACCAAATCTTGCAGCATAAACTACTATTGCTATATCGTGCGCGGTTCGGTCGAAGGCCCATGAATCCCATGGTACAACGAGCAGTCAAAGTCCAAGAAGCTAGATGTATTGACTAAGGAAAGCTCATAGAAAGAATTGAAGTAACCTACATGAACACAACTAGGACTCTTGTAAACCATAAAGCCAGGTAGGGGCACCCCATAGATAGATGAAAGATATATCACACAACATATAGATCAGATTAGACTAGAGAGACACAACTCCGCCTACGGAGGCTCCTTGTAACACAACTATGATCATATATTGGATTGATAGCAGGACATAGCTATCCTCCACCGTGGGGACGTGAACCTGGGTATGTCGTGTGCCTACTTTCGCTCCCGGAATCTCCATCTTCGCCTTCTTCCCGAAACCCTAAGTCCATGATCCGTGGGCATTGCCAAATTCATCCCTCGTTAATTGGTGCCGTTTGTCAGAATCGCTGATGTTTGATCTCACTAAAAACATAAGGTCTGGGCCATCCGACTATTGTAGCAATGCACCATACACCTTGGCAGTGCAACACTTCTTGTATATGTTTGCAATGTTGCCTCAGTAGTTCTTCTCGTGGTGCATTAAAATAATGCAAAAATAGTTGCACAAAATATCAAAACTACTAATGTAGGTAACCAATAATGTGTATATGATCTCCATACAGTTCGCACTCAAAAAAATGCACCATCCAACATACAAACCAAAGCTTGCAACATAAACACAACATTTTAACAAACTCCCAAAGTCATCATAGCATGTCACCTGAGTGTTTGGAACAAAACGCACATGAGATGTTGTATAGAAAAAAAACGTGAATCACTAATCTTTGATTTGGAGCACCGCCCTCGTAGGAAGATCTTTGCTTATTCGAATATAAGGGAGTAGTAGTGTGAGGAGCGCAAAAGGTGCAGTAGTGGATAATCACCAAAGGAGTGTAGGGATTCGTAGCATAGAAAACAAAAAATTTCCTACCGCGAGAACGCAATCCAAGCCAAGATGCAATGTAGAAGATGGTAGCAACGAGGGGATGAACGAGACTAACCCTTGAAGATTTCCAAAGCCTACGAGATTAGATCTCGTTGTTGCAGAAGATGATCACTTGCCGCTTTCAAAAGCGCGTAGAAGATCTTGACGGTGCCACAATCGGGCAGCACCTCCGTACTCGGTCACACATTCGGTGTTGATGAAGACGACATCCTTCTCCCCGTTCCAGCGGGCAGCAGAAGTAGTAGATCCTCCTTGGAATCCCGATAGCACGACGGCGTGGTGGCGGTGTCGATGGAGATCTCCGGCGGAGCTTCGCTAAGCGTATGCGGGAGAGGTGGTTGAGGAGGGGCGGCTAGTGTTTGGGAGAGGGGGGCGCCGGCCACTATAGGGGTGCGGCTAACTAGGGCTTGGTGTGGCCGGCCCCCTCCCCTTGCTCCTCATTATATAGGTGGAACCCCCAAGAGTTGGTCTACAAATCTTCGAATAAGATCCCAACCCAAAACCTTCCATGTGTAGGGAAATTCCCACCTTTCCTTGGAGGGGGTGGCTGGCCACCTTGGTGGAGTCCACCTGGGACTCCACCCCCTTAGGGTTGGCCAGCCAAGCTTGGTGGAGTCCCTCCGGGACTCCGCCTTCCATAGTGATTTCTTCCAAACTTTTCTAGAACCTTCTAGAACCTTCCATAAATGCACCGGATCATTTTCAAACTTATAAAATGACTTCCTATATATGAATCTTATTCTCCGGACCATTCCGGAACTCCTGGTGATGTCCTGGATCCCATCCGAGACTTCGAACAAAACTTCGAACTCCATTTCCATATTCCATATCTACTTAAACGACATCAAACCTTAAGTGTGTCACCCTACGGTTCGCGAACTATGTAGACATGGTTGAGACTTCTCTCTGACCAATAACCAATAGTGGGATCTGGAGATTTATAATGGCTCCCACATATTCAACGATGACTTAGTGATCGAATGAACCATTCACATACGATACCGATTCCCTTTGTCACGCGATATTTTACTTGTCCGAGGTTTGATCATCGGTATCTCTATACCTTGTTCAACCTCGTCTCCTGACAAGTACTCTTTACTCGTACCGTGGTATGTGGTCTCTGATGAACCATTCATATGCTTGCAAGCTAATTAGACGACATTCCACCGAGAGGGCCCAGAGTATATCTATCCGTCATCGGGATAGACAAATCTCACTATTGATCCATATGCCTCAACTCATACTTTCCAGATACTTAATCCCACCTTTATAACCACCCATTTACGCAGTGGCGTTTGATGTAATCAAAGTACCCTTCCGGTATAAGTGATTTACATGATCTCATGATCGAAGGACTAGGTAACTATGTATCGAAAGCTTATAGCAAATAACTTAATGACGTGATCTTATGCTACGCTTAATTGGGTGTGTCCATTACATCATTCACATAATGACATAACCTTTGTTATTAATAACATCCAATGTTCATGATGATGAAACTATGATCATCTATTAATCAACAAGCTAGTTATACAAGAGGCTTACTAGGGACTCCTTGTTGTTTACATAACACACATGTATCAATGTTTCGGTCAATATAATTATAGCATGGTATATAAACATTTATCATAAACACAAAGATATATAATAACCACTTTATTATTGCCTCTTGGGCATATCTCCAACAGTCTCCCACTTGCACTAGAGTCAATAATCTAGATTACATTGTAAGGTACCTAACACCCATGGCCTTCTGGTGTTGGTCATGCTTTGCCTTAGGGAGAGCTTTAGTCAACAGATCTGCTACATTCAGATCAGTGTGTACTTTGCAAATCTTTACTTCTCCATCTTCGATGTACTCGCGAATCGAATGATAACGCAGCTTGATATACTTCAGCCTCTTGTGTGACCTTGGTTCTTGTGCATTGGCGATGGCACCCATGTTGTCACAATAGATGACTAGTGAGTCCAATGCACTAGGAACCACACCAAGCTCTACAATGAACCTCTTCATCCATACCGCTTCTGATGAAGCCTCTGAAAGCCGCTATGTACTCCGATTCTGTTGAAGACTTCACCACCGTGCAGTGCTTCGAGCTGGACCAGCTTACTGCAGCACCATTCAATATAAACACGTACCCAAACTGAGACTTAGAGTCATCAGGATCAGTGTTCCAACTTGCATCGGTGTAACTGGTTACAACGAGCTCTTGGTCACCTCCATAACAAAGAAACATATCCTTAGTTTTTTCAAGTACTTCAGGATATTCTTGACCGTTGTCCAGTGTTCCATTCCTGGATCACTTTGATATCTGCTAGTAAAACTAACAGCATGTGCTATATCCGGTCTAGTACATAGCATGGCATACATGATAGAGCCTACTGCTGAGGCATAGGGGATCTGATTCATCCTTTCTCTTTCTTCTGCCGTAGCCGGACCTTGAGTCTTACTCAAGACCTTACCTGGCAACATAGGTAAGAACCCTTTCTTACTTTCGTCCATTCTAAACTTCTTTAGAATCTTGTCCAGGTATGTACTCTGTGATAGCCCTATTAGGCGTCTTGATCTATCTCTATAAATCTTGATGCCTAAAATGTACGATGCTTCACCAAGATCTTTCATTGAAAAACTTTTATTCATATAACCTTTTACACTGCTTAATAGTTCTATATCATTCCCAATCAATAATATGTCATCTACATATAATATCATGAATGCTACAGAGCTCCCACTCACTTTCTTGTAAATACAGGCCTCTCCATGACACTGTATAAACCCGAAGTCTTTGATCACCTTATCAAAGCGTCGGTTCCAACTTCTGGATGCTTGCTTCAGTCCATAAATTGAACGCTGAAGTTTGCACACCTTGTCAGCATTTTTAGGATCGACAAAACCTTTGGGTTGTACCATATACAACTCTTCCTCAATGTCTCCATTAAGGAACGCCATTTTGACATCTATCTGCAAAATCTCATAATCGAAAAATGCAGCTATTGCTAACAAAATCCTCACAGACTTTAGCTTCGCTACAAGTGAGAAACTCTCATCGTAGTCAACGCCTTGAATTTGTCGGAAACCCTTTGCGACAAGTCGAGCTTTATAGACAGTAATATTACCATCAGCATCTGTTTTTCTTTTGAAGATCCATTTATTCTCGACAGCCTTGCGGCTATCAGGTAAGTCTACCAAAGTCCACACTTTGTTATCATACATGGATCCCATTTCGGATTTCATGGCTTCTTGCCATTTGTTGGAATCTGGGCTCATCATCGCTTCTTCATACGTCACAGGGTCTTCATCATTGTTGTCCACAATCATGAAATTTCGACAAGGATCAAACCAATCAGGAGTGGTACGTTCCCTTGTCGATCTGCGAGGTTCAGTAGCTATCTCGTTCGAAGTTTCATGATCATTATCATTTGCTTCCTCTGTTACCGGTGCAGGCGGCACAGGAACATCTTCCGGTACTGCGCTACTCTGATCAATGAGAGAAGGTTCAGTAACCTCGTCGAGTTCTACTTTTCTTCCAGTCACTTCTTTAGTGAGAAATTCTTTCTCAAGAAAGGTTCCGTTCTTAGCAACAAAGATTTTGCCTTCGGATCTGTGATAGAAAGTATACCCTATAGTTTCTTTAGGGTATCCTATGAAGACGCATTTCTCCGCTTTGGGTTCTAGCTTGTCTGGTTGTAACTTTTTTACATAGGCTTCGCAACCCCAAACTTTATGGAACGACAGCTTAGGTTTCTTATTAAACCATAATTCATACGGTGTCGTTTCAACGGATTTAGATGGTGCCCTATTTAAAGTGAATGCAGCTGTCTCTAATGCATAACTCCAAAACGACAATGGCAAATCAGTAAGAGACATCATAGAACGAACCATATCTAAGAGAGTTCGATTACGACGTTCGGACACACCATTACGTTGTGGTGTTCCCGGCGGTGTCAACTGTGAAAGTATTCCACATTTCTTTAAATGCATGCTAAACTCATAACTTAGATATTCACCTCCGTGATCAGATCGCAGAAATTTAATCTTCTTGTTACGTTGATTTTCTACTTCACTTTGGAATTCCTTAAACTTCTCGAAAGTTTCGAATTTATGTTTCATGAAATATATATACCCATATCTACTCAGATCATCTGTGAAGGTTAGAACATAACGATAACCACCGTGCGAGGCTACACTCATTGGTCCGCACACATCGGTATGTATGATTTCCAATAAGTCTGTAGCTCGCTCCATAATACCAGAGAATGGAGTCTTAGTCATTTTTCCCATTGGACATGCTTCGCATCTATCAAGTGACTCAAAGTCAAGTGATTCAAGTAATCCATCGGAATGGAGTTTGTTCATGCGTTTCACTCCAATATGACCAAGACGACAGTGCCACATATAAGTAGAATTATCATTCAATTTAATTCGCTTAGCATCAATGTTATGAACATGTGTATCACTACTATCGAGATTTAATAGAAATAAACCATTCTTCTCAGGTGCGTGACCATAAAAGATATTATTCATAAAAATAAAACAACCATTATTCTCAGACTTGAATGAATAACCATCTTGCATTAAACAAGATCCAGATATAATGTTCATGCTCAACGCAGGCACAAAATAACAATTATTGAGGTTTAAAACTAATCCCGAAGGTAGATGTAGAGGGAGCGTGCCGACAGCGATCACATCGACCTTGGATCCATTTCCAACGCGCATCGTCACTTCATCCCTCGATAGTCTTCGTTTATTCTGTAGTTCATGTTTCGAGTTACAAATATGAGTAACCGAACCAGTATCAAATACCCAGGTACTAGTACGAGAACCAGTAAGATAAACATCTATAACATGTATATCAGATATACCTTTCTTCTTCTTCTTGACAAGGCCGCTCTTCAGATCAGCCAAATACTTGGAGCAATTACGCTTCCAGTGTCCCTTCTCCCTGCAGTAATATCACTCAGCATCAGACTTGGGGCCAGTCTTAGGCTTCACAGGAGGCGCGATAGCTTTCTTGCCGCCCTTCTTGAATTGCCCTGTTTCTTGAAACTGGTGGTCTTGTTGACCATCAAAACTTGGTGCTCTTTCTTTATCTCAATCTCAGCAGATTTCAGCATGGCGAAGAGTTCAGGTAACTCTTTATTCATGTTCTGCATATTGTAGTTCATCACAAAGTTCTTGTAACTAGGTGGCAGTGATTGAAGGACACGATTAATCCTCAGTCTGTTAGGAATCACTATTCCTAAGTCACTGAGTTTCTTTGCATGCCCAGTCATGATGAGCATGTGCTCACTAACGGAGTTGCCCTCTTCCATCATGCAACTGAAGAAGTGTTTCGATGCTTCATAGCATTCCACGGCCGCATGAGTTTCAAAAATAGCTTTCAGCTCATTGACCAACTCATGAGGATCGTGGTGCTCAAAATGTTTTTGAAGATCGGCTTCCAGACTGCATAGGATGGCACACTGAACTTGAGAGTACCGAGTTTTCCGAGTCTCGTAAACATTCTTTACTTCATCGGTTTCAGTTTCTGCAGGAGGGTCACCTAGCGGTGCTTCGAGCACATATTGCAAGTTTCCACCAGCGAGGAAAATCCTCACATGACGGAACCAGTCGGTGAAGTTGCTACCATTGCTCTTAAACTTTTCTTTCTCTAGGAACTCGTTAAAATTGATTGATGGGGACGCCATCATCAACAACATATATTTGCAATAGTTTAGACTAAGTTTATGACAAATTGAGTTCAAATTTTAATTCAACAAAATTAAAAATCTAGGTGAACTCCCACTCAAAACAATATCCCTCGAATTGTCTTGGTGATCACACGAACCAAATCCATCACACCAAGTCCGATCATCACGAGACAAGATGTAACTTCAATGGCGAACACTCAAAGTGTTCACCATATCAATCATATGATTCATGCTCTACCTTCGGTATCCCGTGTTCCGAGACCATGTCTGTATATGCTAGGCTCGTCAAGGCAACCTTAGTATCCGCGTGTGCAAACTGGCTTGCACCCGTAGTATGCACATGTTGAATCTATTACACCCGATCACCACGTGATGCTTCGAAACAACAAGTCTTGGCAACGGTGCTACTAAGGATGAACACTTTATTGTCTTGATATTTTAGTGAGAGGGATCATCTTATAATGCTACCGTCGCGATCTAAACAGAATAAGATGCATAAAAGGATTAACATCACATGCAATTCATATGTGATATGATATGGCCCCTTTGTCTTTGCGCCTTTGATCTTCATCTCCAAAGCACGGACATGATCCCCATCATCAACGGGCATGATCTCCATCATCATCGGCGTAGCGTCAAGGTCAATGGCGCCGTCTTCATGATTGTTCTCCCATGTAGCAACTATTACAACCTTTTTGAAATACTACTCAACATGAAATTTAAAGACAACCATAAGGCTCCTGCCGGTTGCCACAATACAATAATGATCATCTCATACATATTCATCATCACATTATGGCCATATCACATCACCAAACCCTGCAAAAACAAGTTAGACGTCTCTAATTTGGTTTGCATATTTTACGTGGTTTAGGGTTTTCGAGTAAGATCTAATCTACCTACGAACATGAACCACAACGGTGATACTAGTGTTGTCAATAGAAGAGTAAATTGAATCTTCACTATAGTAGGAGAGACAGACACCCGCAAAGCCACTTATGCAATACAAGTTGCATGTCGAGCATGGAGCAAATCTCATGAACGCGGTCATGTAAAGTTAGCCCGAGCCGCTTCATCCCACTATGCCACAAAGATGCAAAGTACTCAAACTAAAGACAACAAAGCATCAACGCCCACAAAACAATTGTGTTCTACTCGTGCAACCAATCTATGCATAGACACGGCTCTGATACCACTGTAGGGATTCGTAGCATAGAAAACAAAAAAATTCCTACCGCGAGAACGCAATCCAAGCCAAGATGCAATCTAGAAGATGGTAGCAACGAGGGGATGAACGAGACTAACTCTTGAAGATTTCCAAAGCCTACGAGATTAGATCTCGTTGTTGCAGAAGATGATCACTTGCCACTTTCAAAAGCGCGTAGAAGATCTTGACGGTGCCACAATCGGGCAGCACCTCCGTACTCGGTCACACGTTCGGTGTTGATGAAGACGACGTCCTTCTCCCCGTTCCAGCGGGCAGCAGAAGTAGTAGATCCTCCTTGGAATCCCGGCAGCACGACGGCGTGGTGGCGGTATCGATGGAGATCTCCGGCGGAGCTTCGCTAAGCGTATGCGGGAGAGGTGGTGGAGGAGGGGCGGCTAGGGTTTGGGAGAGGGGGGCGCCGGCCACTATAGGGGTGCGGCCAACTAGGGCTTGGTGTGGCCGGCCCCTCCCCTTGCTCCTCATTATATAGGTGGAACCCCCAAGAGTTGGTCTACAAGTCTTCGAATAAGACCCCAACCCAAAACCTTCCATGTGTAGGGAAACCTACCCAAGGTGGGATTCCCACTCAAGGTGGGATTCCCACCTTTCCTTGGAGGGGGGGGGGGGGGGGGGGTGGCCGGCCACCTTGGTGGAGTCCACCTGGGACTCCACCCCCTTAGGGTTGGCCGGCCAAGCTTGGTGGAGTCCCTCCGGGACTCCGCCTTCCATAGTGATTTCTTCCAGACTTTTCTAGAACCTTCTAGAACCTTCCATAAATGCACCGGATCATTTTCAAACTTATAAAATGACTTCCTATATATGAATCTTATTCTCCGGACCATTCCGGAACTCCTCGTGATGTCCTGGATCCCATCCGAGACTCCGAACAAAACTTCGAACTCCATTCCATATTCCATATCTACTTAAACGACATCAAACCTTAAGTGTGTCACCCTCGCGAACTATGTAGACATGGTTGAGACTTTTCTCTGACCAATAACCAATAGCGGGATCTAGAGATCCATAATGGCTCCCACATATTCAACGATGACTTAATGATCGAATGAACCATTCACATACGATACCGATTCCCTTTGTCACGCGATATTTTACTTGTCCGAGGTTTGATCATCGGTATCTCTATACCTTGTTCAACCTCGTCTCCTGACAAGTACTCTTTACTTGTACCGTGGTATATGGTCTCTTATGAACCATTCATATGCTTGCAAGTTAATTAGACGACATTCCACCGAGAGGGCCCAGAGTAGGGATGGCAATGGGTACCCATGACCCGCGTACCCGCCGGGTAAAAACCCAATAGGAGTACGGGTATGGGACAAAATATTACCCATGGGTTTGTAAATGGGAAAATATTATACCCATCGGGTAGAGTGGGTACGGGTATGGGATCATAGAACCCATACCCGCGTACCCATGTACCCATCTAAAATTAACAAGTAGGTCATTGTAATATTCTAAACTACTTAATTTTTTCCTAATCATGCCTTCATGTTGCTAGACTGAACCTCGCGATTTCCGGTCTCACAATCGTTGGTAGGTTAGTGAGGATTAGACCCCTATTTATGATCGCTTCACCTCCTGTCATTTTTTTTTGATCAATTTGATGTGTTGTAAGCGCGAGTATTTTCACCCGCGGGTACCCATTTACCCTGTCGGGTGACGGGTATGGGAAAAACTTGTACCCGTTGACGGGTATGGGTACGGGTGACGGGTAAGATCAAATGTGATGGGTACGGGTATGGGATGGCTCTACCCGTACCCATACCCTGCGGGTGCCATCCTTAGCCCAGAGTATATCTATCCGTCATCGGGATGGACAAATCTCACTATTGATCCATATGCCTCAACTCATACTTTTCAGATACTTAATCCCACCTTTATAACCACCCATTTACGCAGTGGCGTTTGATGTAATCAAAGTACCCTTCCGGTATAAGTGATTTACATGATCTCATGATCGAAGGACTAGGTAACTATGTATCGAAAGCTTATAGCAAATAACTTAATGACGTGATCTTATGCTACGCTTAATTGGGTGTGTCCATTACATCATTCACATAATGACATAACCTTTGTTATTAATAACATCCAATGTTCATGATCATGAAACTATGATCATCTATTAATCAACAAGCTAGTTATACAAGAGACTTACTAGGGACTCCTTGTTGTTTACATAACACACATGTATCAATGTTTCGGTCAATACAATTATAGCATGGTATATAAATATTTATCATAAACACAAAGATATATAATAACCACTTTATTATTGCCTCTTGGGCATATCTCCAACAAGGAGGACCAAAAGAGGAGATTGACGTTCGAACAAGAGTCGCCATATGAAGAGAAGAGGTGAGGCAACTAGAGGGGCATGAGCGTCCTTTGGGGTCACATGATGTAGGGAGGTACATGTTGAGCAGTCGACCAATAGATGGGATCGACATGCTAATACGTAGAAATTTCCTAAGTTTGGTTAACATGATCAGCAATTTTTATGGTATTAATTAAATCACTTTACTTTCTTTCCAAAACCAATATATGTGTGGTCGAGATCCCCGTTGTGGTTGAGACTAGATTAACAATAGAAACATGCCAGTAAATGAACACAATCATTAGTAGTTGTACAAACACTTGCAATAGACACCTAGAGTCAGCGCAACATTTCACATGAGTGTTTGCAATAAAATGCCCATGTGTGTACAACATGTCAAAATAACATATGAAGCATTTGAAAATCTCAAATCAGTAACCTTTGATTAGGAGCATTGACCTAGTCAGAGCCACAACGGCACCGAATGCAGAAACTGCAAACCTATTATCAATAATCACGTGATTTCTTAGAGCTTGGCAATGTATGGTATTTAATTTGGATTTAAGATCTCGCTTGACATCATGGCAACAAGATCTTCCCCTTCTGGATAAGGATGGGAACCGAAGATGGATAAGTGGAGGAACACTAGCAGAGGAATGGCAGAGGAAATTCACTCTGGAAAGGAGACATCGTAGGAGGATATGAGGTGAGGTAGTGGGAGGGACGAGAGCACCGGTGGAGAATTTGGGGCGTGGGGGGTTTGCGGGAGCTGCGGGCCGATGAGATCAATGCGTTCATATTTTTTTTGCAGGGAAAAGAGGATTTAATTAAACCAAAGTAGAATTACAATCATTTGTTATGGTCGTTCTACCATTTACTCTACCATGACGTGCAAGGCCGTGAGCTATGATATTCGCCCCACGGGCGACCTTTGCACAAAGAGTTCCTCTTTCCTGAACTAGTTCTCAAATATACAAAATTTTAAAGTCATACACTGAATTATTTGTGTTGCCTATCTTTACAAAACCAAGCGCTACACAATAGTCTGATTCCATGACAGTTACTTCAAGTGTCCAAAGCAAAGCGAGCTTTAGCCCCTCCTCCATAGCTTCTAATTCTGCTTACGTGGAATCTCTACAACTTCGGAGCTAGCAATATGCATCGAAGATTGCATGACCCTCATGGTCTCATAGTACCATTCCAGGCCCGCTCCCCGTCACGACCAAAGGCTCCATCCAGATCAAGCTTCACCATCCATGTGTCCGGTGGCGTCCATTTCAAGCATATATTTTGGCAGCTGGTAATCATCCTTATGTCTGATTGGAAACCCTGATCATGCGATATGACCATCTTCCGTTTTGTTACATCAGCTGTCAGGAACTGTCTAATCAAGATTAAAGAGGTCATGTAACTGGTGAGGGATCGTCGAGAGCCTTCCACTCGTGGTGCTGGTTTCTGGTGTGTGATCTCGTTGTGTACATGCCAGATGCGCCACAAAAGCATCAGAGTGGCAGCTCGCTGAAACTCAGTCAGGACTTGTTTGGCGCTAGAGTATGGGGATAATCCGCAGAAAACTCCAAGTCCCCACTTATTCTAAATGCATGTTTGATGCTAGAGTATCGAGCGAGTTTAATCCTTGCTTATCCCCACTTTTTCTCAAATCTTAGTGTATTTTTTAAATCCCCAATACTCTACCACTACCTAGTGGATTGAGGATGAGGTTTTGCGGGAATTGGGTGACAATAGAGGTTCACCTAATACTCTAGAGTATTATCCCCACTAATTCCCATAAACACTCTAGTACCAAATAAGACCTCGGGCTTAGCAGTAGATGAAGCATCCAATCAGGTCATATATGCCTGAGGAGATCATCCTCCGACATAACCCACATTTCCCTCTTCACCTGGCACAAGTTCCTCGCGTGTGGGTAGAGGATAAAGACATGGAAAGTGTCCTCATCCGCTTGTCCACAGATTTGGCATAGGACCAGTGTATTCATTCCACGATGATGCATATTCACTTATGTTGCTAAGCCATTGCGGCAGCTGCGCCATGCTAAGTTCTGGACCTTTGGAGGCAAATGGCACTGCCATATCCTATCGTTCTCCAGATAGGTCTTTCACATCCTGGTCCGTTGCTTGTAGCTAGACCACCTTGTGCTTTTAATTGTTCACCGAACATCATTCGGTAAGCACTGCGTACAAAGAAAATGACTTTCTTCTCCCGGTACCAATCGATGAAACCATTTTCATTCCGCGCAGAGGTCTTGATTTTCACGATGTCTTCGGCTTCAGTAGGTAGGAAATATTCCATGTCCCATCAGCAATTAGAAAATCTGCTACACATTTAAAACGACAGCATAGCTTACGTGAGATGGCCTTGCGGTTGGTATCCTGGGGAATCCACGGATCCCTCCAAACTCGAAGGTTCGCACCGTTGCCAACCTGCCAGATTACTCTTTTCTTAGAAGAGCTATCCCATGTTCCATTGCATGCCATGTTGAAGAACCATTACGTGAAAACACAATGTCAAGAATATGGTCATCAAGATAATATTTAGCTTTTAAAAGCTAAGCACACGGGAAATTCGGGTACTCTATCAGCCTCCATGCCTTCTTGGCCAACAACGCTTAGAATTGAGTTAATCTAGTAAATAGGTGTAGATCTTTGAAACACATCCCCAATGGTCCTTAGATTTCATCACATGGTCCCATGCCAACCAATGGGTTTTGGCTTACCGTGTACTGCTTCCTAGTAATAGCTTCTTATCAGTTTCATAAGCTCGTCTCACAAACCATAAGGCAATTTAAACACCCCCATCACATAGACAAGTAGAGCTTGGGCAATCGACCTAATTAGAACCACTTTTGCAGCGTGAGACATAAACTATATCATCCTACACCATATTATGATTGCCCATGTTTTCTTGTGGACTTTAGAACTTTTGTTTCCCCATCCTTCCATCCGAAGTTGATAACCCAAGGTATTTGGGTTCAAAAGCTTCATATGTAACCTGCCCAAGTTGATAATTTTTTTGTGTTGTCAACTTCCCCGTGGTTGTTGAGAATAGCATTGAGAGCAGAAACTTACAATTCAGTGACACCGTCATATGTGTCATGGTAAAACTAATTATAGCTGACTTTCCGCTGTTCTTGCCAGCAGAATGAATGAACATACGGGGACGAACTGGTTTCTTGTAAAAAAAAAGGAACTTCTTAGGGTAATACAGTTGGCCTGTCGCCATCTAACCGTCACCATGAGATCAAGATCATGCAAAGCTAGCATAACAAAATATTTAACCAGCCAAATGCTTTCTTTCCAAAAGCGAGAGACACCTAGAAGAGTTCCCACACTCTGACGGCGACGTACGCCCGCGATTTACCGCCGCGCTGTTCGATCCGCTCAGGTCAGGGTCAAACCAAATCACATCGTCCGTTTCACATTCTATCCGAACGAAGTTTACCGGCTCCTTTACTTGTGGTTGGATGGTTAGGATAGCAGTGGCACCCTAGATTATCACAGTTTAAATCTCAGATTTAATATTTTGGTGTCTCATAAAGTCATAAAGACGGAATATTCTTTAGTGGGAGGCGACGCCCCATCGACAGCGAAACGCATGTGATGACTTCATCAATATCAAGACCTGTCAGATCAGTTCTTCGACGCAGTCTCTTAGAGGTGCCCGTAGAGGTAGGGTGTGCGTGTGTGCGTTCATAGGGATGCGTGTGTACGCATATGTGTGAGCGTATATGATTGTAATGTATTTCGCAAAAAAAGGTAATTTCTGTCAAACCAACAGCGAGTGTAAATCGTGGTACGTTTTTCATTGACAATCACCGAGTGCTGGCCCTGTCGGGTGGGCGGGCGGTAAGACTTAGGTCAAGGCGTTGTTGAGCCTAGCTACATCAGCGGACTCGAGCGAACAGTGGTCTCGGCCTCTTCCATTTTTTCGATAAGGACTATATATTAATATCAAGAAGATACCAATTACACCCAGCCTCTGCAACAACGCAATACTCTAATAGCATTACGGATGCACACAGCCAAAAAAAAAGAATAACATAAAAGAAAAGTCCTGCTATTGTATTTTAGCCCTAGCAACAATGGTACATCCACCACCAAGACAACACCTGAACTCCAGACTCTTCAAAAGCGACGCCTCCAAGAAGGTAACAGTGCACAAAAACTATCGTCACCTGATCAGAAGATCTTAGGTTTTCACCCTGAAGCTAGTCCCCGCTTTCAAAATAATGCTTCCAACAAGGTCATTGTCAGACACAATCAGTTAAGGCCAGACCTTGGATTTTCATCCTGAAAGGTAAGACTCTGAAGTTCACCTATATTGCCGCCCCCTCTTGCATACAGTTGTTGCGAAACCCAGAATACCAAGCAAGCTCCTCAATAGCGCTAAAAAACTTGAACCTCCATAGCAAGTCCTCCAATCCGGCCCTCATGGTATTCTCCGCCTCTAACTTCATCATGGAGCATGTTTCCATATGGCAAGAAAGAACAGAGCTTCACGATGCTTCCTCCAGAACCAATCGGCCGGAATAAAAACATGGGTGCATCCGACCGAATACCACCGATCTAGCGAACTCCAGGCAAAAAAAGCGATGTTACATTCACCGGTGGAACTTTCCGGAACACACCACTCCGGCCAGATCAAGAGGGACTGACTTCAGGAAGGTCTCCATCTTCGCACAAGAAAGGCCCTAGGACCACCACCTTTATTCATGCCTGGCTAGCAGCCCCCACGCCACCAACCGGCTGCGGAGAAGACGATCGAGCACGGGATCCAACACGATTGCGGGGCAACAGGCGAGAAGCCAGCAGACATGCAACGGAACGATCCTCCGCCAAGTTGTAGACGCCGTCCCGGGCGCGAGCAGCTGCCGCACTTCGCATCCCGTCGCGGCGCCGCCCCACGTTGCACCGCCGACCACCGTGCTACCCTGGCCGCTCGCCTTCACCGCCTCGACCTGCCGCACCACCGTAGCCCTCCACCTCGGCCTCTTCCATGATTTGATCAAACTAAAAAAAATACTGTATTCGATTTTTAGAAATGGAAAACCTACATTTATTTGCGGACGTAGGGAGTAATTGTGTAGCTTTAGTGCTCAGTCCACTCGGGAGTTCGTCCATCAGCAGGACGACCCTGATCAAGCAGGACCAACCATAATTGAATTCAGTGCGATCGATATCGATCAAGCTAGCATATATCGATCGGTGGCGCGTCGGTGTGGCGCCTGATGTGACGAACGGTTTCCACGTTCTACCCGTGCACCCACTACGGGGATTCATCTGGCCGGGCGGTCACACTGAACTTCCTGATCTCTCCAGATTTGGCATCGGCAGAGGAGAGTTGTGCAGGGAGACGCACACACGGCAGATCGCGCGACGCCATCACACGATCACACGATCGGCTCGATCGGATTTCCATTTCCTTCCGTTTGGTGCGTGTTCATCGTCATCGCCGGTGTACGTTGCTTCTGTTTAGACTTGCTACACACACATAGAGACGCCAGTGGTAAGTTTTGACCTCGGAGTTTAGGAGTAGTAGATATGATTTGACGCGGCGAGAAAGAACAGTCGTACATCGTGTTGACCTCGGCTAGCCAAATTAAAGACGTACGCGTGTGAATGAATGAGTCGCTTCTCGCATCCGTAATTACCTGTAGAATGTCCCGATGACTTCGGTTCGGCGAAATGGTACTGGCAGGCGTACCTAGTAGATTGATGCATGCATGCAGTTAATCCAAGTTTTGGTCAATCGGCGCAGACGTTTCCATGGTCTCGGCAAAGAAGAGAGCTAAGCTGGCTGGCTAGCTAGCTTCGAGTTACCACTTCAAAAACTTTGAGCTTGCCAGATTGGGTGAAGAGAAGTTGCATGACCCCCAAAAAATGTCAATCTTAATTAAGTTGGTAACACGAGGGAAAGCAACGCAAGAGCTTTCTACAGATTCTCCTCGCAGAACCAAACAGCTAGCGCCCCACCGTAAAATACTACACAGACCAAACATATTCAAAGGTTGACAGGTTCGTTCGGATAAGGTTACTCCCTCCGATCTATATTAGTTGCCACTAATATAGATGTATTTTGACGTATTTTAGTTCTAGTTAGGGCATCTCCAGTGAGGCGACGCAAACGGTCGCTCCGTGCGGGCCAAAAATGCGTCAAGAACCAAGTCCAGCGGTCCGACGCATATTGACCGGGCCGTTTGCGGAGACGCAAACGTGGCACATATTTGCGCCTAGGATACGTCGCGGTGGACGTTGCGCGGACGCCCCAATTGACCGCTCGCTTTTCCACTGGGCCCGCCTGGCAGCCAGCCATAGGGCTGTATCGAGCGCATCGCTTCACGGAGGAAGAGGCCCTACGACGGGCGCTCGAGGACTCGGCCCCGCAACCGGTGCAACCGCCGCCTCCACCTCCGCCTATAACCCGTGGGCGGCTCCACCTCCACCTCCGGCGTGGGCTGCTCCACCTCCACCACCAGCGTGGGCCGCTCAACCTCCACCACTGGCGTGGGCTGCTCAACGTCCACCTCACCGGTGTGGGCTGCTCCACCTCCACCACCGCTGGCGGCACCGACGTATGTTCCGCCGCTTGCCAACTAGCCGTGACCGGTACCGGAGCTCATCATGATCGACGACGACGACGACGAGTAGGCGCAGGCGTTATTAGGTTTTATATTTTATTTTCCTTTCTTTACTATGTAAATTATGTTTTTATATTGTAAAAATAAAAAATCAAAAAAATGCGTCCAAAATCTCAGAAATGCGTCCAAAAATGGGCAAGTAATATGAATTGGTCCAAAAATGGGCAAGTAATATGAATTGGAGGGAGTACTAAAGCTTTCATTAGCACATGCTAGGTTATCATAGATGACAAGCAGCGATTCTTGCGTCTCCTTTTTGGGAGTCAACGCTTGATAGTCCCCGCAGAAAGAAGGATTAGATACTAATACCTCCGTTTGGAAATATATAAGCTTTTTTAGATACCTGAGTTAGCTTTCTAAAAACACTTATATTTTGAAACGGGGCCTATATTAAGCAGCAGTGACTACTTTGATGTTAGCTTTTCATTCCTAATGATTATTGAGTATGTGAAAGTAGCTCAAATGTGCATTACCATGTCCACACCACGGACGGACAACATATACTATATGGGGGAAAAACCTGATCAACAATAATTGGTTTAGTTAGGTTCATATATATTTTAAAACAGTGGGGTTGTTGCATTTAGCCTCAATATTTTTAGAAGCTAATAAAGGTTGTAGTCCAGCTATAGCAGGCTAATTCATTTAACTTTTTAAAAAAATAGGCAAAATTGATGTCGTTTTGCCAAAAAAAAAATAAGGAAAACTATGACTCAAACATGATTCAAGGTACAACTCATTCACCTATTCAGCATGAACAAATATTCAACTATTTAACTTACAAGTTTTATCGAATCAGATTGAAAGGAAATTCAGAAAACAGGAAATATAGAGAAGAGAAGGGACACTAAGAAAAAAAGGATTTCAACAGCTACACTAGAGGCTAAATAATGCTATAGCCGGATATTAGTGGATTTTTCTCATTTAGCCTATAAATGGGATAGCCATAGCGGGAGGTATCCAAAAGGACTATAGTTGGGCTATAGTGGGAAATGCATTTTGGCTCATAGGTGCAGATACACCTATTATTAAAAAATCTATTTTAAAATGTCAAAAAAATCTGAAAAAAAATTCTAGGTGTACACACATTCTATGTCCGCACACAAATTTTCGCGAAAGAATGATATTTTTGTGACATGTGTAAAAAAGACAACTTTTGGTGCTCCAAACTAGCTTCTCACGAGAAATTTGTTTGCCTAGAATTTCTTTTCTTTCCCCACAAAATTTTGTGTACGAACATAGACTGTCCGGATGTACACCAAGGTTTTTTGAGGAATTTTTGTTTTGGTTGAAATATATTTAAAATGCATTTTTTATAACAAGTGCATTTGGACCTATGAGCCAAAATACCATATCGGACTATAGTCAGTTATTTAAAAAAATTGTTCGGATGTTAGTCTCTCTAATCAATGCCCAAAAAGTAATAAGTAAATTCTGATATTTAATATATGCACAAATTTTAATTTGATAAATTAGCATGCGCTCTTGTACACATCACATGAAACTAAGTGCATTCATGTGAGGATACCTAGTAAGCAGATGGTATGCATGCCAAGTAGGATCTATGCAAATTTTATGGTCATCATCAATTACTATAATAAATGGTATTTCAATACCAAAGTGCAGAGGATGCACATGCTTTGAACTTATTATGATTGAGCAGGCCTTCAAGACACATTGTTCCAACGGCAGAAATTATATTCTAGTATTTTCTATAATTATACTTAAACTAATCATACACAAGAATCTCTACCAAGATATTTAGTCTGGGGTACGCTGTAATAATCTCTATATAATATTTGAGGATATAAAAATATATGCATGAAAAAACATACATGTTCACAAATACAACTATTTTATTTACGCAAACATTGAAAATTAGGTCAAAGAAAACTTTAATTACAATATATAGTTCAAACTTAACACCATCAAACTTCCACAATGAACTACATAAAATGTATAACAAATTACACTATAACTAATATTCTGATATATTGTGATGGGTTAACTATGGCATCCAAATAATAGAAGTTCATAATTATTAGGACTATATTTTAATGCAAACAAGTATAAATGTTTATTATAAAATATATGTTACAATTTTCTCGGAGTTCAAAACTTATTTGGCCGGTCGTGGTGGTAGCACAAATAATTACTTAAACCACTGTCCACAATTTGGGTTTGTGATCAGATCATCACGTATGTTACACGCACATATTGCATGCATGATTCCTTGAGTTCACTAATATCACGACCATATAATTTAAGGCAAACAATTAGGCTAGCGCAGAAGACCGTTTGTTTTCTTGGACAACGCGCTTATCAATCAAACAAGAAAGTTTCTGCATTGTTGTATAATCTTTGACATGTACATGTGTTTCATCTACACTAGTACATCACAATGTATCATTCAAGCTACCAGACTAGTTTTTGGAAAGCCAAGGGAAGACGCCTCTTGTTAGAAGTAAATTCATTAATTTGGTTTAGTTTTTTGAACTAAAACATATCAAGTAGTGATAGTCTTACACGCAATCAAGATGCCATGCAAGTTTTGCTTAATCACCTTGAATTCAACTTGATATGTCATATCCCCTCTATCATATCTCACTTAAGTGCAGGACCATCCGACTATTACAACATACACATTGCCGACGGAACACTTGGGTATATGTTTGCAACATTGTCGCAATAGTTCTTTTCACGATGTATTAAATTGATGAAAAAATAGTATCACAATATCTCAAAAATACTAATGAGATAAGATAATGTGTATATGCAATAGATCTCCATAATGCTCGCACTAAAAAATCCATAAAAGATTATTGCACCATGCAACATACAAACCAACGCTTGCAGCATGAACGCAATATTTTTAGGAGATACCAAGTCATCACAACATGTCACCTGAGTGTTTGCAAAAAATGCACACAAGTTGTTGTATCAAAAAATCACAACTCATTAATCTTCAATTTCGAGGGCCGAGCTCATAGGAGCCCCTTGCATGCGAAAAGTGACTACCATGAACCCCTTCATCATAGTCTTGTTCGTTCCCGGACCTTGGCGACAAAAGGCTTCCAATTTGATATCTAGCTTAGAGTCCAAGGCAACGAGCTCTTCCCTCTTGTGGATAAAGGGGACTAGTAGCGTGGGCTACGGGACGAAAGAGGAGACGTACATGACCACTGACCAATAGATCGATGGGATCGACAGGATGGTGCATAGCATTAATTCTCCTATGTTTAGTGAACACAATCATCAATTTTGGTTTTAAAAATTGAGTCAGACTTCCCTCTCTTTCCAAAAAAAAAAGTGATGTCCAGTTCCCCATTGTTGTTGAGAATAAATAACAACTGAAATGTACCACTCAGATTGCAATAAAAACACTTGCACCGGACACCCGGAGTCATCACAATATGCTGCCTGAATGTTTGCAATAAAACACTATCATCGGTGTTAATGTGTGTGATCGACAATTGAAGTCACTTTCATCTCTTTTCAGAAAATAAATATGTTGTCAAGTTCCCCATAGTTGCTGAGAATAGTATTGAAAATACAAACTTATCATTCAGTGAACATCATGATCCGTGTCATGATAAAACGAACAAGATGACTTTCCGTTGTAGTTTCCAAATTTAAAATATATGCAGTCAAGTTCCCCATTGTCGTTGAGAGCAGAACGAATGTCAGACACATACGCGGGCGAACTGGTTTGTCAAAAAGAAACTTCTTAAGATAATGGCCGTGTCGATCGCCATCTAACCGTCACCATGAGAAGATCATGCAAACTAGCATAACAAAATACGTAGCCGGCCAGATACCTCTTTCCAGAAGCGGGAGACGCCCAGAAGAGTTCCCACACGCTGACGGCGACGTACGCCCACGGTTTCTTCCAAGCACATTTCTCCATCTCAAATGCTAAAAAAGGGCTTGATTTGTTTGGTTTTTTCTATGTGTGATCAGATGTGTATACCCGGCCAATGTTTCGATCCAATCACTGTTGTTGGAGATGTAGTGGTACTTACTTTGAAGGGAAAAAATTAACATGCTCCGAAAAATTGCGTTGCATCCCACTGTGCAGTACGTGCCCAACATGAGACTATCTACGATGAACTGTACACGTACATGCATCTTTGTCAGCCAGCTACACGTTCACCATTTTTCCAGAGCTAGCGAACTAGCCAGTCACATTCACCTTTAGCAGAAACAGCACACAGCAACTAGCCGAAACAGCCGACGAAAGCGAAAAAGCTTACTACCATCAACGTCGCCGCTCAAACCACACGGATCGATTGATTTACAAACGGGCTGCTCGATCGGCTAATACCAAGGTCAAAACCATACCTCATCCCCCGTTTCACATTCTATCTGAACCCGGAAACTTTACCGGCTCCCGTTTTTTTTTTCGATATGGGAGCAGAGCCCCGGTCTCTGCATCAATCGATGCACACAGCCATGTCATTTATTTAAAATTGTTCACAATGTATACTTATTACAATCATGCAGTATCCAAGGTCACGACAAGGACCAGCCAAACAAAGATGACAAGAATACAAAGACTATCCATCTTCAATTCTTCTAATATGCCGCCATCCAGTAGCCTGGAAATAACAATCCCGTGTGACCGTCAATAGATGGTTGCATCCAGTAGCCATAGTATCCCGCTGCTCCTCCGGAAGTAGATATGCCCATAGCTGTATCCAATGCACCGCACGAAGAATAACCTGCAAAAAATTGGTTCCCTTCTGTTTATTAAACACAATATCATTTCTACTAGTCCATATCGACCAGCAAATGGCAGAAACACCAATACGTATATGTTCTTTATCTTTCTTATTCACTCCATTCAACCAATTACCGAACATATTAGTAACGTTGGATGGAGGAGGAATATTATAAGAGAAGAAAACCATCCTCCAAATTAGTTTTGCGAACGGACATGAGATGAACAAGTGATCAATAGTCTCATTCTCATCACAGAAACAACATTTTTGACAACCCGTCCATTTTCTCTTGATCAAATTATCTTTAGTTAATAGCACCTTATTATTTAGGAACCACATGAAAAAATTTATCTTCAGCGGAATTTTGATCTTCCAAAGATACTTACGCAGAAATCTAGTATGACCGTTCATAAGATCCGAGTATATAGATTTAACTGAAAATACACCCGACTCTGTTAAGTTCCAGATAAACTTATCAGTTTCATTAGTTAGATGTATCGACATTAGACGCTCACAGAGATGCAACCACCGATTCCACTTATGTTCATTTAGAGATCTCCTAAAATCAATGTTAATAGGCACTTGACCCAAAACCGTAGAAACCAACACATTTTTTCTTTGGACAATATTGTACAAAGATGGATATTGTTGTGCTAACGGTACATCACCCAGCCATACATCTTCCCAAAACCTAGTTCTCGACCAATCGCCTATTTTGAATTTGCCCCTCTTGAAAAAATCAGATTTAACCCGCATTAAGCCCTTCCAAAATGGAGAATCAGTGGGTTTCTCCTCAACCTGGGCTAAAGTCTTATGTTTGAGATACTTAGCTATACTTTGCGTTTTCACCGTTAATTCATATTTTAAAATCCTTACATACTCCCTCCTGGACAAATGAGCCTTGTGTTGTGACGAGTGGTGGGCTTGTCTCTTCAGAGATTTGAAAGGAGCGCAATTCAAGAGTTTTCCCCCACCACTCCTCCCCGCAGCCACGTCATCAAAAAGATCAAAGACGAGGCACGAGACTGAACTTTTAGCCGATGCTGAATTTTTGGGCAATGTAATTCCAGCAGAGTAGCCTTCGGCACCTAAAATGTCCAGGGCTTGCCCTAAGCATTTTTTTTTTGTATCTAAACCTTATTATATATTAATAAAAATTGCAAATATTTTGTCTCGTTTAAAAAAACATACTCCCTCCTTTCCATAATTCTGGCTATGGTTTTAGCTTAAACTACAACCACGACATAAAATATGAAATGGAGAGAGTATGTAATAAATTCAGTAAAACATTATTCACTACAGGAATGGAGCTCTACGCCGACGGCCGGCTGCCCTCGGCGTAGCCACGCCTGGCCCTCGGCGTAGGCTACGCCGACGGCAGCCCTCGGCGTACCTCGTCGGCGTCCAGGTCCCTCGGCGTAGCCCGGCCTGCCCTCGGCGTAGAAGTAGCCGTCGGCGTCCTCGCTCTATGCCGACGGTGAAGAAGACCCTCGGCGTCGCTGCCGTCGGCGTCTGGCCACGGCGCGCCGTCGCCGTTAACGGAGGTGATCCAGACGCCGACGGCTTTCCCCTCGGCGTAGCCACGCCATCTGGGGGCCGTGGGGCGACGTGGCGCGTCGCGAGGCTGCCACGTTCGGCGTCTACGCCGACGGCCAGGCCCTCGGCGTCTGCATGTCCCATGCAGTGGACACGCGGCACACGCTGGGCGCGGCTGCCAGGTGGGGGTATACGCCGACGGCAATACCGTCGGCATAGCCCTGACCATATGGTCGCAGCTGGGGTCTATGCCGACGGCATTGCCCTCGGCGTAGACCTGCCCAATTTTTTTTTTTTGTTTTCAGCAGTTTAGTTTGCACCGTTCCAGCAGTTCAGTTTGCATAATACAGCAGTTCACACATACAAATTCATCCAAATTCACCATAATTCACATAAATAGCATGAGATCCACATAGTAGCATACATGGTGCACATAATGCATACAAGAGGAGAGTGCCATGTCATCCAAATACATAGTAGTAGCAAGCAAACCCTAGTTCTAAGCTGACTAGCGGAGGAAGGACCCGGGCGGGGTGTGTCCGCCCACATCGTTGGCGAAACGAGCAGCCCGGGGTTGCGCTCCGGTAGAAGCTGCAGAAGAACCACCTGGAGAAGGACCGGTAGCACGCCCAGGAGAAGTCGACGGAGAGGCACCGGGAGTAGTCCCAGGAGTAGTCGACGGAGAGGCACCAGCAGAACGCCCAGGAGACCGACCACCTTCATGAACCGGTGTGACCTCGCGCCCACCCGGCGATGCCTGGTTCCCGGACCATCCCGTTCCCTACGTGTTCCCTACATGTTAGCAACTTGCGAGACAAAGGAAAGTGGTAACTACCGGTTTGGCAAAGAACTTACCTCCGGTGTGGATCCGTAGTAAGTCGCAGCGAAAGCTTCCTTCGATGGCATGATAGGCATGTCCCCCGCCACGGTAACTCGAGCCGGTGGCGGTGTACCAGTAGACATAGAGATCATCATTTCCTGCAAGATAGGTTACAAGTTAGGCTTTGCAGAAATAAAGCATCAAACTGAGACTTGTCATCTACTTGCGCGAGAAGAAAGATTCAGACTTACTGATATATACGACATATAGGCCGTATTCTGCCTATTCCACTGGGCAGCGGCCTGCTGATACGCTTCATTGCAGGCTTCGAAGGCCGCCTCGAAGTCAGGCTACAATTTCAGAAACAATGAATCTCGTAAACACTTAGCCATGTAGGAAGGAAAACCGGAAAGAGGATGAAAATGAGGAAAACTTACATCGTAGGCGGGTGGACGAGCAGGCCGTGGACGAGGCTGGGGGTTGTCGGCGGTGAGGGTATGCTTGAGACGCGTGTAGCTCGTGGAGTGGGTAGGCTTGACCGCCTTATTCAGAAAGGGGAAACGGCCATGCGGACGCCCGTGCCCCGACAGGACCAACGACTCCTCGTCGACCGGAATGCTCAAGGGGTCATCCACCTCGGGGTGACGAGACTTGACCATGTCGCAGTAGTCCTCCTTGGCGGCCTTGGCATTGCCGTAGTACTGTGGCTGAGGCAATGCGGGATTGGGCTTCTGCTTCGTCCGCATCATGTCATATATCTGGGCATCATGAAGCACCACCCCAGGTGGTGCCTCGGCCACCTGCATCGCGAAAAGAAAAGTTAAGCGTACCACAAATGAGACATGGCGGGAAATGAATGAAGGTCGTTCCATGTATATACATACCTTTTTCCCCTTGAAGCGGGTGTAGTCGCGGTTTCCCGCGCAGTGTGTGCCACCGGTGCCTCGGTTCTCCATGTTACGCCTCGACACGGCTGCAAACTCCTCATCCTGCCTGAGCCACCTCGCCCTAATCAGCTCCTCCCATGCCTCCCTATGCTGCTCGGCCCACTCGGGACAAACCTGAAAACGCAATACTCAGCTCAAGATAATTCAATGAAAACTTAGCAGCAATGTAGAATCTCATTGACATTTTACTCACCGACATGTACTCCTCAATGGTCATTGCCCATTCCTCCGTAGGCTGGTTACCAACATAGTACTCCTTCTTGACCCTCTTACCCTTGTTAGCCCAGAAGGCACTAGCGCTGGTGAACTTTTGGTTGTACCACTGCTGCGGTGTCAACCTCTCGCAAGCGCCACGCAAAGTGAGACGCGCCTGCGTATCATGCTCCGGGTCCACACGATAGAAGCACTTCAATCATGCATAAATCAGTTGTGAAAGTCATGAGTTAGCACATTAGGGTCATCAACTATGAACGGTGCTCGAGAAATATATGCCTTACCCAGAACTTGGTGGTCACAGCCTCAGCAGCTGTCGCGAAGCCTACGGCAGGGGCATCCTCATAGTCCGCCCAAGTAGTGGCTAGCTTCGTCGGGCCACCGGGGACCGTGCTAAGGGGAGTGTATCTGCCGGGCCAGAACTTCTTAATCAGAGCCCCAAGCAAGCTGTTAGGCATGCGGGGGGGGCTTGGCATCCCATGTCCAGTTGCTGCAAATAAATCACACATTAGTACACATGCCAAATTGTTTATTATGCCCAAGATGAAAATACATGTTCGAAATTTCTGAAGTAGTACACTTACTCATCGCTCGAAGGAATGATAAGGGCCTTGTCATCATGGGTCTTCGGCTCCTTCCTCGCATCGGGGACTCTAGCTTCTCCACGAAGCTTCAAGGGCTTCGGCGCACCTTCACCCTCCATGACCTCCAACTCAGCCCTAGAGTCCGACTCGTGTGTAGACTCCGTCTCCATCTCCACCTCCCCACTAGACGGACCCTCAAGGTACAACTCAGGAGCCACATCGCCAGAAGCGGAGGGTGGCTCGTCGAAGTCCATGTGTACCCCGCCGCCACCTCGTCCTCCACCTCGTCCTCCTCGTCCTCGTCCTCGACCTCCACCTCGTCCTCCTCGTCCTCGTCCTCCATCGGTACCATCGGCGTAACGCGGATTTTGCACCGGGGCTCGATCACTCCGTCTAGGCACTCTAGGAATATTCCTCTTCACCTACGCCAGCGTCTTAAGCAAGCTCTCGGAGTCTGCCTTGCCGCTGCTCATATTGTTCAGTCACCTGCATTGAGAAGAATAAAACAGTTAAGCACAAAGACATATTATATGAAGATACTAAGAATAAAAGGCACAATGCAATTAAGAAGCATGTTGACATAATAAAATGAAGATACTAAGAATAAAAGGCACAATGCAATTAAGAAGCATGTTGACATAATAAAATGAAGATACTAAGAATAAAAGGCACAATGCAATTAAGAAGCATGTTGACAAATAAATACTAAGAATAAAAGACCCTCACCAGCCATCATCGCTCTCACGCTCACTCTCATACTCCATCTCTTTTTCTTTCTCTTTCTCTGGCCCACTATCACTATCACTATCTTGTGAGTACAAAGTTGAAGGGTCGACGGGTGGAGGCTCATCATAATTGTCATTCGCCTCAAGTAACTTCTCGAGCATAGATATGTCCTTTAGATCCACCACTGACTCACCACGAGTTTCTGCATCGTTCCCGAGGTCCTCTTGAACAAACAGTTCTAAAATATATTCCCCGAAGTCCTGTTCCTCTTGATAGAAAATCCCCTCGTATGTCACGGGGTCAATGTTGTTGTAATCATCCTCAGAGGGAATCGGTAGGTTACCATGTGGCGATACCTGGAAGACGACTTCCCAACCCTTGAGTTCCGCTTTCTGGCATGGGTAGGGCAAATAATAAACTTGCTTGGCTTGGTGAGCCACAACAAAGACATCGGCTCCGCTATAGGTGGTTGAAGGCTTAACTTCAACTAACCCAATGGACTTATCACTTCTCTGTCCACCTATTGGGTCGAACCAATGACACTTGAACACGACGATATTGAGTTGCACGTTCGTACGATTGAATGTCAACTCGTATACACTTTGTAACCTTCCGTAGTAATCAAAGTTGTTGGCTCCTTTGGTGAAGACCCCAGTATTTATCGTTTTGGGATTCGCCCGGCCCTTCTGGTGCGTCTCTGTGGAAGCGAAACCCATTCACATCATACTTCTCATACTTGGTCACCTCACGGCTACAACCTTGGGAAACACATTTCAACTCATCTATCATATCAACGTTTCTCTCACGGCCCTACAAGAACATTTCAAATTTGTTGTGTGCATTAGTTACGTGTAATAAGAGGGACAAGTCACATGTTGCAATGTAAGAGGAAAGGTTAGAAATTACTTTTTCCATGAACCATGTCACAAAGTTTTTATTAATTCCGGGAGCACCGTCTTTCAGTAGAGTGTCCATCTCCGAGGTTTCGGGCAATTCATCATACGGCCACATTTCATCCGTGAATTCGCTGAAAGGAGAAAATAAGCATTAGACCGAGACGAGGTTACTAGCTGCAAAGTAATTTGTTCACCATTTTACCTTACGAATGGGATCACTTCCTCCATGTTCATAAGCACATATAGCATTATACAATCCTTCTCTTCGTTCTCCAATTTATATTTTGTTCCTTTACCAGCCTTGCCACCGGGGAATTGGAATAGTTTTAGCTTGGGGTCATTCTCGGGCACGTCGACATTGTAACGAGTGACCGGGTTATGCTGAGTGGGAACATCATCGGGATAGTACGTTGTCGCGGCATCTGCCATCTCCCGAAGGCATATTGCCTCAGCTATGCATGCTTCAATCTTGGCCTTGTTTCCGATTATCTTTCGAATATACTTAAACTCTCTCTCAATACGTAATCGCCAACGAAACTGCACCGGACCACCCAAGAGTGCCTCGTTGGCGAGGTGCACAATGAGATATGCCATCGGAGTAAAGAAGCCTGGCGGAAATATCATCTCCAAATTGCATAGCAACTCCGACCTTGTATGTTGTAGCTTTGCAATAACCTTGGGACATATCCGCTTAGCACGTAGCGTGCGGAAGAAATGGCTCAACCGCGCAAGCACTCGCGCACTTTCTCGGGGATATACCCTCGAAGCATCACCGGCATGAGCCGCTGAATCCATATATGATAGTCGTGACTCTTGAGCCCGGTGACTTTTCCCGTCGAAAGATTAACTCCCTTACTCATATTCGAGCAATAACCATCCGGGAACATCACGACGTATTTGAGCCACCTGAATGCCTCCTTCTTTTGGATGGAATCAAGGCAGAAGTTGGCATGCGGCTTGAACCAATTCTTTTGACGGCCAATAGGACGCTTCATGTGTAATTTTTCCCTATCACAGAGGATCTCAATATCGACTCTAGCCTTGACATTATCCTTTGACTTCCCGGGAATGTTCAGGCATGTGTGAAAGACGGACTCCGCGACATTCTTTACAGTGTGCATCACATCGATGTTATGGGGAAGTTCGAGGTCCTTGTAATACTCGAGCTTCGTTAAAGCCGCCTCGTGAGTCCAGTTGTGCGTTACACCATATCCCTCAAATTGATGGCCAGTTGGCGTCGCTGCCGGCACGAGAGCACGTAGCTCGGCTTCAACAAGTGTACCATCAAACTTCGGCACATCTTTTTTTTCATGCACAACTTTGCCCTTCTTGAAGTTCTTTTTGTCTTCTCTAAACGGATGCCTCCTTTTGAGGAACTGTCGATTCGTGTCAAACGCAACATACTTGCGACCCTTCTGTAGCCAAAGGAACTCAAGCCGATGCCTGCACACTGGGCATGGCCACTTACCAGCTGTACACCATCCACATGTTAGGGCGTACCCGGGCATGTCATGCATGGTATACTGCAACCAAACTCTCATGTAGAAGTTTGTCTTCGATGCTCGGTCGTACGTCAATGTCCCGTGGTGCCAAGAGTGGTTCAAATCTTTCACAATCAGCTGCATGTAGACACTCAAATTCTTCCCCGGGTAATGAGGGCCTGGAATGATCAGCGACAGAAACATGGTCTTCCTCGTCATTAGGACTCCGGGAGGGAGATTGAGCGGAATAACAAACACGGGCCAGCAACTGTAATTGGCATTGGACATACCATATGGATTGAAGCCATCTGTTGCTATCGCAATTCTGACATTCCGAGCCTCGGCTGCCTTAAGGCGGTGTTTTGTATCGAAGTTCTTCCATGCCGTACCATCGGATGGATGTCCCATCTTCAACTTCTTGTTTTCGTCCACGAATCTCTTCCCATACTTGTGCCACGTCATCTGTTTGGCTGTCTCCTCGTGCATGTAAAGCCGCTGGATTCTTTTTATGAATGGGAGATATCGAAGAATCGACTTTGCGGTGCTTGACTGCCTCACCTGACCATCCTTTCCCGTTACCTCTTCATACCTAGACTGCTTACAGATGGGACAGTACTTGTCCTCCGCATACTGTCTCCAAAATAGAACGCAGCCTTTCGGACAACAGTCTATCCTTTGATAATCCATGTTGAGGTCCTTCATCATTCTCCTCGTCGCGTGCAGGCTTTGAGGCAGACAATGATCTTTGGGCAACATGTTACCAGTTGTTTTCAGACTTGCTTCAAAGCCCTCACGGGTGGTGTTGTACCGGGTCTTGTCGGCTAGACATTGGGAGATGGCATCGAGCTGAGAAATCGCGGCGCCCTCATACAGAGGCCTCTTAGCCGCGGCAATCATATCATAGAAGGCCTTCGCGGTTGGCTCTGGTTCCTCCGGTTCTGGCGGCGCCTCCGGTTCTGGCGGCGCCTCCGGTTCTGGAGGTGGCGAATCCGGGACATCGGCATGGACGAGATCATCTAGAAAGTCTCTAATTCCATCGTACGCATTGCCATTGAGCCGCTGCCGCATCACCTCACCTCTGTCACGTTCGCGCTCATCAAAGTCGATTTCCGTGACGTACCCATGCATATACCCATATTGCAGAAGGTGTCTATACATTTCATCCTTCCCACGACGTTGACGCTTCACGCAGCGAACACAGGGGCAAAGTGCCCGAACCAGCCCCTTTGTACCACGCGCTAACTCATTCACTAGAAAATGGGTCTTCCTTATCCACTCATCTGTTTTCTCAGTCGCACTAACACGCTCATTGTACATCCATCCATTATCAGCCATCCTCTGCTTTATTGGGAGCCAAACCACAGACATAGCATTTATATCAAATAGGAAATTAAATGCATCATATTTTTATTTATTTTACCGGGCGAAACACATGCATCAACCTACATCTCTACTAGGTGGGCTCCTAGCAGCCGCCGGATCCGTAGTTGGCTACGTTCTCCATGCTCTACCCCGGTCCAAGTCAGAATTTCGGCAGCACCTCCCCGCTGCTCTCCCGATACACATCTCGGCAAAAAGCCGAGAGGATGTGCATCCGGAGAACAACGGGGAGGCGCCGCCGAAATCCTGACTCGGACCGGAGTAGAACATGGAAAACGTAGACAACTACGCATCCGCCGACTGTCCCGTAAATGCCGCAAGCGTTACGGTTCAAAATATGCGGACCACTAATGCATATTTATCCGCGTAACGCTCGCGGACGGGAAGTGACACCTAGGTTACGCAACTGGACTTGGAAAATGAATCTAGTGACATAAGAAAATGCGGAGAAGGGGAGGCGATGTTTTAGCTCACCCTCGGCTGTAGAGGAAGTAGTCCAACAACCGAGTGTCGATGTCGGCGACCGTCGAGAAGTGCGTCAAGATCCCGGATCGTCACGCCGGGGTGCTCATGACGAGGCGGTCACCACATGGCCTATTATAAATTCACATTATTAGAACAAATTCCACATTCACATTTCCAATTTCTATTTCTATTTCTATTTGCAATTTCTATTTCTGTTTGCAATTTCTATTTCAATTTCATTTCTATTTCACATTTGCAATTTCCATTTCATTTCTATTTGCAATTTCATTTTCTATTACTATTTCTTTCTTTCTATTTCATATCAATTACACAATTTAATTTCTATTTCTATTAATTACAACAACTAAACCTAATGCAAAAATAAAAAAAGAGGACCCTTACCGTGATGGCGACGGCAGGCCGGGGCGCGAGGAGGAGGCCGACCAGGGGACGGCGGGCCGGGCGCGAGGAGGAGGAGGAGAGCGGCGCGAGGGGGCAGGGGAGAGGAGGCCGGCGGCGGGATAGGGGAGAGGAGGGCGGGGGATGGGAGGAGGGGGTCCGGGGTGGGGCGGGGCAGCGGGTGGGCGGTGGGAGAGGGGAGAGGAGGGCGGGGCAGGGGCGGCGGGCGGCCGGGGCGGGAGGGGCAGCGGGCGGCCGGCGGCGGGGCGGCCGGCGACGGCGAGGGGCGGGCGCGGGCGGCAAAGAGGCTGGCGGCGGGGCGAGTTTGGGCGCAGAGGCTGGCGGGGCGAGTTTGGGCGTTTAGGGTTGGGAGCTGGTCTGGCTCGACCAGCTCCCATGTAACGGTGCGGCGCGGGCACCATATGCCGACGGCCGGCTATATGCCGAGGGTGGCCGTCAGCATAGAGTTTTTTTCTATTTTTTTATTTTTTCTCTTATTTTTCTGTTATTTTTTCTCTCTTATTTTTTTTGGAATACAAAATTGACCAAATTTCTTAGGAACCGGGTGATTAGAATAGTTTATCAAAAGTTATACACCTCAAATTTAGAAGCTACATAAACTTATGAACGAATGCATCTTAGATATTGAATTCCATGTGTTTGTACCAAATTGCTACCACCACTACACAAGGTACAACTGAATGGAGATAAAAGAAACATCTATCATCAGGTGTTGTCAAGGGTTAAGCATAGATCCGATGCTCGATTTCCGACGAAACCCTAGTTCTGTTGACCACGCGGTCTACCCCTTTGACTGCATCCCATCGGGGGTCCCCCGGTGGGCATATGCCTCCATTTGAGCTTGGTTAGGTCATAGGTACATGTCGAAACAAGGATCATCCCATATGATCTCAAGTTTCTCTCCGGTTCAACTCCGAGGGAGTTCCCCTATACATGCAGAACCGCCTAAGTGTAGGAACCCCCGTCCGAGAAGCCGGACACACCGGGGGGGTAGCCTTGGATATAAAACCATCTCAAATCACTTTTGTGCATTCCATGTGGACACACACAAGTTTTGGGGCCATTCCCTACATCTGATGCTCGATTTCCGACGAAACCCTAGTTCTGTTGACCGCGCGGTCTAACCCTTTGACTGCATCCCATCGGGGCTCCCCCGGTGGGCATATGCCTCCATTTGAGCTTGGTTAGGTCATAGGTACATGTGGAAACAAGGATCATCCCATATGATCTCAAGTTTCTCTCCGGTTCAACTCCGAGGGAGTTCCCCCTATACATGCAGACCGCCTAAGTGTAGGAACCCCGTCCGAGAAGCCGACACACCTGGGGGTAGCCTTGGATATAAAACCATCTCAAATCACTTTTGTGCATTCCATGTGGACACACACAAGTTTTGGGGCCATTCCCTACATCCGATGCTCGATTTCTGACGAAACCCTAGTTCTGTTGACCGGGCGGTCTACCCCTTTGACTGCATCCCATCGGGGGTCCCCCGGTGGGCATATGCCTCCATTTGAGCTTGGTTAGGTCATAGGTACATTTGGAAACAAGGATCATCCCATATGATCTCAAGTTTCTCTCCGGTTCAACTCCGAGGGAGTTCCCCCCTATATATGCAGAATCTGCCTAAGTGTAGGAACCCCCTGTCCGAGAAGCCGGACACACCTGGGGGGGTAGCCTTGGATATAAAACCATCTCAAATCACTTTTGTGCATTCCATGTGGACACACACAAGTTTTGGGGCCATTCCCTACATCCGATGCTCGATTTCTGACGAAACCCTAGTTCTCGTTGACCGCGCGGTCTACCCCTTTGATCGCATCCCATCGGGGCTCCCCGGTGGGCATATGCCTCCATTTGAGCTTGGTTAGGTCATAGGTACATGTGGAAACAAGGATCATCCCATATGATCTCAAGTTTCTCTCCGGTTCAACTCCGAGGAGTTCCCCCTATACATGCGTAACCGCCTAAGTGTAGGAACCCCCGTCCGAGAAGCCGACACACACGGGGGGGTAGCCTTGGATATAAAACCATCTCAAATCACTTTTGTGCATTCCATGTGGACACACACAAGTTTTGGGGCCATTCCCTACATCCGATGCTCGATTTCCGACGAAACCCTAGTTACGTTGACCGCGCGGTCTACCCCTTTGATCGCATCCCATCGGGGGTCCCCGGTGGGCATATGCCTCCATTTGAGCTTGGTTAGGTCATAGGTACATTTGGAAACAAGGATCATCCCATATGATCTCAAGTTTCTCTCCGGTTCAACTCCGAGGAGTTCCCCCTATACATGCGTAATCCGCCTAAGTGTAGGAACCCCCTGACCGAGAAGCCGGACTGACCTGGGTGGTTAGCCTTGGATATAAAACCATCTCAAATCACTTTTGTGCATTCCATGTGGACACACACAAGTTTTGGGGCCATTCCCTAGATCCGATGCTCGATTTCCGACGAAACCCTAGTTCTGTTGACCGCGCGGTCTACCCCTTCGACTGCATCCCATCGGGGCTCCCCCGGTGGGCATATGCCTCCATTTGAGCTTGGTTAGGTCATAGGTACATGTGGAAACAAGGATCATCCCATATGATCTCAAGTTTCTCTCCGGTTCAACTCCGAGGGAGTTCCCCCCTATACATGCGAGACCGCCTAAGTGTAGGAACCCCCTGTCCGAGAAGCCGGACACACCTGGGGGGGGGTAGCCTTGGATATAAAACCATCTCAAATCACTTTTGTGCATTCCATGTGGACACACACAAGTTTTGGGGCCATTCCCTACATCAGATGCTCGATTTCCGACGAAACCCTAGTTCTGTTGACCGCGCGGTCTACCCCTTTGACTGCATCCCATCGGGGCTCCCCCGGTGGGCATATGCCTCCATTTGAGCTTGGTTAGGTCATAGGTACATGTGGAAACAAGGATCATCCCATATGATCTCAAGTTTCTCTCCGGTTCAACTCCGAGGGAGTTCCCCCCTATACATGCAGAATCTGCCTAAGTGTAGGAACCCCCTGTCCGAGAAGCCGGACACACCTGGGGGGGTAGCCTTGGATATAAAACCATCTCAAATCACTTTTGTGCATTCCATGTGGACACACACAAGTTTTGGGGCCATTCCCTACATATGATGCTCGATTTCCGACGAAACCCTAGTTCTGTTGACCGCGCGGTCTACCCCTTTGACTGCATCCCATCGGGGGTCCCCCGGTGGGCATATGCCTCCATTTGAGCTTGGTTAGGTCATAGGTACATTTCGAAACAAGGATCATCCCATATGATCTCAAGTTTCTCTCCGGTTCAACTCCGAGGGAGTTCCCCCCTATACATGCAGAAATTGCCTAAGTGTAGGAACCCCCTGTCCGAGAAGCCGGACACACCTGGGGGGTAGCCTTGGATATAAAACCATCTCAAATCACTTTTGTGCATTCCATGTGGATACACACAAGTTTTGGGGCCATTCCCTAGATCCGATGCTCGATTTTCGACGAAACCCTAGTTCTGTTGACCGCGCGGTCTACCCCTTTGACTGCATCCCATCGGGGGTCCCCCGGTGGGCATATGCCTCCATTTGAGCTTGGTTAGGTCATAGGTACATGTGGAAACAAGGATCATCCCATATGATCTCAAGTTTCTCTCCGGTTCACCTCCGAGGGAGTTCCCCCTATACATGCGAGACCGCCTAAGTGTAGTAACCCCCTGTCCGAGAAGCCGGACACACCTGGGGGGGTAGCCTTGGATATAAAACCATCTCAAATCACTTTTGTGCATTTCATGTGGACACACACAAGTTTTGGGGCCATTCCCTAGATCCGATGCTCGATTTCCGACGAAACCCTAGTTCTGTTGACCGCGCGGTCTACCCCTTTGACTGCATCCCATCGGGGGTCCCCCGGTGGGCATATGCCTCCATTTGAGCTTGGTTAGGTCATAGGTACATGTGGAAACAAGGATCATCACATATGATCTCAAGTTTCTCTCCGGTTCACCTCCGAGGGAGTTCCCCTATACATGCAGACCGCCTAAGTGTAGTAACCCCTCTGTCCGAGAAGCCGGACACACTGGGGGTAGCCTTGGATATAAAACCATCTCAAATCACTTTTGTGCATTCCATGTGGACACACACAAGTTTTGGGGCCATTCCCTATATCCAATGCTCTATTTACGACGAAACCCTAGTTACGTTGACCGCGCGGTCTACCCCTTTGATCGTATCCCATCGGGGTCCCCGGTGGGCATATGCCTCCATTTGAGCTTGGTTAGGTCATAGGTACATGTGGAAACAAGGATCATCACATATGATCTCAAGTTTCTCTCCGGTTCACCTCCGAGGGAGTTCCCCCTATACATGCAGACCCGCCTAAGTGTAGTAACCCCTGTCCGAGAAGCCGGACACACCTGGGGGGGTAGCCTTGGATATAAAACCATCTCAAATCACTTTTGTGCATTCCATGTGGACACACACAAGTTTTGGGGCCATTCCCTAGATCCGATGCTCGATTTCCGACGAAACCCAAGTTCTATTGACCGCGCGGTCTACCCCTTTGACTGCATCCCATCGGGGGTCCCCCGGTGGGCATATGCCTCCATTTGAGCTTGGTTAGGTCATAGGTACATGTGGAAACAAGGATTATCACATATGATCTCAAGTTTCTCTCCGGTTCACCTCCGAGAGAGTTCCCCACTATACATGCAGAATCTGCCTAAGTGTAGGAACCCCCTGTCCGAGAAGCCGGACACACCTGGGGGGGTAGCCTTGGATATAAAACCATCTCAAATCACTTTTGTGCATTCCATGTGGATACACACAAGTTTTTGGGCCATTCCCTAGATCCGATGCTCGATTTCCGACGAAGACCTAGTTCTGTTGACCGCGCGGTCTACCCCTTTGACTGCATCCCATCGGGGGGCCCCCGGTGGGAATATGCCTCCATTTGAGCTTGGTTAGGTCATAGGTACATGTGGAAACAAGGATCATCCCATATGATCTCAAGTTTCTCTCCGGTTCACCTCCAAGGGAGTTCCCCCCTATACATGCAGAATCTGACTAAATGTAGGAACCCCCTGTCCGAGAAGCCGGACACACCTGGGGGGTAGCCTTGGATATAAAACCATCTCAAATCACTTTTGTGCATTCCATGTGGACACACACAAGTTTTGGGGCCATTCCCTAGATCCGATGCTCGATTTCCGACGAAACCCTAGTTCTGTTGACCGCCCGGTCTACCCCTTTGACTGCATCCCATCGGGGGTCCCCCGGTGGGCATATGCCTCCATTTGAGCTTGGTTAGGGCATAGGTACATGAGGACACAAGGATCATCACAGATGATCTCAAGTTTCTCTCCGGTTCACCTCCGAGGAGTTCCCCCTATACATGCAGACCGCCTAAGTGTAGTAACCCCCGTCCGAGAAGCCGGACACACTTGGGGGTAGCCTTGGATATAAAACCATCTCAAATCACTTTTGTGCATTCCATGTGGACACACACAAGTTTTGGGGCCATTCCCTAGATCCGATGCTCGATTTCCGATGAAACCCTAGTTCTGTTGACCGCGCGGTCTACCCCTTTGACTGCATCCCATCGGGGGTCCCCCGGTGGGCATATGCCTCCATTTGAGCTTGGTTAGGTCATAGGTACATGGGAAAACAAGGATCATCCCATATGATCCCAAGTTTCTCTCCGGTTCAACTCCGAGGGAGTTCCCCCCTATACATGCAGAATCTGCCTAAGTGTAGGAACCCCCTGTCCGAGAAGCCGGACACACCTGGGGGGTAGCCTTGGATATAGAACCATCTCAAATCACTTTTGTGCATTCCATGTGGACACACACAAGTTTTGGGGCCATTCCCTAGATCCGATGCTCGATTTCCGATGAAACCCTAGTTCTGTTGACCGCGCGGTCTACCCCTTTGACTGCATCCCATCGGGGGTCCCCCGGTGGGCATATGCCTCCATTTGAGCTTGGTTAGGTCATAGGTACATGTGGAAACAAGGATCATCCCATATGATCCCAAGTTTCTCTCCGGTTCAACTCCGAGGGAGTTCCCTCCTATACATGCAGAATCTGCCTAAGTGTAGGAACCCCCTGTCCGAGAAGCCGGACACACCTGGGGGGGTAGCCTTGGATATAAAACCATCTCAAATTAACTTTGTGCATGCCATGTGGACACACACAAGTTTTGGGGCCATTCCCTAGATCCGATGCTCGATTTCCGATGAAACCCTAGTTCTGTTGACCGCGCGGTCTACCCCTTTGACTGCATCCCATCGGGGGTCCCCCGGTGGGAATATGCCTCCATTTGAGCTTGGTTAGGTCATAGGTACATTTGGAAACAAGGATCATCCCATATGATCCCAAGTTTCTCTCCGGTTCAACTCCGAGGGAGTTCCCCCCTATACATGCAGAATCTGCCTAAGTGTAGGAACCCCCTGTCCGAGAAGCCGGACACACCTGGGAGGGTAGCCTTGGATATAAAACCATCTCAAATCACTTTTGTGCATTCCATGTGGACACACACAAGTTTTGGGGCCATTCCCTAGATCCGATGCTCGATTTCCGATGAAACCCTAGTTACGTTGACCGCGCGGTCTACCCCTTTGATCGCATCCCATCGGGGTCCCCCGGTGGGCATATGCCTCCATTTGAGCTTGGTTAGGTCATAGGTACATGTGGAAACAAGGATCATCCCATATGATCTCAAGTTTCTCTCCGGTTCACCTCCGCCCTGCTACTTCTCTCCCGCCCTTTTTTCCCGCTCACCCTTTCCCACTGCTTCTCCCCCGCCCTTTTTTCCCGCCATGATTTCCCGCCAAGTTTTCCCGCCCACCCTTTCCCGCTCATTCTCTCCCGCCAAGTTTTCCCGCCCACCCTTTCCCGCCCATTCTCTCCCGCCAAGTTTTCCCGCCGTTTCAGCCCCTCGTCGGCCTATATATAGCCATGTCTTCTCCACTAACAAAGACCAGCAACATTTCTCCCCTCATCACTTCTCTCATCCAACAGCACCACAAAATCCTCTGAGCTGAGCTGCCGCTGAGATGGCTCCTCGTCGCCGTAGCAACACGGGCTTCATCGGCGTTTGCCTGCGGCCTGCGGGACATTTCGCGGCTGAAATCACCGCCGGTAGTACGCGTGTGTGGCTCGGCACCTTCTACACGAAGGAGGCTGCTGCCCGCGCATACGACGTTGCGGCTTGGAGGTTTGGCCGGTCGCGCCACGAAATGAACTTCCCGGAGGTCAGGTCTCTGACGGAAGCTCAGAGTCTCTCTACTGAGCCGCTACTTCGCTCACAGGGTGAAGCGCGGCGGTACAGGTCTGGCCAGCGGCGGATTGATACCACCGAGGCGGACGAGCAGTTCATGGCACAGTGGCGCAGAGACCATCCCGGAGCCGTCGAGGCAGAGAGCGCGCATTACGGAAGGACAAGCAGACGTACAGGAGAGAGAGGAGGGCGGGAAAGCGGCAGAGGAAGGCTGCGGTTGAAGCAGAGTACGCCAAAGGAGAGGCGTCGACATGGGGGGAGGATGATGAACGGTGGTCGTGGATCTTCACAACCACCGCTTCAGAGGACACCCCCAGCGAGGACGAAGATTTCGACTTCTCTGATTAATATGTGTGTGTGTCGAGTCCGTGTGTCTAGCGTTAAGTGCTTTATTCGTGTGTGGGTGTAGTTCTTTAAATGTTTTGGTTTGTGTGTGCGTCTAGTTCTTTAAGTGTTTTGGTTCCTGTGTGGGTGTAGTTCTTTAAGTGTGTTGGTTCCTGTGTGTGGGTGTAGTTCTTTAAGTGTTTCAGTTCATGTGTGGGTCTAGTACTTTAAGCGCTTTGGTATGTGTGTGGGTCTAGTTATTTAAGTGTTTTGTATCGTGTCTGGGTCTTAAGTTCTTAAATGTATCACTTTTCTCTCCAGTTCACCTCCGAGGGAGTTCCCCCCTATACATCCAGAATCTGCCTAAGTGTAGGAACCCCCTGTCCGAGAAGCCGGACACACCTTGGGGGGTATCCTTGGATATAAAACCATCTCAAATCACTTTTGTGCATGCCATGTGGGCACACACAAGTTTTCTAGCGATTCCGACGCTCCGGTGGTCTGTTACTTGGAAAACCCTAGGGCGGGGACCCCACACATCTACCCCTATAGCTTTCTCCGTGCGAGGGTTTACCAGTGGACTTTTTTATTTATTTTGCTTTGTTTAGGACATATGTACATGGAAACCATAGGTTGGGCATACTTTACCATAAAATAGGCTCCGTTCGAGCCATGGCGGGGGTTTCCACATACGGATCCCGGATTTTACCAACTGGTAGCCCATTATGCGGAAATCGTCAACGCCGGGTACATCCAAGGTTAGCCAAACCTTACATCACACTTGTACATGTATGTTAGGGGCAGAAGCAAGTTTTCCAACAATTCTGACGCTCCGGTGATCTGTTTCTTGGGAAACCCTAGGGCGGGACCCCTAGGGTTAGGGTTTTACCAAGTGATCTGTTAGGGTTATAGTTAGGGTTAGCAATGTATGTGGAAACCCTAGGGTTAGGGTTAGAGTTAGGGTTAGGGTTAGGGTTAGAGTTAGCAATGTATGTGGAAACCCTAGGGTTAGGGTTAGGGCTAGAGTTAGGGTTACGGTTAGGGTTAGAGTTAGGGTTAGAGTTAGGGTTACAGTTAGGGTTAGGGTTAGGGTTCGGGAAACCGTAGGGCGGGGACCCCGCGGATCTACCCATATGTACATCGATAGCAAATGTTGGGCCTAGTGGCTCCGGTTGATCCGTCTGCGAAGAGCGTCACCCATGGGACCTACATATGCCATCTACGAATTCTAAAAAAATAGAACCATTTTTTACATAATTCATACTAGTAAATAAATAATAGAAACATATTATAAAGTAATATGAGAGAGGGAAAAAAATAAAAAAAATCCTATATGCCGAGGGTGGCCGTCGGCATAGGGTGTCCATGCCCTATGCCGAGGGTGGCCGTCGGCGTCTGACTGACGCCGTGAGCGGGCGACGACGGCGCGGGCTGGGCCAGAGGCGATGCCGGTGCTACGCCGAGGGCCAAGGTGACGCCGACGGCTGCCCTCGGCGTAGCCTCCTCTACGCCGACGGTATGTGTACGCCGACGGTCGGCTTCCTGAGCTGCCCCGGCGAGGCCGTACGCCGACGGCCCCGATAAAAAGCCGTCGGCGTACAGTTTGGCCGTCGGCGTCTAGCTCCATTCCTGTAGTGATTGCTTTGCAATTGGTCGATGTCATATCTCTGCTCAAATGCATTCATTAGGGCATGTACAATAGTAGAGAAGACAGTCCACATTATCTAGAGAAAACATTAAATAAAAATGGTAAAATGTGTTATCTCCTATTATTATCTTTATAAATTAATTAGTTTTAGTGGGAAATTGTGTTGACATGGAATACACATGGTAGCATTCTCTTATTTTTTTAGGAGATCGTCTCTTAGGTAAAGGAAGATAATTTTTTTTCATTCTCTCTTCTCTAACTAAGCAAAAAATCCAACGCGCCAAGCATAATAAAAAGCTTACATCATTCCATTGTACATGCCAAAACAGCTTCGGAAAAGTTAATAAACAAGCATTCCCCACACATCCTAGCAGCCCCTGACCCAACCCATCCATGCTCCATAAGACCAACCCCGCTGCGACAACTAAATTCCGTTGAATTACCTAGATCTGTATAAAAGAACAAGTCTTTGGTGTAGTAGTCCAGGAATTTACGGCATTGCCTAAAAAATGAATTGACAACATACTGTAACTGTCGTGACGAACTCTGATACAGTATCATATATCACCGATCGCTGTAATTCGTATCGGTATTCCTGATGTTAATATATTTCTTATTGAAAAAAATCGTATACGTATATGAGATGCCGTCCACCTTCCTCTGCCACTGTCAATCATCTTGTTCCATAGAGCGAATAGTCGTTCACCTTCACCTGTTCGGTTTGAGAGTCGCGTTCACCTTTTCACCAATCCAGCCAACGAAAGAAGCTCCTCCACCATCCATCAGGCATCAACGTTACACCGCAAACTTTTTTGGGCAAGTGCAAGTGCAACACCTGTCCAACATGAGACTAGCTACAGAGTACGTGAAGTACAGTTTACATGCATATCCTTGTCAGCCAGCTAGCTAGCTACACGTTCGCCATTTTCGCAGAGCGAAGTAGCTAGTCACATTCACCTTTAACAGAAACAGCCGAGATGAAAACGAGAAAGCTTTCCTCTCCATCAACATCGCCGCGCAAACCACACGGATCGACCAATTTACCGCTCTCGCGCTGCTCGATCCGCTCTGGTCAGGGTCAAACTAAATCACATCATCCGTTTCACATTCTATCCGAGCGCAGAAAGATTACCGGCCGGCTGCCTTACCTATATCAGTATGTATCAGTATATGGTTTCACACCTAATTCATACCTGATCACGTATGTACGTAGCTTCAGTAAAACATTGTTGATTCGAGATGGATCGATGCCACGAAGCTTGTACTGTATAAAACTTGGAGTAACCTGTATGCATTCATACCGAAACTGGTCCAGTCCGCCGACCCAACCCATCCATGCTCGATCCGACCAACCCGACGCCACGACTAAATTTCGTTGCGTCACGCTAGCCCGTAAAATAAGAGGCGGGTGCACCCGTTCGAATACTCATATTGCCCTCTTTTCTCCATTAATCAGTTTTGAATCAGCTATTACTGGCGCTGTTAGAGATTATAAAGCTGGCGCATATTCCAAAGTCGTAAATACCGATGTAATAAAATTTATATATTGTAAAATATATATGTTCTACTTGAGTCGCACTATTTGACCTAGGGTGCACAATAGCTATTCTACACTCACCATGTATCTTTTAAACCGTAAATATTTTTTACGTTACGTAAATTTTGCCTTACTTCGAGTAGAACATAAGAAAAAAAGTAGAGATGGCAAACAAAAAATATTTACATGAAGTACAGAAATACGACATAAAATGCGTATTTTTGATGTATTTTACACTGTAGTGACTCATACATTGAGTTTCTTATGTCGATTTTTTTTGTTGTGAGCCAATATGAACGTAATTATTTGTATACAACAACATAATATTATGGATGTAACAATGTAAACTATGTTGGGTGCAAAATAATGTTTTGCACCCAGAGAGTCAAATAGCATTTCTATGTTCTACTTTCTAATAGTAATGTAATTTTTATGATGTACAATTTATTTTATATTTATCAAATTAATTAATGGTTTAGGGATATACGTAGGCCTTATAATTCCTAATGAAAGAAGCGTGTGTAGTGGAAGGATTCACAGCACTGCCAAAGCAACAAATTGACACCACACTGTAGCTGTCATGACAAACTCAGATATCACACATACATGCATCGATCCGTCTCTATCTCCATTTTGTCTTTTATTTTCTTCTTTTGGGCGTGTTTTTTTGTTATTGACGAGCATTTTCTTTGGTTTCTAGACTCGGCGACCTACAGAAGTAGTATATTAATAATATAGCGGGACGATTTCCAAGAATAGTACAGGAAAGAACTATTCTTTTGTGCAGTCGAAGAATTCACAGCATTGCCTAAACAATGAATTGACAACACACGGCGGTAACTGTCGTGACGGACTCAGATATCACATATACATGCACCGATCGCTGTAATACGTACATACTACATGAGATGCCGTCCTGCCACTGCCATCCATCCATCCAGCTGCTTCTTCTTCTTCCATGGAGCGAATAGTCGCTCACCTTCACTAGTTTAGTTTGAGCGAGTCACGTTCACCAATCCAGCCAACGAAAAAAAGCTTCGCCACCATCAGGCATCAACGTCACCACTCAGCAGGCAAACCACCCAGATTAAATTAACGCGCGCAACGGCCGCGTCGCTCAGGCCTGCAGGTCAAATCATCACGCTCCCATGACGACGTCCGTACCCCATCCGACCAACCACACGGCGCGCGACGATCGGTCCACACCACACCAGCTGCCCCGTTATATATACCCCTCCAGATCTTGTCAACTCCATCATCCATCAATTCCACCATTCCTGATCCCATCAAGCTCCTTCAGAAACACAAGAACGCGAGAAACATCCACCTTCCAACAAAGAAAACCAGCTGCAACACCACCATGAGGGCGATGCTGTTCGGCTGCTTCGCCCCGCGCGGCGCCGTCGTCGACCCAGCGGCGGTGGGGAACGACGACGGGACCACCCCCGCCGCCGCCAAGAAGTCGCCGTGCACCAAAACCAAGCCCAAGAAGCGGTCCATGCGGCGGGTGCAGAGCTCCACGGCGCGCCTGCGCACCCTCCCCGTCGACGACCTCTCCCGGACCCTCGCCTCCTCCGGGATGCACGCCTTCACCTACGCCGAGCTCCGGCTCGCCACCCGCAACTTCGCCGCCACCAACAAGGTCGGCGAGGGCGGGTTCGGCCCCGTCTACAAGGGCTTCCTCGACGACAGGATCGTGCCGGGGATCGAGCCCCAGCACGTCGCCGTGAAGGCCCTGGACGCCGACGGGCCCCAGGGACACCGCGAGTGGCTGGCGGAGGTGGTCTACCTCGGCATGCAGCTCACCCACCCGCACCTCGTCAAGCTCGTCGGGTACTGCATCGAGGACCACCACCGGATGCTCGTCTACGAGTTCATGGCACGACGAAGCCTCGAGGACCACCTCTTCCAGAGTAAGAACAGAGTTCTTGTTCCTTGATTTAATCACGGTTAGGTTTTTCATAGATGGATGCTAATTTCAGATGATTTCTGTTGTGCAGATGTGCTGTCGACCTTGCCGTGGGCGACGAGGCTCAAGATCGCGGTGGGGGCGGCCAAGGGGCTGTCCTTCCTGCACGAGGCCGAGACGCCGGTCATCTACAGGGACTTCAAGGCCTCCAACATCCTGCTCGAATCGGTCAGTACCTACTACCTACCTACCAGCTCCATTATTCCCTTCATAGTATATACTTGTATACGCACGCACGACTATAGATATGGTGAACCGTTTCCATGTATATCCTACGAACAGGCAAGCACGTTTCAGACTAGCTATAGTTGGCAAATCCCTGTCGGTTTCTGTTATTATACACTATACTACGGGACTAAATCTTCCGTAATGCCGGCCAACAAACCATTGCGATTTTAAAACTAGCTACTTACCAAAAGCAGCTAGCATAGAATCGGTTTATCGCTCACACCGAGTCAGGATATGTCCCTGTCACGATTAGCAGGTATGTTGAGAATACAAAATTGGTTGTTGGCTTAATTCTCCTAGATCAGGTTATATTAGCGCCGTCTGGAAACTACAAGTGTACTGTATGACATAGTCGCTCATGTCTAAATCAGTTGCCTAGTCAACTAACCACCTTGCTTGACACACTAGCTAGTTAACAACGCGAAAATGTCAAAAACAAAACAGTTCGGTACACTTCCACTATCAGCAAAGCAAATAAGAATTGTGCATGAACATCATGTTAAACACGCGCACACGCCGGCATCAGATTCTTTTCAAACACGAAATCAGCGTGCGTAATCAGTATATACACGTTGATGTGATCTCGACTAACTGTGATGCTTGCGTATTGCAGGACTACACGGCGAAGCTGTCGGACTTCGGGCTGGCGAAGGAGGGGCCGGTGGGCGAGGAGACGCACGTCTCCACCGCCGTCATGGGCACCCATGGATACGCGGCGCCGGAGTACATCCTCACGGGCCACCTCACGGCCAAGAGCGACGTCTACAGCTACGGCGTCGTCCTCCTCGAGCTGCTCACGGGCCGCCGCAGCGTCGACAAGCGCCGCAAGGGGAGGGAGCAGAACCTGGTGGACTGGGCGCGCCCCTACCTGCGGCGGCCGGACAGGCTGCACCGCGTGATGGACCCGAGCCTGGAGGGCAGCTACTCGGAGGAGGCGGCGGCCAAGGCCGCCATGGTGGCGTACAACTGCCTGCGCAGCGTGCCCAGGACGCGCCCCACCATGTGCGAGGTCGTCGACGCCCTCGAGCCGCTGCTCAGCATGCGCGACGGCCTGGGCGTCGGCACCTTCGTCTACACCGCGCCGCCGGTCGACGTCGTCCCTGATACGTCCGAGGCTGACAAGGAAAACGGCCGTGGCGGCGGCGAGGCGACGGCCATGAAGAAAATGGCCGTGCAGAGGGTCGGCAGGCACCGGCCGTACGCGAGCTCGGTGGCCGGAAGCGAGGGCGCCGGCTCGCCCAGGCAGAGCAGGGACAGAGGGGCGTAGGAGCAGTGCACGCTTTTATTTCAGTAAGCGCGCGCGTTCTTACTTTTTGTGTCCAAATCGTTCAAACTGTACATATAGTGCCAAGCAGCAAGTGTAAACGTGTACTATGTTCGTTGATTCTTTTCTTGGTGATGTTAATTCTTCGTCACAAGAGCAAAAGGTACGTGTTACTAGTTTTTTAGGGGCAAAGAACTCTTGTTTTGTATCTTGCTATGGTGAATTGGTGATAGTATTCTCGATTCCCATGATTTGTTATCTGCGATGTGTCTTTTTAACGGAACATCAGCAGCAACAAGACCTTATTGTCACGCAGAGCCATGAAGAAACCGACTCAAAAACACTGTTAAAAAAAACAAGTTCTTGGTAAATTATGAACTGTTTGGTAGCCTAGACTGGCTGGCAAGTTCATTGTGCCTTCGGAACGAGCCACGGATTCTGCCATCCGTTTGGTTACTCGCGAAGGGGTTTTCTTTTGCCGCTGGAGATTTCGTTAGAGGTTGTTTAGTAGCTCAATTTAAAGGCTATGGAGCAACCCAATACCACGAGCCACATGTTTAGTTGCCACCAGAAATATGAGTCTGGTTACCTCTTCTTTGTTGTGGTGAGGTTACCAGGCATAGTTGAATAGTACAGAAGGAAATAACATTGCAACAGTCAAGATTCAGACACAAGTACTACGATGATAGGTCATGGACACACGGGACCAAGTTTCGGACACAACTACACTGATGATAGTTCAACGACACACAAGTTTCGGACACAACTTAAACGACCTTAGTTCATCGACACGAGCAAGACATAAAAAGACAACTTCAAACTTCTTCTTCCATGACGACCAACCTGGTGGTATCTCCGTGGTCCGTGCACTTGGTCATGACCTTAGTGGATGTGAAGTCGAAGATGATGACTATGTAGATTCTCGGGGCCTCCTTGTGGAATGTCAGGACCTGGCCAACATGCAGTTTATGGGCAACGGCAAAGCTTCCTGGCAAGGGGCTCCTCGGCAATGCCCACCATGATGGGCATAGGGTTGACGGAATCCTGCATGTTAGCACGAGACATCGGATACCAGACGAACAAAAGGCGAGATTTACCCAGGTTTGGAGCCCTCGATGAGGTAAAACCCTTACTGTTGGTTGTCTGATCTTGATTTATCGATGAATAAGGGTTACAATGGGGCAGCCGATGGACTGCGTTGTGGTGAACTCGCCGGAAGGCAAGGTTTCTAGGGTTTGGTGTATGCGGGATTGTGTTGGTTGAATCGGTGTCCTCCGGCATGCCCTCTCCTGGCCTTTATATAAGAGGCCAGGTCCCGAGAGTCCTGCTCGGATTCAACTAGGTTACAATGAGATCTGATCTATCCTTTATGTATTCGACGTTTCCTTGCCTTGTCCATCAAGAATCCATCTCCTTCTACCTTTCCTCCATCGCAACTGATGTATTGATCCATCTTGGGTTGCGGTGATCTTCATGGATCCCTTGTTGGGCCAAAGGAGGTAGGCCAATGTTGGGTACCCGAAGGGTAATGCCCACATCACTTCCCACCCGTGATCGATGATCGCCCTATTTTCATGGAACTTGGTGGTCATCCTCCAGCTGCACCCAGTGTTGTGACAACGGTGATCTTCCCGGGGATGGGTCCGATACATTCCACGAACTTCGTAGGAATTGGGAGAAGCCCATGGTCCGGTTTAAGATGATGTGGAGGAAGCTCTCTTGACCCACATCCTCGTGGAAGTGGACGACGTTAGCCTTCCTTCCTCAAGGCCTCTTGCTAGGACCCTCACCGGCAACCTCCACCGGTGTGCCAAGGTCGATATGAGCATGCAGAAGAAACATAAATGTATCATACACCTATAGTGCAATCAACAATGTCAACAATTAGCATCAACATGCATCATAGGCTCACATCAAGAATGAACACAAGAAAGCCTCATATATAGGGTCACACAGAATGCAAAGAGACTGTCCACATACCAAGTCTAGTCTATATGCAATGTGCTTGCACATAGGACTAGATTTACTAAGAGTACCTTTCCTTGCATTGTGCCACATTGCAATCATTGGCCAATGAACACATAACAAAGAACGCATTATAGAAGAAAACATGTAAGGTCTCATAACACAAATCCCAGTGAACCCCACAATTAATGCTATTCAACCAAGCACAATGCAAAAGGAGGAGTGCTTGTGCATTGTGCAAGGTTGGATAGCACCACCGTGGTGTTATTAGCTTTCCACGTTTAATCACCCTCCATGTAGGGCAAATCACAATCAAGCAATTAATGTGCCTCATATTAACCATATGGCGGCATGAATGATTCTTTCTGTCCAAGTGATGTGCATAGTCATGTGTAACTATACAATGCTCAAGGTCAGAAAATATCATTATGCCACCAAATATGTGACCATATGTAATATCCCAGGTAATGGGGTTACAAAAATAGAGGAAACAGATGTGTGCATTGCATTCATGCATAGAAAATCTGGGGAATTTTCGCGCTTTAAAGTAAAACAGTCACAGTAACTGAAGTTTCACTTGACCTTGGTGGAATTGAAGTAGCTCATCAAGTCAAGCACTATAAACCTCAATGTGACTTTGCTAAAACTTTGTTTTGGGTAGAGATAATTTGATCTAAGGGATTAGATCAAATGGAATTAAAATCAACACAAGAACTTATTAATCAAGGATCAACTACTTTATCTTATTAAAGATCACAACATGATATTCCTTGCCATAACATATGAACATCCATTCAATTGGAAATCAAGCAACAATAATTGGAGAAACTATTCTTCACTTATCTTCTCCATGTCTCAAACTAATCTATGATCCTTCCATGAACCTCATGGTATTCATTCTACTTTAATCTTGGAAGCAAGACAAGGAGTTCCAACTAAGAAATATATATTCTTCTCTATTCCATATTATCATATTTCAAACCTAGAGAGGTGAGAGTTCTATTATAATTATTAGAAAAGCAATAACAAACCTTGAGCTAAACCTTGGATATACATCCAAGTATTCAAATCATCATCTCTAAGAGAAACCCTAGGATATTATTCAAGACATTTCCTAGAGAGAGAACCCATTTATGTTAAACATGGATATTGGTGACCACATCATTATCTCTGGAGAATAACCTTAGGTTAGCATTGAAGTCCTTCCCAAATGAGAGAGAACATTCATATCAATCCAAGATTTACCTATTTAAGAATAAATGACAACCTTTGAACTAAAGTATTAGGTTGTAAACCATTTTCCCTTGGAATGGTGAGATAACCTAATACCACATGGAATAATACCATATCTATGAATTGATAAAGTAAGGAGGAGATTAATTCAACCAAGATAACCAAGTGGAGTTTTAGACTTGATACCTATTGAGATATTGTGAATACACCATAAACCCAAGAATAAACCATTCCTTTATAAGAGAGCCCAAGCTATGGTGTTACACTTAAGTAGTTGAGGCAGCACTTGAATGTGAGGGAGAGAACTATCCATATACCAGATGATTATATCATCATTGATCAAGTAGAACCCTAACATAATATCTCAGGCATTCTCCTGGGATATATACTTTAGAGGCAACCATAGTAGGCCCATCCTAGAAAGTGAAATAGAAGTACTATACCCTAGTTGATCAAGACAATGCTTGATCATGGAAGTGAGAAACCTATTTAATGAGAGATAACTTAGGAAGCCAAACCTTGATCATTATGAATTGGGTAATGATCATAAGCCCTAAGAATTTGAGGTAAAGATATTAAGAACAAGATTGATCATGCCTAATCCATGATCATGTTCTTGAGGTATTGAGGATAAACCCTAAGAGGATAAGTAGGTATCATTCACCCATGAAACCATAGGGAGGTAACTGGTAATCAACCATAGTCTTATATCCCAACCTTAACTTGTGAACCACTTGGTGATCATAAGTATAATCCTACCACATCTATATTTCATAAATTAAAGAACCTAAGAACAACCTTAGAGTTAAACACTATACTTCATATGGTGAGAAACCACACATCCATATGACCAAAGTTGACCATAAAAAGAACTATAATCAATGTAGTTACTTTAATGATAAGTTGGGGATAATAATAGAAGTTAATTGGTAGAAGATAAAACCAATTCTCAAATCCTTAGTAATTAGAGAAGCACATAAGATATGAAGCAAGTAACCATATTACCATGGTTAGGGGAGATTAAACTCTAGCCAATGCAATATGGTGTCACCTCATCTCTACAACCTATAATTAAATCTCAACCTTAGTTTATGTATCCCTATGGTGATCAAAATATAAAGCTAGGCCCTAATTGAAATTCAAACCAATTGCCATTAGGTAAACATCATTAGCATCCTAGTATGGCATATTAATTAAATCTTATGCTTCACTTCTTGAACATAAGAAACAAACCTTGTGCTACATTTTATAATTGGAATCATATGTGTGGTAATAAACCACTCAACTTTAAAACCAAGATCAAACCATAATTAGAGTTGTATTACTCAAAGTATTTCAAGGTAATATTAACATACCATAATAGTGCTATCTGGAAATAGGGTTATAATCCAAACTACAAGATCTTAATAATAAAGGTTCACATAAAATCATATGCATGGAACTAAATTCTCAATTAAAAGATCAAACCATAATGATAAACTCTAAAACACTTAAGAGTAGAAATTCTCAATTCTAATAATTCCAAACAGATTTGATTACACAAGAATAAGGAAATTAAAATGAGTGCATAAAATCATGATTAATAAACAATTGCAATGTAGCTCATATATATTAAATGTTTATCCCAAAAACAATGCAGGAAAGCATTCATCCTTTTAATAGTCCTACTGAAATTCAAATTATCAAATACCTGCATGGTATCACATGATTTAAATGTGAATTAAAACAAGAATTACAAAACAGAATTGAAAAACAGAAAATAAGAAAGAAAAAGAAAACAGGAAAAAAAATAAAGGAGAAGAAGCTTACCTGGACCTTGCCAGCCGAAGAAGCCTAGCAGGAGTCCACCAACGCGGCCCAGCAACGCAGTCCAGCAGCAGCCCAAGCCAGCCCGCATAACCCTTCGTCCAAAATATCGAGGAGAGGCTCGTCCTCATCCTCTTTTCCCCGCATGGTCGACAGCATGAAGCCGTGCTCGGTTTGTGGCGTCGCTGGCGGCTTCTCCTCGTCCGAATGCGTGACGAGGCGTGCTACCTCGCCGTATAAAAGACCCTGGACGAACCCCAGCTCGAGTTTCTTCCTCCTCTGTCCCAAATTTTTGCTCGAACCGAAACCCTAGCCGTACGGAGTCCGGCCGTCGCCGTCGGCAGAGACCACCCCGAGCCTCGCAGAGGACACCATCGTCATCGCCATCCTCTCCTTGCTCCTCCTGCAGAAGGAATCGTGCCGAAGCAGCACGGAGCGTCGTCGCCGAGCTCAACTCTCCGACGGCCGGCACCATGAATTCCGGCGAGCCAGACCTCCATCGACCACGCCGTCAAGCACTACGTGCTCCTGGTGAGCTATTGAACCTCTTGGTGTACTTGGTTCGCTCGATTACGTCACGTAACATGCCCAACATGGTTGATCCGTGAGCTCTGCCGCTCGGCCTCGCCGGCGAGCGAGCTCCGGCGACCAATTAGGGGCGGCGCTGGTACCAGTAGATTCACCATGGCGTTCTGAGTCGGATGGAGCTAGTCTCCCGTCCGCGAAAACCCTGGAGCGGCGGCGCCGTCGCCGTCCGATCGCCGGCAGAAAAGCCCCGCCATGTTTTTCGATTTAGACTTAAGTCAATGACCACGTGGCAAGTGACGTGGCTAGGACCCCACTAGTCATTGACTGTGGGTGTACCCTGGCCGGGTGTGTTTAGTATTTTCTGTTTTAATTCAAATCCAAAAATCTCTGTAAATTCAAATAAATTTAGAAAATCTAATTTAAGTCAGAAAAATATAAATGAGATATTAAAATTCTTAGAAAAGAAAACTCTATCCAATAAAAATATAATATGAAATTTTTATTTTTAATAAAAATTCAATTATTTAATACTTGTTATTTAAGCTTTTAATTTTAATTCTAAATTCATTTAAATTCAATAATTAGTAAAAATTTCCAAAAGTAAATAAAAACCAGTAAATAAATAAAGAAAACATTAAGACTAATTTTCTTTATTTGTTATTTTGTTAAATCATTATTAGAGAGATTTAAACCCTATTTAATAATTATCTTAATTATTAATTGTTCAAAAATAATAAAATGTCAAATGCAATATTAATTTTATTTCAAAGCTATTAATAACTTCAACTTTAACATGAAGTTATTAACCATAGAATTATAGGGTGGATAGCAAACCCTAAAATTCCACAGGGAATGATATTACAACTCTATCATTTCATGTGACTCCTAAAACCCTAATTCCATTAGGAACCCTAGCTCCACTATTTTATGTGTGCATCCTAGATTGTTTCTAAACCTAAAACCAAGTAACATGTGATCATGTTACTTCCTTAGTAACCATAGATTCATGTTTAGCAACTAAATGCTTGTTCACATCCACATAAAATATGGGAACCCTATCACTACTAATTAGCATCCCATGTGTTCATCTTAGTCAAACCTAGTCCCTATCACAAGGATCTCATCCTTAATTAACCTTAATTAGCATCATACCAATGTGATGAACCTCAGGAGCAACTATACCAAATCTTGAGCATTTCCTAACCATATTCCACTAAACCCTATTAGTGTTGGATACTTATCAACCATCCTATTTAGGAGTCAATTATTCCTTACTTAATAGAACCAACAGTAAAACCTAATCCACCTCAACCCTAATTGATATACTTCTTATTACTTAAGAAGTATGTTCTTCAAAAGTTATTCTTTTGAAGTAAATAAAGAATCATCATCAACCCTGCTTATAAGGACCTATAAACCCTAGCTAGCTATCATCAACAAGATGAACCAATCTTGATAGCAACCAGGTATAAATACTTGCTTAGGATGCCTAGGCTTAACTCAGCCTTACCAACCCTAGGTGTCGATAAATCCAACATTATTGTGATCCATCTACTACTTACTCCAGAAACCAATTAGAACCATAGAAAACCATAGAACTCCACAACCCAAATTATCATACTGGTTCTTTATCAAAGAACATGTTCTTCAAAAGTTATTCTTTTGAAGTATATGATAATTAATCATTAACCATGCCATATAGTGCTAAAACCAACCACTATTCATTACATGTTAGGATTATACCAAATGTTATTGTTGTGTGCTATTAGTGTTATTGTTATGATATATTGCAGCACCTGTTTATAATACCATGTAACCACACCTGAATAAGAACCTTGTATGAGAATCATTCTAAAAGTGCAACACACCCTAAACCAATCATTACAACTCACTGATCCTAAATCATCGGGGTTAGGTCACGCTTAGAGCGATTGCATCTCATACTTATGCATTATTGCATCCTTGCCAATCTTTTAAACATCGTCCTTACCGGACGATGATGCTATTTCAGAATTTGGAGTTATTGCGTATCGAAGACCTTGCCTGCATAATCTTGCAGTAAAGAAAGGCAAGTTCATCACTTGCTCATGTCATTTGAGTATCTTTATCAAATTACTTGCAAAGTACTATGATTATCACTATTGCATAAAAACCAAAACCACTATTTTCATAACTATGAATATGACTATGTGGTGGACAATGGAACCATGGATTGTGTTGATATGGTGGAGGTTCCATTGCAAGGGTTTATATCCATCTAGGATTAAACAACAAATGTCGTCCAGTGATTCTTGTGTCGTAATACCCGTGTTAACCATAAGATCCGGAGTGGGACGGAGTAGTCAAAAGTGTTTCCACCTCTCGTTCATCAACGGATGCGCTTTACCGTAGACACTTGTATCTGTCGGGGGCGAGCGGTAGGCTAGGGAAGCCTTAAGTCCCCACGGCATTTTCCGTAGACACTTGTCGCCCGAAGAACAAGCGGTAGGCTGGGGAAGCCTTAAGTCCCCACGGTATTGCGGTCTAGGATGGGTTGCAGCTACCGGCGAAGGAGTTTGGTTCGATCCCAGACTGTCGTCGTGGTCGGGGTCCACCCTGAAATCTATGGGAATAATGGGACCGGCGAGGACCCAGGGTCGGGGCATGCAACAAAGGGTGGGTGCTTGAGGTAGCGGAGGAACATGATTGGCTAGACCTTATACCGGGGCTCACACCACAGGAAGTGTGGACAAGCCTGCAGCTTGGTTGGCACCAAGGTTAAGATCTCTTATGGGTAAAGCAACACACCTCTGCAGAGTGTAAAGAACCGTGACCTGTCACTCCCTGTTCCGGGATATGGAACTACGAACGCGGCCGGAAAGGAGCTCCATGAAGTTCTAGTAAACCGGAGAAGGCTGACGGACATAGTTCTTCTGAATAAAAGCAACCTTTTGAAGAAATGGTTATCAAAACTTGCATTGGTATTAGACTTTCTGGTCTAATGTCGTAGCTAGTGCATCAAACACCTCTTTCCTATAATGAACTTGTTGAGTACACTCGTACTCATCCCACTCTTAAATCCCCTGCTTAGATATGGAGGCATCGAAGGAGTATCTACAGTGAAACTCGAAGGCCGAGGAGTCAACAGCTACTTCAAGAGACAGGACCCTGTCAGAGGAGTCAGATACCACATCCAACAAGGAGAAAACCTAGTTTAGCCATAGAAGGGAACTAGCTTCCTAAACCTAGCTCCTATTTAGCTAGAATCTATTCATAGCCCCTATAGCTAGTCAAATACTCTACAAATAGAGTTCGTGATAGGATTAGACTACGAGTCGTTCTTCTGGAGTTTATTGCAGATTTACCTCATTGTAAAGTAGGAGGCTATGCTGATCTTATGTAACAGAGTCTGTATGTAATTCTATAGACATGCCTTGGACCCGCATATGTTTCTGTTGTACCACTCTGAGCAATATAATACTAGTGGAACGGTGTTTCATTGGTGTTATATCAGACTTGCATACTACACCATGCTGTGGTATGCCGGGTCACCACAGTTGGTATCAGAGCAAATGCTTTGACCTTAGGATTAAAACCCTTTAAAGGAGACCTATAGGATTGGTAGTGTCTATAGGAAGTTGTTTTAGTCGAACCAAATCTTCTTATGACTTGAGATGGATATTCACTTGAGAATAATCCTGACACACTTGAGTCAACATTTCCTACCTATCCTTCCTAAGTGAAGTTAGTTAGCTAATCCAAAACATGTAGCACATCAATAAGTCCTTAAAACAATAGATGAGTAGATCACAGTTGGTATACAATACATGGTAGTCCAAAGAGAGGATACAACCATAAGGAAGATATCCTATTGGAAGATGTGTACCAACACATGTTATAGTTAAATAAGAATTACTCAGACCTGTAATAGGAGTAATATCAAGTGATGAAGATAATTAAGATATCATAGTAGAAAATGTAGACCAAGTTAAGTATTGAGTAAGTAAATTATCCAAACTTGTGAAACAATTGATAGTAAGTGATAATTATGAGTCATATGAGGTAGAATAGACCATGATGAGTCAATCATGGGAAATAAGGAAGAGTGATAGGAAAAATATATGTCTACTACAAGTTAGAGTTGCTAATCATATATGATTCACCTGAGAATCATTATGTGATGGAATAGAACATCATAAACATTTAGGATGAGAACAATAAGAAGTCAGGTCTTCAACAACAAAGCAAGATTTGTGTTCCAAAACCATGGGAACTGTGTCAAGTACATCAGAACCCTAGTTACATGGTAAGAACACATGGAAGTATAGTAACTACATTCCAATAGTATGTGTTTAGAGTAACCATACTAGAACTAGTGGTATCATACAAAATAGTCCTTAACAGCACTTATATATGATATAATACTTTGTTAGTACTTCCAAACAAATTTAGGTTAACCTTAACCATCCCAGACCAATTTATTTCAAGTTTATCTCATTGCAAATGTGCAATTAAGGTAAAGGGTGGGACAAATAGTAGAATCCCATCTACTCGTGCTAAGTATCATGATATAAACCTATCTTATGTGGTGCTATATACTACACATCTCAGCCCGATGTTTAGAGATGTCTTACTCAGCTATAATATTCATGCTTATGATGGTGTGTATTATATGCACAAAGCTGAATCTTCTTGGATTTTATCGGATTTTCATTGTTTGACTAGATCCATACATGAAGTTTGACTTTGATATGCAAATGCATGTTGCAATATCAAGTTATTACTTGGTGCTATAGATCTAGAGGGTAATGGTAAAGGTGTGAGGAAGCGACGAATTCTGGAAGATTCCGAAGACAAGATGAAGGTTCATCAGAAGAAGGAAGTAAAATTGTGGGAAGCAACCACAAAACTCGGAAGGAAGTACCAACCAAAACTCATGCTTAGCCTCAACAGAGGAGTACTTTAGTAAGGATGAAGCATGAAGGTGAGAAATCTGGTGATTATGGTGAAGCTCAAGCAGATCCATGGTCATTATAGAAGAGGGAATGCATGGGAAATCACTTAGGATACTATATTCATAGTATCAACTAGTGGTTTTCTTGCAAAATAAACCCTGAAGAAAGGAAGATGACCTATGAAACCGTTGAAAATATACGAAGACCATAGTTGATATCAGAAGACCACAATTGGTATAGGATCAATACTGCGAGATAAAGTAGAGAATGTCTCGTCCAGTTGATCAAAAACCTATAATAGAGTAACCTTTTAGATAACAAATAGCCACCATTGGTATCAAGTAGTCCATAATTGGATTATTTGTACCAAGAAGTTGTTAACAAATAAAATTTTGTAGCCAAATAGCAATGACCTATAATCATTTAGTCGAAGGATTCATGTGAGATGTCCACAAATTGAGTGGATACACCACAAAATTCTTCGCAAGACCTTAGAAGAAGTACAAACCATAAGCTAGACATAGAACAATATTCTAACCATAAAACCAATGGTTGGAAGAAAAGGAGTTGAAGACCATAAGAAAACTCTAAGGGGTAGAGTAAAGATTGAGTTGGATGTACAAAGACTCAATACTTTAAGCTAGATAGAAGCAGAAGGTCTGAACTGAGAGGAAGTTCGATCTTATTTTCATAAGATTGTTGAACACTACTTTCAGAAGGATGTCAGACCAGAAGCCGAGGTTTATACCTCGAGGAAGCAAGAAGTGGACTATAACTTGAGAAAGTGAGTAGTATTTACTCAGAAGTACGAAAGCTCAAGTAAGTCAAGCATAAAGAAGTTGGATGAAGAAAATACCATAGACCAAATACAACTCAAGGAGGCCAAAGACTGAAGTAGATTGACCATACCAAAACTAAAGTCTAGTTGAAAGATTCCTTTCATGGAACCTAAATAACCCAAAATAGTTATAAGGTATCAACTATAAACCATGATTGGATGGACTAAATGAGTCTAATCCATCCTTAGGAAAATAAACCATCACGACCATTCCATGTTAAGTACCATACTTAGTACCATTATTGCAGTTGTGGTAGTAAGGGTAAACAAAGACCTATTCACCAATTAGGAGTATGTTATCAAACTAGTCTTCAGTCAAGACTAGCAGCATCAGAAGAAGTCTCAATCATTGAATCTTCAATGAGAAAGGAAACAAGCTTATAGAGTTGGAAGAAATCAATGAATCAAAGTAAGAACCATGGTTCAGAGACAAACCCTAATGGATTCCAGGAAGAATCTGGACAAGGGATATATTCAATTATATCTAGTGAGATCAATATGGAGTTCGAGAAAAGTTGTAGTCTATACAAGTCAGATCCACACTCCGGAAACGTGAGAGAGTTCAAACTTCGAGGACGAAGTTTAGTTTAAGGGGTAGAGACTGTAATATCCCAGGTAATGGGGTTACAAAAATAGAGGAAACAGATGTGTGCATTGCATTCATGCATAGAAAATCTGGGGAATTTTCGCGCTTTAAAGTAAAAGCAGTCCAAAGAATCGAAGGTTCACTTGACCTTGGTGGAATTGAAGTAGCTCATCAAGTCAAGCGCTATAAACCTCAATGTGACTTTGCTAAAACTTTGTTTTGGGTAGAGATAATTTGATCTAAGGGATTAGATCAAATGGAATTAAAATCAACACAAGAACTTATTAATCAAGGATCAACTACTTTATCTTATTAAAGATCACAACATGATATTCCTTGCCATAACATATGAACATCCATTCAATTGGAAATCAAGCAACAATAATTGGATAAACTATTCTTCACTTATCTTCTCCATGTCTCAAACTAATCTATGATCCTACCATGAACCTCATGGTATTCATTCTACTTTAATCTTGGAAGCAAGACAAGGAGTTCCAACTAAGAAATATATATTCTTCTCTATTCCATATTATCATATTTCAAACCTAGAGAGGTGAGAGTTCTATTATAATTATTAGAAAAGCAATAACAAACCTTGAGCTAAACCTTGGATATACATCCAAGTATTCAAATCATCATCTCTAAGAGAAACCCTAGGATATTATTCAAGACATTTCCTAGAGAGAGAACCCATTTATGTTAAACATGGATATTGGTGACCACATCATTATCTCTGGAGAATAACCTTAGGTTAGCATTGAAGTCCTTCCCAAATGAGAGAGAACATTCATATCAATCCAAGCTTTACCTATTTAAGAATAAAGGACAACCTTTGAACTAAAGTATTAGGTTGTAAACCATTTTCCCTTGGAATGATGAGATAACCTAATACCACATGGAATAATACCATATCTATGAATTGATAAAGTAAGGAGGAGATTAATTCAACCAAGATAACCAAGTGGAGTTTTAGACTTGATACCTATTGAGATATTGTGAATACACCATAAACCCAAGAATAAACCATTCCTTTATAAGAGAGCCCAAGCTATGGTGTTACACTTAAGTAGTTGAGGCAGCACTTGAATGTGAGGGAGAGAACTATCCATATACCAGATGATTATATCATCATTGATCAAGTAGAACCCTAACATAATATCTCAGGCATTCTCCTGGGATATATACTTTAGAGGCAACCATAGTAGGCCCATCCTAGAAAGTGAAATAGAAGTACTATACCCTAGTTGATCAAGACAATGCTTGATCATGGAAGTGAGAAACCTATTTAATGAGAGATAACTTAGGAAGCCAAACCTTGATCATTATGAATTGGGTAATGATCATAAGCCCTAAGAATTTGAGGTAAAGATATTAAGAACAAGATTGATCATGCCTAATCCATGATCATGTTCTTGAGGTATTGAGGATAAACCCTAATAGGATAAGTAGGTATCATTCACCCATGAAACCATAGGGAGGTAACTGGTAATCAACCATAGTCTTATATCCCAACCTTAACTTGTGAACCACTTGGTGATCATAAGTAGAATCCTACCACATCTATATTTCATAAATTAAAGAACCTAAGAACAACCTTAGAGTTAAACACTATACTTCATATGGTGAGAAACCACACATCCATATGACCAAAGTTAACCATAAAAAGAACTATAATCAATGTAGTTACTTTAATGATAAGTTGGGGATAATAATAGAAGTTAATTGGTAGAAGATAAAACCAATTCTCAAATCCTTAGTAATTAGAGAAGCACATAAGATATGAAGCAAGTAACCATATTACCATGGTTAGGGGAGATTAAACTCTAGCCAATGCAATATGGTGTCACCTCATCTCTACAACCTATAATTAAATCTCAACCTTAGTTTATGTATCCCTATGGTGATCAAAATATAAAGCTAGGCCCTAATTGAAATTCAAACCAATTGCCATTAGGTAAACATCATTAGCATCCTAGTATGGCATATTAATTAAATCTTATGCTTCACTTCTTGAACATAAGAAACAAACCTTGTGCTACATTTTATAATTGAAATCATATGTGTGGTAATAAACCACTCAACTTTAAAACCAAGATCAAACCATAATTAGAGTTGTATTACTCAAAGTATTTCAAGGTAATATTAACATACCATAATAGTGCTATCTGGAAATAGGGTTATAATCCAAACTACAAGATCTTAATAATAAAGGTTCACATAAAATCATATGCATGGAACTAAATTCTCAATTAAAAGATCAAACCATAATGATAAACTCTAAAACACTTAAGAGTAGAAATTCTCAATTCTAATAATCCAAACAGATTTGATTACACAAGAACAAGGAAATTAAAATGAGTGCATAAAATCATGATTAATAAACAATTGCAATGTAGCTCATATATATTAAATGTTTATCCCAAAAACAATGCAGGAAAGCATTCATCCTTTTAATAGTCCTACTGAAATTCAAATTATCAAATACCTGCATGGTATCACATGATTTAAATGTGAATTAAAACAAGAATTATAAAACAGAATTAAAAAACAGAAAATAAGAAAGAAAAAGAAAACAGGAAAAAAATAAGGAGAAGAAGCTTACCTGGACCTTGCCAGCCGAAGAAGCCCAGCAGGAGTCCACCAACGCGGCCCAGTAACGCAGTCCAGCAGCAGCCCAAGCTAGCCCGCATAACCCTTCATCCAAAATATCGAGGAGAGGCTCGTCCTCATCCTCTTTTCCCCGCATGGTCGACAGCACGAAGCCGTGCTCGGTTTGTGGCGTCGCTGGCGGCTTCTCCTCGTCCGAATGCGTGACGAGGCGTGCTCCCTCGCCGTATAAAAGACCCTGGACGAACCCCAGCTCGAGTTTCTTCCTCCTCTGTCCCAAACCGAAACACTAGCCGTACGGAGTCCGGCCGTCGCCGTCGGCAGAGACCACCCCAAGCCTCGCCGAGGACACCATCGTCATCGCCATCCTCTCCTTGCTCCTCCTGCAGAAGGAATCGTGCCGAAGCAGCACGGAGCGTCGTCGCCGAGCTCAACTCTCCGACGGCCGACACCATGAATTCCGGCGAGCCAGACCTCCATCGACCACGCCGTCAAGCGCTACGTGCTCCTGGTGAGCTATTGAACCTCTTGGTGTACTTGGTTCGCTCGATTACGTCCCGTAACATGCCCAACATGGTTGATCCGTGAGCTCTGCCGCTCGGCCTCGCCGGCGAGCGAGCTCCGGCGACCAATTAGGCGCGGCGCTGGTACCAGTAGATTCACCATGGCGTTCTGAGTCGGATGGAGCTAGTCTCCCGTCCGCGAAAACCCTGGAGCGGCGGCGCCGTCGCCGTCCGATCGCCGGCAGAAAAGCCCCGCCATGTTTTTCGATTTTGACTTAAGTCAATGACCACGTGGCAAGTGACGTGGCTAGGACCCCACTAGTCATTGACTGTGGGTGTACCCTGGCCGGGTGTGTTTAGTATTTTCCGTTTTAATTCAAATCAAAAAATCTCTGTAAATTCAAATAAATTTAGAAAATCTAATTTAAGTCAAAAAAATATAAATGAGATATTAAAATTCTTTGAAAAGAAAACTCTATCCAATAAAAATATAATATGAAATTTTTATTTTTAATAAAAATTCAATTATTTAATACTTGTTATTTAAGCTTTTAATTTTAATTCTAAATTCATTTAAATTCAATAATTAGTAAAAAATTCCAAAAGTAAATAAAAAACCAGTAAATAAATAAAGAAAACATTAAGACTAATTTTCTTTATTTGTTATTTTGTTAAATCATTATTAGAGAGATTTAAACCCTATTTAATAATTATCTTAATTATTAATTGTTCAAAAATAATAAAATGTCAAATGCAATATTAATTTTATTTCAAAGCTATTAATAACTTCAACTTTAACATGAAGTTATTAATCATAGAATTATAGGGTGGATAGCAAACCCTAAAATTCCACAGGGAATGATATTACAACTCTATCATTTCATGTGACTCCTAAAACCCTAATTCCATTAGGAACCCTAGCTCCACTATTTTATGTGTGCATCCTAGATTGTTTCTAAACCTAAAACCAAGTAACATGTGATCATGTTACTTCCTTAGTAACCATAGATTCATGTTTAGCAACTAAATGCTTGTTCAAATCCACATAAAATATGGGAACCCTATCACTAGTAATTAGCATCCCGTGTGTTCATCTTAGTCAAACCTAGTCCCTATCACAAGGATCTCATCCTTAATTAACCTTAATTAGCATCACACCAATGTGATGAACCTCAGGAGCAACTATACCAAATCTTGAGCATTACCTAACCATATTCCACTAAACCCTATTAGTGTTGGATACTTATCAACCATCCTATTTAGGAGTCAATTATTCCTTACTTAATAGAACCACAGTAAAACCTAAACCACCTCAACCCTAATTGATATACTTCTTATTACTTAAGAAGTATGTTCTTCAAAAGTTATTCTTTTGAAGTAAATAAAGAATCATCATCAACCCTGCTTATAAGGACCTATAAACCCTAGCTAGCTATCATCAACAAGATGAACCAATCTTGATAGCAACCAGGTATAAATACTTGCTTAGGATGCCTAGGCTTAACTCAGCCTTACCAGCCCTAGGTGTCGATAAATCCAACATTATTGTGATCCATCTACTACTTACTCCAGAAACCAATTAGAACCATAGAAAACCATAGAACTCCACAACCCAAATTATCATACTGGTTCTTTATCAAAGAACATGTTCTTCAAAAGTTATTCTTTTGAAGTATATGATAATTAATCATTAACCATGCCATATAGTGCTAAAACCAACCACTATTCATTACATGTTAGGATTATACCAAATGTTATTGTTGTGTGCTATTAGTGTTATTGTTATGATATATTGCAGCACCTGTTTATAATACCATGTAACCACACCTGAATAAGAACCTTGTATGAGAATCATTCTAAAAGTGCAACACACCCTAAACCAATCATTACAACTCACTGATCCTAAATCATCGGGGTTAGGTCACGCTTAGAGCGATTGCATCTCATACTTATGCATTATTGCATCCTTGCCAATCTTTTAAACATCGTCCTTACCAGACGATGATGCTATTTCAGAATTTGGAGTTATTGCGTATCGAAGACCTTGCCTGCATAATCTTGCAGTCAAGAAAGGCAAGTTCATCACTTGCTCATGTCATTTGAGTATCTTTATCAAATTACTTGCAAAGTACTATGATTATCACTATTGCATAAAAACCAAAACCACTATTTTCATAACTATGAATATGACTATGTGGTGGGCAATGGAACCATGGATTGTGTTGATATGGTGGAGGTTCCATTGCAAGGGTTTATATCCATCTAGGATTAAACAACAAATGTTGTCCAGTGATTCTTGTGCCGTAATACCCGTGTTAACCATAAGATCCGGAGTGGGACGGAGTAGTCAAAAGTGTTTCCACCTCTCGTTCATCAACGGATGCGCTTTACCGTAGACACTTGTATCTGTCGGGGGCGAGCGGTAGGCTGGGGAAGCCTTAAGTCCCCACAGCATTGTTCGTAGACACTTGTCGCCCGAAGAACAGCGGTAGGCTGGGGAAGCCTTAAGTCCCCACGGTATTGCGGTCTAGGATGGGTTGCATCTACCGGCGAAGGAGTTTGGTTCGATCCCAGAATGTCGTCGTGGTCGGGGTCCACCCTGAAATCTATGGGAATAATGGGACCGGCGAGGACCCAGGGTCGGGGCATGCAACAAAGGGTGGGTGCTCGAGGTAGCGGAGGAACATGATTGGCTAGACCTTATACCGGGCCTCACACCATAGGAAGTGTGGACAAGCCTGCAGCTTGGTTGGCACCAAGGTTAAGATCTCTTATGGGTAAAGCAACACACCTCTGCAGAGTGTAAAGAACCGTGACCTGTCACTCCCTGTTCCGGGATATGGAACTGCGAACGCGGTCGAAAAGGAGCTCCATGAAGTTCTAGTAAACCGGTGAAGGCTGACGGACATAGTTCTTCTGAATAAAAGCAACCTTTTGAAGAAATGGTTATCAAAACTTGCATTGGTATTAGACTTTCTGGTCTAATGCCATAGCTAGTGCATCAAACACCTCTTTCCTATAATGAACTTGTTGAGTACGCTCGTACTCATCCCACTCTTAAATCCCCTGCTTAGATATGGAGGCATCGAAGGAGTATCTACAGTGAAACTCGAAGGCCGAGGAGTCAACAGCTACTTCAAGAGACAGGACCCTGTCAGAGGAGTCAGATACCACATCCAACAAGGAGAAAACCTAGTTTAGCCATAGAAGGGAACTAGCTTCCTAAACCTAGCTCCTATTTAGCTAGAATCTATTCATAGCCCCTATAGCTAGTCAAATACTCTACAAATAGAGTTCGTGATAGGATTAGACTACGAGTCGTTCTTCTGGAGTTTATTGCAGATTTACCTCATTGTAAAGTAGGAGGCTATGCTGATCTTATGTAACAGAGTCTGTATGTAATTCTATAGACATGCCTTGGACCCGCATATGTTTCTGTTGTACCACTCTGAGCGATATAATACTAGTGGAACGGTGTCTCATTGGTGTTATATCAGACTTGCATACTACACCATGCAGTGGTATGCCGGGTCACCACACCATATTTTAATCATTGGCTCATCACAACAACTGAATAATGGTTACGGCCTCATATAGTCGTTGGACACACAAATCTTAGGGATTGGGTTGATACGCATACAGCACGCGTCCGTTGGGAACCCCAAGAGGAAGGTGTGATGCGTACAGCGGCAAGTTTTCCCTCAGTAAGAAACCAAGGTTTATCGAACCAGTAGGAGCCAAGAAGCACGTTGAAGGTTGATGGCGACGGAGTGTAGTGTGGCGCAACACCAGGGATTCCGGCGCCAACGTGGAACCTGCACAACACAACCAAATTACTTTGCCCCAACGTGACAGTGAGGTTGTCAATCTCACCGGCTTGCTGTAACAAAGGATTAGATGTATAGTGTGGATGATGATTGTTTGCAAAAAACAGTAGAACAAGTATTGCAGTAGATTGTATTCGATTAAAAGAATGGACCGGGGTCCACAGTTCACTAGTGGTGTCTCTCCGATAAGAATAAGCATGTTGGGTGAACAAATTACAGTTGGGCAATTGACAAATAAAGAGGGCATGACCATGCAATACATGATATGATGAATATTGTGAGATTTAATTGGGCATTATGACAAAGTACATAGACCGCTATCCAGCATGCATCTATGGCTAAAAAGTCCACCTTCAGGTTATCATCCGAACCCCTTCCAGTATTAAGTTGCAAACAACAGACAATTGCATTAAGGATGGTGCGTAATGTAATCAACAACTACATCCTTAGACATAGCATCGATGTTTTTATCCCTAGTGGCAACAGCACATCCACAACCTTAGAACTTTCTGTCACTGTCCCAGATTTAATGGAGGCATGAACCCACTATCGAGCATAAATACTCCCTCTTGGAGTTACAAGCAAAAACTTGGCCAGAGCCTCTACTAGTAATGGAGAGCATGCAAGATCATAAACAACACATAGATAATAGAGTGATAATCAACATAGCATAGTATTCTCTATTCATCGGATCCCAACAAACGCAACATGTAGCATTATATATAGATGATCTTGATCATGTTAGGCAGCTCACAAGATCCAACAATGAACTACTATGGACCCATAGTCCAGGGGTGAACTACTCACTCATCACTCCGGAGGCGACCATGGCGGTGAAGAGTCCTCCGGGAGATGATTCCCCTCTTCGGCAGGGTGCCGGAGGCGATCTCCTGAATCCCCCGAGATGGGATTGCCGGCAGCGGCGTCTCTGGAAGGTTTTCCGTATCGTGGCTCTCGGTACTGGAGTTATTATCGACGAAGGCTTCTTATAGTCGGAGAGGTAGGTTTAGGGGCGACGCGAGGGGCCCACACACTAGGCCGGTGCGGCCAGGGCTTGGGCCACGCCGCCCTAGCGTCTGGCCGCCTCGTCGCCCCACTTTGTTTCACCCCCGGTGTTCTGGAAGCTTGGTGGAAAAATAAGATCCTGGGCGTTGATTTCGTCCAATTCCGAGAATATTTCCTTACTAGGATTTCTGAAACCAAAAACAGCAGAAAACAGCAACTGGCTCTTCGGCATCTCGTTAATAGGTTAGTGCCGGAAAATGCATAAATATGACATAAAGTATGCATAAAACATGTAGGTATCATCAATAAACTGGCATGGAACATAAGAAATTATCGATACGTTGGAGACGTATCAGCATCCCCAAGCTTAGTTCCCGCTCGTCCCGAGTAGGTAAACGATAACAAAGATAATTTCTGGAGTGACATGCCATCATAATCTTGATCATACTATTGTAAGCACATGTAATGAATGCAGCGATCCAAGCAATGGTAAATGCAATGAGTAAACAAATGAATCATATAGCAAAGACTTTTCATGAATAGTACTTTCAAGACAAGCATCAATAAGTCTTGCATAAGAGTTAACTCATAAAGCAATAATTCAAAGTAAAGGCATTGAAGCAACACAAAGGAAGATTAAGTTTCAGCGGTTGCTTTCAACTTGTAACATGTATATCTCATGGATATTGTCAACATAAAGTAATATAACAAGTGCAATATGCAAGTATGTAGGAATCAATGCACAGTTCACACAAGTGTTTGTTTTTTGAGATGGAGAGAAATAGGTGAACTGACTCAACATAAAAGTAAAAGAAAGGCCCTTCGCAGAGGGAAGCATTGATTGCTATATTTGTGCTAGAGCTTTGATTTTGAAATCATAAAGAGAGTATAAAAGTAAAGTTTTGAGAGGTGTTTGTTGTTGTCAACGAATGGTAGTGGGCACTCTAACCCCCTTGCCAGACAAACCTTCAAAGAGCGGCTCCCTTTTTTTTTGGGTGGCACTCCTTCCAAACTTTGCTTTCACAAACCATGGCTAACCGAATCCTCGGGTGCCTGCCAACAATCTCATATCATGAAGGAGTGCCTTTTTATTTTAGTTTTATTATGATGACACTCCTCCCCACCTTTGCTTTCTCAAGCCATGGCTAACCGAATCCTCGGGTGCCGTCCAACAATCACATACCATGGAGGAGTGTCTATTTTTGTAACATTATGAAGGTTAATTAATTTGGGACTGGGAATCCCATTGCCAGCTCTTTTTGCAAAATTATTGGATAAGCGGATGAAGCCACTAGTCCATTGGTGAAAGTTGCCCAACAAGATTGAAAGATAAACACCACATACTTCCTCATGAGCTATAAAACATTGACACAAATCAGAGGTGATAAATTTTGAATTGTTTAAAGGTAGCACTCAAGCAATTTACTTTGGAATGGCGGAGAAATACCATGTAGTAGGTAGGTATGGTGGACACAAATGGCATAGTGGTTGGCTCAAGGATTTTGGATGCATGAGAAGTATTCCCTCTCGATACAAGGCTTAGGCTAGCAAGGATATTTGAAACAAACACAAGTATGAAGCGGTACAGCAAAACTTACATAAAAGACATATTGTAAACATTATAAGACTCTATACCGTCTTCCATGGTGTTCGACCCTTACTAGAAATTATCTAGACCTTAGAGAGACCAATTATGCAAACCAAATTTTAGCAAGCTCTATGTATTTCTTCATTAATAGGTGCAAAGTATATGATGCAAGAGCTTAAACATGAGCACAACAATTGCCAAGTATCAAATTATTCAAGACATTCTACCAATTACTACATGTAGCATTTCCCGTTTCCAACCATATAACAATTTAACGAAGAAGATTCAACCTTCGCCATGAATATTATGAGTAAAGCCTAAGGACATATTTGTCCATATGCAACAGCGGAGCGTGTCTCTCTCCCACAATGAATGCTAGGATCCATTTTATTCAAATAAAACAAAAACAAAACAAACAGACGCTCCAAGCAAAGTACATAAGATGTGACGGAATAAAAATATAGTTTCACTAGAGGAACCTGATAATGTTGTCGATGAAGAAGGGGATGCCTTGGGCATCTGATACGTCTCCGACGTATCGATAATTTCTTGTGTTCCATGCCACATTATTGATGTTATCTACATGTTTTATGCACACTTTATGTCATATTCGTGCATTTTCTGGAACTAACCTATTAACAAGATGCCGAAGTGCCAGTTGTTGTTTTCTGCTGTTTTTGGTTTCAGAAATCCTAGTAACGAAATATTCTCGGAATTGGACGAAATCAACGCCCAGGGTCCTATTTTGCCACGAAGCTTCCAGAAGACCGAAGAGGAGACGAAGTGGGGCCACGAGGCGGCCAAACCATAGGGCGGCGTGGCCTGGCCCTTGGCCGCGCCGACCTGTGGTGTGGGGCCCTCGTGTGCCCCCTGACCTACCCTTCCGCCTACTCAAAGCCTCCGTCGCGAAACCCCCAGTACCGAGAGCCACGATAAGGAAAACCTTCCAGAGACGCCGCCGCCGCCAATCCCATCTCGGGGGATTCAGGAGATCGCCTCCGGCACCCTGCCGGAGAGGGGAATCATCTCCCGGAGGACTCTACGCCGCCATGGTCGCCTCCGGAGTGATGTGTGAGTAGTCTACCCCTGGACTATGGGTCCATAGCAGTAGCTAGATGGTTGTCTTCTCCCCATTGTGCTTAATGGTCGGATCTTGTGAGCTGCCTAACATGATCAAGATCATCTATCTGTAATTCTATATGTTGCGTTTGTTGGGATCCAATGAATAGAGAATACTTGTTCTGTTGATTATCAAAGTTATGTCTATGTGTTGTTTATGATCTTGCATGCTCTCCGTTACTAGTAGATGCTCTGGCCAAGTAGATGCTTGTAACTCCAAGAGGGAGTATTTATGCTCGATAGTGGGTTCATGTCTCCGTGAATCTGGGGAAGTGACAGAAATCTCTAAGATTATGGATGTGTTGTTGCCACTAGGGATAAAACATTGGTGCTATGTTCAAGGATGTAGTTATTGATTACATTACGCGCAATACTTAATGCAATTGTCTGTTGTTAGCAACTTAATACTGGAGGGGGTTCGGATGATAACTTTGAAGGTGGACTTTTTAGGCATAGATGCATGCTGGATAGCGGTCTATGTACTTTGTCGTAATGCCCAATTAAATCTCACTATACTCATCATAATATGTATGTGCATGGTCATGCCCTCTTTATTTGTCAATTGCCCAACTGTAATTTGTTCACCCAACATGCTGTTTATCTTATGGGAGAGACACCTCTAGTGAACTGTGGACCCCGGTCCAATTCTCTATACTGAAATACAATCTACTGCAATACTTGTTCTACTGTTTTCTGCAAACAATCATCTTCCACACAATACGGTTAATCCTTTGTTACAGCAAGCCGGTGAGATTGACAACCTCACTGTTTCATTGGGGCAAAGTACTTTGGTTGTGTTGTGCAGGTTCCACGTTGGCGCTGGAATCTCTGGTGTTGCGCCGCACTACATCCCGCCGCCATCAACCTTCAACGTGCTTCTTGACTCCTACTGGTTCGATTAAACCTTGGTTTTTTACTGAGGGAAACTTGCCGCTGTGCGCATCACACCTTCCTCTTGGGGTTCCCAACGGACGTGTCAACCACACGCATCAAGCAAATTTCTGGCGCCGTTGCCGGGGAACTGAAGAAAAGTTACACCACGGAGATCTCTAACTCCCACGTCAACTTTGTAGATAACAAGAGGAAGGGGAGTCTCCACTTCCCAATCTCTTTACTTTGTTTTTGTCTTGCTTAATTTTATTTACTACTTTGTTTGCTGCACTAAATCAAAATACAAAAAAATTAGTTGCTAGTTTTACTTTATTTGCTATCTCGTTTGCTATATCAAAAACACAAAAAAATTAGTTACTCGCATTTACTTTATCTAGTTTACTTTATTTACTACTGCTAAAATGGCCACCCCTGAAAATACTAAGTTGTGTGACTTCACAACCACAAATAATAATGATTTCTTATGCACACCTATTGCTCCACCTGCTACTACAGCAGAATTCTTTGAAATTAAACCTGCTTTACTGAATCTTGTTATGCGAGAGCAATTCTCTGGTGTTAGTTCTGATGATGCTGCTGCCCATCTTAATAATTTTGTTGAACTATGTGAAATGCAAAAGTATAAGGATGTAGATGGTGACATTATAAAATTAAAATTGTTCCCTTTCTCATTAAGAGGAAGAGCTAAAGATTGGTTGCTATCTCTGCCTAAGAATAGTATTGACTCCTGGACTAAATGCAAGGATGCTTTTATTGGTAGATATTATCCCCCTGCTAAAATTATATCTTTGAGGAGTAGCATAATGAATTTTAAACAATTAGATACTGAGCATGTTGCACAAGCATGGGAAAGAATGAAATCTCTGGTTAAAAATTGCCCAACCCATGGACTGACTACTTGGATGATCATCCAAACCTTTTATGCAGGACTGAATTTTTCTTTGCGGAATTTATTGGATTCAGCTGCTGGAGGTACCTTTATGTCCATCACTCTTGGTGAAGCAACAAAGCTTCTTGATAATATGATGATCAATTACTCTGAATGGCACACGGAAAGAGCTCCACAAGGTAAGAAGGTAAATTCTGTCGAAGAAACCTCTTCCTTGAGTGATAAGATTGATGCTATTATGTCTATGCTTGTGAATGATAGGACTAATGTTGATCCTAATAATGTTCCGTTAGCTTCATTGGTTGCCCAAGAAGAACATGTTGATGTAAACTTCATTAAAAATAATAATTTCAACAACAATGCTTATCGGAACAATTCTAGTAACAACTATAGGCCATATCCTTATAATAATGGCAACGGCTATGGTAATTCTTATGGGAATTCTTACAACAATAATAGGAACACACCCCTGGACTTGAAGTCATGCTTAAAGAATTTATTAGTACACAAACTGCTTTTAACAAATCTGTTGAAGAAAAGCTTGGGAAAATTGATATACTTGCTTCTAAAGTCGATAGTCTTGCCTCTGATGTTGATCTTTTGAAATCGAAAGTTATGCCTAATAGGGATATTGAAAATAAAATTATTACTACAGCAAATGCCATCCAAGTTAGAATTAATGAGAATATAAGATTAATGGCTGAATTGCGTGCTAGGTGGGATAGAGAAGAAAATGAAAAACTAGCTAAAGAGAAAAATGTAGCTAAAGTTTGGACTATTACCACCACAAGTAATGCTAATGCTACACATGTTGCTGCACCTCCTACTAATACTAATAAAAGAATTGGTGTTAGCAATGTTTCCACTTCTAATGCAAAGCGCGAGACTGCTAAAACTGCTGAAACTGCCTGTGATAAAACTGCTGAAATTTTTTCCAACATTGGGGATGATGATCCCATTGCTTTAGATTATAATGGTTTGAATTTTGATGATTGCCACATCTCTGAAGTTATAAAGTTCTTGCAAAAACTTGCTAAAAGTCCTAATGCTAGTGCTATAAATTTGGCTTTCACGCAACATATTATAAATGCTCTCATAAAAACTAGAGAAGAGAAACTAGAGCGCGAAGCCTCTATTCCTAGAAAGCTAGAGGATTGTTGGGAGCCCATCATTAAGATGAAGGTTAAAGATTTTGATTGTAATGCCTTATGTGATCTTGGTGCAAGTATTTCCGTTATGCCTAAGAAAATTTATAATATGCTTGACTTGCCACCGCTGAAAAATTGTTATTTGGATGTTAATCTTGCTGATCATTCTACAAAGAAACCTTTGGGGAAGGTTGATAATGTTCGCATTACCGTTAACAATAACCTTGTCCCCGTTGATTTTGTTGTCTTGGATATTGAATGCAATGCATCGTGTCCCATCATATTGGGAAGACCTTTTCTTCGAACTGTTGGTGCTATCATTGATATGAAGGAAGGTAATATTAAATATCAATTTCCTCTCAAGAAAGGTATAGAACACTTCCCTAGAAAAAGAATGAAGTTACCTTTTGATTCTATTATTAGAACACATTATGATGTTGACACTTCGTCTCTTGATAATACTTGATACACACTTTATGCGCCTAGCTGAAAGGCGTTAAAGAAAAGCGCTTATGGGAGACAACCCATGGTTTTTACTACAGTACTTTGTTTTTATTTTGTGTCTTGGAAGTTGTTTACTACTGTAGCAACCTCTCCTTATCTTAGTTTAGTGTTTTGTTGTGCCAAGTAAAGTCGTTGATAGTAAAGTTCATACTAGATTTGGATTACTGCGCAGAAACAGATTTCTTTGCTGTCACGAATCTGGGCTGTTTTCTCTGTAGTTAACTCAGAAAATTATGCCAATTTACGTGAGTGATCCTCAGATATGTACGCAACTTTCATTCAATTTGAGCATTTTCATTTGAGCAAGTCTGGTGCCTCGATAAAACTCGTCAATACGAACTGTTCTGTTTTGACAGATTCTGCCTTTTATTTCGCATTGCCTCTTTTGCTATGTTGGATGAATTTCTTTGATCCATTAATGTCCAGTAGCTTTATGCAATGTCCAGAAGTGTTAAGAATGATTGTGTCACCTCTGAACATGTTAATTTTTATTGTCCACTAACCCTCTAATGAGTTGTTCTAAGTTTGGTGTGGAGGAAGTTTTCAAGGATCAAGAGAGGAGTATGATGCAATATGATCAAGGAGAGTGAAAGCTCTAAGCTTGGGGATGCCCCGGTGGTTCACCCCTGCATATTCTAAGAAGACTCAAGCGTCTAAGCTTGGGGATGCCCAAGGCATCCCCTTCTTCATCGACAACATTATCAGGTTCCTCCCCTGAAACTATATTTTTATTCCATCACATCTTATGTGCTTTTCTTGGAGCGTCGGTTTGTTTTTGTTTTTGTTTTGTTTGAATAAAATGGATCCTAGCATTCACTTTATGGGAGAGAGACACGCTCTACTCATAGTATTCATGGCGAAGTTTCTTCTTCGGGACGAGCAGAACTAAGCTTGGGGATGCTGATACGTCTCCGACGTATCGATAATTTCTTGTGTTCCATGCCACATTATTGATGTTATCTACATGTTTTATGCACACTTTATGTCATATTCGTGCATTTTCTGGAACTAACCTATTAACAAGATGCCGAAGTGCCAGTTGCTGTTTTCTGCTGTTTTTGGTTTCAGAAATCCTAGTAACGAAATATTCTCGGAATTGGACGAAATCAACGCCCAGGGTCCTATTTTGCCACGAAGCTTCCAGAAGACCGAAGAGGAGACGAAGTGGGGCCACGAGGCGGCCAAACCATAGGGCGGCGCGGCCTGGCCCTTGGCCGCGCCGACCTGTGGTGTGGGGCCCTCGTGTGGCCCCCTGACCTGCCCTTCCGCCTACTTAAAGCCTCCGTCGCGAAACCCCCAGTACCGAGAGCCACGATACGGAAAACCTTCCAGAGACGCTGATACGCGTTCAACACGCGTCCGTTGGGAACCCCAAGAGGAAGGTGTGATGCGTACAGCGGCAAGTTTCCCTCAGTATGAAACCAAGGTTATCGAACTAGTAGGAGCCAAGAAGCACGTTGAAGGTTGATGGCGGCGGGATGTAGTGCGGCGCAACACCAGAGATTCCGGCGCCAACGTGGAACCTGCACAACACAACCAAAGTACTTTGCCCCAACGAAACAGTGAGGTTGTCAATCTCACCGGCTTGCTGTAACAAAGGATTAACCGTATTGTGTGGAAGATGATTGTTGGCAGAAAACAGTAAAACAATATTGCAGTAGATTGTATTTCAGTAAAGAGAATTGGACCGGGGTCCACAGTTCACTAGAGGTGTCTCTCCCATAAGATAAACAGCATGTTGGGTGAACAAATTACAGTTGGGCAATTGACAAATAAAGAGGGCATGACCATGCACATACATATCATGATGAGTATAGTGAGATTTAATTGGGCATTACGACAAAGTACATAGACCGCCATCCAACTGCATCTATGCCTAAAAAGTCCACCTTCAGGTTATCATCCGAACCCCCTCCAGTATTAAGTTGCAAAGCAACAGACAATTGCATTAAGTATGGTGCGTAATGTAATCAACAACTACATCCTTAGACATAGCATCAATGTTTTATCCCTAGTGGCAACAGCACAACACAACCTTAGAACTTTAACATCCTTGTCCCGGTGTCAATGCAGGCATGAACCCACTATCGAGCATAAATACTCCCTCTTGGAGTTACAAGCATCTACTTGGCCAGAGCATCTACTAGTAACGGAGAGCATGCAAGATCATAAACAACACATAGATATAACTTTGATAATCAACATAACAAGTATTCTCTATTCATCGGATCCCAACAAACGCAACATATAGAATTACAGATAGATGATCTTGATCATGTTAGGCAGCTCACAAGATCCGACAATGATAGCACAATGGGGAGAAGACAACCATCTAGCTACTGCTATGGACCCATAGTCCAGGGGTAGACTACTCACACATCACACCGGAGGCGACCATGGCGGCGTAGAGTCCTCCGGGAGATGAATCCCCTCTCCGGCAGGGTGCCGGAGGCGATCTCCTGGATCCCCCGAGATGGGATCGGTGGCGGCGGCGTCTCTGGAAGGTTTTCCTTATCGTGGCTCTCGGTACAGGGGGTTTCGCGACGGAGGCTATTTGTAGGCGGAAGGGCAGGTCAAGAGGCGGCACGGGGGCCCCACACCACAGGGCCGCGCGGCCAAGGGGGGGGGCCACGCCGCCCTAGGGTGTGGCCCCCTCGTGGCCCCTCTTCGTCTCCTCTTCGGACTTCTGGAAGCTTCGTGGCAAAATAGGACCCTGGGCGTTGATTTCGTCCAATTCCGAGAATATTTCGTTACTAGGATTTCTGAAACCAAAAACAGCAGAAAAACAAGAATCGGCACTTCGGCATCTTGTTAATAGGTTAGTTCCAGAAAATGCACGAATATGACATAAAGTGTGCATAAAACATGTAGATAACATCAATAATGTGGCATGGAACATAAGAAATTATCGATACGTCGGAGACGTATCAGCATCCCCAAGCTTAGTTCTGCTCGTCCCGAGCAGGTAAAATGATAACACAGATAATTTCTGGAGTGACATGCCATCATAATCTTGGTCATACTATTTGTAAAGCATATGTAGTGAATGCAGCGATAAAAACAATGTATATGACATGAGTAAACAAGTGAATCATAAAGCAAAGACTTTCATGAATAGTACTTCAAGACAAGCATCAATAAGTCTTGCATAAGAGTTAACTCATAAAGCAATAATTCATAGTAAAAGCATTGAAGCAACACAAAAGAAGATTAAGTTTCAGCGGTTGCTTTCAACTCATAACATGTATATCTCATGGATATTGTCAACATAGAGTAATATAATAAGTGCAATAAGCAAATATGTAGGAATCAATGCACAGTTCACACAAGTGTTTGCTTCTTGAGGTGGAGAGAAATAGGTGAACTGACTCAACATTGAAAGTAAAAGAATGGTCCTCCATAGAGGAAAAGCATCGATTGCTATATTTGTGCTAGAGCTTTGGTTTTGAAAACATGAAACAATTTTGTCAACGGTAGTAATAAAGCATATGTATCATGTAAATTATATCTTATAAGTTGCAAGCCTCATGCATAGTGTACTAATAGTGCACGCACCTTGTCCTAATTAGCTTGGACTACCGGATCATCACAATGCACATGTTTTAACCAAGTGTCACAAAGGGGTACCTCTATGCCGCCTGTACAAAGGTCTAAGGAGAAAGCTCGCATTTGGATTTCTCGCTATTGATTATTCTCAACTTAGACATCCATACCGGGACAACATAGACAACAGATAATGGACTCCTCTTTTATGCATAAGCATGTAACAACAATTAATAATTTTCTCATTTGAGATTGAGGATATTTGTCCAAAACTGAAACTTCCACCATGGATCATGGCTTTAGTTAGCGGCCCAATGTTCTTCTCTAACAATATGCATGCTTAACCATAAGGTGGTAGATCTCTCTTACTTCAGACAAGACGGACATGCATAGCAACTCACATGAAATTCAACAAAGAGTAGTTGATGGCGTCCCCAGTGAACATGGTTATCGCACAACAAGCAACTTAATAAGAGATAAAGTGCATAATTACATATTCAATACCACAATAGTTTTTAAGCTGTTTGTCCCATGAGCTATATATTGCAAAGGTGAATGATGGAATTTTAAAGGTAGCACTCAAGCAATTTACTTTGAAATGGCGGAAAATACCATGTAGTAGGTAGGTATGGTGGACACAAATGGCATAGTGGTTGGCTCAAGTATTTTGGATGCATGAGAAGTATTCCCTCTCAATACAAGGTTTAGGCTAGCAAGGCTTATTTGAAACAAACACAAGGATGAACCGGTGCAGCAAAACTCACATAAAAGACATATTGAAAACATTATAAGACTCTACACCGTCTTCCTTGTTGTTCAAACTCAATACTAGAAATTATCTAGACCTTAGAGAAACCAAATATGCAAACCAAATTTTAGCATGCTCTATGTATTTTTTCATTAATGGGTGCAAAGCATATGATGCAAGAGCTTAATCATGAGCACAACAATTGCCAAGTATCACATTACCCAAGACATTTATAGCAATTACTACAAGTATCATTTTCCAATTCCAACCATATAACAATTTAACGAAGGAGAAACTTCGCCATGAATACTATGAGTAGAAACTAAGGACATACTTGTCCATATGCTACAGCGGAGCGTGTCTCTCTCCCATAGAGTGAATGCTAGGATCCATTTTATTCAAACAAAACAAAAAACAAAAACAAACCGACGCTCCAAGCAAAGCACACAAGATGTGATGGAATAAAAATATAGTTTCAGGGGAGGAACCTGATAATGTTGTCGATGAAGAAGGGGATGCCTTGGGCATCCCCAAGCTTAGACGCTTGAGTCTTCTTGATATATGCAGGGGTGAACCACCGGGGCATCCCCAAGCTTAGAGCTTTCACTCTCCTTGATCATGTTGCATCATACTCCTCTCTTGATCCTTGAAAACTTCCTCCACACCAAACTCGAAACAACTCATTAGAGGGTTAGTGCACAATAAAAATTAACATATTCAGAGGTGACACAATCATTCTTAACACTTCTGGATATTGCATAAAGCTACTGGACATTAATGGATCAAAGAAATTCATCCAACATAGCAAAAGAGGCAATACGAAATAAAAGGCAGAATCTGTCAAAACAGAACAGTTCATATTGACGAATTTTAAAATGGCACCAGACTTGCTCAAATTAAAATGCCCAAATTGAATGAAAGTTGCGTACATATCTGAGGATCATGTACGTAAATTGGCTTAATTTTCTGAGCTACCTACAGGGAGGTGGACCCAGATTCGTGACAGCAAAGAAATCTGGAACTGCGCAGTAATCCAAATCTAGTACTTACTTTTCTATCAAAGACTTTACTTGGCACAACAAAACACTAAACTAAGATAAGGAGAGGTTGCTACAGTAGTAAACAACTTCCAAGACACAAAATAAAAACAAAGTACTGTAGGTAAAAACATGGGTTGTCTCCCATAAGCGCTTTTCTTTAACGCCTTTCAGCTAGGCGCAGAAAGTGTGTATCAAGTATTATCAAGAGATGGTGTGTCAACCTTACCTTGGGCTTTACCCTTACCTTTCTTATTGTTTTTCTTTCCCTTTGGTTTAGGAAATATATGATTTCCCCCCGGTATAGAGGTGAATTTCAGAGTGCCTTCTCCCACATCAATGACTGCTCCCAATAGTTTCAGCAGGGATCTTCCGAGTGTGATTTTTCCTGTCCCTACACATTCAACAACAAGATAATCAATGGATATTGTTCTTCCAAGAATGGTTGTATGCACACCTGCGGCTATTCCCTTAGGAATTATAATAGAGTTATCAATGAGAGTTATTTCTTCTCCTCCTTCATCGACTCCCCAAAGTTTCAAAGATTTATAAATGCTTTCAGGCATAAGGCAAAATTCATACATAATATCACAGTAGGCATGAAGAGTTCGATCACCGATAACAATTTTAACAGTAGGATCCCACAATGAAAGTTTAGAGTTCACTAAAACTTGTTCAAGACGATTACGAACATGGCAATAGTTATCATCCAAGCGAGATGTACTTATCTCGAGATTGTTTAATCTACTATATATGTTAGTGAGGGCTGAATCAAAGTTATTAACTGAATCATCTGATGCAACCAACTTCTTTATGGCATTAAAAGCTTGATCCCCATTGCAATGAAGGAAATCTCCTCCCACTAAAGTATCCAAAGCATATCTATAGCGAACCATAAGACCAAAATAAAAATTACTAAGGAGCAAACTTAGAGTCATTTGAGGTTCAGTTTTACGATAAGAAGTAAAAATTCTAGACCAAGCATCCTTAAAACTCTCCTCATCCCCTTGTTTGAAAGTGAAGACTAATTTTTCAGGCGAAGAAGTAACAGGTTCAGAGCTAGACATGGTAACAAAAGTAACTAAATTTTTTGTATTTTTAATATAGAGTGCAAGACAGTAAATAAAGCAAACTAGATAAAGTAAATGCAAGTAACTAATTTTTGTGTGTTTTTGATATAGCAAACAAGATAGCAAATAAAGTAAAACTAGCAACTAATTTTTTTGTATTTTGATTTAGTGCAGCAAACAAAGTAGTAAATAAAACTAAGCAAGACAAAAACAAAGTAAAGAGATTGAGAAGTGGAGACTCCCCTTGCAGCGTGTCTTGATCTCCCCGGCAACGGCGCCAGAAAAAGCTGGCGTGTAGTTGACGTGGGAGTTAGAAATCTTTGTGGTGTAGATTTTCTTCAGTTCCCCGGCAACGGCGCCAGAAAAAGCTGCTTGATACGCGTTCAACACGCGTCCGTTGGGAACCCCAAGAGGAAGGTGTGATGCGTACAGCGGCAAGTTTCCCTCAGTATGAAACCAAGGTTATCGAACCAGTAGGAGCCAAGAAGCACGTTGAAGGTTGATGGCAGCGGGATGTAGTGCGGCGCAACACCAGAGATTTCGGCGCCAACGTGGAACCTGCACAACACAACCAAAGTACTTTGCCCCAACGAAACAGTGAGGTTGTCAATCTCACCGGCTTGCTGTAACAAAGGATTAACCGTATTGTGTGGAAGATGATTGTTTGCAGAAAACAGTAAAACAATATTGCAGTAGATTGTATTTCAGTAAAGAGAATTGGACCGGGGTCCACAGTTCACTAGAGGTGTCTCTCCCATAAGATAAACAGCATGTTGGGTGAACAAATTACAGTTGGGCAATTGACAAATAAAGAGGGCATGACCATGCACATACATATCATGATGAGTATAGTGAGATTTAATTGGGCATTACGACAAAGTACATAGACCGCCATCCAACTGCATCTATGCCTAAAAAGTCCACCTTCAGGTTATCATCCGAACCCCCTCCAGTATTAAGTTGCAAAGCAACAGACAATTGCATTAAGTATGGTGCGTAATGTAATCAACAACTACATCCTTAGACATAGCATCAATGTTTTATCCCTAGTGGCAACAGCACAACACAACCTTAGAACTTTCATCCTTGTCCTGTGTCAATGCAGGCATGAACCCACTATCGAGCATAAATACTCCCTCTTGGAGTTACAAGCATCTACTTGGCCAGAGCATCTACTAGTAACGGAGAGCATGCAAGATCATAAACAACACATAGATATAACTTTGATAATCAACATAACAAGTATTCTCTATTCATCGGATCCCAACAAACGCAACATATAGAATTACAGATAGATGATCTTGATCATGTTAGGCAGCTCACAAGATCCGACAATGATAGCACAATGGGGAGAAGACAACCATCTAGCTACTGCTATGGACCCATAGTCCAGGGGTAGACTACTCACACATCACACCGGAGGCGACCATGGCGGCATAGAGTCCTCCGGGAGATGAATCCCCTCTCCGGCAGGGTGCCGGAGGCGATCTCCTGGATCCCCCGAGATGGGATCGGCGGCGGCGGCGTCTCTGGAAGGTTTTCCGTATCGTGGCTCTCGGTACAGGGGGTTTCGCGACGGAGGCTATTTGTAGGCGGAAGGGCAGGTCAAGAGGCGGCACGGGGGCCCCACACCACAGGGCCGCGCGGCCAAGGGGGGGGCCGCGCCGCCCTAGGGTGTGGCCCCCTCGTGGCCCCTCTTCGTCTCCTCTTCGGACTTCTGGAAGCTTCGTGGCAAAATAGGACCCTGGGCGTTGATTTCGTCCAATTCCGAGAATATTTCGTTACTAGGATTTCTGAAACCAAAAACAGCAGAAAGCAGCAACTGGCACTTCGGCATCTTGTTAATAGGTTAGTTCCAGAAAATGCACGAATATGACATAAAGTGTGCATAAAACATGTAGATAACATCAATAATGTGGCATGGAACATAAGAAATTATCGATACGTCGGAGACGTATCAGACGCCGCCGCCGCCAATCCCATCTCGGGGGATTCAGGAGATCGCCTCCGGCACCCTGCCGGAGAGGGGAATCATCTCCCGGAGGACTCTACACCGCCATGGTCGCCTCCGGAGTGATGTGTGAGTAGTCTACCCCTGGACTATGGGTCCATAGCAGTAGCTAGATGGTTGTCTTCTCCCCATTGTGCTTAATTGTCGGATCTTGTGAGCTGCCTAACATGATCAAGATCATCTATCTGTAATTCTATATGTTGCGTTTGTTGGGATCCGATGAATAGAGAATACTTGTTCTGTTGATTATCAAAGTTATGTCTATGTGTTGTTTATGATCTTGCATGCTCTCCGTTACTAGTAGATGCTCTGGCCAAGTAGATGCTTGTAACTCCAAGAGGGAGTATTTATGCTCGATAGTGGGTTCATGTCTCCGTGAATCTGGGGAAGTGACAGAAATCTCTAAGATTATGGATGTGTTGTTGCCACTAGGGATAAAACATTGGTGCTATGTTCAAGGATGTAGTTATTGATTACATTACGCGCAATACTTAATGCAATTGTCTGTTGTTAGCAACTTAATACTGGAGGGGGTTCGGATGATAACCTGAAGGTGGACTTTTTAGGCATAGATGCATGCTGGATAGCGGTCTATGTACTTTGTCGTAATGCCCAATTAAATCTCACTATACTCATCATAATATGTATGTGCATGGTCATGCCCTCTTTATTTGTCAATTGCCAAACTGTAATTTGTTCACCCAACATGCTGTTTATCTTATGGGAGAGACACCTCTAGTGAACTGTGGACCCCGGTCCAATTCTCTATACTGAAATACAATCTACTGCAATACTTGTTCTGCTATTTTCTGCAAACAATCATCTTCCACACAATACGGTTAATCCTTTGTTACAGCAAGCCGGTGAGATTGACAACCTCACTGTTTCGTTGGGGCAAAGTACTTTGGTTGTGTTGTGCAGGTTCCACGTTGGCGCCGGAATCTCTGGTGTTGCGCCGCACTACATCCCGCCGCCATCAACCTTCAACGTGCTTCTTGACTCCTACTGGTTCGATTAAACCTTGGTTTCTTACTGAGGGAAACTTGCCGCTGTGCGCATCACACCTTCCTCTTGGGGTTCCCAACGGACGTGTCAACCACACGCATCAGCATCCCCAAGCTTAGACGCTTGAGTCTTCTTGAAATATGCAGGGGTGAACCACCGGGGCATCCCCAAGCTTAGATCTTTCACTCTCCTTGATCATATTGTATCATCTCCCTCTCTTGATCCTTGAAAACTTCCTCCACACCAAACTCAAAACAACTCATTAGAGGGTTAGTGCATAATCAAAATTCACATGTTCAGAGGTGACATAATCATTCTTAACACTTCTGGACATTGCACAAAGCTACTGAAAGTTAATGGAATCAAAAAATCCATCAAGCATAGCAAAACAGGCAATGCGAAATAAAAGGCAGAATCTGTCAAAACAGAACAGTCCGTAAAGACGAATTTTATTGAGGCAGTAGACTTGCTCAAATGAAAATGCTCAAATTTAATGAAAGTTGCGTACATATCTGAGGATCACTCACGTAAATTGGCATAATTTTCTGAGTTACCTACAGAGAATTAGGTCCAGATTCGTGACAGCAAAGAAATCTGTTTCCGCGCAGTAATCCAAATCTAGTATGAACCTTACTATCAAAGACTTTACTTGGCACTACAATGCAACAAAACTAAGATAAGGAGAGTTTGCTACAGTAGAAACAACTTCCAAGACTCAAATATAAAATAAAGGTGCAGTAATAAAATCATGGGTTGTCTCCCATAAGCGCTTTTCTTTAACGCCTTTCAGCTAGGCACAGAAAGTGTATATCAAGTATTATCAAGAGACGAAGCATCAACATCATAGTTTGTTCTAATGATAGAATCAAAAGGTAACTTCATTCTCTTTCTAGGGAAGTGTTCCATACCTTTCTTGAGAGGAAATGGATATTTAATATTACCTTCCTTCATATCAATGATAGCACCAACAGTTCGAAGAAAAGGTCTTCCCAATATAATGGGACAAGATGCATTGCATTCAATATCCAAGACAACAAAATCAACGGGGACAAGGTTATTGTTAACGGTAATGAGAACATTATCAACTCTCCCCAAAGGTTTCTTTGTAGAATTATCAGCAAGTTTAACATCCAAATAACAATTTTTCAATGGTGGCAAGTCAAGCATATTATAGATTTTTCTAGGCATAACGGAAATACTTGCACCAAGATCACATAAAGCATTACAATCAAAGTCATTGACCTTCATCTTAATGATGGGCTCCCAACCATCCTCTAACTTCCTAGGAATAGAAGCTTCACGATTTAATTTCTCTTCTCTAGCTTTTATGAGAGCATTTGTAATATGTTTCGTGAAAGCTAAATTTATAGCACTAGCATTAGGACTCTTAGCAAGTTTTTGTAAGAACTTTATAACTTCAGAGATGTGACAATCATCAAAATCCAAACCATTATAATCTAAAGAAATGGGGTCATTATCCCCAATGTTGGAAAAAAATTCAGCAGTTTTATCACAGGCAGTTTCAGCAGTTTTAGCAGTTTCAGGCAGTTTTTCACGCTTTGCATTAGGAGTGGAAACATTGCCAACACCAATTATTTTACCATTAATAGTAGGAGGTGCAGCAACATGTGTAGCATTAGCATTACTAGTGGTGGTAATAGTCCAAACTTTAGCTATATTATCTTCTTTAGCATTTTCTTCTTTCTCCCACCTAGCACGCAATTCGGCCATCAATCTTATATTCTCATTAATTCTAACTTGGATGGCATTTGCTGTAGTAACAATATTATTATTATTATTCTCATTAGGCATAACTTTCGATTTCAAAAGATCAACATCAGCAGCAAGACTATCGACTTTAGAAGCAAGTATATCAATTTTCCCAAGCTTTTCTTCAACAGATTTGTTAAAAGCAGTTTGTGTACAAATAAATTCTTTAAGCATGGCTTCAAGTCCAGGGGGTGTATTCCTATTATTGTTGTAAGAATTCCCATAAGAATTACCATAGCCGTTGCCATTATTATAAGGATATGGTCTATAGTTGTTACTAGAATTGTTCCGGTAAGCATTGTTGTTGAAATTATTATTTTTAATGAAGTTCACATCAACATGTTCTTCTTGAGCAACCAATGAAGCTAACGGAACATTATTAGGATCAACATTAGTCCTACCATTCACAAGCATAGACATAATAGCATCAATCTTATCACTCAAGGAGGAGGTTTCTTCGTAAGAATTTACCTTCTTACCTTGTGGAGCTCTTTCCGTGTGCCATTCAGAGTAATTAATCATCATATTATCAAGAAGCTTTGTTGCGTCGCCTAGAGTGATGGACATAAAGGTACCTCCAGCAGCTGAATCCAATAGGTTCCGTGAAGAAAAAATCAGTCCTGCATAAAAGGTTTGGATGATCATCCAAGTAGTCAGTCCATGGGTTGGGCAATTTTTAACAAAAGATTTCATTCTTTCCCATGCTTGTGCAACATGCTCATTATCCAATTGTTTAAAATTCATTATGCTACTTCTCAAAGATATAATTTTAGCAGGAGGATAATACCTACCAATAAAAGCATCCTAGCATTTAGTCCATGAATCAATACTATTCTTAGGCAGAGATAGCAACCAATCTTTAGCTCTTCCCCTTAATGAGAAAGGAAACAATTTTAATTTTATAATGTCACCATCTACATCCTTATACTTTTGCATTTCACATAATTCAACAAAATTATTAAGATGGGCAGCAGCATCATCAGAGCTAACACCAGAAAATTGCTCTCGCATAACAAGATTCAGTAAAGCAGGTTTAATTTCAAAGAATTCCGCTGTAGTAGAAGGTGGAGCAATAGGTGTGCATAAGAAATCATTATTATTTGTGGTTGTGAAGTCACACAACTTAGTATTTTCAGGAGTACCCATTTTAGCAATAGTAAATAAAGCAAACTAGATAAAGTAAATGCAAGTAACTAATTTTTTTGTGTTTTTGATATAGCAAACAAGATAGAAAATAAAGTAAAACTAGCAACTAATTTTTTTGTGTTTTGATATAATGCAGCAAACAAAGTACTAAATAAAATAAAAGCAAGACAAAAATAAAATAAAGAGATTGGAAGTGGAGACTCCCCTTGCAGCGTGTCTTGATCTCCCCGGCAACGGCGCCAGAAAAAGAGTTGCTGGCACAAAGTTGACGTGGGAGTTAGAGATCTCTGTGGTGTAACTTTTCTTCAGGTCCCCGGCAACGGCGCCAGAAAAAGAGCTTGATACGCGTACAGCACGCGTCCGTTGGAAACCCCAAAAGGAAGGTGTGATGCGTACAGCGGCAAGTTTTCCCTCAGTAAGAAACCAAGGTTTATCGAACCAGTCGGAGCCAAGAAGCACGTTGAAGGTTGATGGCGGCGGAGTGTAGTGCGGCGCAACACCAGGGATTCCGGCAGCAACGTGGAACCTGCACAACACAACCAAATTACTTTGCCCCAACGTGACAGTGAGGTTGTCAATCTCACCGGCTTGCTGTAACAAAGGATTAGATGTATAGTGTGGATGATGATTGTTTGCAAAAAACAGTAGAACAAGTATTTCAGTAGATTGTATTCGATTAAAAGAATGGACCGGGGTCCACAGTTCACTAGTGGTGTCTCTCCGATAAGAATAAGCATGTTGGGTGAACAAATTACAGTTGGGCAATTGACAAATAAAGAGGGCATGACCATGCACATACATGATATGATGAATATTGTGAGATTTAATTGGGCATTACAACAAAGTACATAGACCGCTATCCAGCATGCATCTATGCCTAAAAAGTCCACCTTCAGGTTATCATCCGAACCCCTTCCAGTATTAAGTTGCAAACAACAGAAAATTGCATTAAGTATGGTGCGTAATGTAATCAACAACTACATCCTTAGACATAGCATCGATGTTTTATCCCTAGTGGCAACAGCACATCCACAACCTTAGAACTTTCTGTCACTGTCCCAGATTTAATGGAGGCATGAACCCACTATCGAGCATAAATACTCCCTCTTGGAGTTACAAGCAAAAACTTGGCCAGAGCCTCTACTAGTCAGGTTGCAAGTGGTGCGGGATGACCCGCCACGCCGCTAGGCCGCCCCGCAAAAAACGCCCGCGCGGCGCCGCTGGGCCGACCGCGTCGATAGTAGCGGGATAGAGCGGTCACGCCGCTCGGCCCGCTAGCAGCCCGCAGTACCGCATTAGCCCGCAACCATCAGTTGGCGCACACTCCGTCTCTCCCCCGGCCCTCGTTGACCACCGCCGCCGCCGTCGCCGCCACACGGGAGATGCCCCGGCCTCCTCTTCCGACTCACCCCCATCTCGGAGGACCCGCTCGCAGTTCTTGATGGTGGGGTTGATGGCGGCGCCGCCGCCATCTCCAAATCCGGACTGCCCTGCTGGAATCGTCAACGGAGAAGTTCTTCCTCCACCGTCAACTTCCGCCGGCGTTTCGTCGCTATCAACTTCCGCAAGATCTACATCGCCGATGTGCCCTATTCTCTCCTCCAAGAACAAAGGATCCCTGGCATCTGTAGAAATCACTGCCCAAGATCATCTCCATGGTATGTCACTCGAGATCCTCCTCTGTGTTCTTGTTTCACGAACCATGGGATCTATGACGTCAGTATTGATTGGTACAACTACACCACTCTTTTCATTTAATATCTTCTTTAGCGGAATTATTCAGTCTGATACAAAAACAAGACGAGATGAGAAAGAAGCCAAGGATTCAACTACCTGTGCAAGGCTCTGGCCGGCACATGAACCCTGACTATGGTAAACTGGTGAAGTTATTAAACCTGGCTGACAGTTTGCTGATCGAGAAAATTTAGTGTACTGTGTGTATGATCCTCTGTAATATGCACGCACGTTATGATTCTAGTAAGAGTTCAAGGAGTTTATCATCGAGCGAATTCTCCATGCTGTGGATACATTCCCCTCAGCCGTCATATATATTTATGCTTATAACATTTGAAATATTTCATCGGTTAGCTTAGAACAAATAAAAACGCCTCTCTTATTCTTGGCAAAAGTAAAGATGCTTTGATTTGGCTGTTGTGATTAGGACAATATGTTAATCAAACCCAAATTAACAATACTGTGTGTCTCACTCGGGTATGCCAAAATTTTGGGGTTGACATGAGAACTTGGCTTATAACTTTCGTCCATTTCTTGACTGTTCAGGATATAACATTCGTCCATTTTGGGGTTTCTTCTGCATATTTGAGCACGATACATGCAGTAGATTAGCTTGTATAGATGAGTGTCTGCTTTTTTTAGTTTTACTTCAACGAGTGTCAGCGGCTTTCAGTGACGCTGTCAGTGTAGAGGTTCAGTTTGCTGCCAGTATAGAGGAGTTCTGTCCATCTGTCAACATTTCTTTTTGTCAAATAAATTCACTTGTGAACTTAAAGCTGTTCAGACATTTCTTTCGTCAGTTAAATTGACTGAATGGTTATGCTTTTTATGTGTTTCTGTATTCCTCTGTTTAGCGTATGCATATTATATTCAGCTCCTTCGAACAAGTGCCTAATATGCTAGGATTAATTTTGAATATGTGTTTTGTTTTGGTTTTGTTTTCAAGTTTGAGTTACTCCATGGATTCATGTTTCAGTTGCTGTTTGATATTCGGCTTCCATGACGTGCGTGAGATTGGAAAGTGCAACAATGTTTGAAATGAAACTGCATACTTGATTTGTTGCAATGTGGTTATTTCTTACGATGTCAGTGTGCATCTTGATTTACTACTCTTTTCCAATGTGTTTTGCAGGTTTTAGACTGCAAGGTGAAGGATCAACAACTATGTACATGGCAAATCTTATTTTTTGTAATGAGCCAAAAGAGTTCTCCAGCGCCGGCTTCGGCGGGAGTCCGCTTCAGCTGTTACCGGCGCAAATTTTCTCCTCTACAGCCATATTGGAGATCGGTTAGATAAGCTCTAAGGGTGTGGTCGAAACAGAAGCAAGTACCATTGTGAATAATTATAGCCTGATAATTTGATGCTAAGAATGCATGGTGTTTGATTCTGCTATTTCACTACCTTTTGGTTTATAATCAGCTCAGTACCTTGTGGTCATGGTTCATTTTGACAACATGAATTTCATTGATTTCGTGTGATTTTTCTGCGGAAAATTAGTGGCCAAATAATCTGTCCAAGACTGAATTTCATTTTTACAGCATGAATTTTGTTGATTTCGTATGATTTTCCATTCTTCTGCTGGAAGTAAGTTGATGTCCTAGTCGTTAGAACTGCTCTTTATGAGATTACCTTATCTTTAGACCAGTAGTAGTATCTTACTGATTTTTTCAATCTCATTGTCTTTTTCCGCTGGACAATGGTGGCTGACATGCTAGCTTCCGATCGATCAGCTGTACAAAGCTAGGTTCCGATCAATCAGCATGTACGTAGCTAATGCAATTGATCAGCGCGTGCGCTTGCGAGCTGATGCGCTAGCTTCCGATCGATCAGCATGTCCGTAGCTAGCTCAACTGATCCGTGCGTGCGTTTGCGGATGATGCGGACTGCCGCAGTGTCCGCTGTAATTCTAGCGGTTTGTTGCGGCAAACCGCGAGGGTCCGCACATACGTTGTTATCCCGCGATGCTTTGTAGCGGTCAGCCGCAACCCGCCCCGCTTGCAACCTGATCTACTAGTAACGGAGAGCATGCAAGATCATAAACAACACATAGATAATAGATTGATAATCAACATAGCATAGTATTCTCTATTCATCGGATCCCAACAAACGCAACATGTAGCATTACAGATAGATGATCTTGATCAAGTTAGGCAGCTCACAAGATCCAACAATGAAGCACAATTAGGAGAAGACGACCATCTAGCTACTGATATGGACCCATAGTCCAGGGGTGAACTACTCACTCATCACTCCGGAGGCGACCATGGCGGTGAAGAGTCCTCCGGGAGATGATTCCCCTCTCCGGCAGGGTACCGGAGGCGATCTCCTGAATCTCCCGAGATGGGATTGGCGGCGGCGGCGTCTCTGGAAGGTTTTCCGTATCGTGGCTCTCGGTACTATAGTTATTATCGACGAAGGCTTCTTATAGTCGGAGAGGTAGGTTTAGGGGCGACGCGAGGGGCCCACACACTAGGCCGGCGCGGCCAGGGCTTGGGCCGCGCCGCCCTAGCGTCTGGCCGCCTCGTCGCCCACTTCGTTTCTCCCCCGTTGTTCTGGAAGCTTCGTGGAAAAATAAGATCCTGGGCGTTGATTTCGTCCAATTCCGAGAATATTTCCTTACTAGGATTTCTGAAACCAAAAACAGCAGAAAACAGCAACTGGCTCTTCGGCATCTCGTTAATAGGTTAGTGCCGGAAAATGCATAAATATGACATAAAGTATGCATAAAACATGTAGGTATCATCAATAAAGTGGCATGGAACATAAGAAATTATCGATCGTTGGAGACGTATCAGGGGTCAGCGAACCAAGTGAATTGCTAACCTTTAATGTTTCATGGTTATTTCGATCTTGGTGAGATATGATAAGGTTGAAAACACCCACCAACATGCAATTTTCATCAGATGGAATATGCATATTATGTAACCACCGAAGGAATTCTAATTTTTCAGTATCAACACATGGAGCATAGATATTGGTCAAAGTCAAGTAGGTATCTGATTTTGTTGCATGAAATTCAACAGAGAGAGCATAACCATTACGAAAGACTTCCATCAGACTTCCATCCCAGAAAAAACATAACTACACAGACAATGATAATCCCACCTGATCTGTCAACAGATGGGACATACGCAAATGAATCCAAATTCCTAGGATAGAATTTCCTAAGAAAAGAGATATCCATATTCTCTCTTTTTAAATCTTGAAAACAGATAAGACAACCACTCTCAATTTTTTTTATTAAAGATAAGTGTCCATTTAGCCGGATCATTGAGACCCTGATATTCCAATTCAATACTTTCCACACAAAAAATCTTATGCATTGGAGACTAAATATGAGAGGAGCCAAACTGACAAACATTAAGCTAACAACATTCAAGCAAGGGGTAAAGTTTATAGGAAACTCACAATAACAATTACATAGATATATCTGATAGTCCAAAAGGCAATACAGCAAGTTAACTGATAGGTGTTGGAGAGCACTAGAGATAATCTTACAAGGCTTTAGAACATTGCTCACCAACAAAAAGGAGAAAATGAAACCAAAAGAGTGAGGAAGGAAACAACAGGTTCAATTCCTCTTGGGACCCTATTGTGAACTTGCATTGACATTCTTTTTGGAAGATGCCTTTTTCTTGGTTCTAGTTGATAACTGGAATGTCGTGTTTGGACTCCTCTTCAAATTCTATTGTCTCTGTTATACTGAATTTCTCACAAAGATTCCTAACAACATAATGTTTGATGGATGGTGCCGCAACAGCACAAGCTAGCCAGTTTTTATCAAAGCATGTCCTTGCCTTATATCCCATATGCATACCCTTAATTCTGCTGCTCCATCTTACTTCAGAACAAGCCAGAGGTGCCTTCCTATTATTTTTCTTGAGCTGCAGGGCCGAGGTGGATGAATGATATTGTTCCTTTTTAGAAGCCCCTTTTTCTCATGAGGAAATTGATGCAGTTGTCAAGGAATTTCCTAAAAACAAATCTCCATGGACAAATGGTTTCACTGCTGAGTTTCTACAAAAAATGTTGGCATATTGTTAAGAACGGATGAAGCCCGGTGATCAGGGGGTACGTGAGCACCCTCTAGCTGCTCGACACATGTCTAATGCCGTCAATTAATCCGTTAGCACTAGGTCCTCCTCCACAGTTGCAAGGGCGCGCGGTGGTCAACGACGGGCGCTATGGATCTGCGTAGAACAACGACTCAGGAGGCTCCTCATCGCGTCGTGTAGGAGCTTGGACAGGCGCCCAAATCAAGTCAACGAGGGTCCAGGGGCAGCCATGGCGATCCAAATCTTCTCCCGAGTGAGCTCCCCGTCGATCCCCTCTTCCCCGCCTCTCTATCCACCTCCCGCCCGCGTCGCGCAACCGCTAGCATCGAGCGACTAATTAGCGCAAAAGGCCAATTAAATAGCTCCAAATTAGTTGATTCCACTCGAAGCTACCGATGTGCGGTGGCGCTGGAGCCTGGAGCGGGACCAGAGGTAGCGGCGGCACGCATGGAGTCCATATGGAGAACCATTGGCCCCCATCCTCACCTCCCGGCTGAACTCGGGAGGAATTTCCGCCGTCGGCGCTAAAAAGGGGATCTAGCTAGCAAAGAGACTAATGTGTGCATATGTGTGCATGTAGCACTCGTATTGATCCAAAATCCATCTGCATGCAAGGCCACATCCACCTACCACCGCTCTCCATCGCCCCTATTTCCCTGCCACGAATCGATGCAGCCTGCCGACACGGGATTGCCCCTGCATCACCTGCCAACAGCATCAGTCAAGGCGCTGCATACTCATCGTTGTAGCGCTGCACGAGCCCCGCCGTCTGGAAGCTAGCGGTGGGCGTGGAGATGCAGCCCGCGGCGAGCGCTCTACGGCGGCACAAAAAGGAGGCATCCGTCGCGGCCCCGTCCTCGTGTGTGTGTGTGCGCGCGCGTGCCTCCGCTGTGTGTGTGCACGCGCAGGTCCCAGGGTCCGCACAGATCAAGCGAGTTGCCGTTCGTCACGAGCGGAGTCGAGCTGCCTCGCGGAATCGATCCCGCACATCGACCCTGGAGAGTGCGATGGTTGATTTTTGAGGCTGTTCATAAACGCTTAAACGGATCCGACCCTTCGCCATCGGTATTTGATACGTCTCAAACGTATCTATAATTTCTTATGTTCCATGCTACTTTTATGATGATACTCACATGTTTTATACACACTTTACATCATTTATATGCATTTTCCGGCACTAACCTATTGACGAGATGCCGAAGAGCCAGTTGTTGTTTTCTGCTGTTTTTGGTTTCAGAAATCCTACAAAGGAAATATTCTCGGAATTGGACGAAATCAACGCCCAGGGTCTTATTTTTCCACGGAGCTTCCAGAAGACCGAAGAGCATACGAAGTGGGGCCACGAGGGGCCGTAACCATAGGGCGGCGCGGCCAGCATGGGGCCCGCGCCGGCCAATGGCGTGGGGCCCCTGCGCCGCCTCCGACTCTGCCCTTCCGCCTATTTATTCCCTCCGTCGCGAAAACCCTATTACCGAGAGCCACGATACGGAAAACCTTTCAGAGACGCCGCCGCCAATCCCATCTCGGGGGATTCAGGAGATCGCCTCCGCCACCCTGCCGGAGAGGGGAATCATCTCCCGGAGGACTCTTCATCACCATGATCGCCTCCGGACTGATGTGTGAGTAGTTCATCGCTACACTATGGGTCCATAGCAGTAGCTAGATGGTTGTATTCTCCTCATTGTGCTATCATGTTAGATCTTGTGAGCTGCCTATCATGATCAAGATCATCTATTTGTAATGCTACATGTTGTGTTTGTTGGGATCCTATGAATATGGAATACTATGTCAAGTTGATTATCAATCTATCATATATGTTATTTATGATCTTGCATGCTCTCCGTTGCTAGTAGAGGCTCTGGCCAAGTTGATACTTGTAACTCCAAGAGGGAGTATTTATGCTCGATAGTGGGTTCATGCCTCCATTAAATCTGGGACAGTGACAAAAAGTTCTAAGATTGTGGATGTGATGTTGCTACTAGGGATAAAACATCGATGCTTTGTCTAAGGATATTTGTGTTGATTACATTACGCACCATACTTAATGCAATTGTCTGTTGTTTGCAACTTAATACTGGAAGGGGTGCGGATGCTAACCTGAAGGTGGACTTTTTAGGCATAGATGCATGCTGGATAGCGGTCTATGTACTTTGTCGTAATGCCCGATTAAATCTCATAGTAGTCATCATGATATGTATGTGCATTGTTATGCCCTCTTTATTTGTCAATTGCCCAACTGTAATTTGTTCACCCAACATGCTATTTCTTATTGGAGAGACACCACTAGTGAACTGTGGACCCCGGTCTATTCTTTTACATATGAATACAATCTACTGCAATCATTGTTCTCTAACTTTCTTCGCAAACAAACATCATTTTCCACACCATATATTTAATCCTTTGTTTACAGCAAGCCGGTGAGATTGACAACCTCACTGTTAAGTTGGGGCAAAGTATTTTGATTGTGTTGTGCAGGTTCCACGTTGGCGCCGGAATCCCTGGTGTTGTGCCGCACTACACTCCGTCACCAACAACCTTCACGTGTTCCTTGACTCCTACTGGTTCGATAAACCTTGGTTTCTTACTGAGGGAAACTTGATGCTGTACGCATCACACCTTCCACTTGGGGTTCCCAGCGGGCGTGTGCTTTACGCGTCAATAGTATTCTCCTCCAGAAACAGTAATCGAGAGCTCAAATCGGCGTTGGGCGGAAAGCCAGGGCGGCGGCGTTAAGCGACTCTCGTGATGCAGCGACAACGGAGTTTCATGGAAGAGCTTGAGGCAGGGTAGGGCGCGCGGCGCAGGTGTGGATAAGCTGGAGGTAGGAGAATGGATGCTAAGTAAAATCTAGGTGGTGTGGAGACGATAGGTGGGACGGCGGCGGGGTCTCCTTCCTCCATCTCATCCCAGGGCGCGGAGTTGACAGCCAAAAAAGATGCTAACGCCGTATGGTGGGCGTGAGTGAGAAATTGAATCTCAGCGTTGATCCAACAGTGGCTAGGGGGTGCTAACGTACCCCCTGATACGTCTCCGACGTATCGATAATTTCTTATGTTCCATGCCACATTATTGATGTTATCTACATGTTTTATGCACACTTTATGTCATATTCGGGCATTTTCTGGAACTAACCTATTAGCAAGATGCCGAAGTGCCAGTTGCTGTTTTCTGCTGTTTTTGGTTTCAGAAATCCTAGTAAGGAAATATTCTCGGAATTGGACGAAATCAAAGCCCAGGGGCCTATTTTTCCACGAAGCTTCCAGAAGTCCGAAGACGAAACGAAGAGGGGCCACGGGGTGGCCAAACCCTAGGGCGGCGCGGCCCCACCCCTGGCCGCGCCGGCCTATGGTCTGGGCCCCTCGTGCCGCCTCTTGACTTGCCCTTCCGCCTACTTAAAGCCTCCGTGACGAAACCCCCAGTACCGAGAGCCACGATACGGAAAACCTTCCAGAGACGCCGCCAACGCCGATCCCATCTCGGGGGATCCAGGAGATCGCCTCCGGCACCCTGCCGGAGAGGGGAATCATCTCCCGGAGGACTCTACGCCGCCATGGTCGCCTCCGGTGTGATGTGTGAGTAGTCTACCCCTGGACTATGGGTCCATAGCAGTAGCTAGATGGTTGTCTTCTCCCCATTGTGCTATCATTGTCGGATCTTGTGAGCTGCCTAACATGATCAAGATCATCTATTTGTAATTCTATATGTTGCGTTTGTTGGGATCCGATGAATAGAGAATACTTGTTATGTTGATTATCAAAGTTATATCTACGTGTTGTTTATGATCTTGCATGCTTTCCGTTACTAGTAGATGCTCTGGCCAAGTAGATGCTTGTAACTCCAAGAGGGAGTACTTATGCTCGATAGTGGGTTCATGCCTGCATTGACACCGGGACAAAGGATGTAAAAGTTCTAAGGTTGTGTTGTCTTGTTGCCACTAGGGATAAAACATTGATGCTATGTCTAAGGTTGTAGTTGTTGATTACATTACGCACCATACTTAATGCAATTGTCTGTTGCTTTGCAACTTAATACCGGAGGGTTCGGATGATAACTTTGAAGGTGGACTTTTTAGGCATAGATGCAGTTGGATGGCGGTCTATGTACTTTGTCGTAATGCCCAATTAAATCTCACTATACTCATCATGATATGTATGTGCATGGTCATGCCCTCTTTATTTGTCAATTGCCCAACTGTAATTTGTTCACCCAACATGCTGTTCGTCTTATGGGAGAGACACCTCTAGTGAACTGTGGACCCCGGTCCAATTCTCTTTACTGAAATACAATCTACTGCAATACTTGTTCTACTGTTTTCTGCAAACAATCATCTTCCACACAATACGGTTAACTCTTTGTTACAGCAAGCCGGTGAGATTGACAACCTCACTGTTTCGTTGGGGCAAAGTACTTTGGTTGTGTTGTGCAGGTTCCACGTTGGCGCCGGAATCCCTGGTGTTGCGCCGCACTACATCCCGCCGCCATCAACCTTCAACGTGCTTCTTGACTCCTACTAGTCCGATTAAACCTTGGTTTCTTACTGAGGGAAACTTGCCGCTGTGCGCATCACACCTTCCTCTTGGGGTTCCCAACGGACGTGCCAACCACACGCATCACCCCCCTAACACCAAATCCACTCTATTGTTAAGAATGACTTTTATGATTCGTATGACCAATTCCATCAATATGTCAATTTGTTAAGAAGTGTTAAGAATGATTGTGTCACCTCTGAATATGTCAATTTATATTGTGCACTAACCCTCTAATGAGTTGTTTCGAGTTTGGTGTGGAGGAAGTTTTCAAGGATCAAGAGAGGAGTATGATGCAACATGATCAAGGAGAGTGAAAGCTCTAAGCTTGGGGATGCCCCGGTGGTTCACCCCTGCATATATCAAGAAGACTCAAGCGTCTAAGCTTGGGGATGCCCAAGGCATCCCCTTCTTCATCGACAACATTATCAGGTTCCTCCCCTGAAACTATATTTTTATTCCATCACATCTTATGTGCTTTTTCTTGGAGCGTCGGTTTGTTTTTGTTTTTTGTTTTGTTTGAATAAAATGGATCCTAGCATTCACTTTATGGGAGAGAGACACGCTCCGCTGTAGCATATGGACAAGTATGTCCTTGGTTTCTACTCATAGTATTCATGGCGAAGTTTCTCCTTCGTTAAATTGTTATATGGTTGGAATTGGAAAATGATACATGTAGTAATTGCTATAAATGTCTTGGGTAATGTGATACTTGGCAATTGTTGTGCTCATGTTTAAGCTCTTGCATCATATGCTTTGCACCCATTAATGAAGAAATACATAGAGCATGCTATTATTTGGTTTGCATATTTGGTTTCTCTAAGGTCTAGATAATTTCTAGTATTGAGTTTGAACAACAAGGAAGACGGTGTAGAGTCTTATAATGTTTTCAATATGTCTTTTATGTGAGTTTTGCTGCACCGGTTCATCCTTGTGTTTGTTTCAAATAAGCCTTGCTGGCCTAAACCTTGTATCGAGAGGGATTACTTCTCATGCATCCAAAATACTTGAGCCAACCACTATGCCATTTGTGTCCACCATACCTACCTACTACATGGTATTTCTCCGCCATTCCAAAGTAAATTGCTTGAGTGCTACCTTTAAAATTCCATCAATCACCTTTGCAATATATAGCTCATGGGACAAATAGCTTAAAAACTATTGTGGTATTGAATATGTAATTATGCACTTTATCTCTTATTAAGTTGCTTGTTGTGCGATAACCATGTTCACTGGGGACGCCATCAACTATTCATTGTTGAATTTCATGTGAGTTGCTATGCATGTCCGTCTTGTCTGAAGTAAGAGAGATCTACCACCTTATGGTTAAGCATGCATATGTTAGAGAAGAACATTGGGCCGCTAACTAAAGCCATGATCCATGGTGGAAGTTTCAGTTTTGGACATATATCCTCAATCTCAAATGAGAAAATTATTAATTGTTGTTACATGCTTAAGCATAAAAGAGGAGTCCATTATCTGTTGTCTATGTTGTCCCGGTATGGATGTCTAAGTTGAAGAATAATCAATAGCGAGAAATCCAATGCGAGCTTTCTCCTTAGACCTTTGTACAGGCGGCATAGAGGTACCCCTTTGTGACACTTGGTTAAAACAGTGCATTGTGATGATCCGGTAGTCCAAGCTAATTAGGACAAGGTGCGGGCACTATTAGTACACTATGCATGAGGCTTGCAACTTATAAGATATAATTTACATGATGCATATGCTTTATTACTACCGTTGACAAAATTGTTTCATGTTTTCAAAATCAAAGCTCTAGCACAAATATAGCAATCGATGCTTTTCCTCTATGGAGGACCATTCTTTTACTTTCAATGTTGAGTCAGTTCACCTATTTCTCTCCACCTCAAGAGGCAAACACTTGTGTGAACTGTGCATTGATTCCTACATACTTGCTTATTGCACTTATTATATTACTCTATGTTGACAATATCCATGAGATATACATGTTACAAGTTGAAAGCAACCGCTGAAACTTAATCTTCTTTTGTGTTGCGTCAATACCTTTACTTTGAATTATTGCTTTATGAGTTAACTCTTATGCAAGACTTAATTGATGCTTGTCTTGAAGTGCTATTCATGAAAAGTCTTTGCTTTATGATTCACTTGTTTACTCATGTTATATACATTGTTTTGATCGCTGCATTCACTACATATGCTTTACAAATAGTATGATCAAGATTATGATGGCATGTCACTCCAGAAATTATCTGTGTTATCGTTTTACCTGCTCGGGACGAGCAGAACTAAGCTTGGGGATGCTGATACGTCTCCGACGTATCGATAATTTCTTATGTTCCATGCCACATTATTGATGTTATCTACATGTTTTATGCACACTTTATGTCATATTCGTGCATTTTCTGGAACTAACCTATTAACAAGATGCCGAAGTGCCAGTTGCTGTTTTCTGCTGTTTTTGGTTTCAGAAATCCTAGTAAGGAAATATTCTCGGAATTGGACGAAATCAAAGCCCAGGGGCCTATTTGTCCACGAAGCTTCCAGAAGTCCGAAGACGAAACAAAGAGGGGCCACGGGGTGGCCAAACCCTAGGGCGGCGCGGCCCCACCCCTGGCCGCGCCGGCCTATGGTCTGGGCCCCTCGTGCCGCCTCTTGACTTGCCCTTCCGCCTACTTAAAGCCTCCGTGACGAAACCCCCAGTACCGAGAGCCACGATAAGGAAAACCTTCCAGAGACGCCACCAACGCCGATCCCATCTCGGGGGATCCAGGAGATCGCCTCCGGCACCCTGCCGGAGAGGGGAATCATCTCCCGGAGGACTCTACGCCACCATGGTCGCCTCCGGTGTGATGTGTGAGTAGTCTACCCCTGGACTATGGGTCCATAGCAGTAGCTAGATGGTTGTCTTCTCCCCATTGTGCTATCATTGTCGGATCTTGTGAGCTGCCTAACATGATCAAGATCATCTATTTTTAATTCTATATGTTGCGTTTGTTGGGATCCGATGAATAGAGAATACTTGTTATGTTGATTATCAAAGTTATATCTACGTGTTGTTCATGATCTTGCATGCTTTCCGTTACTAGTAGATGCTCTGGCCAAGTAGATGCTTGTAACTCCAAGAGGGAGTACTTATGCTCGATAGTGGGTTCATGCCTGCATTGACACAGGGACGATGTGAGAAAGTTCTAAGGTTGTGTTGTGCTGTTGCCACTAGGGATAAAACATTGATGCTATGTCTAAGGATGTAGTTGTTGATTACATTACGCACCATACTTAATGCAATTGTCTGTTGCTTTGCAACTTAATACTGGAGGGGGTTCGGATGATAACCTGAAGGTGGACTTTTTAGGCATAGATGCAGTTGGATGGCGGTCTATGTACTTTGTCGTAATGCCCAATTAAATCTCACTATACTCATCATGATATGTATGTGCATGGTCATGCCCTCTTTATTTATCAATTGCCCAACTGTAATTTGTTCACCCAACATGCTGTTCGTCTTATGGGAGAGACACCTCTAGTGAACTGTGGACCCCGGTCCAATTCTCTTTACTGAAATACAATCTACTGCAATACTTGTTCTACTGTTTTCTGCAAACAATCATCTTCCACACAATACGGTTAACTCTTTGTTACAGCAAGCCGGTGAGATTGACAACCTCACTGTTTCGTTGGGGCAAAGTACTTTGGTTGTGTTGTGCAGGTTCCACGTTGGCGCCGGAATCCCTGGTGTTGCGCCGCACTACATCCCGCCGCCATCAACCTTCAACGTGCTTCTTGACTCCTACTGGTCCGATTAAACCTTGGTTTCTTACTGAGGGAAACTTGCCGCTGTGCGCATCACACCTTCCTCTTGGGGTTCCCAACGGACGTGCCAACCACACGCATCACCCCCCTAACACCAAATCCACTCTATTGTTAAGAATGACTTTTATGATTCGTATGACCAATTCCATCAAGGCACCCTTTGTCTCCAAAGTATTAACAGATATTTCATCACTCTTGTGCCAATAAAAGATGTTGCTGACTCTGTACATGATTTATGACCTATCTCTTTGCTGAATTGTACCCTCAAGTTGTTAACAAAATTGTTGGCCAATAGGCCTCAAATTGTGATCAAGTGCATTATACATGAGAATCGGTATGGGTTCATTAAGACTAGGACAATTCAAGATTTTCTAGCCTGGGCATTTTTTCGAAATGGGGAATGGAACCCCGGCTTCTGCATCATGATGATGCACACGGCCTTTATTAATAGTTTAAAAGTACAAAGTTATAACATCTCAGGCATCGCCAAGAATTAATACAAGAATCTACCAGCGAAAGAAACCAAAAGAAACCAGACTACACATCATTGTATCCGTCTATCGTGCCGCCAGCCAGCCTGGCACAAGATATCCTGAGCGACCATCTGGAGCCGTGTGCATCCAGTAGCCATAGCATCCCGCTGTCCCTCCGGTGACAGAAGAGCCCACAAGTGAACCCAATGTGACACCATATGGATAATCTGCAAAAAATGAAAAGAATTTTTTTTGTTAAAAATAATATCATTCCTTGCCCTCCATATAGACCAACATAAGGCAGACACCCCAATACGGATGAAGGCCTTAGATTGTCTATCAACTCCATTTAGCCAATTACCAAACATATTTGTAACATTGGTTCGAGATGGGAGAGTAAAAAATAAAAACAATCGTGCGCCAAAGTAATTTAGCTAAAGGACAAGTGATGAATAAATGCTCGATAGTCTCCTGCTCGCCACAAAAAACACATTTTGTACATCCATTCCATCTTCTTTTAGCTAAATTGTCTTTAGTAAGAAAAACCTTATTGCTCAAGAACCACATAAATATTTTAATCTTTAGAGGAACTTTAACTTTCCAAAGATATTTTCGCAGAAAGGGAGTATGGTCATTCATAAGATCCTCATACATAGATTTCACTGTAAACAAACCATTTGTTGATAGATTCCAAACAAACTGATCATTCTCATCAGATAAATTAATCCTCATAAGCTTTCGGCATAACTGTAACCATAAAGTCCATTTGTTTCCCACCAACAACCTTCTGAAACTTATATTCAGAGGCGTTTGAGATAACACATGAGCTACCGTTACATTCTTGTGATGCACAATGTTGTATAAGGATGGATATTGTTGAGCTAATGGTGTTTTACCTAACCAGGTATCTTCCCAAAAACGGGTATTTGCACCATTACCTATCTTGAAAAAACATCTACTAAAAAAATCGTCCTTAACCCTCATCAATCCCTTCCAAAAGGGAGAGTCTATTGGTTTAGCTTGTACCTCGGATAAAGTCTTTAGTCTTAGGTATATATTCTGCAGCAACTCCTGCCACACCCCATCTTCGCTAAGAAGTTTATAAAGCCACTTACCCAATAAACATCTATTCTTTAGTTCAAGGACCTCAATACCTAGACCCCCTTGAACCTTGGGTCTGCAGACGATGTTCCACTTGGTAAGTCTATATTTCCTTTTATTTTCCTCAGATTGCCAAAAAAATCTAGACCTATAAAAATCCAATCTTTTCCTTACCTCAACAGGTATCTCTAGAAAAGATAGCATAAACATAGGTAAGCTTGTTAAAACTGAATTGTTAAGGACAAGTCTATCCCCGTAGGACAATAATTTGCCTTTCCAGCATCCCAATTTGCTTTCAAATCGGGTCTCCATTGGGTACCAATCAGAATTTCTAAGCTTTCTAAAGTGGATAGGAATACCTAAGTATTTAAAAGGTAAGGAACCAGCATCACAACCAAAAATTTGTTTGTACTGGTCCACCTCATCATTTGCCTTACCAAAACAAAAAATCTCACTCTTGTGGAAGTTAATTTTGAGCCCTGATAGTTCTTCGAAAAGACATATGATTAGTTTCATATTCACAGCTTTCTGGAGGTCATGTTCCAAGAAAATGATAGTATCATCAGCATATTGTAATATAGATATCCCCCCCAACAAGATGAGGAATAAGCCCCCCTACTTGATCATCATTTTTTGCTCTCTTAATTATGATGGCAAGCATGTCCACCACAATATTAAAAAGAATAGGAGACAAAGGATCACTGACAAGGTATCAACTTGTCAATGCCTATGGATTGTAGGCTAGGGTTTAGTTGGAAGTAGAGGGTAAGTAGATCTCGAAGGTTTCAGCCGGAAAGTACTCGACGAATATGAAAACTAGGGTTTGCAGACAATGATTCGATTGATTCTTCGTCCCTCGACTCCCCCTTTATATAGGAGGTGGAGCCGAGGGATTCGTGCTATACAAGTTTACAGAGTCCGGGACGGTTTCTAACTCATCCCGCCAGATTACAAACAACACTTCCTATTACAACTCTATCTTTCCTTAATAAATCTTGGGTTCTCGAATCTTCTTATTCTTCGGGTATTAGACCTCTAGTAAACCCCGGGTACCATCTTCGGCAGGCCCATTTGGGATGCCTATGTCAGTAGCCCCCGAGATTTTGCTTGAATCGTAGAGTCAGGGAAAATCTCCACTGTTTATTTTTATTCGGAAGCTTTAACTTTTTTTTTATACTTCTTCACATTTCTATATTGTACAGGGATAATGGTAGTTGGGGCTAGTTCATCTGACGGATCAGGTACTAGTTAACTGCTCTAGTGGCAATCCGCAAAAACCTACTTCAAAATCACGTCCCTGGACATGATCTCGGGATACTGGTGTAAACTTCGACAGGTGCCGCTTAAGGTCTTACCATTCTGTCGAGTCCCAGTCTAATTTATCGGGTACCTAACGCGTCCGTTAGGATTTTTCTTCGTATCTGTTGATACGGATAAAAGTAGCAGAGCGCAGTCTTTGGCGATGCCACGCCCAGCAGAATGGATCTGGGGTCTTACCTTCGCAAATTTGCGGCATTCAGAAATTGATCGCAACTTCGGCGTTCTGAGAATATATTGTCGAGTGCTTTTCCGGCTGTTGGAATGGCACATTTTATCGAGTCAAATATAACTTATATTGCGCTCCCGATGGGAGTATATGTAGAGTTAATTATAACTCGAAATATACTCTCTTGCTTTTCTATTTTTTCCTTTGTTAATTTCATCGGGCACGCGAACAGCGTTCCCGATGGGAGTAGCCCCCGAGGCTACAACCAAGAACTTGTGCTTGGTTGTAGGCTCAACATTTTAATCCACCTTGTCGCTATATTTTCATTACTTCCCAATATGATCTCTTTCTTCTTCTCTCTCTTTTTTTTATCTCTCGGGTGCGCGAACAGCGCTCCCGATGGGAGTAGCCCCCGAGGCTACAGCCAAGAACTTGTGCTTGGTTGTAGGCTCCCGCAATTTCCATATTGCCATAGTCGAAATTTTACTTTTTGTCGAAGTAGCCCCCGAGCATTTGGGGAAAAACTTGTTTTTGATCAAAGGCTCCCGAAGTATTGAATAATTCTTCCTGTCGCCAATCTTTTTTAACTTTTCTTGTCGACATGCTTCCCTTAACCAAATTTACTTCATCCTTCTCGAATAGTCGTGATTTTTCTGCCCTGTGGGTCCATTGCTTCCACCATGTTGACACGTCGTGCAAGTGGGGGACACACGTCCTCCGCTTTTTCTGGCGCACGTACAGTAACGCCTATCTCAAGAAAATACCTTTTTACCCTTGTATCTAGAAGATCTATTCTCACCACACGATCTCTTCATCCAACGGCACACTGCTTCACCCGATTCTTATATAAACCTTTCTTCAACCTCCGTTCATCCCCTTGCTTGCGCCGCTCACCTGTTCCTCTTCGCAAAACCTCTCCTGCGCCCAATCTTTCTCTGATCTTCCGCACGCACACACATTACTCTGCCATTGCCGTTGATGCCACCGCGCACGCGTCTGACTCGCCACAGCACTCCGGAATCCAAGATGGCTGCCGAGGATCTTGAGTGGGAGAGATCCAAAATCTCCAACCAAGACACCAATATGCTGAAGAGGCTTGGCCTCATGAAGAAGGAGGACGCCATCCGCTTTCCTAGCGAAGAAAGCTACCCCAAGCCTCCAATGGAGTATCGGGTTAGTTTTGTTGATCATCTCATCCGCGGCCTCTCGACCCCAATCCACGATTTCCTCCGCGGTCTTCTTTTTGTTTATGGGATTCAACTGCACCAGTTGACCCCCAATTCCATCCTTCACATTTCCATCTTCATCACTCTTTGCGAATGTTTCCTCGGAATCCCTCCCAATTGGGCTCTGTGGAAACGTATTTTCTGCCTCCGCCGCAATGGCTCCCACAACGTCACTTATAACATAGGTAGCGTTGTTATCTGTGTTCGTACTGACGTCGACTATTTCGACGTCAAATTTCCTGATTCTGTCCAAGGATGGCGCAAAAAGTGGCTCTATATTCACGAAGAAAGCGCCAACTCTGTTGAGCACAACATAGTTCCTTTTGACGGAAGTGCCAGAATTCAGCGCCGCCGCTCCTGGGATGCCGAAGCTTCCGAGGAAGAGAAAAAGGCGACAGAGGCACTCATGTCCCGTATTCGCCAACTTCAAAACACTCGAGGCAAAGAGCTGTCTGGTGTTCAAATCACAGCCTACTTCCTTAGGATTAGAGTGCAGCCTCTTCAGGCTCGCAAAAATCCCCTTTGGACGTATTGTGGTAAAAATGACGCCAACAGAATCTCCGGTGATCTTTCTACCAAGGACTTGGAGAAGTTGATTCGAAGACTTTCTCGTCTGGGTAAAGACCCAATTCCTTCCTCTTGTCGCGTGGAACCGTACAGCGCCGCCAATCCACTCCCCGAGGTATTTTGTCTTGCCGAGTTTTTACCTTATTTTGCACTTTCTCTGCACCTCATTATATTGTCATCTCTTTTAATTTTCCTTCTGGTCACTATTTTTTACAGAACCATCCTACCATGACTTCCCTTCCCCCTCTTCCGGAGGGTGGAGAAGTCGAAGAACAGGCCATCGTTGCCGAAGATACTCAAGGTTCTTCTATTCGTGAAAGTGAAGTCGCGGGTTCTCACAAATCTGCGGCTTCTCATGAAAAAGAAGTTGAGTCTGAAGCCAGTGAATCGACGCAATCCCTTCCTCCTGCTGTTTCTCCCAAGAACAAAAGGAAAAGGACTGATGTTGAAGATTCTGGCACCTCTAAGGCTGAAGAAGTTGTTCCTTCTCATCCGAAGGCAACTTACGATCTTTATGCTGAATCCCTCATCAGCTCGTAAGTCGTCTTTATTTCTCTCTATTTTTGTACTCGAAATATTTAGCTTGTCTTGCTTTTTATGCTGCCGATTTTTTGATTATTAGCGATGACGAGGAAGAAGTTCCAACTACTGACGTGGCTCCTCGGACAAGCACGTCACGTACTGTACTTGCCTCAGACACGCTAGTTGAAGGAGAAGAAACCTCGCCTCCTCAACAAAACGTCGTCACCACTACTCCGCCATCAAGCCCCCTTGCTCCTTCACCAAAAAGGGCAAGGGTTGAAAAGATTATTGAACCTGCCCCTCAGTTGGGCAGTTCGTCGACTCTGCTCCTAGATGATGTAAGCTTGTCGACATCTATATTTTCCTTATTTTGTTTTTTCACACCTTTTCTCTTTTTCATGCCGATGTTTTTCTTTCTGTGTTCACGTTGAACAGCCTATGATCAAGGATCTTCTCCGCATCGGTTCCCAATTTGTTGGGTACCGTGAATATGCTAATAGAGCCGAAGGTAACGACTTTTGTACTTGCTATTTTTCCTTGATTTTTTACTCTTGGTGCTTGTCGCGATTTTTGATCTTTCTCCTCTCTTTATTTTTATATCTCGACAGAAAAACTTGCAGAGGCTAACGAACGCGCCGACGCACTTTCTCAAAAACTTGAGCAAAGTGAGGCGGCTCGCAAGAAAGCGGACCTCGCTGCTAGCAAAGCCAAGACCGAAGCTGATGAAGCCAAGGCGAAAGCTGCTGGTGTCGAGGAACTGCAGAAAAAGCTTAAGGATGCTACAGCTGCTTTAGATGAGCACAAAGCTGCACAAGCTTCTCGTGAAGAAGGAATCCTCAAGCGCCTGAAGACTCAGAGTCGCCGTACTTTCGGTAATTTTACTGCTCCCTTCTATTTTTAGGAGAATCTTTGTTTCTTGTCTTTTCACTAATACTTTGCTTCCTTGACAGTCCAAACAAACCAGGATTTTGACCTGACGAATCCTATCGATGATCCGGTCCTTGACGCACTTTCCTATCTGGAGCTTCATGGGTCCGAGATTCGTGAAGGTGTATCGAACGCTAATGCAGTATTGTCGGCATTGTTCCCCTACTTCTTCCCGAAGAAGGAGGAGCCTGCGACTTTCCTCAACCTTGCCAAGATGTTCAATACACCGGAAGACCTTGGACTGAAGATGCGCCAAGAGAATATGAAGGTTGCCGTTGAAAACACTGTCGCCTTGGTTGCTTGAATGACAGACTATCGACTGGATGAAAGTTGGCGACACCGAGCAAATAGAACAATCAAGGTGGAAGTCGCTGATCAAGGCAGCCAAGCCCAACACGAAGAAGATCTTGGCCTATCTTGGGATTAAGCCAGCGTCGACTCCTAGCTCGTCAAGGCCGGAGGTCTAGTTGCATGCCTCTGTTTTTCTTTGTTTCTTTTGCTTTTGTCGCCAAAGTAGTCATTTAGCGACACGTATTTCCTTAGCTCCACTGTAATGCCCTTGTAATTATTCCAAGAGATTAATGAAAAATTCTATCTTTGCTTGTCGTTTGATTTTATCCTGTTTATATTTCAGTTGATATTTGATAACTATACTCCAACTTCCGCTCCTTCCAATGTGTCGCCTTCTTCTTCTCACGCGAGGAGAGCTTTTGCCGATATCGCACTGTCGATGATACCTTGTCGCAAGAACTGAACGAACTTCGACAGCAGCTTCAGTATGCAAAGAAGCAAACACTTGTGATGATGGAACAATCTCGCAAGTCATCTGAAGCCGAAAAAGTTGCTCTCCAGCAAGCTCGCGAGGCCGTGGCTGCCAAGGAATTTGCTGCTTCCGAGGCTGAAAAGGCGACTACTCGAGAAAATTTCATGCTCGAATTAATGAATGAAGCCAGTGCAGATATGTCGGGTATGCCTGTTTCATCCTCTGATATCTTTCATCTTCATGCTATTGTCTCTTAAAGGTTTCCACTTCTTTGTTTTGATAGGTGCCTTTACTGATGCTGCTGCCGAGGAAGAGAGAGTAAGTGCTAGGACAAACCTCCTTGTTAATCTTTCCCTGGATCATGGTTCTTTGTTTTGGGCTACCCCGGAGAGGACCCGCCAAATTGTCAGATTTCAAGATCGCACCTCTCAAACTCGCGATTTCCTTGACTTCTGTACCAAGACCTTGTCCATGGTTTACAACTCCATGTTTCCTCGGAACGTCCAACCAAAAACTCTTCCTGAATTGATGGAAAGGTTTAAGGATGCTCGCAGTATCCATGATTTTGTCAGAGCTCAACTAGTAGCTGGCGCCAGATTTGCTCTTATCATGCTCCAGATCTGCCACTCGAAACTTGACCTTACCCAGGTTGTCGAGAAGGTTCATCAAAAGGTAAAACGTCGGAGAGTTGGTGTTGACAGGATTAACACGAAGGTTACGCCCATAGCCGAAGAAATGATTGAGGACCTGCTTCGGATGGATGCCGACTTTTTTGCCGATGGCCATTATGCCGATTTTCTTGGTGCTGCTCCTGAGGAAAACAGAGTTACTCTTGATGACATACTGAATCAAGACTAGTTATTTTCTTCTTGTAGATATTTCTTCTTTGTAATCCATGACTATATTGTAAAGCAATTATTATATTTCTCTGTTTGTCTAGCCCCCGAGTGTTTCGGTGACTCTTTACTATATTTGTATATTTGCGAGGTTTGAAACCAAGGCATATATATATTTAAGGTGAATATGAGCCCCCGAGCTTTTTACTGAGTACTTTTTTGTATTTTTATTGACTCACGAGGTATTTGAATACCAAGGCAAGGTTTTTCTTTTGTCGATGAACTATATTGAAATTCGTCGGAGCAAAGATTTTGGTCATGTCGATAAAGACGAAGAGTTATATTGTCACTATCTTTATTATATTGCAGCACCGCGAGCCCGCCTCATTAAAAACCTTCTCCGGCCCCACTCGGTGCCCCGAAAAAGGAAAAGAGTGCGTCTGAAAACTCGCAGGCGTTTCAGTACATTGAAGTTTTACAAGGACTATATTTCGACTCTAGGCGTAGAACCGCCTAAGTTGCGCCACGTTCCAGGGGTTTGGCTCCTCCACCCCTGTCTTCTTGTCCTTTATCCTATATGCTCCTCCTCCGATTACTTCCGTGACGATGTAAGGGCCAAGCCATGGTGACTCGAGTTTTTCATGACTTTTTTGCGTGAGCCGAAGAACTAGGTCGCCCACCTGAAAAGATCTTGGCCGCAAACGTCGACTGTGGTAATTCTTCAAGTCCTGTTGATATTTGGTTACCCGAGATAATACTTCATCTCGAGCTTCATCAAGTGCGTCGACGTCGTCCTCTAGCGCTCTTCTCGATGTTTCTTCATCATATTCAACGACACGTGGAGAGTTGTGCTCTATCTCGATTGGTAGTACTGCTTCTGCTCCATGAACCAGAAAAAACGGAGTTTCCTGCGTTGCTGTGTTTGGTGTTGTTCGGATGCTCCACAACACGCTTGGTAGTTCTTCTGGCCAGGTATGTCGAGCTTTTTCCAGTGGTCCTAACAAGCGCTTCTTGATGCCATTGCAGATGATACCATTGGCTTTCTCGACTTGCCCATTGGTTTGAGGATGTGCAACTGACGCAAAGTTCAGCTTGATACCCACCTCTTCGCAATAATCTTTGAATTCATGGGATGTGAAGTTACTGCCGTTGTCTGTGACGATGCTATGTGGCACTCCAAATCTGAAGACGAGGCCTTTTACGAATTTTACTGCGGATGCTCCATCTGGTGAATTTATCGGCTTCGCTTCTATCCATTTTGTAAACTTGTCGACAGCTACTAGCATGTACTCCTTTCCTCCTGGCCAGGATTTGTGTAACTTACCCACCATATCAAGTCCCCATTGAGCAAAGGGCCATGACAATGGTATTGGTGCTAGCTCTGTTGCTGGAGAGTGAGGTTTTGCGGCAAACCTTTGACACGCGTCGCAAGTTCTTACTATGTCCTTGGCGTCCTCGATTGCTGTCAACCAGTAGAATCCTGCTCGAAAAACTTTGGCTGCGATAGCTCGACTACTTGCGTGGTGGCCACATATTCCCTCGTGTACATCCTTCAGAATTATTCTTCCTTCCTCTGGTGTGACGCACCTTTGCAAGACGCCTGAAATACTTCGCTTATACAATTCTCCCTTGACCACCGTGAAAGCTTTGGAGCGTCGAATTACTCGCCTTGCCTCAACTGGATCGTCGGGTATTTCTTTCCTCAGGATGTATGATATGTACGGCTGCATCCACGGTATCTGTATCACCATGACCAGGTCCTGATCTTCTTCTTCGTCCTCTTGCTTTTCCTTGGTAGCCCCCGAGGGTTTCTTCTCCTTCTTTTTTGATTTTGTCGACTTAGTGGATCTCTCTGTTATTTCTTCCCAGAATACACCTGGCGGGACTGCAAGGCATTGCGACCCGATGTTTGCAAGAACATCGGCTTCGTCGTTGCTCAATCTGCTAATATGGTTTACTTCGCATCCATCGAACAACTTCTCGAGTTCGTTGTATACCTCCTTGTATGCCATCATGCTATCATTGACTGCATCACATTGGTTCATAACTTGCTGTGCCACCAGCTGTGAGTCGCCAAAGATTTTTAATCGAGTTGCTCCGCAGGCTTTCGCCATCTTCATTCCATGTATGAGAGCCTCATATTCTGCTTCATTGTTAGATGCGTTAGGGAACGTCATCCGGAGGATGTACTTCAACTTGTCGCCTTCAGGTGATATGAGTACTACTCCTGCGCCAGCTCCTTCCAGTCTTTTGGACCCGTCGAAGTTCATGGTCCAAGTTCTCGATAAATCTAGAGGTCCTGTATTTTCCAACTCCATCCACTCTGCGATGAAGTCCGGCAGTATTTGCGATTTTATTGCTTTTCTTTTTTCATACGTGATGTCCCGAGGGGAAAGTTCTATTCCCCAAAGGGAGACACGACCCGTAGCTTCTGGGTTGTTCAGTATATTTGACAAGGGAGCTTCATTGACCACTATGATCGGATGTGCCGAAAAATAGTGGCGCAATTTTCGTGCTGTCGTGAATACTCCATATGCTATCTTTTGGTACTGCGGATACCTTTGTTTAGATGGCGATAAAACTTCGCTGACGAAGTATACTGGCCTCTGCACGCCGTGGAGTTTTCCTTCTTCTTCCCTTTCGACAACTAACACCGTGCTCACCACTTGGGGTGTGGCTGCGATATATAGCAGGAGAGGTTCCCTTTCTTTTGGTGCCACCAGAATTGGCGGTGTCGAAATTGTGCGCTTCAAATCCTCGAAAGCTCTGTCGGCTTCTTCGTTCCACTGAAATTTATCTCCTTGTTTTATCAGAGCGTAGAACGGCAGTGCCTTTTCTCCCAGCCTAGCGACGAATCTACTCAAAGCTGCGACTCGCCCCGTTAGCTGTTGTATCTCCTTTAACTTTGTTGGCTTCCTCATTGTTACGATAGCCTGTATTTTGTCGGAATTTGCTTCAATCCCTCTTGCTGAGACTAGAAACCCCAAAAGTTCTCCTGCTGGGACGCCAAAGGAACACTTTGTCGGGTTCAGTTTGAGGCAGAACTTATCAAGGTTGTCGAATGTTTCCTTGAGATCCTCGATCAGCGTTGCCCCCTTTTTTGATGTTATGACGACATCATCAATGTATACTTGCACGTTCTTCCCAATCTGCGTCGCCAAACACTTCTGCATCATCCTTTGATATGTTGCTCCCGCATTTTTTAGACCAAAGGGCATTGTTCTGTAACAAAACACGCCGTAAGGTGTAATAAATGCGGTCTTTACTTCATCTTCTTCTTTCAATCTGATCTGGTTATAACCAGAATATGCATCCAGGAAGGAAAGACGTTCACATCCAGCCGTGGAGTCGATAATTTGATCGATCCTCGGGAGGGGAAAGTGATCCTTTGGACAATGTTTATTGACACACGTAAAGTCGACGCACATGCGAAGGACCTTAGTGTTTTTCTTCGGCACCAACACAGGATTTGCTACCCATGTGGCTTCTGTGAATATTTCTTTGATAAAACCAGCTTCTTGTAGTCGATTAATTTCTGACAAAGATGGCTTTGCGGTTTGGTTCAAAACGCCGCAAAGGTTGTTTGATTGCTCTTTCTAGTGGATCCAAGTTTAGGTGGTGCTCGGCAAGTTCCCTGGGTACTCCTGGCATGTCAGCTGGACACCATGCGAAGATTTTCCAGTGCTCACGGAGGAACTCGACGAGCGCGCTTTCCTATGCGATATCCATGTCGTTTGCGATAGATGTCGTCTTTTTTGGATCTGTCGGATGAATCTGCACCTCTTTTGAATTTTTCTCGAATGCGAAAGTTGATTCTTTGTTTGGCCTTCCAACGTCCGGGCAAGACGTCGTAATCAGTCATGCTTTTTGATGCCAAGTACTCAGCTTGCATCCCGAAAGTTTCTGACAACCGGTGGAAATCCTTGTCGCATTTATCGGCTAAGGCAAAGCTTCCTTTAACTGTGATTGGTCCCTTTGGTCCAGGAAACCTCCACAACAAGTATGTATAGTGTGGCACTGCCATAAATCTAGCATATGCTGGTCGTCCCAACAGAGCGTGATATTGCGACGGAAAATCCACGACTTCAAACTCGAGCCTCTCGATTCTATAATTTTCTCGGGTCCCAAACTGAACGTCGAGATTGATCTTTCCCAATGGATAACTTGGTTTCTCCGGTGTGATGCCGTGGAACCTTGTGTCTGTTGGTTTCAAGTTTGCTAAGGATATGTTCATCTTTCTCAATGTATCTGCATACATAAGGTTTAAGCTGCTGCCGCCGTCTATGAACACTCGAGAGACATCAAATCCCGCGATAATCGGCGAGAATAAGTGCCGACTGCCCTGGTCGAGGAACTTGCTGCGGATGATCTGCTATTGTGAAGCCGATATCTTGTCTGACCAATTAAGGTACTCAAGCTGTTGGTGGAGGCATTTTCTCTGCCATAAACACCTGTCGTGAGATTACTTTACGAGCTCTATTGGACGGTCTTCCCTTCGGATCATCAACACTTGCTCCATTGGAATTAGGATCAACATAAGGTGGTGGTGCGAGTGCTGCCGCTATTCGAGCCGATGCCGATTGTCGTCTGTAATCGCGGGAGGAGGCGGCAAGTGAATCTCGCTTCGGGTTCTCGAGGATTTCTCTGTGCTGCCCGCGCATTAGCGTTCTCTCGCATACCGCAGCATTGCTTGAAAATTTCGACAATCCTTCCGCAAGTGCCCCGACCGTCTCTTTCCGTTGTCGTCGAGAAAAAAATGCATCCGGCACGGTCCATTCATCATCTCTTCGGGGGACACGAAAGGTCTTGGGAACCTAGGCCCGTTATTTTGCCTGTTGCGTGAATCATCCTCGTTATCACCTCGCTGCTCACCGCTTCTCTGGTAATCATCTCTGTTGCTTCCTCCTGTATTTGTCCGAAAACCCGCCGAAATTTGTCCTGGAGCGTCGTAGTTCTGGTACGTCCGAGGAAATCTTCGCCTCGGTTGATAGTTTCGACCGCGGTCCTCCTCTGGCGACCTGAGTCGTTTGTTGTGGACAGCGTCTTCTCCAGCTGCCCCTGTATTTGCTATCTCCATTCACGCGGATCTTGTCTTTGGATTGGTCCTTCCCAAGTCTTCGACGAAATCTCCACGCTCGACTCTCGCGACAAACGCATCTATTGCTCTCTCGTCAGATATATTTTCTGCCGAGTTTTTAATGATATTCCACCTCTGGATGTACTTCCTCATTGGCTCATCTGGCTTTTGTCGACACGCTCTCAACTCCTCTAACGACGCGGGTTTTTTGCACGTGGATCTAAAGTTCTTGACGAACACATCCTCGAAACTTTCCCAGCTGTCGATGGATCCTGGAGCGAGTTTCTTTATCCAAGATCGTGCGGCTCCACTCAAATGCACCTGGATACTTTGCATGGCTGTTGCCCTAGTTCCTCCTGTGAGCTTCACCATCTCTAGATAGTCGACTAGCCAATCCTCTGGATCTTGAAGGCCGTCGAACTTCTTGAAATTATCGGGTAACTTGAATCCTGAGGGGACTCGAGTTTTCCGGACTCTCCTCGTAAAGCATGGCAGGCCACACATATCTTCGTCGGTCAATTCCGGAGATTGCCGATGATCCCTTCTGCTTTGCCGCGCTCTGTCGACTCTTGCCTGTGCTGCTGTGTCTCTTGCTCCACTTGGCCCTTCAGGTGCTGCCGCTGTTGCTGCCGCAGGTCGTGGACTATTTTGCCTTGCCGCTCCTTCGGGAGGCGTTGATACAAACGCTGTTCCCATAGCTCCAACTCCTGCTACCGCCATATTGTACAATGTTTCCCTTGGATCACCTGGAGGTGGTTTAGACGCAAGGATAAAAGCATGTGTCGCCATATACCCAGCCTCTGGTGTCTTAGGGATGATGTTTCCTCTTGTATCTATCGACATGAAGGACATGTCGAGGTTCTGGACCAAGTGCTCTCTTTCTGCTTCAGGTATGTGTTGCAGCCTTGATCTTGCTCTGTTCCGCGCCTCCCGATGGCTATCACCCGTAGTTCTAGATTGTCGACTTAAATCTGCCCTTCTCCTGCTGGATGCAGAAGCTGCCTCCTTTCTCCTGTTCAACTCAGCTGTCTGTTTTTCCAATTCCCTGGCAGCTCGTGCGAGCCTATATTGATATGCTTGCAGTTCTTCTGGTGTGGCCGTGGTAGCCATTGGTTCTGTGCCGTTCATAGCTCTCGCGGCTCTGTCCCACGCTGCTTGTGAAAGTTGAACTCTATCTCGCGGCTCTGGCCCGACGTATTTGTTGCCCAGGCCTTGCCGCAGATTAGAGGGATCGACGTATGGATTTCCCAGACTGTCGAAAGCCTCGGATGTCTCCTCTTGATCTTCAATGGCGTAAATCTGATGATACTTTATACTCAGATCTACGTTGGGTTTGGTGACATCATCGTTGAGATTGATGAAGACCTTGCCCACTGTGATAGATTTGTCGATGAAGTCGTAACTGTCGACATTGCTTGAGCCATCGCTTATATATGAGTCCGCAGATGACTCGAACGACATGTCGTTGAAGATCTGGGCGAGTTTCTCTCTTGTTCTGGTGCTGACGTAACGTGTCACCGAGGTTTCTTCTCCTGACTCGGTTGACGATGCATAGCTTGAAAAATCTGAATCGATCACCGACGATCCCGACGAAATCGGAATCTCGACACGATACGATCCTTCCTTCTCGACGCGAAAGTGAAACCTTCCGAACATCATCTCCATGGGCTCCGCCAGATACGCATATGCATCCAAACGGGAGGGTGGGTGAGGAACAAAATCGACAAGACCAGCAGCGATCTGTTTACCTCGATCCATTGTGTTGCTTGCGGTTGACGATGTCGAAGATCTTGAGCGTGCCATCGAGATCAGCTCCTTACGCCTCTAGTTCCCACAGACGGCGCCAATTGACAAGGTATCAACTTGTCAATGCCTATGGATTGTAGGCTAGGGTTTAGTTGGAAGTAGAGGGTAAGTAGATCTCGAAGGTTTCAGCCGGAAAGTACTCGACGAATATGAAAACTAGGGTTTGCAGACAATGATTCGATTGATTCTTCGTCCCTCGACTCCCCCTTTATATAGGAGGTGGAGCCGAGGGATTCGTGCTATACAAGTTTACAGAGTCCGGGACGGTTTCTAACTCATCCCGCCAGATTACAAACAACACTTCCTATTACAACTCTATCTTTCCTTAATAAATCTTGGGTTCTCGAATCTTCTTATTCTTCGGGTATTAGACCTCTAGTAAACCCCGGGTACCATCTTCGGCAGGCCCATTTGGGATGCCTATGTCAATCACCTTGTCTCAAACCTTTTTTTTGTCTGGAAATAATGACCAATATCATCATTTACCTTTACTCCTACACTTCCCCCTTGGACATATTGTTGGATCATCATGCACCATTCAGGAGCAAACCCCTTCATTCTCAAAGTCTGTTGTAAAAATGGCCATTTCACTTTATCATATGCCTTTTCGAAGTTAATCTTAAATAAAACCCCATCCAACTTCTTATTATGTAACTCATGAATAGTTTCATGAAGAATGACCACCCCTCTAAAATATTCATTCCCGGCATAAATGCTGATTGTGTTGGTTTTATAACTCGTGGGGCAATCCCTGTTATACGATTTGTACATGCCTTGGTAAATATTTTAAAACACACATTCAGCAAACAAATTGGTCTATATTGTTGTATTTGCACCGCATCCTCTTTGTTTGGTAGTAATGTAATGACGCCAAAATTCAATTTGTAAAGAGACAAGTCCCCAATACTGAACTGGTTAAATAGCGCCATCAAGTCATCCTTTGTTACTACCCAAATTTTTTGATAAAACTCGGCCGGGAAACCATCAGGCCCCGGCGCTTTATTATGTTCCATCTGAAAAAGTGCCTCATGGACTTCCTCCTCAGAAAAAGGAGCTGTCAAGATCGCATTCTCAACAGTCGATATCTGTGGAATGTCCTGCACCTCCTCCTCTACCAAAGAAATGTTATTTGAAACCGGTGCCCCAAATAATTTTTTGTAGAATTCAGTGATGTAAACCTTCAAATTGTCTTCCCCAACAATAATTCCTTCATGTTGTTCTAATTGAAATATTTTCTTTCTTCTATGTTTCCCATTTGCAATCAAATGAAAATATCTCGTATTGCTTCCCCTTCTTGGATATGTTTAACTTTAGCTCTTTGCGCCCATTTAGACTCTTCCTCTCTTCTTAATTTATTTAGCTTTTCATTTACATCTTTAAGCGTTTCTCTCTCTAACACCGATAAGCTATTCGTTTCAGCTTTCACATCTAACACCTCAATAATACCCATTAACCTATCTTTTTCTTTCTTGTATCGCCTACTTTGGTTTTTTGCCCACCCTTTAAGAAATTGTCTGATATGCCTTAGTTTATTCGACCACACATCCATCGGATTCAAACCCACTAAAACTGTATTCCATTCCTTCTCAATCATATCAAAAATACCTTCTTATCGCAACCAATGCAACTCAAAGGAGAACTTTGGCTTATTACGCAAATGTGCTTTCACCCCCCGAGTCAATAAGAATCGGTGTATGATCAGAGTTCGCCCTTGTCAATGCACGCACAGTGACTAAGGGAATTTTTTGTTCCCAAGAAATGGAGGCAAGCACCCGATCAAGCTTCTCATAAGTTGGTACTTCCCGACGACTTGCCCACGTAAACTGTCTTCCCGATAGAGCAATTTCACGCAGATTCAAATGTTCTATAATGGCATTAAAAACAAAAGGCCAACGTGCTTTAAAATTATCATTATTTTTTCTTCACGCTTTCGAATAATATTGAAATCACCACCTACCAACATAGGTAATATTGAAATCACCACCTACCAAAACGGCGCAGTGGGGGCCTTCCCCACTGTCTTTGTCTTCAAAAAAAACCAACATAGATTCTAACTAATTCTGCTAAGAATTCAGCTTTATGTGCGTCTTGGGCAGCCCCATAGACTGGCACTAAAATCCATTCAAACCCATCTCTTTTACACTCATTATGAAGCTTGACACAAAAGTCTCCAGTACTCACTTTGAGCACTTCAAGTGTGTCCGAATTTATACCAACCAAAATTCCTCCTGATCTACCATGTGGTGGTAAACAAAACCAAGAATAGCTATACCCCGCAGCCAATTGATTTAAAAATGGAATAGAGAAATTAGACCTTCCAGTCTCCAATAAGGCTACAAAGTCTTATTTGTGTTCCCTAATTGCCTCTTTTACAAACAAATGCTTAGCGGTATCCCCAAAACCACCAGGATTCCAATTCATTCCTTTTATATTCTGCATCATGAAAATTGTTTTTTAATTCTTCTCCTCGTACTCTTACTAATATTATTAGTATCATATGTTTTCCTCACCCTACTCTTCTTTTCCTTAACTACCGGGTTCAGATGTTCCAAATGATCATCAAAATCCAGTGGGATGCAATCATCCTCAACCAAATCATCACAGAGCGTAGAAACTTTAGACATCACAAGTGTCGAGGGATCTTCCTCCTTATTAACATATCCATCTACATTTTTGTACAGAATTGTTAATATTCGTTCCTCTTCTAGCCTGGGCATATGAATACCTGCACCATTCTCACAAATCTAGGAGATTTTGAAAAGGCTTTTGGTAAGATTGATCACTCCTTCATTATGGCAGTGTTGTAGGCTAAGGGTTTTGGTCACCAGTGGTGCACATGGATTAGACAAATACTTGATTCTGCTACTTCATCTGTTTTGCTTAATGGAATTCATGGTCAACTTTTAAGTGTAGGAGAGGTGTGAGGCAAGGGCGCCTCTCTCACCTCTTCTCTTTGTGTTAGATGTCGATGTTTTACAATCTCTTGTCAATGAGGCAATGAACAATGGGCTTCTTACCAGACCGTTGGCACTACAGTGTTCAGTCACCTTTCCCATTTTGTAATATGCAGATGACACATTGGTTATTCTTCAGGCTGATGTGTAGCAACTACATCATCTTCAGAAACTACTCCAAGATTCTGGGGATGCATCTAGATTGAGAGTTAATTATGCAAAGTGAAATCTCATATCAATCAGTATTGTTGCGGACAGTTTTCTGTTTATTGAGGCCCTTCAAATCTCATACCAATCACTTATGTATGGTTGCCTTTAAGCACTACTAAGCCCAAAAAGGAATTCTTCATGCCCTAATTCAGAATGTTCGGCGAAGATTACAAGCTTCTGGCATGTATCTCAATTATGGTTGTAACCTTCGCGCAGTCAACTCAATTCTTTCATCACTGCCTATGTTCTATCTACTCTGCAGGTTTACCAATGGGTAATAAATGATGTTGATAAATACAGGAGTCACTATCTCTAGAGAGAAAAGGAGTCACTATCTCTGGGATTTGGTTTGTTGGCCAAAAGATCAGGGTGGCTTGGGGGTTTTGAATCTCTCGGTTCAAAATGATTGTTTCTTGATGAAGAATTTACACAAATTTTATAATAAGGTTGATCTTCCATGGGACATGATCATTTGGGAGGTATACTACTCCCAATCCCTGCCTCATGCTAGAACTAGGGAAATTTCTTTTTGTTGGAGAAATTGCTTAAAACTACTGCACACTTACAAGCAAATGGCACAATGTGATTTTATTTAGGGCAACTCCATCATGCTATGGCAGGATAATTGGTCAGTTCGGTCGGCTCTCAGAGAAATGTGGCCACACCTCTTTTCCTTTTGTAAGGATGAAGCAATCTCCACAATTATAAAAGTTTCCAAGGTCTATAATTCTCTTATGACCGCTGATGGAGTAGTGCCTGCCCTGAAGTGGATGTGGAAGGGTTGTTGCCAACAAAAACACAAGGTTTTCTTCTGGCTCCTTATACATAATCGCTTAAATACAAGAGCCATGTTGCAGCAAAAACATTTCTTCATGGATGATTATTCTTGTATTTTGTGTGGGGTTGGTGAGTTGGAAACTAGTGATCACTTCTTCTTTCATTGTCCTTTCGCTCGCATGTGTTGGCAATACCTTTGCCCCACCTGGATTTCCCCTTACATTTTGGATAGTCTGAAGACAGCTTTACATTATCCATTCTTTATGGAACTAATTATGCTGACTGCCTAGTCGATCTGCCCCACTAGTGATCTCCAAGTCTTCATAGATACAGAAAGAAGTTCAAGGATGAGCTAACTCTTTTGTTACATAAGGCTTCTAGGAAGTCTTACAGTGGACTCAAATCTTGGGTTGAGAGGTTCAATGTTTTCTTTTTCTCATACTTTGGGCTTATTGCCTCTTAGATAGCCATCTGTTGCTTCTCTCTAACAACTTGATTTTGTATATAACTTATTTAAAAATTAATAAAAAACCACAGTGATAAGCCTCAAAAAAGTATCCGGTGAGACACCTCGCACCTTGTAATCCTCTAGTTCTTACACCTCCCAAAGCAAAGCAGTAAATATCAAACACACAAGATGTAGGGCAGTTAGCCTCCGGACAGCCTAAACATGGGTATATCTTTTAAATTTTTGCAGCTAGTTCGAGATTCAAAACATACTTGCCACCCCTCGCCAAATCTTTGAAAAGGGATACCAACACCTCTGATGTCAGTGTTCCCGCACACAACAGCAGGTTCACAACCATGTCCAATGGGTGCAAACAGAAAGACTATCGGCAATGTTTCATCAACGTCTGTAAACTATCGTTATGGCACTGATACGATCAACAAGTCTATCCACCCATCGGACTCCCCGGCGAAACGTGTCAGCACCAAGCAGGAATTTTGCCACAGATGCAATCAATTTTATCAAAACAATTCACACTTTCTACAGTTTTCTTTGTACATCATGGACAGAAGCCAGCGTAGTGGACAATCCACGACCGTTCAGCATCCAGCAACAATTGTTGCTTCAGAACTGCATAGGCTATCAACTTACCTTTCTACCCTACAACGAATCTGCTCTACAAACTAACAATACAACATCGCTGAAGGGGTGTAACCCCATAAAAAAAACTGGGGATCAACGAGTTTTCATGGCAACCTGGACCACAGGCTGTGGATCACGAGGCCAGCAGAAACTGCACTGATGGATGCTGATGAAGACATTCCGGAAGCTCCACATCAGCATAGTCTGTTGCTGGGATGGCCATCGATAAATCCTCGGTGGAAAATGGTATACTGTACAAAGAAAGCATCACATACAAGTGTAAATTCAATTAAGCATGCTCCGAACTAAGCAAATATATTGCTACACTTCAAATACTATGAAAGCACCATATCCACCGTCTGCCAAACAGTATTGCTGACAAGAAACTGCAGCTACCTTAAATCATCATCCAGCAAAAAGGAATTTGACACAAGGTTTGCAGTATCTTTGTTGACCATTTCCCGCATTGCAGATACAACCTGTAAAATAATAATAATTTCAGAACTAGTAGCACAAAATAAATAAAAAAGATCCAGAAGATGGAAGCTACAAAAGCTAAAAAGGCATACCGCTTCTGATATTCCCTGAGTATTGTATTTGTCGTCCCAGTACATCGAGCAGATCCTGTAGATTTGCCTAATACTCAAAGACTACATGCAAAGGGGGGGGTTAGTTATATATTCTGCAGTAAAATGATGACTAACTGCAAACTGAAGTTATACACATAGCCTTACCGGACAAAGATCTTGGCTGATCTCTTCAAGCGTCTTCTTCCTTTTTTGGTGTATAACCTACATTATAAGTATTGAGAAATTGCTCCAAGGTATAGAGGATGCAACAGAAGAAAAAACAGAGAAAACGCAGCTTGCACAAGAAATTACCAAAAAACCAACAGCTTGTCTGATATAATTAAGCTCATGCCAAGATGTTCCTGCAAACTGAAAGTACAATGGATAATAAAAATGTGAACAGAACAAAACTAACACACAGGAAATGGTGATGTGCAGGTGTTTGTTTTCTAAAACACAAGATACAGCTGGAAACATGGAAGAAACATTGGAAATGAAACAAGCTGAACCACATTATCAGGGTTTCCAATTGTGCATTCCTCAACTGTATACCAGCCTGACAAGTAGAACGCAGTACTGGCACTTACCTCCTCCGTAACATCAGTAATCCATTTCTCTAGCGAAGACAGACCAGCTTTAACATACTCTCCATTCGAGAATGTACAACATTCACGCCGAAGAAGAAGACTGATGAAACAAAAAAGAATGTTAGTATCACTGTGAAAGTGAATTGGTATCTCATTATTCCGCTTGTGCTTCTATGTTTATCTGCACCATAATAAAAAAGCATTTTCTGAAGTGTCAGTGTCCCCATCACCTACAAGTTAACCCATAGAATCCGATTTCTTCAGCGACAAAACAGACCCTTTCCTCAACCAAGAATTACAGCTAAATGATCTATTTACAAATTAAGAAAATATTATTTTATTATTCACTGAAAAGTTACATTGTTTGTTACTCCGTAATAATATTAAGGTATTTCCGGTTATTTGTTCGAACACATGGAACTGGCAAAAATGTCTGTCGTTTGCATGTTCTTAGCACACAGATACCAAATATACAATCTCTACAAACAAGAAACTACCTGTTGAAAAGTTGTATATTGATGAAAGAGAATAGCTGAGTGATAAGTTTACGTATGAAGAAGGACGGCACCTGCAGCAGAAACAGCTAAGGTTATTAGAATCGCTTGGACAAAATTATCACCTTGTTCATAATGAAGCTGGCAAAAGATGTAGATGAGCTAAAATAGGGTGAGCTAAATGAAAAGCTTACATAATTTTCACGTAAAGTGTCCATAAGCAAGTTTAGAAAATTGACAATGTTGTCCCAGTGGGAGTTTGATGGCTGTTGCGCACCAACCCCTGGTGATTTGGAAGCTTTTCCAGCTTGTGCACGTGTTGACTTTGGAGCCTGGCATGCAATTTTCCAGAGGTTACAAAATGATCCACTTGTGCAATGCAGTTGAATGTAACAAAATTTCAAAGGAGATAAGGTATACCTGAATGCAGACACTAAGAAGAGGCGATATTTCCTTTTTTAGATTATCCCTGAGCTGCCCGAATATCTTTTCAACACATGCGGTCAACTGCTGTTTGAACAGTATCGCCGGATACCTAGCATCCACCTGTGCCAGAGTATCACCACGCCCTACAAGCTATGAAGGCAATCTCAGTATCAGGCAGAAAGCTATATCATTAGTTTTCCCTTGTACAGAGATTCGCACAAAAACTACAAACAATAACTAGATTAATAATACTCCCTCCGTCCCAAAATAACTTGCTCCATTTTGTCTAGATACGGATGCATATAGACATATTTTAGTTATATATACATCTGTATTTAGAAAAAAGTTGAGCTAGTTATTTTGGGACGGTGGGAGTAGTATTTAGAAAAAGCTATATACAATGTTTATAGCTTTGTTGTTATACAGCACTTGCTATCTATGTATCCACGCATAATTTTAAGACAGTATAGCCATAATTCAGCAAACTATATGTATATATTTACATTTTTGCAGAACTGTGCTTATACAGTACAGCGGAAGAATGTTATTTTAGAAAGTGTGTGATGTTTACTTTTCTCTTCTTTCTCAATAGCTATATGTGAACTTTCCCTTAGAAACGGAGCACAAGCACATGCGAGTATAAAATGGATGTCATAGAGCAAAATACACCAGCTAACATCCAGTTCTAGAAGGGTCTTCAGAAATATACTAAACTGCATTCATTACTGGCAGGGAAAATAACTGGCAAGCTGGGTTCCTTACTTGGCCTATCCTCCCACCAAGCCCTACAGATCCAGCAGAGCGGCGAGAAGGTGTACCAAAAAATCCATTTGACCGCAGATTCTTCTGCAGAAGGCATAGCAGTGCAGAAGTATTGGACAGCCAATAAGGTAGTCTACCATCTGCTTCCTTTGCCTGGAATACAAACATACATGAAAAAACCAAACTTATTGACTTCCACAAATTAAATTTTGTGGGGTGAACAACAAAACAAATGGGCTTTAAATGAATTTACCTTGAGAACACCATTTATGGCTTCAATTACATGGTCAAAAATCGCAGTCCTCTCTGATTCAAAAGCACGCCAGTGTAGAAGGCATTTATAGATGATACATGCAGCAACTGGTTTGCCATCCTTGAACCCTAAATTTTCTTTTATGCATCTTGATAAGATCTCATGGTTTCCCTGCATGAAACAATACAATACCATCATTAAGATACCACAGAAATAAATTCTTGACAGAATACCAAAGAATCACGAACAATCTATTAAAAATATCTCTGAAGGCATCGACTGATCTCTATACAGAAAAATAATGTCAGCTTAGGAGCAATGAACTCACCTCATGCCTTTCAACAGGCAACTTTTGTCTCCTCGTCCCAGTACTATGTGGAATAGCAGCCAGATGTTTTGTAGATGTTGGGGTTTCCTACAATTTTAGTGTTCACAGTTTTAAGCAGTTAGATAAGAATAAAACACTCCAGTATCCAACTTGAACCAAAAGAGCTTACAAATATATGCTTCTGCTCGCTGTTCGGAAGACCAATTGAAGCAGAAAACTTCTGTATTCAAACGAACAAGTCAGTTAACAAAGCAAAAAAGTGCATTGCGGCAAGGTTAGTACTCAATCTTACAGCTACAAATATCACTTAGAAAAAATGTAAAGTGCTGGGACCAAAAAAACTGAAAATTTGAGTGGGTTGTAGAAGGGAAGAACCTCAGACACTGTTTTTGGAGAAATGTTAAACGCCTTATTCCTTAGAACATGGTTTTCATTTTCCAAGCTCGTCAGTTTCTCCTGCAATCTGAAAGCAGGAATGCCAACTGTTAGACACTATGCTTAGAAAATGAAAGAGCAGTCAAAAACCACTAATGGACAATTCCAGCATCCTGCAGTTATTTGTATGAGGAACGGAAACATACTTTTCCAGATTTTCCTGGAGGTGGGTGCATTTCCCCTCCACATCTTTCAGTTTCTCCATTGTATCATCGCTACTTTTACGAGCTGTGCTAAGTTCATTTTCCAATAACGAATTCTTCTCCGATAATGATTTGACTATGTTCTGTCAAAGCAACAAACAACTGCATTAGCAAAACTAAATAACTATGAGCGAAAACATGAAAGCTTAGCATCAGTCAACAAGTCCCAAAAAGTGTCACTATAATTCATTTTCAAAAAAGGTGATGACACAACATAAAAGATCCAACAACAAATTACAATAGCTGTTCCATGAAAAAGTGTTATAAGGAACCATGATATGAAAAACAAATGAGTTAAGATCATGCAGAGATATGCATTTATTACAGCAGTGCAAGGAGAGAAAAGAACGCTTAGAAGAAAACTAAAAGAGCACCTACAAGACTGAAGTATAAGGAAACTTGACATTTATTTCCAAACTTGAATATTTAGTAAATCAAATCTGACATCATAAAAAGATGAAGGAAAGAAACGAACATAAAAGTTGAAAACTAAAAATGGGGGCAAAACAAGCATACTTATGATAAAATAGTAAAAGGGAGAAGAGAAGCCTTCAAACCTTCAGATTAGAGTTCTGTTTTTCTTCTTCTGCTTTCAGAATCTTGTTACTGCGCAACATAGCTATCTCTTCCAAAGAATCATTCAATTGCCTCTGGAGAAGCAGATTTTTGTCATGTTCAGTTCGGGCAGATGATTTAGCTGCAGCACATTCTGCGCTTAATGTTTCTATTATTTTGTCCCGCTTTGATATTTCCACCAACTTTGTTTCCTCGCCAGCAGCCTACATTTGAAAATACATGCGTCAAGGAGCAAAAAACCACTATCATCAGAAACAGAATAAAGGGGAAAATATCATAAACTCTGAAGTATGAACGCTGCAACACCTATGATTCTATTATATTAATATGGCGTCTAATGCAGGACAACAATGGCAGAAATATTCAGAGAAACATCTAACTGTGTTAAACTGGCAGGAACAATCACAACTATCTCAAATACACGACATGAAGGGTAGCAAGTTCAATATTAATAAATCACAATAAAATACAAACGCAATACAGAGAAAAACATACCCGCATTCTTCTTTCCAAAGTAAGTCTTAAAGTAAGATCATCCAACTTTTTCTCAAGCTTATTCTTCGCTTCCCGGAGTGCACCAGCTTCATTTGCAGTCTAAAGAAGCAATCATAACATAAGAATACTCTAGATGCACACTAATCAAACAAAGATGACACACAAGCTGAGGAAGCATGAAGAGTAACACTGGCAACAGAAATCAAAGATAACATTAGATTAGGATGTTTTCTCTTTTAAGTAGATATGGTTGTTAGGATCAGCTCTAAACATTAAAGAGATCACGCACATCATTCATCACGAAGCAATGAGATAATCCTAATCACAAAAGGTGCTAGGCTCTTCCTCTTGTCTCTCCCTCTCAACCTCGGTGACGTAACCAGCCAAAGCCACACTTCCTCAAAGCCATACCCCTGTCTCCAGATGACCGGTTTAGACATGAAAATTCAACATGTATGCCTTATAGGCATGTGGAGGAAGAAATATTTTTTTAGACGACCCTCGCTTCTTTGACTTTACTCTGCCAAGATCTCAGCCATGTCTAACGCAGATTAAGCCACATAGCTGCTGCTTGTCACAGTGCTGGTAGGTGGTCTCCCCAACATGAGTTGACAACACGAAAGGAAATGGCAGAGATGCTCTTTGTTCTAAGAAAATAAATCATTTCAAAATACCTAAACTGGGTACCAGCAAATCATTGTCATTTTCAGCACTGCTAGAAAATGTGAATTGATTTTATTATTCATAAATAAAATAAAGAATTGCAACAGAAAAATACCATTCTGAGTTTCCTTAGCTCCTTTCTTGCAAGTTTTTGTCTCCAAGCACACTGAATTGCTATAGTAGCTTGCTTGTAATGCTGGAAAAGCATGGCAACCTTCCGTTTTCTCCAGAAGGACTACAATGTTGCAATAAAATCTGATGTTACATAAATTCAACAATACAAAGTCTTAAGCAAGTAATGGACCCACTACAATATAACCTCTGATACATTCCTAATACAGTAATTTTCTAGAGCTACACGGCCAAAAAAAAGTAGCAAGTTCATGCTGTGCCCAGGATCTTACAGGTTAAAATTTCAACTAATTGCTTGCTACCATGGAGAGAAAAATCTCAGATAATCATGTTTCAACTTTCAACCTAACTTATCATCCACAGAAATGTACACTTGATTTAAGTTCGCTTGGTTTCTTGATGCATGGGGTGGAGGTGTTGGGGTGGGGGAGGTGAGGAGGAGAACCTGTATCACTAAAGCAGCCTTCTGCTCTCTGATGGTTGAGAAATAGCGACGAGCAATAAACCCCCGTATACAGGATTGAATTAGCAGAGCTGCTGAACATGCTTCCTGGTAATTCCGCTGTAATATCAACCTTCTTACATGCTTCTGAAGAATTATGGCAGCTGCTGTTTCTCTCATGATTGTATACATCTTCCTTGCAAAACAACCTGCAGGATCATAGAAAATAAACGATCAGGATGCGCCAGAAATTACAAAAGATAATACAGTTCATATAGAGTAATGGACCCACTATCAGGATACGCCAGAATGCTTATACAACTACAGGATAAGATCATTATAATTTGCAGGCCCATGAACATGCCAGGCACAAGAGTACAGAGCCTAATTATTTCTGAACAGTCAACAACAGATAGTTAACTATCATGTACCAGCACACAATTAGTACATCCAATTAGTCACAAAGTTTTATCACTGTGGCAAGCATGCAATCAAAGTTTGATATTTTAGGACATAATTTCTTCTAATTAGGTTGATGGCATGAAACTGTATATGTTTACCCGAAATCGGATTCCAGATTGACTTGTACAAGATAATAAGGAGAGCAACACGATTCAGGACACATGTTTACCTCTACAATATGCTTGAACTGAAATTGAAGCCTCCTTTGTTTTCATGAACTCTTTGCGGGCGATGAATGTTCTGAAACGACCTTGGATGCGGCGTGCAGCATTGTCCAAAACCTCGGCACGACGCACATCCAGTATCGCGATTTGACCAGCTCTAAGGAACACCTTTGTTCTACCAAGCTATCAGGCAAACGGAAGTGCAAAACTATCAAATGATACTTCAAGAGGGAAAAATGATAGTGTACGTTGAAAACTGCAACGCCACTTTTTAAAAATTACATAATCAATAAGAAAATCAAAAATAAAGACTAATCAAGGGAGTATGAATCCTTCACATCATAAAACATATAATGAAATGCTAATAATGTAAATAAGCTTACTTGGAAATTGTCGAGCTTCATTTTTTCAAGGATTGACTCTGTTAACACCCTTTCATCGTAACTGCATAATTATTAGTAACTAATAAGACACCTTTGCTACGCTACAGAACCAAAAAACAAGATGGAACATAGTTTACTCAAATGATATCTTTAACTAATTCATTCTAGTATTTTCGCTTATAGGACAAAGCATGTAGCTATCGGAAGCACGGATACGGATACACTGGTCCGTACGCCCGGATATGGCCCGATACGTATTTTGCACGTATCCCTTGATTTTCCAATTTTTAAAAATAATAATTTAGTATAGATATGGCTGGGATACTGGATACACCGCCGATACTTCTCTGATACGGGAAACCCTACAGTGCTCGTTCGATATAACCAGAAGTGGAGAGCTTGCTTCATGATCTTCAGGCATTAGATGCTCATGACAGAGAATAGACGAGTAGTGGATGTCGAACTGCTCACTTTATTTCGTTACTTCAAATTATGGTTGTGGAATTCTGCTTTTATTTGTGATACTGAGCCTAAGTTATGCTATTCTATGTGAATTAATATATATATAAACGCATCCCCGTATCCTTGTTTTTTGAGAATTGACGTATCGGGCGTATCCCCGAATCCACATATCGGCGCAACCTAGTTAGCTACTATTACCTGCAAGGGGAAATGGGCAAGGTCTATAGGCCAGACAAACCTTGGTATGCTAGGAAACCAAGGTTCGCTCTCAAAATCAAATGAACTTCCGCACAAATGGAGGTATCCTTTGTTAGGTTTGAATTTAGAACCAGGCTGGTAGCAACAGGATACTGCAAGGGGGGAATAGGGCGATGCAAGGTGGCAGGAGGGGATTGGGGTGGGTGGGTAGGTGGGGGGGGGGGGGGGGGGTTAAGTGAGAACGGTTGGAAAAGGAGTGAATGGACTACCACCAACTCAAATCTTTATAAGTATATAAGTACGAAAGATATCCAATAAGCAACTATTATTTCCACAAACAGCCCAGATAAACTAACAACAATCTCCACAGGGCATCATATAAACTACTATAATTTGTGGGCACTATTACATTGGCAACCATTTGAAATGGCGTGGAGTGTTGAGTTAATCCATACATATGGCTACATGCTGATTCATATATTATTTGAAGACAGTACTAAACTATTCCATAAACAAAAAAGAGTTGATAGAAACTGTTATTAAAATGCAAGAATTGGTTTCACCTTAAGTCAATTGTAAGTTGTAACTAACAAGGGCATATAGTATCAATGTGGCTCCATTCAATGCCACACAAACCATTTGAGAGTGTGAATCAGTAAATTAAACAAACTAGATTTAAACTATAAAGATATCAAACTAGATTCAAACTAAAAAGTTTGCCCATACGGACCAAGGCCATCTATAGAGTCAGTTCAAACTAAACAGTTGAACAAGCATCGCTTACATATCCACAATGAATAAGGTTTTTGTAGTTCTGATAAGGATCACCAACCCCATTAGCACAAAATGAGTAGTGTTATTGTTTACAAAGCGGTGTTGCCAATAGTGCACATTGTGAAGCAAACAACTTAAACCAAACCAGCTGCATAGTGCATATATTAGGTACCTTCCGAGCATCAACTCAGGAACTAGGACACCAAACCGATCAACAAATTCAGCATATGTCCTTCTGGTAGGATAGCCAGCAAGACTAATGCGAACAGCCTCTAAAACACCCTGTGCCACAAACAAATTACAATCTTAAGGAAAATATCGCTAGTAAATCATGCATGCATGTATCAACATATGGAAGCAAAAGGGCATCTTTTAAATAAGTTCATGATACATAGCTTAAAAGGGCAATATAAAGCATACGCACTGAAGGATAAATAATGGTCGATTTTTAAGTGATCTCATGAATGTGGTGCCAGTTAACTTATCCAACACTAACTAGTTTGAGACTGTAGGCCTCCCCAAGTCACATTCAGGTACAATGTAAGACCAGACCAACCAATAGATTGACAAACGTTGGCATAACACTAACAAAGAATTTGGCGTGAGGTTGATTCATCTATTGCAAAAAAAAAATGATTTAAAGCAGAGGCAATCAGCATTAAGTCTGGCTACAAACAGCAATGACATTTTTATATGGGAAGATGTGCTGAACTGCTGATGACAAAAAAATTGAGAAAGAAATACACTATTGTATGCTTAAGGTGGAAGTTCTTACTCCACAACGTAGTTGGTGCAAAACACTTTGATTTTCAAAAATCTGAGGCCGATTAACAGAGTTAGGCTTCACACAGCGTACATAATGAGGTTCTGTTGTGCTCAGCGTTTCCATGAGGGCTTGAAGTTGTTGCTATAAGACAATGAATATAAAATACAAGTCAGAAGAGTCAAAATATTCTAGTCTTCTAACTTTCTGGCGCACATAAATTGCCAAGGCATAGTAACCAGATGAAAAATCAAAGAAATGGTAGATTTCAAAGACCAGAAGTAAACAGAATCAACTGCACATTGATTGATACCTTAAATCGGGAAGCAACTGATGAGAATTTATATGACGATCTTACTGACTCTTCCGGCAAAGAAGTAAAAAGTCCAGAAAGAAGTGGACATCTTGAAGATGATAAAAGATTGCAGTGCTCTGCAACAATGTAATCCCGATTCTTCTCCAGAAAAGAATCTGTTTGATATGTCACCTACAAAAGGTAGATTTTATCATAGTCAACACACGAAATAAATAATTGAATAACCTGGCTGCTGGCTTACCTTCCCAGCGTAGTGAGAGATACTAAAATCTGTTTCTGAGAACTTGGTCTTCTCAAGCCTAGGATGGGAAGACAAGTTTCTGAACATCTTTGTTGCGAAGGTTACATGAGTAGATTTTGGAAACATGCTGCAAAATTAACAAAGGATAACTGAGAATATTAATTTGCTTGTATAAGTATAGAACTAACATTTTCTAGGAAAGATAAAACCAAGTATTTACCAAGCCTCATCCAGCAGTGCAATAATTCCAATAGGTTTCTGGTTGGAGAATATATAACAGAATTAGTCTCAGATGAGCAACAATGCATAATGTTATCCACAGCAAATAATGGGCAGAAGGACAGCAAAACAGTATTTCAATCCATCCCAAATAGTATCAATTATTGAAGCCCAGATGATGCAACAAAGCAACATCTAGTGTAAGCATGCACAACTCCAGACCAAAATGTACAAACTATTTATAAGTCACACATTAAGAAAATTTGTATTTGCTACCTGGGCCAAACAGCAATAATATTGCAGATATTAACAGCTTGCAGAATAAGCATATTTAACCATCTTTTAGAAAACACTGGCATGTCAGTAACACACACTTAAGTCAACTTAGCATTGTCATGCATACAGAGCATTGACCACACAAACAATGATACTATTTATTACATGAGAGCAAGACTTGAAATATGCATCTATTTAACACCATACATCCTATACAGTTCCCAACGTCATAGATTGGCTAGACCAAAATCTTGGGAGTATGGAAAGCATGCTGTGTACAACAGGTGTTACATTTTAGATTGATGATTATTTCCTTCACCAAAAACTTATTAGAAGGGTATTGAGGGCACCAATAGTGATTTCAATATAATTAGATGGTGATGAGGGCATATGATGTCAGGTCCATGGTTGCAATCAGCAAACGGTCAACACTTATCATTAAAAAGTGAGACCAATAGGCAACAAGGGACTAGGCCTTGGTATCTTTTTGTAGAAAGAAATCAACCTGAGGCACCCTGTGGAAGCTAGGATTCGAACAAGGGTTGGCAGTGTGCGCACCGGCACTGTTATCCAACCGAGCGACGCCCAGTTATCAAACATGCACTGATGCTCAAGGCATAAGAGCACTAACAGATCTCAGCACTGGTGACACAAATGGCAAACATGACGCCATCTAAATACTTGCCTTAATAAGTTGTAAAGGGGTCATTCGATACAAGTGCAGACAACTAAATGCAAGGTAATGACTGACCACTTAAAAACTGAGATAAGTCTGCCCAGATTTATTGAAAGCCTGGTGAAAACTAGACGATTCGGCTGTTTAGGCACAATTAGAATTTAATGCGCCGTTTAATTAGGCAGAGTAGGCCTCCTCCTCAACACTCTCAGCCACAACCTCTCCCCCTTAATATCGCATGTACTAGTGAGGGGGTTCTGCATGCGAACATGATCCTGCATGTAGTTGCATGCCCTCGATTAACTTGTCGTTTAAATGAGGGTTTTAAGGAGAGGATAGAGAGGAAAATTGGAACCTGATTGGCTGAAATTTTCGCCCGATAATATCTCTCTTGTCCTGTATCCTGGCACCTTGGCCGCGCTGCGTTGCATTACGCACGCAATAAACCCGACCGGAGGGAGTAACAAAGTTCACAAAAATAAGGCAGCGTTCAGAAAAAAAGGAAACTCAAAGGAATTTGCAGGATTGGTTTCCTGTGGAAATTTTCTGTTGGGAGTGTTCCGAACAAAGGAAACAACACTCCCAATTCCTTAGAAAAGGCAGCCTTCCCAATTCCTTAGAATAGTCTAAGTGGGTGGACTAAGTCTAGCTGGACCAATCGAAGGACATGTTACTGGACAGAGATGGCATATGTAGTCTAGATTCATCCATAAAGCTGGTCAACAAAGAACCATATTGGCCTGGTCGTTCCAAATTGTTTAGTTCGTCTGCTTTGTATTTGCTTCCTGTGTTCCATACCCTAATGAATGTATTTTTTCCTGCGGTTTTCATTCCTAAGTTAGACACATACGGTCTTTTTCTATTCTTTTGTTTTTACTATTCCTGTATTTTTCCTTCCTGCATTCAAAACAGGGCCCAAAAAAATTCACGTATTTATCACAGTAAATCAAAAGTATAAAGCATAGATTGATCAACGACCACTTCTTACTAAACTAATAAGTAACGCAATGAAACAACCTTTTCAATCAAATCCAACATATCTTGATTGTCAATAAATTCAATGTAGCTCCAATTTATTTTCTCGCTTTTGTACTCCTCTTGCTCCATCTTGAATACATGCTGCGAAAACACATTCATACAATTTAATGTCAACGAAAACAAGTAAATTAAGCATGCAACAGCAAAATATGTTGCCAACTTGTCATCCATTAAAGACACATGTCTCTCTACATCTGACAGTAGAACTAGAATATACCTCGTTAAAATGTTGCTGAAGCTTTTCATTCGCAAAGTTAATGCAAAACTGTTCAAAGCTACAGACATAAATAAAAAAGGAATACTGTTAAGAAAAGAACAGAAGGGCAAAATCAATAATTTTAATGTGATAGCTGGTGGCAAACTATTGCATACTTTTACCAACATTTCCACAATAGGTAGCTATAATATGTGAAAAATACAGAGTGGCTAAGTAGAGATAGAGAGATCCAAACCAAACTAATACTTATATGAAAAGATCAGCAATCAGATGAGAACTGACGATAAATAGCATTTCAAATAAAAAAAGGGGAAAATATTTTAAAAATGCAAAGAATAAAATAATTGATAGTGCCCTTTACTGCAACTAGCAAACAGCGAAAGAATTAATACTATGTATTTTTTATTGAATATTAAAAAACTACTACATGTGATATAAAGTCAGTATCGGCTGAGAGCGAGAGATAGTATCAGCTATTTAGAGACCTGTTGTGTTTGAAGCTTTCGAAGCCATAGATATCCAAAACACCAATTTGTGCTTTCGAATCAACATCTTGACCAATTGACTTGTTAATATTCTGAACAAGCCTGAAAATATTAAAGGTGTTATATATGTGAGCATTATGAAAGCATACGAAATTTATAAAAAATGAGAGAGAAAATACCAGTCAAATAATCTTGCATATACAGTCTTTGCTAAGGTATCACGATTAGCCACCGCTGCAGCACAATCTAATGCTTTTATAATTATTCCTTCAGTGGTGTGTATAGACCGGCTACATAAAGATGAGACCAACAGATCTGGATCGCACCTAATTCAAATAGCAGAGTGACATTAAACAATTGTTTTCATTAAGAAAAAGTTGCAGAAAGGTACTCCCTCCGATCCATAATAAGCGTTGGTAGTTTAGTACAACTTTGTACTAAAGTTGTACTAAATCGCCGACTCTTATCAGAAATTGACATAAATACTGACATATGCTACAAAGCATAAGATTCATGGTAACCAATAATATTACACATGTAACAGAACATTACACGGAAGAATATGAGATATATTTGTGCATGCATGAAGATTCATGGTAACCAATAATATTTTGCGTGTAACAGAGCACTCATGAAACTGTGGTCCATTTATCCTTCTACAGAACTGGTGTGAGAGCTAAAACAACAAGTGCAGCTAGTTTAACGTTGTAAACTTCGCTGATGCTAGATTCGGTCTTCACCAAGGAATACACGTTATGCACAGAACCAGAGAAATGATACTTACATACAAGCACGTATACAAGCACGTATAATGAGTTTAAATTGATTATACATACAGCATGCACAGTGACCATAGAACTAAAGATTCTAATTATTATTGTTGCTTCTTCCATTCACGTATTTGGGTATCGGCCAACATAGGGCAGAAAGGGTATCCTCTGCTCGGCAGCAAAAAACTAGCTGCGTTTGGTTCATTGCCCAAGCTAGCCCCGCCAAAAAATTGGTAGCCTAGTATATTTTGCTCTATGTTTGGTTTGTTGCCAAAAATTTGGTTGCCAATGAATCCCCTCCCATTCCTCTCACAGATTCTTGCCAAATAGTTAGTCAAGTGTAGGTGGAGAATTCCTTAGCCAAAAAATGGCAAGCCAATTCTTGCAACCATGTGGTAGGGCTAGATAGGGCATGAACCAAAGATGCCCTAACCACCAATTCCTCTACATTCACTACCTCAACAGATAGATCATTTAGATAAAACAGTTAAAGAACTTAGGAACCAACATAAATTACTGTAGTGAAGATTACTACAGACAGATGAGGACGGACATGTACATTAAAAAAAGCATACATGAGTAGTGTAGCTGTCATCTGGAGGTGAAAATTTGATGTTGAATCTTTAATTTTCGACGAATCAGATTCCTTTCCTGGAGAAAACTCAATATTTCCAAGATGGAGAATGGCTGCCAATGTCCGAAATATAGCATCCTGTATAAAGTACAGTGTACAGATTCATTTTTACATAAAAAAAAAAGGCAAAGCTACGCACTGTAAGTACTGTACAGCAAGTTTTTTGTTAGTATCTTATTTCCAGATAACATCTGTGTATGTACACATCATGCTAGAAACCTGATCACTTCTGCTGATGCCGACAATATCCATTGCCCTTTTCGTCTTCCAGTACTCATCTTCATTATTTGTCCCTTCCAATTCATATGTCTTGCTTTGATTCAAGTAATGAAAAGTACTTGCATGGCCAAGCTTGTATAACTCTGCATCCTTCAGAAACAACACAAAATCAAATTTAACCTAACTGCTTCACGGCACCAACACAAAAATTGATAGACTACAGCCCAGTATTTAATATATACGGACTCTAGAATACTATGCCTTTCATCCTTAAATAGGAGTCTGTCTTGGAATGCGCACAATGAAACTTATTAAATATTTACCACCAATATACTATTTCATGAGTCACATGAAAGAAGAATTAGCCAATCTGTCATTAGCCATATCTCTCAGCATTAATTGCCACAATTCTATATCGAGACCATGTCAATGTATAATGTGGCACTTGTTTTGGAAAGATGACAATTAGAAGCATTTTTAAATATCTCTAGAACAGATCCTTCTCTTCAGCAAAGTAACATATAGTAATCCCGATACAGAACAGATACAGCTTGAATACTTCTCGACCAACCAAACATCCAAAACCTTTGGTTACTGTGAATTTGGCTAGTTTACACATATCTCCGCAGCATTATACTCGAATGAAATACCAAATTATTGAACCTTGCAAGTCCAACAATCTGTGATGAAAGTGCATGGCATTGTAAGTAAAAACTAAGGGTGTGTTTCGTAGGTCGGCTCAACTCAGATATTCCCACCTCATCCCACTATTTGTTGTTTGTTAGGTCAGGTCAGCTTGGTTGAGCTATCCCCACCTCATACGAAAAGAGACCCTCAGCCATGCCCACTTGGGAAGCTCAAATCGAGGTTCCCAACTCAGCTGAGCTGAGTCCATCCGGAAAATGTTCCACGCACGCGCTTCGGCCCGCTAGGGGTCACCGGACCGCATGACTTCGTCTCTCCCATTTCCCCCCAGCCCCCATCCCGTTCTCTCTCTCTCTCTCTCTCTCTCCCCCCGTCCACTGCCCTGCAACTGCCCCATCTGGCCCTCTCCCGAGCTCTACACCAGCAACCGAGCAGCCGGCAGTCCGCGCCGCCTCTCCTGACCTCGTCCAGCCCGAGCGGCAGGACGAGCTCGGCCTCACCAGCGAACTGAGCGGGGGGAGGAGCCCTCGACCGGCCACACTGCGCGCCTCACTGCGCATGAGCATGAGGAGCAGCTCGGCCTCACTGCGCACGGAGCCAGAGGGGCTCAGCCAGTTGGCCTTCTGGCAGCAGCTACTCTTGCCGGCGGCGGCGCCAGAGCCTGAGCCCAACGCTCCTAGGGACCTGATCGCTTTTCTGTTTTGTACTCAGGGACCCGTTTGCTTTTTATTTTTGTATCACATGGCTCAAGTCATACAGGACACCAAACAGGATCTCAACTGAGCTCAGCTCAGCTCATACAACCTACCAAACACAACACAATAAAACACACTTAGCTGGACTCAGCTTGTCAGATAGCCCACCCAGGTTACCAAACACACCCTAACTGAATCAATAAATAGTGAAACAGAGAACTGTCAAGATGAAATTTCATTGACTATGACTATAGAAGTCCATGTCCTTCAATAATTATGGTGGGCTTGACCTTCCGGTCAAAAAATTGTGGGCTTTACTAACTTCATAGAAATTTTCAAAGATATGTTAAATAGCAATGAAACATGCAATGTACAAGAAGATAACAATTAAACAAATAGCAATAGTTGGTACTGGGTAGACATACCTTTCCTGATGCACATAACTGATAAAAACAATGAAAGTTTCTTTCAGGGTCAGTAATTTGCACAACACGAGATCTTTCCAGAAGATAGGTCCTAATTGCAGCTCCGGATATTCTACCAGTTTTATCAAACTGGATCTCGACAAATTTTCCAAACCGGCTGCAACCAAGAAAGAATCATAAGTTGAGATTTAATAAAGAAACATCAAAAAGGTTGAGTTCTAAAAACTAGTAAAGACATGAGATGTTCTAGAATTTACTGTGATATGCAAGTTATATGTTATTTTCTGAGGGAAAAACACATCCAAATCATTAAGCACTGTAAAAGTGAAACCTCACCTTGAGTTGTCATTTCTAATTGTCTTTGCATTCCCAAATGCCTCCAGAAGAGGGTTAGACTGTGAGGAAACAAATGCCATTATAAGATTGACACCTTCAACATTAACACAGAGAAATCAAATATTTCACAAAAAAACAAAAACAGAAAGGCCATTAGTTTCCATATGACAGTCAAAAACATATGTGATAACTGGTGAAACTTACTTCAAGAACCTGTTGCTCAACTGATCGATCATCAAGAACAGCTCGGCCACCAACATACGTAAGATATCGCATGATAAGCTTTGTTGTTTCAGTCTTGCCAGCACCACTTTCACCACTTACTAAGATCGACTGGCTCCGGGAATCATTCACCATAGCCCTGCATTACCTTGATAAATGTCAACAAACAAATAGTGTACATATGTAGGTTACAGTAACAGAGTGTAACAACTGAATCAGAATGTAGCACCCACCTGTATGATGCATCAGCAACCGCAAAAACATGCGGACTCAGATCGCCTAATCGGACACCCTTATATTGCTCCATCATGTACTCATTATACAGGTGAGGAAGCCTCATGAAAGGATTAACAGCAATCAAGATGCTTCCAGTGTATGTCTATCACAAGACAAGTGAAAAAGATGTCATAGAAAGGCTGAAGCAGAAAAACAGAAGTACACATATTTGCTAAGTCATGCCAAGAAATGAAGAAAAAATATAATGCAGTTAATGCTTAAACTCGACAAATCAGAGGAACAGGTATTTGTCCCAAGTAATTCATCGTAACTTACACACTGTGCCAATGATTTTCATCCTTCACACATTCCATATAGAATTACTTAGCAATCTAAAAATGAAAAAGATTTTAACATTTACAGTGACTAACTAAATTTAGTTGCACCTAGATGTACTGCAAATTTTATATTCAAATTGATAAGAAGTTTTCCCTACTGGTCATATTTTTAATACTGCATATATTTCAGTCTTAATTTCAATTAATTTAGCAGGTGCCAGGTTAAGGTGACTATCCTTTCCATCAGATAAAAATATTGCTGGTGAACAACTTACATATATCTCATTCAATGCATATCTCCGCTTCAGATTGTACAAAACACCTGGTTCATTAAGATAGGTCAGTTTGGTCATGTCATCAACATGCCCCCCACCGAGATCTTCATCTGTGTCCCTAGGCAGCAATTTCTCTGGCAAAACTGAAATCTGTGAACATAAAAAGAGTATAAATAAAGTAATCTGATAAATTTTCCATCAGGATAAAGAAAACCAGATCTTCGTAAAATTCCAATTAAGCAAGAATTCCTGGCATAAAAAAAGACCACATAATGAATTGTTTCAGCATAATCTATGTGTTTGACAGGACTCAAATTCTAACCAAATGCAACTCTCAGACAGCTCAAAGGGTGTCTCAATAAGTCAACGGAATCTAATTTCAAATAAATCAGGCATAAGATCAAAACAAACAAGCTGCACAACTCAAACGCAGCTCAGGAAGATGAACTAAGCTGATTGCAGAAGGGATTGTAAATCTGGCCGAACTGTCAAGAATATTTCAAGAGTTTGAAGTTATCCCTAGCTGCCTACATCGCAAATTAAGTTTAACAGCAGGAGCAATCTAGCGTAACTTGCACAGCACGCCGAATGAGTTCAAAAGACCATAGAATTACCCAAAGGTACTCTTGCTGAAGCTTGGAGCTATTTCTACCGCAAGTAACAACTCAACGACATCAAATCTATCTAAACAGTTAAGGATTTCAAAGCCTGAATGCAGCAGTCTGAACAGTTAGCTGATACAGCACACCGCGTCTGAGCTGTGAATACTGCAATATGGAATCATAATTTCCCCCTCGAACTACCCACTGCACATTCAGAACCATGTGCAATATTGTACCTACAAAAGCAACAGCTTCAAATTAAGAGTTCGGGCGATGTGCCTTGATTGTTAGTCGGGTGTGTGTGGTTTTCACCGGTTTTCCTTTATTAACCGTGTCTTGTATGGTTTGGTCTGGTTTCCCTTATTAAGGGGACCAGCTCTTCTTCTTCTTCTTATAACGCAATGCGGGAGCTCCACGACCTCAGCCGAGGCCAATCAAAAATTAATTACCCACTGGGACTACTTCCGCCAATTCGAATTGACTACGCCTCCCAGGCGCAATTTACACACAAAAAAACAACTCTGAGACCATTTCTATCAAAAAAGTAGGCTAAAATTTTGAATTACCTCGCTAGTTTTTTTTTAGCAAACCAACACTAGAACAAAAACCTATTCTCCAACAAACTCAAATCTAACACGAATCAAACCAACCCCAGATGACCCCTGCTCACATCCGTATCCACGAAAAAATCAAAACGGCACAAGGCAAACTTCAACCGCACGGAATGGGGGCGACAGCGACATAGGGGGGGATAAGGAGGGATTCGCGGCACCTTCTTCCGCTGGCTCGTGAGCACGACGACGGCGCGGTCCCTGGCGTCGACCACCTCCGCCTCCAGCCACCCCTCCCCCTTCTCCTCCACCCAGACCTTGGACCCCTTCCGGTAGCTCATCCCGCCGAAACCCTAGCGGGGGAACGGCCCCGCGGCCCCTCCCAGCCCTAGCGCCCTCCGCCTCACCGCGTCTGCCGCCGGCGGCGGCGGCGGCGAGCACGAGGCGCGCGCGCGCGGTTCGGGCGGCGAGCGCTCGCGTGCGCCTTATCGGAGCCCCGGACTAGAGCGCCGCTGGGTTGGACTCGACTCTGCCCGAAATTTTTTGCTTTGGCTTGGCGCTTCTTCCTCGTGCGCTCTCTCTACTAGCGGCCGAAAAGGGTTAGGGAAGCGGAAATAGATAGAACCCCGAGGTGTTCCCTGCAAATACGCCTCGCCGACGTGGCACCGGAATTTGAACTGAGGCGTCGTCTTCGCGTGCGTGGCGGAGGTGGGCCCGGCGCGTTCAAGGCGGTGGGGCCCAGGCGACAGAGGTCGGAGGAATTGTCGCGGGCCCCACCGGGACGGCTGGTCCGTTCGAACTGTGGCCCGATCTGGAGTATTTAAAACTTTGCGATTTTGAATGCGTGGGCGGGGTTGTAGATCTGTCCCTCATGTGTCCTGTATTTGCTAACGTGTGGAGGGCAAACGCGTAAACGGCTAGATTAGGGATAGTTTTATTCGGAGGAATCGGGTATGTGCCGTGTAGTAAAGATTCAATCGAGCGGATATAGGTTAGATCTCCATTTGAATTTGATTACGGTAGATCCAAACAGAGTCTGTAGATAATTGGATTCTAATACTCGAGAACTTTGCTTCTGCGAATCATATGTCGGTTTTAAACCAAAAACCTATAAGAATATCAAGATTTCCCTACGAATGGCAACCACTAACTTTTGTCAAATGTTTTAATCGTACAGTTACAGTAACGTAGTCTAAATTTAAGATACTCGCAATTACATATTGAGTTGAAAAATACGGTCACTCAGTTCAATTAATATTTACGACGACAAAATATAAATTGTGCTACGAGTCCGAGGGGAAAAATTACTTCACGACATAAATAGCTTGCTTAGAACAAAATCTTCTGGTATAGCTTTATGACAAAGTCTAGTAAGGACAAAAAATAAATAAGTTTACGCAAGATTAAACCAATTGTGTATAACGACAAAAAAGGTTTAAGACAACTCCAACATCGACAACACATGACCATTAACTTGATCGATGTCTAGTGGAACCCGGAACTACTTTTGTTCTCATCCCTCTAAAGTACTTTCAAATGTTTGCCACATATTGGCGGCTTCTCTTGCCACATCATGCTTTGTCTTGATCAAGACATACAAGATATAAGTTAGATCTCCACATATTGACGGCTTCTCTTGCCACATCATGCTTTGTCTCAATCAAGGTTACAATGAATAAGTTAGATCTCCATTTGAATTTGATTTTAATGGTAGATCCAAACAGCAGTAGATAATGGGTTTCTAATACTCAGAACTTGCTTATATGAATCATTTGTCGTTTTAAAACCAAAAACCTATAAGAATATCGAGGTTTCCTACGAATGGAAACCAGCTAACTTCTGTCAAATGTTTTAATCGTATACTCATGTCCAAATTTAAGATACTCGCAATTACATGTCAAGTTAAAAAAAATACAGTCACTCAATTCAGTTAATATTTACTATAACAAAATATAAATTGCCCTATGAGCCCATGGGGTAAAATTACTTCACGACATAATTGGCTTGCTTAGAACAAAATCTTTCGGTCTATCGTTATGACAAAGTATAGTAAGGAAAATAAATGAGTTTACGCAAGATTAAGCCGAATGTGTATAACGACAAAAAAGGTTGAAGCCAACTCCAACATCGACACCACATGACCATTAACTTGATCGGTGTCCATTGGAACCCTAAACTACTTGTGTTCTCATCCCTCTAAAGTACTTTCATATGTTTGCCACATATTGGCGGCTTCTCTTGCCACATCATGCTTTGTCTTGATCGCCCCCCACCCCCAATCCCACCCCTCAACATGCCACATACATGATACACCAATGTCTTTTTTTTTAGAGGCGACACACCAATGTCTAAAGCCAACATTAACTCACAACAAAATTAGGGATTTTGAACCTGTTGGTAATTTGATTTTATCGAGAATTTGTGATCCGTTTGGATCATGACAATTTTAATTCTACTTGAGACTTGAATTGGACAAGAACTACATTTTTTTAAGAAAAATCCAACATACCCAAACCATAAAAAAACAGATAAAACGACATGAACAAAAGTGCTTGTGCATTTTTCCCTTTTTGAAGGCGTGCTTTTGGAGAACTTGATCTTCGAGTGTTATCTTAGTGGAGTTCAGGCTATTGCTACAAGAACTGCAAGTCTGGAACACTAGGAGGACTTCTCTTTTTTAGTTTCTTTTTTCTTTCATGTATGTACTGCTATTTAGGATATTGCGTTGTTACAGAGGTTAGGTGCAATTAATATCTTCACGATATTAATATATTTTTATTTATTAAAATGAATAAAAAAGGCTACTTAAAAAGTAGGCAGAGCATTTGTACTAGCACCTGATTCGCTACGGCCATCCGATTCAAACAGGATGACGTCGGGGTGTGCCCAGACAGGAGTTCAATGAAACTAGACCCACCAAACCTGCCACGATTCGCTCGACGACCGTTTGCTTCGAAACCTGGCAGCCATCATTTCTCTATTCACGTTCTTGCAGTTCCGGTTCTACCCTTGCAAGCAGGACGACGGCGTTCACCAAGTTGCATCTTGTCCTGCCCTCGGGAAAACGGAAACAGGAACCTGGCCAAAACTGCCACGTAGGTAACCAGAACCATCTCGTGTGCCTGCACCTGGTGCATGAGAACGTAGCGACTAGCGAGGCCCTCGCGCCAGCTCCGTGGCTCGGTCCACAACCTTGCGTGCGGTGGACAAGTTCGCCTGCGATGCGCACTGCATAACGTGGGGTGGTAATTTGAGCAAGCTGTGCAAAGGAAAAGAAAAAAACACTTTGGTTTTTGTGCGTCCTCTTCCTTTTCTTGACATTTTCGCTAGTTCTTTTCTTTACGTTTGCTATTTCTTCTAGTCGAGTTTACCGCTTGAGCGCCGTTGTTCACATTGCCTATTATTTTCCTGTTCATGGAAAATCTTACTTTGTTTTCTTTGTTGACGTGCTTTGTCTTTCTTTAATTGATTCATGTTGCTTCTTGCGCCGTGTGATTGGGAGTAGTTTCACCACAACCTCGTCAGGGTTTGATGTTCGAGCGGTGGCAAGCATGGAGTGGTTGATCCATGGTGAACCGAGACGAGGCATCAATGCTCATGGACGATAAGTTGTCAAGAAAGAACAAAGGGAGCAAGGCAACTCATGTGGATTCAACGAGGGCGAGTTTGGTAGGTTTGACCGACTTTTGCACTCCTGGTGGGCAGGCGTTGGGAGGCATAGCCCGCCCTAAACTGGTCATGGGCCATATTCTCCGCTTTGTTTGCTGGCCTAAGTTGCATCAATGGGTATTCATGTGTTACTTTGTTTGGTTGGCTATCTAAGCAAAGTCTATTTTTTATTGCAAGCAGTTGCCGTTTAGGGTATTTCAAAGCTCTATAAGATCATGCATAGAACCATTATAATACATAACGAAATGATAGAATCAAATGATGAAAGGCTTGATCTATCTTTAAAAATAAACCGGTAAAACTCCAACAACCCAAACGTAAGAAGTTTTTCTTAACAAATCCATTTTGGATGAATTAGAGCTTTGAAGGGTTCAACAAAACAAAATCCTATCAATAAAATATCATAGCCAATATCTATTCTATGCATATGTAAGGTGACCTACGCGGATGGGGTTAACTACATCGGCCTATTTCGTGCGAAAAACTGAAGCGACAGAACATACTCCGTATCCAGAACCCTAAACGAGATTTCAGAATTTTGGCACGAGAAATTTAAATGAGTTCGTCCGAGTCCATCCGATATAGTTTACAAACGATGGCAGCATAGGAACTAAATACTCCTAAAAACTACACTAAGCTAGCCCGGGATTCATCTAAATCATAGGGACTTGGGATTTCCATCGGCGTTGCCGAAGAGAGCGGCGGAGCTTCATGTGTCGAAGTAAGCGAAGGAGTCGTCGGAGTAGTCGACTACCACGTACCCGTGTCGCGCCATTTCTGAGCAGATGGATGCTTTCTTCGCGCGGCGGATTTCATGAGCAAGCTTGTCATGGCGTCACGGGCGCGCTTCACCTTGTCCCACATGCCGGTAACAGCAGTGGTGAGTGAGTTGCGGTGCGCCATCTCCATGTGCCGTTCCTCCGGGCTCGAGTCAAGCACGATCGGCGGGATCCCGCACGCCGCCGAAGCATGCGCCCGCGCCAGTGTAGACGATGGCCCCACCTCACTGGAACTCGCGCTCGGGAGGAGCCTGAACCATGCAGGGGCGTGAATTCCAGTGTCACAGTGCGCCGCGCCTAGTTGGCGGCCGTGTCTGTTGCGCGCGACGTCGAGCTGTTGCCGCGGCACCGCCACACACTAAATTGGAGCCTTCCATCGCAGTAGTAGGTGGAGGTGGAGGTGAGGAAGTGGCAGCGGGCGCCAATTTCTGCTGCATCCGGGCTCGAACTCCGCTTATATACGACGTTGCTAGGCTGAGATGGGGTATTGCTTCATCGACTTTCGAGATACGTGCCGCGATGTAGAATCTGTTCAGGACATTTTCTTAGACCAAAACTGGAAAAGATCCCGGTGGGGATGTGGTATGCTAGCTTAGAGCAACTCCAACAGAGCCTGTAAATCACACTGGAACCGTATTTTTCTGGCCGATTAAGCTTGCTAGCTAGGTGGCAGCGGGTGCTGGGGCGCGGGTGGCAGGCTCTGAAAGGATCGTATGCCGCACCTAGAGGGGGGTGAATATGTGCTAACCAATTTTTAGTTATTTTTCAATTTAGGCTTGACACAAAGGTAAATTCTCTAGATATGCAACTAAGAAAATTTACCTATATGACAAGGTAATCAACTAAGCAAGATATAGCTACGCAATATAAGAGATAGAATAGGATAGAGGGTAACCGAGAGTGGAGCACGCGGAGACACGCAGATGATTCCCGTAGTTCCCTTCCTTTGCAAGAAGGTACGTCTACGTTTGGAGGAGTGTGGTTGCTACGAAAGCCAAACCAACAGCCACGAAGGCTTCACTCAGATCTCCTATGGGCAACGCCACGAAGGCCTAGCCCACTTCCACTAAGGGATTTCCTCGAGGTGGAAACCGGGCCTTTACAAGGTTCTTGGGGCACACATCCACAACCGAATTGAAAGCTCCCAAATCTGTAACAATACAACAATCAACAACAACATATCAACAACAATCAACTAGAGAACCAAAGAGGAACACTAGCAAGAGGGCCCTCAAACAAATGAGGGGGAAATACACCTGATGGGGGAGACCCACATCAGGTGTATTTTGTAGCTGCACTGAACTTGTCAGGCACACGCATATCTGGCCATGTCTCGGGCCGGGCCGGGCCAAGGAAAGCCCGACGCAGGAAAATCAGGCCCAAGCCTGCCTGGCCCCACCAAATACCCATGAAGCCCAAGATCGTGTGTGCAAGTTTGTAAAAGTGGATCGCTCGCAGATTAGGGTTAGTCACTGTCTCGCGAATTTGTAGAAGTGGATCGCTCGCAGATTAGGGTTAGTCATTGTCTCGCGAATTTCGCGAGAGCAGAGCACCAAACTGATGTATGGCTCGGTTCAGGTCCTGAGATCATGATTCGGGAACTGGAAGCGGAGCATCTTGTAACCCTTTCTAAGTAATGAAATCCTCTTTTACCCGCAAAAAAAATACCCATGAAGCCCATCGGGCCGCGGGCCGGCCGTAGTGTTAAATGCATTTTTCGGGCTACCCAGGCTCGGCCCGGCCCGGCCCGACCATCGGGCCAACTTAGGCCCAGGCCCGAGTTTTTCGGGCCGGGCTGCCCATGGCCAGGTCTTACACGTGAGACATGCCAAAACCGTAAATTTCTTGCAAACCTGCAGTTGCAGCAGCAAAAAAAAGCATCAGACTTGCAATGGATGTCTAGTTTTGTCGTCAGCATGGGATCGATTTGGGTGATGGAGAGGTGGAGAAAGACCAAGATAAGCGTCACTACAAGGAAAAGGCCTACCGCCGGCGAACCTAAAAGGCCCATTGCGGGCGCACCACGAGCCCGCCGGTGCGAACGCGCCGGTGATAAATGGCCACTGCCGGCGCACCAGGCAGTGCGCCGGCGATAGATGGATACTGCCGGCGCGCCATCGACGCTTCGCCGGCAAAGGACAAGTTCCACCGGCGCACCATCAGCTGCGCCGGCAGTAGTGCTTCCAGCACTGGCGCATGCCACGTGCGCCGGCAGTAGGTCATTTAGGTGCGTCGGCAATAAATTCGAAAATTCTTTTTTCAGCTTTTTCCAGCATATTACAATACATATTTGACAGCATTATATATTTACAACGCAGTTCATATTTATACAGCATTACATGCAATATGAGAAGCACATAGAGAGCCAAGTTTCATTTCGGTATCAATACACAAATACGCAAGTCTCGTTTCGGAATGTTGATTCATACAACACATGTGCATATGCAACACCGAACGACGAAGTTTCACAAAGTTAGAAGTCTTGGTACATAGTCGTCACAAGTATCGTCATACACCTCACAATGTAGGTCCTAACCTAAACTACAATCACATAGAACATGACCAACATGGTCATGATGACCATCATCACGAAGGCCATGGTCTTCATGCGGTTCCTCCTCATGTCCCTCATCTCTCCCGCTAGATAACGGGCGTATCTTCCTTCCGCCTCCACCCTAGTGGGGTATCCCTTATAGCTGTTGCCGCTGAAACGGTGCACCTGTCTCCGACAGTCCTCCCAGTCGTCGTAGACTCCAGGAACCCTCCCCTTGTACACGACATATGTCATCGGCATCTCCATTCACAAGACAAGTAAAACGTTAGTACCAATGCAATGAACAAGTGCCAACTCAAATAAGAGACAAGTAGTATGAACTAAATAGCATGTGCCTCATACTTTGTTGGTCGAAATAAATAATAACATACAGGGATGGGGTCAGTGAGGCTAGGTAGGATGCACAATAGATTGATATTTGTGGCCATCACACCAAGCCTCACTGGCCCCACCCCGGAGTGTACAAGTGACCGAACATTTTAATCATCGGCCAATGCAATTAAGAAGTGCGAACTCAAATAGAAGACAAGTAGTACGAATTAAATAGCGTGCCTCATACTTTGTCGGTCGAAACAAATATTAACATCCAGGGATGGAGTCAGTGAGGCTAGGTAGGATGCACAATAGATTGATACTTGTGGCCGTCGCACCAAGGCTCACTGGCTCCACCCCCGAGTGTACGAGTGACCGAACATTCTAATCATCGGCGAACTCCAAATACGAGGCAAGTAGTGGTCGAGTAAATGCAAATAATTATTAAGCTATGTACGCCATAATCTTGAAATATATAGCAAAGTAAATGAAACTATAGACACATGTTCACATGCACATTCATACAACTAAATAAAAGCAACTAGTCGATTCTATGGGAATATATAGCAATTATTACAATACGGAAGTCAAGGACATATCGTTCAAGCTTTAGCAAGTGTTCCCGTCGTAGGATCAGGTTGTACGCCTAGGGGGGAATGGACGGCAGCCCTCAAGCGAGTTGAACGGCCTCTCATCACGCGACATCTCCAAGCGGAGTTCTATCTCGTCATTAGGTGGTAGACCGTAGCCGTAGAAGAACTCGCGGACCTATTGTTGACATCTGCAGGATTATCGTGCAAATGAACCGCTGGATGCGACCCCAGTTCTTTCTAATCTCTCTATCAGGGACATCCGCCATGTTTGCAAACCTGTTTCTGAGATTCTCTGGCAGCAACATGTCATCTGCGTACTTTATGTACTCCTGCATCTGAAGGATGGCGTACCACGCGTCCATCCCATTGTCGGGCGTCGACTGCCTGAGGCAGGGGAAGTTGGTTGTGTGGGTTAAGACCAAGCCTCCTCGGGATTTCCTCTCTACTTTGAGGGGGCCTGCCTTGTTGGCGAAGTCGGTGAGAGCATCATTGAGAAGGGCCTTGATGTGGGTGTAGTCTTTCTTGTGGTCCCTACCCGAGTCGAGATAGACTGCATGTGAGTGTTGCGGGTGCACGACGATGAGGGTGCAGAGCTTGTCTCTGCGGAAAACACACGGATTAACCTTTGGAAATGCAAATGGAGATATAGGATAGAATGGTAATGGGGGACTAGCGAGTGATTACTTACTCGGGGAAGTAAGGGATGAGAATGGCGCCCTTTTTAATGTTCGCCGACATGAAATCCTCGACCTCTGGGTGGCAATCGCCCGATCCCAGCGTTGCAGATGATGCTCTCCCGCATATAGAAGGGGTCCATTATCGCGATGGTCGGCGTCTCCTCCTTAACAATCTGGGCAGACAAGCTAAGAGCAACTAGGCGAACCACACTAAAGTGGAGCGCTTGCATGCGATAGATGCTGAAGATGTCGTTGAACCGGATGAAGCACAAGTCCGCGGGGTACTTCTCGACGAAGTTCATGCCAGTTGGCACCTTCGCCACCAAGAGAGGGTAACCAGGATCTTTTGATTTGAGAAGAAGGTTCTCCACATGCAAGACAGTCTCATGCAAGCTCCTCATATCCGGGGTGAGTTTCTTCACGACATGCTCCGGCAGCATCGGTTGACCCAAGTGATGCAGAGGTCGCCAATTGTTTGGCAACTTGTCAAGGAGTGGGACCTTGTCCTTGGATTTGGCCGCCGCCGCCTTGTCTTGGGCGTCCTTCTTATTTTGCCTCTTCCTCTTCTTGGGTTGTACTGATGGACCCTCCATCGCCGTAGTGGCCGTAGCACGGAGTGTGTTTGGGCTCAACATATTTTTGACGGCGGCGGTGGCGACCTCCTCAGGATTTTCCTCCTCGGCCGTTTCTTGAGAATCGAACAGCTTCTTGGAGCACACATATTTCAAGGCCGGCGCATCCTCATGGACAACTTGTGAAGACGTAGGAATATCCCATTGGAAGTTGTCACGTTCGTATTCCTCGGCCTCTGGCGCGGTGGCTGTTGTGGTGGGGCGGCGACCTCTGGCGTGGGCGCCGTTCTGGTGGGGCGATGACCACGGGCGCTGCTGGCTGTCGTGGAGGGACGCTGACATGTGGCGCCGCAAGGTGCTTGTCTTTGCTTGTCGTCGACCCCGAGTAGGTGTTGATCCGAATTAGGGTCTTCGGCCATAGCAGTACCCAACCCTTCAGTGAGGCCAGATTCAACGGGCTATCGTCATCGGCACCATGCGGTTGATTAGGAGGAAACAAATCCTCATAGCCCGGTAACGCCCGATCCACTTCAACCCGGTAAACGTCATCCGCCATATCTCGTGTGTGCCACTTCTTATCCAGGGGCCGAAGGATGGACCCCTCGCGACGTCTTTGAGTTCGTCGTTTACTCTCATCAGGAAGGTGCATGGCGTTGAGAGCGCCTGCGAGAACATGTGTATGGCGTTAGAGAGAGGGCAAGGATGACGAAACTAATATATTAACTTGATGTACACATTAGTTAATTACCGTGAGGGCGTTGAGCTCGGCTAATGTCGACGGGCCAGCACATGCGGCGGCGGGCGTGCAAGTGACGGAGGGGCTGCTACCCGGCATGGACGGTGAATCCGTAGCACCAGCGACATTGCCGGCGGCCGGAGGAGTCTCCATTATAACATTGTCATTGCCGGCGGACGGCGGCGCCATCGAGTTGCTGCCGTCGAAGCTAACCACTTGCATTTCCGGGGGGGGGGCTTGTTTGCCACCCTCATACCACGCGCGTAGAGCGTTGAAATCTGCTTGGACTGAAGCGGCGACTTCAGCTTTGACTTCAGGTACGAGTGTAGCTTTGAGTTGCGGTACCAGTTGCGGTACCAAACCAGCTTGGACTTGGGCTAGGATTGAATCCCTCATTTCCTCCGCCTCCCGCTGCTTCCTCTCATTGCGCGCATTTTTATCGGCCGCAGACGACAAGCCGTAGTGATCATGCTTGTGGCCTGTACCGGCGCCAGCCACACGGCGTCTATGCGGCCTTCTCGTAGGTGAATGCTCATTGACGATGTTTAGCGCCCGTACGAGAGGCTTGTCCCATGCTACCCTGCCCGTCGACGCCTGGGACGAGGAGCCTTCGTCACCTTGAGAAAGTCTTTGTCTTTCTTCTTCCTGCGGAAGAAACGTGAACCATTTAGAAATGTTGCTACTATTATATGAACGATACTTGATCTAATAAAACCGGTAAATTGCTTACCAGTTTTTTCTCCAACGACAGGACCTTCTGGTCGTTCGTGAACCAAATTATGTCGGTTACGACCTTGGGGTCCGTGACAAGTTCCCCGGTTAGTTTCTTCTTATGGTACCGCGACCTGATGAATCTTCTTTCAAGCGGGTCCTTGTACTTGAGCCAGGGGTTCTCAATGCCGGCATTTACATACGCCTCATCCTCCTTCGCCCAATAGGGCTCCTTTCCCTCGTACCCACGGCTCCCAAGGTTGTGGTTGCCGATGTTAAGCTCCCGCATTTCCTTCCCCCACAACTTGCGATTCTTCGTCGCTTGTAGCTCTTCATTGGCCACAAAAGCATCAAAGTCCGCCTGGGAGACATGCGGAAAGGCAGAGTGGACCTCTTCGAAACCTTTGCCGTCAGCAATCATCTTCCGCACCATGTACTTATAGCTGCTGAGGTGTTTGGTGAACTTCAAGAGGGCTTGTGAGTTCACAATGTTCTTGGATTCATCAGTGGAGGCGTAGTCGCCTAGGAACTTGTATCGTGAGTGCAACCTCGCAATGAGCTGGGCTCGCAAATGCGCTTTGCTCTCAGCTCGGAGATCCGTCTCGTTGAGATTGATGACCTCTCGGAGGATACATGCCAGTTGGTTGCCGTACCCCTTGGCAACATCCTTAGGCTCCACCGGCAAACCACTGGCGGGGTCCACCTCTTTGACTGTGTCTCTGCCGGTGCCGACCGTGTTTTGGCGCCTTGCCTTCCGCGGCCTCTTGGCTCCACTTGTCCCGGTGGCAGTACTCCCGGCGGCGCCGCTAGGATCGTCGCCGCTTGTCTCGCCGCCACCCCCAGCGGCGCCGGTTGCCTCATCGCCGCTAGGCTCGTAGGTACTACCCCCGGCGGCGCCGCTTGCCTCGTTGCCGCTTGGCTCGTCGGCACTACCCCCAGCGGCATCCTCCATCTCATGGTCCTCGTCGCCGCCAACACCAGCGGCCTCGGTGTCAACACCCGGGTTTTTAAGTCCAGATGCCTATTATGCCATTCCTCGCAATCCCAGGAATATTGTTTTTGCGAGACATAATAGATTGATATCACAGAACATCATTCATTACAACATCGTAATTGTCTTACAACAAAGGATCACATGATCCAGTCTCATTACAATAGTAGATGATCTATTGATCAATTACAAAACACATAGCGGAAGCGAAGTAGCGTAGTAGTAGTCCATCTATTTCACAGGCAACTGTTGACGTCAGGAGTGATCCTAGTTGTCGTAGACGTCCTGCTGTCCTTCTTCCGGGTTCTGGTACTCCTCTTCATAGTCTGGCCATTTGAATAGCCAGGGACAAAGCCATGAGTACTTTAAAGTACTCGCAAACTAACGCTAAGATAAATACTATCAACTATAGTAAGGGGGTTCTAAGCTCTAGTTTCATTTGCATAAAGCCAGTTTTATTTCATAAACACTTTACTAAACAAAAGCCCTTTTCAATTCACTAACTCAAGTGGGAACATTAGTGTCATTCCCACAACTCAGTTGTGATTCCAAAGTCAAAGTCACCTTTCAAACTCAAGTCACAAGTCACCATCCATATTTTTAGAAAATTTCTGATGACGGAACAGTATGGCCTTTCCAACTGTCCATAACCGAGGACGCGGCTATTCGAATAGGTTTAACTCTGCAGAGGTTGTACACTTGTGCCACAACAATTGCAATAGTTCGTTAGGGGTAACTGGCCCTGATTTATCGTACGCAGTACGCGAACTACCAATCCTAACCTTTCATTTACATACTCTAGTATAGGCACCTCTCCCCATGAGCTTGGCCTCCCAGTGAAGACCAACTGTCAGCCTGGGAACTGCACAGGGCTTGGGCCGGACATTCACCTCATATTCACGTCATTTCACATCATTCCTTCTGTAGAGGCAGCCTCCAGCATAACCCCGATGACGCTTGTTCAGAGGGAACCCATACTAAAATACATAAGTTTCCAGCTAAGCCTTACCCAGTTCTGTATTGTGGGGGTACTTGTAAAATTGGAATGGTATCGCATCCGAACCCAACCATCAGTGTTTTAGTAAAATTCACCAAGTCATTCACCAGTCATATTCACCTTCAAAATCTTTCAATAGAATGACTCATCATTCCAAGGTTTTCAAAGTCATTTCAATTCACAAGTTCCCAACTAGAATAGTCACTTTTAATATTGAGCACTAGCAACTAGTTATGAGGGGTGCTAAGTATCTTGGAGCTTGCTAGGCTAAGTGTGATTCTCTTGTACTACTCTATAATTCAACCAAGTGGATCATAACCAAAAAAGTAACTTTGATAAATAAAATCAAGTAAAGCTTGTAAAGTAAAAAACTTGGGATAGGTTCATAAAATAAAATGTAATGGTGCCTTGCTCTTGTAGAGCTTTGCACTTTGCAAGAATATAAACTTGCAACCAAAATGGTTTGCATTAGTCTAGCTTGCATTGGTAATAGCTTGCAAGAATATTAGCTTGCCTTGGTGGTTGAGGTGATCAAAGTGGTCTTCTTCTCCTTGAAAGTAGACTTCCTCCTCCTCTTGATACTCCTCGGTACTAGCGTCTAAAATACGAATACGAGGATACAATCACCAAACAATTCATTGGCTATTCCAAACATCACATATATTCACACAAACTATTCTATTCACACAATTAATACAATTTGGTGCATTGGTGGTCTTGCTTTGCGGAAGAATAATTTCCTCTCATTTTATATGTAAATGATAGTTTCCATATAGTTCTTGAGGAATAATTTCCTCTCCTTGAATCTTCTTTAAGATTTAATTTCTCAAACCATCACACATGAGTTTATGTTGACCTAAGTCAACCATTCATCATCATCATTTGAGAAAATGATTTAAATGAGGTAGGGATACCTCATACCATTTAAGAATGCCTATGATGATTTAAAATCTCCAAGTAATTTCATGTGAGAGTATTTGACCAGGGGTTCAAACTTCATATGAAAGTACTTGGGACAAGATTTAAATGAAGTGAAACACCTCATATAATTTACACAAGTAAACTAGCATCACTCATTACTATTAAGTGGGTAAATGTGTTGTTTTCTTATTTAGGAAAAATAATTTCCTCTCATACTAATTAAGGTGTTGCTTTTAATTACTTAGAGAAATAATTTCCTCTCATTATCTTATTAAGATTTAATTTCCCTCATGAACAATATATGACCTAGGTTGACCAAAGTCAACCTCTTCATACTTATCATTTGAGAAAATGATTTAAATGAGGTTCCATACCTCATGCTATTTAAATCCTATTCGATTTAATATCCTCAACGATTCATATGAGACCTAAATGACCAGAGTCTCTACCTCATTTTAAATTGGTCAAGACAAGGTTTAAATGAGAGAAACACTCCCATAAGATTTAATAATTTGTTGGAACAATTTAAATGCTACTAAGGCAAACATTTAATATTCTTAAGTGAGCAACTATGAGACCAAGCAACCAGGGTCATCACATTACTTCATACAACTTGAGAAGATGATTTAATTGAGGTGCTACACCTCATAGATTTAAAATCTTAAATTTGGAAAAATTTAAATGGGCTAGTAATGGCTACATAGCCATTATTTGATTCTAACCCATGATCATATACAGTACCCATATCCGATTTTTACATAATCAATTAGAGTATTTGAAAAGTGAATTATGAGAGTTGAAATCAACTCAAAGTCATTTATGGTTGATTTTTAATAATTGTTTGATGTTTGAAAAGCTACTGCTTTGTTATTTTTACTATTCAAATGGTACAACATATTTTGATTTGAATCCAGTGTGGTTGGATGGGGCCTTTCATGAGCTTTCTAAAAATATAAAATTTGTGAAATTTGGCTCAGTAGATTTGTCCCTATTAACTTTTGAAACTAGCATCAGATTGCAATTTCAATGAAAAAGAAATAAACAAGTTTGAATTCAAACGGGGGCGGGAAACTTAAACGGGCCGGCCCAGCTACGCGGGCGATGCTCGCGGGCCGCCTGACAATGGGGTCCACTGTCAGTTGTTTTAAAAACACCGAACCGGTACGTGAACGGGGGCCGTGGGATTAAAGGAGATCGGACGGCCGCGGTTCATCCTCGTCGGAGACGAGCTCCGGCGGGAGCAAACCCTACCGGCAGCCAGGAGGGTCCAGGGAGGGGCCTTACCGTGGTCCAGCGGGGTCAGCGAGGCGGGCTATCGGCGTTGAAGACGACGGCGGTGCCGACGGTGGTCGCAGCAGCTCCAATGGTGGCCGCAATCGATGGCGCTTTTATAGAGGCGAGGCAAGGCCGAGGCGGAGCGGGCAGGTTGAGGGTGGCGTCGCTGTTCCAGGGCGTTGAAGGGGCAAGGAATGGGCGAGGTGTGTTCCTGGGGTCACGGTGATCACGACGCGCATCCAGGCGAGGTCAGAGGTGGATGGGAGCGGGCGGCAACGTCACCGTGTGCTGGCAGACTGGGGCGGACGGTCGTCGTCCGTGACGACGGCGACAGTGCTCTGGCGAGCCAATGGCGATGTCCAGGGGCTAGCCGGGGTCAAGGTGAGCAAGTGGGTGAGAGGAGAGAGCGAGGGGAAGTGTGAGGCGACGGGTCGAGCAGGCGTACTGGCGCGCTCCGGGGCGTCACCATGCGCGTCCTGTCGCGTGTGGGCGTCTCTGGGCGCGTTGGTTCCTGGCCAGTGCCAGCGTTTTCTCGGTCAATGGCTTGCACGATCAGATGCAGGGGAGTGAGAGGGAGGCATCTGACATGGTGAGGGGAGAGGGATGTGAGAGGAGGGGGTGATGGCATGGTGGGGACTTGTCATGCCACGGCATGCATGGTCATGGTCGTGGTGACCAAGAAATAGTGAGGCAGAGGCATGGAGAGGCTAGCAGGGGTGCAGAGGGAGGCAGTGGAGGCCAGAGGTGGACTTGGTCCAACCCAAAATCCAGCATGGGCATGAGATTCTATCCTGCCTGCAAGGTGCTCGTAAAAATGGCCGCATGAAAAATGTTTTCAAATTTTGGAAAGATTTTTGGGGGATTGTAATCTTATAATAAGAGAAATAGAATGGAGGTGGTGGTATTCAATTTGGTGAAGATTTGTAAGATTCCAAAATTGGTAAGATCTTCTCATAGTTTCAAAGTCCCCCCCTTGTCAAATTCATTCTGGTCAACCTGGTCAACTTTAGCCATGGTGGTCAACATGAAAGTGGTTCACCTTGACAAGGTCTTGGATGACATTGTAAGGGTTGACCAAGTTTAGTTTGAAGAAAAGTCAAAACCAGGGGGTAAAGTAGTGAACATTTTATAAAAGGCACCTTTGACCATTATCACATGTATGTTGGTTTTGAGAATTTCTTGGATTTGATTCTGGTTTCTTTGATGCATTTGTGTTTGTTTATCTTATATAAGTATTCTACAAGCAATAGATCAAGCAAAGGTGGCCTTTGGTGAAGATTTGCACAATTGGCTTTATGTGTATGTGAGTGAAATTGGGATTTTCTCACTATTTGATTTCTCTCCATTTGATTTGACTTTTGTTGACTCTAATGTGATTCTTATTAGTTTAGAAACATTTTCAAACCATTTAATCCATTTCAAAAGGTCTTGATCAAAGATTTGCAAAATTGGCCATAACACATAAGAGGTGAGGTGTCAAATTTTATTATTTTTGTAAATTGTTCCCCTTGCTTTACTTGGGCATGGGTTAGGGTCAATTTAGTGTTATATTAGGTTTGGAGATGGTTTCACACCATTTGGTCAAGGTAGAAGTGCATAGGTCAAGATTTGGGGAAAATGGCTATGTGGCACATATGCCCCTATGCATATGTGGCATTTGATTTTTGATTTGATTGTTCTTGGCCCAAAAGGTGTTGTTGAGTGTTGAAATGGCATATGGAAGTGATCCAACCATTCACAACAAGTCCTAGGGTCAATCTTCTCAAATTCACAAATTTGCACTTTACTCTCATATGCCTCTATGGCATTTTTAGTTTCTTTTTAGTTTCTTTGGAAATCACTTGGAATTGGTTTGATAAGTACTAGGGAAGGTGTATGAAGGTTTTCCAAACCTCTAAGCAAGGTAGAAAAGCTTAGGGTAAAGATTTATATTAAAAGAAATAGCCATAGGCACATATGCCTCTTTCTTATTTAATTTCCTTTTATTTTAATTTAACTAGGGTGGCGAAAAGAGGGGTGAGGTTTAGGGTTTAGTGGGGTTCACAATGGTTCACCACCATTTAGCATAATTAATAAAGGTAGGGTTCAAGATTTACCTATTAGGGTTATATGCCCCCATATGTCTTTTATTTTATTTTGGGTTTCTCAAAATAGACCAAATGGTTTTTGGAGAAGATTAGGGTTTAAGGTTTTTCTTTGATTTTATTGGGTTGGTGACCTTCACTTGATTACTTTAGGGTTTTAGGGTTTAGCACATAAGCATAATAACACTCATCATGGCAAAACACAAGATTTAAACAAGATCTATATGTATTAATCTTATTTTAATAAAAGTTTTTTGTTGGTTCCAAAATTTGGAACTAGGGAAATTCATTTGTTTTGTTTTGAAAATTTGGGATGTTACAAACCCTTCCCCCTTAAACAAATCTCGTCCCGAGATTTTAAGAAAAGTTAGGTTCCTATGAAAGATTGAGCATTGAGATTAACAGGGGGACATACTGGGCATGGCCTGAGGGGCTTCCTGGGCTTCATCGGCAGTCATGTGATAGAAACGGCCGTTGTTGTTGTTCTTGTTCCTTCTTCCTGCAAAGCGGCGCTGTTGCTGAGCAGGTGCTGCGGTATTGGCGGCAATCTTGGCAAGCTTCTTGGGGCACTCATTGGAGTAGTGACCCACAACTCCACATTCATAGCAGTTCACAGTGGACTTGTCTTTGGGGTTTACGGGGGTGGCATTGCTTCCAGTCCTTGGGGCAGTATTGGGGTTGTTGTTGTTACCGTTTTTGTTGCTGTTGTTGGGGTGGTTGTTGTTGTTGTTCCCTCCGGTCTTTGGGGGTCCTCCGTTGTTGTTGGTGTAGTTGGGGCGATAATTCTGGGCAGGGGGCTTGTTGTATCTTGGGGTGAATCCTCCAGAGGAGTTGTTGCGGTACTTCTGGGTATGGTGGGGTCCATTCTGGTTCATCATTCTGCGTTTGCGGTTCTCATTGGCTTGATGCAGCTTTCCTTCCATCTGTATGGCTGAGTCTACCAGAGCTTCTAAGTCAGCGAATGGGATGTTCACTAACACAGTCTGCATCTCGTCGTGTAGTCCGTTCAGAAATCTCTCCTTCCTTTTCTCATTGGTGTCTGTCTCATCCGGGGCGTACCTTGACAGAGTGAGAAACCTGTCGCGGTATTCCACCACGGACATTCTTCCTTGCTTGAGTTCACGGAACTCGTCTCTCATCTTCTTGATCAGTCCTTGGGGCACATGGTATTTGCTGAACTTCAGCTTGAAGTCTTCCCAAGTCATCATCTGTCCTGCATTCATGGCACGGGTGCTGGTCCACCAAGCTCTGGCTGGTCCTGCTAAGTAGTGCGTGGCAAACAGCACTTTCTCTGCGGCTTCAACTTGCGCAACTTCGAGGTTGTTCTCCATTGTCTGGAGCCAGTCATCAGCATCTAGAGGTTCTTCAGTCTTGTTGAATATTGGTGGGTTGGTGTTCTGAAAGTTCTTTAGCTTCGATCCTGGGTGCTCGTGATTTCCGTGGCCTTGATTGTTCTGGGCTATCTGTTGCAGTGCGGTAATGTTGGCTTGGCGTTCAGCTCTCTCGACTTCTCGGTCTGCCATCATCGTCTGCAGCAGTTGCATCATGGTATCCTGGGTGGCGTTGCGGGTTGGTGGGGCCATCTGAACATTGATGTAGATGATAAGATAAGAGGGAAATTTCTATGGTTTGTTTTGTTAAAGTTTAAAAAGTTCATAATTTTGAAATTTTGAGTAGTGTTGCGGGGGTAAAAACCAACAACACTTTTTCATTCATACCAAGCATCACATATTACAAATCTAACACACCGTTGGTTTGAAGAACCATTCATCGCTCTACGATACAAGGGGGATCCTGATACAACTCACACCTACTTAAGTGCTGGGGTGATACTACTCTTCAGGGTGGATTCTTCTTCTTCACGGGTGAGGTGCTTGGCGAGAGGTGAGGGCGTTGTCCAAATCCCTGCGGATTTTGTACTGCCTGAAGTCCTGAGGTGCTTCATAGGGGTTCATCTTTGGTTGTGGTGGGGGCATGGTCATCGGTCTTCCCATGGAGTCATGTCTTGGGTAGTAGATGAAGCGAGTGTTCTTGATCTTGTTCTCATTTTGTCCACACAGACGGGAAATTGCTTCTTGCATAGCTTTGTCTAGTCCTTCCTTCCAAGTGTTTCCCGTTACAGAAAACCATATGGTTTCCCATACCGGGGCATCAAGCTTCCTTCGTAGATCAGTAGAAACGTCCCACCGAGGTGGTTCTCCTAACTGAGCTTTGAGGGGTATTCCGAAGAACTCGGGGTACGGGTGTCCTAGATAGTCCACTAGTTGCTTCAACTCCTTTTCGATCCTTAGGTCGCCTCCGGGACCAAGCTGATAGGACTCCCATTGGTATGTCATCTGTGAACAAAGAGGAGGAGTAAAATAGAGAAGTAGTCAGGTGTGCAAAATTTTATGTAGGCTTGCAAAGAAAGTAGAGTATGAATTTCTCATTTTGAAAAAAGATTTCAAGGATAAGAGTGCGAATAAGTTTTCAGAAATACCCTTTTTAAAAAGATCTCAAGGATAAGGGTAAGAATAAATTTCCAGAAATAATCTTTTTGAAAAGAGTTCAAGGATAAGAGGGAGAATAAATTTTTATAAATATTCACTTTCTTTGTTTTGAAACTAAGTTTTTCAGACGTCCATTCTAACTAGGGTCTCCTAAGGTCAAACAATGGCTCTGATACCAACTTGTCAACACCCGGGTTTTTAAGTCCAGATGCCTATTATGCCATTCCTCGCAATCCCAGGAATATTGTTTTTGCGAGACATAATAGATTGATATCACAGAACATCATTCATTACAACATCGTAATTGTCTTACAACAAAGGATCACATGATCCAGTCTCATTACAATAGTAGATGATCTATTGATCAATTACAAAACACATAGCGGAAGCGAAGTAGCGTAGTAGTAGTCCATCTATTTCACAGGCAACTGTTGACGTCAGGAGTGATCCTAGTTGTCGTAGACGTCCTGCTGTCCTTCTTCCGGGTTCTGGTACTCCTCTTCATAGTCTGGCCATTTGAATAGCCAGGGACAAAGCCATGAGTACTTTAAAGTACTCGCAAACTAACGCTAAGATAAATACTATCAACTATAGTAAGGGGGTTCTAAGCTCTAGTTTCATTTGCATAAAGCCAGTTTTATTTCATAAACACTTTACTAAACAAAAGCCCTTTTCAATTCACTAACTCAAGTGGGAACATTAGTGTCATTCCCACAACTCAGTTGTGATTCCAAAGTCAAAGTCACCTTTCAAACTCAAGTCACAAGTCACCATCCATATTTTTAGAAAATTTCTGATGACGGAACAGTATGGCCTTTCCAACTGTCCATAACCGAGGACGCGGCTATTCGAATAGGTTTAACTCTGCAGAGGTTGTACACTTGTGCCACAACAATTGCAATAGTTCGTCAGGGGTAACTGGCCCTGATTTATCGTACGCAGTACGCGAACTACCAATCCTAACCTTTCATTTACATACTCTAGTATAGGCACCTCTCCCCATGAGCTTGGCCTCCCAGTGAAGACCAACTGTCAGCCTGGGAACTGCACAGGGCTTGGGCCGGACATTCACCTCATATTCACGTCATTTCACATCATTCCTTCTGTAGAGGCAGCCTCCAGCATAACCCCGATGACGCTTGTTCAGAGGGAACCCATACTAAAATACATAAGTTTCCAGCTAAGCCTTACCCAGATTCAGGTATTGTGGGGGTACTTGTAAAATTGGAATGGTATCGCATCCGAACCCAACCATCAGTGTTTTAGTAAAATTCACCAAGTCATTCACCAGTCATATTCACCTTCAAAATCTTTCAATAGAATGACTCATCATTCCAAGGTTTTCAAAGTCATTTCAATTCACAAGTTCCCAACTAGAATAGTCACTTTTAATATTGAGCACTAGCAACTAGTTATGAGGGGTGCTAAGTATCTTGGAGCTTGCTAGGCTAAGTGTGATTCTCTTGTACTACTCTATAATTCAACCAAGTGGATCATAACCAAAAAAGTAACTTTGATAAATAAAATCAAGTAAAGCTTGTAAAGTAAAAACTTGGGATAGGTTCATAAAATAAAATGTAATGGTGCCTTGCTCTTGTAGAGCTTTGCACTTTGCAAGAATATAAACTTGCAACCAAAATGGTTTGCATTAGTCTAGCTTGCATTGGTAATAGCTTGCAAGAATATTAGCTTGCCTTGGTGGTTGAGGTGATCAAAGTGGTCTTCTTCTCCTTGAAAGTAGACTTCCTCCTCCTCTTGATACTCCTCGGTACTAGCGTCTAAAATACGAATACGAGGATACAATCACCAAACAATTCATTGGCTATTCCAAACATCACATATATTCACACAAACTATTCTATTCACACAATTAATACAATTTGGTGCATTGGTGGTCTTGCTTTGCGGAAGAATAATTTCCTCTCATTTTATATGTAAATGATAGTTTCCATATAGTTCTTGAGGAATAATTTCCTCTCCTTGAATCTTCTTTAAGATTTAATTTCTCAAACCATCACACATGAGTTTATGTTGACCTAAGTCAACCATTCATCATCATCATTTGAGAAAATGATTTAAATGAGGTAGGGATACCTCATACCATTTAAGAATGCCTATGATGATTTAAAATCTCCAAGTAATTTCATGTGAGAGTATTTGACCAGGGGTTCAAACTTCATATGAAAGTACTTGGGACAAGATTTAAATGAAGTGAAACACCTCATATAATTTACACAAGTAAACTAGCATCACTCATTACTATTAAGTGGGTAAATGTGTTGTTTTCTTATTTAGGAAAAATAATTTCCTCTCATACTAATTAAGGTGTTGCTTTTAATTACTTAGAGAAATAATTTCCTCTCATTATCTTATTAAGATTTAATTTCCCTCATGAACAATATATGACCTAGGTTGACCAAAGTCAACCTCTTCATACTTATCATTTGAGAAAATGATTTAAATGAGGTTCCATACCTCATGCTATTTAAATCCTATTCGATTTAATATCCTCAACGATTCATATGAGACCTAAATGACCAGAGTCTCTACCTCATTTTAAATTGGTCAAGACAAGGTTTAAATGAGAGAAACACTCCCATAAGATTTAATAATTTGTTGGAACAATTTAAATGCTACTAAGGCAAACATTTAATATTCTTAAGTGAGCAACTATGAGACCAAGCAACCAGGGTCATCACATTACTTCATACAACTTGAGAAGATGATTTAATTGAGGTGCTACACCTCATAGATTTAAAATCTTAAATTTGGAAAAATTTAAATGGGCTAGTAATGGCTACATAGCCATTATTTGATTCTAACCCATGATCATATACAGTACCCATATCCGATTTTTACATAATCAATTAGAGTATTTGAAAAGTGAATTATGAGAGTTGAAATCAACTCAAAGTCATTTATGGTTGATTTTTAATAATTGTTTGATGTTTGAAAAGCTACTGCTTTGTTATTTTTACTATTCAAATGGTACAACATATTTTGATTTGAATCCAGTGTGGTTGGATGGGGCCTTTCATGAGCTTTCTAAAAATATAAAATTTGTGAAATTTGGCTCAGTAGATTTGTCCCTATTAACTTTTGAAACTAGCATCAGATTGCAATTTCAATGAAAAAGAAATAAACAAGTTTGAATTCAAACGGGGGCGGGAAACTTAAACGGGCCGGCCCAGCTACGCGGGCGATGCTCGCGGGCCGCCTGACAATGGGGTCCACTGTCAGTTGTTTTAAAAACACCGAACCGGTACGTGAACGGGGGCCGTGGGATTAAAGGAGATCGGACGGCCGCGGTTCATCCTCGTCGGAGACGAGCTCCGGCGGGAGCAAACCCTACCGGCGGCCAGGAGGGTCCAGGGAGGGGCCTTACCGTGGTCCAGCGGGGTCAGCGAGGCGGGCTATCGGCGTTGAAGACGACGGCGGTGCCGACGGTGGTCGCAGCAGCTCCAATGGTGGCCGCAATCGATGGCGCCGTTGCTAGGGTACGGCGGGGCGCCGGCGAGCAATTGGGGCTAGCTAGAGCACAATGTGAGGAGGGAGATGGTCGAGGAGCGTCAGAGGAGGTAGGGGAGGTGACTGGTGTGGAGTTTGGAGGCGGGAGCGTCGGCTTTTATAGAGGCGAGGCAAGGCCGAGGCGGAGTGGGCAGGTTGAGGGTGGCGTCGCCGTTCCAGGGCGTTGAAGGGGCAAGGAATGGGCGAGGTGTGTTCCTGGGGTCACGGTGATCACGACGCGCATCCAGGCGAGGTCAGAGGTGGATGGGAGCGGGCGGCAACGTCACCGTGTGCTGGCAGACTGGGGCGGACGGTCGTCGTCCGTGACGACGGCGACAGTGCTCTGGCGAGCCAATGGCGATGTCCAGGGGCTAGCCGGGGTCAAGGTGAGCAAGTGGGAGAGAGGAGAGAGCGAGGGGAAGTGTGAGGCGACGGGTCGAGCAGGCGTACTGGCGCGCTCCGGGGCGTCACCATGCGCGTCCTGTCGCGCGTGGGCGTCTCTGGGCGCGTTGGTTCCTGGCCAGTGCCAGCGTTTTCTCGGTCAATGGCTTGCACGATCAGATGCAGGGGAGTGAGAGGGAGGCATCTGACATGGTGAGGGGAGAGGGATGTGAGAGGAGGGGGTGATGGCATGGTGGGGACTTGTCATGCCACCAAGATGCATGGTCATGGTCGTGGTGACCAAGAAATAGTGAGGCAGAGGCATGGAGAGGCTAGCAGGGGTGCAAGAGGGAGGCAGTGGAGGCCAGAGGTGGACTTGGTCCAACCCAAAATCCGGCATGGGCATGAGATTCTATCACACCTGCAAGGTGCTCGTAAAAATGGCCGCATGAAAAATGTTTTCAAATTTTGGAAAGATTTTTGGGGGATTGTAATCTTATAATAAGAGAAATAGAATGGAGGTGGTGGTATTCAATTTGGTGAAGATTTGTGAGATTCCAAAATTGGTAAGATCTTCTCATAGTTTCAAAGTCCCCCCCTTGTCAAATTCATTCTAGTCAACCTGGTCAACTTTAGCCATGGTGGTCAACATGAAAGTGGTTCACCTTGACAAGGTCTTGGATGACATTGTAAGGGTTGACCAAGTTTAGTTTGAAGAAAAGTCAAAACCAGGGGGTAAAGTAGTGAACATTTTATAAAAGGCACCTTTGACCATTATCACATGTATGTTGGTTTTGAGAATTTCTTGGATTTGATTCTGGTTTCTTTGATGCATTTGTGTTTGTTTATCTTATATAAGTATTCTACAAGCAATAGATCAAGCAAAGGTGGCCTTTGGTGAAGATTTGCACAATTGGCTTTATGTGTATGTGAGTGAAATTGGGATTTTCTCACTATTTGATTTCTCTCCATTTGATTTGACTTTTGTTGACTCTAATGTGATTCTTATTAGTTTAGAAACATTTTCAAACCATTTAATCCATTTCAAAAGGTCTTGATCAAAGATTTGCAAAATTGGCCATAACACATAAGAGGTGAGGTGTCAAATTTTATTATTTTTGTAAATTGTTCCCCTTGCTTTACTTGGGCATGGGTTAGGGTCAATTTAGTGTTATATTAGGTTTGGAGATGGTTTCACACCATTTGGTCAAGGTAGAAGTGCATAGGTCAAGATTTGGGGAAAATGGCTATGTGGCACATATGCCCCTATGCATATGTGGCATTTGATTTTTGATTTGATTGTTCTTGGCCCAAAAGGTGTTGTTGAGTGTTGAAATGGCATATGGAAGTGATCCAACCATTCACAACAAGTCCTAGGGTCAATCTTCTCAAATTCACAAATTTGCACTTTACTCTCATATGCCTCTATGGCATTTTTAGTTTCTTTTTAGTTTCTTTGGAAATCACTTGGAATTGGTTTGATAAGTACTAGGGAAGGTGTATGAAGGTTTTCCAAACCTCTAAGCAAGGTAGAAAAGCTTAGGGTAAAGATTTATATTAAAAGAAATAGCCATAGGCACATATGCCTCTTTCTTATTTAATTTCCTTTTATTTTAATTTAACTAGGGTGGCGAAAAGAGGGGTGAGGTTTAGGGTTTAGTGGGGTTCACAATGGTTCACCACCATTTAGCATAATTAATAAAGGTAGGGTTCAAGATTTACCTATTAGGGTTATATGCCCCCATATGTCTTTTATTTTATTTTGGGTTTCTCAAAATAGACCAAATGGTTTTTGGAGAAGATTAGGGTTTAAGGTTTTTCTTTGATTTTATTGGGTTGGTGACCTTCACTTGATTACTTTAGGGTTTTAGGGTTTAGCACATAAGCATAATAACACTCATCATGGCAAAACACAAGATTTAAACAAGATCTATATGTATTAATCTTATTTTAATAAAAGTTTTTTGTTGGTTCCAAAATTTGGAACTAGGGAAATTCATTTGTTTTGTTTTGAAAATTTGGGATGTTACACTCGGCATCCTCCTCCGTCCTAAAGAAGTGCCTATTGTAGTGCTCCTCTAACTCTTCTTGAGACGACATGGTGGCTTGCACTAATAGAAGATGAAAAAGAGTTAGAATTCACGGAAAAATTCGGCATGACCTTTGCTAAAAATTGGTCATGCCGAGTGCTAGAATTGCCGGAACGGAAATGAATCGACATTCCGGCACTCAATAGCAACTCAATCCCTGTGTAACAGAAATGCAATTCACATATATATAGCCATGAACACCATAACCATCACCATAAACGAGAGACAATATAACTTGACCATTACAGTAGGGGAGCAGCTTGATTTTCATTTTCATTTCACCATAACCATCATAATACATAACAATAACTAGGTGCATTAGAAATACACATTAGATTAAATGAACCAGTAGCATTTAAATGAGTAGCATTTCATTAGGCATTTAAATGAACCAGTGCATCAACCAAACATCACCATCTCAACCAGAAGCAAACCAGAAGCATTTAGTATATAAAGCATTTACTAAATATAAATTGAAACCCTAAATACTAACCAGTAGCTAAGCAACATTTTAATTTTAAACCACTAGCTAAACCAGTAGTAGCATTTGCTACTGCCAACTAGTGTTCATTTCATTTAAATGAACCATGTACTGCTAGCAAATTTTATTAACTAAACCTACTAAATTATTTTAACCAGAGAACCATCATATTATTATGAACATACCTAAGAAACATGAACCTAGCTAGCTGCATTTCATCTAACCAGAGAGGCAAAAGAAAAGAAAAACATGAAAAGAAGCACTGAAAATCCCCATTTTTTGCTACTGCATTTCATCATTTAATTCCAAACCAGAGAATGAATTCATTTTAGTGCTTTCTCAAAATTTCAAACCATAGAATGAATATGAGTGCATTTCATGAACCAGAGCACATCTAATACTTATGGCATTTTATGAACCATTTTTTAGTAATAGCCAGAGAATTGCTTTACATCCCTAAATCATTTAATACACATGAACCATTTTAGCAAACCATTTAAATAGTATTGGCAGAATCATGGACTTGATAATTGCAATATGGTTGTTCATTTAAAAAATACTACTTATTGCTATATCAACCAGTACCTACTTCATTTGCAAGTAGCCTCAAGTAAATTTGCATTAGGCATTTGCAAGCATCTGAGCATCATTTCATTTGATTTTCATTTTCAATTTTTCTTACTGCAAGCAATTCAATGTACAATTTTTAGCATTTAACTAAATCAATTAAATGAAACCTACTACTAGCATTCAAAATTTTATGTATAACTTATAATGAAAAATTGTAACCTACTGCTAGAATTTGAAACCAATTTTTAGCATTCAAAAATTGAAACCTACTGCTAGCTAAACCATAACCAAAAAAACCTACTGCCTAGCTACCTAGGTACTGCAAGCATTTTTATTTTCATTCACATCATGTAATCTACAATCTACCTAAGCAAACTAGGGACAAACAAGCATAAGCAAATTGCAGTAATCAACTCATACCACCATATCTCAAATTCTCAACTAAAATGAAGCAGACATACTTAACACATGAGTCCCATCTCATCCATTACAGTAAGTATGCATCAAATTCAATTTGCTATGAACCATCACCCTCCAACACATAACATTCCAATTCTCCAGCTAAATGAACCATTTTAGCAAACCATTTTAGCAAACCAGAGAGCAAAACCTAAATGAACTAAACCAATTTAGCTAGCAAAACCATTTTCATTTTCATTTAATGAAGAACTAACATACTGTCTAGTGTCTAGTTTTTATTTTCAGTAGCATTTCAGTAGCATTTGCATTAGGCATTTTCAGTAGCATCCTACATCTCAATTTTTTCTTACTGCAACCAGAGAGCATAAACTATAAACCCTAAATCGACCAGAGCACATCAAGAACTATAAACTACTACAAGAACTAAGGATTTTTGGAGGCAAGAACTTCAATTTTTTCTTACTGCAACCAGAGCACATCAAGCATTCTTGCAAGAACTACTGCAAGCACTAAGGATTCGAATGCACATCAAGCATTCTTGCAAGAACTACTGCAAGAATTCGGAGGCAGAGAGAGGGAAGGAAGAGGGGGATGGAGAGGGGAAGGGAGAGGGGTTCTTACCAACGGTGATGGTGGTGTGCTGCTCCTCTCTGTGATGGTGGCCTGCGCGCAACGCCCTCCTCCTCCTCTCGGCGATGGTGGCGACGGTGGCCGGCGCGTGACGCCCTCGATCCCCCTCCTCTCCGCGGCCACGCCCTGCTCCTACTTGCACAGAGGCTCCGGCGTGCAACGAGGTATCTTGGTCCAGGGCTTCCGCGCGGTGGCGCTCGAGATCGATGGTGGCGGCGACGCTCGAGATCGACGGTGGCGGCGCGGTTCGTCTCGATCGACTGGGAATGGGGAGGGAGAAGAGAGGATCGCGCAGCGGTTAAGTCCCAGGTATAGCTGGGCTCACCTTATTGCCGGCGCACCACCTGTTTGGTTCGCCGGGGACAACTATACCCCCGGCGAACCAAACAGGTGGTGCGCCGGCAATAAGGTGAGCCCGGCTATACCTGGGACTTGTCCCCCAACCCTGGCTGGCCATTTCCTTTTCTATTTTATTTTATTTTTATTCTTTTCTTTATTTCTTTTCACTTTCTTTGATGTTTCTTTTCTTTTCCCACAAATCCTATACTATTTTATTTCCTTCTCTTTTCAAGATAATAACCAAGCAATATGAGTTATGCATTACAAAAAATATGAGTTATATATACATGCATGCATAAAATATTGACCAACACAATATTAATTATTCATACATAAAATATTGGCCATGACCATATGAGTAGTTATGAATTACACAAAATATGAGTTATAGATTGCAAATAAAGTTTTACATCATCGATTGAGAAGAGTGTTTCGCTTTCTTCTTGCTTTTCTTGCTCGTCGTTGAATAATTTAGCCCCGTGTCGTGACTTCTTCTTTTGAAGGGTCGACCTGACCTCGGTAGCGTGGTCCTGCTTCTTCTTGTGGTGTATGTTGTGTCTTCGTCCTCGGATTCTTCCATCATTGGGTCTCCGACTTGTCCTTCGAAGTCTTCCTCGTTGGCGACTCCATCCATTCCGACGATGGTCCTCTTGCCTCTCCTCACGATAACACGGCTAGGCCTGGATGGGTCGGTTATGAAGAAGCATTGGTGCACGTGTTCGCCAAGCATCTATGGCTCATTCTGCGCGGTGGCGTTCGTGGACTTTGATTTGTTGGCTTCGGGTAGAAACATGGTGGTGAAATACCGGTCTTCTTTTGTGACGCTCTTAGCCCATCTGATACGGAACATCGGCACTTTCTCCCCAGCGTAGCTAAGCTTCCAGATTTCCTCGATTCTTCCGTAGTATCTAGTCTTTACGTCACCCGCCCAGTCAGCGTTGCACGGACATGGTCATCCATTATACCTCGGATTTCAACCGGAAGAATCTGCGTCATCATCACGTGACAGTCATGAGACTTCATGCCGCTGAAGTTTCGTTTCTTGGGGTCCATGTATCTGCTTATTAGCCCGGAGTAACCGAAGGGCACTCTGACTCCTAGAAGGCAATTGAAAAATTGATCGACCTCGGCCGGACTAAAAGTGAAGCAGGAGGGGGGACAGTAATAGTCTGGCTGCTTAATCCTTTTGCGCTTCTGACCGTCGTCCGCCTCCTCCTCCGACTGTCCCTCTTGGGCCGGCGGGATCTGAAGCTCTTCCCTGATGCCCAAAACTTTGTGGTCGTGTCTTGCTTTCGGCCCATCTTTGGTCCGGTCCGGCATGTTGAGAAGAGTGCCAAGCAAGCTCTCGCACACGTTCTTTGCAATATGCATGACATCAAGGCAGTGAGGTGTATCGAGAATTTTCCAGTACGGCAAATCCCAAAACACGGACCTCCTTTTCCATACACCAATGAGCGGCGTCGTTTCCTTTTTCTTCTTCTTCTTCTTCTCTCCAGGCTTTTGACGAATCTTTCCCGGCGCAGGGTACTCCTTCGAACCTTTCAGTAATGTATCGATCTCTTCGCCGCCCTTCTTACGTGGAGGTCCTCGGGGTTCATTTGTACCATCGAACAGATCTCCACGCTTTCTCCACGGGTCAGTCTTCTGTAGCCACCTTCGATGCCCCATGTAAAATGTTTTCGAAGAGCCGGGATCCTTACCAAGCTGCAAAAACATCGTCTCTTCCATGCACCTGACACATGCCTTGTGTCCATGGCACACCTGGCACGAAATGTAACCGTATCCGAGGTAGTCCTGCACCGTCGTGATCAACGCGGCTCTCAAAGGGAAATATTCTTCCGCGACGGCGTCCCATGTATCTACCCCTTCCTCCGCCCACAACGTTTCAAGCTCCTCCTTTAATAGTTCGAGATACATGTTGATATCGTTTCCTGGCTGTGTCGGCCCTTGAATTAGCATACTCATCTATATGTACTTCCTCTTCATGCACAGCCAGGGCGGGAGGTTGTAGATCCATACAAACACGGGCCATGTGCTATGTGTGCTGCTCTGGTTTCCGAACGGATTGAATCCGTCCGTGCTCGCACCCAACCTGATGTTTCTGGGATCTGCCCCAAAACTTCCGAATTCATTGTCTAATGCTTTCCACTGGCTTGCATCCGAAGGGTGCGTCAGCACTGGGTGCTCAATCCGCTCTTCATCATTCAACACTGCCTCCTTTCTTTCTGCGTGTGTTATCACCGGATTTTGGCCAAATCAGGAGGTGGGCTGTAAGGGAGATGGGCTTGGAAGATTATATGTGGAAGATCTCTGAAGCGGCCTTGCACGAAGAGTTTGGGCTAGATTGCCCGTGTATCTGTATTATAGTAGATTGCATCTTAGATTAAAAGTTATAGTTTGTCTCGTACACGGTGGGGATTATTCCCACGTTAGAAAGTCCCCTGGACTATAAATATGTATCTAGGGTTTATGAAATAAACAACAACCAACGTTCAACCACAAATCAATCTCGGCGCATCGCCAACTCCTTCGTCTCGAGGGTTTCTACCGGTAAGCATCATGCTGCCTAGATCGCATCTTGCGATCTAGGCAGCACAAGCTTTATGTTGTTCATGCGTTGCTCGTACTGAAGCCTTTTTGATGGCGAGCAATATAGTTATCTTAGATATGTTAGGGTTAGCATTGTTCTTCGTATCATATGCTATCGTAGTGCAACCCTTGCATATCTAGCCGCCCTCACACCTATCTTAGGTGTGGGGGCGGCACCCCGCTTGATCTTTATTTAGTAGATCCGATCCGTTACGGTTGCTCCTTGTTCTTCAAGGATTAGTTTAATATCTGCAATAGTTAGGCCTTACAAAGGGTTGGAGGATCCAGCGGCACGTAGGGTGTTGTTTGCTAGTCCTAGACAGGATGTTCCGGGGATCAACCTCGTGTTGGTTTTTAGGCCTTGTCTAGGATCGGCTTACGATCACCGTGCGTGGCCGCGAGGCCCAATCGTGAGTAGGATGATCCGATTATGCGGTGAAAACCCTAAATCGTCGTAGATCGTATTAGCTTTATCTTGATCAAGCAGGACCACCATATATTCGTGCACCTCGTACGAATCATGGGTAGATCGGCTCCTTGAGCCGATCCACAGGATAACCTGAGAGCCGACCGAGGCTCGTATTTAATGTTTACGTGTATGCCATGCAGGAAACTAAGCGAGGCATCTCCATCACCTTCCTGACCAGGTATAGGTCAGGTGGCACGCCCTTGCATCAGCATCGGACGTGTGTACCAGAGGCTTTGCGGGCCGTCGCTCGGAGGGACCAGGGCCAGCCGCAGCCCTAAGTTGTTCCCGGCTCTACTGTGTTGCCCGTCGCTGCTCGCCGGTGGGTTTTGACCGCAACACATTCTGGCACGCCCGGTGGGACTATCTTCTACATCAACCACATCGCCATCTACATCTGAGATGGCGGACGGCACTCCAGTCACGTACGAGGATCTGACCGATGAGCTCAAGAAGAAGTATGACGAGGTCAAAGCAATCCTCGAAGCCGACCTCATCGGCTCTTTTCACAGGACCCGTTCACATGGCATCAGGTGGAAGGGGTTCTCGCCTAATGGTGCACTCGATGGGATAGACCTCTCTGCCCCGTCAGAAGAACGCACCAGGTCCCTACGTCAGGAGATCAACTACTTGGTGGCTCACTCGCTGCACCGCCACTCTGAGAACCTGGTGAACACTCTGGAGCGTGTCGCTCTTCGAGTGATCCAGGAAATCATGAGTCGCCAATACTCTCCGTCAGGACCAGCTCTCGGGACATACCAGGGAGAGATGCCACTCCAGTCCCGTCCACCGCTGCCATATGCGTTGGCAGCACCAGAGGTGCCGAATTCACCGGCATTCGTCGTCTACAAGATCGGTGGTGACCCTAGTGACTGCCAGTTCTTGCATGAGGCGCCTAAGGAGATCCCTCACGGGTACATGTGCACATACGTGCCAGACTGCGGTAACTGGGCGCTCACAAACCAGGCCGCAACATCAGGGACTTCTGGGAAAGCAGGAGGAACGTCAGCGACAGATCTTGAGAAGCAGACGTGGCTAGCTACGTATGCCACTCCAACAAACCTCCAGAGCGTAGCTCCTGCAGTTGGCTCAGAGCTGGAAAAGCAAGCATGGCTGGCTAAGTACGCCACCCCGGCGAATCTTCAGAGTTCGACTCCTGCAGCCAGCACCGCGGATCAGATCAGCACGATCCTCAGGGACCAGTTCGGCATGGTGCCGAAAAGGAGGACAATCGGCTATTCCAAGCCGTACCCCGACGAATACGAATTGGTCCCGCTACCACCCAAATATCGGCTCCCTGATTTCTCCAAATTCAGTGGATCAGATGGTTCCAGCTCCATCGAGCATGTGAGCCGATATTTGGCACAGCTAGGAACGGCCTCAGCGTCGGATCCACTATGTGTGAGGTTCTTCGCACAGTCCCTCACAGGATCGGCTTTCGGGTGGTACACTTCGTTGCCACCAGACTCAATCCGGACTTGGAAGCAGTTGGAAGAACAGTTCCACATGCAGTATCACTCAGACGCTTCCGAGTCTGGCCTTGCCGATCTAGCACAAATACGTCAGAAGCGGGGAGAAACTGTGGCAGAATACATCCAGCGCTTCAGGAATCTTAGGAACCGATGTTATTCGGTTCGTGTGACTGAAAAAGAAGCAGTCGAATTGGCAGTGGTGGGCCTTGCATCACAAGTCAAGGACGTGGCCTCTCAAGCAGACTACCCTTCACTGGCGCACATGGTTCAGAAACTGTCAGCATATGAACAGCACCACCCGGACTTGTACCAGGATAAATTCAAGCGTGCGGTAGTCTTGGTTGAGGCAGACGAAGATGAAGGCTCTGTGGGCGATCAAGAAGTAGCAATGGCTGAATGGATTCGGGGGGCAACCCCCGTGTCCTGCAAATGGGTCAAGCCACCAGGTCCGCCCAGAGGCTTTGATTTTGACGTGACCAAAACCGAGCAAATCTTCGACCTCCTACTCAAGGAGAAGCAGTTGAAGATACCCGAAGGCCTCAAAATCCCCACGGTACAGGAGCTGAACGGAAAGCCATACTGCAAATGGCATAACTCAGTCTCGCATGCCACCAACGACTGCAGGGTGTGGTGTCAGCAGATCCAAATGGCGATAGAACAAGGACGTCTGATTTTCAACCAGTACGCCATGAAGGTCGATACCCACCCCTTCCCCGCCGTTAACATGGTGAAGTGCACTTACCCTGAAGGTTGCCAGCCGGGATCCTCGTTCAGCATCAACATGGTAGAACCTGGACACCACGCTGGCAAGGACGGAGACGAGGGCAGCTGCTCTCGTAGCAAGGACACAGAGGAAGCCGCTCCACGCGATCGGCTCCGGCACGACAGCAAGCGCTACATCACAGAGGGAGAAGTGAGGAATGTAAGATATCAGCGACCTCTCTCTGATCACCTCCTTAACAAGTACGTGAGTCAGTATGACCAACGCCGACAATCCAGCGATGATGATGAAAGAGAGCGTCTGGCTAGAGAAGCCAGAAGACATCGTCGGCATGATCGCGATGAGGAGGAGTACGAGCGCCGTGCCAAGGAAAAGGCAAGGGAGCGAGACGACGAGGATAGGCACTGGGACTGCCCCTTCTTCAGACACTGCTGGGACTCAGGAATGAGCCGATTACCTACAATCGGCAATTGCCCAGAATGCAACCAGGAGAAGGAGGAGGCAGCCAACGTGTCCGTGTTCAAACGTCTAGGGCCTCTCCCACCACAAAGCAAACGCGCTGAGTCCCCTCGGATGGAAGATCTTGAGGATTCGGAAGACGAGGGAGAAGAAGAAGAAGACAGGTACCACCGTCCAAGGTGGTGCCCTGATGGACTCAGCCGTTCTCAAAAGCGCAGGGTTCAGCGACTGCGTGGCTTGGAGGAAGCCGAAAGGCTATACCTGCACACGCTAAGGAAAGCGCGGCCTGATCTGGCCGCCAAGGTCCAGCGGACCCTGGATGAAGAGGGTCGACCACGGAAAATGGAGTGGCGCCCCAAGCAAAGGAAAGCCGATGATGAAACATCGGCTGGCACAAACATGGTGTTCATCCTTCCAGCGGAGTTTGGTGCTCCAGGATCAGACGAAGCACCCTCAAGCATCGTACCGATGGAGAAGAAGGACGGCCGATGGCGTGTGGCTATAGATTTTCGAGATCTCAACAGAGCCACCGGCCTGATCGAGTAGCAAGAACCAACTTATGCACGAACATAGCGAGGCCGATCCTTTGGATCGGCCCCAAAGATCTATGAAGGAACATTACAAAACCTTCATTGAAGCGCTTCAATCAATGTGGAGGCCGATTCCAGCAATCGGCCAAAATTATCCTCACCACATGTTCTGCTTATATGCAACGTCGCTCTAATGGGCAGCGGTTTACGTCGGCTGATGAGTCCGGGAAAATCAATATTGGTCCTACCAAAGCCGACGTGCAAATACGGTGCCTTGGCTAGACTACAGAGCCGATATCTGCAGTTCCCTTACAGATTCGGCTCGGGGGGCACCTAATCAGATGAACATGTGCAGATGAACATGTGTACAGTGAGACATTGGGGGCCGATGAAAAATCGGCCAGTAATTTTTTTTTATTAGAACTAAGGAACAAAGCCGATGCACAGTCATCGACTCTAGTACAATTACACAAGACCAAGACCTGCCGGCTATGTGCTCAAAGCTAAGAACTTCTGTTTCCTTGAAGGGAATGTACAATGAGAAGCAGCCTCTTTGCGTCAGTTAAGCTGTTGGTGTTTCATCTACAACATCGGCGTTCAGTGGAAGAAAGCTGATTAATGGGGGCAAGTGTGGCTGACTCTTCGTGGTAGCTATCTTGGATTACCAGATTACCTAAGGTCAAAGCCTTTTTGTTTGACCTGTGCATCCTCGCCGGTATTCTCGCCTTGATTAAGGCTCGGGGGGCAACTAGCTTGGTAGATGCTCTATTTTTTGGAGCCAATTGGAGTTGCATCGGCTGACCCTGCATCGTGATCTTCTCCGAAAGCAGTGAGGTGTTGCAGAAGCAGACTGCTAAAGCTACGGAAAGGGGCCGGAAAAGGAAGCTGTCGGCTTTTACAGGTTTTGGATCGTCCTGTTGCTGCGAGAAGAGGAAAGAGACTGGATTCTCAAAATAGCCGATGAATAGTCATCGGCTATGAGGTTGCGAAATTTTATGATCAGGTACCAAATCGCAGCCGGAGAACTGACGGTCTAATCGATATCTGAGTCCGGCTTCAGGGGCGTCTAAGGAAAAAGAATCCGATACGTTGCTATCGATCTCGGTGTGGCGAGCGGAAGGATTGAAATTGGATTAATTGAAAGATAAATTGGAAGAACAATTTTCATTAATTCAAAGGAGTGGCTTTACAGGAAAGAGCCGATGGCTCTCAAAAGAAGGATCTGGTGCCTAGTGCACTGCTACTACTAGTCCTACTCTACTAGTCGTCGCCGTCCTCATCGTCGCCGTCGTCGATGTCATCGGCGATGCTCCCAGGAAGTTCCTCGTCGCTGCTACCCCAGCCCTCGGCCGGAGCTTCGTCTTCCTCGTCATCATCATCATCCTCGCTGTCCGCCCAAGAGCGGAAGCGCTTTGTCGGCGGGTACCCGATGGAGGAGGAGGATTCATCCTCCTCCTCTTCTTCCTCGTCATCATCATCATCTTCGCTGTCTGCCCAAGCGCGGAATCGTTTTGCCGGCAGAAGCTTAGCGGGGGAGGAGGGGCCGCCCTCCTCTTTTTCTTCTTCTTCCTCTACTTCTTCCCCCTTCCCGTCGGAGGAGGTGGGTTTCATCCAGAGATGGAGGTCGTCTTCACTTTCGCTCATCAGCTCCCCTTCGATGAGGAATTTGAGATCGTCTTCCCCATCGGTCAGAGGCAGGTCGTCCTCTGGCGCATGGTCGGAGTTCCACTCCGGCTCACTCGAGGAGAAGGATTGGAGGGAGAGGCCGGAGGAGACAGAGGAAGAGGAAGACATTGCTACAGGGGAAGAGGGTTTTTTGGTGCCGATAGCTAGAACAGAGAAAGGGGATGAAGAGGGCTAATCAATCGGCACGGTTAAACAAAGAGGAGCCTAGAAGAGATTTAATGCCATTGCAGTTTCCGAGGAGATAGAGCCAAAATTGTCAAATCACACAGAGAAGGTGAGGAGGCAAGTCATCATGATGAAGAATACTGCGACGGTTCTGCTCTGCTACGACATGACCCTTTGAAGGAAAAACAGAGTGGTTTTGAAATTATCATTACCAAAACCAGGGGGGCATGTGTTATCACCGGATTTTGGCCAAGTCAGGAGGTGGGCTGTAAGGGAGATGGGCTTGGAAGATTATATGTGGAAGATCTCTGAAGCGGCCTTGCACGAAGAGTTTGGGCTAGATTGCCCGTGTATCTGTATTATAGTAGATTGCATCTTAGATTAAAAGTTATAGTTTGTCTCGTACACGGTGGGGATTATTCCCACGTTAGAAAGTCCCCTGGACTATAAATATGTATCTAGGGTTTATGAAATAAACAACAACCAACGTTCAACCACAAATCAATCTCGGCGCATCGCCAACTCCTTCGTCTCGAGGGTTTCTACCGGTAAGCATCATGCTGCCTAGTGTTGACTGCCAAAACCCACCGGCGGGCAGCGGCCTGTCAACACAGGTAGAGCCGGGAAGAGCCTAGAGCTGCGGCTGGCTGAGACCCCTCCGAGCGACGGCCCGCAATGCTCTTCTGGTCACACGCGGCGATGCGAAGTGCAAGGGCGTGCCACCTGACCTATACCTGGTCAGGAAGGTGATGGGGATGCCTCGCTTAGTTCCTGCATGGCATACACGTAAACATTAAATACGAGCCTCGATCGGCTCTCAGGTTATCCTGTGAATCGGCTCAAAGAGCCGATCCACCCATGATTCGTACGGGGTGCACGAATACTTGGTGATCCTGCTTGATCAAAATATAGCTAATGAGATCTACGACGATTTAGGGTTTTCACCGCATAATCGGATCATCCTACTCCAGGTTGGGCCTCGCGGCCACGCACGGTGCACATAAGCCGATCCTAAACAAGGCCTAAAAACCAACATGACGTTGATCCTCGGAACATCCTGTTTAGGACTTGCGAACGCCACCCTACGTGCCGCTGGATCCTCCCCCCCTTTGTAAGGCCTAACTATTGCAGATATTAAACTAATCCTTGCAGAACAAGGAGCAATCGTAACGGATCAGATCTACTAGATGATGAACAAGCAGGGTGCCGCCCCCACACCTGAGATAGGCGTGAGGGCGGCTAGACATGCAAGGGTTGCACTACGTAAGCATGTTATACGAAGAACTATGCTAACCCTAACACATCTATGATAACTACGTTGCTCGCCATCAAAGACGCTTCAGTACGAGCAACGCGTGAACAACGTGGAGCTTGTGCTGCCTAGATCGCAAGATGCGATCTAGGCAGCATGTCGCTTACCTGATTGAAACCCTCGAGATGAAGGAGTTGGCGATGCGCCGAGATTGGTTTGTTTTGGGTTGAACGTGAGTTGTTGTTTATTCCATAAACCCTAGATACATATTTATAGTCCAGCGGACTTTCTAATTCAGGCGTGCACCTAACCGTGCACGGGTAAAACTCTAATCTTGATCTAAAACATAACCTACTATAATTAAAGATACACGGGCAAACTAGCCCAAATTCTCCGTGCAAGGCAGCTTCAGAGATCTTCCACGTGTAGTCTTCCAAGCCCATCTCTCTTACGGCCCACCTCTGGATTTGTCCAAAATCTGGTGATAACACATGCCCCCCTGGTTTTGGAAATAACATTTCCAAAATCATTATGCTTTCCTTTCGAAGGGTCATGTCGTGGCAGATCAGAGCCATTTGCAGCATCCGTCATCATTATGCCCTGTCCTCTCAGCTTCTCTGCAAAATTTGACAGCTCTGACATTACCCCTTCGGAAACTGTAATGGCAGTAATTCCCACCAGGCTTCTCATTATTTAACCGTGCCGACTGATTAGTTATCTTTATCCCCTTCCTCTGTTCCAGCCATCGGCACCCCCAAAAAACCCTTCTGCGCACCATGTCTTCTTCTTCCTCTGCCTCGTCGGGACTTTCCTTCGAGTCCTCTTCTCCCGAGCCGATGCCAGCACCGAGCCCACAAGAGGTCCATGCGGCCAACATCCGCCGTGCCATTGAGGCCGGGGAGGAGTCAGACCATGACTTCTTCATCTGGTCCGAGGACGACCAGTCCTCGACGGACGGGGAGAGCGACCTCCGCTTCCTCGCCAACGGGGAATCGGAGGAGGAGAGCGATGACGATCGCTTCTCCTGGGATGACTTTACCTCCTCCGAGGTGAAGGAGGAGGAAGAGGAGGAGGAGGATGACGACGACAGCCCCTCCGACGAGCCGCCGGCCAAGCGCCATTGCCCCTGGCCAGGGAATCTCACTGATTATGATAGCGACGATGACGACGACGACGTGGAGGACGAGGACAACGAAGGTCCTGCCGGCGGCCGCTACAGCAGCGACGATGAGCCCGTCGGGAGTAGCGCCGACAGCGCTGACGACGGTGACGACGAGGGCAGTGACGGCCCGTAGAATAGGACCTCTAGAATAGGATCAGCAACAGTAGACGGGGCAATGTATCCCCTTAGTACTCCCTTTTGAGAGCAATCAGCTCTTCTATGTAAGAAATCTGGTTTATCAATGAAGAACTTTTCCCCAATTTGATTTTGCCGATTTCTTCGGAGTTTAATTGAGCCGATTCCCTCTTCTGCTGACCCCGCCGATCATTACTTAGCCAATGCCCAACGAGCCGATGACAACGCACCGGTATCTCAATGTCCCATCCCTTTGAGCTCTGGCGGACAACTAGGCAGATCGACGTTCTCACGAGAGCCCCAGAACCACTGCCGACACGACTTGCTCCTGAAGTCGATACCACTGGGTTTTCAGCCCGATGAAATTTCAATCGGCTTCTTAAGAACGAAAGTTCTGCGCCATCAGTTGCCCCCCGAGCCTCTATCAAGGCGAGCATATTAGTGGACTAACCAAATGTGTCGCTATCGGTTCCCAAGTCATGATGCAGAACCAGCCGATTTCAGCAAAATCGGCTCTCCAGAGCAGAGAACCTTCAGGGTGAGCTGCCCCCCGAGCTTCTTGACTCAACTGAGGACGAATCTCTCTTCGTGACTCACTTCCTGCTCCATTGACCCTTTCTGCTCATAACAGCTGTTCCTCTTGAGTCGATGGCCACGTATCTGCATCGGCTAACCCTTTGTTTTTTTTTTATTTGGCCGATTTTTTAGAATGAATCGGCCCCCAATATTCCACTGCACGCATGTCTGCACATGTTTATCTGCATATGTCCATCTGACTATATGCCCCCCGAGCCGAATCTGCCAAATGACTGCAGATATCGGCTTTCATGGTTAGTCAGGGCACTGCACTTGCACATCAGCTTCGCAAAGATTCATGCTGACTTTCATCTGCCGACGTGGCCGCTGCCCAGTAGATCGTTGCTGACCATAAACAGAATATGTGCAGAAGATAATTTCGGCCGATTGCTGAAATCGGCCTCCACATTGCTTGTTCGATGAAGGTTTTGTAATGTCCCTCCATAAATTTTTTGGGGCCGATCACAAGGATCAGCCTCACCCGGTTTGCTCATTGGTTTAATCTTGCTACTCGGTTAGGCTGGATAAAACCAACCCAACCTCTGACTTGATGCGCCTGCTGTCGTCCACCTTGAGTGCATCGTATAATCGTGGAGCACTAAGCTCTGTCGGCAAGACGAGCACCATGTTTGTGCCAGCCGATGTTTCATCATCGGCTTTCTTTTGCTTGGGACGCCACTCCATTCTCCGTGGACGACCCTCTTCATCCAGGGCTCGCTGAACCTTTGCAGCCAGATCAGGCCGTGCCTTCCTTAGCGTGTGCAAGTATAACCTTTCGGCTTCCTCCAGGCCGCGCAACCGCTGAACCCTGCGTTTTTGTGAACGGCTGAGTCCGTCAGGGCACCACCTTGGACGGTGGTACCTGTCTTCTTCTTCTTCTAGTCCCTCGTCTTCGGAATCCTCAAGATCTGCCCAACGAGGTGACTCAGCACGTTTGCTCTGTGGCGGGAGAGGCCCTAAGCGCTTGAACACAGACACGTTGGCTGCCTCCTTCTTCTTCTGGTTGCATTCTGGGCAATTGCCGATTGTGGGCAATCGGCTCATTCCTGAATCCTAGCAGTGTCTGAAGAAAGGGCAGTCCCAGTGTCTGGCGTTGTCATCTTGCTCCCTTGATGTGTCCGTGGCACGGCGCTCGTGCTCCTCCTCATCGCGATCCTGCCGACGATGTCTTCTGGCTTCCCTAGCCAGACGATCTCCTTCATCATCATAGTTGGACCGTCGGCGTTGGTCATACTGACTCACATATTTGTTGAGGAGGTGATTAGAGAGAGGTCGTTGATATCTTATGTTCTTCACTTCTCCCTCTGTGACGTAGCGCTTGCCATCATGATGGAGCCGATCGCGTGGAGCGGCCTCCTCTGTGTCCTTGCTATGAGAGCAGCTGCCCTCATTTCCATCTTTGCCAGAGTAGTTCCCAGGTCCTACCATGTTGATGCTGAACGTGGGACCTGGCTGGCAGCCCTCGGGGTAGATGACTTCTACCATGTTAACGGCGGGGAAGGGTTGGGTGTCGACCTTCATGGCGTACTGGTTGAAAATTTAACGCCCCTTCTCTATCGCCGCTTGGATGTGCTGACGCCACACCCTGCAGTCGTTGGTGGCATGGGAGAGCGAGTTGTGGAATTTGCAGTACGGCTTTCCGTTTAGCTCTTGCGCCGTGGGGAACTTGAGACCTTCAGGAATCGTCAACTGTTTCTCCTTGAGCAGGAGGTCGAAGATTTGTTCAGTCTTGGTCACGTCAAAATCAAATCCCCTGGGCGGCCCTGGTGGCTTTACCCATTTGCAGGACACGGGGGTTCCTCCCCGAGTCCACTCAGCCACTGCCACTTCTTGGTCTCCCGCAGGCACTTCACCTTCCTCTGTATCGACCAGGACTACTGCACGCTTGAACTTGTCTTGGTACAGGTCTGGGTGGCGCTGTTCATATGCTGATAGTTTCTGAACCATGTGCGCCAGCGAGGGATAATCTGCTTGGGAGGCCATGTCCTTGAGCTGTGTTGCAAGGCCAGCTACTGCCAACTCGATTGCTTCCTTTTAGTTATACGAACCGAATAACATCGGTTCCTAAGATTCCTGAAGCGCTGGATGTACTCTGTCACCGTTTCTCCGCGCTTCTGACGTAGTTGTGCTAGATCGGCAATGCTAGACTCGGAAGCTTCTGAATGGTATTGCGTATGGAATTGTTCTTCCAATTGCTTCCAAGACTGGATGGAGTTTGTCGGAGAGAGGTGTACCATCCAAAAGCCGATCCTGTGAGGGACTGTGAAAAGAGCCTCACGCGTAGCTGATCCGACACTGAAGCCGGTCCTAGTTGCGCCAAATATCGGCCGACGTGCTCGATGGAGCTAGAGCCATCTGATCCACTGAATTTGGAGAAGTCAGGGAGCCGATATTTAGGTGGCAGCGGGATCATCTCGTACTCGTCGGGGTACGGCTTGGAATAGCCGATTGCCCTTCTTTTCGGCACCATGCCGAACTGGTCTCTCAAGTATGGTATCGATCTGATCATTGTCTTGGCTGCGAAGTTGCACTGCGAAGATTCGCCGGGGTGGCGTACTTAGCCAGCCATGCTTGCTTTTCCAGCTACGAGCCAACCGCAGGAGCTAGGCTCGGGAGTTTCGTCGGGGTGGCGTACTTAGTTAGCCACGTCTCGCTTTTCAAGCTACGTCGCCGACGTTTCTCTGTTTTCGCCGGAGTCCCCGATGTTGTGGCCTGGTTTGATAGTGCCCGATTGCCACAATCTGGCACATACGTGCACGCGTATCCTTGAGGGATCTCCTTAGGCGCCTCGGTCAAGAATCGGTAGTCACTAGGATCACCACCAATCTTGTAGACGACAAATGCCGGTGTAGCCGGCACTTTCAGTGGTGCTGCCAACGCATATGGCAGCGGTGGACGGGACCGGAGCGGCAACTCTCCTTGATGCGTCCCGAGAGCTGGTCCTGACGGCGAGTACTGGTGGCTCATGATCTCCTGGATCACGCGCAGAGCGAGACGCTCCAACACGTTGACCAAGTTTTCAGAGTGGCGGTGTAGTGAGTGAGCCACCAAGTAGTTGATCTCCTGCCGTAGGCCCCTGGTGCGTTCCTCCGATGGGGCAGAGAGATCTATCCCATCGAGTGCACCTTGCGGTGAGAATCCCTTCCATCTGATGCCATGGGAACGGGTTCTCCGGAAAGAGCCGATGAGGTCGGCTTCGAGGGTGACCTTGATCTCGTCATATTTCTTCTTGAGCTCGGCAGGCAGCTCCTCGTAGGTGACTGGCGTGCCGTCCGCCGCCATCTCAGATGTAGATGGCGATGTGGTTGATGTAGACGATTGTCCCACCGGGCGTGCCAGAATGTGTTGACTGCCAAAACCCACCGGCGGGCAGCGGCCTGTCAACACAGGTAGAGCCGGGAAGAGCCTAGAGCTGCGGCTGGCTGAGACCCCTCCGAGCGACGGCCCGCAATGCTCTTCTGGTCACACGCGGCGATGCGAAGTGCAAGGGCGTGCCACCTGACCTATACCTGGTCAGGAAGGTGATGGGGATGCCTCGCTTAGTTCCTGCATGGCATACACGTAAACATTAAATACGAGCCTCGATCGGCTCTCAGGTTATCCTGTGAATCGGCTCAAAGAGCCGATCCACCCATGATTCGTACGGGGTGCACGAATACTTGGTGATCCTGCTTGATCAAAATATAGCTAATGAGATCTACGACGATTTAGGGTTTTCACCGCATAATCGGATCATCCTACTCCAGGTTGGGCCTCGCGGCCACGCACGGTGCTCATAAGCCGATCCTAAACAAGGCCTAAAAACCAACATGACGTTGATCCTCGGAACATCCTGTTTAGGACTTGCGAACGCCACCCTACGTGCCGCTGGATCCTCCCCCCCTTTGTAAGGCCTAACTATTGCAGATATTAAACTAATCCTTGCAGAACAAGGAGCAATCGTAACGGATCAGATCTACTAGATGATGAACAAGTAGGGTGCCGCCCCCACACCTGAGATAGGCGTGAGGGCGGCTAGACATGCAAGGGTTGCACTACGTAAGCATGTTATACGAAGAACTATGCTAACCCTAACACATCTATGATAACTACGTTGCTCGCCATCAAAGACGCTTCAGTATGAGCAACGCGTGAACAACGTGGAGCTTGTGCTGCCTAGATCGCAAGATGCGATCTAGGCAGCATGTCGCTTACCTGATTGAAACCCTCGAGATGAAGGAGTTGGCGATGCGCCGAGATTGGTTTGTTTTGGGTTGAACGTGAGTTGTTGTTTATTCCATAAACCCTAGATACATATTTATAGTCCAGCGGACTTTCTAATTCAGGCGTGCACCTAACCGTGCACGGGTAAAACTCTAATCTTGATCTAAAACATAACCTACTATAATTAAAGATACACGGGCAAACTAGCCCAAATTCTCCGTGCAAGGCAGCTTCAGAGATCTTCCACGTGTAGTCTTCCAAGCCCATCTCTCTTACGGCCCACCTCTGGATTTGTCCAAAATCTGGTGATAACACCTAGATCGCATCTTGCGATCTAGGCAGCACAAGCTTTATGTTGTTCATGCGTTGCTCGTACTGAAGCCTTTTTGATGGCGAGCAACGTAGTTATCTTAGATATGTTAGGGTTAGCATTGTTCTTCGTATCATATGCTATCGTAGTGCAACCCTTGCATATCTAGCCGCCCTCACACCTATCTTAGGTGTGGGGGCGGCACCCCGCTTGATCTTTATTTAGTAGATCCGATCCGTTACGGTTGCTCCTTGTTCTTCAAGGATTAGTTTAATATCTGCAATAGTTAGGCCTTACAAAGGGTTGGAGGATCCAGCGGCACGTAGGGTGTCGTTTGCTAGTCCTAGATAGGATGTTCCGGGGATCAACCTCGTGTTGGTTTTTAGGCCTTGTCTAGGATCGGCTTACGATCACCGTGCGTGGCCGCGAGGCCCAATCGTGAGTAGGATGATCCGATTATGCGGTGAAAACCCTAAATCGTCGTAGATCGTATTAGCTTTATCTTGATCAAGCAGGACCACCATATATTCGTGCACCTCGTACGAATCATGGGTAGATCGGCTCCTTGAGCCGATCCACAGGATAACCTGAGAGCCGATCGAGGCTCGTATTTAATGTTTATGTGTATGCCATGCAGGAAACTAAGCGAGGCATCTCCATCACCTTCCTGACCAGGTATAGGTCAGGTGGCACGCCCTTGCATCAGCATCGGACGTGTGTACCAGAGGCTTTGCGGGCCGTCGCTCGGAGGGACCAGGGCCAGCCGCAGCCCTAAGTTGTTCCCGGCTCTACTGTGTTGCCCGTCGCTGCTCGCCGGTGGGTTTTGACCGCAACAGCGTGCCAGCGCATGAGCTTTGCTTCCTTGCGGTCCGCGTAGAACCGTTGAAGCCGGGGGGCGAGCGGGAAGTACCACACAACTTTCCGAGGAGCTTTCTTCTTCCCTTTCTTGTACCGTTCAACTTCACACACAGGACATTTGGTCTTGTCCATGTGCTCATTGCGATACATGATACAGTCGTTGATGCAGGCGTGATACTTTTCGTGGGGTAAGTCGAGAGGGCACGTGATTCTCTTGGCCTCGGCTAGACTACCAGGACACGTGTTCCCGACAGGAAGGAGATCT